>NC_074714.1:16764730-18135980 GCF_947242115.1 Biomphalaria glabrata | reverse complement strand
ACAGAAACTTTGAGACAAAGAAACTACGACGTGGGACATAATATTTTTCCTTTAAAACAAAACAAACTAACAGATAGATAGATAGATAGATAGATAGATAGATAGATAGATAGATAGATAGATAGATAGATTGATAGATTGATAAATAGATAGATAAGTAGATAGATAAATATATATATATATATATATATATATATATATATATATATATATATATATATATATATAGATAGATAGATAGATAGATAGATAGATAGATAGATAGATAGATAGATAGATAGATAGATAGATAGATAGATAGATAGATAGATAGATAGATAGATAGATAGATAGATAGATAGATAGATAGATAGATAGATAGATAGAAATATATGTATATATATATATATATATATAGATAGATAGATAAATAGATAGATAAATAGATAGATACGTAGATAAATAGATAGAAATATAGTTATATATATAGATAATATAATATAGATGAGTTAATAGATAGATAGATAGATAGATAGAAAGTGGTGGATGAGTGTATGGGTGGATGTATGGGTGGATAGATAGATGGATAGGTGAATGGGCGGACGAATAAGTGCATAAGAGGATTTATGTTTGGAATAATGGGTGGATGGATAGATAGATAGGTGGATAAATAAAGTAGCAGTATAGATACCTAGATTTTAGTGAAAGATAGATAGAAAGATAGATAGATAGATAGAAATATAGTGATAGATAGATACATACATAGATAGAAAGATAGATTGATGTATGGACGAATGGACGGACAGACAGACATTACTTTTTATATTAGTTAGTGTTCCTGGCTGAGCTTGATGCGGTCTAATCTCCTGGGCAATACATGGCGGATCCTGGTTCGTTGATGTGCTCTTGGTGGCACATTTTGTTTCTATAAAGTACAATGGGTTTGCGACATAATGACTTTATAAAACTACTGTCAAGTTTAAAACAGAAACTTTGAGACAAAGAAACTACGACGTGGGACATAATATTTTTCCTTTAAAACAAAACAAACTAACAGATAGATAGATAGATAGATAGATAGATAGATTGATAGATAGATAAATAGATAGATAAGTAGATATATATATATATATATATATATATATATATATATAGATAGATAGATAGATAGATAGATAGATAGATAGATAGATAGATAGATAGATAGATAGATAGATAGATAGATAAATAGATAGAAATATATGTATATATATATATATATATATATATATATATATATATATATATATATATATATATATATATATATATATATATATATATATATATATATAGATAGATAGATAGATAGATAAATAGATAGATAAATAGATAGATAGATAGATAGTTAGATACGTAGATAAATAGATAGAAATATAGTTATATATATAGATAATATAATATAGATGAGCTAATAGATAGATAGATGAATAGATAGATAGATAGATAGATAGATAGATAGATAGATAGATAGAAAGTGGTGGATGAGTGTATGGGTGGATGTATGGGTGGATAGTTAGACGGATAGGTGAAAGGGCGGACGGATAAGTGCATAAGAGGATTTATGTTTTGAATAATGGGTGGATGGATAGATAGATAGGTGGATAAATAAGGTAGCAGTATGGATACCTAGATTTTAGTGAAAGATAGATAGAAAGATAGATAGATAGAAATATAGTGATAGATAGATAAATAGATAGAAAGATAGATTGATGTATGGACGAATGGACGGACAGACAGACATTACTTTTTATATTAGTTAGTGTTCCTGGCTGAGATTGATGCGGTCTAATCTCCTGGGCAATACATGGCGGATCCTGGTTCGTTGATGTGCTCTTGGTGGCACATTTTGTTTCTATAAAGTACAATGGGTTTGCGACATAATGACTTTATAAAACTACTGTCAAGTTTAAAACAGAAACTTTGAGACAAAGAAACTACGACGTAGTACATAATATTTTTCCTTTAAAACAAAACAAACAAACAAAACAAATTATGTTTTGTTTGTTTTTTGTTGTTTTATTTTGTTGTGATTGTTGTTTTTAACTAAAAGTAGGTTTTAACTCTAAGAAAAGAAGAGAAAGATTTATAGACGTAAATAAGGGTTAAAAGTCGCTTGATTTGTTGATGGATGGACTGTTGTATTTAAAGATGTCATAATTTGTGATTGGTTAAATTTATCTATGAATGGAAACATAGCGGAGTCTAGAAATGGATAATTAGATGAATAACCGGTTAAAAGGTCAGCTTTTATGATTAGTAAAAGTGATTTGTGTTATTTAAATATTCTTTTTCTATTTTAGAAGTTGTACTATGTTTGAGTACTATTTACTTTGGATTTATTTTAAAGAAAATGTTTTGAATATCTTTATTTCCTTAATGTGTTACAATGATATCACCTCCGTATCTGCTAAGGTTAGGTAACTTTGACATTCAAAAGTATCATAAGTCTGAAAAACACAATTCTTATACAAAATTTGTGACAGAGACTCTATATTTTATAATTTTATATCTCAACACTTAAATCATACTGATGGCTAAATCTAGCGCGGCTTACTAGTTAAAAATTAAAACTAATGATTTACCTATCATATTTAATATCCAATTTAGGTTTCCTTTAGCTACCCTGTGAAGGTAGATAAAGTGGTTGACTAATGATGCCGAAGAAGAAAATCTCTTGTAGCAAAGTGGGCAAGCGTTACAGTTGATGGAATGTGTTGACATTTCACTTCTAACTCTGCCTTTTACCTTTGGGTCTTTGAATGTCATTGGCACAGAGTGACACATACATAAAAAAAAAAAAAAAAGAGTAATTTTAGTTTTAAAAAGTTTACTTAAAAAAATCATTTCCCTAAATCTTATCTTCTTATCTTAAATAATACAGACGTTACTTCAAAAAGGAAGATAACTAGATAGACTACCTTAAAATATCAAAAGATTTGTGACGAGGGCTAATGTTTTCATACATGTCGAACGAACGAAACACAGATACACAAACGAAAAAAAATTACAGAGAGAGAGCTATAACAAACTCAGAGGCGGCTTCCACCAGATCCATTATTGCGCAAAGAATATTCATACCATAGTTTTGTTTTGATTGTCTAATGTAGTAAAATTTCAACAAAAAAAAGGAATTGTTATTACTCTTAAATTGAAAAAACACTGAACAACCTATTACCAATGATGAGACTTCTAGCCATTTGACAAGAGAAATAACTGTTTATGTCAGAAAAGAGTTTTCTTTCAAAGGTGGCAGCAGTAGCGTAGCTGCTTTTTTGCTGGCAAAATTGAAAACTATTTTAAATTAGTGGATCGTAAATTTTTCAACGTTGTTTTCAGTTATTTTGTTGAGGACGTCCTAGCGGTGTGCTGAAGTCGATAAAAAGGTGTGTGAACGGTCCAGTGCACCGAAAAATATTTTTGATTAGATTTTAGTTTCATCCCGAACTCCAGCCAAACTCAGAGAATGGTTCGAGCAGACAAAGAATTAAGATGGTGTCAATGAAAGACTACGTACAGAATTTGTACCCCGTCATTATCCATGACAATGTAACCTCAACATTTAAAAAACTTATCCAGTTTTGTGATGCCAGGTGAACTGTTTAAAAAATCAAAAAATATTTAGATCATTATCACCCGATATTACAATAGGCCCGTTTTGTATTTGTGGAGACATGTACGTATTTGGTCTGGAACTAATTATAGTTCAAAGGAAATGTTCTCTCAAGAGTAGATCGCACTTGAATAGTAATTTCACAAACCCATAGTAATGACATAGATTTTATATTTGTCATTCTTCTTCAACTTGTTCATGACGCTCGTTAAGTGCCAGATCCTGCTATTTTAGAGTCTAAGGCATTTATTTATAAGTTCAAGATCTAGATGAAACCAGAGCAATGAATAATAGAGTAACAAAATGTGCTTGAGCTTGTAAAAGTGCGTTGCCTCCAGATATTTAAACGAATCTAGTAAACTTGATTCAACCTGGTTAACAGCTTACGTTTAATTTAAGAAAGAATATGTGAGATTAATCAACTAAGTAAATTAATTTCTAGTAAACATTTAAAATTCAGTAGTTTGTCTTTGTTCATGTATGTACAATGCGTTGATTTTATTAAGAAAATTTATCCTTAGTTTGATGCCCCTCACCACTTGATGCACCGTGCGGCCCGCACCACTCGCACATGGCTAGCTACGCCACTGCATGATAGCTAATGCATTGACAGACAGACAATACAAAACTTATAGGGGTTTTTCATATTACGAGGGCTGATTAAAGGAAGAAAAAAGATTTCTCAAAGACTTTTTTATGGGGGAGTAACAATAGCTTTCTCTGTCATGAACGCCACTGCACAAACCATTCCTTTCCCCAGCGTAGACAAGATGTATGTGCGTGTGTAAGGGGGTAGGTTAAAACTCCATCAATTTGTTTTTTAAATCTAACATTTATTAGTTATAACTTATAAAGAGCTAAATATTTCTTGGCCCTCATTGATAATCACTAATTCTCCCACTGATATTATTATTCAAGTGCACAGAACAACAAAGCCATTTTCACGATTAAAATCGCAGCGGTGAAATTTACCAAAACCCTTTTTATTTGCAATATCAACCAATACTCAATACCCGATATTTAAATGTCGGAAGTAAAATATTATATTTTCTTCCGATTTAAGTACTATTAACTCTAAATAAAAAAAAAGAAATTCTGAAACAAAAAGTCATTTTGAATATTGTTGGCCATCTTCAGTCGAAACGACTATAGTTCATCTCGTAGAATACTATTTTGGAGGGACACTCCCGTCCACATATATCGCAGTTTAAGGAGGTCCATGGTCTTTAATGTATCAATGATAGCCAAGGCTATTGGCACCATATCACGGTTGCAGAGTGTGAGGCAACACCTTGCTGACTAACAATAGTCTACTGAACCTGCGTGATGAGCGCTTTGCTATACGGTAATGAAACATGGTCAACCTACTCATGGCAGGAAAAAAGCTAAATATCTTCAACCTCCAATGCCTAAGGCGGATCTTTAAAATAAGGTGGTATAATAAAACAACCAACAAGGAAGTGCTACAAAGAGCAGGGTGCCAGGACATCCACTGTGTTATCAGCAGCAGACGCCCTGGCTGTCAGAAGGTCGACTTACATAAGACATTCTGTATAGTAAGAAATGGCAGGAGATCCGCTGGTCGTCCACTTTTAAGGTATAAGGATGTATGCAAACGCGACATGAAGCTCTTCATAATCATCACTAGTAGCTAGGAGAAAGTGGCACTTGATAGATCCACATGGAGAGCGAGTATAAAGGAAAGGTCTCGAATTGCAGATGCCATACAAAACAGAAGTAGAAAGTAAAAATGCAACGGCGCCTGGTGATTACATGTACCCAACCTGCGATCGCAGCTGTGTATCAAGGATTGGCCTCTTTAGTCGTACAAGAAGTTGTAAAGGGAAAAGATCGTCTCTCGAGACGTAAAATGGCACAGCCAAGTTGTCAGCACAGCAACCAACCGTTTCTACTTATCCCCAATTAATGGAGCACCTTTAAGGCCTCAATTAATCGGTTCTTCGGAAGCCAAGCACTTGACGCCTCGGGCACCACGCCCTCATGTCAGCATAATTCTCTTTCAATTCGTTATTGATTAACACTTTCTCTCCGTAATTATTTACCACATTCTGGTGGAATCAACGCTGGTATCGTCAGTTATGAGAGAAAGAGTTAACTTCAACAAACCCAAATCAAGGTGTTTTCCCATTCAAAGCACGCGTTGACATGTTGCCCCATGTCATTTCAACTCTTTTAACATAAATCTTGATAGCAATGAATATATCCTGGTCTGGTGTTTTATCTTTGAGTAATTCAGCACTGAGCAATTCTTCCGTTAGTTGAAACTTAATATGTACCTTCCAGAGGGATATCAATACTGTTACAAATGAACAGTGATAGGTAGAGGTCAACGTATGACCCCGGCGAGATGACACAGCAGCTAGTGTTCCCTGGAATCTACATGTACAAACAAAGACAGGATGTGACGTGTCCATACGTGTTGTTCCAGGGGACGAACAGATCTAAGTAGGGGGACAGTTACTAAT
This sequence comes from Biomphalaria glabrata, assembly GCF_947242115.1. NCBI lineage: Eukaryota > Metazoa > Mollusca > Gastropoda > Planorbidae > Biomphalaria > Biomphalaria glabrata. The sequence goes on along the minus strand of NC_074714.1, from coordinate 18,129,863 downwards.
GAACAGTGACAGATAAAGGTCACTACGTGTGACCCCGACTTGATGACACTGCAGCGAGTGTTTTCTGGAATCTACATGTATAAATAAAGACAGGATGTGACGTTTCCTGACATGTTATTCCAGAGGATACTAGGAGTGTTTGTACAACTTTGGAGAAGCGATTAGGGACTCTATATAAGCCAGAAAGTTAATGTGAAAGTCAGTCGTATGGAGTCGTGAGTGAGCCGTTACAGTCGAGACAGACTATGTAAGACATGTGCGGCTCTGTGGAAGAGAAATGTGTACGACTCGATGCAAGTTAACTAGGGTAGAGTTAACTGGAGTGGACTACTGTCGTTAAAGTCTATACAGCGAACTGCAGTGGACTTGAGCCGTTACAGTCGATACAGTCGATGTAAGACGTGTGCGGCTCTGATTCGGTAGACTTGAGTACGACTTGGTTCAGCTTTGGGAGACCTGGAGCGACACTGGGAAGTGTGTCGTTGGTCTGTTCTGTGGAATACGGCTCGAGGAAAGTTGAGAAGAGATGAATTGCAACGAAGTGAAGAGATGAATTGCAACGAAGTATAGCTAACTGTAAACAGACAGATATTGTACAGTCTTCTACGCTACATGTTACAGTAACGAATTGTTAGAGTTAATAGTCATTAAAGTTATATGAAACTGAAAGTTTAGTCGTCAAGTTCTTTGCAGTGTTTTTTTATTTGTGTGTCTACTAGTACATTTAGCCAGAAGATTCAGAAATACGTAACAATTGGTGTCAGAAGTGGGATCTTTCTGGCTAGAATGTGTTCCATCAAACTTCTTATTGAACTTGACATGAAAGAACTTAGACAAGAGCTTCGAGAAAGAGGTCTACAGCTTAACGGAAATAAGGAAACGCTAACAGCACGTCTCAGACAAGCCCTGTTGGAGAAAGATGAGAATCCGGACACTTGCCAATTTGAAATCAAACCTAATATGACGGAGCTCCTGAGAACTTTGCAATACAAAATGAACTCGGTGAATGAGAGCATTAAGGAGATAGAATCAGAAATCAACACCAGATTTTCTTCATTTAACCAGTTGATCAAAGTCATGAATGAGAATGAACAAATAGCTACCACGCCCAACAAGACAGAAGAACAAACAGATACGATAAAAGATCAAACGAGAAACATGATGAACGAGCTACTGAACACCCAACATTATCTGATTGAGTCGACAGATGAAAGAGATACACCATTGATGAACAGCGAACAATTGTCCAACCAAAAATGTGGCGATACAGACAATTACGATAGGGATGCTGGTGATGGTTGTGCTGTCTGTGACTGTCATAGCGAACCAAACGAATGTGGCCCACAAGAAATTAAAAGAGACGGTAGCTGTTACTATTTCAACGAAAACCAGAATGAGACCACTGAAGAAACAATAAAAGAGACCTTTAGTTTGACCAAGGCTTTAACTACAGATAAACCTGATATGAGTACCTCAACCAGCCAAACAGATCAAGACAACGTTGGGTCTGCGTCCAACCAAGCCTGTTGCTGTGGGCCTTAAAGACTTCTGTCTTCTATCTGCCAGTGTCTACGAGAGGAACTCGAAGCTTGATTATTGCACCCACGTGTTTAACAAGAACTGTACGTACGTAGCTTTACAAGAAGACTGTGAATGCCAAGAAATACACCAGCAAGGTCTGGACTTAACAGAAGCATGTCCAGCTGTCAAGATCAGCGCGAGAAGCCCTGGTGAAAGTCAAGGAAACACAATAGAATCTGATGCTGAAGTTGATGGACCTTTGCACGTTGAATGTTATCAACCTGCCCCACAGCCGAGTCCTCTAGACTCGGATGAAGGTGATGACGTGTTTGACAACTTGCCTTCAAGTGGACTTGCAGCTCATTCGCAAAGCACCCATCGAAGAATAATGCTGAAGCAACTTGTTAGATCAACAGTCTTGATGACTACAGCTATGAAATACAATGCCTTCCTATGTGCTAAGTCGCTGCCATCAGCATTGATCGACAGGAAAGCAAGACAACGACAACGACATCAACGCAACCAAAGAAATATCAAATTGAGGAGGCGGAGAAAGCGACATATGCAGAGTGCAACGTGGATGGCTCCAACAAGATCAAGATACAAACCCACCCCTTCTCCCACTGATAGACCCCCACCTGCATTTATGAAACTCCATAGCCCATGTTGTTAGAAAACAAGCCCACCACTTCTCCCACTGATAGACCCCCACCTGCACTGATGAAACTCCACAGCCCATGTTTTTAGAAAGATTCTGTCCGAAACCATAAACCAAAGAAGAAAGCCTTACGAATCAGTTGAAAGTGTGAAGCCACTAAAGAATAATCTAAGAACATTCCTCATTAGAATAGGTTTGATGAAGTATAACAGAGGTTTTAGAAGAACGATAATCAAGTCAGAAGCAAGAAGGACAAAACTAGTGTAAGATGCCAGAACTGTGAAGTGAGTAACCATCTGAGATAGAACTGTACAAATAAAACTGTACAAGAAGATCAACCCAACATCGTACAAACCCAAGTCAGTTACTGTTGTTTAAAAGAAGAGCATGTGAATATTGCTGTACTGTAATGAACCTGGTCATCTCTGAAGAAGCTCTGGAAAAAGATGCTTGAAAATGTAAAACTCAGCCAGTGAAGCACGAACTTGTTAGAATGCTGATGAATTTTCTCGACAAGAGTGCCCAATGTCGTCATCTGAAGGTCGATGTTTCCATACCAAGATTGATGAAAACATTTGTGAGGAACTGCTGAAAAAATGAGGATTTGGCTCCCATTCTTCTATGGAAAGAAGATGGACAACTGCCAGATTGAAAGAACATCTCTGAGAAGGGGGCAACCACCAAAGCTTCCTACTTGATAGTCGATCGATTTCATCAGTATCGTGATGAAGTAGAATCTGTTCGGGACGAACAGATCTAAGAAGGGGCAGTGTTACAAATGAACAGTGATAGGTAGAGGTCAACGTATGACCCCGGCGAGATGACACAGCAGCTAGTGTTCCCTGGAATCTACATGTACAAACAAAGACAGGATGTGACGTGTCCACACGTGTTGTTCCAGGGGACGAACAGATCTAAGTAGGGGGACAGTTACTAATGAACAGTGACAGATAAAGGTCACTACGTGTAACCCCGACTTGATGACACTGCAGCGAGTGTTTTCTGGAATCTACATGTATAAATAAATACAGGATGTGACGTTTCCTGACATGTTATTCCAGAGGATACTAGGAGTGTTTGTGCAACTTTGGAGAAGCGATTAGGGACTCTATATAAGCCAGAAAGTTAATGTGAAAGTCAGTCGTATGGAGTCGTGAGTGAGCCGTTACAGTCGAGACAGACTATGTAAGACGTGTGCGGCTCTGTGGAAGAGAAATGTGTACGACTCGATGCAAGTTAACTAGGGTAGAGTTAACTGGAGTGGACTACTGTCGTTAAAGTCTATACAGCGAACTGCAGTGGACTTGAGCCGTTACAGTCGATACAGTCGATGTAAGACGTGTGCGGCTCTGATTCGGTAGACTTGAGTACGACTTGGTTCAGCTTTGGGAGACCTGGAGCGACACTGGGAAGTGTGTCGTTGGTCTGTTCTGTGGAATACGGCTCGAGGAAAGTTGAGAAGAGATGAATTGCAACGAAGTGAAGAGATGAATTGCAACGAAGTATAGTTAACTGTAAACAGACAGATATTGTACAGTCTTCTACGCTACATGTTACAGTAACGAATTGTTAGAGTTAATAGTCATTAAAGTTATATGAAACTGAAAGTTTAGTCGTTAAGTTCTTTGCAGTGTTTTTTTTATTTGTGTGTCTACTAGTACATTTAGCCAGAAGATTCAGAAATACGTAACAATACTTTTGTTGTGTCCTGTACACGTCAATGCACGTCAATACTAATCTATGACTGCAAACACCACAAAAATCCTTGCTTACATTAATGCATCAAATTATCAGCTATCTTTTTAAAATGCCTTTTTTTCTGTTCTCCTTGACTTAGTAATGCTATCAAACTTGTTTTTCTGTTCAGGACAAATAATATTGGCTGCATTTAACAAGCACTTTTTAAAAATAAATTCACTATTTAAAGATAGTATATATTTATGTTTGACAATCTTGTGGCACGGCACCAAACTAACTTACGTTGTAACTTCTAATGAGGATCGGTGAAAAGCCGTTGGCTGCTTCGTTCGTCTACAAACTTTACACCTGGCTTTTTATTTTTCTTTCTTGATTTGTGAGCATGGATACAAAATCAGGATGCTTTATTTAGTGGTGTCGTTTTAAATTATGCTCTTTATAAACAGTGATAGATTCACAGTACAGTGAGCACACATTTTTTACTACGAAAAGATTTTTAAAAATTACAATTAGAGCAGTGCTTTTCATCTTTCTGCAAAGAAAAACAAACAGTTATGTTGGTGGCCCTTCTTTTGACTGCTAAGGAGTCTAGGGCTGCGAGCTCCCCCAGCAAGGTTTGGGGCGGAGCCCCAACGCCAAACATTTTCTTGCATTATGAACTGCACAAACATATTCTCTTGACATCTACAGCTCATTATTCATCCTACTTAATAAGGCAGGCTAACTTAAGTAAAATAATGCAACATGGGTGCATGGGCTGAAGTGGTACTGACAATCGAGACACAAGTAGTGTAAGTACAATTTTATTGGGCGTATTTACAGTAATTTTATCTACATGTTAATCGAGACCTATGTATCAGGCTCGTTTTTGTTAGCTCAGACTTTAATATATTTATGGTTAAACGCTCTTTAAAAATTCGACCGTTTTGACGCACACCCTGAACTTTCTAAATTGTGACAACGACCCAAGTGACGGAACAGCGTATGTGCATTGAGGTTGTTCGAAAGCGGGTCATTCCAAAAGTCTATGTCAACATTATGATGCGCAGGGAAAAAACGGACTCCTAAGAGAGAGAAAGAGATATAGAGAGGGAGAGAGAGAGAGAGCGAGAGAGAGAGAAAGGAAAGAGAAATAGTGCAAGACCTTCTAATTAAAAAAAATAAATACTAGAATTTAGGGGCAAGAAAGTTTGTAAAGGGGATTGTTAAAATGCGTGTTGTTTATTAGATTTCAACAACAGCAATAACAACAACTAAAAGAATGGGATATTCCGGCTAAAATAAACAATATATACCTACCTAGAAACCTATCAAAGGGCGTTGCCGGGGTATAATGCTGGTTCTAGGCAGCTTTGACGCACGGACGGACAGACAGACCTCTCGAGATTAATAGATACCTTTCCCCTGTAGAAACCGAAAAAAAAACTTTTTAGAAACAATCACATTCTTGAATGTATTGTAGAAAAGCATAAAGTCGTCTCAAAATTAATACATTTGTTGTCCCGTTTGTGGCATTTCCATGCTCACTTTTACTTATTTGTGAAGGTGGTATATTTCTTGTAATTTTAATTGTCTCTTTAAAAATTTTAAAGTCTTTCCCTTGGCATCAAAAAGTATATACTTTGGTAGAAAGTTAAGCTTCAGTTCGGAGAATAGTTTTATTGTTCTACATTTTGTTCCGTTTATATGTTTGGAATTGAATTTCCAGGACACCAGTTTTCGGATTATTGACATATATTTAATCTTCAATTTTTCATTTGTTCAAAATTAAGATTGTAAATATCCCGGCTTTAAAAAATCTTGTATTTAAAGAACCATTTTTAAATGTACAAATAACTAAATCTATAACTAAGCAATAATTAGGAAATAAAAATGGCCCAAAACAATGAAAAATGTGCTTTAGTATTGGATAAATCAACAAAAGCATAAACCTTTTTATCATCGGAACTAGAAATACACTGCCACAAAATTCATCGAGTCTGCTGATTCATTATAATTTGTGCGAATAAGTCTTGTAGAGTCGGATGTTTGTAAATGTTTTACATGTTTCGGATGTTCCTTCAGAGTTGAAGATAATTACTTCCTAGTCCAAATCTCCCGCAGGACGACGGGGGATGGGAGCGGGCAGGGTTTGAACCCGGAACCATCGATAAATCTGAACGACAGTCCAGCGTGCAAACCGCACGACCAGGCAGTCAACCAGATTACCTTTACACGGAATTTATAATTTGTTTATAACATGCGGTACTTCTACGTGTCGGTCAGTGGCGTAGCAAGGTACTCGTGGATCCGCATTCGCATATAACATGATGTCCCCCATCCCATATATTGATTAGGACAAAAACAAATCTATTCTTCATAAAAAAAGAGTCATTTCTGCGTAGATGGTACCTTCTAGAGGTGATCTTAAACAACAGTGATTATCACTAATTCGCACATTACCGTGGACAATAAAATACGAAAACTGTATGTTGATAAATGACTTTCGATAGTGAGTCATATCTTACCTTATGAAAAAAAAAAAAAGCTCAGCTTTCGACTCTTCACACTATGAGTAGATTCTTCTTGTCAGCCAGCGTGTTTTGTTTTCTTTTCTTGATATATATGATAAAAATATATATATATATATATATATATATATATATATATATATATATATATATATAATGAAATGTTATAAGAACTCAAACGCTAATGTCTATTAGCCCTAGTCTAATCTCTCGTGTTGAAAAAGAATTTTTTAATCTAAGCAGGCCATGCGACGTAATGGGATTGACGTAAAGCGGAATGATTTCTTTAAATGAAATACTATAAGAAGTCGTGCGCCAATATGTATAAACCCACCCGCTGCAACTGGGCTTGCGTAGTAATGTGAAACACTGCACTGATCCTTAATCTTCGGAATCGAAGACATTGTCATTATTATTATTATTAGGCCGTGTGATGTGGATTTTTTTCCTTAGACGTCATTCAGAATATTTCTTATGTATCGTCTGTCGGGGGCAGCTTTTGAGTTTGTGAGATAACACAAATAATAAATGTAATCTTGTTTTATTTACGATTATCTCTAAATCTAATTCTCCGCTAGATATCGATGACTGTCAGATAAAATGTGAGGGGTTATTCTTAGATCAGTGTGATTATCAAATGTGTTTTTACATAGAACATACAACATCTGCACGCAAGTGCACGATGTATTTGTGTGTAAAAAAAAATTAATAGTTTGAAATGTAAAACTTGAAGGTTAGTGACGTCACAAAGGGGTGCGGGCTGCACTGCACCAGTTGACACCCATAAGGGATGGGGGTGACACTCAAGTGGTAAAAATTATATCTAGATGTATACCTAAACAAGCCTAAACACATTTACTGTACTAATCTAGATCTATGTATTTTATTTTAGGTCTTATTATATTTTTTTGTTGCTACAAATGTCTATAGTCTATAACGTTTTTGTACGTGCTTACAAGGGGAATGCAAAAGTATTTCTTTGTGATTTGAATCTATCGCCTATTTGAAAATGGTGAATTAAGAGCATGCTAGCATTCATTGATTAATCGTAATAAAATAAAATAGCTGTCAAAATAATTAAAATAAACAAATAGTAAAATCGAAAGATGTTATCTACATTTTGCCGCTGAGTTTGCACATATCATTTTTTTATTACAAAGCTTATATTAACTCACTCAATCTTTAGATGTGTCTGTGTGTCTTTCTGGTCAAAAGTTTGTACACATTTATTTCTACGACACCCACTCCCACTCTCGGATCAAGCTGAAATTTTGCACAATTACTAACCTGACAACACAAGAATCAATTTGTTTAAATCTCAAACAATGGAAAGAAAGGGTACTTGACTAAAGTGCCGTAATAAGTTAAATTATTCCACTTTATTTTAGCTTGTCGTCTGGGTGAACACAAACATGAAATAGAGACAATATCTACAGTCTTCTATGTTCATAGACTCTTCGCTAGCAATGTGATTACCGCATCAGCCTGAGGAGGCTTTAGCCCACAAGTTCGAAACCCTTCCCTTTTTTTTCTAAATACATTTAAAAGCGATCACCATGATACACTGTTCTTTATCAACCTATCCACCTACCACTTTCCAACTGGTTCAGACAAGCGATAGGATCATAGCGTATTGAGAAAGCTAAAAGCAGGAAATTGCGCCAAACAAAAACTATTGGTAAAAAGATATTTCTAATCGCATATATTTATTATTGTTAGTCTAGATCTATTTCAAATTATTTAATTAGATGACTGTTCCAAAATAATTGATACACTTAATTAATATAAGCTTTTTCTAAAAAAAAATATTTTGAATTTTGCTTGTAAATTAACCTTGATTGCACTCACTCTTCTGGACTTGATACTAAGCAGAACAGAATATGGATTTTTTTCACATTTAGATCTAGAGCTATTCCCTGATTAAAGATACTTTGTTTTCAATTGTCTATTAGTCTTGCAAATTATAAACACCCTATTAAATTATAAACACCCTATTAAATTATAAACACCCTATTAAATTATAAACACCCTATTAAATTGCGAAGAGCCCACACGGATTTTCTCATATCAACAACACATAAATGTTTTGCTTCCAGTCATTAAATTTATTATGTGGAGCATCACCGACAGCAAGTTCTGATTTACACACAGTAATCATTTTAAGCTAATTAGTTAATGTAATGCCCAACAGCCATTGTTCTGTCTACTTATGGTGACGGCAGCACTGCAGCCAGATTTGTCGCAGTTTATGTCAAGATAATTTATTTATTAATTTTGGTTTTACATGTTTCGTATGTTCCTCCCGCAGGACAACGGGGTATGGGAGCGGGCAGGGTTTGAGTCCGGACAATCGATAAATCCAAACGACTGTCCAGCGAGCAAACCGCACGACCAGGCAGCCTTATTTTTTTAGTATTTGTTTAACCAAGTCTGCAGACCTTTGTTTTCTCGGATATGAGATCGCGAAAACGATACTTTGATATACAATGGTTTTCGTTGAGATTACGAGGAAACATTAGAATGTAAAGTTAATCTTAACTAATTCTAAGCGATCTGGAGCAAGATTATTGATCATGAAATTCTACTCAAACTAGATCTGTATCACTCAAGAGAATAAAAGTGATCTCAGTTAAGATTTTTTTTACTATGATCTTTGCAATTTCAACAAAATAAAAGGTTGTTGCATCATACCAATACCGTTAAGATTGATAAGACTAGTACGGTTGGCTATTTGTTGATTCATTAAGTCCCTTCGTGTCAAGGTTGCTATGCCACTAATTATCTGTATTTTATCTATTATTTATTAGCTCTGATATATAAGGGGGGCATGGTGTCTGAGTGGTTAAGCGCTGGGATTCCGACCCTGGGGTCCTGAGTTCGCGTCTCCCTGAAGACTGGGATTTTGAATTTCATGATTCATAGAGCGTCCTTGAGTCCACCCAACTCTAATGAGTACCTGACTTTAGATTGGGGAAAGTAAAGATGGTTGGTCGTTTTGCTGGCCACATGACACCTTGCTCGTAAACCATTGATCTTTACATCATCTGCTCTATAGATTGCAAGGTCTGAAAGGGGACCTTTACTTTTTTATTGCCGCCTCTTTAAGTTTATCTATAAAACTAAGGAAAGCAGAAGTCATGTTCCAGAAGTCACCCAATAAAACCTACTAAATCTCTAAGATCACAGTAAATAGACAGCACCTTATCGTTGTAAACTACTTCACATACCTAGGAAGTATAGTATCAAATGACGCCTCACTTTCAAGGAAAGTCTGGCCAGGGCCAGTAGTGCTTTCGGACGCCATCAGGCAAGAGCTTGGCGGAATAAATCGCTCCGCCTGCCCACAAAATCTCAATGTCAACCAAGCGGGGGTTCTATCTACCCTTCTATATGGATCTGAGACATTGGTATTATACAGAAAGCAACTAAAACTACTTGAGCGCTTTTAACAAAGATGCTTGCGCTCCATCATGGACAGACGTGGAATGACTGTACTACAAACAGCGACGCTCATGCGAACGAGGTATGGATAGCATAGAGGGACTTCTTATGGTCCAGCAGTTGAGCAGAGCACGTGTCCCGTATCTGGGACGAACGTATGCCAAAAGCAGTCTTTTTTGGTGAGCTAAAACGTGGTCGAGGTAACAGAGGTGCCCCACGGAAACGCTAGACCAGCTTAGACGCCAAATAGTATTAGCTGACATAGAAGAGAACACCTGGTGGCATACGACCTCAGAACAAGACAGCTAATGGTCACTCACAAAGGCCGCGGGATACACATTTGAGACCAAAAGAAATCCGTTGCCGAGAACAGACGCAGACGGCGAAGAGAAAATCTTAATAGACTACCGTCGGACAATGGTTATGCTTGCCCTCGGTGTGGTCAAATACGCAGGTTAGCCTAGAGTTGGGGCAGCGTAGCCACGGAAAATACTGCAATCCTCATCAATCTTCGGATTGGAAGACAGGCATTATATATATAAACAAATAAAATATTTTAAGATATAATAACGATAATCTAATAGCTTAAATATACAATTTTCCATTTTTTAAAAGAATTAGACAAATATCTACAGTGTTAAAAAATTATCAATAATTAGACCTAGAGCTATTATTTTAGATTGTAACATAACAGTGTTTTTAAAATATTAACCAAATCTAGATTGATAGGTCTAGACTAAAGTCTAGAGTCTGGTATAAAATAGCAGATTCTATAGATTATTTCTTGATTAAAATATTTAATCTTAATCAACAATCTCGAATTGACCTATTGTATAGTAGTAGATCTAGATCTATGCTATGGTTTCCTTTACCATAATAAAGATAAAGTTTTTATGGCAATTCAGCTCTTGAGCAAATGTATATAAGCAAATGGACTTTCTAGTTTGAAAATTTCATCTATTTTAGTCTAGATCTTGACTGGATACTAATTTTTTATTTTTTTACTATCAATAACTTAAAACTTCTTATGGATAATATTTTTTTTTTCTGTGGCTAATGTGTATACTCCGACCTAGATTAGTGCTCATTGATTTGTTTGTCGAATAAATGTGATGTTTAAATAGACTTACGCACCAGTGCAAAAAAATATATTTTACACTATTTCATATGTTGTTGTTTTTTTTTTATCTATCCAAGATCTAGTTGTTATGCGACCGCTCGACTGTAACACTTATTGGGGGATCTCACTGCTTGGCCTCATTGGAAAGGCCTAAAAGAGATCACTTTGAAAATGGCTTCAGATCTTGTCAGCGTGAAGGTATTTATCCTAAGTCAGCTAAGTCGCAGTGCGACTTATGAACAGGTAGAGCTACTACAGATAAGATTGATTTTCTCCTTTGTCTAAGAGAATAGCGGATAATAAAATTGGCCCCTTACAATATTCAGCATCTTCTTTTCTGTTGTACTCGCGAGCTTCTTTTAATCCCTATAAGATGGTGTTTATATCCACAGTAGATCCGATGAATGACTTTTTAACCTTGCTCGGCTTAAAGCCAAAACAACGAGATGGCGAATAATGTTTAAGGAACTGCTTTTCGCCGACAATGCGGCACTCACCTACCATTCGCAAGAAGGATTACAAATGCTTTGGTAGCTGCATATGCCTGAAAGTCAAGAGTTAAGTCTTACAATAAGTCTCACCAAGACTGGAATTCTGTCTCAAGACGTATCAGAAATACCCGTGATAAATATCATAAATCATGCCCTTTAAGGTGGTGAAGAATTTTATCTACCTGGAATCAACTATTGCGACCAATCTCAATTTAGACATTAAATTGGAAAAGCTTCTGCAGCAACCCATTTATTCATCCCAGTGGCGCTTCAGCCCATGGATGACTCGGGCCTGCTTCAACACATCCCTCCATTCAGATCTCTCCTGGGCATTTAGTCTGCAGCAATGGCAACTAAACTTCTAGTGTATCTGGCCTACATAGTGAGCACTGTTTATTATGGTAGTGAAATCTGGTTAACATCAAGATCATTGATTAATAGGTTTTCATATGCGCAGCCTGCGACTCATAATATGTATCTCCTGGATGTGTTTCCAATCAGAAAGTTTAGAAATTAGCCAATGTCCTATTTTGATTCAAAGAGAACACGTGACATGTCACCTTCCTGACAGATGGTAAAATTCCTACGGACATCCTTTATTCCGACCTTGCGTAAGGAGTTGAATCCAAGGCCAAAGCCAAGACGCCCAAGACTAATCTTCAGAGATTTCTGCATCAAAGCATCAATGAAATGAGAAATAAATGTGTCCTATCAGTTAGCCCTATAATATAAAATAAATGCATTCAGTTGAATGAACTGTGGAAAATTTGTTAGTTACATCAGATTGTGCCCGGACTCAAGAAAAAAAACAAACAAACAAGATAACAAAGAGAGTTTCTGTTATCACACAAAATCAAAGGCAACCCCCATCGAATCCACCAATTGACCAATAATATTCAAACCATAGTCATGTTTTGATTGTTTAAAGTAATAAAATTTTAAAAATCATTTAGCGTTCCTTTTTCACTTAAAAGCAAACTAGACAACACGTCGGCAATGATAAGACTGTTATGATTTTTTTGGAATAAGGATTTAAAATAGAGCTCCCTCAACAGTAGAGCTGTTTTAACTGATTACCTAAGAACAGCATAAAAGCTTCCCAGATACGTACTTCTCCCAAACAATTTACCTTAACATATTTGAATAGACGGGCTAGAAAGAAACAAAAACGAGCCCTCACAACTAATCGGCTTCCCATGCCGGCACCTACCTCAGCTCTGACCTGAATAGGTAGCTGGCTGGGTTTAGACTTAGACTAGATCTAGAAATCTAGATCTAGAGCCACTTAATAGACCTAGACTAGACCTACAATATAGAATAGATACAGAATCTAGATTCTCCTGGGCCTTTCGTCACCAGGCCCTAACCCCAAGCTTTTTACCGAGGTTTATAGTTAAATCAAAAGAGGCTGCAGCATACGCAAACTCGTTGACCGCTAGATGGATGTTTAGTGTGAGCAAGTAAGACGTAGAGAAGCTGTGTTATGACCATTTCATTTGTTTTGGTACGGGACAGTAGACATCGAAGCATTAACACATGATAATAATTCACCAGCAAAATAATAATAATAAGGCTTGTATTCGAGTCCGAAGACTATTGAGGAATGCAGTATTTCCCGTGGATACGCAGCCCCAGCTGTGACCTACATATTTTGCCACATTCAGGGCAAGCCAAGCCATTGTCCGCCGGTGGTCGATTAAGATTTTCTTTTCGCGTCTGCGACTGTCCTCGGCAGAGGATTTTCTTTTGGTCTCAAATGTGTATCCGCAGCCTTTGTATAGAGGGAATTCTTAAAGTCCGACAGTTACGCTGGGCAGGGCACTATCCTGTATGGGAGACGAATCTCAGACGAACGTATGCCAAAGGCAGTCTTTTTTGGTCAGCTAAAAAGTGTTCGACGTAACACCGAAACGCTTTAAAGACCAGCTTAGGCGCCAACTTGCCTTAGGTGACATAGAAGAGAGCACCTGATTGCGCCTCAGAACGAGACAGCTGGAGGTCACCAGCAAAATAAACAACAAAGTAAAAGGTATCTACACCGCTCTACGCAATTAAACAGTAAACAATTTATTAAGCACTTAAAACACAATAACTAATCATACATTGGCACATTTAATTTCATTACTTTTCTTTCATTGTTCTATAATAGATCAATCTACAGTAAGATGGTGCGCAAATATTTAGTCTATTGATGCTTAAAAACTCGTTCTCGTTTGCAAAGAAATATTATAGTGTACTGCGGTAACCTAGTGACGCACGTAAGCAGCGTTTTTCCCTTAGACGTCATATAGAAAATTTTCATTTATAAAACATTCTAGCCAAAATTAATTTTTCGATAATGAGACATTTCCAAACCGATATAAGAATGAGAATTTTTTTCTCACTAACATGCACGTACCTTGCAATTTTAAAGAAAATCGTTAGAGCCGTTTTTGAAATAAAATTTATATAATTATAAATATATATACATACACACATACATACAAGAATTGCTCGCTTAAGAGTATATGATTGGCGCGTCTGTGTCTGTGTTTGTGTCTGTGTTTTTGGCAGGTCTTGCGGGTGTGACGAGAAACGTGACAACGATTACTGCGACGATCTCAACAGATGCACCGAATCGAAAGGAAATATACAGATGAAGAATGTTTTCTGTTGGTTTAGGTCGTCAAAGAATACTCCGTAATCGACATATTAAACAATAATTAGGGGCGAGTTGTGCAAATTATCTCATCGGATAAACTGACTTTTAGCGAAGGCGTTTAAAATTAATTAAATGTACACAATGTTCATATTTCTGCGGACCCCTTTCAGTCATCTTGGGGACCCCTGGGGGTCCGCGGACCACATTTTGAGGAACACTGCTCTAGAGTGTAAAATACATTAAAAAAAAGGAAGGGACTGAAAGTAATGAGAGTAACTTACCTATACAAACTCACACATACATCAATATGTACATATTTATTTGTGGCCTTGTGAGAAGGAAATAAAATCCCCTCCCAACGAAAAAAATCCAGGCTACGCCAATGATATTTCCACAGCACACGTGCGTTCTGTGTTCTGGAGTGTATTACTATTTACTTTTCGGTCTCTTTCCTCCGTTAGTAGTCCTCAAAGTTCCCTCCTGGCGGCTAGTTTTGTGTTAGGCTAAACCTATTCAAAGAACAAGTTCTCCACATTTAGAGTTTCTATTTCTTTCTGGACCACGGTGTATGTGTTTGTAAAGTTACCCTACTTTTATCTTTCCTTTTGTTTTCTATTGATGGCTGAGTGGTTTTCATCGCTTCTGTCGTGAACCGTATGATGCGTGCGTGCGTGTGCGTGTGTGAAGTTCTCTGAAAAAGCACCCATTGTATACTTCAAAGTATTTATGCATTGGTTGTATTTAGTCATCTGTGAGTGATTTCTTTTCTTTGTTTAAGGTAAGGATACTGTTGTTTTTTTTAAATTCAATTTCATGCATGGGCGAAGCCAGGATTTTTTTTTAGGGGGGGGGATTTTTTACGCCACCGCGAAAAATAAATATATTTATATGTATGTATGTGTGTGTGTACATAATCTGTATTACATTCTGACCCTTCATTCTTTCGGAAGACGTTTATTGTGAAAAAGGGATTAAGTGACCTGGAATGAGTGACCGGGATTCCTATTTCAATTCTACATGTAGGCCTTGTTTCATACATTCGCACCTTGGTTGCTGCTCCACTATAAAAATGTGCAAACAAAATGTCGATAAAACAAAAAAAAATCTTCCTTAAGTTTCAAATTATCAAATCAGTCACTAGTAACTAACCATTCATCCATATGACTACTATACCCAAACACCATTATCTAGTGGGGGGGGGGGGGGGGGGAGAAACACATTTATTTTAGTTAATTTAGCTAAGTTAGTCTTGGAAAGAAACAAACAACATATTAAAAATACTTTGAACAAGTAAAATATAAATTATTTATTTTAAGTTCTTATCTAAAGGGGAAAAGCTCAATCCTTAAAACTATATCTAACAATAATGTACAAGCTGTCTCCCATATTCGATATCAATCAAAATAATGAATTACCACTAATGAATTGACTAATTGAGTATTTTTTATTTATTAATTCATGTTTTGTTAGGTGCAATAAATAATCGCTTAAAGTATCAACTTGATAGTAGAATGAAAATTATAAATTAGTCAATTCATTAGTGGTGATAAATTATTTTGTTTGATACCGACAAGGAAAAGTAATCCTCCAGTACTCACAGCTTTTATTAAATATGTTTTGTCCCCTTAGATAATTGTACACGTTTTTTTCTCCCACACCCTTTCTCAGATCAAGTTGAAGCTTAACGCATTTATTTATTGTACTTAACAAAACGAATCAATTACAAAATTAACAAATTAAGTCAAATGATAATTAATTATTTCGTGTGATATCGAATAAGGGAAATAACTTCTATATTATAGAAAGATATAGTAAATGCGGAGTTCTTCCCCTTATATAACCTTAGATAACCTTTCTTTTTTCTTAGACTTTTTAAATATTTTGTTTGCTTTAAAGATATGGAAGTAAAGAAGAACAAATAGAACACTGGACCAGTCTTGTCTTACCTGGGCGGCTAAATATAGCACAGCCGCTTCTTTTTTAAAGCACGAGACTCAAGATCGTCTTTGGGCTCTCGGAAGTCTAGAGCAGACGATCGATGTTTGGAGCCTCTAACTGGGGATTATCTGTGATTTGTATTCATTGTGCACCCACGTTATCACAAAATGGAATAATAGTAGATAAGAAACTATGTGCAATGTAGTTAACAAGGAAGTTATTTAGAAATACCAGTTTACGTTGGACTTTAAATCATCACTAATTAACTACTTACAAATACAGATTTGTGTTTTTCCTTCATTCTTCAGCAGGATTAAAATAACATTTTTTAAAGAATTTTGAAGGTTAGTTTGAATGCTGATTTTCTAGCAATCATATAATAAGACAGATAGATACATACATAGACAGACAGACAGACAGACAGATAGATAGATAAAGATAGATAGATAGATAGAGAGAGAGAGAGAGAAAGACAGGCAGACAGACAGGCAGACAGACAGAATGATATATAGAATGATAGATAGATATATAGAATGATAGATAGAATGCTAGATAGATAGATAGATAGATAGATAGATAGATAGATAGATAGATAGATAGATAGATAGATAGATAGATAGATAGATAGATAGATAGACAGACAGGCAGACAGACGGACAGGCAGAATGATATATAGAGTGATAGATATTTAGAATGCTAGATAGATTAGATATATATATATATATATATATATATATATATATATATATATATATATATATATATATATATATATATATAGATAGATAGATAGATAGATAGATAGATAGATAGATAGATAGATAGATAGATAGATAGATAGATAGATAGATAGATAGATAGATAGATAGATAGACAGGCAGACACACAGACTGGCAGAATGATATATAGAATGCTAGATATATAGAATACTAGATAGATAGATTAGATCTAGATAGATAGATAGATAGATAGATAGATAGATAGATAGATAGATAGATAGATAGATAGATAGATAGATAGATAGATAGATAGATAGATAGATAGATAGATAGATAGATAGATCGTAATTTCTTGTGAGGCATACTGCATGAAAACAATGAAATATTGTTCTGTGACACAGCACTATTAATGCTGCCATAACTCTCCAATGCATGTCTAGTTTCTCCACTTTCTGCACGTATAAGCTTTTGTCTATACTCTTAGTTAAATCTTCCAAATATATTGTATGTTACAAAAAAAGTTTAATACATTGACAAAGTAAGTCTTTTTACCAACAATGAAAATAATAATAGGTTTTTGTTTATTTATTAGGGCCGGCCTTAGGTTATCGGAGGCCCTAGGCGAAGTGAATTTGGTGGCCCCAATTACAATAAAAAAAAATAACACAAAAAACATTAAAAAATACGTTTTTAAAACAAAGCTCCTACTAAGTGTCATTGTATCAATAATGTTGGATCAGTCATGTAAATATATTAGATTTAAACCAACAACATAAAATATGTGCGATTAATTATATTTTTACCAATTGTTTTTGTTTACCGTTTAGCTATATCACTACGTTACGCTCCAATTACTTATCTGGACCAGTTGGGAACATGGGAAGGGCGGAGGGGACCAAACAGCTTTGGGTCTATACCAACACTTCAGTCAAATACAATTTCTTTCCCTTGTTGGTGATATCAAACAAAATAATCAATTACCAATAGTTCATTAACTAATTGGTTAATTTGTATTGAGTTATTGTTAAGTAAAAGAAATAATAGTGAAAATGTTCAGCTTGATCCGAGTGTCGGAGAAATAACGTGTACAAACTTTTCCCCAGACAGACAGACAGAATGGGTTGATAGAAGCTTGGTAAAAAAATATTAAAAAACCACCATGAAAATAAAATAAGGCAAAAATGTCATTTAATTGGTTGAAACCATCAATGCTGACCAAAATCTCTTTGGATTCTGCGCTTTTTGTTTGCGTTTTGATGCATCATATTCAAAACAACGTTTTTTTTTCTAATATATGTAGTCTAACATGATATATATAACATTAACGAATAGACCATGGGTTATAGTTGAGACTTAAAGCTAGGCTAGTAGACATAGATCTCTGCTCTTTTTAAGTTTAAATCCAAGTTTCGCATTTTTTAAAAATCAAAACACATTTGTCCTGTGCCAGGCCCGAGCCAACTAGAGGCCCTAGGCCGCTGCCTAGTTTGCCTATACTTAAGGCCGACCCTGTTTCTATCATTGCAGTCTGATATTTCATAACGCTGACAGGGTAAGACAATGAGGAGAGAAGCAGACGTATGAAGCACTTCTCCTATCCCAGGTGACTTTCAACAGGATGTCCTACGAAATCTTCACTGACCCAGATCCTGAGGAGGATGGTTTACAGTATGAACATGGAGAGCTGACTCTGAAGCAGATAGTCAACCAATTTCCTTTACCGGCGTAAGTAGACATTCGCTTGAGTTTTGAAATAACCATCTAGGTAATGACTCAGTGGCATAACAATGGACCACAGTAAGACAACTGTTAGTTGAATAACTATATGATAAAAGCTATGGATTGAAAGGTGAGCCCATTTATATATTGTGTCGCACCATACTCTAATCTCAAATTAACTCATTAGTAAATATAAATTAAAAGAGGAAGCCAGGCACCAGGTGGGACTGGGGAAAGTAGATGGGTGCACTCGCCCCTCCCCTCCCATAGGGCAGACTATTACTTTTTTCTTTTGTATTTTAATAAATTGAAGGGAGGCGACTCGACATATACAGATGTTTATTCACGGGACATCACCCTACATTCACTTATCCCATAGTCTGTTGGACCGTCCGGACACCATACAAGAACTGTCAACCGTCTCTCTCGATTCCTCTATGTCATTTGCCTTGGATAGAATTTACTTCACTGACAGGCCTATCCATTCTTTAATGTTGTCTTCCAATCGCTTTCTCCGCCTCCCTATTCTTTTTCTTCCTGGTGCTGTTCCCTGAAGGAAGGACTTTGGGAGTTCTGAGGACCTTGTGATGTGGATATAGAGTTTGAGTTTACGTTTTTTGACAGTGGTTAGCAGGTCATCTTTCTCGAGATTTGCAGTCAGTGTCCAAGATTCGCCTGCATATAAGAATGTGGCTGCAATCAGGGAGCGCATCAGTCTGCAAACACAACGTCTTCGTCAGCACTAGGTCTAGATTTGGGAGGACTTTCGTTCTCTTCTTCCTAATGTCAACATCCTTTTTCTTTCTAGTCTCTAACAGTGCGCACCTTCTCAGTCTAGTCTCTAACAGTGCGCACCTTCTCAGTCTAGTCTCTAACAGTGCGCACCTTCTCAGTCTAGTCTCTAACAGTGCGCACCTTCTCAGTCTAGTCTCTAACAGTGCGCACCTTCTCAGTCTAGTCTCTAACAGTGCGCACCTTCTCAGTCTAGTCTCTAACAGTGCGCACCTTCTCAGTCTAGTCTCTAACAGTGCGCACCTTCTCAGTCTAGTCTCTAACAGTGCGCACCTTCTCAGTCTAGTCTCTAACAGTGCGCACCTTCTCAGTCTAGTCTCTAACAGTGCGCACCTTCTCAGTCTAGTCTCTAACAGTGCGCACCTTCTCAGTCTAGTCTCTAACAGTGCGCACCTTCTCAGTCTAGTCTCTAACAGTGCGCAGCTTCTAAATCTAGTCTCTAACAGTGCTCACCTTCTCAGTCTAGTCTCTAACAGTGCGCACCTTCTCAGTCTAGTCTCTAACAGTGCGCACCTTCTCAGTCTAGTCTCTAACAGTGCGCACCTTCTCAGTCTAGTCTCTAACAGTGTGCACCTTCTCAGTCTAGTCTCTAACAGTGCGCACCTTCTCAGTCTAGTCTCTAACAGTGCGCACCTTCTCAGTCTAGTCTCTAACAGTGCGCACCTTCTGCACTAGCGTGGATGGCGGTGTACATGGCAGGGTAATAACAGTATTTTAGTGAAGAAATTACTTTATTTTTTAACATAAACAATCTGTCACAAATATATTATATATGCTGAATATTAAATTCTTACATCTCGTCGCCCTACCTCCAATATTTTAAATGTCAAATGCAATCTTTAACAATACTTTTAAATGGAGAGAGGACTCCTCCTCTTTTCTCAGTGGCGTAACAATAACACGTTGATTGCAAAAAGTCTTCTCTTGAATCTTTAAGTTACTCTTCTTACTAATTAGTGGTAGGCTCATCAAATTGCCTTTTACCTTACCGAAATCGTGTTGAGCAAGGTAAACTGTATCAACAGCCCAAGATTCGGCTACACTCTCAAGGTCATTTCTCAAATTACTCACTTCATCCTTGATCTTCCCCTACTTGATTTAGCTGCTTACTTTTCAATACTTGTACAAAACGTTACAGTTTAGCACGCAACTTATAGCAGAACATTACTTTATAATGTTTCTTAGAAGTGCTGCAGCTCGTTATTTATCAATCACAGGAGTACGTTTCTTAAAATTTAACAAGCATGTCATGTACGAATGAAAAACTAATTTAAAATGTTATTTAAATACAGAAAAAAGAAACAGATTTAGCTTTGAGAAAAATGAATAATTAGTGTCGAAAATTTGATTTGTGACCATCAGGACTATCCCTATAAACTAATGTTTATTGTCGCCCCCCTCCCCGTTCCTTTTTTTTCTGTGCAACACAAAAATATTTTATTAACGAAACTTTCTCTCCCCCCTCCCCCCCTCATTCCAGTAATACTCTCACTGGTTGTATGAGCAGACAGGGAAAAGAAAGAATGGGACGATCTAACAACAATTGTCACCTTAAACGCGCGATTAGGGCTGGCCATAATACCATAAACCTGATGGTAAGCGGTTCATTACATTAAAGCAATCCAAGCCGCTGGTACACCGACTACAGCTTAAAACACGGATTAATGTTTTGAAATTAATATTAACATTTGTATAACGTTTATAGCATTTTGAGGAAGCTTTTTAAATTCTATGTTTTTATTGGTTTTTACAAAAGTGTTGTTTTTTAAGTTTTTTTTTACCCATCTGGTCATGGGCCAAAGCGCAGTGAACCATGTTTTGCCATTTCTGCTACACCACAGGCTGTGAGCCCCTTATGGTCATGGGCCAGGGTTCATTAAATCCCTTCGCGCCATGGATGCTACGCCTTGAAATAAAGTTCTGTAACAAAACGAAGTTACAAACAGGCGTCATGAACAAAATTAATTGTCACAGGCGTCACTGATGAATAAATGTCTTTCAAATAATTTTTCGAAGACATTTTTTTTTAATCTAAATCATGTTTATCAATCTGTTGGGGGTTTCTGTTCAATCAATAAATTTGCAATGTAGTTAGACACTATAAATTCATATTATAATTTTTTGGAAGTAAAAACATTGTTCAAAAGGTTCTTAAATATTAGACATTTTGCGCGAGTCAAAAAATTTCGAATAGCCAAAGAGCTTTTAACCATTGTTCTATTGGCGTCTTACTCTGACCGAAACAGGCTTACTGCAAGAGGTCTCGCTTAACATCAAGATAATAGTAAGACAAATAAGTAAACCAGATTGAGAGTTTAAACGAAAGGGGAGGGGGTGCGGGATTGGGGCGGGTAAAAAATGTTCCATTTTCTATTTTAATCTAACATTCATTAGCTATTAACAGAAAAACAATCGCTCAATAAGTTGTACAAAGGAGGTATTATCTTTAAAAAGAAAAATATTTTTTTGTATCTTCTGGCGCTATATTAAGAAATTGATGTTTCGTTTTTTAAGTGAGATTTTTTTGTGTGTGTAAAAAGGGGTGGGCGTGATAGTCATAAATAAATAGTTGGTAAATAGCGTACTGGCCTACACCTTTCATTGCACATACTGTAGAATCGTTTCATATTGAAATAAATAGTTAAGCAAATCATTTTTCTCAACCTTGCAATAACAAAATCCAATTCTTTATGATATTATATCGACATTCTTCTAACAATAATTTGGGATGTTATATGTGAACAGAGTGATACAGAGTGACCTGGGCTTCCTGAAAGAGAGGCGACTAGATCTGTCCCAGCCTCTATATGCCTACTGCACGAGGTCAATCAATAAAGTCAGCGCCAGGAGCGTGCAGTGGGTTAACAATGACCCCCATAAGTTCCACCTGGTGGGGGAAGATTTGCTCATCCCAGAAGACTATACGGGTGAGTACATACTATTAGTCCACGAGCACACCACTTATGATAATAATGGATTTGCTTGCTTAGTAAACGTCGAGTATCAAAAATGTCCGTCCTGGGAATGTTCTCTACTTAATACACAGAACATTACATGAACAGAAAGCAAAGAGTTAATCTAGATCTATATTGTGACATGCAAACACATGTGACTCCAGTTTACCTGATATTAATTGGACACAATATCGGCGATAGGTGGGGTTGACTGCTAAAATTTAATTTGATATAGGGCGAAGAATTGTAAATATATACATATTTACAACAGATTTTTATTAAATTATATACATTTTTTAAATTTGAGATATCAATGGACCTTATTTTTAATAACTTAGCAGTGTAACAGTAAGATCTTGAGCTATAAAGGTGAGGTAACCTTTGAAGGAATATGGTCACAACATAGTCTAAATTGTGCCGATGTGCCAAAACCCAAAATATCAAATATCATATCCACCAAACAAAACGTTATGAGGCCTGCAGCCTCTACCTCCCTACTGTATTTGCTCCTTAACTCTTTCTCTCCGTAATTATTTACCACATTCTGGTGGAATCAACGCTGGTATCGTCAGTTAGGAAGGAGAGAGTTAATAGAACAGCATATGGCTTTTTTTTTTTTGCATTCTAATTTCATCATTTTTTTGGGTGAAGACTTTCTTTAATTTTTGTTTCTTTGGACAGCCAAACCATAG
This sequence comes from Biomphalaria glabrata, assembly GCF_947242115.1. NCBI lineage: Eukaryota > Metazoa > Mollusca > Gastropoda > Planorbidae > Biomphalaria > Biomphalaria glabrata. Next base: position 18,106,969 of record NC_074714.1, on the reverse strand, counting down.
GGCCAGTATTTAAAACTAAAAGGAAATCGAGTTTACGTTTTTGGGCCAAGTGGCAAGTAGAATCTAAATGGAAATAAAAACTGTTTTAAAGATGAGATGTTTTAATGCAGCCATTGTTATTTCTTTCAGAGAAGTCACGTTTTTCGCGAATCAAAGTCATTTCATTGTTATCTCATTAAAACATCCATGACAAGTTAACATATGTAAGATTCTTCCTGGTCTATTGCCCACTATAATTTGTTTGTCTGCGACAGGATGGTTCACTGTTGTCAAACAAAAGACCAGAAAGTCATCCTTGCCCTACAGACGTGTCTCAGAGATGATTCAATCCAACATGAGTACATTCCTAGTGGCGGGGATAACTCCAATCAAGGCTTATTTCGTGAGTTGTCTACCTTTTGTTTATTGTAATCAGAGCTGGTCAAACAGGGAAGACAACATTTCGATATCAACTTTAAAAAAAGTACCCCCTTTTAGACCGTGAGATCTATAGGCCATCTGTTTCGGCTCTATGTTGGCTATAACCCGACAATTTTCAATAATAAAATTATATCAAAACGTTTAAAGTCAACATTTCCGACCTCCACTTAACTGTACGGAAAGAAATTTTAGTGCTACTCATAAATATTTTCTCTTGAATGTTTTAAGTCTCGTCATAAATAAACGTTGATTGTACAGGAAAACATTTATTATTTGTTGGTACAGTAAAACATTTATATTTTTGTTAAACAGAAACCTTTTTTATATCGAAAAAGCCGAATAAAATCCAATATTGTTTGAAAAATCCATCATTTTAAAAACCGTTAGGCTACCTTTACCTACATTTTATTAAAGAAAGCGTAATAGAAAATGTGTGAGAGTTTCTTTTTATAAGAAAAATATTTACATTCTTTAATCTTTCTTATTATTAACTAGGCTTCAGTTCAGAAAGAAAAGATTAACTTTTCCTATTTCATTGTGATAGAATATGATTATGATGAGTGAGTGGTCAGGACTAAGAGTTATATCTTATTATTATTTATCTCAATTATTTTGAATGTCTTTACCTTTTTTACGTGTTCAGATAAAGTAAAGTTTACCTTTCAGACCTTCACTATGAGGCAGATGATGGATAGATCATCTGTTTCTGTGGCCTACGGTTAACAAGGGTGTCATGTGGTCAGCACAAGGACCAACCACCTATACTTTTCCCCAACTCATGTCAGGTACCCATTAGAGCTGGGTGGACTCAGAGGTGCCTAAAGATCCCGAGATGAAAAATCCCAGTCTTCATCAGGTTTTGAACCAGGGACCTCCGGTTCAGAAGCCAAGCGCTAGGCCACCACGCCTCCACATGTTCACATAATATTTGACAAAAGAACTTATCGACCAACAGATCTCTTGTCAACTGTTTAGCAATATGAATGTCTTATTTAGAGACAACTATTGATGAGAGCGTCTCTTTCTTCCCGGCTAAACATTTTTTTTTAAATTCCATCGTAGAGAACATGAATATTGCTTACACATTGGAAGGATGTAGCGCATATCATTTGCATACTCATTTCATATCCTTATTTTCAGTTATTGTTGCTAAAAATAGGTTTAAATGCGGTAAACATTGACACGGGTGAATGTAAAAGCAAACAGGAGCGTCGTAAAATGTCAAAGAAAACATGAATAGAAGTCAAAGAAAGCCGAGATTGCAATTCTGGAAGGAAGAAAAAGCTTTCGCTTATGGTCTCAGAGTGTGACTGGCGAACAAAAGAAGCCGGAAATTTTAGTATTTGCCAGGTAAACCACGGTCTGAAAAGTTTACAGACGTTGAGTTTTTCTTGGTTTTCTTTGGGTTTTTCCTTTCGTCTTCCTGGTGAATTCTGTGTGCATTTGTTCAGAACCGTACGAACTACAATCCAAGGACACGACCATGTAAAACATTTCACTCTTTGCATTCAGAGTTTGAGCAATGATATAACCGGCAACTGCGTATTTTAGTCATCTATGTGTACTAGAAATCACGTAAATGCTGTTTAGAAATAAATAGAAACTATTCATTTCACTGTATAGGCATCCTAAAACAAAAGAGACAAGAAAAGAATAGATATACTTTTAGTTTCAGTTATATGAGTACAAATTTATTGGTAAAAAAATATAAATTTACATAATAAAATTTCAGGTATAAATGTCTAGGTAAAACTTATTTGTATATATATATGTATACATGGTTATGTTTGCCCTGGATGTAGGTCGCAGCTGCGTAGCCACTTGAAATACTGCTTGTTAGTTCTAATATTTAATCATAGTAAAAACATGTTCATATAAAAGCCATCGGCCTATCGAGGACCTAAAGCCTGAAACCGGAAATTAGTTTTTCGACTCCAAAATGTAATTTCTTAAACGGAGACAAAATCGATTCTAGAATCGTCATCTCGAGTATCGAAATTCTCTCCCATTCAGGATTAACTGAAAAGTTTTACATGAAGTGTGTGTGTACATACACACATACATACATACAAACATACATACACACATATACATACATGCAGTCATACATATATACATACATACAAACATACATACACACACATACATACATGCATACATGCAGTCATACATATATACATGCATACAAACAGGCATACATACATACATACATACATACACACATACACACACACACATATATACATACATAGATCTACATACTCTTAGCCAAACACAAATTAGTTTAAAAAATAAATTAGTTATTTAAAAAAAATGTTTTTTTAAAAACACTAAGAGGAGAAATATAAATGTGATCGTCTCTCATAGACTTAACGCTTGCTTTGTGTCAATGTGATCGTCTCTCATAGACTTAACGCTTGCTTTGTGCCAATGTGATCGTCTCTCATAGACTTAACGCTTGCTTTGTGTCAATGCCTTGGATAAAAAGTCATGTCAATGGTGAACGTTCCTAATTCATATCATCCTCCACAGCCAGACTTTTCATGTGTGCATTCAGAAATGTTTGTGAAAATTTCTATTTATTTTTTTCTTGGTAATGCTTCTTGTATTAATTGTTGATAGAACAGAATCATCACACGCCGGAGATTATATTAATGATTTGATAATTCACTGAAGAAACATCGGTATTCTCTCAAAACTTCTTTAATAAACTTCTTCCGATTATATACCGGTATACAATTAACTTCTCTATTAAAAAAAAACTTGACTTAATTCTTCATATAATAAAACTCAGGATACAAAAACAACTTCAACTTGTATAACTTCAACTAATGTAACTTCAATTAATGTATCTTCAACTAATGGACCCGCTAATATTTAAACTCATACTAATACAAGACCGTTACTAAGCAAAGACCTATTACTCTACAAAACAATTACTATGCGAGGACCCCGACTAACTAATTTTCCCCGAATTTATACTTTTGTTAATCGTTTTTTCCAGAATCATGGAAACTTCTCTCCTAATTATTTTATTAACTGTGACCTTCTAGAAGCTGACGTATGCTATTTTTCCCCTAACCTCTTTCTTTGATTGGATGACTAAAATTAACTTGTTTACTCTTGGCAGCACAGACTTGACCTGGGCTTCTAGAAACTGATCGAAATAGGTCACAGTCTCGACGCGTGTCGGTGTTCCTTCCCCGACAGTAATCATGAAAAAAGGAAAATATCCTTCCCGCTTCTTTCGCTAACTGATTGGATTCTTCACAAGTTCCGTTGAAACGTATTCTAATGCATGAGCGCTGTTTTGGTTTCACTTTCACTTCTTTCCTTCTTCTATAACAGATGACCTGCAGAAACAAAACCTACAAACATACGCCTCATCAGCTGTTAACTGGGGACATCATTCGCAAAGGCAACAACCAGATTTTAAAAGAGGGCTCCCAGGCGTTGGAAGCCCTTTACCAGCAGCACATCGAGTGCATGGGCGTGACCTTTGCACTCTTCCATGACGAGAAGGACAGGAGCGTCTTGTTGCGCACCCAGCAGAACGGCGTGTTTTATCCCATCTATCAGGAAGGTGTAGCAATGACAGAGGAGAGAACTCTAGCAATGCAATTCGCTGATTTAATTATGCTGTGAGTTATTCCCCTTATAATAAACATTTTTATTACATAGGGAATGTAAAATGGTTATAAAATGTTTTTTTGTTTTTTTTTTGTACAATGTTTGACATGCTTGGGATATTCCTTCAGAGTTAAATATAATATACTTCCTAGTCCCAACTTCCTGCAGGACGACGAGGGATGGGAGCGGTCAGGGTTTGAACCCGGGACCATCGATAAGTCCGAACGACAGTCCAGCGCGCAAATCGCACGACCAGGCAGCTAGGATGGTAAATGGGTTTAGAAAACAATTGGGACAATTCTTTTTGACAGAAGAACTACGTGGTAAAATAAAATACTTAAATTTAGGACCTACTATGAAATAGCTTTAAAAAATTCGTTGTTTATTAAATAAAGTAATGCTTTTGTAGATTGAGGATTCATTGTTCATATAAATAGAAACGCTGAATAAAAAATGGGGGGGGGGGGGAAGAGCAAATGGGGAAGAGAGAAACGGAAAGGGAGATGAGGGAAAACAGAGGCGGCCTTAGCAATACGCGGGGCCTTAGGGCCCAGGCGAGTGTTATACTTGGGCCTGGGAGCCGAAAGCGTAAAGTATAAATACCGTACCATATCACGCTAACGAAACCTTCCGCCTCTAAGGCTGTAAGCCTTATAATTGATGCCGAAACATACTACTTAACGTACGTACTGGCACTGTAGTACATCAGAACCAAAACTGTCATCTTAAAACGAGTTAAACACTTTCAGGGTTATTGCTATCATAGAAATGCTTGGGGAAATATTGAGAAACAAAATCTGAGAAATTTGTTGTTTTTTTTAAGTTGAAGGTGACAAGGGAATCTTTAATGACCGGGCCCCCATTGGGCGCGGGCCTAGTGCGATTGTCCTACTCGCCACCCAGTAAGGCCGCCTCTGGCCAGGAAATGAGAAGAAAGCGAACTTGAAATTAAGAAGAATGAAAACGAGATTTCAAAATAAGATACAGACTTATAGTGAAAGAAAGAGGTTGAAATAAAGGCAATAATAAAGAAAAGAAAGAAGTAGACAGAAAGAGAGTGAGAGAGAGAGAGAGAGATGAAAAAAAAATTGGAAGAGTGTTAATAAATGTTAGAAAATTAATACTCACAATATAACGTGATTAAGTCTAATTAAATTAATGTCGATGATCCTTTATTTACTTTTTTCCAGCTATCCACCTCCTGTGATGGTCAAGCTACTCCACGGTTGGGTGCCAGCCACACAGTGTGGCTTCACGGGAACGCTGTACCTGATCAACAAAGATGTGGAGACCACTGTGGTCGCTTCCACATTCATCAGAGAAAACGTGGTCAGTTTGGAGATTCCTTTAGGTCAGTTCATGAGAACAGGATTTTGACTAGTTTGTGTGTGTGTTTGCTCTCCTTTAGTTGAAATGTCACTTAAAATAATCGTTTTAGGTAACTTCAATGCAAAGAATCGGCAGTCCCATAGCCGCCTATGTAAAAATGTGTGTAGGTGCTGTGTTTAAGGTTCTCTATTAAATGAGAACACTCTGGTATAAACTTTGTCACATGTAAATTATGAGTGAGTCTGGTGTGAATGTACACTTTGGTTTCTTATAGTTATAATGTTTTTTGTTTGGTGTAATGCACAAATTGTAAGACAAATTTCCATACGGACAAGAAAGATTATTATTATTACTATTATTATTATTATTTAATGTCCAAGTAAAAAATAGTATCTGGTGGATCTGTCAAGTTGGCTAATAGCTATTGCCTCCGCTTTGGAGATTAATATAATTTTGTTTTAGATGAAAACCAAAATTTTTCTCTACTATAAGGCAAAGTCTTCCATTCCGAATATATAGGATGAATGCAGTGTTTGCGTGATAACCCACATCAAAAAATGACCTGTATATTTGCCATATCTGATACAGAAAACGCTTTTGGAGCTATTTTAGAATTATTTTGGCTATTGCGTCTGCCTTTGACAATACTTTTTTCTTTGAACCTCAAATGTGTGCCCGCGACCCTCGTGAGACCTCTCCAGTTGTCTCTTTCTTACTCTTGCACGGATCATCTGCAGCCGGCTACTTTCCTATATGCACAGTGAGGGCAAAATGTTGATGATGTGCTCATCTTTTTAGCCCTTCAGGGGAAGGAGCACTTCAGTTACGCCGTCTCCTGTCATCTCGCCAAAAAATAGTAAAACATTTACACATTTGACAACTTATTTTTATATTAACAACGAAGACTCGAAATGTTGATTCACTGTCGTCCACAATATTAGTTACTGGTATTGATTTATAGACTGTTTCTTTTTTAACTTTACATTAACAAAAAAAGTTTTTTCTGACCTAAAAATAATAAAAATATATTAGCCCAAAGTCAACCCAGCTAAACAATTTAACATTGTCTTGGACTGAGCTGGTACTGTTGGTTTCTGTAATCTAGAATCAGACATCAAGTTTAAAGTGGCTAAAACAAGTACAGAACTTAAGAGCAGCCGACACTGGGGTAAAGCTTTCAGACACTGCCTGGCCAACGCGCCAAGTTACACAAAGGCAATAAAGGTGAGTGTCTTCTAGTTGTCCGTGCCATATCACACCTGCCCAACTTACGTGTTTTTGCTCTGTGGTTGGTTTGTAGCTCCAAACAGCTAGGGACTACTATACATTTCTTAGGATAAAACTTCAAATAATATTCAAACAAAATGTAACTCATACAAAAACAGGTCTTACGTCTCTCGCCTAGTCTCTCACCCACGTGACTTATATTCATATAAATTATGACAGACCAGCTCATGTTTTCATCAGCCAACACCACCAAAATCAGCCGCTAACCTTTCCTCGTTACCATGGAAACCCGCATATACATCCCATAGCACTTAGCGAACTTTCGTAAGGCACCAATATTAAGGCGAAATAAATTCCCGTGTCCTGAACGTCAGCTCAACAGCTTCCATCTCCTCGACTTTACGTATCTAACAGTCACCAATTTAAGTAATTATTTTCTAATAGGGTCCAGGGTTTGAACCCTGCCCGATGCAATCATCGCCGTCCTGTGAGGGGGTTTGGGTTTGGGCTAGGATGTGATACTCTCCACTTCTGAAGGAAACAAAACAAAGAGAGAACACGACAACGTAAAGAGAAGCGGTTTTATGAAATGAACATTTTAGATTGAGCTCATTGTCTGTTATAGTTCAAACTGCAGTTGTTTTAAACACAATGATATGATACCTTTACCTTCAACTATCCCTTAGTCTATTGGACCGTTGGGGCACCAAGCAAGATTTGTCGACCGTCTTCCTCCATTCCTTCTTGTCTTTTGCCTTGTTTAAAATCTCTATCAATGATAGGCCCGTCCATTCTTTTATGTTGTCCTCCCATCGCTTTCTCTGTCTAACTCTTCTTCTTTTTCCTGATATTGTTCCCTGAAGGAAGGTCTTTGCGTGGATCTTGTAATATGGCCATGTATTTTAAGCTTGCGTTTCTTTACAATAGTTAGCAGGTCATCATGGGGTCCGATCGCTGCAGTAACCCTGTCTCTAATCGCTTGGTTTGTGATGCGGTCTTTGAAAGTGATGCCTAGGATCCTTCTGTTGCGTTTCAATTCCATGGCTAGGACCCTCCTCTCTAGCTCTGCAAATATATTTTTGATAATTAGCAAATATTCTTCTTCTATTCTATCAAATAATTTCATTGATATAAAATTTATTCCATTTATTTGCATTACTTACTGTTAAATATTACCAATTGCTGAAGTTACTTTTATTTACTTAGGTCATTGGCCCTGAGAGCTCTGTGGATATTGATGAAGGTAGCCTGGATGTTGAAGACTGTAATCTACCAGAAGAGCAAGCCAGCTACGGACAGAAGATATCTTCCTATACAATGATCAAAGAAGGGTCAAAAATTGAGCCCGTCCAGCTTCGCAAGCCTCAGTCTGATCCCGTAAGCCGTCCATCTCGACTGTCCACGGTGAGCTGTCTGTCCAGACGTGTGGGGGTCTACGCCATGGACCAAAGCTTCAGCCACAGGAACCTTACCATTCGGAGAATGGCGCGCAAAAATGCTTTTAAATTAGGAAAGATGAAACAGCAGCTTCCAGTAACACAACCATTTCCTAAGACGTCCAAGTATATATTGAATCCTATCCCTTGCAAAACTCCTGCGGAAACTAACTGCTCCACAATGGATGAAAATACTAATCCCAAAACTTTTTATAATGCGATAAACGTAATTTCAATTGATGACCATAGCTCTGACAGCAATACGGTTGCAGTGTCAGCAACCATCGGAAGACCAGTTTATCCTAACGAAAGCGGCAACCAATACCCATCGGATAACCGAAATCCAGTTAATTTCCCTGAACCAGGAAGTCACTCTGAAACATCATCGACCAGTTACGAAGAAATAGATTCCGTCAAGGTAAACCCCCAACAGAAAAGAAGGAGCGCAGTCTTCCACTTGCTACAAGGCAAAGAAGGCATCATCACCATCAGCCCTCGCACATACATGGACGAGATCCAGGACGAGGGTTACGGCGAGAGTGACACGGACGACAGCAACACGAACCTCTTCCTCTTTCACGGCTCCATCCAGAGTCAGGAGGACAACGAGTACATCACTCCTTCCGACAGCCTTTCCGTAAGCGATGACTACGACATCCTAGTACCTAATCCACCACCCAGACCGCCATTCGGAAAGGGCTGCTACAACCGCGGGATGCTGATAGAAGAGCTCAAAAAGTCCATCCCTATTAACACAACGGTAGAGCTAGCTCTGAATAGCCTGACAATGGCTGAGTTTACAACGCTCCTCTGGCATCCGATGGAAGAGATGGACAAACTTTTAATGGCTCTTATTCCAAAAGTTGGAGAACTGAATTTACAACACATTGTGCTTTATTTTCAATCAATTCGCACAAAAGTTCGGATCTTGACAGAACTATAGATCATTATCATCATTAAGTTTTCTATCAGATTTATTATACGTTTGGTATTGAAATGTACACATCCCTCAGTTACTCAAACGTTTTCTAGAACTTTGCATTTACATTTGTCTTAGACCACAGTTTTACCAGGGAGAAAGGGGGTGAGCGGGTTGTAAAGCGCTTGGCTTCCGAACAAGAGAAGTCTGAGTTCTGAATCACGATGAACTGGGATCTGAATGTTTATGTAAGAAAATGTGTTTGGTAGTTGTGCTGTTCACTTGACGCTCTTGTTTACCGTCGGACATAGAAACAGATGATCTTTCATTATCTGCTCCCTGAATAAATGGCTGCCTGGTTTGCGCGCTGGACTGTCGTTCAGACTTATCGATGGTCCCGGGTTCAAACCCTGCCCACTCCCATCCCCCGTCGTCCTGCAAGTAATCATCTTCAACTCTGAAGGAACATCCGAAACATGTAAAACAATTTACGATACTTGTAGTTGCTGTCTGATACAAATTCTTTAACTTTATATATAAAGTTTGACCATGTTGTAACATCAATGATGTTTTACAGTAAGTTACAACCACAATACATTCTGCGTAGTATTTGATTTTAAGTGTATTTTGTAAACATCGCGTTCAAAATGTTGAGTTTCTCTAAAACTGATCTTTCCGCTCTACTGATAACATAGTCAACAAGTGCTACGATTTCAGAATGCTTGTTTCAGAATCACCATAAAATAGGACGATACTTTTTTATTTTAAATTAAGTTTTTGTTTATTGAAACATACAGAAATCAAAAACCAAAATGAATTTCTAGCACTATTACAACGTCACACATTTTCAGGGTACAGCTCGTCGTCATGGCGGCTTTGGGAAAGATAAACAAAAAAGACAGTTTTATGGAAATGTTTGTATCTATTGTTTTGTATTGTTATTGCTTTGTTCTAATTATATATTTTTTTTATTACTCATTTGGGTAACAGTGTATTCTATAAATATTATGTTTAATTCAATTTTTATATACACACCTGTGTTATACACACATTAAAAAAAAGTATTTATGTTTGTTTAATTCATTCCTTTTTTACTCTATTTTGTAATTATTTCCTCTCCTGATATCTACTGACAGCTCAATGATATTGGAATTATTTCTAGTGTTTAGCAAAGACTAACATGTTAACGGGTTCTCGTCCAGGCCTTACAACACGGCCAAGCAGTCAACATTATCCAGAAATTGTGTATAGCTCATGATCATTTCCAATGTTTATTAGGGCCGCATTTCATGAAATATAACTTCGTTGTAGCCAATCTAGGAGCATACGTAAGTAAAACAGAACGAGACCAGTTTTGAATGGCCATCACAAAGAAAGAAGACCTCAGACTTAAGAAGATCTCAGACTTTATTAGACCTCAGACTTAAGAAGACCTCAGACTTAAGAAGACATCAGACTTAAGAAGACCTCAGACTTAAGAAGACCTCAGACTTAAGAAGACCTCAGACTTACGAAGACCTCAGACTTCTGACCACATGTAAATACGATATTGTAAGTTCTTAATCATTTATTTCATTTGTTTGTCCATTTGTTTGTCCATTGTTTCCTGTTGCAGAGACGTGAAAGTCCTCAATCATCTCACAGACGTTCACCTCCCACACGAAGGAAGACCATGTACTTGCAATGATTTTATCTTATCTTATAGATTACAGACATTACTTCCAAGAGAAGAGCATTACGTCCTACGCTTGTCACGTGTCAACCTAGTCATGAATGTTAATCAGTGACTTAAAACTCTGTTAAGTCATTGTTTCTCCTGGCTAATTCAGGAAACCCATTCCATTCTTTAATGGCAATAGAAAAGAAGGAGCACTTGTACTAATTTGTCCCAGCATATAGAATAAGAAATGTTCCTCCTGAGATTCTATCAGTTTCTGTTATTCTATTTGCAAAGTAAGGCTAAGTGTTTATGTTTTATTGCTGCTTTAATTTTTTTACTGACTGCTATACGATTGGCATTGGTTCAATGTCAATGTCTTAAGTTATTATGGAAGCCTAAAGCTCAGCGACATACACTAGAGTTATACATCACGTCATTGTTTGAAAGTTCATGTATTGTATGCCAGTCAAATACTCTGCTTGAAGTCAGTCCCAGCTAATGCCTAGGGAAATTGGGTGAAGGTATGTCATCCTGTTGATGTCTGGCAGAGTGATTTAGGCCAGTGTTCAGATCACTTCAGGGGCCATGAAGTTTAACCCATTCTAAGTTACAGTATTGCAATCATGAACTCAATCAGTCTGTTATGGAGATTGCGAGTTCAGTGTGAAGTTTCCAGTTAATTTGCCTATTACGATTGCTTTTGTAAACTTTGTTGACCGTAAAAATTGAAATGTTTCAAACTCTTACATTATATTGCTTCGCAATCTTTGTATATTTATCATTATCTTATTATACTTATGGAAACAATACTGTTTATGTATCAAGAAAAAAAGCGAAATTATAAAACGATGTAAACTTTATTCTAGTTGTATGTGTTGTGTAAAATACTATTTAATAACTGTTACTCTTATAGTGTCAATAATGTGTTTCACTAAATACTAAAGACTAATGAGATAAGGATAGAAATAAAAATAAAACTAGATCTAATAAAATTACTCAGCTGGTTAAAATTGTATTCTTCACATTAATTGTTATTTGCATAATTAATATTCAAATATTTGTTTCGTGTTGGGATACATGAATAATTACTTTAAGTATGTATTTCAGGTAAATTTTTTTAATGCATGGAAATAGATTATGCAACAATTGTTTACCTAATCTACAAAGTACAATTGTAGTGTAGTGTGGACGTACTCAATTCATTGGCGTGGCATTCATAGTGCGAAGTGGGCCAATGAACCTGGGCCCACAGCCGGAGGAGTAGAAAAAATGATGCAATGGGGTTCATTGCACTTGGGCCCATGACTCTTGACTAGTTGGGGCCCTGGTGAGAACGAATGACACTAAAGTCCTGATGTTCACGAATTAAAATTTCGACACAGCTGCAAATTATTCAATTATTTTCGAAGCTCAATCAGTTTCTTTTTTTTTCTGTATTTAAAATGTTTTATAAATCTTGTTATATGAAACGGTAACCTATATAAAATTTATACCAAGTCTGAAATTTTAACTGACTTTCAACTTTGTTAAATAAGTAACAAACTGTTTCAACAGTTGTGATTCCAAAATTTTGTATCCGAGCCAAAGAAGTAGATACTTTGAAATCGTATAAAACACTCAGTTAGGACAAACTCGGAGGTCTTCATCACAGTGTTTTGTTGTCTTTGTATTGGGTAAATAAAATGTTCACGTAATCATTAGAGAAGAATAAAAAAAAAAGGGGGATGAAAAAAATAATTTAGCAAGCAAACTAAACACCATGTTTCATTCAAGTTGAATATGTTCGTACTGCTACAATGAACGGCGAAATAAATTTGGTTGATTTGTTGATTTGAGGCACATCGGCACAATTTAGGCCATGTCGTGCCTGCTGTCCCTTAAGGACTACTCTCTCTCTAAACAACAGGGGCCAGATTCTATACAGTCATATAATTAAAATTAAGGTCTATTCACAGTTAAAATAGTAAAGGTAGTAAAAATTTAAATATTTGGTAAAAATCTAATGTAAATAGTGCATGTTCACAAATTCAGAAATCAGATCTTCGTAGATAGCCCCACTTCCCGAATAAAGCCCAGTACCTTCCCAGGGTCGACATTATTAAATAGTGTTTTTAGATTAGTGGCTCTAAAATGTTTCGCCCTGACATCCTGGTATCTGGGGCAATCAACGAGGATATGTTCCACGGTGAGGCGAGAGTCACAGTACTCGCAAAGTGGGGGCTCCTCTCTCTTCAGTACAAAAGAGTGCGTGATGTAGGTGTGGCCAATCCTAAGTCTGGACATGGTTGTGCTACCACGCCTTGTCAGACCCTTAGATGTGGGCCGCCACCTGACATCCGCCACAATCTGCCTGAGTTTACTGTGAGTCTCAGCCTCCCATCGGTTCTGCCACTCTCGATAGGTGGCAGAGGCAATACTTTGTCTCAGGTCCGAGTAGGGAATTTGGGTTCCTGACACCGCATGATTTAGGGCTCTCTTTGCTTCTCTGTCTGCGGCTTCGTTTCCCTCAATGCCAACATGGGAGGGGACCCAGATGAAGGTGACATCCCTACGGTCGGCTGTTATTAGGTCCAACAGCTTCAGGCTCTTATGTACCAATGGGATGTCAGTCTTCATCCGCCCCAAAGCTTGCAATGCAGATTTGGAGTCGGAGCATATTATAAATTTACTCCTTTCTGATGCTTTTACGGCCATAAGTGCAAGCAATATTGCGTGCAATTCGGCCGTAAAGATGGAGCAGCCATCGGGGAGTCTACGGGAGATTGTTTTGTTCCGAAAGGAGCAGGCACACGCGACCTTTCCCTCCATTTTGGATCCGTCTGTGTAGATGGTGCCACAATCTCCGTAGCTCTCCTGCAGTTCCCTAAAGTGGACTTGTAGTATGCTTGGGTCTGTATTTTCTTTTTTGAAATTAAGGAGGGATAAATTTAATTTAGGTTTATTCATTAGCCAAGGAGGATTCTGAGGGGTTTCTAATTTAGAGATTTGGTCAATGGGTGGGGTTAAATTTTGGATGGGTTCTCTCATTCGAAGGCCCAACGGCTGTATGACGTAAGGGCTTCGATTGTATAATTCTACATCTGTGGGGTTAAATATGGAGTCAAAAGCAGGGTTCGTGGGGTTGGATTTTAGCTTGACTATATACTGCATTGCAAGCTTTTTCATTCTTATATCCATGGGGAGTTCTCCAGCCTCCACATGGAGACTTGGGATAGGTGATGTACGAAACGCGCCGAGACAGAGACGCAGGGCAGCATTTTTTATTGGTTCCAGTATTTTTAGGTACGACTTCCTTGCTGCTCCATATATTATGGATCCGTAGTCTAGCTTGGATCGAATTAGACTCCGATAGAGCAGCAGCAAGGTATCTCTGTCAGCTCCCCAGTCCGTATGGCTGAGTACTCTTAGTATGTTTAATGACTTTTGGCATTTCTTCTTAAGTTCCTTAATGTGGGGGAGAAAATTAAATTTGGAATCTAAGGTGAGGCCTAAAAATTTTGTAGTTTTCACGACAGGGATCTTCTTTTTGTGTATAAATAGTTCAGGGTCTGAGTGGAGCCCCCTTAGATTACAAAAATGCATACTAACTGTTTTGGAGTCAGAGAATTTGAAACCATTATAGTTTGCCCAACCCTGAATTTTGTTTAAACATAACTGCAATTTCCTTTCTAAGGTGTTCATGTTTTTCCCATAAGTAAGAATGACAAAGTCATCAACATACAAAGAGCACTCTATGCCAGGGGACAGCGCATTTATGATGCTATTTATTTTAATGTTGAACAGGGTGACTGACAGAATGCTGCCCTGGGGTACACCCATTTCCTGGTCATGAGTGTCAGAAGCGGAGTTGCCCACTCGGACCTGAAATTTTCGATCTTTCAGGAATTCCTCCACAAAACGGGGGAGGTGTCCCTTAAGCCCCATAAGCGCCAGGTCACGTAGAATGCCATGTTTCCAGGTTGTGTCATAGGCCTTTTCTATATCGAAGAATACAGCTACTAGATATTCTCTTCTGAGTAATGCATTTCTAATATAAGCTTCCAGCCTTACCAGGTGGTCAGTTGTTGTCCGCCCCTGCCGGAATCCGCACTGGTAGTTTGAGATCACTTTATTCCTTTCCAGGTACCAGACCAGCCTACTGTTAATCATTCTTTCCATGGTTTTGCAGATGCAGCTTGTTAGTGCTATTGGTCGATAGTTAGCTGGGTCAGAGCCGTCTCTTCCCGGTTTAGGTATCGGTATAACTGTGGCTTTCCTCCAGCTGTTTGGGAAAGCGCCTGTTTGCCACACACAGTTATAGACCCCTAGTAGGACTGCCAATGAGGGTTCGGGAAGGTGCTTGAGGAACTGGTAATGGATTTCGTCTTCTCCAGGCGCTGTGTCATGTGACTTGTCCAGCGATTCCCTCAGTTCCTCAAGCGAGAACGGTTTGTTGTAGTCTTCATTGTTCTCTGACCTGAAATCAATGGGGTGTCTTTCCTCCCTGGTTTTGACTTTTTGGAACTCTGGCGTGTAGTGTGCAGTGGATGATTTTTCTGCTATTGAGGATGCAAGGCAGTCAGCTATTTCTCTGGGGGACGTGACAGTTCGTCCTTGGTTTTTCAAATGCCCTATTGCATTTGATTCTTTCCCTTTGATTCGCCTTACTGCCTTCCAAACCGCTCTAGCAGAAGTTTTGGCATCCAGACTGCCGACAAAACTTCTCCAGGAATTCCTTTTGGCTGACCGTATGGTTTGTCTAGCCTTTGCTCTAGCTATCCTGAATAGCTTTAGGTTTTCCTGGGAAGGATTCTTTATAAATGCAGCCAGTCGTTTTTTCCTATCACCTATAGCACTTTTGCAAGCTGTATCAAACCATGGTTTGCTAGGCCGTTTTGGATTTGCAGAGGTTAGGGGTACAACTTTCCTGGCTATACTTAGTAGCTTGCTAGCAAAGGTATCAGCTGGGTTCTGTTCATGGAGGATATTTTCTGTGATATCCTCAGAGCATCTTTTTTGGAATTGTTCCCAATCGGCCTTATTCAGTTTCCACCGCTGAGGTCGTCCCAATGAAGGGAGATTGTTAGTAATGATGATTGGGAAGTGATCACTTCCCCGTAGATCATTGCTAACTGACCATTTAAAATCGTCCAGAAGTCCGGGGACGCATACGGTGGGGTCAATGCATGTGAATGATCCAGTTACTGGGTGCAAGTAGGTCGGTGATGCATCATTAAGTATGCATAAATCATGTTGGAGGAAGATATCCTCCAGCATACGACCTCTTGTGTCGGTATTGTTGGATCCCCACATGGTGTTATGGGCATTGAAATCCCCAAGGATTAAATAAGGCCGGGGGAGTTGTTTCAATAGGTCCTCCATGTCTGTTCGGTTTAATGGAGCGCCTGGTGGTAGATACAGGCTGCAGCAAGTGATAACCTTGTGAAGGGTTATCCTAGCTGCTACGGCCTGTAGTGTGGTCTGTAGTTCTACCCTCTCATGGGGGATGCTATCCTTCACAAGGATACAGACTCCACCTGATGCTCTCTCTGCATCCTCAACATTCATGGTGTACGCACGGTAGCTTCGGAAGCTGATGCAATCTTTTAGAAATGTTTCCTGTAAGCAGACAGCTACAGGAGTCTCAGAGTCCATCAGTAGCTGCATTTCCTCGTAATTGGCCTTGAGGCCTCTACAATTCCACTGTACAATTCTGGAATCCATGGCTTATTCTAGATGACCTACTTGGAGCTATTTGGCCTTGGGAGGCCCCCGGAGGGGTTTCCCTTTATTCCAGTGACCTTGGTATTTTTATTCTTGGGTTTGGATGGAGAGGAGGACAACCCCCTTTTGGGGGAAGTCTTTCTCTCTGGAGAGGGGAGATCCCTCTGGTTAGAGCGGAGGTTATTTCCTCCTCTCTCACCTCGGGCATCCTCTCCGCTTTGATTTCTCCCCTTAGGGAGTTGGTCAACCTCTAACTCAGTAGAGGTTGGGGTGTCTGGCTGGGTTCTCTGAGGAGAACCTGTGTCAGACATGATGTCTCCGGGTTTTGACATGCTGCTCAGTCTCCATGCTCTCATCAGCGAGCACAGAGAACCTGTTCTTTAGCATGACAACAGGGCTTTCTTGTTTCTTCAGAGGTGTGTTCTTTGGCGGTGTTTTCTTCTGAGTTGGGGGAGGAGGAGGGGGTGGTGGGGTCAATGTGTCCGTCTGTGTGGCTATGGATCTTCCTTTCTTAGCAACAGCCTGGGCGTAGGTCTTTGTCAAGCCGAATTGGCCCTTGGGTAGGCCCAATACAGCCGATTTCGCCTGGCTAAAGGTACATCCGTTTCTTGCCTTGTACTCCTGCACGGCAACCTCCTGTTTCCACACAGGGCAGTCCTTGGAGTAGGCTGAGTGGCCAGCTTGACAGTTTGGGCATTTGAACTGGCATTTGAACTGGGCTGTGCAGCCCTTGTCCTCATGACCCTCTCCAGCACATCTGGCACACACAGTGTTCCTCTTACAGACTGCCGCGCCGTGCCCATAACCCTGGCACTTGAAGCACCTCATGGAGTTAGGTATGTAGGGCCTCTTCGATGACACAGTATTCCAAAAAAAAGCAATTAGAGTGTTATTTCTAGATTTTAGTTTTTGTGAGAACCAGACGTCTGAATGCTTGGCTGAACAAATGCTCCAAGTAATGAATAATCCCTATTTATTTTTAAATAAACTGCTGACGGTGCTTCCAATATCAGTGGATAGTAGGGCCTACAATGGTCTTCAGGTACTGCTCCATCAAAAGAAGCCGCTTGCGCATTTTCACTATGCTAACCACGACTTCAACTTGGTCCCAAATGTTATCTTCAGCTGTATTCAAGACGTTGCAGATTTCTTTGCTATGTGTTTGTTTTGCTCACAGCATCTCAAGATGGGCGCGTTTTAAATCCAATAGGAAGAGCAAGGTTTACATTACACTCAAATACATTTGCCCGCAAGGTGGTCATCAAGTAATGCTCTAACAAAATGAGATTCATATATTTTGATCTACTAAAGCTGATCACTCACATTTTTTTTTTTGTGTTCTTCAAAAGAAAAAAACGTCTAGAAGCTACGGCACTTAGGGGAAAATAAGAAACATTCGATAACATTGTTTAGCTCAAGGCCGGCCTTAGGCCACTTAAACCTATGCGTTCGCAGTGGGCCCCACACTTTCATAGACCCTGCTTATCCGTACCCTGACTGGGCCCCGCTAAACCTGTTTCGCATAGGCCTATCTCTAACATGAATTAAAGGGAGTCTCCTTGACCCCCCCCCCCACACACACACGATACTTTATCATTTTTACAATTCCCGCCTGTTCACCCCTCATACACACACATCGACCCCCGCTTTCAAAATGTTAGGCCCTTGTTTTTTTATTATAATGACAACCATACCGGTACCTTTAAAAACAAATTCTCCAATGGACATAGTTTAGAGACAAAATTGACATACAGGAAAGGATTATAGTCCTTGCTTCCTCGAAAAAGAAGAAATAAATAAAAGAAAAAGAAACAGATTGATCCCCCTTGATGCTGTTAGTGTTGCTCTTTAGTTCGACCTTGTTCAAACAAAATAACAAAAGAAACAGAAACTACACTATGACTTGAGGCACAACTTAAACATAAATTGAATGAAGGAAAAAGAAAGAAAAATATGATTTGAAAAAATACGTAAGTGTATGTAGGAAATTATTATTATTAGAATCCTTACGGCAATCGCTGAGATCTCTTGATACGTCAATGAATAAGTCAATCAGTCAGTCAGCCAATGGTATTTTGTGCTTATAGTAAAGATTATCTACCATAGTTTTACTTCTGGTTGCTGCAGAAGCACGAACACTTATTCATAACACATATGTTTCAAAAGTCGTTTTTTTTATTGAAAAAACACCTCTGTTTGGTCTTTATTATAACTAGGTCACAAACCAAAACACTAGCAGGTTTATACATCGTTGAATTTTGAAATTATATTTAAGACAAAGACTGCTTTATTGATCCTTATGGAAATTTATTGTGATTACAAGGACTCTTTTCTCACAATTTACTAATGACAAAAATTCTTAAGGCTAATCAATGTTTACAAAGCTTATATCATCATCAACTCACTCTGTCTGTTTGTACAAAGCTTGTATCAACTCACTATGTCTGTCTGTACAAAGCTTGTATCAACTCACTATGTCTGTCTGTCTGTTTGTACAAGCTTGTATCAACTCACTATGTCTGTCTGTACAAAGCTTGTATCAACTCACTATGTCTGTCTGTACAAAGCTTGTATCAACTCACTATGTCTGTCTGTCTGTCTGTTTGTACAAAGCTTGTATCAACTCACTTTGTCTGTCTGTCTATTTGTACAAAGCTTGTATCAACTCACTATGTCTGTCTGTACAAAGCTTATATCAGCTCACTATGTCTGTTTGTTTGTACAAAGCTTGTATCAACTCACTATGTCTGTTTGTACAAAGCTTGTATCAACTCACTATGTCTGTCTCTACAACGCTTGTATCAACTCTCTATGTCTGTTTGTACAAAGCTTGTATCAACTCACTATGTCTGTCTGTACAAAGCTTGTATCAACTCACTATGTCTGTCTGTACAAAGCTTGTATCAACTCACTATATCTGTCTGTACAAAGCTTGTATCAACTCACTTTGTCTGTCTGTCTGTTTGTACAAAGCTTGTATCAACTCACTATGTCTGTCTGTACAAAGCTTGTATCAGCTCACTATGTCTGTCTGTCTGTTTGTACAAAGCTTGTATCAACTCACTCTGTCTGTTTGTACAAAGCTTGTATCAACTCACTATGTCTGTCTGTACAAAGCTTGTATCAACTCACTATGTCTGTCTGTCTGTTTGTAAAAGCTTGTATCAACTCACTATGTCTGTCTGTACAAAGCTTGTATCAACTCACTATGTCTGTCTGTACAAAGCTTGTATCAACTCACTATGTCTGTCTGTCTGTCTGTTTGTACAAAGCTTGTATCAACTCACTTTGTCTGTCTGTCTATTTGTACAAAGCTTGTATCAACTCACTATGTCTGTCTGTACAAAGCTTATATCAGCTCACTATGTCTGTTTGTTTGTACAAAGCTTGTATCAACTCACTATGTCTGTTTGTACAAAGCTTGTATCAACTCACTATGTCTGTCTCTACAAGCTTGTATCAACTCACTATGTCTGTCTGTACAAAGCTTGTATCAACTCACTATGTCTGTCTGTCTGTCTGTTTGTACAAAGCTTGTATCAACTCACTTTGTCTGTCTGTCTGTTTGTACAAAGCTTGTATCAGCACACTATGTCTGTCTGTACAAAGCTTATATCAGCTCACTATGTCTGTTTGTTTGTACAAAGCTTGTATCAACTCACTATGTCTGTTTGTACAAAGCTTGTATCAACTCACTATGTCTGTTTGTACAAAGCTTGTATCAACTCACTATGTTTGTCTGTACAAAGCTTGTATCAACTCACTATGTCTGCCTGTACAAAGCTTGTATCAACTCACTATGTCTGTCTGTCTGTCTGTTTGTACAAAGCTTGTATCAACTCACTATGTCTGTCTCTACAACGCTTGTATCAACTCACTATGTCTGTCTGTACAAAGCTTGTATCAACTCACTATGTCTGTCTGTACAAAGCTTGTATCAACTCACTATATCTGTCTGTACAAAGCTTGTATCAACTCACTTTGTCTGTCTGTCTGTTTGTACAAAGCTTGTATCAGCTCACTATGTCTGTCTGTACAAAGCTTGTATCAGCTCACTATGTCTGTTTGTACAAAGCTTGTATCAACTCACTATGTCTGTCTGTACAAAGCTTGTATCAACTCACTATGTCTGCCTGAACAAAGCTTGTATCAACTCACTATGTCTGTCTGTCTGTCTGTTTGTACAAAGCTTGTATCAACTCACTATGTCTGTCTCTACAACGCTTGTATCAACTCTCTATGTCTGTTTGTACAAAGCTTGTATCAACTCACTATGTCTGTCTGTACAAAGCTTGTATCAACTCACTATGTCTGTCTGTACAAAGCTTGTATCAACTCACTATGTCTGTCTGTACAAAGCTTGTATCAGCTCACTATGTTTGTTTGTACAAAGCTTGTATCAACTCACTATGTCTGTCTGTCTGTTTGTACGAAGCTTGTATCAGCTCACTATGTCTGTCAGTCTGTACAAAGCTTGTATCAGCTCACTATGTCTGTCTGTCTGTTTGTACAAAGCTTGTATCAACTTACTATGTCTGTCTGTACAAAGCTTGTATCAACTCACTATGTCTGTCTGTACAAAGCTTGTATCAACTCACTATATCTGTCTGTCAGTTTGTACAAAGCTTGTATCAACTCACTATGTCTGTCTGTACAAAGCTTGTATCAGCTCACTATGTCTGTCTGTTTGTACAAAGCTTGTATCAACTCACTTTGTCTGTCTGTCTGTCTGTACAAAGCTTGTATCAACTCACTATGTCTGTCTGTACAAAGCTTGTATCAACTCACTATGTCTGTCTGTCTGTCTGTCTGTACAAAGCTTGTATCAACTCACTATGTCTGTCTGTCTGTCTGTACAAAGCCTGTATCAACTCACTATTATTCTGTCTGTCTGTACAAAGCTTGTATCAACTCACTATGTCTGTCTGTCTGTCTGTACAAAGCTTGTATCAACTCACTATGTCTGTCTGTCTGTACAAAGCTTGTATCAACTCATTATGTCTGTCTGTCTGTTTGTACAAAGCTTGTATCAACTCACTATGTCTGTCTGTCTGTACAAAGCTTGTATCAACTCACTATGTCTGTCTGTCTGTACAAAGCTTGTATCAACTCACTATGTCTGTCGGTCTGTTTGTACAAAGCTTGTATCAACTCACTATGTCTGTCTGGTAAAAAATGTGTACACTTTGTTTCATCTAAAGCTCATTCTCGGATCAAGTTGAAACTTCACACAATTATTCATTGGGATAGACAAGACATGAATCAATAAAAAAAAGTAAGCAATAGGTCAATTAATTACTGGTTTGATACCAACAAGGGAAACTAATCCTTCAGTATACACAGACATGGCTAAATCAGTTTGGTTTAATTCCCTTAAATTATTATTAAAAAACAATAAGTCAGTTAATTATTCTCATTAAATTATTTTGTTTGATATCGAATAAGTGAAATAACGTGTACATTATTGATATAGTTTTAAAGGCGGAGTTCTTCCCATTTAGATATCTTTTTTGTTTTTAATTAATATTTTCTTGTTTACATTTTCCTTCTATTCTCCATATATTTGACTGGCTTCTAAAAAGGTTTGCCAATTACTGATACATTCTTGTAAAAAAAAAAATCTTGGATCTTGGATTGAATTCATTCCTTCTTCCAGTTCACTAATCGAATCATTCCTTCCTAAGTTTTTGTCACTTCACCCCTAGCCCTCCCAACCCACTTGGTCCATCTCTGACTAGTAATTCCAGTACTATGACAAGCTCATCACAACACCGGTGTTGAGATATACATCAGATCTCTACGCAATGTTCGCCTCGCGATAACTTCCCTGCAGCACCCTTTCCTCTTCACCTCATTCTGTCATCCAAACACAGAGTATTAAAAATACGGAATGATAAATGTAAAAACAACAGCCGAACAGTACTCAACGAATCCAACCCCTCTCCTTCCCCCCAAAAAAGATTTTTATCCGACAAGCCTCTCTTTCAGTCACTGTAGAATTGAGTCTCAGTTTGATGAGTTGTTTCTTCTGCCAGTGGAGACTAAGTTCTGTTATACACGTTTGAGTTATCATTGCATTATATTATTCAGCTTTGTTTTATGGTGTACTTGATACTTTGTTCATGTTGACGTTTCATCGTAAAGACTCAGGACACAACAGAATGAAACAACATATGTTCCGGAAGCTCAAAATTGGAACCATAAAAGTCTTCCCATGTGGAGTGTGTCACCATTGAATGCTGACCATGTCCTTCAAAACTGGATTCTTTACCAAGAGGCCCGAACAAGGCACTGGACCCCAAAAAAGCTACAATAGAAAGAAAACTATATGGAGAGCTCCACTGCGCAGTTCATCTCATATCACCTCCTCGGTAGAGTAACAAAACAAGAAAATTCGAATTTTACAAAAGACTTATTTATTAATTATCATTTAACCAAATTATATTTTTCATCATGTATCTATAGAAATGATGGGAAATGTCTAGACTTCTATCGGCGCCTCGATGACGTATTCCGTTTTTCCCCCCAGCACTGTACATTTATATCGGCCAGACGCCGAATTACCCGACGGAAAACCCGTGGTGTTAAAAAGAAACGCGGGGTATTATTTCCATTAATATGTTTTGAAGGCCTGTGTGTGATGACTTTCTAATTGTTATTGAACAACAAACACCCAGTCAAAGAAACAAACTCGTATAGCACTATTTACTATCAATCTGCAGCAATGTATTCTTTAGAAGTATCTATCTCACAAACTACACTGACAGGCCTTGACGTTCAACTGTGGCTCCGCACTACCTCACGTTACCTCCACTAGGCTGACCTATTCAACCACTGGGCAGATACAGGACAGGAGCGTAAGTTAAGGATGAAACTCATACTCCACGATAAACACATGCAGACTGGCATTCTTTCACCATACAGGGTAAGGGAAAGTCGGACCTGAGAATGTCAAAGGACCACTGTATCTAATAAGAATAATAACATAATGTAGGCTGAAGGCGCTGTGATAACATAACAAACATAATGTAGGCTGAAGGCGCTGTGATAACATAACAAACATAATGTAGGCTGAAGGCGCTGTGATAACATAAACATAAACACGTTAATTGAAATAACAAAATGATCTTAAAAAGTTTTGTTATTTCATTTGAATTTGTTTTTGTTACGTAACAAAACATCAGACCCCATCTCCCTCTTGTAACAAACTGTAACAAATGTTTACCCCCTCCCCCTTTAACCCGTTAAGTAATTTCTCTTTGATCTATTTTGTTATTGTTAAACGAATGGCGGATTAATATAGGCTTAAAAAAATTCTTTTAACACAAAAAAAATATGTATAATTTTAAAGGGAAAGAATCACAAAATCACGGCCATATATCTCAACAATGCAGGAAAAAGCTCCTTTTATCTAAATAAGACAAAATTGATTAATCACCAAGAATGGATTAACTATTTGTTTATTTTTCTTTAATCATGTACTCTCATTGACTATAGTAACTGCAAAATTTAAACTTCTGAGTTTGGGAAGTGGGAGAAAATAAAACGTGAACAAAACGTTAAAAGGGGAATAACTATACACATATAGCAACACATCTCAGTAAGTAGCATTATTTCCCTTTTTCGATATCAAAGAATATAGTTTCTAAAACTGCAGACAAGCATATCTGCGCCATGAGCAATGTCTTCTCTCTTGATCAGATTACAGTGATCAAACTCTACCACTATAAATATAGAGCCTAAATATAAGTTACATGAAAATATTCTCCATCTAAACATCTCTGATTCCATACCCTAGAATAGTTTTCATCTAAACATCTCTGATTCCATACCCTAAAATAGTCTCCATCTAAACATCTCTGATTCCATACCCTAAAATAGTCTCCATCTAAACATCTCTGATTCCATACCCTAAAATAGTCTCCATCTAAACATCTCTGATTCCATACCCTAGAATGATAATAGCTGACGTCTCCAAAAAAAAAAAAAGTGTTTCCGAACAGCTGTGATTACCAAACCTACGGCCCGCTGTCCATATCGTGCCCATGACGTGGTGTATCAGCCACCATCAGAGTGGCTTGATACACAGTATTGCCAGTACCTACAAAAGGTAGGCCTACTTTGTTTTGTAATAATAAAAAGACGTGATTTAGCCTACGCCCTGGCAACACTCGTTCAAGATCCCACGCAGGTCCGGACTTAGACTTCCTAAGGCCCTAAGTTAGCGGTTCGTGACGTTTTGGCGCCGCCGTTTTGGCCCCGCCGTTTTGGCGACGGGACGTTTTGGCGCGAGCCGTTTTGGCGACGGGACGTTTTAGCGCGAGATATCATTTGACGATAATTTAATAAGCACGTTGCTTTTATAACAATGTTTATTTCACTCTACCATAATATTGTATCTATAGTATGAATTATAACACCGTTCAGCGAATTGTTTTGTTTTAACTATAAAGGCTTCGCTTATTTCATGAATATAGGCCTATAATAAGTCAGATTCCTGAATGGTAATGACATGCTATATGTGAGTTCTGCTAATCGCACTGGATGACATTTTTGGATTTCTTTCCAAAAGATTTTTTTTTCTTTGACATTAGTGTAATATACGAACTAGCTAAGTGTCACACTGTAATATAACAAAAACCATGTTAACATCTAAAGCTCTATTACGCTGAATGACGACAATAACTCAACACATAGTAAAGATCAAGACACGGAATGTGGTCAGTACAAACTCTAACATGTAAAGATATATTTTGAGAAATTGGGTAGGGGTGATTTGGGTGACACATCTCGCATTGACGCAGGTAGAGCTAAACAAATGAAGACAAGACCAGCACCGAGCACTGGTCGTTGGCGTCATGCGTCTGGCGATCATCTCCTTGGGAATGGTCATTACATGTGACACCTATCCCGCCCCCTCTCTTCTGCTCACATTTCACTCCTTGTATATACTCTTTCCCCCATCCCTCCCCTCTCTCACGCGATTTTTGTTTTTAATTTTAAAGTAATATCTTTAAAAACTTTTTTGAAAATAAAAGTGTGCCTCTTAATAAGCACACATACACAAGCCAAAATGTTTAAGAAAATGATGTGAAAAACAAACACACATTTACATTTAGTACGTGAAAAATGTCTTAACACAAACACTTATGCAAAACATAGATATGAATAATTCTTTTAAAAGAAATAATACAATAAACGTACATAATGTATTTCGCGCCTAAACGTCCCGTCGCCAAAACGGCTCGCGCCAAAACGACCTTCGCGCCAAAACGGCGGGACCAAAACGGCGGCACCAAAACGGCGGCGCCAAAACGTCCTGCTTCGCTAAGTTAGTAACGAAATGGGGGCCCCTTGTAAGGCAATTTTTTGTTTCCTCTTTCTCCGAAATGATTGAAGACATCCCTGTAACCATTTTTTGGTGCCCCCAAATAAGCGAGAGACTTAAGCTAAAGCTAGAGTTGCGTATTGGTAAATGCAGTACTGGCCCCACGTTCTGCTTATGCCGCCTCTGTTCCCATGAAACTTACCCTCACAGAGCATAATGAAACCACAGAGACTGGGTTCTGTTGGACTCTACAATAGTTTTTGCTTTGATGCGCCATATCCGAAGTTTGTAATGTCCCAGGACCCAAGAAGTTTGGCACCACTGCATTAAAGGAAAATAAAACAAAATATTGGTTTAGGCGTAAGGAATGAAATTAAAATTTGGAGAGAAAAAAGTGTAAGTGTGAGAGGTATTGAAAGAAACAAAATGTATCAAACTGGACTTCATCAATCTCATGCTATGGAAAGAAAGACAAACACATTTTTTATTCTTCTGTGTGGTCTCAGCCCTCATCTTTCCATCCCGGCGACATTTACAAATCTCTTGAGCTAGACGAAACGGCGCCCAGAAATTGTCTAAAGACAACGCTGGCTCAGCAGCCCGAAATCACTTCCGTTTTGTGCAACGCCGGAAATAAAACGTCATTTCTTATTTGTTGTTCGTCTGCTGGTGAAGAGAAAATAAAAAAAACAGACAAATCTTTTTTTTTTAACCTCTCTACTTTACTAAAATACCTCGACGAGGGCTAGTGGAATAGTCATAAGTTCCATATATTTTTGACTTTGGGATTCATTTTTTTTTTAACAAATTATTTATATTTAAAATGTCGACTTATGTATAGACCCACGGCCGGCCTTAGGCCATTGCAAACTATGGGGCCGCAGTGGGCCCCGCACTTTCTTATAGGCGCTGCGCTTATTCTAGGTGTAAATTATTCAATTAAACCATTATAACTTCTTTTACAGGGTTCCGAGGCCTCCTGAGTTTTCAGGAGCTCATGGAAATCTCATGAAAAATAGACAAAATTGTCATACAGGGATGTCATTCTATTACTTGTGGTGAACAATGCCCGAAGATAGACTGAACAATTTGGCAATACTTGCTATTGTAGGAAACAGAAGTTTGATGATATACTGCAGACTTCGCTACACTCACAAATCGAAAGTTAATTTGATGGTGATTTTGTACTTAGTAAAGAATGAATAAAACGCAAAGACGAATTTATTTTCTAATACAAAAGTTTCCCTTATTATCCTTATCCCTACCCGGACTAGGCCCCGCGCAATCCGTTTCGCATAGGGCCCCGCTATTGTTAGGACCCTGTATAGACCACGCAGTAGATTGGGGTTAATCCTAGTCGCTTGATCTATAATAGATCTTGATCTATAATAGATCTTGTGGATATATGTATATATATATATATATTTATTTATTTTTATTAATCAAGTATATATAAATCAACTCTATAAAGCATGATCTTCATGACCTGCATGTGTGTCTTACATAATATTTGAAAAAGGTAACTTAATAATTAAGTAGAATGCTGCTCAGAATAGACACTAACAGTCGGGACAAAGAAGCCCTGGGTCACATGTAGAGAAAGCTCAATGGAAAGGTCATAGATTGTGGATGGTGAACACACAAGAAGAAGAAAGAAAGGTGAAAATGCAGAGATGCCCACAACCTGTGACAACAGGTGTGTATGAAGGACTGGACTTTTTAGTCACGTGAGAGGTTACAAAGGGTAAGGATTATAAGTAAGACATTCCATGCCACTGATATTCAACCTGACGGTCACATCAATTTTCGACACGCGTGTCATGGGCCGCATGCAGGACCTGATATAAGTGAGTCATCTTCACAAGAAAGGCCGCCCTCCACCCCCACAAGAGATACAAAAAAAATGTTTTTACGGGTCAGATACTTTAAACATTGTTGTTGTTCTCATATTCTAGATCTCTTTTTCGTATCTTTGCCAACACTGCTTTAAATCTTACGGTTAGCAACATTGTCGTGGTTAAGATGTGTCCGTTTATAGAGTGTGCGTAGTTTATAAATACAACTTACTTTGTTTCGTGAACCCAGGGTCTAAGCCTCCACAAACTATATATTTAAAAAAAAAACAACTAAATATGCATATAGATGGAAAATGAGATTAAATTTATAACTATCTCTATGCATTTTTTTATATTGAACATTAAAAACAACACAAGATACAGAAATTTTACAAAGAGAATTACATGAATTACAGAAACGAGAATCAAATTGGAGCATGTCTTTCCACCCAGAAAAATATCAGTTATTAAGAGTAACAAAAAATTAATTTCACTTATCTTATTCATGGTAAACCAGTAACACAGACTAAAAACACAAAATACCTAGGTGTTATAATAAATCAAAAACTGTCATGGAATCCCCATATTGATAAAACTATCAAAAAATCAAACAAAGCATTAGGGTTTATTAAAATAAATTTCTATAAATCAAATAAGAACATAAAACTAAAATGTTATTTAACCTTGGTTAGGCCAGTAATAGAATATGCATCCTCTGTTTGGGACCCCTCAACTCAACTCAAGAAAACATTAAGAAACTGGAACAGACACAAAATAGAGCAATGAGATTCATAACAAACGAATATTCACATTTAACAAAAGTAACACCTTTAGTAAATTCACTAAATTTAGAAAGCCTTCAGGACAGAAGACTCAAAAGTAAAGTAGCAATTATACATAAAACACTGAACCATAATCTACAAATACAAAAACAAACTTTAATAAAATACTCTGAAAGACACAAAGATAAAGGTACATTTCTCGTTCCATATGCTAGGACAAATTTGTACAAATACTCCTTCTTCCCTAGTGCTATTAGAGCATGGAATGGGTTGCTGAGCTAGCCAGGAAAACCAGTGACTTAGCAGTATTTAAGTCATTGTTTAATATGCATGACTGAATGCATGACGCGTAGGGCGTAATCATCTTGTTTGAACTAACGTCTGTATTATATAAGATAAGAAGATAAGAACAAAAAATCCTCAAGTGTAATGAAACTGAACTTCTGCGGCTTTATTATTCACTGTGGGCGGAAGTCTCAAGGGATAGGATATGGCTTGCGGGATGTAGGCTGAACAGCACCGAATTTATGTAGATAAATCTATCCCTGTACGTAATAGAAAGGGGATGTAATAAAGAATAACAACAAAGACACTAGTGTAATTCTCTTTCTTATTGCCCCTTTTAGTACCACCAGAGGACTCCTAGGAATTAATTAGTATAATTCATTTATATATAGATCTATATAGATCAACAAAGCGAGATGGCAAAATATAGATCTAGATCTACATTTGATTCTTGATGGAAATTTTTTTCGGTTAAATCATACACTTAATTTACAATTTTGGAGGGTTTTATTACACTTTTTCTGCGGCGGGAGAAAAAAGTCAAGCCTTTTATAGTTTGAATTTATTTTAATAAATTTTATAGTAAATGCTATGCAAGGAGTGGACCATGATATTGTAAAGCACAATTGTAAAAACAATCTCCTCACGGATGATGAAGATACAGGATAAATATATGAACCTTATTTATTATTTTTACTATAACGTATTTATGTAATTGTTTCTAATTGTAAGTCAGTGAAAATATTTCTCTGGATTTTACGTGATAAAAAAGAAGACTCTAATGTCAAGTCCTAAAAAAAAAGTAATAAATTCTTAGTTGTTTTTTTTTTAAGCCCCCCGAAAGGGGAAAAGACGCTATTAGTTTTGTGTGAAATGTCTGTCCGTCCGTCTGTCCCGTTTAGATCTCGTAAACTAGAAAAGATATTAAAAATTCGACATCATAATATTTTAGTCCATTCAAAGTTATGATGCAACGGCTACATTTTTTCTTTTCTAAAAGCGAAAAATATAATTTTTTAAAACCAATTATGCAAGCAGTTTTTTTCATAAAACTACACTACTTTTATAACTATACACTAAACACGGAAGGCTCTTTTGTAAGGGAGACGACTTCAATAGTAACACATTCATGCTATTGGTTTTAGATTTTTTCTCAATTTTTTTTTTTTAATTTGTATTGCTACGTTATGTAAGTTCTGTTCTACGTTTTGTAAGTTCAGTTCTTCCATTTCTATATTTACCCAAAAATAATGTTTACTTTTTTTAAAGAGAAAAAATCTATTTAGTATGCATATAAGTTGGACATATTTTAAAACAACAATTTATAAGTAGGTTTTCATATTATCGCGTGAACTGCAGTGTCGTATACACCACACGGAACACTTAACTAAAAGAATTTTTTATTTTATTTTATGGAAATGATGTTTTCTTTTTTTGAGGATTTGAATAACAATTAGATCAATTAGAAATTCATTATAATACATCAGTTAGATCGGGTTGACATTTGACTTCCCATTCACTTTCACCTATCCTTTGGTCTGCTGGAACGCTGGGGCAACACACAAGATCTGTCAACCTTCTTTCTCCATTCTTCTCTGTCATTTGTCTTTAACAGATTTTAATTCTGATGTTCTTTCTGAAAATTTTAATACATACCTTTAACCTGCCTGGGTGGACCACTTCGGGGGTCGATTTTGAGTTTATGTTTCAACACAATCTGTCTTTGAAACCTTGTTTCATATTGTGTTTATTAGTCATATCTATCTATCTATATATATATATATATAATTCTCTTCATGGCTTAACAGTTTGGACACCGAGAACTAAAGAAAAAAACACTTTTTTATTTCTACAAGTCGGACTAGAGTTACCCCACACAAAAAAAAGAGGGGCGGGGAGAACAAGTAGTATTCAGCTGTCACTAAATAACAGGGCCAGACTTAACCATTGAGATCAAGAAGTAATGGAAATATCACTCTTTTATTTATTTCTACCCCACGTAGCTTTAGCGGCGAAAAAAAAGAGGGGGGGGGGAAGAACAAGTAATCATATATTACTGTGTTCACTAAATAGCAGGGCCGGACTCAACCGTTGTTGGGCCCTATGCGAAACGGATTTCGAGGGGGCAAGTTTGGGTAGGGACACGATAATAAGTAAAAATTCAGAGTTTGTATTAGAAAATAAATTCGTCTTTGCATTTTATTCATTCTTTACTACATACAGAATTACTTTACGAGCCTTGCGTGTAGCAAAGTCATACAGTATATCATAATAATTCTGTTTCCTACATAGATCACGATCAATAGCAAGAATTACCAAATGTTTCAATCTATCTACTAAAATTGTTGACCTCAAGTGATTCTTCATTATTTTGAGGCGCGAGAAGCTTCTTTCACCAGATTCCACAATTACGGGTATTGCATATTGCCGTTTTTTTTATCGCTCGTAGGATTGGCGTTTTCCATATTGAATGACAATTTTTGTCTATAGATTTCAAGAGATTTTGTATGAGTTTTCAAAAGATTTTAATAATTTCCAGGACTTTTTCGTATTTTTGGTAATGTCAGGAGATTTTCAGGAGCTCCTGGTAAATCAGGCAGCCTCGAGAAATCTGGCTTTAGTTTGGAAAAGTAAAGGCGTTAGTCGTTGTGTTGACTACATGACACCATGCTAGTTAACCGTTATCCAACGAAACAGATTACTTTAACATCATCTGCCATAGGTTTGAAATGGGAACTTTTCTCTTTACACTAAATCTATAAATCTACGTATCAAAAATAATGTTTGATTAATAATGCCTACAGTGGAAGACAGATTCTTCATCAATAAACAAAACAAGTTTTTACACTCGAATTTTTATTTGGTTTAAAATATGAATGTCAGTTTACTCGGTCTGTCCCTCCCTACCCGCTAGGGCGGCTTTTTGTCGAGATGATGAAGGATTGAGACACTTAGCAGTTTCCATGTCGCCATTACGAGGCGCCGTGCTCCGAGGGAGATGACATCCAGCCTCTCTTTCGTGACAGGGGCCGCGCCAAAAAGGTTTGTTTGTACGAAGGAGATCAATGTTTTTTTGGGTTGTTTTTTTGTAGCCTGGAAGTATGAAAGTAGATAAATGAAATGAAAACGAAGGTGGGAATAAGTTGGAGGGGTAACAATAAAACGCTTCAAAAAACAAAACATATTTAAAAAAAACGTAGAAGATTGATAGAGAGTCAGCTAGACTTGAAAATAACTGAGTAAGATGGCGCCATAGCATGGAATAACACGATGCATTAAGGGTAGATAAAATTCTCGATTAATCATCCACGTGGTAGGTAAACACGCAGTGTGGCGCCATCATTTGTGTATTGTCTAACCTGATCTGAACTGACCAATGATTCTCAGCAATGACTTTCCTTCAAAACTTTTCAGATGTAGACAAAAATGAGCGAACTCTGGTTAGAACTTTATGGTTGGTAATCTAGTGGACTTCACTTCCTTAACACTACACTAAGTGTGTTTGTATGCAATGGCTAAACGAGGAGGATGTGTTACCTAAATAATTGGACACCCTGATTTACTGACTACAATATTATAACGGATATAAAATGTTTTTATAGACTTACCATTTTATTATTTTGTTGTTGTTTTTTTTTGTGGGGGAGTGTCCCAGCTGAGAAGTTGTAAGCCATCAAGTTCTGTGAGTTTTGAAAGTCCCTCCACGTAAATATTTTAGTCTTGTGAAACTGTCCTGCACATTTCCATGGATGAAATGCACACATTTCATATCGACTTTGTCTAATAGGTTTTTCTTTTGTACAGGAATTAAGATTTTTATGTACTAGTCCAGTGTTTCCCAAAGTGGGGTATGCGTACCCCCAGAAGTACGGGAAGACTTTGGACGGGGTACGCGTTGCACCTCATTAATTATGCTGATTTTGTTTAAATACCCAGTTATTATGTTCTGTTAAAATTAAAGTGTGGTGGGAGGCGAGGGGTACTCCTCGGCATTAAAAAATTATATAAGGGGTACACATAGGTCAAGAGTTTGGGAAACACTGTACTAGTCAAATCCACATTCAGAAAAGACAGCAGTGTTCAAATCTGGGACCATTGTGACGACACTCCGGAGAGCATACCGCACGACCATCCAGCCATCATCGCATTGAATACTACTTTCTGTTGGTTAGGGATGGACAATCAAAGCTAAACATTTCTCATGCAAGTGTTTTTTTTTTTTTTTTAAACTTATTTTCCCAATTTCAAGAATTTTCAGTCTTCATTGTGTCTTGACTCATCTGAGACAGCACACAATAGCTTTTGAGAATTATAAATTTATATTGCTATGCAGTAGAGTACTTAAGACTTAACTACCACGTGATTGCATTTTTAAAAATTTTGTTAAAAATTGATTGTCGTATGATGACTTCTTTTCAAAACTAAATAACCTCTTGTATTATAAAGGTGACATAGGTTCAATTAGTAAAGGAAGTTCGACGCTGAAAAAAATTTTCTTTGAATCCTCGCTGTGGAGAACAATGATAGATCTTCTCATTTCCTTCAACCAGACCATCGCTGAAGTGGACACAACCGAATAGTCAAAGAAAGAGCGAATTCTGGGAATGTGATAAAAAAATTCTTTGCTCTCTCCCTCAGTGTGCATATATACAAAGGACAAACACAATCTCTCTATTTCTTTCTAACACTCATATGAACAAATCTACATACATCATCACCTATTTATTCTGTTCTTCTCTCATGCGCCTGTCGCCACTTTAATAGACAGGATTCAAAAGTCTGGGTTTGGGTTCCGAATTGACGCTCATGTACCGCCCTAATGCTACCACTCCTTCATAGTTTATCAATTTTCAGGCGCCCTTAGCGAATAGTCTTTCGGGAAAACAAATTTGATGAAGAAATTTGTTTTATTTTTTTTTTTTTGGCTTTAATAGTTGTCGCTAGAAGAAAATAATAAACTACAATATGTTTGAGCAAGGTGACATATCGCAAGTAGAATCAAAGAAAATTATTAGGTACTCAGTCAATGCAATTCATGTATATTGAAGATAGAACATTTCGCCTGAAAACAACTCAATACGAATTGTTGTTACAAGTTTACAAAGAGGCCTGGTTGAACATCTTCCTAGCAGTGGCGTAGCTAAGGTGGGGGGAGGAAGTTCAAATTTGAAATTTCCCCTGGATTTGGGCTCCCTAAATGAGTGTCCGATTTTTATTTTTTTTTACATTAAATATTAAGCCGATGCCATGCTATTTTACTGTTCATGTTGCTGTGAAAATTAATGACCATTTGGCGAGTATTCCACACGTTAGACTTGTATATTTATTAAGTACATTATGTCGAATGTCAAAAGGCATGGGTTCCCCCTCTTGCTTCGCCACTACTTCCTTGTAGTTTTTATAAACATTAAGGCGTAATTCATTAGAACCAAGGGTCTCAAAGTGAGAATTCATAGCAGGTTAGTAGTTGATTTTTTATCTTTAGTATTTCTTATATATATATATTGTTACGTATTTCTGAATCTTCTGGCTAGAAGTATTAGTAGGCACACAAATAAAAACACTGTAAAGAACTTGACGACTAAACTTTCAGTTTCATATAACTTTAATGACTATTAACTCTAACAATTCGTCACTGTAACATGTAGTGTAGAAGAATGTACAATATCTGTCAGTTTACAGTTAGCTATACTTCGTTGCAATTCATCTCTTCACTTCGTTGCAATTCATCTCTTCTCAACTTGCACCGAGTCGTATTCCACAGAACAGACCAACGACACACTTCCCAGTGTCGCTCCAGGTCTCCAAAACTGAACCAAGTCGTAACAGACCAACGACACACTTCCCAGTGTCGCTCCAGGTCTCCCAAAGCTGAACCAAGTCGTATTCCAGTCTACCACATCAGAGCCGCACACGTCTTACATCGACTGTATCGACTGTAACGGCTGAAGTCCACTGTAGTTCGCTGTATAGACTTTAACGACAGTAGTCCACTCCAGTTAACTCTACCCTAGTTAACTTGCATCGAGTCGTACACATTTCTCTTCCACTAGAGCCGCACACGTCTTACATCGTCTGTATCGACTGTAACGGCTAACTCACGACTCCATACGACTGACTTTAACATTAACTCTCTGGCTTATATAGAGTCCCTAATCGCTTGTCCAAAGTTGCACAAACACGGCTAGTATCCTCTGAAATAACACGTGAGGAAACGTCACATCCTGTCTTTGTTTATACATGTAGATTCCAGAAAACATCGGCTGCAGTGTCATCAAGTTGGGGTCACACGTAGTGACCTCTATCTGTCACTGTTCATTAGTAACTGTCCCCCTACTTAGATCTGTTCGTCCCCTGGAACAACACGTGAGGGCACGTCACATCCTGTCTTTGTTTGTACATGTAGATTCCAGAGGACACTCGCTGCTGTGTCATCTCGCCGGGGTCATACGTTGACCTCTACCTATCACTGTTCATTTGTAACAATATATATATATATATATATATATATATATATATATATATATATATCTAACAAAACGTGTACCAAATAGTAGCCACTTGCTTTAGACAAATTGTAGTTTTGCCATGTCCCACACAACTAGTGAAACCAATCAGCAAGATGAAATGTACAAACTGAAGGAGGAGTTCTTCTAATTCACCACGTGACATTTAGTAATCACCAATCCTTCTGCGTTATAGTCTTGTGGAATTAACTACAATAGGCAATAGAAAGATGAGCCTGGGTATAGATCTAGTTAGCTTTCTTCCAATGAACAGCTATGACTTGTTGCCGGACATTTGTATAAGATGTTAGCTTTTTTTTTTTCTGTAGCAGACGGGCGGGGATTTAAAGGAGCCGTATGACATCTTTTTCATCACTTTATCTTTTTTTTTGTCGTCTCATGCTCTCTCTTTTCTCTTAGTCTCTCTCTCTATCTCTCTCATACTCTCTTCTCTATAGTTCTCTCTACTTTCTCATCTCATCTTCGTCTTTCATTCTTTTCTCCTTTTGTTCTCTCTCCTGTTTTATATCTCTTTTGTTTTCTCGTCTTTCTCTTAACTCTCTCCTCTCTCTCTTTTCTCTCACTTTTCTATTCTCTCTTTTTCTTCCTTCACTTCTTTTCTCTTTTCATTTTTACTCTATCTTTTCTCTTTTATCGCCTGAATCTCTATCTCGTCTCTCTTTATCTCTTTTCTATCTCTATTGTTCTCTCTTTCTTCCGTTCTCTCTCTTCTCTTACAAAATACACATTTTGTCTTTGTTATTAAAGTGTCCTCCAAGACTAAAACTTCTTAAGGTTCCCCTAAATTGAAACGCTCTAAAGGTGTATGAATCATCCCATCTCCTTCAGTGAGAGCACTTACAAGAACAAAGAAGAAGTTTGTTTTATCTAGAAGGACATATTTTTTTTTTTTACATTTTCTACATCTTTCCATTAAAGAACGATGTAGTTTGTTATTCTTTACAATATCTATAGGGCAGATAATGTAAAGGTCATCTGTTTATGTGCCCAAGGTTAACAAGGGTGTCATGTAGCAAACACAACGATCAAACGCCTTTACTTTTCCCCAACTCATGTCAGGTGCTCAATTAGAACTGGGTGGACTCAGAAATTGAAAATCTCAGTCTTCACCGATATTCTAACCCACGACCCCCGGTTCCGAAGTCAAGCGTTTTATACTCTGCCACCGCGCCTCCATGCTTTACAATATTCTTTTTTTGTTGTTCTTGGTATTGATTCCTTCTCTCTTCCCAGACTCCTCTACTTAACATTCACCCCCACCCCCCCCCCTTTTTTTTGTTGGCATGCGTACCAAGAAGTTAAGACAAAAAGCGACCAAGTAGAAATCAACCTATTTAGGTAATGGACTCATTTCAGTAAAAGGTCGCCCTTAAAAACGACTTTATCTTTTCAGTACGTCCTTGTGTGAATGTATCTGCGTGTTGTAGGAAGTGTGTGTGTTTGCGTGAGTGCACATTGACAGAGCTAGACAGCCTTGTACTCCCCTTTGATTCGTCTGCCCTCCACTCATTCTGTGAATACTTGTGTCTCAGGGTGCCAGGGAAAAAGAAATGGAGAGGGGCGCTTGACTGTACACCAGGGATAGTCCAATCTGCGGAATATGATCCTCGTCCAGTCCCCCCTTGATGTCCAGTGTCCAAGATCATGTCGGGAGATAACACTGAACTTCCAGCATAGACAGGTCTCGATTAAACCTCGTAATAAAGGGGGCAAACTTTAGGCATACAGTCCAGCAATCAAACTGACGCCCGATCAGAACATGTGTTTGGTGAATGTGTGATACTCAATCCAACGTAGAAGTCAATTCCAGTTACTTAAAGTAATGCAACTTAGTTGACTTAGTGTGATGCAACTTAGTTGACTTAGTGTGATGCAACTTATTGACTTGTTGTAATGCATCTTAGTTGACTTAGTGTGATGCAACTTAGTTGACTTAGTGTAATGCAACTTAATTGACTTAGTGTGATGCAACTTAGTTGAATTGTTGTAATGCAACTTAATTGACTTAGTGTAATGCAACTTAGTTGACTTGGTGTGATGCAACTTAGTTGACGTAGTGTGATGCAACTTAGTTGACTTGTTTTAATGCAACTTAATTGACTTAGTGTAATGCAACTTAAATTGACTTAGTGTGATGCAACTTAGTTGATTTGTTGTAATGCAGCTTAATTGACTTAGTGTAATGCAACTTAGTTGACTTGGTGTGATGCAACTTAGTTGACGTAGTGTGATGCAACTTAGTTGACTTGTTTTAATGCAACTTAATTGACTTAGTGTAATGCAACTTAGTTGACTTAGTGTGATGCAACTTAGTTGACTTGTTGTAATTCAACTTAGTTCACTTAGTGTGATGCAACTTAGTTGACTTGGTGTGATGCAACTTAGTTGACTTGTTGTAATTCAACTTAGTTGACTTGTTGTAGTTCAACTTAGTTGACTTAGTGTGATGCAACTTAGTTGACTTGTTGTAATTCAACTTAGTTGACTTAGTGTGATGCAACTTAGTTGACTTAGTGAGATGCAACTTAGTTGACTTGTTGTAATTCAACTTAGTTGACTTAGTGTAACGCACCTTAGTTAACTTAGTGTAATGCAACTTAATTGACTTAGTGTGATGCAACTTAGTTGACTTAGTGTGATGCAACTTAGTTGACTTAGTGTGATGCAACTTAGTTGACTTGTTTTAATGCAACTTAATTGACTTAGTGTAATGCAACTTAGTTGACTTAGTGTGATGCAACTTAGTTGACTTGTTGTAATTCAACTTAGTTCACTTAGTGTGATGCAACTTAGTTGACTTGGTGTGATGCAACTTAGTTGACTTGTTGTAATTCAACTTAGTTGACTTGTTGTAGTTCAACTTAGTTGACTTAGTGTGATGCAACTTATTTGACTTAGTGTAATGCAACTTAGTTGACTTAGTGTAATGCAACTTATTGACTTGGTGTAATGCATCTTAATTGACTTAGTGTGATGTAACTTAGTTGACTTGTTGAGACGAATATGGGTACCTGGTAATAAACATAGAGTTACCTATAGGCAACATGATCTATAGGATAGAGATGGGCGTCCCAACAAACTGTCCGAAAGATCAATTGTCACATTTAGACTTAAAGTGAGAAGAAATGAACAATCTCTAAATAATTTTGACCAGGCAAAACAGACATTACCACAGAACTTTCGGGAACCATTAAAAATGTTGTTTTGTTTTTTTTTATTTTTAGATTCTGAATTTTTTAAAAATATTTTTTGTTCAGTATTGATAAATAAATTCAATTGCCAGAGACAGAAAAACAACAAAGACAATGTTAAGGTCCTCCTAACGAGCAAGGTCAACGCAATTTTTTATAAATCTCTACATACAATCTATGTAAAGAAAGCAATGCTTGAGTATATACAGATCTATTTTGTAAGTTAGATTTTAAAAGAAATATTACTGTGCATACATTTTAGTTTAGTTCACTTTTTATCTTTCACATTGTTATAGATTTGCTTAACAATAAAAACTTTTTTTTTTATTTGAAGAATGTGGGGAATGGGCGGACTATATGGTCTAATGAAGACTTCCGATACAATGTCATATTACATTCGAGTTAACATTTTGGTAACTACTTCACCATTCGGCGTGGTATCTACTACCTAGGTATTATGTGTAGCTTACTAGTATAGGACTAACTTATGAAATCCACAATAACAATTAAACACCCAGATAAAGCCAGACATCTATCCAATAAAAGTCTAGTCCTTAAAGGAGACCTCTTCAATTAAAAACAAAATTGTCACTGTTTCAAATTACAACATTTTAACTTCTGGACTTTATACAGCTTTGTTTTTTTTATATAGTGCATCTTTCAAGCTTATAGCCATGGTCCGTGCACTTTGGTCCAATCTCTGTTGTGGACCTGTAAGGGAAAGGGGAAGGGGGCGGGTATTTAGGAGAAGCTGCCTTTACGCGCTCAGCAAACATAACTATGCCTGACTCAGGATTTGAACTCGAGCCCCCTTGTTAGGTGGCCAAGCCGTAGCAAAGCGGTTTTGGACTATCAGCAACACACCACACTTTCGGGGAAATACTATAAGAAAAAATAATAGAGTGGCTGCTACGATAATTATGCAAGAAGACAAAATAACGTGTTTATTTTGAATGTATATAATGTTTTCTTGACGGTACCTGCCAACTATTATGATACATTTTATTGGTGAACAATAAGACTATGCGTATTTGAATCTCTATGAGAAATATTGTTCAAATCTCAAATTATTATTTTGTACTTAAAATAATTAGTTTCTTGTTTCTCTCTCACACACAGCACACACACACACAAACACACTATTTCTGTCTGTCTGTCCAGCACCTTCCACCTCTCCAATAAATCAACGAACGCCTGCCTGTGAGAAGAATCAAATATCTGGACTTAACGGATTTCTTGCTTCGCTAAACTTGGCTGGCCATATCAGAGTTGCTCCTGTCGATAATTGACGAGCAGTTAGCTCGCTGACCCAAGCTGCCTTGTAACGCCAGCAGTCATCAAGATTACAAGTTCCTGGACTGAAGACATACAGTTATTGAACAATCTTCTTTTTTGCTCGCCATTATCGTCTATTTTGTCCCCATGAGCTATTGAAGATTTTCACGATACACTTAACAATGGCAAAGACGCTAAGTAAAACTTCAAACTTGCCAACTAAGCACAAAAAAAAAATAATTGTAAAGAATAGTATGCAACTTATAGAGCGATTTTTTACCCCCCCCCCCCCCCCAAAAAAAAAAATGAATGTTAGATTAAAAAACATTGGAACATTTTTGCACCCTGCGCCCCCTTCTCCCCGAGAAAGAATCCTGGTTAAGCGAATGTATAGATCTAGTACTATATATAATATTCCGGTGATATGCATTTAGATCTAGACTATATAGTTTAAGTTCGATATTGTTAGATAACAACTCTCGAACTAGTTCGTTTTGTGTCAATTACTAACTGATGCATTTCTCATTTCTGATGAATACATACAAATACGAGCCTACACGAAAATTAATCTTTAAATACAGAAAAAATCTTGGTAACAATTATTCTATAAAATCTGAAGAACTCTGAACTGAGTTACAAACAAAGTTACCAAAAAAGATCAACCATCACATTTCAAGTACCACAATATTTCAAAACAAGCTTTTTTTTTTTTCCTTTTAAGTTTCCTACAAACTATTTGTGCGAAACAAGATTTTCTTATGATGCTGCAACGAAGTCACTAGAAACAGGAGTGACACCACATCAGATAATACAATTCAACTGAGCAATAGCATGCCCGATAGCAAGAAGTTATGATCTTTAAGAATACAGTACCATAAATGTCATAACATATTATATACATTTTTACTTTATAAAATGCTTAATTTAGAAAAAGGTTTTATTTTTTTTTATTTAATGTAAACAATAGAAAAAATCCCAACCTAATTCTCGAATGTGATTCTGCAGCCTGTTCATTACTGTGGTAATGGTATTTAGTATAAAAAAGAATAAAAATATGTTTTATAAAGGGGTGGTGATTTTTGAATACCTACACAACATGAGAACCCCTCAATAAACCTAACTGACCCTCAACTCTTTTATGGTTAGCTAGAGACCTTGAGTCTTGACCTTGCAGAATCCCAGCCGTCAGCTAAGTCAGGGTCCTGAGAAAGTTGATCGGAAAACGTCGACCGAGCGCCGCCTATCACCACTTCTGGCGCAACGAAAGGGGAAAAAAACATTCCCGCCAGTTGACAATTACACGCGCAGGAGACACAAAGTCCGGTAAAAAAAACTGGAGGGAAAGGAAATGTACCAGTTATCTTCTCTTGATGGCGGTGATTGTTTTGTTCCCCCCTTGGTCCTATCTAGACGCCCCTCACGAGTCGCGGTTTGTTTGCTTACGTGTCAGATGAAGCGGGCAAACATTGCGAGATGGGATAGAGAAGGATTCCACGGCCGTCTGCAAGTGACGTTTATGTTGTAATCGAATCATAAAAGATTAGCTCCCCTTGTTAGAACAGTAGCCATTACAAAAATAACAAAATTGTTTGAAAATATTTGATTCAAAAGAACAAGTCCAGATTTTACTTTTGGATTCTCCTGATTTTCATCACAAAATTTGTCTTTAAAAATTCTAATTCCGAAAAGTGTGCTGTTGATTTATTTATTTGTATCTGCTCGAGTGGATCTCTTCGGGGGCCGATTCTGAGTTTGTGTTTCCACATAAACTTTCTTTGTAACCTTGTTTTTACTACATGGCTGGCTAAAAGAATGTTTACCGGATCTTAAAAATCAAAAAATGCAAAGAGCAGATAACTGTGTATGAAAATTATTGTGTAAATCTCCAATACAGCAACTCCAAAGATGGCACTTTCAACAATTATATCAACATCATTTGACCCTTGAGTTGTTTTGTGGGAATGATGTCATAATGTATTGAAAGTTCTCCACTTGTTCCGGTCAGATACTGGTCCACCCCATCGCGTTGTCTAGACAGGATTTCTCATACTATGTAAAGCTCACCCCCTTTCCAAGTAGATCTCACTCTTCCCTCTCCCAAAACATGTTGATTGATCTAGGTCAGTGACGCCTGAAAGACTGCCGATGGTCATATCTGGTCCGTGACGCATCTTCCTCCAGTGCATAATGAAGCCGGATCCATTGGACTTGACGATTATTATTATTATTATTAAATTATAAACTAATTATTAATTTAATTAATAATTATCATTTTTATTTATTTTGTCGGTGAGGTGGCCAATGAGCACAAGAGTCCGATATGTATCTGTGGCTCACTACTGGTCTATATCCACAGTAGTTGTGTATGTCAGCTGACACTAAAGCCAAACTATCAGATTCGGACATTCTAGAAGTGAATACATGTGAATACATGTACATAATTCTGTTCTCATTGTGACATTTAAATACAATTATTAGACGAGGGATTGTTCTATTGAAATAAAACCTTCACTTTTGCTGTGAGTTCATCTAATCGTAACAAGCACCATCACACACACACACACATTAAAAAATTGTAGAGCTGAATCATCACAAAACAATTTTATAAAGAAACAAAAAACTTGTCGCATCAATTTTTGTCTTTTTCCTGTTGAGCTTTATTTCTGTACAAAATGACTAGGGAACTAAAGTCCCATAAGTTCGCTTCAGGCTCAGTGGATTGATGCCTGATCTTGTGGTGTGCGCTATAGACTGTGGTTCGATGGTATCCATGGTCCGAACCCTGCCTGCTGCCATCCAAGGGCGTCCAACGGGAGGTTTGGGTTAGGATGTAATAGTCTTCAAATCTGACGGAAAATCTGAACATATCTAACAAAGAACGGGTAGGAGTGTAGGGCTATTCCTAAAACTTTCTTGTTTGATACATTGCACCGAGCCACACTCTATGACTCTTTACTTATCTAAACGATAGCATTTTAATAATTAGAATTGGGGGTGGGGGGGGGAGGCTGAAATCAAGAAATAGGCCTTAAAACATTGCACAATTTCTCCCAAAGTTGTTTCTCTTCTCTTTCCCAGTGCACTGGCATCCTGTTCTCGAGCGAGTGGGTGGGCAGCTCTGTGGACCAGGGTTCCAATTGACTAATTGACTACATCTAGCCTTAACCACTTTCAAGTGAAGGGTGTTTTAATTATTACTGCCTTTGGCTTTTTTTTTTTCCCCTCAGAAAAATATCGCTTGTACCAGCACTTTCGTTTATGTACGCTCTTAGCGGGCTTACATCGTCTTATGTGTGTGTGTGTGTGTTGGTGGTGTTTTGTTTGTTTATGAGTGTGTCTGATATAGAGTTAGTTTACTTACAACTACAAACGAATGTAATTTACGGTAATGTTCCCTCCCCCGCTCGCCCTCTGT
Source organism: Biomphalaria glabrata (assembly GCF_947242115.1). NCBI lineage: Eukaryota > Metazoa > Mollusca > Gastropoda > Planorbidae > Biomphalaria > Biomphalaria glabrata. Next base: position 18,064,007 of record NC_074714.1, on the reverse strand, counting down.
TGTTCTGACGTTCATTTCTACGACGCCAAACTATTACTTCACTAATTATACCAAGCTTGCTGTTCCAGGGAATTGTTTTGAGGAAACTAGAAGGCCTCCCCCAAACCCGGGGAATAAAAATGGAATTTTTATTTGAAACTAAAAATTTTTTCCACCTTATTCTAATATTTTCATCTGCAAGTTGATATTTTTAAACTCATTAAGACAATCTGTTGGCTACAAATTAAACCATTGTTAGTGTTTGGTCATTGTTATTGTTATAGTTGTATCACATTAGCAGTAATGTTGATGTGGACAATGGTCATACTGAATTTTCATTTGTTTGGAACAATAAAATTATCTCATTCTATCATATAACACGAACAAGAGTTGCTGAGCTGTGATTAAAACCAAATAATAAAACTTTTTTTTATGGTCTTCAAGTTATAAGGCCAATAAGAAATGCTGTACGTACGTGGTATGTGATTTAAAAACTCAGTTGAGGCCTAGATATATGTATATATATATATATATATATTCATTTCAAAAGCAGCTGAAGCCTGCTGGCCGTTAATGGCTGAATGAAGTTTTCTGTCCTTCGTATGCACGCTTTCTTCATCGTTAACTTAACGATCAATTTTTCGTAGGGTCTAAAATGATAGCTGCCTGGTCATGCGGTTTGCGCGCTGGACTATCATTCAAATTTATCGATGGTCCCGGGTTCAAACCCTGTCAGCTCCCCCCCCCCTCGTCCTGCGGGAGGTTTGGACTAGGAATTAAACTATCTTCAACCGTGAAGGAACATCCGAAACATGTCAAACATATTCTAAACATTTGACAATTTGCCCGCAGTCATTGAAAGAGTTCTGAAGCTGTCGATTCGTGAACAATGCCTTACTTAGGATGGAGCTCTATAAAGGTTCAAGCCGAAACCGTCCGTGAAGAAACCAATGGCCACTGAGAAGGATCTTGTTTGGCCTGGTTTAGCGGGACTTTGTTGAATCCTAACACAGGGTATCGAATATGGTGTTAGTTCACATGATCCTGGAGTAGCCCACTAGTTTTGCTACCTTTTTTTTGTTTTTTTTGTTTTGCCTATCGGCTTCCACGAACTAATTATTCACTAAGGCACCACGTTGAGGCTTCCAGGAACTAATGTTTGACTAAGGCACCACGTTGAGGCTTCCACGAACTAATTATTCACTAAGGCACTACGTTGAGGCTTCCACGAACTAATTATTGACTAAGGCACCACGTTGAGGCTTCCACGAACTAATTATTGACTAAGGCACCACGTTGAGGCTTCCAGGAACTAATTATTGACTAAGGCACCACGTTGAGGCTTCCAGGAACTAATGTTTGACTAAGGCACCACGTTGAGGCTTCCAGGAACTAATGTTTGACTAAGGCACCACGTTGAGGCTTCCATGAACTAATGTTTGACTAAGGCACCACGTTGAGGCTTCCACGAACTAATGTTTGACTAAGGCACCACGTTGAGGCCACGGGAGCTGAAATCCCTCGGTTTTCATTGTCCTCCCTTTGCAGTTGAAGTAAGCTCACCTTTGCGTCTTCTCTTTATAAAGATCATACGTTGGTACGACTCATGGGCGTAGCCAGAGGTATGGTTTCAGTACTCAAACAGCGAGGGGGGGGGATTTTGTGACTGTTTTGTCTTTAATTTTGTTTACTGTAGGTCATATTTTAATGTTAAACCATCACTTGCCCCAAGGACGTATTAGAGTTTAAAATCTCCTCCGGGGAGTTTTAAGGTTAAAACCCTCCTCTTGCATAAAAAAAAACAATAACCGACAGTTACTTGGCGTAGCCAAGGGGGGTTTTGATTTTAACCCCTCCCCCCTTTTTCAGAGTTGTTTTTTTTACCTTAAAAAGCCCCTCTTCAATATGAACCTAAAGCAAAATACAGTAACTATAGTAATTCAAGAAGCTTAGCCATGGTTGGGGGGGGGGGGAAGCTTGAGTTTACAACCTCTCCTAAGGGGGAGGGTTAAGTTTAAGCCCCCTCCAAAGAGTTTTGAGATTAAAAACCCTTTTTGAATATAAAACTAAAGCGAAATAAAATCACCAAATTCCACAATCATAGCCAAGGGAGGTTTTGAGCTTAAAACATCCCAACAGATGGTTTTGGTGATAAAACTTCTCTTTTCGATAAAAAATATAAACCAAACTACAGTCGTCAAATTTTATGAGCGTATCAAAGAGGGGTTTTGAGGTTAACACCCCCCTTTCCCATTTCCAAAAAAAAAAAAAAAATAAATAAAAGGAAAAGCAAAGCTGCACTTTGAATATAAGCAGATTTTTAAAGAATTCAACAAAAAGAAAAGATTTGAAATATCAAGTTACCTTTCCGAAAAATCCCGCGAACCATATTTGCTGTCTTAGCTTTGAAAGGAAACCGGAAATTTAGAGGTAATTGTGGCAGACAAGCCAGACGGGTGGTCGTTAAAACAATGGCGCCATGAGAGACGATAACAAAAACATGAAAGAATGAGATCTACAGAGTCGAGAGTCCAAGAAAGGACACTTAACACTATTTAAAAAAAACAACAAAAAAAAACTTTCTAATTTTCATACAATTGCAACATTTTTTTAGTCATATTTTCCCGCCATACAGGCAGACGTTAACTCACGTGACCACTGTGATTTCAACCGTACTAATATGTCTAAATTAATTCAAATATCTTCCTGTCAGCTTGACACGTTCTATGGAAGAAGTTCATGTGTTCGTGTCTTTTTATCGCAGAAGTATCTTCTTACTTCCTTAGATTAGAGGAATGACAGAAATGGGAATCGAATTGGAGCATGTCTTTCCAACTAGTAAAATGTCAGTTATTAAACGTAACAAAAAAAAATAAAACGAATAAATTCCACTTATCTTATTCATGGTAAACCAGTAACACAGATTAAAAACGCAAAATACCTAGGTGTTATAATAAATGAAAAACTGTCATGGAATCCACATATTGATGAAAGTATTTAAAAAATCAAACAAAGCATTATAATAATAATAATAATAATAATTTTTATTATCCATACGGACATTTGTCTTACAATTTGTGCATTACGAAAGAGTATTCATTCTCTGGCGATGCCAGGGTCGAGTTTCGTTAAAGGGAAAAAAAATTCATCGTAGTCCACCGAGGAATTTTCTGGTGATGTGGCAGGTCTGCAGCAGTACCTCCCTCTAACAGGTAACGAGTATGTTCCTAGAAATGTTAAAGGCCTTGAAGGTATATGTGAGGTCAGTTGTTATTATCCATCGGTTGATATAACAATGGGGTATATTGTTATTTAAGATAACTTTCATAAACGCCTTATCTCCAAGCCTAGGTTCCTATATTTTCGTTGTATTTCCAACTCAATTTTTCTTAAAGTATGAGATAGTGGTACGGTTACTAGGGTTTATTAAAAGAAATTTCTGTAAATCAAATGAGAATATATAACTAAAATGTTATTTAACCTTGGTTAGGCCAATAATAGAATATGCATCCTCTGTTTGGGACCCCTCAACTCAACTCAAGAAAACAAGAAACTGGAACGAACAGACACAAAATAGAGCAGTGAGATTCATAAAAAACAAATATTCACATTTGAATTGAGTTATACCTTTAGTAAAGAAACTAAATTTAGAAAGCCTTCAGGATTGAAGACGCAAAAGTAAAGTAGCAATTATACATAAAACACGTAACCATATTTTTCAAATACAAAAACAAAATTTAATAAAATACTCAGAAAGACACAAAGACAAAGTCGCAGATACCATTTAATATGCTAGGACACATTTTTACAAATGCTCCTTCTTCCCTAGTGCTATTAGAGCATGGAATGGGTTGCCTGAGCTAGCCAGGAAAACCAGTGACTTGGCAGAATTTAAGTCATTGTTAAACATGCATGACTAGATGCATGAGGCGAAGGACGTAACCATCTTCTTTTTTGAAGTAAAGTCTATATTATATAAGACAAGATAAGAATCAAACTTTTCTTTTCTACCTGGTAGACTTCGCGGGCTGAGTTAGTTGACGGTCTGTTGCTAGGTGCAAAGTCTTTGATATTCAAATAGTGCGCAGAACTAACTATGTGTTGTGTCTCAGTTTATGGACTAATTTGCATATGATGAAACTAGAAAATATAGGTATAAACTTTAGCTTCATTGTGTTTCTTTAATACCATTGCCTACTGTTTAAGTAGTTTTTAACAATTATTTTTTTTGATAACTTAAAGACTTAAAGAAAGAATAATTTTTGTTTTTAATCCAACCCAATTTCGAAAGACATGTAATGGAGATCAGTATAACAATACAGAACACATCCAAGTAAATGCATGTATATACGCGTCTGCTTTTAATGAATACATGTAAGCAGCTCTAATTCCTTGACGCCCTCTGGTAGATTATGTTTTTAATGTACATAAAAAGTTTACATCTATATTTTGTTCTAAACGACTTCTTATGAACTTCATCCATGTGTATAGACTGCACTGGGAAATAGATGCTGCCATGTTTACTAAGTCACAAGTCACTGTTTCCTTCTGTCTATGTCTGGCCATCTCATTCACGCACTCACTGGGCTATTCAAGTCCATTACAAGATAAGAGCCAGGTTTTCATAAGCGACTTTGTCAGGAGAATAAAAAAAGAGGGGGGGGGGGAGGGAAATCGTCCAAATCGAATTAAGCGGTAAAAGCAAGATTGAGATTCGATAAGATCTCTTTGAGCAGACGACTCGGGCCTTCTATCTAGCCTTTGGAGATGCCACATCCACTTGTGCATCCACCTCCGAGCCTCCGGAGGTCTTCATTTGTCTCGTCTGATCGTTTGAGTTACGCAGACGATATGAACCCGGACAGTATCTCTTCCCCTAGCTCCTATCTCGTTCATTTAATTCTTTTTGGCGGGAGAAAAATAGTTTGCAAGCCTTTTGACCGTTCTTGCTTTATAAGTTATTGTGAAACATTTTGGGTAACTTTCTGTTTTCTTTTTAAGGTTAATTATTGAGTGATTTAGTAACAAAAAGTTGTTTCCTTTCACACGCACGAACAGACATGTCACACACACACACACTTCCACACTCACTTCCAACCGTCCACACTCATACACCGTAAACACATTGGTGTTTTAAACAAGATTCACCGGTAAAACAAAGAGATTTTTGAAAAATTCAGTTGAAAGATTTTGTTATCTAATATATCAAGTAGAATGTTAGGAGTCTGTCTGTCTGTTTGTTTTAATGTGTGCATGTGTGTATGTATATGTGTATGTATGTATGTATATATGTATGTATGTATGTATGTATGTATGAATGTATGTATGTATGTATGTATGTATGTATGTATGTATGTATGTATGTATGTATGTATGTATGTATGTATGTATGTATGTATCTATCTATCTATCTATCTATCTATCTATCTATCTATCTATCTATCTATCTATCTATCTATCTATCTATCTATCTATCTATCTATCTATCTATCTATCTATCTATCTATGTATGTATGATGAATGTATGTACGTATGTATGTTTGTATGTATGTATCTATGTATGTAATATCTGTGCATGTCTGTCTGTCTTTTATAGAAATCAAAACCGTTTGAACAATCCTAATGAAACTTGACATTAACGTTCCTTAGATAATAGCGATGATCTTACTATATGTAAAGTGCCATACAACAAGAAAGTTTAATGAAGTTTATTTCTATAAATTTGTAATTTACTAAAACAGCATAGATGTCTTTTATTATATAACCAAACAAAACAGAACGGCAAAGTCCGAACAAAGCCGTTTAAAATAGCTAGTTGCATTATAAATTTCTGGGAGCATCCATTGTCTATTGAGAGAGAAGGGGCCATATATGATATACTATACTAAATACTCTCTTGTTATATTACATTTCAGTATATTGTAACTAAAACAGTTTGTATATTTTATGGAGACTTTTAAACGATACACCCAATATGTTTTGTTTTATAAAGTATGTGGTTGGCTAATAAATTATACAGATGATCAAAATATACAGATGATCAAAACATACAGATTATCAAAACATACAGATTATCAAAATATACAGATTATTAAAATATACAGATTATCAAAATATACAGATTATTGGGTTAATCGTGAGACTTTAGGATCTCCCATGACAATGACAGAGTGTGTGTGTGTGTGTGTGTGTGTGTGTGTGTGTGTGTGTGTGTGTGTGTGTGAGAGAGAGTGAGACGAGTGAGAGAGAGAGAGAGAGAGACAGAGAGACAGAGAGAGAGTTTTAAAACATGGCCAGTGGGTCATGATACCCAGGATTGTTCTTGTCTCTAGTCAATGAACAAAAAAGATTAGTTCTTCTTTGGAATTTGAGTTTGGATATGTTTTTGTTTTTTTTTTTTGTTGTCTTTTTTAGATGTCAGATTTCCTACAGGAAACTAAATCTGTCAGTCACTGTCATTTCTGGTGAATGCCGCTCCAGAACTTTAATAAGTTTAAGAATTATTTGTAACATACACCCCACGCGTCTCCTTCATCTCTGACTAACAATTCTCTGTGTTTATTATATATATCATGGACGTTGCCAAAGGGACCCCCCCCCCCGAAATGAAATCCGCCTCTCCCCCCCCCCCCCGCATTGGAACGGAATTCAGTGACTGATTTTTTGCTTTCATTTTGTTTATCTTAAGTGAGATTTTAATACTAAATCATCACCTACCACAGCACAGCCGAGGGGGATTTTGAGTTAAAAACCCTCTACCAGGGGGTTTTGAGTTTAAAACCCCCACTAGGGGGTTTTGAGATTTTTAAAAACCCTATCAGGCAGGGGGTTTTGAGTAAAAAAAACATATCCGGGGGTTTTGAGATAAAAATCCCTCTACCAGGAGGTTTTGAGTTTAAAACCCCCTACCAGAGGTTTTGAGTTTAACCCCCCTACAGGGGTTTTGAGTTTAACCCTCCTACAGGGGTTTTGAGTTTAAAACCCCCTACCAATGTTTTTGCAGTTAAATCCCCTCTTCTATAAACAAAACTATAAAAAATGCAAACGACAATCCCTAAATTCAAAAAAAACAGCTAAGGAAGATTTTGACTTTAAAACCACCTCCAAAAATTACGATAAACCCCCTTTCAATATAAAAAAAAGCAAATTTCACACTCAAAATTCTATGAGCGTAGCCAAAGGTCTTTTGAGTTTTAACCCCCACCCCCTCCAGTTGGGGTTTGAAAGTAAAAAGTACCTCTTCAATATAAAAAAAAGCAAATTACACACTATAAATTCTATGAGAGTAGCCAAAGGGGTTTTGAGTTTAAAACCCCCTGCCGGCGGGGTTTGAAGCTGAAAAATACCTCCGCAATAGTGTTACATGAAAAGTTCACCTTACATGTTCTTATCTTGTATGTGTTAGTGCAGAGGTGGCCTTGGGTGGAGGGGGGGCGAATGAGGCAACAGAATTGTGGGGATCTTTTGTCACCGTCAACCCATCCAGCCCTTCGTACAAACCTTCGTTCTCTAATGTGACACTCGCCCAGAACTATATTTATATATAGTCCAGGGTGTAAATTAGAGTAACCTTTTTTTTTTTTTTTTTTTTGAGAACCACTGAACCCAATGAGAACAAAGAAAAAGTGGAACCAAGTTTATCTCTATGCACTTGAAATGTGGGCTCTGTGGGCACCGTGGGATGTCTTGATTTCAGCTTTGGGAACTTGAACACACCCAACACAATTAATCTGTTCATATTCATTTTTTTTAACTCACGGGGAACAAACGAGAACAAAGTGTGAAAATGAGATGGCTGGAAAACACAAGGGAGATAACCTTCGTATTTTTTAAGCATCTCTGACCTCTGAAAATTCCATTTCATTGTTCCAACTGATATTTATCTGGGAATCGAAGTTAAGTTAAACAGTATTGGGTTGGTTTATATTTCAAACCTGTTATATACCATAGCACACCAAACTTGTTAATATTATAATATGTAAACCAATGTTATGTGTACTAATTCGTTAAAGCAAAGTATAAAGCTATATTTCAAAATAATTTGTACAACAGGAACTACGTACTGGATGACAATTTACACATCTCTGATGTTGCATGTCTTTTAATCTAAATGTGTAATTGTAATGGCTGAGCCTATGAGTCTTGAAAATCTAGACCAGCGGTTCTCAACCTTTTAAGCTCGGTGACCCCTTTGTACAATATACCACTCTGCTGCGACCCCCCCCCCCCCATATAGACACACACAGCAATAGAAGAATAGACAATAACAATCTTTATTTTTGATGGTCTAAGGCGACCCCTGGCAAATCGTCAATTGACCCCCAAGGGGGTCGCGATCCACAAGTTGAGAACCCCTGATCTAGACCATCGGAAGCGCCCCTCTGTTGGCCTATTTAAACCATTGTTCTGTCTGGAATCGAAGCAGATGCAAATGTATAACACCCCTAAAACCAAAGACTCTCCATACTAGAGGCGAGGCCGAAGCCGAGTAAACCGGGGAGAATCCATCTTCCTTCTAAGTAACACATCAGTTGTGCGAATTTCCGCCATAAGACGACCCATTGAGGAACAATCTGCAGACCATGACAAGGCTGTTGAGGCTTTCTCGCATTCCAGCCAGCTCAAAGTTCCTAAGCACCACGATCGGAGGTCTTGTTATTCTTACCAATTGGCCTAGTCGTCTCCACTAACAACCCCTTTCCAACCGAGCGCCAGTTTGAGTCCAAACTTAACTATCTTGCAATAAACAATCTTGGACCATTTTCCTGTTATTACAAACAGTACAAAACGAATATGTCTCCTAAAATTTATTCTAACGATGTTTCAATGAAGACGCAATTGCTTCTATAACAGTCTAGTTCCCCATTGAAACAGAGTTATAATGTTCTGGCTTCTTTATTTCTATTTCTTTATATTTTTTTTTAATTCAATTAAATTATTTTATAATCAGGATTGACATACATGGACAGACCAATATCGTCCATCTTAAAATCAAATCTGAATTTCGATGACAGTTAGATAAGCCCCTTGTTATTTATGAGTAACAAGTAACGGACACCGAAGGTTGATGTGGTCATCGCGTTGTCCATTTTTTCTACCTTTATAGGCCAACAAGGTAGCTGACCAATTAGAGATCATCTCATTATTATTGGAAGCTTGTTCTCCCTGAAGAGTTGAGTATAGCCAAAGATATAGCAAGGAAGAAAGATAAAAGCAGAACGTGGAGGGAAGAGGTGGGCGGCTAGCATGCTAAGATTGCAACTTCCCTGACATAGCAAACAGTTTTTCATTATCGCATAAATGCTCGTCGCTCGATCCTGAAAGCATCAACCTGGCGCCACATGCTGAATAAACACTGTCGTGGTTACTTGATGGAAAGCGACAAATCCCGTGGAGGGGAGGGGGGGAGAATGCAGAGAAAGAAAGAGGCAGTGAAGAAGTAGAAGGAATGTCTTGGATTTTTTATTTTGGGGGGGGGGGAGGGCTTGGTAGACATCTAATGATCAAAACTGGAAGACTGGTTTAAAGAAAGAATGCTAGCCTTACCATAGTACATTCTTCCTTATAGTACATTCTTCCTTTCTTCTCTTGCTAATGGTATCCCCGACTATGTACTGTTACTTCTGTTCAAGGGAGCTACTAGTCTAGAAGTGTTTGCCCTTCTTCTAGCAGATATAAAAATGATCTGTTGTATAGAACTTAATAGCTTAATAGATCACATGTATAAATGTATCTCGTATAGTGTAACTGTAGATTAATCAACTTGTTGCACTTATTAAGACCTTAATAAAAAATCAGGCACGTGGACAAAAACATTCTTAAACACGCGATGTGCAGAAGATATTTGCAGACAAATATTCTAAATCCAAAAGTTAAGTTTTATGCATGTGGTCCCAGTAGAAAGAAGACATTTTAAAACATAACTTCCTTTTACCTTATTACTATCCCCACTCCGTTTTGTTTTTCCAACAAAAACAATTATTAGGATGTGTGTTACATTGAAATGTTATCATGGTATCAGCACTTTGCCACTGTCAGCAGCACAGGTTTTCAGCCTTGTAGTGCCTTATCCTCTCTGGACTAACGCCTCAATGGTCCTGGGTTCGAACCCAACCCTCCGCCATTCCCCATCGTCTACGTGAGGTTTGACCTAGGGCATAATAACCTTAATTTCTGTCGAAAAGTTGAAAAGTTAAATTAGAACCTGACATTACAAAAGCAGTAGAACGCCTCCTTTTGAATTCTTTGATAGCCCAATGATAATAGTTTATTGAAACGTCTTCCCGCGTGTTCCAGTCGCGTGTTTCCTATTTCCGGTGAACGAAACCAAAAAAGAAGCATTAAAGTAATGGCGCAATAAAAACCCAGACTTTTACAGCAACACTTAACGCCAAACTTTCGTACTCGCTGCTCTCCCGTAGCCCCGCCGCAGCATTGTTGTTTTTGTGTTTTAATCTTGTTTTGTTTCCTTCTAACGATAGCTTCTCTTTTGTGTCTAGAGACGCACTCGTTCAACCCAAACGTTTGCGATGCACGCCCCTTCCCCCCCCCCCCCCCCGATGCCATCACCGCATTTGGAAGACATTTGCTCGCAGATAGAACTTCTAGCGCCATTTTGACGGCGTAAAAATTGATGAAAGGGAGTTTTTGGGGAGGGGGGAGGTTTTGTTTTTTTAATGATTTGTTTTGTTTCGGTATTACAGAACGTAGATCTAGATTCATTAGTTGTGAAATTAGAGGGAGGTCACTTGGTATAAGAGTAGTATCTCTTTTTTTTTCTTCTCTTTTCAATGATATAAATTCTCACTCTTCTGGTATTGCTGGACTAAAAAATAACAATCTTTAACTAATTGCAAACATTCGAGCAAGAAGTATCTGCTACAAAAATAGAGAGTACTTGTCATAATTGGCTTTGGAGTAGTTGTGGAAAGAGGATTAAAAGAACAGATGATTTAAAATGTCTGGTCCTGATTTATTGAATGTGGTGATATTTTGAATGTCCAAGCAAAACATTATTTTCCTTCTTTTTCCGTTTTACAGATATCTTATCTTATACATTAGATAATTATTTTGAAATCAAATGTAGTAGATGACAAAACAAATAGACTCGAAGATTGAAACGTTTTATTTATTTGTAAACATTTCAAGTTTTCAAGATTGTATACATGTTTTGACCTGTGAATTTTAGCTGAGAGAACCAGAAGGAGATTTTGTTTCGATTCAATTATAGAGAGGTTAGTCCTATCGACTGCTGACAGGGTAAATATTTACAACCAGAAGCCATTAAAACAACGGATAACGTCCGATTTGAAGTCCATTTTAGGTTGATGGCATGATTGGCTCCGTTCTGGCTGAGCATAAGTATGATGAATAGATTGGTGGCGCAGGAGTTGTTCCGAAGATTTTTTTCACTGCAACTCTCTCTCTCTCTCATAACCTGTCGCACACTCTCTCTGTCTGCCGCACTCTCTCTCTCTCTCTCTCTGTCTGTCGCACTCTCTCTCTCTGTCTGTCGCACTCTCTCTCTCTCTCTCTGTCTGCCGCACTCTCTCTCTCACTGTCTGTCGCACTCTCTCTCTCTCTGTCTGCCGCACTCTCTCTCTCTCTCTCTGTCTGCCGCACTCTCTCTCTCACTGTCTGTCGCACTTTCTCTCTCTCTGTCTGCCGCACTCTCTCTCTCACTGTCTGTCGCACTCTCTCTCTCTCGGTCTGCCGCACTCTCTCTCTCACTGTCTGTCGCACTCTCTCTCTCTCGGTCTGCCGCACTCTCTCTCTCACTGTCTGTCGCACTCTCTTTCTCTGTCGCTCTCTCTCTCTCTGTCTGTCGCACTCTCTCTCTCTCTGTCTGTCGCACTCTCTCTCTGTCTGTCACAAACTCCCTCTCTCTCTCTGTCGCACTCTCTCTCTCTCTCTCTCTCTCTGTCTCACTATTCGCTCTCTCTCTCTCTCTCTGTCTTGCTATTCTCTCTCTCTCTCTCTCTCTTGTACTTTCACTCGTTCTCTCTGTCTCTCTGTCTCTCTGACTCTCTTTTGCAACCCTCTCTTTCTCTTGCTCTCTGTTTTTATGCTCGTGATTCTATCCCTTCTCTGTCTGTCTCGCTATTCACTTTCTGTCTCTCTGTCTCACTTTCTCTCTCTGTCTCGCTATTCTATCTCTTGCACTCTCTCTCCCTCGCTATTTCTCGCGCATACACGCTCTCCCCTTTGCACGCTCTCATTCACGTATTATCTCTATCTCTCGTACCCCTCTCTTTCTCGCTCCCATTCCCCACCTTGCAAGCCCCCACTCCATCCTCTCCACGATTCCAGCGCTCTACGGAAACCCACTTAAAATTCACGACATGGGGTCTTAATCAAACCACTCTGACCTATGACCTCAAAGAGCCATGATTTATGGCGGCCACTTACGGTAGCGGACATATTTTAAAAGCCTTAAAAGTAATCCTCGCCAAGTGAATCTATCAAGCTGTTTCTCTGTGTTTGAAACTAACATATTATTTACAAGATTCCAAACCAATTTTTGAACTTCCACTTTTTCTTAATAAGCATTTGAACATTTTTAAAATATAGTAAAACATCGCACACTAAAAAGTTTGTACGGGAAATTTTCATTTATGGCGACTAACTGTAATTAGCTTTGCTTGTGTATGTATCCGATGTACAGAAAAACTGCGCAAATAGAAAGTGTTTATAAGCTAAGCATTTTAAACTGTTTAGTGACTACAATAACTTTTTTTTTTTTACACTTTTTAGATTTGGAAAAAAAAAAATCGAAGCTCCTTTCCTGTTGGCATCAGTGATCGTTCAGTATAACGTCCTTGACATAGTTTAGTCAAACAGGATAATCTCAACATTTCTGCCAAACTTCTTCGTTTTATTTTGTCACGTTTTTTTTTTTTTTTTAAGTTAACTTATATTACCCCCCACATTTCTCTATATCTTGTTCCTTCTTTTTCCGTGTCTCTGTATTTTATAGCTTAAATAATGGAACTGTTTCTCTGTGTTAACCTACAAATAAGATAGTCATCTGCACTTTTTTATTAAAGTATGGGGGGGGGTATTGATTAGATAACGTTTATAATAACAGAATGGCGCATGAGTGTGGATCGCATGTGCTTTGTGTGTTTGTAAATAAAATGTTTGTGTATGTGTGTGAGCTTGCTTTCGTCCTTGATCTCAACAATATGTTTCTCTAGTGTTGACATACTGCGTTTTCAGTTCAATAGTTGACGTTGACCCGAACACAAATGCGTCAAGTGACGAATATGGCCTGCGGGCCGTAGTTTGAACTCTTCAACGTTTCAATGAAAATTTGGCTGACATCACATAATGAGGTCGCTGAGGCCACGGTTCAATTGGACTACGATTTTCGCAATAATGCGGCCAATGACTTGCGTGAAGGAAACATATTTAGTCAAAATATCTTTGGCCTCACTGTACTCTAATACTATACTTCATTCTTTTGTTGTTTTTTTTATTTAGCGTAAAGTAGGAACCTGTTTGTTTGGGTTTCTTTTAGCTTTTTCTTCTTGGGCGCCAGAATGTATCTATTGCATATATGTTAACTGTGAAAGGGGTCTACCAATGTCTAGAGGTTACTAAGTATTGTATTGAATTGAATGACACTTCTATTGTGCATCTGTTATGTGCGCTCTTGTCTAATCTCCTTTGTGCATCTGTTATGTGCACTCTTGTCTAATCTCCTTTGTGCATCTGTTATGTGCACTCTTGTCTAATCTCCTTTGTGCACCTGTTATGTGCGCTCTTGTCTAATCTCCTTTGTGCATCTGTTATGTGCGCTCTTGTCTAATCTCCTTTGTGCATCTGTTATCTGCGCTCTTGTCTAATCTCCTTTGTGCATCTGTTATGTGCGCTCTTGTCTAATCTTCTTTGTGCATCTGTTATGTGCGCTCTTGTCTAATCTCCTTTGTGCATCTGTTATCTGCGCTCTTGTCTAATCTGCTTTGTGCATCTGTTATGTGCGCTCTTGTCTAATCTCCTTTGTGCATCTGTTATGTGCACTCTTGTCTAATCTCCTTCCTGCACCTGTGGGATGATCTGGAAAACGTTTTCCGTGCTGCCTTTAGGAGCTCAGAAAAGACATTTCAGTTCGAGTCGGGATTCGAACTGGAGCCCCATTACGTGGCAGCCAATCCACTCAGCCACACACCCGACTTAGTACTAAAAAAACAATTGTTTAAATGAATAAAAAATGTAAAACAGTCTAAAAAAAATATCCTGACTACATCTACATCAAGTACACGTATTTGTACATGCCTCACTAATCCGTCCAATCGGCTTCAGTAAGTTAAGTTTTTTAGTAGAATTAATGTTGGCAACAAAATACAAACTTAACGTTCGGTATTTCTTCTTTTCACTCTTAGAAACGCACACATTATTTTTTTCAGTTGCTTTTTTTTTCAACCAGCCTAGAGCGTTCCTGCACTTCGGTAGAATACGTGAAGCCAGATAAACCCCGGGAAAATGTTAAAATTAACGGCTAAATGAGGCAGACGGCTCATAGAGGGTTTTAGAATCTATTAGTGTTCTCGCTGGGTCTCGTCTCTAAACCTGGGCGGAGGATGTAGTGTCGTCACTGAGTAGGCTAATTGAGTGAGCTCCCCTGCATTGCTGACTTAATGCACGCGAGAGGGCGATAGCATCAACAGGGGGGACTTGGTTGATTTCTGAAGTAGCGAAAAGCAGAAGCCAAATTAGAAAAGAGAGGGGAAGAGAGAGAAAGAAAATTGGGACAGTAGCCAAAATAAAATATGGCTTCTTTCAAATCTTAACGTCAATCTACGGGTAAATGTTATGTTTAAACAAGATGGAAACTCGGTTTACAAATGCAGAGAAACTCTGGCATACGCTAATCAAGAAGAATGTACGACATGCCAGGGATGATTTTTAGAAGATTACGTTTTATTCTAAATTGTTACCGAAAAAGAAACTTTTCACTTGACGATATTAGAAAACGGAAGACTTTAAACAAGTTTTATCTCGAGCCTACGTCACTTCCTTAACAAGTCCGTAGCTTGAAGTAGCGTCACTATATTTAAGTGAGAATATTGGAAACTCAAACTCAAAATCGGCCCCCGAAAAGGTCTGCTCAGGTAGTTAAAAGGCAGGTTTCACTATTTTCAGAAAGACTATCAGAAACTATGAACTACAAACTACCAACAACTACAAAAAGATACAAAAAGAAGAGACGTGCTCGTGTCGAAAGTGTTAGCGATACAGTTGTATTGTTCGATGAATGACTTGATACCACAAGGATACGGAGATTTTTATTAATGGTATTAGAATTTCATTGTTAATATTCATATGCATTCGATGAGCTGATAGTTCAATCCAAGGTGTCACTTACAAAGACTGCATCACGAAATAAGAGATTAGAAACATGATTTATACAGCAATTGGACCTCACGATGACCTGCTAACCACTGTCAAAAACGTAAGCTCAAGCTCTATGGCCACATTATAAGGTCCTCAGAGCTCGCAAAGACCTTCCTTCATGGAACAGTGTGGTGCCCCAATGATCCAACTGACTAAGGGTAGGTGAAGGTGAAGTTAAATGTGAACCTGGCCTAACTGATAATATTGAATGATTATCTAATTGATCTAATTCTTTTGTAAAGTGAAAATCTCTCATTTAAAGTCTCAACAAATAAAACTTTACCCTTAAGTTAAGTGTTTCATATAATGGACACAGTGGCCTAGCATCCTTGGCGCGAAGGGGTTTAATTAACCCGGGCCCACGACCATTAGGGGCCCACCTCGCTTTGGCCCATGACTCTTAACTAGTTGAGAACTTGGGGATGACACCAAAGTGAAAAAAAATGCACTTTTGTAAAAAAACGAAAAAAAAATTGAATTTAAAAAGCTCCATCAAAATATCCTGAATTTTGTCTCAAAATTGATAAAAACTCCAAAGCCAGTGTTTTAACCTTTTATGTAAGGATTTGCTTTCCATTAGGTATAGCCCTAATCGTGCGCTTGAAATGACAATCGTTTCCATATCATCCCATTCTTTTTTTTCCTTGTCTGTTCATACAACTATTGGTATTATTACAGGAAGGGAGGTGGATGGTTTTGTTAAGAAATAGGGATAATCCTGATTGTCAGTAATTAAAATTTCGATACAGCTTCAAATTATTCAATTTTGTCCAAAGCTTAATATGTCTTTTTTTTTTTTTTTTTTTTTTTTTTTTTATTTAAAATATCTAAAATCAATATTTTTATTCCATTAACAAATAGCATTCTTCTATCAATCTGGGGTAGAGGATCCTTATATCATTTTTCTGTCACTGATGGGTTCATTGGTTAGGTCCGGGGTCGGCAACCTGCGGCTCACGAGCCACATGCGGCTCTTTGGATGTGAAGCTGCGGCTCTTTAGTTCCATACGCAAACATTATTTATTTTATGGAAACATTTTTTTAAAGAAGTTCTGAATCTTTTAACGAAGATTTGGCACGGATTCTAGCTCTCACCCACTTGTACGCTCTTTTCACCACACCCCTCCCCCATTACACGCGTCGTCACTGTTGTCAGTCCGTCGGAAGCGCTCGGCCGTCATCGGATGTTTCTATGTAGGTTTTAATTTGCTTTCAACGCAAGACGGATTGGCATCTTAACCACGTGCTTTGACTGGGACGTATAGTTTATTGTTTAAATTAAATGAGTTGGAAGCAAATTATATTCTCAAAGTTAGAAGCAATCTACAAGTTATGCTAATCTGGCTAGCTTTGCGGCGGTAGTATTAGAAATTACACAAAATGGCAAACCATTTACAGATGGTATGTCGAAGACTGCCTCCTACTTGCATCTGAAGAGCTGTTTTGTGATTTTAAAAACAAACCAGAAATCTTGAAAAAAAAGATTTGCCAATATCCGCTGAAACAGTACAAAATAGAATAGCTAAAATGTCTTCAAATGTAGCATATTTGCAGGTGGAAGATATTCAACTTTCTTCTGCCATATCACTTGCTATAGATTAGTCTTGCAACATAAAGACACGACAGCACAAGTTGCCTTTTGTCAGGTATATGTCGTTCCTAGAAGTTCTACGTGTACCGCTCTCGTGACAAACTAGAGGGGACGATAGAGCGAAGGCTATGCACAAATACCTTGAAGAAAATAGGATAAAATCATTTAGATAGCAACTGATAGAGCCAGAAGTATGACAAGAAAAAAAAAAGGCAACAACGATTCGTCGGAGCAAAATAAACCAAGAAATTATTGCGTTTCACTGAATAATGCACCAAGAAACGCTTTATGCCCTAAACGATTCCAACCGAAATAGTTGAGGTCATGAATTTGGTAATTAAGACTGTTAACAGCATCTTCCAAAAGCACTCTACCAATTAAACGAAAAGGAGACTCAATATTCCGACCTCCTTCTTTCCAAAAAAGTGCTATAACTTTCCAAAGGTTAAAACATTAAACGTTTTGCTTTGTGCTTGAATGAAAGAAGTACATTTCTATATGATAAAGGCATTTATCACACCGAATTAGAGAACGACAAATTGTTGCAAAAATTTTAATATATGATTGATATAACAGCGAAAACTAAGAACAGAGAAAAATAAATGAGCCGAATCTAAAACTGCAAGGAAAGGAAAACCCAACCTATGTTTTGGTAGAGGAATTGGTTTGTTTTGAATAAAAATTAATTCTTTTTGCAGAAGATATTCAGAGTGGTCAATTACTTCATTTTGAATGTCTAAAGCAGTATCGCAATAAAAGCAGTGCCACTTTTGACACGAATTACTTCAGCACAGTTATAAAAAAAAATCAAAGATGAATTTCTTGACAGATTTAAGCAATTCAAATTCAACAAAACCATTCTAGCATTCCGAGTACACCAAATCAACACAAATAGTAGGCCTAACGAAATCGACCATGATACATTTGTAATTGATACAGGATTACAGAGTTGAAAAGCAAGTTGTAAGAGTTGAAGGTCCAGAAATGTATATACGTAACGCAACAAAAGTGGACAGCTTCAAAAAGGAATGCGCGAGTTGATTCGACACATGGAATAATCTCCCAGATGGCTACATTGAGGTGAAGATGTTGGCATTTGAAGTGATGACTATCTTTGGATCGACATATTTGTGCGAGCAAGCGTTCTCTTGCATGAATATATTTAAAAGTAAAGTAAGAGGCCAACTAACAAATGCAAATTTAGAGTTGTGTTTGGAACTAAAAACAAGTTATGAGCCAAATGTATCCAAACTTTCTAAAACCAAAGCCATCGCTTCCAATGAATTAGTTTGTTCGATTGTTTGTTATTGAAGTTCAAGTAAATGTTTAATTTCTTTAGTTGTTTCCAAAATAAAAAAATAATTATAGATATATTATTATATATTTGTTGTGAAAAACACTACTTATATATTAAATTTTTTTTCATTAACAATAAGTTCATTGTTTGAGAACTATTTATAGTTGGAAAGAAAAAAACTTTGTGGCTCTTTAAAAACTTTAATTTTGTAAATTGTAATTTTTGGCACTTACGACTCAGAAGGTTGCCGACCCCTGGGTTAGGTAGTATGTCTTTCATATTAAATATTATAATTTTAGGTTAATCACTTTTCAATTGTTTATGATTTAATACTTGTGAATTATGAGAATTTACAAATAAAAAACTATATTTAAAAAAAGCCCACAAAAGAGGCAAGAGGGCCCATAAAAGAGGCATATAAAGCCCAAAAAAGAGGTAAAGAAAAGAGGTCTAAGGACCAAGGATTCCTATGATGATAATGCTAAAATTAAATAGCGCAAATTCTGAGGTTTCCTTTAAAAATAATAATAATAATAATAATTGCTCACAGATACTATATTTTATCTTTTCAGTCTGTGGTGATTCTAACAGAACTCCAGGACCTCTCGGTGTCAACTGGTGGAGATTAGTTGTCCCTGGGACTTCATTGGGGAAAAAATTATCGCCAGACCAGACATACTGGAATGCATAATTAATCTTAGATTATATCTAGTCCTCTAAGTGCCTCATGAGCTCACTACAATGCAGTGTGTCCTCAACCTTGGGTTGACGACAAGTGAACATCTGGAAACCGGTACCGGTCTGTCAACTTGTGGAGGCTTCTCTACTAGTGATTTGGGAAAGCGGTCATAGTAATAGAGTTTTGCCTGTATACAATGTCGTGGGACTTATGACTGAGTGATGTACACTATTGTGCACGAACAATTTTTTGTGTTGATTAGCCAGCCTTGTGGTACATAAGAACAGTTTCAGGAATTCAATCACACCAACAAAAACATTTATTTTTCTTGGAACCTTTGGGCTTCCATAGGAAATAAGGGCAGACCCTTCTGAAAGAGTCCCAATAACTTCGTTCGTCTAAAAACACAGGTCAATGAACAACCCAGAGATCGTCAAGTTTGGACAGTTTATGAACAATTTTAACGTGAACTGTTGAGTAAACCGTAAACTTATGTAATGTATTACGTGTTGTTGGCAATATAATCTCTTCAGTACTGAATAAAAAAAAATCGATACTTTAAAAAAAAAAAGTAACATGGATATAATTGTTACATTAACTGAATACATTGTCTCTATTGTACATGACTTGTTTATTATTGAATGAACAGATGATTTGTAATATTGTTTATCAGTTACATGGTCTAAGAATAACATTAAGTTTTCAAAATTAAAAAAAAAAACATAAAAAAATAAGTCTGACAGGCCAGACAAACTGTAAAGAATAATTAATCTCAGATTATATCTAGCCCTCTAAACTCCTCGTGATCTTACTGAAATACTGTTTGGCCTCAGTCTTGGGTTGACGACAAGTTAACATCTGGAAACCGTACCGGTCTGTCCTCTGGTGTAGTTCCGCAACGTGTTGTCCAGGAACATTGTTGATTAGCCCAGCTTTAAGTGTTGGCCATTAAAACATGAGATTATTAGGACTTCAGGCTGATCTATCAGCTGGTAAACGATCCAACAAAATCATTAATTATGAATAATTTTGGATCTTCGCTGTTTGTAATGAACTTGAAAAACTGATCTTGCTTTGTCCACTCTCTAACGCTCCTATATCTGCGACTATGACTTTATAATTGATGAACTCCAGCGGGTATATTATAATGAAAAGTGTATCTGATCATGAACTATATACAACTTCTTAATAGCCTTGACTGCTCAATAGTATTATATGCATATATTTCTGCGACTCAGAATTTATAATGGATGATCTGCAGCGGGTATAATACAATGAACAATGTAAATGATCATGAACTATATACAACGTCTCAATAACCCTGACTGCACAACGTGGATTCGTTAACCCGTGTGTCTTGTGTGCTATTGTAAGTGAAAGTTAAACCTGAATAAACATTTTTAAAAAAGTCTGACATCTTTTTCAGTCTGTTGTGATTTTCACAACTCCGGGACCTCTCAGTGTCAAATGGTGAAGATTAGTTGTCCCGGGTAAAGATTAGTTGTCCCGGGTGAAGATTAGTTGTCCCGGGTGAAGATTAGTTGTCCCGGGTGAAGATTAGTTGTCCCGGGTGAAGATTAGTTGTCCCGGGGTTTCATTGGGGAAAAATTATCGTTCATAATCTAGGCCTACTTATATCTAGTCCACTAAATTCCCCCATGAGCTCACTGCAATGCTGTTTGATGGTGATGTGGAGAAACGGTCAGACTAATACAGGTCCTTTGGACCTGTATACAATGGCACCGAACTCACGCCTTATCCGCAACGTGATGATGACTGAGTGATGTCCAGAAACTTTGTTTGCGTTGATTAGCCCAGTTTTAAGTATATAAGAACAATAGGAATTCACGCAGATCTGTCAGCTGGTAAACACGCCAACACAAACATTTAGGATTGTGTTTCTCGGAATTTTTTTTCTTGGCTTTCAGGTTGCCATGGAAACTGGAGACGGCTGCCTTCGGAAGAATCCTTGTTTCATCGTTTGGCATTGCCGAATCTCATTTCTTGGGCTTGTGTCACAAATTGATTGAATCATTTAGTTGAAAACAAATACTATAGTGGCCTAAATAATGTTTATTCTATCACATCTCTTATCTATCTCATGACTTTTGTCGTAGGGGTGCTGTGACAGTACAGTGACAGTTCGCGTAACAAAATGTCATCACTTTTTTTGGGGTCAGTAACTGATCTTAGCAAGATATCGAGAGAGAGGCCAGTCCATTCTTTTATGTTATCCAGCCAGCTTTTGGGCGATCCTTTCTTCGTGCTCTCTCCTCAGTACCCTGAAGTCATGGGATACAATAGTTTATCTATTATTTTCTTAATCTCTTGCAATCCGCTTTTTTTTAACTTCTATTTTATCTCTAACTGTATTTTATTGCTTAAAATATCAAAAGACCGGATCCTAAAAGTCAAAATGTAATCGAAAGGTAAATTAGTGTGATTAATTTATTGATGAAAATAGCAATAGAGAAGCAAGCTCTGATAAATGTTAACTTTGGATTAGAGAAGTCAAATAATCGGGGTCAGGACAAGGATTTGATAGAGAGAGAAAGGATTCGTCTGCGGCATTTTGTCTTTCCTTGTACGGGGCAAGGCAACCTTACAACCGCTTCCTTTCACGTGCTTTAAGGGAGTAATCTCTGCATGTTTTGTTACTAATGTGGTTTCTGATTCGAAGTCAAATGAAGAAATGATTAATGTTCTTATAGGCCGCCCAACACGTATCCCGTAAGGAGGACGAACATATACCAAAAGCAGTCTTTTTTTTTTTTTTTTTGGTGAGTTGAAAGGTGGTCGACGTAATAGAGGTGCACCACGGAAACGCTTTAAAGACCAGCTTAGGCGTCAAAGTGCTTTAACTACATAGAAGAGAGCACCTAGTTGCCGGTGACTTCAGAACGAGACAGCTGTAGGTCACTTTTAAAGGGAGACGGAATGTAACTCTTCAATGCTCAGTACTAACCATATGACAAACAATATTAGCTCATGAGCATAAATTATAATATAATTCTAGTCTCAAAAGAGGAGAAAAACTAAAAGGAACAAGCCTTCACCGTAGATTGCCAAGGCATTGTTCACATTATAAAATTGAGTTTCCATTTAAAACGGGTTTTGTTGGGGTCACTGTGTTGCAGGTAAAGGGCATGTATGGAGAGCGCCAAGATATTGTATTTTACATGTTTTTATTATTGAAGGCCAAACGTCATGCAAGACGGCGGGGTATAGAGGCGGGTAGGGTTGATACAGGACGATAGTCCAGTGTTCATATCACACAACCAGGCAGGCATCCATTTTTAGATGGATCTCGAAGCGGCCAAGAAGATCTGGAAATGGAGAAAATCTTCTGTGGATGCTTGGTGCTACATCTGAATGGAGCTGCTTTCAACAAAGCGAGGTCTCTCCCTATAAGGTGACGAAAAACACTGAAAAACATTGCAAGAGATGCATGAGAAGGCCCTTAGAGTGTCGTGACTTCAAGAGATGCAAGCATGGAGCCTTAGAGCGAGGTGACTTCAATAGATGCAAGCATGGAGCCTTACAGCGTCGTGACTTCAAGAGATACAAGCATGGAGCCTTAGAGCGTCGTGACTTCAATAGATGCAAGCATGGAGCCTTACAGCGTCGTGACTTAAAGAGATACAAGCATGAAGCCTTAGAGTGTCGTGACTTTACTTTGTCGAACCACAGCGCTGGCATAGCAATACGTTAAATCGTGAAGCCCCTACAGATCGCACACTTTGCACAGATCAGGGCCTGATAGCAATGACCACTTTATCGTCCAGACATCTTTTGTCTTACGGTGATGAGTGTTTAGTCTAGGATTCAGTCCAGTGTACCTAGAAGTTCAGCACAAAACAGAAGCCACACAAAACTAAAGTGTATTCATGCACTGCTTTATCATCGCTATCGAAGAACTTTTGAAGAACTGAAGTGGGGAAAAAAAAAAAAAAGAAAGGAGTAAAACAACAACTGGAAAAAAAATGTGTGGAAGGAAAAGGGGGGGGGCGTTCTAGGAGCTCAGGCGACCATCATAAATTTAAGGGGACGTTACGCCGCCACCTAATGTCAACACTGTATTATACGTCCTCCCCCACCCCCTCCTATTCCCTTTTCTTCTTGGGGTAGCGGGCCCTGTCAATTGAAATAATAATAAAAAATACTTAAAAAGATTTCGACAAAGTAAGTCACCAGCACTCTAGAAATCTAATACCGCCATCTATAATACAACCCCCCCCCCCACCTCCTTACCTCCAGAAGCGGAAAAAGGCGCCGCAGAAAAAAAAACGGAGAGTGCGGCGAGATAGGCACTATTGCGCCCTCCTGCTATTTACACCATGCCATGCTGTTTAAATATGGCCTCGAGTAAGGTAATGTTATTGGGCTGGGTATGTTCTGCTGAGGTTTTTAGGGTTATCGTCTCTGCAGCGTTAAGCTGGGAACAGGTGTAAGTGGGTCCTTGAAGGGAATGTGGACGCGAGAGAAGGCAAGTGCTGAAATTATCTTGTTATCACAGATAGAGAGGTGGGGGCGGTGGGAGGGTTTAAAGAAAAAGAGCACAAATAAGGAAGAGAAAGAAAGAGAGAAGAGGTTTGGTTAAATGTTAAGAAGGAAGGATAATATGGGTATGGCCGACCTTAGATAATAGCAGGCCCTAGACGATCTGAATTTCATGGCCACAAATGAAATAGAAAAATAAAAATAAACACCTAAAAAATAAAATTAAAACTATTTTCATTATGTGGTTGAAACTATCATCCCCACTGCCAGGGAAGCTGATATCCATTCTGTAAAAAAATTCACAATTAAAATGATTCTTTATAAAACAAAATTACAGAACTCAGTTCCTTTTTTGTTTCTTTGTCAATCACTTTTCTTTGTCTTTCAACGATGTTCCAGCTCAGTCCAAGCAACGACAGAACGAATGTGTTTCTGAGTAGAAAATGTTGATGCTACAAAATGTTTCCTGTACACTCTTTCTTCTGAGTAACAAATGTTGATGCTACAAAATGTTTCATGTACACGCTTCCTTCTGAGTAACAAATGTTGATGCTACTGATTGTTTCCTGTACACTCTTCCTTCTGAGTAACAAATGTTGATGCTACAAAATGTTTCCTGTACACGCTTCCTTCTGAGTAACAAAAGTTGATGCTACTGAATGTTTCCTGTACACGCTTCCTTCTGAGTAACAAAAGTTGATGCTACTGAATGTTTCCTGTACACTCTTCCTTCTGAGTAACAAATGTTGATGCTACTGAATGTTTCCTGTACACTCTTCCTTCTGAGTA
The DNA here is from genome assembly GCF_947242115.1 of Biomphalaria glabrata. Taxonomy (NCBI): domain Eukaryota; kingdom Metazoa; phylum Mollusca; class Gastropoda; family Planorbidae; genus Biomphalaria; species Biomphalaria glabrata. The sequence goes on along the minus strand of NC_074714.1, from coordinate 18,039,776 downwards.
ACAAATGTTGATGCTACAAAATGTTTCCTGTACACGCTTCCTTCTGAGTAACAAAAGTTGATGCTACTGAATGTTTCATGTACACTCTTCCTTCTGAGTAACAAATGTTGATGCTACTGAATGTTTCCTGTACACTCTTTCTTCTGAGTAACAAATGTTGATGCTACTGAATGTTTCCTGTACACTCTTTCTTCTGAGTAACAAATGTTAATGCTACTGAATGTTTCCTGTACACGCTTTCTTCTGAGTAACAAATGTTGATGCTACTGAATGTTTCCTGTACACTCTTCCTTCTGAGTAACAAATGTTGATGCTACTGAATGTTTCCTGTACACTCTTCCTTCTGAGTAACAAATGTTGATGCTACTGAATGTTTCCTGTAGACGCTTTCTTCTGAGTAACAAATGTTGATGCTACTGAATGTGTCCTGTACACGCTTTCTTCTGAGTAACAAATGTTGATGCTACTGAATGTTTCCTGTACACTCTTCCTTTTGAGTAACAAATGTTGATGCTACTGAATGTTTCCTGTGCACGCTTCCTTCTGAGTAACAAATGTTGATGCTACTGAATGTTTCCTGTACACTCTTTCTTCTGAGTAGAAAATGTTGATGCTACAAAATGTTTCCTGAACACTCTTTCTTCTGAGTAACAAAAGTTGATGCTACTGAATGTTTCCTGTACACTCTTTCTTCTGAGTAACATATGTTGATGCTACTGAATGTTTCCTGTACACAATTTCTTCTGAGTAACAAATGTTGATGCTACTGAATGTTTCCTGTACACTCTTTCTTCTGAGTAACAAATGTTGATGCTACTGAATGTTTCCTGTACACTCTTTCTTCTGAGTAACAAATGTTGATGCTACTGAATGTTTCCTGTACACTCTTTCTTCTGAGTAACAAATGTTGATGCTACTGAATGTTTCCTGTACACGCTTCCTTCTGAGTAACAAATGTTGATGCTACTGAATGTTTCCTGTACACTCTTTCTTCTGAGTAGAAAATGTTGATGCTACAAAATGTTTCCTGTACACTCTTTCTTCTGAGTAACAAATGTTGATGCTACTGAATGTTTCCTGTACACTCTTTCTTCTGAGTAACAAATGTTGATGCTACTGAATGTTTCCTGTACACGCTTCCTTCTGAGTAAAAAAAGTTGATGCTACTGAATGTTTCCTGTACACTCTTTCTTCTGAGTAACAAATGTTGATGCTACTGAATGTTTCCTGTACACTCTTTCTTCTGAGTAACAAATGTTGATGCTACTGAATGTTTCCTGTACACTCTTTCTTCTGAGTAACAAAAGTTGATGCTACTGAATGTTTCCTGTACACTCTTCCTTCTGAGTAACAAATGTTGATGCTACTGAATGTTTCCTGTACACTCTTCCTTCTGAGTAACAAATGTTGATGCTACAAAATGTTTCCTGTACACTCTTCCTTCTGAGTAACAAATGTTGATGCTACAAAATGTTTCCTGTACACGCTTCCTTCTGAGTAACAAAAGTTGATGCTACTGAATGTTTCCTGTACACTCTTCATTCTGAGTAACAAATGTTGATGCTACTGAATGTTTCCTGTAGACGCTTTCTTCTGAGTAACAAATGTTGATGCTACTGAATGTGTCCTGTACACGCTTCCTTCTGAGTAACAAAAGTTGATGCTACTGAATGTTTCATGTACACTCTTCCTTCTGAGTAACAAATGTTGATGCTACTGAATGTTTCCTGTACACTCTTCCTTCTGAGTAACAAATGTTGATGCTACAAAATGTTTCCTGTACACGCTTCCTTCTGAGTAACAAAAGTTGATGCTACTGAATGTTTCCTGTACACTCTTCATTCTGAGTAACAAATGTTGATGCTACTGAATGTTTCCTGTAGACGCTTTCTTCTGAGTAACAAATGTTGATGCTACTGAATGTGTCCTGTACACGCTTTCTTCTGAGTAACAAATGTTGATGCTACTGAATGTTTCCTGTACACTCTTCCTTCTGAGTAACAAAAGTTGATGCTACTGAATGTTTCCTGTGCACGCTTCCTTCTGAGTAACAAATGTTGATGCTACTGAATGTTTCCTGTGCACGCTTCCTTCTGAGTAACAAATGTTGATGCTACTGAATGTTTCCTGTGCACGCTTCCTTCTGAGTAACAAATGTTGATGCTACTGAATGTTTCCTTTACACTCTTCCTTCTGAGTAACAAAAGTTGATGCTACTGAATGTTTCCTGTGCACGCTTCCTTCTGAGTAACAAATGTTGATGCTACTGAATGTTTCCTGTACACTCTTCCTTCTGAGTAACAAAAGTTGATGCTACTGAATGTTTCCTGTGCACGCTTCCTTCTGAGTAACAAATGTTGATGCTACTGAATGTTTCCTTTACACTCTTCCTTCTGAGTAACAAAAGTTGATGCTACTGAATGTTTCCTGTGCACGCTTCCTTCTGAGTAACAAATGTTGATGCTACTGAATGTTTCCTGTGCACGCTTCCTTCTGAGTAACAAATGTTGATGCTACAAAATGTTTCCTGTGCACGCTTCCTTCTGAGTAACAAATGTTGATGCTACTGAATGTTTCCTGTGCACGCTTCCTTCTGAGTAACAAATGTTGATGCTACTGAATGTTTCCTGTACACTCTTTCTTCTGAGTAACAAAAGTTGATGCTACTGAATGTTTCCTGTACACGCTTCCTTCTGAGTAACAAATGTTGATGCTACTGAATGTTTCCTGTACACTCTTTCTTCTGAGTAACAAATGTTGATGCTACTGATTGTTTCCTGTACACGCTTCCTTCTGAGTAACAAATGTTGATGCAACAAAATGTTTCATGTACACGCTTCCTTCTGAGTAACAAATGTTGATGCAACAAAATGTTTCATGTACACTCTCCGAGTAACAAATGTTGATGCAACAAAATGTTTCATGTACACTCTCCGAGTAACAAATGTTGATGCAACAAAATGTTTCATGTACACGCTTCCTTCTGAGTAACAAATGTTGATGCTACAAAATGTTTCATGTACACTCTCCGAGTAACAAATGTTGATGCTACAAAATGTTTCATGTACACTCTCCGAGTAACAAATGTTGATGCTACTGATAGTGGAGGCGGCTGACAAGTGACACAATTTTAAAACACTTGTTTTGTATCCTACGCTTTGCGTTTCGCCATTTGATGCAGCAGACTCGAGATCACGTTTGGATATGTTCACCAATAGAAAGCAACAAGGTTCTTCTAACGTGGCTAATAAATAGATCTTCTTCTTCTTCTTGAAACTGTCAGGTAGAGTTGAGCCTTCGGCTCTTGGAACTCTAGGCCAGCAAAAGTGAACAAGAGCTCTCTCTCTCACCGGCCTGAAAGAGAACAGTGTACACTGTTTTGTCTGGCGGGTTGGTCAGATTCTTGGCAAGAGGTCGCGTACACTGACCCCCGCCATTTTCCTTTTCTGTAACAGGCTAACCGTGCGGGACACGCCACTTATGTAACGGCCCCTTAAGGAACAGCGCCTGGATTGTCACAAGGTTGTGGGAGCTTTTTTTAAAAATAGACCGTCAATCATGGAAGAAACTAGTAGAGACAGAGCCATAGAGATATAGAACTATAGGGCCATAGAGCCATAGAGCCATAGATCTAGAGTTCTGATGTTTCTCAATTTTTTTCTCTTGAAAACTGTTTCATAAGCGAGGCCCCAACCAATGGGATATACATGGTTACACCAAACGTGAAGCATTGATTGATGTTTGTAAAAACAAAGAACTTTAGAAGAACACGAGGACCGAGAGGACAAGGTAAAGAAAGGGAGAGGGAAAGAGACGAGATAATGATAGAAAGAAAAGAGGAGAGGACATAAGAGGGAAAGAGAACGAGAAAGAGGAGATAAAGTGAAAGAAAAAGAGTCATGGGCTAGAGAGAGAGAGAGAGAGAGAGAGGGGGAACTAGGCACGAGAATCACAGACCAAAAAAAAAAACCGAGGATGAATGAAAGAAAAAACCAAGAAAGAACGAGAGTGGCAAAGAATGTTCCGAATGATCAAAGACATTGATTCCTATCAGATAATTGACTTTCTTGACTGAAGGCAAACGTAGCAGCCGCTGCCGATTGTAATCCAAAACTTAGACCATTGATTACAGTGCCCATTATGTCCCACTTCTTCTTGGACAATAAGTCCTTGATAGGTCCCGGATAATTCTTTGAGATATCGGAACTCTGCCCATGGAACAATCTCTCGGATCTGAAATAAATCCCTTCAAGCACCTGCTCTTGTTGACGCTAGTCTGTTAACAATTATGCGGTACGCGAAGGTGGCTCTCCGAGATCGTTTCAAGTTCTTAGAGCGGGCCGCCTTCGTATATCACGTGATTGCTGTGACCAAAATTACTCGTTTGATTCTCAAAGACTAGTTCCTCTAAGACAGATCTATATTAAGACTGTTTTTTTCCCTCTTACATTAAATCTAAATCTAGAATAAAGATTCTCCTAAGAGAACAGAAGATCTGTTTTGGTAGATGTGCTTTTCATTGTCCCTGAACTTGATACACCCAGACTTTGAACCGAACTCTAGGGGCAGCAGTCAAGCTATGTTCGTCCCGACGACCACCTGTTAAATATTTTACTGAAATAGAAAAACATGCAAAATATAAAAATAGATTTTTAAAAAAGGCCTTTTCTAAGAGAAGAACTCCACATTTAAAACTACCTCTCAAAATAATGTACTTTTTATATCAAAGAAAATAACTAATTATGAATAATTAATTGAGTTATTGTTTTGTTTTTTAATTTATTAATGTTTTGTCAGGTACAATAAATGATTATGGTAAGTGTTGGAGAAAAAAAATGTTGAAAATTTGTAGCAGACAGACAGACGGACAGACGGAGTGAGTTGATATAAACTTTAGTGAAAAAAAAAAAATCAAGCGTATTCATGGAATGGACTTTCCATCAAACCGCAACACTGACTAATCAATTCATTTGCATTTATTGTCTCTGTGATCTTAACATCTCCCACAAGACTTCATGGACATGGCTTCTAGTGCACAACGTAAGGAAATATTTCCAAGCCCTTCAAAATGCTGTCTAGTACAATACAAAATCTTTTGTGAGAACTTCCGGAAACGTAAAGGAATGCGACGTTATGAAAAGGAGAAAGAAAGATTTTAGTTCTAGTTCAGATGTACTCATTTGTTTTTTTTAATTAATCAACTCTATTACATTCAATAGTTGTATTTGGACAAGATCTATGTGCTGGCTTTGGATGCATTGGTCCTCTTTCAATACAGTTTCACTCATAGTTTTATCAGCTAGTTTGTGTAACTTCTATATTGGAACATTCACATTGTGGCATCTCACTGATTGTGTCATTAAGAAGAGAGCTTCGCCTAAATTGACTGTTTTTTTTTTCGTTCTGTTTCTAGATCTACGTGTCTTCCGTGATTCGGTCTTAAAGAAATACTTAGCACCGAGATTTGGATACAGATGCCGAGCAGATAGGCAAGTCGTGGGGACAGTTGATGAGACTCGTCCAGGAACGCCTGGTAGAAGCTGGTTGGTGGCCTATTCGCGACGGGTTTAAATGCAGAGATGATGCTCGTAAAGGAGAATATCACTGTGTGATGCTTTTAATTCTTATTTCTAATCTTATAGACATTGACAAGGAGGCGCGGTGGCTGAGTTGTGCAGCTGTGGAACCAAGGATTCCGGGTTCAAATCCTGGTGAAGACTGGGATTTTTCATTTCGGGATCTTTAGGGTGCCTCTGAGTTCACCCAGCTCTAATGGCTACCTGGCATAAATTGGGAAAAAGTAAAGGCGATTGGTCGGGTGTTGGCCCCATGACACCCTCGTTAACCGTGGTCTTCAGAAACTGATGACCTTACATTACTGCCCTACAGATATCAAGGTCTAAAAGGGAAGTTGTACTTACTTAGGCATCGACAAATCAAAGATTCTTTTATAGCGACTTGGTTGTCAGTGGTAGGATGATAGGATGCGTAAAGCTGCTGGGCTCACAACTATCATGCTGTCATGACATCGACATATTGTCAAGTTCCACTAATGATTTGAACTTTGTCACTACAATTAAAGGTGAATACGTTCCGTCTCTCTTTAAAATCCCCAATGCGCTACCTACTAAGTTTTACTGCACATGTTAGCTTGGAAGAAAAAAAAACAGAAACTATGTTACTAATAAAGCTTTGAAAAACCTAGAAATGAAAAAAAAAGTTCATGTAAGATAAATGACTGGTGAAATTTGACATCTAAGGCCCTGGGTTTTCACCGACCCACTTACTGTTAAGGATTACATTTGTTTCAGTTGAGCGAATGGGAAGCTGCTCGGGGTACATGACATTACTTTTCGCTGTGTTGTACAAATGGTCTACGTTTTGTTCTTTACAATCTTTGGCCTCGCAGTATTTGTATTTGATATAATTAGACTTGTAAGAGCCATAGTCAAAGACTTGGTTTGATTCGCGGCTCCTTACTTTGATCTCTCGTGTTTGTTTCCGAGGTACACCAGCTGTGCACTTCTAGCTGTGAGGGAACAAGAAGATGTTTGGAAGAATAACTTGTACACAGCAAAAGAGAAAAAAACAACAACAGTAAAACGTGTGGCAGTGTGGAGCTTGTGGATGTGTGGAGTGTGTGGATGTATAAAGAATGGTCAACCAATCAGGTTAGCTACCACCTCCCCCACCCCTCTCTTTTTTTTCGAAAGTCGTCTTGAGTGCAAAGTAAACTCTCTAAACCTTCACCTCATCGCTGTCGTCGATCTGAATGTTTCTCCTTATATATAGGTCAGTTTGTATAGACCTGCACCTGGCCCACATCGCTTTCCGTTACTTTCACTGCTCTTGTCAGACAGGCTGGACCTGAGACTTACCTGACAAGGTGGAGACATTTATAACAGCTAATAACAGGACTTTGTACTTATGAATTCAATTGAACAGACTATCCTATAGCTCTATAATACAAGAACGTACCTAATTAAAATATTGTAAGGGGAAGATTTAAGATAGCAGCGGTTGACCGAAAAAAATGTAGGCCTATATGTAGTTAGATAAATGTGTGTGTATAAATTGGGATGTTCATGGCAGTGTTGGCGCGGCCTACAAAGATTTAATCATAAAATATTTTACTGTTTATTTCAGAGTTAATCTATCTATCTATCTATCGATCTATCTATCTATCTATCTATCTATCTATCTATCTATCTATCTATCTATCTATCTATCTATCTATCTATCTATCTATCTATCTATCTATCTATCTATCGATCGATCTATCTATCTATCTATCTATCTATCTATCTATCTATCTATCTATCTATCTATCTATCTTTAAGATGACGAATCGTATGTAATGGTATGTGAAGTTAGGACGCTGAAATGTTAACCCAAATAAAAAAAAAATTTAGAGTTTCTATATGGGATTGGAACTCTCAACTGTTAATCTGAGTCATGACGTCTTTCTAATTCTAAATATTTAGTAATAATTTTATTAGAATCCTTTTTTTTTTCTTTTCTGGGTCTGGTATCATACATACAGGTTTATATATAAATTGATTGCTTTATAAAGAAAAATACTGAAAAAAAACATATTGGTCTAAATAATAATAATAATAATAATAATATTGATAAAACAATGAAAATTACATATCAATTGACAGCCTTTATGGATTGCGTAATTTGTATAGAAGATATAGAGAACCACGTGCCAAAATGTTGTTTGTTTACGATTGGTGAAGTCTAGACTAGAACTCATATGAATTTACACGTTTTATCTTAAAATTACTAAACCTAGGCCAATGTTATAATCATGAATAGTAGGCCCTTTGTTATCAAGTAATAATAATAAGCGTCTATGGACATTGTCCAAAATAACAATATACCCCATTGTTATATCAACCGAGGGGATAATAACAACTGACCTCAGAGACACCTTCAAGGCCCTTAACATTCCTAGGAACATCTTCGTTGCCTGTCAGAGGGCGGTACTGCTGCAGACCTGCCACATCACCAGAAAATTCCTCAGTGGAAACTGTTAAAGGGACTACGATGAATTTTGTTTCTCTTTGGCGAAACTCGACCCTGGCAGCGCCAGAGAATGACTACTCGTTCATTTCTAACATAATAATAATAATAATAATCTTTATTATCCGTAAGGAAATTTGTCTTACAATTTGTGCATTACACCAAACAAAAAACATTATAACTATAAGAAACCAAAGTGTACATTCACACCAGACTCACTCATAAGTCAATTTCAGGATGTAAGAAATTTAAAATTTTAACTTTAAAATTAAAGAAATGACTTTCAAGGTTTTTTGTTTGTTTGTTTGTTGTTGTTGTTGTTTTTTCCTTAAAACTTGAAGAAGCTGTAAGATGAAACACTTTGCGCTACAATGTCTTCTTAGTGCAGAAGTCAGCAATGAAAAGATGTCTCCCCATGGGGCAAACAGATATTTTAATGTCGCAATAAAATGTCCTCATATAAAAAAAAAAACGTTCAAGTCAGCTAGGTGAAGAAATCTCGTCACACACGCGCACACACCACACACATACACACAAACATATCGACGTGTGCCATCCGTCACCTGATCCTTGGACATAAAACTGCAAGCATTTAGCAAAAGATCCGTTAGGCGTAACTGGTAACAAAAGTACTATGGGAATCTTTTGTAAACGTACACCTCCATTTGGCATGGACTTAAAGTGAACTAGAACAAGGTTACGAAGACAGTTTGTGTGGAAACACAAACTCAAAATCAGCCCCCGAAGTGGTCCACCTAGAGTCTTCACCAGGATTCGAACCAGGATTCGAACACGGGACTTCCGGTTCCAAGTGCTTTACTCCTCAGCCACAACACCTCCATATATTCATTTGCGTACACTTATATTTAAAAAAAATAATTAATCTATTATATTAATCCATACATTCAAAATTAATAACATGTTACATGTAATAAAGAGAAACTAAAAAAGATTTATTCTTCTAACAAAATTAGATAAATTGGCAACAGGAAAAAATTAATAATTCTTGGCCTACTTTAAGCTACAATGGACCTCATTCACCAATCGTACACAAACAACGTGATAATATTGATAAAACAATGAAAATTACATATCAATTGACAGCCATTATGGATTGCGTAATTTGTATAGAAGATATAGAGAACCACGTGCCAAAATGTTGTTTGTTTACGATTGGTGAAGTCTAGACTAGAACTCATATGAATTTACACGTTTAATCTTAAAATTACTAAACCTAGGCCAATGTTATAATCATGAATAGTAGGCCCTTTGTTATCAAGTAATAATAATAAGCGTCTATGGACATTGTCCAAAATAACAATATACCCCATTGTTATATCAACCGAGGGGATAATAACAACTGACCTCACAGACACCTTCAAGGCCCTTAACATTCCTAGGAACATCTTCGTTGCCTGTCAGAGGGCGGTACTGCTGCAGACCTGCCACATCACCAGAAAATTCCTCAGTGGAAACTGTTAAAGGGACTACGATGAATTTTGTTTCTCTTTGGCGAAACTCGACCCTGGCAGCGCCAGAGAATGACTACTCGTTCATTTCTAACATAATAATAATAATAATAATCTTTATTATCCGTAAGGAAATTTGTCTTACAATTTGTGCATTACACCAAACAAAAAACATTATAACTATAAGAAACCAAAGTGTACATTCACACCAGACTCACTCATAAGTCAATTTCAGGATGTAAGAAATTTAAAATTTTAACTTTAAAATTAAAGAAATGACTTTCAAGGTTTTTTGTTTGTTTGTTTGTTGTTGTTGTTGTTTTTTCCTTAAAACTTGAAGAAGCTGTAAGATGAAACACTTTGCGCTACAATGTCTTCTTAGTGCAGAAGTCAGCAATGAAAAGATGTCTCCCCATGGGGCAAACAGATATTTTAATGTCGCAATAAAATGTCCTCATATAAAAAAAAAACGTTCAAGTCAGCTAGGTGAAGAAATCTCGTCACACACGCGCACACACCACACACATACACACAAACATATCGACGTGTGCCATCCGTCACCTGATCCTTGGACATAAAACTGCAAGCATTTAGCAAAAGATCCGTTAGGCGTAACTGGTAACAAAAGTACTATGGGAATCTTTTGTAAACGTACACCTCCATTTGGCATGGACTTAAAGTGAACTAGAACAAGGTTACGAAGACAGTTTGTGTGGAAACACAAACTCAAAATCAGCCCCCGAAGTGGTCCACCTAGAGTCTTCACCAGGATTCGAACCAGGATTCGAACACGGGACTTCCGGTTCCAAGTGCTTTACTCCTCAGCCACAACACCTCCATATATTCATTTGCGTACACTTATATTTAAAAAAAATAATTAATCTATTATATTAATCCATACATTCAAAATTAATAACATGTTACATGTAATAAAGAGAAACTAAAAAAGATTTATTCTTCTAACAAAATTAGATAAATTGGCAACAGGAAAAAATTAATAATTCTTGGCCTACTTTAAGCTACAATGGACCTCATTCACCAATCGTACACAAACAACGTGATAATATTGATAAAACAATGAAAATTACATATCAATTGACAGCCATTATGGATTGCGTAATTTGTATAGAAGATATAGAGAACCACGTGCCAAAATGTTGTTTGTTTACGATTGGTGAAGTCTAGACTAGAACTCATATGAATTTACACGTTTAATCTTAAAATTACTAAACCTAGGCCAATGTTATAATCATGAATAGTAGGCCCTTTGTTATCAAGTAATAATAATAAGCGTCTATGGACATTGTCCAAAATAACAATATACCCCATTGTTATATCAACCGAGGGGATAATAACAACTGACCTCACAGACACCTTCAAGGCCCTTAACATTCCTAGGAACATCTTCGTTGCCTGTCAGAGGGCGGTACTGCTGCAGACCTGCCACATCACCAGAAAATTCCTCAGTGGAAACTGTTAAAGGGACTACGATGAATTTTGTTTCTCTTTGGCGAAACTCGACCCTGGCAGCGCCAGAGAATGACTACTCGTTCATTTCTAACATAATAATAATAATAATAATCTTTATTATCCGTAAGGAAATTTGTCTTACAATTTGTGCATTACACCAAACAAAAAACATTATAACTATAAGAAACCAAAGTGTACATTCACACCAGACTCACTCATAAGTCAATTTCAGGATGTAAGAAATTTAAAATTTTAACTTTAAAATTAAAGAAATGACTTTCAAGGTTTTTTGTTTGTTTGTTTGTTGTTGTTGTTGTTTTTTCCTTAAAACTTGAAGAAGCTGTAAGATGAAACACTTTGCGCTACAATGTCTTCTTAGTGCAGAAGTCAGCAATGAAAAGATGTCTCCCCATGGGGCAAACAGATATTTTAATGTCGCAATAAAATGTCCTCATATAAAAAAAAAAACGTTCAAGTCAGCTAGGTGAAGAAATCTCGTCACACACGCGCACACACCACACACATACACACAAACATATCGACGTGTGCCATCCGTCACCTGATCCTTGGACATAAAACTGCAAGCATTTAGCAAAAGATCCGTTAGGCGTAACTGGTAACAAAAGTACTATGGGAATCTTTTGTAAACGTACACCTCCATTTGGCATGGACTTAAAGTGAACTAGAACAAGGTTACGAAGACAGTTTGTGTGGAAACACAAACTCAAAATCAGCCCCCGAAGTGGTCCACCTAGAGTCTTCACCAGGATTCGAACCAGGATTCGAACACGGGACTTCCGGTTCCAAGTGCTTTACTCCTCAGCCACAACACCTCCATATATTCATTTGCGTACACTTATATTTAAAAAAAATAATTAATCTATTATATTAATCCATACATTCAAAATTAATAACATGTTACATGTAATAAAGAGAAACTAAAAAAGATTTATTCTTCTAACAAAATTAGATAAATTGGCAACAGGAAAAAATTAATAATTCTTGGCCTACTTTAAGCTACAATGGACCTCATTCACCAATCGTACACAAACAACGTGATAATATTGATAAAACAATGAAAATTACATATCAATTGACAGCCTTTATGGATTGCGTAATTTGTATAGAAGATATAGAGAACCACGTGCCAAAATGTTGTTTGTTTACGATTGGTGAAGTCTAGACTAGAACTCATATGAATTTACACGTTTAATCTTAAAATTACTAAACCTATGCCAATGTTATAATCATGAATAGTAGGCCTTTTGTTATCAAGTAATGGTTTAGGCCTACTATGCTGTTCGTATCCGATTCATTTCTTAATGTGATACTATTGTTTACATAATAAATGAATCTGCACCCCTAAGCTGTCAGAAGATAAGTTATAGCCTTAGTAATTAAACTTTCAAATTATCAATACATTTATAATATATATTATATATATATATATCTAGATCTGGGCTCTATTTAGTCTTATTTAGACTGTCAAGTGTAGGCCCCTAAAGTAAGAATATGTCAAAACTGCGCGCTATATAAGTTGTTCGTTATTTTTAAACTAATAACTAAAACGAAGTGCTTATCAAAATTCTTTTTAAAAAACAACATTTGAATCATTCTTTTATTCCATGAGTTAGTTAATAAATGGAAAATATATTTCATAATGATCTTATCTTATTTTATCTTCTATATATGATACAGACGCTACTTCAAAACAGAAGATGATTACGTCCTACGCGTCATGCATTTAGTCATGCATATTAACTAATGGCCTAAATTCTGCCAAGTCACTGGTTCTCCTGGTTAGCTCAGGCAACCCATTCAATGCTCTAATAGCGCTAGGGAAAAAAAAAAAAAGCATTTGTACAAATTTGTCCTAGTTTATGGAACAAGAAATGTACCTGTATCTTTGTGTCTTTCTGAGTATTTTATTAAATTGTGTTTTTGTATTTGAAGTGTTTTATGTATAATTGCTACTTTACTTTTAAGTTAATGCGCGAATCTATGAATGAAGCTTGATTTATTAATGAAGAAGGTTATGACCTTTTTAAAAAAGTTACCTCCCCTGAAGTTTTTCATTGTAAAGTGATGTAATTTTTGAAAAATCTGCTTGCATATATAATTTTAAAAATTAGATGGTTCACATTCGGAAGAGAAAAAAGTAGCCGTTGCATCAGAACTTTGAATGAACTAAAATATCATGATGTCCGATTTTCATTTTCTTCTCTAGTTTTTGAGATCCAAACGGGACGGACGGACGGACAGACTGACAGACAGGCCAAACAAAACTAATAGCGTCTTTTCCCATTTCGGGGGCCGCTAAAAAACAAAATCAATTTAATTTAAAACAAATGTGTGCAACACTGAGTTTACAAAATGGATACTTTGTTTTAAAAAGCTAGCATAAATATTGATTACTGTGTGCCAAAAAGTGCTTAGTACTAGCTGTTGAAAGTGATGTGTCGATTGCTAAGTGTTGAGCGCTAATTGCTGAGTACTCAGTGTTGAGTTTTAAGGACCGAATGTTCAGTATTGAGTGCTAAGTACTTTTATTTCATATAAATGTTTCTCATTTGACAGCGTGTAATACATTTAACCATTTGACTGCACTTAAATAAAAAATAAAAGGGAGTGTATTGTGTTGTATTTGTACTTAATCTATTAAAGCGTTTCTAACTTTATAGTGTAGGTCTTGTTTCCTGTATATTTTAAATGACAACCACAGCTAATCATAAAGTAGAACAGGCCTGTAGCCCCTTGACAACTCTTCTTGATTCATGACCTCGATTCCCACACTTGGCCTATAAATCCTGGACTACACAGGTAATTCGATCCAGATTATTTTTAAAACTATATTCCGAAAAACAAGTTCTAACAATTTTTATTGGGCAACGCCATCCATTGTCTCCGTGCTGTTGCGTTATTCAGCCCTAACCTCAAACTCCCACGATGAGCCTGCAGGGTGCCGCCTTTATCTCGGACGTTGCCGACTTCGCGGATATTTGAGGCTGATGTATCGCTCACTGTTCTTCTGGTGTTGTCTTACGAAACACGTACACACACACACACACACACACACACACTCATACGTGCAATACAAGCGCGCAATCACCCACCCCACACACACACAGGACACACACACACAAGACGTCCCCACACACACACAGGACACACACACACAAGACGTCCCCACACACACACAGGACACACACACAAGACGTCCCCACACACACACAGGACACACACACAAGACGTCCCCACACACACACAGGACACACACACACAGGACACACACACAAGACGTCCCCACACACACACAGGACACACACACACAAGACGTCCCCACACACACAGGACACACACACAAGACGTCCCCACATACACACAGGACACACACACACAAGACGTCCCCACACACACACAGGACACACACACACACAAGACGTCCCCACACACACACAGGACACACACACACACAAGACGTCCCCACACACACACAGGACACACACACACAAGACGTCCCCACACACACACACAGGACACACACACAAGACGTCCCCCCACACACACAGGACACACACACACAAGGTACACACACACACAGGACACACACACACACAAGACGTCCACACACACACACACAGGACACACACACACAAGGTACACACACACACACAGGACACACACACACAAGACGTCCCCACACACACAGGACACACACACACAAGGTACACACACACACACAGGACACACACACACACAAGACGTCCCCACACACAACAGGGCACACACACACGCACAGGGCGCACATACGGATACGCATTTATATTCTCCCTTGAACCCTCCACCTTATTCCCACCCCCAGACAAAAAGAACAGCCCCCCACCCCCTGCGACCACATGCAGAGCACGGAAGAGACCTGAATACAAAGCAAGCAAGTGTAGTCATCAATTTTAAGCTTTGAGATGATTTAAAAACAAAAATTCTTTATGGGACAAAAATAAAATAGCTGAAGAGAAAAAAAAAACACGTGCGTGGGGTGAGGGGGGGAGAGATGGGTTATTATAAAGACAAGAAATGTTTCTATGGGGGTCACGAATACTTCCTCCCTGCCCCCCCTCCAAAAAAAAAAGGAAGATTGTGTGAACAATAAAACGTTACGCAGTTCAAGTTTGAATGTCTAATCTATGTTAAGACGAGGCTTAGACCTGATGTAGGATTGTTTCAAGGCATGATTACGTTGTGAAAACATTCTTTGTCTCCCCTTCCACAGTTCAATGACATTGTGTACGGACTTGGTCTCAGGCTCTCACCTTCTTACAGCGTTTACACCGCAGCAAATGTGCAGGCTGAGGAGAGAGACACGTTTTTGTGATAGAGAGCTCCCCAAAGAAATGTTAACAAACATTTGAGTCCATCAGAAAAATTTGAATCATAACTGAGACTTAATTTTTTTCCCCCTGTGAATTATTTTTAATGGCTTTCTTTAAAAGGTTTTCGGTATTCTGGGCAACTAGTGGTTATACTTTTTCAATGTCTTACTCAATGCCACAATATAGGCTTTTTTTTTTGTTAAGTACGAAAAATATTTATTTTCAAGAATTTATTTAATTTACAGAACAGGAAAAAAATGAGGGAAGGTTTTTGTGAACGAAACAAAGAGAAGGAAACAGATAATGTTGACCTAATGCCCTAAGTACATCCTAAATCGCTGAGCTGAGAATTAAAAAAAAAAAGACCTTCCCGTTGGAGATGATCTGAAATGGAAACGTAAACTTACTGTGCAAATGTCCAACCAGAAGTATATAAAGTGATACTGCAACTGCATAGGAGGATTTCTGATGCACAAACTACGGCCCGCGAATCACAGTTTTCTGTTCTGTTGAAGCATAATGTGATGATAATAGAACACTGGTGCTTTTGTTAGAAACAGGTCCGTTTATTGCTAAGTAGTTTTCTGTTCCGTTGAATCAAGGGGAAAAAACGACGGACTTGTCCTCTGTATGCAGATGATATGATGTACAATTGCAAGACAACTGATTAGAAATTCTGTCGCCAAACTTTGGATTGCAAGATGCAGTTGACCTTCTTCCGCATCACATCATTTAACCTTTATAATAGGTCTACAACAACCTTTGACCCTGTGGCCTAGTTCATGTATTTTGTTGGCGATTCTGTATTAATCTTATATTCATGAGAAGCTGCTGCTTAGAATTTGTTGTTGTTATCTTTCGTGTCGCTGTTGTTTTTGTTGTTGTTATTTTACTGAACACCTCCTAAACACCCCGGACTGACCTACAAGAACACAGACAACACAGAAAACACAAAAAGTTCAAAGGAAAAGAACAAAAAAACAACTCAGAGAAACAGTGAGATTGGGGCAATGTTGTGTCTGTGTGCGAGAAAGGTCGAGTTCAAATTTATTTTTTGAAATCCAAATTTAGAAATGTTATTTAAAATAACAGCAGCTATACCACCCAAGAGAAATGCAAGATCATGAAACTCTAAAATAAATTAAAAAAAAAAACATTTTAAAATATTTTAAAAAATGAAATTCATGTATGCAATTCATACCTTGAAAATTCATACCTTGAAAATATCGGCGCCAAAATATATTTTGCTACAGACTATTAATGTCTACCACATGTGAACTAATTTAAAAAGTCCAAATTTGCCTTTTTTCCTTTAATCTTATCTTCTTATTTTATCTGTTATATTACAGACGTATGTAATTGCAATGATACTTGTAGTTGTATCTCTAGAATTGGGATTCATGAAAGATTCAACCAAGAATGTCAACACGTTTTTTTCGCATACAATCTAACAATAAACAACATTT
Source organism: Biomphalaria glabrata (assembly GCF_947242115.1). NCBI lineage: Eukaryota > Metazoa > Mollusca > Gastropoda > Planorbidae > Biomphalaria > Biomphalaria glabrata. The sequence goes on along the minus strand of NC_074714.1, from coordinate 18,022,973 downwards.
TACAATATTCCAGAGGCCTTAAAAATAAGCGTATAAGTGTAATTATATCAATTAGTTTGGATCAGACTGGTAATTACATTTGTTATAGATCTACAACAATAAATATGTCCGATTTAGAAAAATATTTACCAATGTTTTGGTTTAGCGCTATTTCATGCTTTTTGCTTTCTTAATACGCTATGATCCTATCAATTGTCTGGACCAGTTGGGAAAATGGATTGGGGGGGGGGGGGGGAGAAAGAGATATCAGGGTGAACTTTGCCGTAATCACTTTACAAAAAAAATAAAAAATTTAAAAATAAGAAAAAAAAAGATGGGGGAAACGACCTGAATTCGAACTCATGGCTCACACCTCCTGAAGAGGACATACTAACCACTCTGCTGGTGTGGTATTAATGAAGTTAGAAGATTGTATAGTTATCTATTGTTTCTTTCCCTTGTTCGAGTCACCAAATAAAATAATTAATTACCAATATTTAAATAACCAATTGTTTATATTTGTTTATTGATTCTTGTGTTGTCAGGTAAAAGAACTAATTTTGCGAAATTTCATTTTGATCCGAGATTGGCTGTCGGAAAAATAATGTGTACAAACGTTTTACCAGATTGACAAAAAGACAGACAGAGTTGATATAAGCTTTGTAAAAGTACGTCATAAATAATTGTAATTTTTTATCTGAAAATGGTTTATTATTGTTAACAAACATCTTTAGTTAGGGTCCCAGATTTTTAAATTTGTTTTTAAAATTGCGCTGTGTTTTCAGAAATGAACATTAGTACGTCCTAGCCCGAGCGTCCTGCAGGAAAGGGTGGAAGCAGGTAGGGTTTGAACTGGAGATTATCGAGACGACAGTCCGAAGCGCATAGCAGTATGCCATGCGACCATGCACTCTATTTTTCTATCGTAATAATTTACTGGGTTTTTTTGTTATTTTTATTTTTTTTTACTTTTTTTTTAATTATAAAATCTACTTTTTAAAATATTTATTCTAACCGTTTAAGTGTAAAGAATTTAAATGCATTTTCTTTTTCCAACGGCAAAGTATTTACTAAGATAAATTAATGTCAGAAAGAATTAAAGAAACATCATGTGATATTCGACTTAATGACCAACACTTATCTGTGTTGAACTGTGTTTACTACGCGTCACGCTTGCAGTAACGAACAAGAAATAAGTCTGTGTTAATCTAGGTATTTAGTTCTAGGACTCTTTGTGTCGCACACAAAAAAAGGTTCGAAAAGAGGGGAGTGAAATCACCAGGAGGGTGACAGTTTTCACAATGGGCCCCTCACAACTACCACCTTACCTCCTTCTTCGTTCCATTCCCTTCCCACCACCACCACCAAATGCAACTTCATTGCAAATATCTTCTAATAAATAAAGTAATAAAATACAATGATAAACATAATCTCTTAGAATGTAGGCATTCGTAACACCGCTAAGAGCTAATACCTTTGCAGCCATAATGTAAATAATGTTGTACACAAAAAGGGTACTAACTCTACCTCTCCATTCCTCCACCCTCCTTTTCCCACTAAAATATTATGTCCTGACATACTCTAGATGTTGCAACATGATCTGCAGGTAATCTCACAAGACTATTGTAACCCTTCTATCACTGGGGACCGCTCGGGTGATCACTTCAGTGTGGAAGGTGTTCTCCATTATCTTACTGTGTCGCTCGTTCAGAGGCGGCCTTAGCAGTGCCCGGGGCCCTGGGCGGGTGTCATATGCGGGGCCCTATATATGTCGTATTACATCCCCTTTACGGGCTTGTGCGTGATTGAAGCTATTGGCGAAAATGTTGATTCATCTTTACTCTCTTAATCGAATTGTTTGTTTTTTTCTTGCGTCTTACTCTTTGTTAGACACTTTGTTCCTTGAATTTCTATTAGATACGTCCACAAAATGCAATATAAGGCACATCTTATACTTGTGGCTTGCAGTCAAGGATGACAGAAAAATATATAGCCAGTTTGATTGTATCAATATCTTTCCCTTTTATTTCTGATGCCTTCAGGACCAGGAGCTCGTTTTGAATCCCATGTCCGATTTAATGGTCGTGAGCCTCGATGTTCTTAATTAATTGAAGATAGTTGAGTCGAATTTGGCCAGCATCTCGAGTTATTCTCAACCAAGCCTAAAATTGACCGTTGTATGGTGCATAAAGTTTAACTGTTCTCCCACGGAATACTTTTGTAAATTGTTCTAGCATCCTGGTATCCATTGTGCTTCCCAGAGCTCAATTCAACCACGCTGACACACACTGAACGTGATTCACAAAAAACATCTGGCTACCGAAGTTTATTACTCAAGATGCTTCCAGCGGCAGTAGCTTTTGTTTGCTAACTGGCCTCCAGTAGCTTTCGTGCTAAACAATTTACAAGGAAAACACAATACTCTGGTCTTTGGTATAAGAACAAGAACCAAGTGTGAGGTAGGAGCTACAGTAGTTCATTGACTTTGGCAAATCCCACTTTCGCGGAAAGGTTTTTAAAAAAATACTCAAGCGTTTTTAATTTTATAAACACTTAGAATCGGCAGGTCATAAGATGCTCTCTTTACCGAAACAGAACGGTATTTCGAAACCAAATATATCATGTTAAGAACTTACATAAGTATCAAATCAAATCATATAGTATCAAATATCTTAGTTTATGAGAACTGATCTGGTTTTCGAAATTGACGATGACAATAGAATTTCCGAATGCGGGGCCCCCCTTAGGCGCGGGACCTGGGGCAATTTCCCCACACTTGCCACCCCCTAAGGCCGCTACTGCGATCGTTTTCCTACGCTGTCTTCCAGTGGAGAATTCCTTTGGTTAGTAACAAAACGTGATGCCAACTTTTAAAGTTTCTTCAAAGCGGGGCGTATAAACATTGAGATACATACACTATTGATCTCGTAAGTGTATTGTCTTCTCTAACCAGATACCACAAAGATCTATGTTTTAGTTCGTCCGTCTGTCGGACGTGTTGAGAACACCCCCAAAAAATAAATTAAAAGCCTACTATCTATCTATCTATCTATCTATCTATCTATCTATCTATCTATCTATCTATCTATCTATCTATCTATCTATCTATCTATCTATCTATCTATCTATCTATCTATCTATCTATCTATCTATCTATCTATCTGTCTGTCTGTCTGTCTGTCTATCTATCTATCTATCTATCTATCTATCTATCTATCTATCTATCTATCTATCTATCTATCTATCTATCTATCTATCTATCTATCTATCTATCCATTTATCTATTTATCTATTTATCTATTTATCTATTTATCTATCTATCTATCAATTATCTGTTTATCGTGTCTATCGGTCTCTCTCTCTCTCTCTCTCTCTCTCTCTCTTTATATATATATAAAGGCGCCATGATATATATATATATATATATATATATATATATATCATGGACGTAGCCGGGGGGGGGGTTTTAGTGACTGATTTTTTGCTTTGATTTTGTTTATTTTAAGTGAAATTTTAATACTAAACTATCACTTGCCCTAGCACAGCAAAGAAGGTTTTGAGTTTAAAACCCCCTACCAGGGGGGGTCGAACCCCCCCCCTTCCTGGGATTTTCCCAGTTTAACTTCCCTCTTCTATAACACAAACAAAACAAAATGCAAACGACAACATCCCAAATGTCACGAGCACAGGTAAGGAAGATTTTCATTTTTAAAACCCCCTCCAAAATTTAAGATAAACCAGCTCTTCAATATAAAAAAAAGAAAATTACACACTCAAAATTCTATGAGCGTAGCCAAAGGGGTTTTGAGTTAACCCCCACCCCCTCTTCATTTGGGTTTGAAGCTAAAAAATAATTCTTCAATACCCGGTATATAAAAAAAAAGCAAATTACGCACTCAAAATTTTATGATCTTAGCTAAATGTTTTCTGACTCAGTTTTGAGTTTAAACCCCCCTTCAGCGGGGTTTGAAGCTAAAAAATACCTTTTCAATATAAAAAAAAAATAAATTACAAACTCAGAAATCTATGAGCGTGTCCAATGGGTTTTGGGTTTAAACCCTCCGCAAGCGGGGTTTGAAGCTAAAAAATACATCTTCAATGTAAGAAAAAAGCAAATTACGCACTCAAAATGCTATGACCGTTGAAAAAGGAGTTTTGAGTTTAACCACCCCCCCCTGTGACAAGTCAAAAACTCGCTGTCAGAGTCACTCTAAATTATCACAGCATTAATTATTAATTTTCATTATTTATTTATTTTATTTTAATTATTTCCCCATCCAACCCCTAAATCATTCACCCGCCACGCCTTTTCCTCTCTACCAGGCTAGACTTAGTCCACCACCTTGGAGAAAATTAGGCCAGTCCTTTCATCTATCTTCCCTTGACCGGGGCAAAGATACGCTCAGACCTTGATCTTATCGACAGGATGTCTGACAGCCGCGGTTGACACCACCTTGGTTTGAATACAAGCTAATCCTTCTCTCCCCCCCCCCCTTCTCTCACGTCTCTCTTTGATCTAAGAGATTACCCTGGTCAACATACCGCGTGATACACCAAGGTGCGTCGCTTGTCGGACTCCACCCACGTGTAAGCTAATTCTTAGCCTAGGACATTTCCTGTGTCCGCTCACATTTTCCAGGCCTTTGTATATAAGGTAAATTAAATAAAGTCAGACCCTCTCTTTCATTCTCATACGAGCTATCGAGTCTGGACTACTTCGCACATTCTTTCTCCTAGAGGAATACCTGGTGGTAAGCCGAACTTAATCACAAGTTCCATCTCAATTACTTTGTGCTATTTCCATTGGATATTATCATGTGTATTTTGCTTAGTTCATTTATATTTAATTAGTGCATTGTGTATTTCTCACTGGCGTAAGTAGAAAACATAAACATGTGCTATGTATATATTTTAGTATTGCATTAATCTATTAATGCTACGTTGCTCAATTGACCATTGATGCAACCATGTATATATTTGTACACCTTATTTTATTTCCTTTATCTCGGTTGATCGCCTTGATGATTTTACTATCGCACTGATACTGCGTCTAGTGAAGAGATATGGATTATCCCCCCCCCCTTTCTTTGTGTATTGAATTATCTCCCCTGTAGTCATTTCACTCTTACGAGAGTTGCGCCCTCTCCATTCAAGCACGCTCCATTGTTCTCGACCCACGGTCATATGCAAACAAAGCGTCTCGGTCACTGACCACCGCCCAACTCACCCCCCCCCCTTTTCCTTCACTATCCACCTGTGCTGTTTATTTGAGACTATTATTTCCCCTTCTATGTACATTTTTATATTATTACTTTCCCTCTTATGTACATTTTTATATTGCTACTATCAGCCATCTATTATTCCAAACCCCATTTGTCATCTTCTCCCAATTATGCTCTAAAGCAATTTTACCAATCTGACGAATGCACCTCAGTCGAGGGCATCGATAAGATGCATGAGAGACATGTCCTAACTTGTCTTTGTTTATCCGCAGCCTCCCTCAGGTGTCTGCCTATTTATCGGATCATTTACCTGCCTATTTAGATGCTTAGTGCTATTCAGCACTGTAGTTGCTATCAAGAATCACCTATTGCCTAGTTATTGGATCAACGATCTATTTACCTGCAGTTGTGCTTAGTGCTATTCAGCGCTGCACTTGCCTATTTATGTGCTGAGTGCTATCCAGCACTGCACTGTCCTACTGAGACCTGCCTATTTATTTGCTGTTGCTGTTCAGTGTCTACACGACACTACTCAACTCTACTACTTGGCGCTATCGGCATTGCCCGCCTATTCGACAGCCCACCTGTCAAGCTATTAGGTGCGACGTCCCTATGGGCTCAGGTCTGTGTGAGACGTCATAGCTACGCCAACCCTCTGCAACTCACTGGACATATCCTGTCAACTACGCTGCCCACGGCAGATCCGCTCTGCCCGCAGTAACCTTGTGCCCACGGTAGCCGGCCACCCGCCCTACTGTGCCCACTACAGATAATAGATTTTGGGGATTGAGACTCCACAAGAACTATATCGCCGGCGTCCCTCTATCCGCTAGAGCGCCACCTCCAGCTGCAGAACCTCAAGCCAGGACACAGCCAGCTGCGACATCAACAGGAATACCAGCTAAGTCAGAGGACAAAGTGACATACTCTCTTATTATGTGCAAGAGTGATGATTAAATATAGGATATATTAGAGATAGATGCAAACCCTCCCCCTTTTTATTATTATATGTATATTTATGTAAATAAATTTCCTTTATTTTAACTTTTGTATCTATCTTTCATTGCTTTGTCTCGTTGCGTGTCTGCTCCCGATTCATATGCTGATAAGTGGGAGTGTGATAGCTTTAAAAATAATCATCCCCTAGACATAAAACGTGCCAAACACACGTCACATTTCCCCACCTGTCACATTTTGGCGAGCCCGTCCGGCATTTAACCCATTAGTACAGCAGGCACGAACAGGCAGCAATAACTAAAATTCCTATCAATATTTTTTTTCTTTAAATATTTATAAGTATCATCACTTCGCATTATCAAGAGTGTCACTTCTGTCATATTTTATTTATACTATTATTGCATTTTATTTGTAATATTTCATTGCAGGAACTTGTGATTAACATAGGCAGACACCACATTCCTTTTGCACTCTTTCCTATAACCAGCGACTCACTTTCGCTAACCCACTTTCTTTAATTCTAGCTCAATCCTATTATCCTTTCTATCTGCCCCTCCATCATCCTAGTACCTCTCATCTCCCACCCCTCATCATTATGGCCAGCGGCACACGCTCGAAAGCGGACTCTGACATGAAGCAGAAAATGGCTGAATTGAAGGATTTTGCGGCCACCTTATTTGACGATGAGGCAGAACGGAAAGAATTTGTGAGAGCACGATTTGAGGCGTTTGAAAGAGAAGAAGAAAAAAGAAAGGAAGACGAAAAGGAAGAAAGAAGATTAGCAAGGGAGCATGAGCTAGCAATGAAGGAAAAGGATAATGAAATTGCCAGAGAAAGAGAAAGAAAGGAAGCTGAAATAGCTATTGCTATTGCTAAAGAAAGAGAAGTCACCGAGCGAGAAAGAGAGCAACAAATAACGGCGAGAGAAAAGATAGCCGCGGACAAAGAGAACGAGGCCGCCCGCCAGGCTTCTTCCGAGTCCCGCCCGGCTAGACCAGCATCCTTTCAAAGTTCTTTGAACGGTCTACCCCACATGCCAATGGAGCACTTCGACAAGACAGAGAACATCGAAGTTTATCTTGTCCGATTTGAGGAAGTAGCACGCTTTTACGGTCTGCCAGAGGAGAAATGGTGCTTCCGGCTATCCCAATGCCTCCGAGGCAAAGCCTACGAAGTTTACTCCAAACTTCCCTCCGGCCAGCGAGAGGACTACACAGCCCTCAAACAGGCGCTACTCGTCCAGTTCGAGTTGACCGCCGAGGCCTACCACAAAAAGTTCAGAAGTTCCCGCCTCGAACGCAGAGAGACCTACGGCAACCTCTGCGAGAGGCTGGACAAGTACCTTATCAGGTGGCACGCTCTCAGCCAATTGCCAGAGACTTTTGATGGCCTAGCATGCCTCGTACTCTCTGAGCAGCTGTTAGAATGCATGTCCCCAGAGGTCAGAGTCTATGTCAAGGAGCAACAAGCAACTGCACCCGCTGACATAGCTTCCGCCGCTGACCGGTACTTGAACGCCCGAAAGGACTTAAAAGGTAAAGCAACCGCGACAGACCAGCAAACAGACCAACCCACTTCTCCTGCTCAATCCAACCTTGCTCCTAAAACTCCCCAGCCCAACCAGGCACCAGGCCGGCAATCAGCCCCTCATAACTACAATAACCGCCCCAACCACCAGTCTCGCTATAACCAGTCCAACTACTCTCAGCGTGACTTACGTCATAGCGCGCGTGACAGTAGACCCACCCCACAACGGCAGCAGCAGGCCCCACGGACCCTATCTACGGTGACGCCAGTCTCTCAACCCTCCGCGATCGATCCTTCTGACCAACCGGAGGAGGACACATACTTCGTCTCCACGATGGCCGTGGCTCCTCAACCTACTGCCTTTGATCTCGGCCAACCAGAACTCCCACCAGTGCTACCTCACCCCATCTCCTCTCCTCCGGGAGTAGAGAACATTCTGGCCAACGGTGTTGAAGTCTTGGGCCTATACGACTCAGGTTGTTCGTTTGGCGCGGTAATCAATAGGGCGCTGATTGACCCATCGGATCTCACTGGTGGAACAGTGACAATCCAGTCTATAGACCGTGGCACTCCTCCGCAGGTTCTACCTGTCGCGAGGGTGCACGTGGAGTGCAGATACGTACATGGCACCATCGACGCCGCCGTCATGGACACGCCAGTATATGACTTCATTCTAGGCTCCAAATATGTCCCTCTTGGAGAAGTCAACAAGCCATACTTTTCACTGCCCGTCGGTAGATCGACGAAGCAGAAACGTGGCAGCAACCAGCCGGTTGGAAGCCCTGGTCGCCACACTAATACGCCTAGTCCCGACTCATCAGCGGAGCTCAAACCACTCTGCCCTAGCACTGACACTGCTAGGAAGTCACGAGTTAAGTCGTTTACCCGCGCTCGTGAGGGTCTTCTTGACCAAGGCTACTCAGCCAAAATTAAGAAACATCCCTCTGACATTGACAGTGTCAGAATGCCCCGAGGTAAGATGAACACTTGCTCTCGTGGACTCACTCCTTTTCATGGCTCTTCAGCCTACATTCCAAATCAACCTCTCCCTGGCATTGATAGTGTCAGGAAGTCACGAGGTAAGCCGAACCCTCGCGCTCGTGAAAACACTTCTCGCTATGGCTCCTCAGCCACCATTCCAAGTCAACCTTCCCCTGGCATTGGTAGTGTCAGGAAGTCACGAGGTAAGCCGAACCCTCGCGCTCGTGAAAACTCTTCTCAACATGGCTCCTCAGCCACCATTCAATATCAACCTTCCCCTGGCATTAACCGTGTCAGGAAGCCACGATGTAAGCCAGATTATCGCACTCGTGGGGACGTTCTCAGGCAGAACTCCACATTCTTTATCAGGCCACTCTTCCCTGACATTGATCATGTCAGACGATACCGAGGTAAGCTGACTACTTACTCTCGTGAAGAAGCGCCTCACAACGGCTTCGGAGGTAAGCCCCAACGGGCACACGTGCCTTGGGCGCCCCGCCTAAGCCCCAATCACCCTCCCCAATCCGCCCCAGGAAGGAAATATAACTCATCCAATCGCCCAATCTACTCTCCCGAGCAGCCCCACATGTTTCACCCAGGTGACTACATAATCAGGGACGGAAAGTAGACCACGGACTGACTTGGACAGACTCTCCTCCTGGCATGGCTACCCCTTATTTTTCCAGATTTTTTTTTCTAATGCTGTGATAACAACTGATCTTAAAGTTAGAGTGACATCAGTCTGCTCGCACTTTATGGATCTTTCTGCGATAGATCCATCTTGGCGGCGGCGTATGTGACAAGTCAAAAACTCGCTGTCAGAGTCACTCTAAATTATCACAGCATTAATTATTAATTTTCATTATTTATTTATTTTATTTTAATTATTTCCCCATCCAACCCCTAAATCATTCACCCGCCACGCCTTTTCCTCTCTACCAGGCTAGACTTAGTCCACCACCTTGGAGAAAATTAGGCCAGTCCTTTCATCTATCTTCCCTTGACCGGGGCAAAGATACGCTCAGACCTTGATCTTATCGACAGGATGTCTGACAGCCGCGGTTGACACCACCTTGGTTTGAATACAAGCTAATCCTTCTCTCCCCCCCCCCCTTCTCTCACGTCTCTCTTTGATCTAAGAGATTACCCTGGTCAACATACCGCGTGATACACCAAGGTGCGTCGCTTGTCGGACTCCACCCACGTGTAAGCTAATTCTTAGCCTAGGACATTTCCTGTGTCCGCTCACATTTTCCAGGCCTTTGTATATAAGGTAAATTAAATAAAGTCAGACCCTCTCTTTCATTCTCATACGAGCTATCGAGTCTGGACTACTTCGCACATTCTTTCTCCTAGAGGAATACCTGGTGGTAAGCCGAACTTAATCACAAGTTCCATCTCAATTACTTTGTGCTATTTCCATTGGATATTATCATGTGTATTTTGCTTAGTTCATTTATATTTAATTAGTGCATTGTGTATTTCTCACTGGCGTAAGTAGAAAACATAAACATGTGCTATGTATATATTTTAGTATTGCATTAATCTATTAATGCTACGTTGCTCAATTGACCATTGATGCAACCATGTATATATTTGTACACCTTATTTTATTTCCTTTATCTCGGTTGATCGCCTTGATGATTTTACTATCGCACTGATACTGCGTCTAGTGAAGAGATATGGATTATCCCCCCCCCCTTTCTTTGTGTATTGAATTATCTCCCCTGTAGTCATTTCACTCTTACGAGAGTTGCGCCCTCTCCATTCAAGCACGCTCCATTGTTCTCGACCCACGGTCATATGCAAACAAAGCGTCTCGGTCACTGACCACCGCCCAACTCACCCCCCCCCTTTTCCTTCACTATCCACCTGTGCTGTTTATTTGAGACTATTATTTCCCCTTCTATGTACATTTTTATATTATTACTTTCCCTCTTATGTACATTTTTATATTGCTACTATCAGCCATCTATTATTCCAAACCCCATTTGTCATCTTCTCCCAATTATGCTCTAAAGCAATTTTACCAATCTGACGAATGCACCTCAGTCGAGGGCATCGATAAGATGCATGAGAGACATGTCCTAACTTGTCTTTGTTTATCCGCAGCCTCCCTCAGGTGTCTGCCTATTTATCGGATCATTTACCTGCCTATTTAGATGCTTAGTGCTATTCAGCACTGTAGTTGCTATCAAGAATCACCTATTGCCTAGTTATTGGATCAACGATCTATTTACCTGCAGTTGTGCTTAGTGCTATTCAGCGCTGCACTTGCCTATTTATGTGCTGAGTGCTATCCAGCACTGCACTGTCCTACTGAGACCTGCCTATTTATTTGCTGTTGCTGTTCAGTGTCTACACGACACTACTCAACTCTACTACTTGGCGCTATCGGCATTGCCCGCCTATTCGACAGCCCACCTGTCAAGCTATTAGGTGCGACGTCCCTATGGGCTCAGGTCTGTGTGAGACGTCATAGCTACGCCAACCCTCTGCAACTCACTGGACATATCCTGTCAACTACGCTGCCCACGGCAGATCCGCTCTGCCCGCAGTAACCTTGTGCCCACGGTAGCCGGCCACCCGCCCTACTGTGCCCACTACAGATAATAGATTTTGGGGATTGAGACTCCACAAGAACTATATCGCCGGCGTCCCTCTATCCGCTAGAGCGCCACCTCCAGCTGCAGAACCTCAAGCCAGGACACAGCCAGCTGCGACATCAACAGGAATACCAGCTAAGTCAGAGGACAAAGTGACATACTCTCTTATTATGTGCAAGAGTGATGATTAAATATAGGATATATTAGAGATAGATGCAAACCCTCCCCCTTTTTATTATTATATGTATATTTATGTAAATAAATTTCCTTTATTTTAACTTTTGTATCTATCTTTCATTGCTTTGTCTCGTTGCGTGTCTGCTCCCGATTCATATGCTGATAAGTGGGAGTGTGATAGCTTTAAAAATAATCATCCCCTAGACATAAAACGTGCCAAACACACGTCACATTTCCCCACCTGTCACACCCCCCCTTTTCAGAGTGGTTTCATGCTAAAAAATACATCTTTAATATAAAAAAAGCGAATTACACAAAAAACATAACTCCAGAGATTTTTTAGTATAAAACCCCAAAAGATGATTTTGATGACACAACTTCACTTTTCGATATAAAATCTAAAGCAAACTACAGTCACTTAATTCCAAGAGCGTATTCAAGAGAGGTTACACATTTCTACCAGTGGCGGGGCTCATTTAATAAAGTGCAGTGAATAGTCATCTGCCGAAATTGAAAAACACTAAATGTGGCTCAACAAAGATGGCTAAGACATATTTTAGGAGTCAATTATAGAGATCGGGTGTAAATCAAGGAAATCCTATGCCGAACTGGGAGTCGACCCTTTAGTAAGATTGTGACAGAGTGTCGCATGAGGTTTGCGGGACATGTTCTCCGACAAAATGAATTAGGTATAAGAAGAGTTGCGATGACATCATAGTACAACTTGACGCCACACATTCATGGACGTTCTGAGAGCAAGTGGGAAGAGGCTTCAGACATTACCAGTGACAGATTTTTGTGGAAACAGCTTGACGGTAAATGCGCCGAACGGCGCGGGAGGGTCTAAGTTTGTAAGAAAAGCAAATTAGGTTTTTGAAATAAAACTTTTTAATAGCAGGAAAATGCAATGTAGATACCTCAGAATATGCATTTTTGTTGGCTTTCAATACCAGAAATAGTGCTTGGCGCTCCTAGCGCTCCCCCAGACCCCCTTGCTGGCAATAGAGGGGAATCTACAAATCCCTCACAAACTCCAGGAAGAACCTATAAGGCACAATAAGCATCTTTCTAAAGAATGATGGGTCAGAATGTAATAAAGATTATACACACACACACACATACATACATACATATAAAAAAAACATTTTCGCGGGGGGTGGGGGGGAGGAGAAAAAAATCCCCCCCAAACCCCCCTCCCCGAAAAAAAATCCTGGCTACGCCCATGATATATATATATGCAGATATATGGAAACTTAGTTTACCAACTACGTTTAAAAAGACATTAGAAAATATGTCGAGACCCAAACGGAAGACTAGGCCATAAAGAGGATTTGTTGAAAGGATTAGTCTAGCGTGACGTCAAGTAGGTTGATCTCTGTTAGGTTTTCTTTATCAACTTCCCGAGTTGTTCCGCGGAGAGCGAACAGAAAGAGACGAGAGTTAATTGCTGTCATCAGATTTTGTGTGTGGGTGTGTTCGCAACATGAAATAAAAGTTCAGTACAAAAGACATAAGAAGAAAACATCTTGACATCTACTGTTCAGCTTGCAACGTTTCGTTAAGCTCCAACGGAAATTAAACAAGTTATAAAAGTCTTGAAAAAGAAAAATGTGTGTAGAAGTCAGGGGACGAAGTTTGCTGCTTCTCGCTGACTAGGGGGACACTCGAATTGGCTAATTGCCCACTCCACGGAATGTGATTTTTAATGGGGAATGGTGTTGAGTCACACGAGAACTGAGATTACTAGATCTAGTTGTTGTTGTTTTAAAGAGGGACGGGTTTGTAGTGGAGTAGAGTTTGGAAATATGACATTTGACACTGAAACAAAACAAAATCAAAACCATGGAATATGATATTTAATGGAGAATGGTGTTGAGTCACACGAGAACTGAGATTGATAGATGTTTTGAAAAGTGGATCGGGATTGTCCCAGAGTTTGGAGCTATGACATAGACACGAAACAACGCCCTTCGGTTACGCCATTTTCAATAGTTCTTGTTGCAATGAATCGTTGACTTTGTGATCAGAACGCTAGCTTGAAACAAAGAGTTGGATAAGAACTGATTTCTATGTTAGGAATAAAACGACAAGTGCACTTATTAAAAGCATGAAGAGCATATTTAGACAGGCATTAAGGGGGGTAGTGCACTTCTGAACAAAAAGGGAGGTTATCTGTGTGGAGGAATATAAGCATAACATTGTAATTCCACTTAAATCTAAATTTCTTAAAGGGGGGGGGGGGGGCTAGTAATATACAAAATGATTACTTTATCAATACTTTATGTTCATATAATGTATTAAAATAATCATTAATATATTATTTCTGATAATTTGTCTGACCTTAACAAAAGATTGTTGAAAACTAATACTCAATAATAAGAATAGAACAATATATCCTATACTCTTAAGCGAGCAATTCTTGTATGCATGTATGTATGTATGTATATATATTTATATTTATATATATATATAAATTTTATTTCGAAAACGGCTCTAACGTTTTTCTTTAAAATTTCACGGTATGTGCATAATAGTGAGAAAAAAATTCTCATCTCATTGGCCACATCGGGAAAACTCGAGATCGACCGTTATATCGGTTTGAAAATGGCTCATTATCGAAAAATTAATTTTGGCTAGAATGTTTTATGAATGAAAATTTTCCATGACGTAAACGGGAAAAACGCTGCTTACGTCACTAAGCTTACAGCAGTATACTAAAATATTTCTTTGCAAACAAGATCGAGTTCTAAAGGATCAATAGACCTAATTAAACATTTGCGCACCATCTTACTGTAGATTGATTTATTATAGAACTATGAAAGAAAAGTAATGAAATTAAATGTGCCGATATATGATTAGTTATTGTGTTTTAAGTGCTTAATAAGTTGTTTACTCTTTAATTGTGTAGAGCGGTGTAGATACCTTTTACTTTGTTGTTTATTTTGCTGGTGACCTCCAGCTGTCTCGTTCTGAGGTTGCATGCAACCATATGCTCTCTTCTATGTCAGCTAAGTCAAGTTTGCGCCATAAGCTGGTCTTTTAAGCGTTTCGGTGTTACGTAGACCACTTTTTAGCTCACCAAAAAAGACTGCCTTTGGCATGCGTTCGTCTGAGATTCGTCTCCCATACAGGATACTGCTCTGTCCAGCGTAACTGTCGGACTTAAAGAATTCGGATACACATTTGAGACCAAAAGAAAATTTGCTGCCGAGGACAAACGCAGACGCTAAAAGAAAATCTTAATCGAGCACCGCGGACAACGGTTATGCTTGCCTTGGAAGTGGCAAGATATGTAGGTCACAGCTGCAATCCTCATTAATTTTCGGACTCTAAGACAAGCCTTATTATTATTATTATTTTGCTGGTGAATTATTACCATGTGCTCATGCTTCGGTGTCTACCTCTCCTGTACCAAAACAAAGGAAAGGGTCATAACACAGCTTCTCTACGCCTTACTTGCTCACACTAAACATGATATCCATCTAGCGGTCAACGAGTTTGCGTACGCTGCAGTCTCTTTTGATTTAACTATAAACCTCGGTAAAAAGCTTGGAGTTAGGGCGTGTTGACGGAAGGCCCAAGAGAGATCTGAATGGAGGGATGTGTAAAAGCAGGCCATATCCCTCCACGGGCTGTAGCACCACTGGGATGGAAGGATGGCAAAAGCCGGTATGAACTTCTTATAGTCAGGCTGGGCAGGGCACGTATCCCGTATGGGTAACGAGCATATTGTTCGGCGCAACTGAGGTGCCCCACGGAAACGTTTCTTTAGAAAACTAATGCGATGATTTAAGTCTAATAAGAAAAAATGCGCCATTTTACTTTGTCACTAAGTGCATGTTTTACCCTATAACGTAGAAAAGTTACACTGCAATGACTTTCTTTCAAGCCATTAATAGTAAGCCTACAATTGTTTTACGCAAAAGATGGATTGTAAAACTATAAGACGGACGTGAGCTGTAGTTTGTCTAGGCTGTAGGAGGACTTAAAAGACTTTAAATTTAATCGACATGTACAATTAGGCCTACAATTAGAACTAACAGAACACTAAAACAACTCTTCAGATTAGTAGTCTTTATCCGATCGTTCATTTTCGTAATTACAAGAATATTCCCAAAATGACTTCGGGTATGACTTCCTTAACAAATTATTCATCCGAGCGAGGCTCGGTCACCTGATATTTTGATATTAAACGTACTATAGTACTTGCTACTCATGACCGCTTATCCGAAAATACAGTAAATGTATTGCCAATACCATAAGCCCATACGTGTCGTTTCCTCTCGACAATGAAAAGTTGTTACAATTAATTATGCAAATGTTTAAATTGTTGACCATCGAAAGTGTCAGTAAAAAAGTAAGAATTGACAAAACAATGGGACACATACTCGTGAGGCGTTGAGGCTTAGTGGCAAAGTCCTTGGCTTCTGAACAGAGAGCCCCCGGGTTCGTGTCTCAGTGAATCTCTGGATGTTTAGAACGCTCCTAAGTCCACTCAACTCTAATGGGTACCTGACAATAGTTAGGGAAAGCAAAGAGGCTGGTCGCTGTGCTGGTCACATGACAGCATCGTTATGGAAACATATGACTTTTACATCATCTGCCTCAATAGTTCTCAAGATCTGAAAAGATTACTCTGCTTAAAAAAAAAAAAGAAATGTATGTGTGAATTTCTACGATTTCCTTTCAGATGACGAAGTATTTGGCTAATGATGTTATTCGTCAATGGCTGCAAACTACCATGTAACAAAACGGAAGTCAACAGCATGGAAAGCTTAATAGAAGTACACTGCAGATGTAAGTTTTCATCACAAGTTGTTTGTTGCAGTCAAGTCATCTCTAATTGTTTGTTTGTTTTGTTTTACATGTTTCGGATGTTCCTTCAGAGTTGAAGATAGTTTACTTTCTAGTCCAATCCTCCCGCAGGACGACGGGGGACGGGAGCGGGCAGGATTTGAACTCTCGGCCATCGATAAATCCGAGTGACAGTCCAGCGCGCAAACCACACGACCAGGCAGCCATCCTGATAGCCACTGTTGGCTTTGTGATCAGATTACTTTGATTACTTCGTAGACGCAAGGAAAACGAATCTCTGGCGTTCAGCATGCAGGAAAACGTTAAATTCTGAGTGCTCCCCAAGACCTTCTGAAATAAGTTTGGTCTCGGAAGTGAACATCACGTTAAACATTTGAGAACCACGGCTCTAGAGTCTATATTTGTGCAATTAAGATATATCTGTAGTCTACATAACTCTACACCCAATCTCTGATCAAGTTAAAAATTAGCACAATTATTCTTTGGCCTAGACATGAATCAATAATAAAAAAAACAAAAAGTCAATTAATTACTGGTTATCAATTATTTCATTTGATATCAACAAGAAAAAATTGTTCTTCAGTATTCACAGATATGGTTAAATATGTCGGGTTTTTTGGCCCCTTTAATAATTGCACACGTTACTTCTCCAACAATTCTCGGGTCATGTTGAAACTTTAAACAATTTTCGATTATACATAATATACCATGAATCCATTAAAACATTAACCCATAATTAAGTAATTGATTATTTTGTTTGATACCGAAAAAGAGAAATATGTTCTGTATTATTGACAGATATAGTTATGAATATGAAGTTCTTCCACTTATATACGTTTTGTTTTCTTATTCATTTTTTTAGTTTTTTTATGTTTACAATTCGCTCGTTTTATCGATTTCTCTCAACTATGATTTGATTGGTGGCTTTTGAAAAAGTATTTAGCTGGTTTTTGTTTCTTCTTAATGTGCACTCAAAATGCTGACACAAGAGGAAGTGACGCTGCAATGTCTGCAGTAAGTCATCGCTAACACATTTAGATAGAAAGACACAGATAGAAAGACACAGTTAGATAGAAAGACACAGTTAGATAGAAAGACACAGTTAGATAGAAAGACACAGTTAGATAGAAAGGCACAGTTAGATAGAAAGACAGATAGAAAGACACAGTTAGAAAGACACAGTTAGATAGAAAGGCACAGTTAGATAGAAAGACAGATAGAAAGACACAGTTAGAAAGACACAGTTAGATAGAAAGGCACAGTTAGATAGAAAGACAGATAGAAAGACACAATTAGATAGAAAGACAGATAGAAAGACACAATTAGATAGAAAGGTACAGTTAGATAGAAAGGTACACTTAGATAGAACGACACAGTTAGATAGAAAGACACACTTAGAAAGAAAGACACAGTTAGATAGAAAGACAGATAGAAAGACACAGTTAGATAGAAAAGCACAGTTAGATAGAAAGACAGATAGAAAGACACAATTAGATAGAAAGACAGATAGAAAGACACAATTAGATAGAACGACACAGTTAGATAGAACGACACACTTAGAAAGAAAGACACAGTTAGATAGAAAGACACACTTTGGTAGAAAGACACGAAAGTCATAACCTAATTACGAACATAAGGTTCAACCTCATCCCCCATTAGTGTTCTCTCCATATGTTCACAAATCTTAAAATCTGACAACTCCCCTGACCATGGAACTATACTAATGGAACACCAGCTTCGAGATTTTATGATCAGAGTGCCGTCGCGCATCTTTTTTCGCGCACCATACCAATTTGAAAAATCGATGAGGATGCCAAAGAAGAAATTTACTCCGAGAGCCACTTGGATTGACCTTCATTGAGAGTAAAACTTCCCCACACTATATTTTATTAGATCTGTAAAAACTTTATCCATTTTCTGACTATCTGATAAAATAGATACAATTTCCCTGAATAATGGATCGTCACAAAAGATTTTTTTTTAAGGCCACTTCATTAAAATAGGTATTTCCAGTACTTCCTCATTTGGGTATTTTACACAAAATCTGGATTTTTTTTATGTACATTCATTTTTATCATCTGTCCCGCGCAACCAAACCATCCACTTTTCCCGGTCACCAATGTTCTTAACAAGATATCAAGAGAGAGAGGCTGGTCCATTATTTGCGTAGTCCAGCCAGCTTTTTTTTTTTTTGACAACCTTTTTTCGTTCTCTCTCATGAAGGATATGTTTTGAAAATTAGTCTTACAAAATACAATTCCAAACCAACTCATGCAGTTATCGTCTTTTCACAGTATTGAGGAGTCATCCTTTTTGCTAGCCAGAGTGTTAATTGGCAAAAGTGAAAAATTCATTTTCTTTAATTTTTTAAAGTAAATATTCATAACTATATCTTTTATATAATAATATATTTTTAAAATAATAATCTTTTATATAGACATGCTTTAATAGATCTAATAAATGATTAACTCGGACCTACCAATATGGGTATATAAATACTTAAATCTGGGTATTTAAAATTTCGAATGCGAATTTTAAAAAAACCGGACTTATATTGATCTAGATCTCTTGTATAATATCTAGAATAATATAGATCTACAACACCTAGTCCTAGACTAAAGTTAAAGACTAAGGTCTAGATTTATTTAACGTTTAAAAAAAAATCAATAGATCTAATATAGACAGTCATGAGATCCACTCTATTTTATCTAGATCTAGACCATACATGAGATCAATAATTGTCAATATGAATATTTATAGATCTAGTCCTAGATTCTAGATCTATCGATCATCTATGATCTATAGTCTGTCTATAGCTATACTTACTATTATAGGCCTACACTTTTACAGTATATGAGTATACTCATACGAGTCATACTGGCTATACTATAGTATAGACACTATAGTTAGTATAGTTAATACTTTTTAATAGTAGATCTATAATCTATCAATTCTATCTAAATTATTCTAAATCTAGACTTCACTTTCACATCACATTCAGTCATTCACACGATTATTGATACAGACAGTGAATGAAACGAATGCAGTGGTTATACTGATTATACTTAAAGTGACGATACTACTTATAGATCTACCAGTTGATAAACATCATCATCATAGATAATAATCTACATCTATAATCATAGTGCCCTTTATTTAGTTAATTTAGTCAATATAGCCAAGTCAAGGTAGTGGAACGTAAACTCGAAGGTTTAATACAATATGGTATGAGACTATGAGTTAGTATAAGATCTAATTATTTTGTTACTTTGTATGTGACAGTATGTCAATGTCTCAATTAAAATAATTCATATCACCAGCCATATCATTTTAAATATTTAAAAAGTAGACATAGATTTTTATTATATTATAAATAGATAGATTAGATCTACATATAATTTTACAAACTTTAGAAATGATTGATTTTATTTTTTTATTGATAAGCCTTCTAGACTAGATCTAGCATCTCTAGCTAGACTCTAACATGTAGATTGTAGATCTTTGAATTGGATCGATATTCACCTTCCTAAATTGTCTCTAAAGTCTATAGCTGATTTGAGAGGCCCAACGAGGCAAGACGAGTCTATTAGTACTCTGTCTCTTGATCTATCTAGTAGGCCAACTAAGCTAGTGCATTAGCCATAGTGTAGTCAAATCTTGACAACTAGTCTTCTAGATCTAAGCTTCTAGAATAATTGGATCTAGATCCAGTTTAGATTTAGAGTATAAAAGTTTTTACTACCTAAAATACTAAATCTACTGATCTAAATTCTAGATATATAGATCCAGTTCAGATTAGGATATAAAAATATTCCACTAGCTAAAATTCTAAATCTACTGATCTATACTTAATATTTTAGATATTATATGACATCTATCTACAAAAATTATTATTAAGATATAATTATAGATTCTAGACTAGTTATATATGTACATAAAATATATAAATAAAAGATAAAATTTATGCAGGCCTAGGTCCCATAAATTTATAATTGATCCAGATCAATCAGTAAAAGTTACCTTCGATTGGCAGTTTTACCCAATCTAATCTATACAAGACAATTTATAATCCATGCCTTGCCTACACCCCATATATATTAGTTTACATTCCATTCCATACCCAGACCCATGAGTTCATGAAATAATAAATGATGTGGTGTCAAGTTGGATCTATCCCCTGAAATTCAGTACTTTAATATAAAACTCACATATCTAGTTAATTATTTGCTGACACTCTGATAAACTTGGACTTGTGTGATACATATATGTTTCTTATCAGATTTAATTAATGAAGTTTTGGTGCATTTTAACCAGTAATAAGGCTACAAAAGTAGCATCAGGTGTATTCTAACCATTGGTATTTTTCCTGGCAACATTTCTATTCTAGTCTGTGATAAATTATAAATAAATAAAAATGTTTGTAATGTTTCAGTTCTTAACAAGTAGAACCATGGCAACCAGTTCTGATGATGTACCAGAATGGCTCAAGGATCATACTTATACTACTTCTACTCTCTGGGCATCCATTCAATATTTAATGTAAGTACTACTATACAATTTTTATTTTAGTTATCTAATAGATGTTTTATGAATTGTGTGATTTTCATGGTCAAGCAACATCCAAATATCTGGGATGGAATTTAACATTTTTCTCTAAGTTTTTTTATTTTTTATTTATAACACTCTTAAGCACATTCATCTTTCATGAATGCCTAATATACCTTGGCTGTTGTGCAGGCCATTCCTTTACAATAAACTGTTAGATGAAATTAGGCAAAATTGTCTGATAATTTGTATGTTTGATACAACGTTTTCAATTTAATAATATTATTTTTTTATTGTAATGTTTTCAAAAGAAATTAACCAATATGCCTAATTGTATAATTACAGTTATGTTTGGAAATGCAAGAAAAAGGCATGCATTCCTGAAAAGTCAATGATTGGTTGCACCTCTTAAAGGTAAGGTACTGTAATTTTTCCCATGTACTTTTCTCATAAGCTGAAGTACTTGTATTTTTGAAAAACTAGTTTTCCATGAAAATGTAAATCATAATATATGTTATAGTTGCTTTTAGATGAGTGCAATGTCCATCAAATTAAATGAATATCTGCCTTCACCTTTAGTAATAATTCATAACTATTAAGGTCAGGGCCATGTCTACACATTAACGCAGTAGCTCCTTTTAGGTACAGACTATTTTTAGAATGGCAAAATTATATAATTATACTTAATAACATATATACGTTTAGCATGGTCAACACATATGTCACACATATTTTTCTTTTTTTTAAATCCTTTTATTTATTTTTATAACTAGATAACTTTCTGTTATGAGAAAAGATGAGATTCTTGGACTCCTGCATAGCACCACCAGAAAGGAAAATCCCATCATGTTGCAAAATAAAAGTCTTGGACCAATTTTAATTTAAGATATATATATTATGCTGTAAGATACATATTTATGTATATCCTGTCATTCAGCCAACAGGTTTGGATTTAGTATTTCTTTAAATCTGTGTGATATTGTACTTGAAAACTATTAATCTGAGCCCCATTAAAACAAGAGGGAGTGCAGTGGATGAGTGGTAAGGGAAATTTTACTTTTTTAAAATTAAAATAAGAATCTAACAAAAGTAAACATATAAAATATGGTGCATTCTCCTTAAAACTAAAATCTGGTGCAAAGGTTTAAAATGTTGGCAAAAAAAAAGCAACATCAATTGAATATTCTTAATT
Organism: Biomphalaria glabrata; assembly: GCF_947242115.1. Lineage (NCBI taxonomy): Eukaryota > Metazoa > Mollusca > Gastropoda > Planorbidae > Biomphalaria > Biomphalaria glabrata. Next base: position 18,000,972 of record NC_074714.1, on the reverse strand, counting down.
CCCTTTGCAAAACTTACTGAGAAGAACATGCATGTTGTTCCCTCATAAGTTTCTTGACAGAGGAAATCTTGTTTATATTAGATTTGAAGTAAGCAAATTAAGAAAAAAATTATAATCATTATTTCAAATGGTTGTATCTAAACCTTATGAATTATTTTTCAGTTATAAGTATATTGAAATGAATGGATAATCATGAAATTGTTAAATAATTGCTGCTATCATTCCATTGACTAAAGAACCATAATTTTTTTTAAAATTAATTTCAAAATTAATTAATTAATTAATTTTCAAGCAGAGTTCACATAGATCTTGAGTGAAATTTTTCTTTTTTTTGACTAATGCTTCAATTTTATTGTATCATTAGTTTTTTATTTTTATTACCCAGAATATTTTAAAAATGAGTACACTATTTTCATGTAATAATGTAACTTGGTATTCACACATCAAAATACGCTATAATCTTTAGGCCATATAGATTTGTATAAACATAAATTAACTTGCTTAAATACATTATAAATGTATATTGTTTGTATAAGAATAAAGTTTTTCTGTAGACAATTATTGTTCAAGATTTGTTGATGCTCCTGCTTAATAAATTATATACACAGGTCATTAGTTTTAACACACTACTGACACAAGAAAAACTGGTCGCCCCCACTTCCATTACATAGATGTAATAAAACGTGACCTCAAATCAGTGAACATCAATACTGACAATTGGGAAGACATAGCTTTAGACCGCAACAGATGGAGAGACAGTGACCAAGAAAGCTATGGACAGTGAAAGTACATAGGTCTCAGCTCAGGAAGAAAAACGTACAATCCGAAAAACGGCCAGCTCCTCTACCACCGAAGCAAAAACCACCTTAACCTGTGCTATCTGTGGATGGGAGTGTCTCTCCGAAATAGGGCTCCACAGCCACATGAGGAAGTGTGCTCTGAGATGAAACCTTAGTCTTTCTATTTCTACGACTGAAGGAGGCCAATGATGATGATACAGGTCATTAGTTTTAACACGTCTGATAATAAATGACAGTACAAGTTATTGAATGAAAATTTGTCATTATTTCAGGTGCTTTAGGCCTACATCAATGTGAGGTACCAGTACTTTGATTGTGTCATATAACAATTTAAAGCAACATTTTGAAATGAATAATGTGTAGAATTGACAGTAAATACATTTAAGTGATGGGCTGTGATCTGCATGAATTGAATTTGTGTTTTTGATCTTTACTTCAAGTAAATGTTAATGAACAATTAATTTTTAATGAATAAATAATTTAAAAATAAATACAAAGAAACCATAAACATCTACTTTATTTTAATAATTTTTTTTCATCAGAACAGAATTTCCAACTTTGCATTCTTAAAATAAAATATAATTTATTTAGAGTAGAGTCAGAACACAAAATCATAGTTTTGAAATTAAGTAAATTAAGCTGTCACAGATTACATTATAGAATTGTTTGTACATTTCACTTTTGAAAGTAATATAAGCCCTCGACATGAGTCTCGGGATTTAATCCTCAAATTTAGACACTTGACATTCAAGTCAGGATTTACCCAAGGGATGTAATTAGTATGTTTAAAATCTATTGGTTGATTTGAATTTAAACAAAGACATTTTTGAAAAGAGTTAGCGCCAGAGAATTGGCGGTAGTAAGAAAGTAAAGTCAGTCGATAATATTAAGTCCTTGTAGATAGACACGTTTCTAAGAGCTCTGTTTAAAAAGCATTTTGTGATATGTTTCATGCTCATTGATTTATAATTTGTACATAAGCTGTACTTACGTTATATTTAAATAAAGTTCCAGAGTTTTGTTTTATCAAAAGAATCATCAAGTGTAATTCTAGATCTTCATTTTTTGTTAACTATTGAATTCAAGTAAAATCCCCGGCATCACAACACATCGTAACATCGTGCATGTTGTTACATCTGGCACTAGTGTTGTGACATAAGCTAAGCTGTGATCTCTTATAAACATTTGTATATAGACTACACACAATTTAATTATTATTTTTCATCAAATTGCAGGAACTAGTACATGTACTTATGCATATTTGACAATAAAAAACCTTAGTCAATGAAATAGTAATACTAGTAAATGAGATAAAAGTAAACTAAATATCATCAATGCTATTGAAGCCACACTTGTTTCTTTTTATCTTGTTTGGTGGACTGCAATTAAAGTTGCTATTAATTTTACTGATTGTCTTAGCTGAAATGCCAGTGTCGTCTCTTTGAATCCTAAGCTTATTTTCTTGGTTACTGGAAGTCCAGATGTTTGGAGTTTCATTTTAAACACCTATATATTCCGAAATGGCCTTCCGATAGGTAAAACCTATTTGCCTAACATGTCATATGCACATAAAGAGGTACCACAGAAATGCTTTAAAGACAAGCTTAGGCGCCAACTTGCTTTAACTGACATAGAATAAGAGAGCACCTGATTGCATACAGCTTCAGAGCGAGACAGCTGGAGGTCACTTACAAAGGTGTGGTATACACCAATGAAAATTAATTGCCGAGGGTAGACGGCAAAAAGAAAAAAAAAACAACTGATTCTACCACAGGTGGACAATGGTTATGCCTGTGCTCAGTGTGGCATAATATGTAGGTCACAGCTGGGGCTGAGTAGCCACTGGAAACATAGCATTCCTCATAAGTCTTCGGAATCAAAGACAAGCCTATCATTTTTGTAGAATAGTTTGTAGCTTCTGTAAATGCATGAAATGCCGTCACAAATGACACAAGTCCTCTGTGAGTTTGATGGATTATAAACATCTTACTTCTTTGCCTTATATTAAATGGTCCTTCTGTCTGTTCCACTATTATAGGTTTATCTAAATATCATTGATATATCGTAACATGTCATCAAAATAAAAACTAGAATCTCTGCAACTGGTTTACAAGTCAGAAGTCATCAATAACACTTGCCATTTAAAAAAAAAACAACAATTTAGATTACTGATTAGTCAAATTAGTGACTGATTATTCGATTCATTTTAGGCCTATATTTTTTTAATGTGAATATATAATGATCCTTTACACTTTGTGACTTTACTAGTAGATCTATACTTTGGAGTAGACTTGTTTGTTGAGCTAAAATCGGAAGTACACATTGAATTTTACTGTGATCTAGTAATCATCTAGTCAAATGTAGTGATCTACTAGTACTAGAACTCCTATCTGTCATATCGTGATCAGTAGGTGGCTGAAGTTTTATAAATCTATTCCATGACAAAAACCCTGGCTAGATTTAGATCTAGTGGTCTAGACATCTAGATCTAACTAGAATTAAACTAGAAAACTGAATTAGAGAAGTAGCTTTCTGGATCTAGAACTAGAATCTATATATTACTAATATTAGATCTAGTTGCGTCAAACGCTTAATTTTTGGTTGTTGTTTTTAATAAATGCACATAAAATACATTGTATTTTGGCAATAAAAATACCCAGTTGGTAGTCAAGTAATTCTAATAATTAATTAATGAATGACTCTATCAGTATTTGTTTTAGATCTATCAGATTCATATGACTTATTATTTATACTTATTTTATATCATTCGTCCAAGAAAATCTAGCTCTAGATCTATTTCATTTTAGATTAGGCTATAGTTGTTTTGTTGTGTTTTTTTTTTTTTTTTTTGTCATTTTATTTAGGCTACAATATTGTTACGTATTTCTGAATCTTCTGGCTAGATGTATTAGTTGGCACACAAATAAAAACACAGCAAAGAACTTGACGACTAAACTTTCAGTTTCATATAACTTTAATGACTATTAACTCTAACAATTCGTTACTGTAACATGTAGTGTAGAAGACTGTACAATATCTGTCAGTTTACAGTTAGCTATACTTCGTTGCAATTCATCGCTTCACTTCGTTGCAATTCATCTCTTCTCAACTTTCCTCGAGCCGTATTCCACAGAACAGACCAACGACACACTTCCCAGTGTCGCTCCAGGTCTCCCAAAGCTGAACCAAGTCGTACTCAAGTCTACCGAATCAGAGCCGCACACGTCTTACATCGACTGTATCGACTGTAACGGCTCAAGTCCACTGTAGTTCGCTGTATAGACTTTAACGACAGTAGTCCACTCCAGTTATCTCTACCCTAGTTAACTTGCATCGAGTCGTACACATTTCTCTTCCACAGAGCCGCACACGTCTTACATAGTCTGTATCGACTGTAACGGCTCACTCACGACTCCATACGACTGACTTTCACATTAACTCTCTGGCTTATATAGAGTCCCTAATCGCTTGTCCAAAGTTGCACAAACACGGCTAGTATCCTCTGAAATAACACGTGAGGAAACGTCACATCCTGTCTTTATTTATACACGTAGATTCCAGAAAACACTCGATGCAGTGTCATCAAGTCGGGGTCACACGTAGTGACCTTTATCTGTCACTGTTCATTAGTAACTGTCCCCCTACTTAGATCTGTTCGTCCCCTGGAACAACACGTGTGGACACGTCACATCCTGTCTTTGTTTGTACATGTAGATTCCAGGGAACACTAGCTGCTGTGTCATCTCGCCGGGGTCATACGTTGACCTCTACCTATCACTGTTCATTTGTAACACTGCCCCCTTCTTAGATCTGTTCGTCCCGAACAGATTCTACTTCATCACGATACTGATGAAATCGATCGACGATCAATTAGGAAGCTTTGGTGGTTGCCCCCTTCTCAGAGATGTTCTTTCAATCTGGCAGTTGTCCATCTTCTTTCCATAGAAGAATGGGAGCCAAATCTTCATTTTTCAGCAGTTCCTCACAAATGTTTTCATCAATCTTGGTATGGAAACATCGACCTTCAGATGACGACATTGGGCACTCTTGTCGAGAAAATTCATCAGCATTCTAACGAGTTCGTGCTTCACTGGCTGAGTTTTACATTTTCAAGCATCTTTTTACAGAGCTTCTTCAGAGATAACTAGGTTCATCACAGTACAGCAATATTCACATGCTCTTCTTTTAAACAACAGCAACCGACTTGGGTTGATCTTCTTGTACAGTTCTGTCACAGATGGTTACTCACTACAGTTCTGACATCTTAAACTAATTCTTTTCTGTCCTTCTTACTTCTGACTTAATTAGCGTTCTTCTAAAACCTCTGTTATACTTCATCAACCTATTCTCATGAGGAATGTTCTTAGATTATTCATTAGTGGCTTCACACTTTCAACTGATTCGTAAGGCTTTCTTCTTTGGTCTGATGGTTCCGGACAGAATCTTTCTAAAAACATGGGCTGTGGAGTTTCATCAGTGCAGGTGGGGTCTATCAGTGGGAGAAGTGGTGGGCTTGTTTTCTAACAACATGGGCTATGGAGTTTCATAAATGCAGGTGGGGGTCTATCAGTGGGAGAAGGGGTGGGTTTGTATCTTGATCTTGTTGGAGCCATCCACGTTGCACTCTGCATATGTCGCTTTCTCCGCCTCCTCAATTTGATATTTCTTTGGTTGCGTTGATGTCGTTGATGTTGTCTTGCTTTCCTGTCGATCAATGCTGATGGCAGCGACTTAGCACATAAGAAGGCATTGTATTTCATAGCTGTAGTCATCAAGACTGTTGATCTAACAAGTTGCTTCAGCATTATTCTTCGATGGGTGCTTTGCGAATGAGCTGCAAGTCCACTTGAAGGCAAGTTGTCAAACACGTCATCACCTTCATCCGAGTCTGGAGGACTCGACTGTGGGGCAGGTTGATAACATTCAACGTGCAAAGGTCCATCAACTTCAGCATCAGTTTCTATTGTAATTCCTTGACTATCACCAGGGCTTCTCACGCCTACCTTGATAGCTGTACAAGCTTCTGTTACGTCTAGAGCTTGTTGGTGTATTTCTTGGCATTCACAGTCTTCTTGCATAGCTACGTACGTACAGTTCTTGTCAAACGCATGGGTGCAATAATCCAGCTTCGAGTTTCTCTCGTAGACAATGGCAGATAGACAGAAGTCTTTAAGGCCCACAGCAACAGGCTTGGACTCAGACCCAACGTTGTCTTGATCAGTTTGGCTAGTTGCGGTACTCATATCAAGTTTATCTATAGCTAAAGCTTCGGTCAAACTATAGGTCTCTTCTATTGTTTCTTCAGCGGTCTCATTCTGCTTTTCGTTGAAATAGTAACAGCTATCGTCTCTTTTCATTTCTTGTGGGCCACATTCGTTTGGTTTGCTATCACAGTCACAGACAGCACAACCATCACCAGCATCCCTATCGTAATTGTCTGTATCGCCACATTCTTGGTTGGACAATTGTTCGCTGTTCATCAATGGTGTAGCTCTTTCATCTGTCGACTCAATCTGATAATGTTGGGTGTTCAGCAGCTCGTTAATCATGATTCTAGTTTGATCTTTTATCGTATTTGTTTGTTCTTCTGTCTTGTTGGGTTTGGTAACTATTCGTTCATTCTCATTCATGGCTTTGATCAAATGGTTAAATGAAGAAAATCTGGTGTTGATTTCTGATTCTATCTTCTTAATGCTCTCATTCACCGAGTTCATTTTGTATTGCAAAGTTCTCAGGAGCTCCGTCATATTAGGTTTGATTTCAAATTGGCAAGTGTCCGGATTCTCATCTTCCTCCAACATGGCTTGTCTGAGACGTGCTGTTAGCGTTTCCTTATTTCCGTTAAGCTGTAGACCTCTTTCTCGAAGCTCTTGTCTAAGTTCTTTCATGTCAAGTTCATTAAGAAGTTTGATGGAACACATTCTAGCCAGAAAGATCCCACTTCTGACACCAATTGTTACGTATTTCTGAATCTTCTGGCTAGATGTATTAGTTGGCACACAAATAAAAACACAGCAAAGAACTTGACGACTAAACTTTCAGTTTCATATAACTTTAATGACTATTAACTCTAACAATTCGTTACTGTAACATGTAGTGTAGAAGACTGTACAATATCTGTCAGTTTACAGTTAGCTATACTTCGTTGCAATTCATCGCTTCACTTCGTTGCAATTCATCTCTTCTCAACTTTCCTCGAGCCGTATTCCACAGAACAGACCAACGACACACTTCCCAGTGTCGCTCCAGGTCTCCCAAAGCTGAACCAAGTCGTACTCAAGTCTACCGAATCAGAGCCGCACACGTCTTACATCGACTGTATCGACTGTAACGGCTCAAGTCCACTGTAGTTCGCTGTATAGACTTTAACGACAGTAGTCCACTCCAGTTATCTCTACCCTAGTTAACTTGCATCGAGTCGTACACATTTCTCTTCCACAGAGCCGCACACGTCTTACATAGTCTGTATCGACTGTAACGGCTCACTCACGACTCCATACGACTGACTTTCACATTAACTCTCTGGCTTATATAGAGTCCCTAATCGCTTGTCCAAAGTTGCACAAACACGGCTAGTATCCTCTGAAATAACACGTGAGGAAACGTCACATCCTGTCTTTATTTATACACGTAGATTCCAGAAAACACTCGATGCAGTGTCATCAAGTCGGGGTCACACGTAGTGACCTTTATCTGTCACTGTTCATTAGTAACTGTCCCCCTACTTAGATCTGTTCGTCCCCTGGAACAACACGTGTGGACACGTCACATCCTGTCTTTGTTTGTACATGTAGATTCCAGGGAACACTAGCTGTTGTGTCATCTCGCCGGGGTCATACGTTGACCTCTACCTATCACTGTTCATTTGTAACAATATTATCAAGATTAACTTTTTCTCTGTTTCCCACGAGACGTGTATGCCTATAGCCTAGTCCTTTCGATAATAAAAAAAAAACGATTAGAAATGCGTAGCTTGGAGTGTCAAAACTGTATAAGGCCTCCTATTTTTATTTCGTGCAATTTAGTATATCGTAACAAATACGCATTTGGCGGAACGGTAGACAGGTCTTCATCCAGATTTAGTGTAAATAAACCAAACACAGAAACACTGAAAGATTGTATTTTCGGAATTTAGATTCTATTTTTTGGAAAATAAGTGGCATTTTATGGGGTGATCGAAAAAAACAACTTTTGTGACTATCTCTTATTCAGGGAAATTGTATCTATTTTATCAGATAGTCAGAAAATGGATAAAGTTTTTACAGATCTAATAAAATATAGTGTGGGGAAGTTTTACTCCCAATGAAGGTCAATCCAAGTGGCTCTCGGAGTAAATTTCTTCTTTGGCATCCTCATCGATTTTTCAAAATGGTATGGTGCGCGAAAAAGATGCGCGACGGCACTTCGACTCTCTTTGTCTTTGTAAAAAACTCGAAGCTGGTTTTCCATTAGTATAGTTCCATGCCCTGACTAGAGACCAACAAGCAAGTAACCATAAAGATAAGTTCCATTTGAACATCATAGTTTAGTCTCTGCTTCCCCACCCCTCCCCCCACGTAACCTTCCCATTTGCTAGAAAGACTCTTGGCTGATTACCTCCATCCTTGTCGCCACGAGGAAGAGAAAGTGGCGGAGGGGAGAGGGGGGAGAGAGGGGGGAGGGATGAATAGAACAAACTCCAGGAGTTATCTGCGTACAAAGCACAGAGGTGGTCTTCATTAGACACAGACCTTGGTGGTAATTATACACTCATCAAGAAGCACCATAAACTTCCAGCTATACCTACGGCGTGTGAGTGCTGACAGGAGAGAAGATAGGACATAGCGGTGAATACATAGGCGTGTCTTTCATGGAGGGCTTTGTTACATTTCAGAACAGAATCTAACACGTACAAGAGAACAAGTCTGCACGAATAGCTTGAAACATGAATTAAGCGACAGTTGGGATTGCTTAAACAGGATTGAAGTTTGTCACAATATTTTTAAAACGTTGTGGTTTTTTTTTACTTACGATATTGTTAGGGGCTTCCGCGGTGCCTAATGCAAATAAACCAAATGAAAGTAACACTCAACGTAATGCAGAATCCAGTAACACCGCCGAAAGGTCGAACAATCAATAGAAGTTAGTCGACGCTGATATTAAATGTCGAACAAGTTTAATAACAATGAAGGGAACAGTCGAATGTCAGCTAACTCTATACGTTCATCAACTGTGACTTATTTCTACGTTGTCCTGGAAGTAGTCTTTTTACATCGACTTCTATTTCTTTCTGTCTTTAAAACCCTATCCTTGTTTTTACTAGTCACGTCATTGTCACTAAGTCAAAACTTCTCCTAATTTCCGAAACAAATAATTAATTCGTAATTGTGCCATAACACTATATAACGTTGTTGTTTTATGTTAGTCCTTTTCATTAATAGCAATTTAAAGTTGAATCTATATTTTAGAAATAATAATACTAATAATAGTAATTTGATACACAAGGGTGCTCCTTATTACACAAGAGGTTCTCGAGTCAACTGATCACTTATTATACTGGGATGGGTCTATGTTGACTGACAAAACAGTGGATTTTGATCGTCCTTATCTGCTGTTTTTTTGACAAAAAAAAAAAGGAAAAAACCGCTACCATCATTGACATCGCCGTGCCCCTATCTATTAATCTAAGGAAACTATAAATGGTATAACAAAGAAAATATGGAAACCTAGGCTTGAAGAGTAAGCGATTACGGAAACTATCTAAAATAACAATATTACCAAGTGTCATATCAACTGAGTGGTAATGACAACTGACCTCTCAGACATCTTCAAGGCGATTAACACCTCTAAGACTGTTCTCCTTGTCCGTCAGAGGGCGGTACTGCTGCACACCTGCCACATCATCAGAAAACTTCTAAGTGGACGCTGTTAAAGGGACTACAGTGAGTTTCATTTCTCTCTAACGAAGCTCGGCGCTGGCAGTGCCAGAGAATGACTACTAGTTTTTCAAATAATAAAAATAATAATACATTGCCTCTATCTTATATCTCAAAAGTTCGTGAAATTCTTTGGTAAAGCTGAACCTACCCCATTCTGACACAATAAGAATCATTTTGACTCGACTTTATTGCAGATGTCTCCCGTTTGAGAAACGTTGGAAAAGACCCTCACTTTTAGTTGAAACAATTAGTCTCATCAGACATTTCTACTTTGTTATATCCCTGGGTTACGTGATTTCAATCTCCACAAACTTTGTTCTATTCTTATACGCTATAATTTATCGTTTCTCGCTTTGCGGTGATTACCGTCTTCATTTGTTGAGGCTTCATTTGTTGAGGCTTCTTATCGACTAACCAATATGTTTCCGTCATATTTGACGAGGGGAAATAATAGCGTGCGGAGTACTTGTCCCTGTTTGCTGCGGCCTCGTTGAGTGATTACATTCTTTGTTGTGGTGTAATTAGACAAAACGGAGGCTCCCCACACACAAAATATGACTTTGAAAACACATCAATAGATGAAGAACGAAAGTAGTTCTACACGGACAGACATGATGTCATCTCTGAGACAGTATCTCGTCAAGGTAGGTAATTACCATAAAATGAAAATTGGGTAAAAAATTGCCTCCTCTTGTTCTGTATTTCTACATCGATGCTATTAGAGATAAAGAAACAGAAACAGTCAAGCGAAATAAGTTACAGGACAAGTCGTTCAAAGATTGCTCATATTTTACATATAATAAACATAGGTATCAGCCTGTCAGGTATGAATGGAAGAGTGATTCAAGACACAATCATGTATCCTTATCGCCAGGATCCCACTCAGAGTTCAGCCCGTTGATAACTTATGGTAGGTTGGATCAGCCAAAGCTTTAATAAGCTTGGGACAAAATGGAAAAGAGTCTGAAGGCCCTATTATTACGAATTGGGAGGACTGCGTTAATGTGCCGCTCGAATGGATAGATGGTCTGGGACCGCCAGCCAACAGTTTGAGATGCGGATTTTCATTTAAAAAAAAAACATACTCAAGTTCTTTGAGTGTTATAAAAGCAGGTACGGTGTTGGACATGTTTAGGTTCCAAGCTGTTTCAGATAGGTGGCCACCTTGTAATCAACAAAAGGTGAATTCTCCGTTGCTCTTTTAAAAAAAAATGGTTGAAAATATCACAGGAACCATTTTTTGGGGGCCGTCGAACAAGTGGCGGCCCTTAGATATAGCTTATGTGGGCAATAGCTAAATCCAGCACTGATTATTGGCTACATCTCCCTGTGTGGTATGTTTTTTTTCTTTATAAAAAATCTTCTAATGTCATTTTTACAACGCTTCTATCAACTCACTCTGTCTGTCTGGTAAAAAGTTTGTACGCGTTATTTCTCCCACACCCAATCTCGAATCAAGCTGAAATTTTGCACAATTATTTCTTTTACCTGACAAAACAAGAACTAATTTAAAAAGACAACTGGTCCAGACAAGTGATAGGATCACGGCGTATTGAGAAAGATACAAGCATGAAATTGTGCTGAACAAAAAATAATTGGTAAAAATATTTCTAATCACACAAATTTATTGTTGTTATTCTATAATAGTCTAGATCGATTACACATGTAATAATATGACTGTGAGAAGGCATAGTCATTCGGGCTTAATAGTAGCGACAAGTCCGAAAGGCAAAGAGAGTTTTGGAGAAAACCAGATCGTGCGGATGTATGAATCGGTCACTGCCCAATAAGTGCGTACTCCGTTCGATTCACGCTGTCGCCAAGGCAGATAGTGGAAACCGCGGCGTTCCAGTACCACCTCATCGTGGTCGCCGCGTGAACACTCCGCTCTCCGGGAGTGGCCAAGGGTACTGGTTGCTTGCCACTGATGAATGAGCAGTCGGCAAGTGTAAAAGCAATGGGAGACCTAGGCCCTGAGTCCTTGTCGTGGTGGTCTCGCTTAACCCCAGCCTGAAGGAAGCGGGCTAGGAGGCCTGGGAAACCTCTTGGCTTTAGCGGACAGACTGCGGGGAACTAATGAGCAGGGCGCGGGCTGTAGCCCTGGCTGGCATGGGCGGAATGTCCACTCGGCAAACTGACTGCGTCGGCCGGGGCCGAGCTCTAAGTGGCGGTACCGCCCTGTCCGGCCAGACCGATCGGTTTGGTGCTGGAGCGGGTAGCCCTCTCCTAGGACTCCCAAGTCCACGGTGGGGAGGTGTCCAGCAACGGTAGAAGGGAGTAACCGATACCCCGGGGAGCACCTCGAAGGCGGGGAACTGCCACGGATGTGAGGTCGGGGTGAAAACAGCCTCCAGGCCGTAAGCTCGAGGACCACGGTGGTCCAACATTCAAGTCGTTAGCGCGACTGGCACAGTCAAAGTCCACGACAATACTGCCTCCGGGCGGTCAACTAGCGTTTGGATAAAGGCAACGTGCATACATCCCCCTACCCACTCCCCCCCACACATGTGCCTCAGCCTCGTACCTCTGGCAACAGAGCGTAGGTAGGAAGGAAAGCTGGCTAGAACTTTTTCGCGGCAATTCCAGATCCCACCTCATCGTGGTTGTCGCGTGAACACCCCATGTGGGGGTGGCCAAGTGGAACTGGTTTTTGATTACAGGTTTTAAAGGCCGGGTGATCAATGTAAAATAAAACAGCCACACGTCTCCGCCCCCCACCGAGTGGGGGAGCATGGCTAACTTAGTAGCCACTGTATTCGGCTCACAAGGCTGAGTACGGGGGTGAAAAGACCGGAGCCTAGCGTGCTACGAAACGGCGCGCCATAAACGTTGGGGGACCTCGGGGCCAGTGTTTCCGGAGACACCGGCATCGCACTAAGCCGCCACGCCGACGGCATTGGTAACGAACGTTGAAAGAGACGGTCTCCAAAATTTCCCCTCTCTCGAGGGCAAGCTCGCAGTGCCGACAATGGGTTCAGCGGTCTTGGACACCAGTCCAAGACATTCAGCTACTGTCTCAACGATTGGGACAGCCTATGTGTCTTACATGCAACCAGTCCGCCCCCCCCGGGGCAAATTTCTCTCTATCTATGCAAAAGTCAAGTGTCGAAAACGCGGGTATGAGCATTACCGGTCTAACAGGCTCCGACCACACAACGGCAACGATAGGTTTGTGGTCGAAAAATGTGCTACTATCGGACAAGAAAACGCGGGAGGAAACGGTTTCCTCTGGATGTGAGACAGGTGGCCAGCATCCCCCGGGTACGACGCCCGGGCCCAGCCCACTAACTCAGAGCGCCACAATGGCCTCAAGCACATACGGTGGAGTCGTGCCCCACCAAAAGACCGGCAATATCATAGGATGTGAGACAGGTGGCCAGCATCCCTCGAGTACGACGCCCGAGCCCAGCCCACTAGCCCAGAGCGCCACGATGGCCTCACGCACAAACGGGGGAGTTGTGCCCCCCACGAAAACCCGAAAGGTGACCGTACCAGGAGGCAAGGCGAGAGGACGTGGTACACCCTCATTCACCAGAACCCGAAAGGTGAACGCACCAGGAGGCAAGGCAGGGGGGAGTGGTGCCCCCCCACCCGGTTACGACCGAAGCAAACAGCTACGGATTATCCACCTCAATCTGAATCGGCAGTTCTCGCTGAAACGGATCGAGGTCTATACGATAGCAGAGCAATACGAGGCAGATGTCCTATTGTGCCAAGAGACTTTACGCTCAGACGAGGGGCCACCTCTTCTTTACGGCTTCACAGCCTACCGGTGTTCCTGCTCGAGGTGCCAGGTACTTGTAACGTTCGTACGTAATACGCTTACAGCCCGAGTAGTGGAATCCAGCGCCCCTGCGGGACCCGGTGGGACTGACACTTTGACAGTGGAGGTGTACAAACATGGTCAGCGATTCACATGCGTAAACCTATACAATCCACCTAAGTCTGAGTTGCAATTCAAACTGCAAGAGCCTTTTGGTACAAGGATGATCGTTGCGGGTGATTTTAACGCTAAGTCCCCAATGTGGGGATGCGCGGACTCCGATGTCCGAGGGCGCCGACTACTTGAGATATGTGACGAAACAAATCTGGTTGTTTTGCAGGGCAAAGACAGCCCCCCGACCTTTCTGCACACCGGGCATGGGGGTATGTCGCGGCCAGACTTGTCCCTGGTGTCAACTGACTTAAGGTCACAGTCAAGAGTGGACGTGCTCAACGACGTTGGGAGTGATCATCTGCCGGTCTTGGTCACAATCGAACTCGGAAAGCTCAGCGTGAGTACCCCATATACAGAACCAAAATGGGTGTATAAACGTGCTAACTGGGATCTGTTTAGGAGTGCATCGGATGTAGCTCTGGACGGATTGGATATCCAAGCAGATTGCATTAACCGGACTTACGGACTCTTTGTCGAAGCCATCTTAGGTGCTGCTCGAAAAGCCATCCCAAGGTCCTACGGGGGGCGCAAGTTTAGTCACTTTTGGTCTCCCGCACTGGCACGCCTAATCCGACTAAGGCGGGCTGCACGCAGGCAGCATAGTCGTCGAAAAACCGATGAAACCAGAAGAGCTTACAACAAGCTAACGGCGGAGGTAAAGGAAGCCATTGCGGAGGGTACGAGACAGAAGTGGGCAAAGACATGTGCTAACCTGGATCTTGCGGACGGACGACAGGCATGGAAACTTCTCAATAACCTAACCAGGGCGAAAGAACCAAAAGCAGCTGCGCCCCTGCAAACGGCCCAAGGCTTGGTGGTCACTGACTCTAAACGGTCGGACGCTCTAAACCATGCCTTTGCGGCCATCTCTAGGACGGGTGAGAGGAGCGAAGTGTCGAAAGCTCTAGACAGCATCAGGAAGGCGAAAGCGAAACGCAGATATGTCTATGGTGAGGATGAGACGAGCACATTCATCAACTCTTTTACCTACGGAGAGCTAGAAATTGCACTTCGGAAGTGCAAATTGCGCAAGGCACCGGGGCCAGATGGGATCAGCAACGAAATGCTGAAACATCTCGGTCCCATAGGCAGAAGGAAACTGTTGGATTTGATCAATCGTACTTGGACTAAGGGGGATTTCCCCAAGGCTTGGCGAGTGGCAACGATTGTTCCCCTGCTCAAAAAGGGGAAAATCCCAGATCGTGCAGAAAGCTACCGACCCGTCTCGTTGACGTCCAACGTCGGGAAGGCGGCCGAACGCATGGTCAACAGAAGGCTCACATGGTTTCTAGAAACGAAGGGTCTCATTGCTCCTGAACAGGGCGGGTTCAGGAGGCAACGAAATGCGATCGATCAAGTGACGTTATTCATGCAGAAAGTGGCGGATGGCTTCCAGTGGGGCAACACAAATCGACCTGGTCAGTCGACGCTAGCGGTATTTATCGATCTCAAGCAGGCCTATGACAGAGTATGGAGGCCCGGCTTGTTGTTGAAACTGATGAACTTAGGTGTCGGTTCATATATGCTTAGGTGGATCCAAAATTTCCTCACGGAAAGAACGGTACAGACTCGTGTTGGTAAGCACTTGTCGAGGAAACTTCCACTTGAGCAGGGGGTGCCGCAGGGATCGGCACTCAGCTGTACGCTGTTTTTGGTCTTTATCAACGACTTGCCGGCTCTTTTGAAATGTCAGAAGCTGTTGTTTGCAGATGATATCGTGTTGTGGGAGTCAGGGAGAGACCGTCAACAACTCATTGACACTCTCCAGCAGGCATTAACAACTATATCCTGTTACGCCAGAATGTGGAACCTTGAGGTAAACCACTCGAAGTCGGTTTACTCATGGTTTACGCTGGGCCGTGATATATTGAAGGAACCTGTCGAGCTTAGAATGGATGGCAAGATTCTGGAATGGGATAAAAAGCCCAAGTACCTTGGAGTAATTCTCGATCAGAAACTGACTATGTGCGATCATATCCAGCAGGTAAAAGAAACAGCTTCCGAGAAGCTGAATATCGTAAAGAAACTAGCTGGAACGAAGTGGGGAGCGAGAGCTGACGTGCTGAGAGGACTGTACATGGGTGCAGTACGCTCTCACATGGACTACAGTCTTCCTGTTCAGGTCTGGGCCTCGCAAACGACCTTAGCAAGCCTAGACTCTGTTCAGAACCAAGCCTTAAGACTAATCTGTGGAACCTTTAGGACAACGCCAATTGCCGCTGGCGAAGTTATGGCAAACATCCCACCGTTGAAATTGCGCAGAGAACGAGCCGTCATACTAGCTCACGAGAGATATATGCGGCTGGAAGATGGATGCCCACTCAGAAGTCTGGTCGACAACTGGGAGGGTAGGAGACGTCTCAAAAACCGGCCTTGTTTCATGCATGTGGCACGCGGGCTGGTCAGAGAGGCGAATCTGCCGGTGGAGCGGGCTGCTCTTTCCCCGTCCGGTTCTATCTTCCCGATGGAGGCTCTCGGCATGCCGACGATACGGAAGAGCCTACTTGACCCAGTGGTGACGAAGCAGAGTCCAACCACACGGCTACTACAAGCAGCCAGAGAGACTATCGCATCATATCCAGCCGGAGTAACCACCATCTACACAGACGGTTCTGTGCGGACGCTCGAGGGAACTGTGAAAGCTGGGTACGGAGCGGTAGTTCGACTCTCTGGCAATCCCGAAAGTGACGAGCTCAGTGGATCCTGTCAGCAGAAAAGCAGCCTCGAGGCTGAACTCGAAGCAATGTTCCAAGCACTGGACTGGGTGGCTACGATGGTACGTAACGGGACTGCGTCAGCGCACGACATAGTCCTTTTCACGGACTCGGTGGCCGCACTGGAGGCCATAGAACGGCTGGATGAAGGTGCTAGAAGGGTATGGGACGTCCTAACGGTCGGAGGGCGTCTCCTACGATTCGGCGTGAACGTTACTTTGCAATGGGTGCCCGCCCATTGTGGGGTGGTCAGCCACGATTTGGCTGACCAGCTCGCGAAAACCGCGGTCGCAACGGCGCTCGAAAATGATGAACCGTACTCATATGAAAGTGTACGATCCCTAGTCAACCAGCGCATGTTGACACTTTGGCACGACAGCTGGGATCCTTCGGACAAGGGGCGTGAGCTTTATCGGGCAATGAGGAGACCAGACAGAAGGGATGCATGGTGGCAACTTAATCGTGCGGAACAGGCAGTCCTAGCCCAGTTCCGGGTCGGCCATTGTCCAATTGGTGCTTACCTCGGACGATGGAAGGAGAACTACGACACACGGTGTCGCCATTGCATGGAGGACGATGAAACAATAGAACACATTCTTTACGAATGCAGAGTTCTGCACGAAGGACGATTGGGACAAACTATAGATAGAGAGATTACTGGTTCATGTACGACACAGAGGCTGTCCTTGTACGGGGACAAGGCAACCTTAAGACTCACTGCTCGCTTCCTCTCACGTGCTCTAAGGGAGTAATTCTCAGCATGTTTTTCGTTGTCAATGGGGTTTCTGACTCGATAGTGGAAACAGTTTTTATCTTTTTCAGAGAATATCGCATCTTGTACGATAAGTTTTAGAGAAAGAGAGAGCTGGTTCATGGCAGGGGTTAGGCTTTTCAGTTCACATGCTACAAGGAATAAGTCTCAACACTATGGTGTAGTCATAAAAGAGTCCTCATATTATAGGGACCGACACTAACCGTCGGCAAATTTGAGAGTTGAAAGAGCTCAAGACGTTTGGTGGTTGGAGGATTCCAGCTCCCCCTCGCCTCAGCTTGGTGCCTACGTGGAAACGTCTGTCCTGGGAAGCAAGTAGGCTGAGAACGAGAGCGAGCATAGCCTCCAGTAGGCTACTACAGTCTGCTCTAGTGAACGTAGAAGCACGTGGTGGAGATGGAAGTAAGGCCAATCTGTTGCTCAGTTCCCCAGCGGGGACCATACTCAAGGTGATGCTCCTCCCACGGTACATTATAGGACAAAGAAGAGTCCCCGCGTGGGCTCCGTGTGGATCACCTTGTTGTTGGAGTCTCCTGGCAATGACGGAGAGCCAATCTCTCATCCTGGCCACGGGATAAAAGCCTTTTCCTGGTCAAAGGTTTATAAAAGGGCTTTATCTCGAAGCTTTGGACACTTGGACGAGGTAGTTGAAATAGGACAGCTGAGAAGTCTGTTTGCAGAATAATAGTGACAGCGAGTGGTGCAGGGTAATAGTGACAGCGAGTGGTGCAGGGTAATAGTGACAGCGAGTGGTGCAGGGTAATAGTGAAAGCGAGTGGTGCAGGGTAATTGTGAAAGCGAGTAGTGCAGGGTAATTGTGAAAGCGAGTGGTGCAGGGTAATTGTGAAAGCGAGTAGTGCAGGGTAATTGTGAAAGCGAGTGGTGCAGGGTAATTGTGAAAGCGAGTGGTGCAGAGTAATAGTGAAATATCACTCTTAGAGATTTTTAGATAACGTTCCTGATATCTGTCTGGCAGTGCTGGCATCCGTTCCTGAGACTTGTAAAGAAGGTAGTGACCGACTAGCGATATGAGTAGCACTGACGGCAGCCTAGAAATGTGTGGGAAAAATCTGCACTAAACATCCGCGGGGCCGAGGTGGCGCCTGTCACAAGACGCTAGCAGTGTGCTGGCGCCTGCTTGAACCCTAGTCTAGGGTGATTCAGGAGGCCCGACTGTTGACGCTGGAACTTTGGTGGCTTTAGCCTTGTCGCGATTTTGGTGTTATAACTAACATATATATAACTAAGATATGAAACTAAACACCGGAATGTAGTTAGAGACTATAACTTTAAACTGTAACTTTATTTACACACAACACATAAACTTCCAAATGAAACGTTATATACAGGTACATCAACTACTAAAACTAAACTCAGATCTCTAATGACTATGTCTCTAATCATGAAGTCATTCTGCTATAGTTTTCTCGTACCAGATTAGGAAACGAGCAGAAGCGGGAAATACAACCGTCCGCTCTACAAGACCCACGCCAACTAACTGTCTCTTTTTTAGAGCAATAAGAACCCTCCCACGTGGATTACACCCAACACAGTGGTTACGTCCCTTTGCATCATCAGTGACGCATCCTCAGTAGTTACGTCTACATGCATCATCAGTATCTGACCAGTGATGACCACTGCCCCTTTCCCCAGATTTCCCTGATCACCCCGCCCTCGTTGTAGCCTAGGTACTCTGGTCCCGTGACAACAAAATAAACATTAAAGCACAAAAAAAAAACTTATTTCCCCTTCCAATAATAAACAAATCTAATTAAAATATATTAAAACATAAATAATGACATTCATGGGCGTAGCCAGGATTTTTTTTCGGGGGGGGGGGTTTAGGGGGGGGGATCCCCCCCCGACCCCTCATCCCCCCCCGCGAATGTTTTTTTTTATATGTATTTATGTGTGTGTGTGTGTACATAATCCTTATTGCATTCTGACCCTTCATTCTTTCGGAAGACGTTTATTGTGCCCTAGAATAGGTTCTTCCATGAGTTAGTGGAAAAATTTTAGATTCCCCGCCAATACTTGTAAGGGGGTCTGGGGGAGCGCTAGGAGCTCCCCCAGCGCGGGGCGAAGCCCCGCCGCCAAGCACTCTTTCTGATATTGAAAGCCAACAAAATGCATATTCTGAGGTATCTACAGTGCATTTTCCTGCTATTAAAAAGTTTTATTTCAAAAAGCTAATGTGCTATTCTTACTGACTTAGACCCTCCCGCGCCGTTTGGCGCATTTGCCGTCAAGCTGTTTCCATAAAATTGTAGATTCCCTGCCATTACTAGCAATGGGGTCTGGGGAGCGCTAGCGCGGGGCGAAGCCCCGCCTCCAAGAACTATTTCTGGAATTGAAAGCCAACAAAATGCATATTCTGAGGTATCTACAGTGCATTTTCCTGCTATTAAAAAGTTTTATTTCAAAAACCTAATGTGCTATTCTTACTGACTTAGACCCTACCGCGCCGTTCGGAGCATTTGACGTCAAGCTGTTTCCATAAAAATCTGTCACTGGTAATGTCTGAAGCCTCTTTCCACCTGCCATGAGGACCTCAGTGAATGAGTGGCGTCGAGTTGTACTAGGATATCATTGCAACTCTTCTTATGCGTAATTCATTTTGTCGGAGAACATGTCCCGCAAACCTCATGCGTCGCTCTCTCACAATCTTACTAAAGGGTCGACTCCCAGTTCGGCATAGGATTTCCCTGATTTAAACCCGATCTCTATAACTGACTCCTAAAATCTGTCTTAGCCATCTTTGTTGAGCCACATTTAGTGGTTTTCCATTTCGGCAGATGACTATTTACTGCAGTTTATTAAGGGAGCCCTGCCACTGGTAAAAATTTGTAACCACTCTTGAATACGCTCTTGGAATTAAGTGACTGTAGTTTGCTTTAGATTTTATATCGCCAAAATCATCTGTTGGGGGTTTTCCACCTCAAAATGCTCTGTAGGGGAATCTTAAACTCAAAACCATCTGGAGGGGTTTTAAACTTTAAACAAACGCCATCTGTAGAAGAGGGGTTTAAACTCAAAACTCCCGATTGGATTGGCTACGCTCAAATAATTTTAGTGTGTAATTAACTTTTTTTTTTATATTGAAGAGGTATTTTTAGCATTAAACCCCTCTGAATGGGGGTTTAAACTCAAAACCCCTTTTGGCAACGCTCATAGCATTTTGAGTGCGTAATTTGCTTTTTTTCTTACACTGAAGATGTATTTTTTAGCCTCAAACCCCCCTGGCGGGGGGTTTAAACTCAAAACCCCTTTGGCTGCGTTCATAGATTTTAGTGTGAGTAATTTGCTTTTATTTATATTGAAGAGGTACTTTTTAGCTTCAAACTCCACTGGAGGGGAGTTTAAACTCAAAACCTCTTTGACTACACTCAAAACATTTTGAGTGTATAATTTGCTTTGTTTTTATTATTAAAGAGGTATTTTTTACCTTCAAAGCCCGCTGAAGTGGGGTTTAAACTAAAAACTAAATCAAAACCCATTTAGCTACGCTCATAACATTTTGAGTGCGTAATTAACTTTTTTTTTATATTGAAGAGGGGGTTTATCGTAAATTTTGGAGGGGGTTTTAAAATCAAAATCTCCCTTAACTGTGCTCTAGGAATTAGGGGATTTTCGTTTGCATTTTTGTTTTGTTTTGTTTTATAGAAGAGGGGGGGAGGTAACTGCAAAAACCCAGGTAGGGGGGTTAAAACTCAAAACCCTTAGTAGGGGGTTTTAAACTCACAACCCCTGGTAGGGGTTTTAAACTCGAACCCCCCTGGTAGGGGGTTTTAAACTCAAAACCCCATTGGTTGTGCTGGTGCAATTGATGTTTTAGTATTAAAATCTCACCTAAAATAAACAAAATCAAAGCAAAAAATAATTCAATAAATTCCGATCCCCAAGGGGGGGGGGATTTCATTTCGGGGAAGGGGGGGGGTTGAACCCCAACCCCACCCCCCCTGGCTACGCCCATGATGACATTAGATCTAAAATATAAATAACAGAAATCAACTTAAGACTTTACACCATAACTAAGGCCATGGTAGTGGACTGCGGTTGTTCTGCTACACACACACAAACGGTTGTGGGCTCACAGCGGTTTGTGACAGCGCCCGATACCAATGTGACAGAGTCGGCACGTTATACCAGTGTTTGACATAGGCGGCACTTGCAGCCATAGGACTGTTATCTGGATTGTATTGTGAATATCGTTTTTAAACATCTTTTTGCTGTCTCATCTTCAACATTCTCATCTCTTTGAAACTTTTCTCGCAGAATCGTTTAAGTTCACACCAAGACTAGTTTGAAATGAGCTCTTTCTTATCTTTTGAGACTCAGTTTTACAGGAGACTGTTACAGTCTCTTTCAGCCTGAGGATAGCGGCTAATGAATGGAAGGAGATTTCTTTGCAAGTCTTCCCACTTTCAGACTGGTCTCAAGATCTCTTTCGTGTGATTCCATTGGAATGTCCGAGGAGAAAGTGTGGCATGGTAACAAAGGGAGATACCTCCTTCGAATGTCGTCTCTAAAGGTAAGATTGTGGATCTAGTAATGTATTACATTTTGGTCGTTCGAATTCGGAAAAAAAAACATATATATTGTTAGTAATAATAATAATAATAATAAAGTAATACTACTTACGTTAAAGTTTCAGGTGCAAGTTAGAAGGTAATGTGTACAGATTGGAAGGAGGGAGAGTCAGGACTAGGTGGGAGAATTTCACTTTTAAAGCTA
Source organism: Biomphalaria glabrata (assembly GCF_947242115.1). Taxonomy (NCBI): domain Eukaryota; kingdom Metazoa; phylum Mollusca; class Gastropoda; family Planorbidae; genus Biomphalaria; species Biomphalaria glabrata. Next base: position 17,979,097 of record NC_074714.1, on the reverse strand, counting down.
GTCCTAATTGGTTAAGGGGTATTTCGGGCACACATCACTACATGGTCACTACTGTTCTTTTGTAGTGTTCGTTCTTATAATTAATCATTACCAAATTTTTTTTTATTTTAATTGCTGTATTAAAATGAAAAGGGGGATGGGAGCGTTGGCCGACCGGTTAAGCGCTTGGCTTCCTAACGCCTCGGTTAGAATCTTGATAAATTTTGAATTTCAGGAATTTTAGGGCCCGCCTTAGTTCACCCAACTCTAATGGGTACCTGAATTTAGTCGGGGCAAGTAAAGGTGGTAGGCAGTTGTGCTGGCCACGAGACACCCAGCTCGCTAACCGTTGGCCAAACAAACAGACAACCTTAACATCATCTGCCCTAAAGATCGCAAGGTCTGAAAGGGGAATCTGTAGTTCTTGAAATGAAAGCCTAATGTATTACAAATCCACGTCTAATGTGTAGGCCTAACATTAATGAGGCAAGAGAGAATACGAACTATCGGTTGCCTATAGCAATCTCTCTTTGGCTTGGCTTACTGTTAACTCTTTCTCTCCGAACTGACGATACCAACGTTGATTTAGCCCCATTAAATTAACTTAAATTTTGGTTTATAAACTTTAATTTGTGTTATATAAACAAAGCATGTTTTCTTCTATAATTATATACCTAATATTTCCTGATTACTTGCAAAAAAGTTATTGAAGTTTAATCATTACAGGGTAGTGAAACAAGTGAGCAAAATGGATGCCTGCATCGAAACGTGGAAAATAATTACGGAGAGAAAGAGTTAACCATGTCCTGAAATCCAATATAGATCTTCCTATTTCTTTCTAAGTGTAATCTTTCAATGGAGTACAGACAGCCAAAAAAATAGGAACTCGAGATTCCCACAATATTATCTATTGGACAAAAATTTCCCTGATGGCGATTGTTCTCCTATTGCTGACCATCAAATGGTCATAACAAGGATTCAAACCAAAGACACACTTTATTTACACAGCACTCACCACATGCAAGTGAAAGACAACACAATAGCCATAACACTTTACAATTCTCACTCAGCAGATAAAGAAATGCAAGCAGGCTCTCACATTCATACACTTTTTACAATAATAGAATTAAATGCATCATTTCCGGTTCAACTTTTAACTTTTATAAAACGACGTTATCTACGCCACTTTGGCACCCAGTCCTTGAGACTCCCGGACCCCCTTCTCCCAAAATACCGAAACTTCCCCCGTTTTCTCTCATCGCGCCCACCTGCTGAGTCTCGTCCTAGGCTCCCACCCTCTACCCGTTTCCTCTATGAGTGCTCCGATTTAATACAGCGACTATAAATAAAACACCTTTCAACCAGGTCTGTGAGTATACACAGAAAATCAAATCAAATCCATTTATTGTTCTGAAACAAACAAAAAAAACCTAGTAAGCTGAAAACAAGGGTTCTGAAACAAACAAAAAAACCTAGTAAGATGAAAACAAGGGTTCTGAAACAAACAAAAAAAACCTAGTAAGATGAAAACAAGGGTTCTGAAACAAACAAAAAAAAAACCTAGTAAGATGAAAACAAGGGTTCTGAAACAAACAAAAAAAAACTAGTAAGCTGAAAACAAGGGTTCTGAAACAAACAAAAAAAAACCTAGTAAGCTGAAAACAAGGGTTCTGAAACAAACAAAAAAAACCTAGTAAGCTGAAAACAAGGGTTCTGAAACAAACAAAAAAAACCTAGTAAGCTGAAAACAAGGGTTCTGAAACAAACAAAAAAAAACCTAGTAAGATGAAAACAAGGGTTCTGAAACAAACAAAAAAAAACTAGTAAGCTGAAAACAAGGGTTCTGAAACAAACAAAAAAAAACCTAGTAAGCTGAAAACAAGGGTTCTGAAACAAACAAAAAAAACCTAGTAAGCTGAAAACAAGGGTTCTGAAACAAACAAAAAAAACCTAGTAAGATGAAAACAAGGGTTCTGAAACTGTTGTCTGGCTACCCAAAGCCTTCCTACAAAACTCTATTCCGCTTTCTTTTTAAATTGAAGCAGTGTTCTATAATAAAGACGAACGAGCATTTAATGCTATAAATATATATAAAAAATAGTTTAGAAACTGATGTCTGTATAGTTTATTTATTGTCTGCGTTAAGGGGGCGAATACATTTAAAATAAGAAAAAGATATTTATATAAGTAGCTTGGCTGGACACAGTCTCGTGTGCAAAAAAAAAAAAAAAAAAGTGAAATAAATAATTCATTTCGTTTCCTTTCAACCAATCAGCGTCCAATTATTCATAAAAGATTTATACATTGTTAGAGCCTCAATGAACATTCAACATCAAGCTGGTACAAAATAGACATTGTTCTGTAGATATATTTACACTTCAATGAGATCCCTCTAAGGAGGCTTTGGGTGGAGAAGGAGTACATTCTCTATTTAAAAAAAAAACAATTTGAGAACCCTCGATTGGCTACCGTTTTGACAGCGTTGGTGTTGATGATTGATGCGATGAAGGTGGTGATAACCTGAAAGGTGAGAAAATGAAAAAGTTGGGAAGAGAACGGAAGTAGAACTACAGATAACAGATTTTCTTGGAAACATAATTTTATCCAATTCCTTTTTTCTCCAGCTCAGCCATCCGTTTTAGTGATAACAATGGTAGATACTTAGAGCTTTCATGATTCCCATCTTACTGACTTAATCCTGTGCACTCCCAGGGGAGCATAGGGCCGCAACCACACCTCTCCACCGAACTCGGTTCTGAGCAGCTTTCTTCATCTGCTCCCATGTCATTCCTGTATCCTCAGCTTCACTGATGACTGAGTTCTTCCACGTTTGTCTGGGTCTGCCCATTTTCCTCTTTCCTTGCAGATTCCAATCAAGTGCCTGCTTTGCAACATTGGTAGCTAGTTTTGGCAGGGTGTGTCCTATCTAGCTCCACTTTCGCTTTTTGATATGAATTCTTCTCTACTCCCTGGCCAAAAAGAAATAAATTCTTGTGTACCTTTTGTTCATCATCAGTATATTAGAGCATTCAAACAGTTCAAACGCACTCGGATGATTGAAAGACTGTGACTTAGACGCTGAATGATAGAGTGAAACTTGTACGTAAACGACTGGTGGACAATCTGACTTGTTAGTGTAATAGACATGAAAGTGAAGCAAAGCTAAAGAGCGAGAGATGAAGTTAGCATTTTTTATCTTCTTAATGACATAATAAAAAAAATTTGGGGGGGGGGGCAACGCTGATTGAATACGAATTCCATTTCTGTAAACGACCTCCGAAACATCTGAAAAGATTGATAACTCAGGGTGTAAACATGAAACTCAGTAGAGTGCAATTTAGTTAGAGATACGTTGTCCATTAATGAAAAACATCATTGTTTAAACTGACCCCCGTAGTTCAGCTTTCTTGGTCAGTTTGAACATATTTGTGCTAGTAAAATGAAACTGGAAGAATATAAACAAGTTAAACTAAGAAATACTTTTTAAAAAAACAACAACTCGCTTACATTGAGTAAAATGACATCAATTATTATAATAAAATAGAAGAAAGTTTCTCAAATCTTAATTTGAACTCGACGTGTTTTGCTACTGAGCTATTCAAATACTTATATATAACGAGAAAAGAAAGTTATATTAGATTAGTGTTAGTTTAATTTTGTTAACGAATGAGTTAATTCTTTAAATTATTTTGAGGGTGCGATGGCTGAGTGGTTAAGCTCTCGGCTTCCGAACCTCAGGTCCTGGGTTCGAATATCGGGGAAGGCTCTAATGGGTACCTAACTTTAGTTGGGGAAAGCAAAAGCGGTTGGTCGTTTTTCTAACCACGTGACACCCTGCACGTTAACCGCTGACCAAAGAAACAGCTGCCGTATAGATCGCAAGGTCTGAAAGGAAAACTTTACTTTATATCTATCTATCTATTTATCTATCTATCTATCTATCTATCTATCTATCTATCTATCTATCTATCTATCTATCTATCTATCTATCTATCTATCTATCTATCTATCTATCTACTTTAACTTTAACTTAGGATTAATTCACATTATACGAGATTTAACTAAACTTTTAGCAATATTTGTATCATCAGAGAAGAGGAAAACATGTTTCATTCAGAAAACGGAAACATGATGGGTTCAAACCTCCACATCCAGTGAAGAGAAGATCTCTCTTCAAAACTCACCCTCAGTCTCACTTCCATCGCCTCGATTTTATCGAGGCCTTTTTGTTATGCCTGCATAACTCTAGCAACTGTCTAGCCTGTCTTTATAGATGGTTTTAAGGTCAGAGAACTCTCCAGCTCTCTCTCTCTCTTCCGCGCGCGTATCAACTTCAGATTTTTAGTTTTTCGGAAGACATTTTTATTTCACTTGTTGTCACCACTTGACAGATACTTACCAGCTGCGCATGCGTGGACGAGGCTTCACTTCCTGTATGTACCATTCTCTGCGCGTGAGATGTACTTAGCACGTTACTAGTTCAACACGCAACTTGAAACGTGCTATGAAATGTCATCAACAAGATCCTAATGTCACTTCCTTCAAGTCTGAGACCTTGTGTCACTCGCAAACGTTTTAAAATGGATACAATTTACAAAGAGGAAATGACGTGCACCGAGTAGCCAAGGGCAATAATTAAACAAGAAAAACACACAAATACTTTATAAAAAAAAAAAGCTTATAAGAGGTGCAATTGTATCAATTTGGATCAGTCATGTCATTAAATGTGTGATAGATCTAGGACCAACAACAATAAATCTGTGCAATTAGAAATATTGTTACCAATTGTTTTTTTGTTTAGCGCTATTTCATGCATTGAACCTTCTCACAACGCGGTGATCCTATCACTTGTCCTATCACTTGTCCTATCACTTGTCCTATCACTTGTCCTATCACTTGTCCTATCACTTGTCCTATCACTTGTCCTATCACTTGTCTCACAACGCGGTGATCCTATCACTTGTCCTATCACTTGTCCTATCACTTGTCCTATCACTTGTCTCACAACGCGGTGATCCTATCACTTGTCCTATCACTTGTCTGGACCAGTTGGGAAAGTGGCGGGAGAGGGGGGGGGGGAGAGAAAGAAAGAAATATCTGGGTGAATTTTTGTAATTAGTTTTTAAAAGCATTAACACAACAACAAAAAACAAAAATAGGGGGAAAAAACGAACTGAATTCGAACTCGTGACTCACGCATCCTGAGGCCGACGTGCTAACCACTTTACTAGTGAGATATGACTATAGAAGATTGTAATGTTATATATTCTTTATTTCAATTTAGAGCGACGACCTACAAAGAACTAATTCAGCTTACATCACCACTTCAGTCAAGCACGATTTCTTTCCCTTGAACGATATAATAAACAAAATAATTTATTACCAATAATTAATTAACCAATTTTTGTGTATGTGTGTGTTTTTTTAATTGATTCTTGTGTTGTCAGGTAAAAGAGATAAGTGTGGAACATTTCCACTTGATCCGAGATGGTGTGTCGAGGAAATAACGTGTACAAACATTTGAAAAGACAGACAGAGTTTGGTGATATAAAATTTGTAAATAATAAGCTGATGTGAAAAACCGTTCTCTGGAAGATCATGTCAAAGTACTGATGCCCACTTGCGCTTATACTGCAACGACTTTGTGTAGTAAGGTACTTCCAATGACTAACATATATTGGGGCAAATACCAAAAGTCAGGCGCCCCAAAGGCAGACCACGAGTACAGTGGCTTGATGAAGGTAGAGGCGGATCTACAACATCCAGCTGTTAAGTCCGGGAATGGAGATGTGAAGCAAAGGATGGAGAGATGTGCTAAAGCAGGCCAGGGTCCTCCATGAGCTGTAGCGCTACTGGGATGGAAAATATATTGGTGATTTTCCCACTAAAAGTTCATCCCAGAACTCTTGATGTTCTGTTTGCTCAGAAGAAAAGGAAAAAGCGACATGAAGAAATGTGGTGTTGAGAATCATTAACTACTTGACTTCCTATCAAGGGGGCTCAAGTTCGAAACCCGATTTGAGCTGCATTGTGTTCGCTAAGCGCCTAAAGACTGCACGGAAACCTTCTCTCAGATACCTTCTCCCCCCTCCCAACCCCCCCACTGGTATACAAAAGGAATGGGGCATTATCGCAATGATCATGCTTATAAGTACGAAGGATGCGCTATTAAAAAACATTTACCATTAACCTCTAAATGACGTTATCTTCACTTCATTATACGAACGATACTTCAATAGAATACATGAGTCATTTAAAGAAATACATGATGCCTAACCTACGCATACAGTTTACGCATAAAGCTAACTCCGTAACGAGCTGCTCTCAGGCCCCTGCGGAACCTCTGCCTTCTGTACATAGCAAAGCCTCAGAGGGCTTGATTCCATTTGATACGGCATTATTTGATGGTTATATTTTAATGGACCCCCCATGCCGAATAAAATTTGGGCACCGCTGGCTTAAAGCAAGCAGAAACAAAGCTTGTTGTTTCCCTTTGTAGATCTGCTCATTAGCGCGCTAAAACAAAAAAAAAAGTATAACTCCACTGTAAAGGACATAAATCTCGTGTGTCTTGCATGGAAATTAAGCCCCTTGTTGTATGTCAGTCTTTACCGGGAACAAAGTAATTATAACCAAATTTTTACCTCCTCCCTACTCCTCCTTTTCTCCTCCCTCCGCTCCAAATGACATTTACGACTTTCTTCTCCCTTTTGTCCAACGGTGTACATATTTTCTAGCGTGTCGGCTGGTGCAGTAGTAGCAATTGTTTTGGCTCGAGCAAATTATCGTCTGCGTGTTTGGCGCTAGAATACAGTTTTTTAAAAAAAGTTCTCTTGGTTAGAACGCGTGTGTATCTGGTTGGCCCTTGTCCTAAGATCTTCAAAGATGGAATGTAAGATAGACCTTATCTTAGAGAAGAGAAAGAGCGCGCGTAAAGGGGGGAGGGGGGTAAATGCTGTGATGGACATGAGAATGAGACTGAAGTTAAAAGTGTGAGTTGGAGGGGGGGGGGGAACGGGTGAGTCGAAAGTGTTCTGAAGAAATATATAGACAGTGCCGCTCAAGTAATAAACATTTCAACCGAGACGTCCTTCCAACTCGCTTGTTCTTCCTTTGGTAAACAGTTGACGAGCCTGTTGAGGGTGACTTCAAAAGATGGAACTGCACCAGACACCAAATGAAAGGGTTGAGCCGTAACCTACGAGAAAGGTTTCGAAGGTCAAGGTTAAAGTGACTCAGCCATTAACGGAATCATCTGTCTATCTATCTATCTATCTATCTATCTATCTATCTATCTATCTATCTATCTATCTATCTATCTATCTATCTATCTATCTATCTATCTATCTATCTATCTATCTATCTATCTATCTATCTATCTATCTATTATCTATCTATTTTTCTTTCTATCTGTCTATATCTCTGTGAGTGTGTCTCTTTATATCTATCTATCTTTCTTTCTGTCTGTCTGTCTCTCTTTCCGTCAGTAAGTACAAAATCTCGAGAGCCGAGTTATTAATTTTGTTGGGTTTATTTATTTGAGTGTTTGTAATTTCAAAACAAGGATTGTGTGTGTGTATATATATATATATATATATATATATATATATATATATATATATATATATATATATATATATATATATATATAAATATATCATTACTATTTCATTACCGAGAAAGTTCAAATCGTATCGAAAGAGCCCGTTTTAATCTTTCATGGCAACCGGAAACAGACACAATCAAGTACAAGGCAATAGAGAGACAGACGGACAAATGGATAATTTCAAAACGCCTGTCTTCCACCTTCCCCCTAACCCCCCTCCAAACGATGTTGTCATAGTGACGTCCTTGTTCTGCTAGGGATGTCTGACAGGCACTTCGTTGCCTCAAGTTCGTATCAAGCCTGGAATGCCAGAAACTGACCAGTAACTGACCGCTCTTTCTAGCGTGCAATCAACACAAATGTCTTAACTTCTTGGCCTGGCGAGTTCGAGCAATATACCTTGGAGTGCTCTTAAAACAAGAATACTTCTGCGTGTTCTGCTACCATTCTGGGAAACTAATCGCACTGAAGACAAAGGTTCATTCTATCTGTGTGTTCAATTTCTATTTTAATTCAGTATCTTTCTTCAAGGTTAACAGCTAGCCAGATCAAACAAGAAACTCTTTTTCGTCGATAGGTCTTTAATAGGTGATTAAATATTTAAAAAAAAAAACCACAAAGAGAGTTTTACACTCAAACTCATAAGCGGCCTCAGCGGGTCTTACGAATTGTTGCCCACAAAGTCAGACTTACAGCTATTTACAACAATGAATTCAAAGACTCAACAATGAGACTGTTGTTATCATTAGAAGAGCGTATTGGAAATAAAAAGAGAAACTTTTGAGGTACAAGATTGACAAGATAAACTTTTTAATCGGCTTATTCAAAAGAACAAAATTAAATGAATGTACATACAATATAAATACATAAGAAAAACAATAGTGCATAAATTTGGATAGCAATTACTGTGATATTATGGTCATTATGTAAAAGACAAAAAAATTATTACTTGATCATATATAAATAAATTTACATTTTCCCATAATGATTAAATATTATATTATATTTGCCTTTTTTCATTCATGCTAAATGTAATTACTACATTCTGCTTAATTAAGATTAACTCCTACCAAACCATTCAGCCAATCAAGACCTTATCCAAGAGCATGAATTAATTAACCTATCTCCTTTTATGGAATCTAATATCTCTTCAGTGTCATCGTAATAGCCCTGCCAGGTCATAAAAGACTGTAAAGGTCAGTGCTTGAACCTCCATGATAACCTGAACGTTTCTAGCAACTTGCACGACTAGCGCCCAGCGAGCTGCCTGACTCCCAGAATGCTTGATGTATGACCCGGGCGCAATTAGCAGCATGTTCAGAAGTGTCGTGTCAAGCTCTTGAGAAATGTCTGCCGCTGCGGGGCCTGTAGAGGTGAGGAGAAAGAACGGCCAATGCCAGCGACATGGAAGCGATCTTGTTGGGACTTTAGAAACATTCTCGTTACCTTCTTTCTATCACAGTTTAAGCTCCAAACTGATTGTCAAGTCCAAAGTCCTTAGCAAATAAGTTTTAAACTTCAATACTCCTCTCTCTTCTACGTATTCAATCAGCGTCTCTCCATCCAGATGCGTCTTGCCTTTAGAGAAGTGAGGTTAGAAGTAGCACAATTAGAACCAAATTAGGACAGAAAATATGCAGGTCATGTGAAATACTGCACTCATTCTTAATCTTCGGAATCGAAGACATTGCCATCATTATGCTTTAGCGATAAAAAACTATACTAGGTCCAGGGCCGGTCCTACAGATTGCGAAGCCCTATGCGAAACGGATTGCGCGGGGCCCATTCTGATTGTGATAAGGATAGTAAGTGAAAATTAAGATTTTGTATTAGAAAATAAATTCGTACAAAATAAAGTACAATAAATAAGTGTGTAAAGTTGATCCGAGAGTGGGTGTGGAAGAAATAACGTGTACAAAATGTGTACACGACAGATAGAGTGAGTTAATATCAGCTTTGTTAAACAAACACACAACCAGCACTTGATGACTTTGACTCCTGTGTACTTCTCGGTTTCGACGAAGGACCTTGAAACCACCTTATTGGCAATACTATCGAACAGGATGGTTGCATGGTCCGTAGGGTTGCCTGATCGTGCGGGTTGTGCGCTGGACTGTTGTTTGGATTTAGCGATGGTCCCGGGTTCAAACCCTCCCCTCTCGTTCTGCGGGAGGTTTGGACTAGGAAGTAAATTATCTTCAACTCTGAAGGAACATCCAAAACATGTAAAACATTTTACAAACAAAACATTTTGGTAAGCATTTTTTAGATGGATAAAGTACTTAATCTCCGAATTTGATTTTTTTTATCTTTGATTATTATTCATTATGATGAAGTGTTAGTTTCTAATTTTTGTGTGAGTTGCATTCATTAAGCTGCGAGCTTCATAGAACCTTAGCAAAAGTGGGAAAAGACATTGGTGTAGAACGTCTTTGAAATTTTTTTTTTTAAAATTTGAAAGACTGGAAGGTTTGAATTGCTTTCTCTGTTGTTAACCTAACCAGACCTCCATAATCAAATTTATGACCACGAAAAAATCATTTGCTTGTCAGTCCTCTCTAACACATTTAGTGTCCGTGCCAGTCGTTAGAAGTAAAGAAATTACAAAGTATCGATTTTTTTTTGTTTCAAATATATTTTCATAGTGTGACAAAGAATTAGATTGTGCGCGATACTTGTGGAGATCGATACCGACCGGCTGAGTTGTTCAGTCCACGCCATCTGACCGCTATGGGGGTACACTGGTTAGTGTCAGCCCTACCTTGCCCCACCTCGCCACTTTGAGGTGTTAGCCTTACTGACACGGGGATAGCTTTGAGCAGGAAGATGCAGCGGTCGTGTAGCAGCTCTACGCTCATGTGGCGGTCAGTGTATGGACAGATATGTGAGGTGAACCCTGACCTCTGGTAAGCTACAAGTAAACCAAATAATGTAGTAAAGAGTAGGCCTACCCAATGTTATAAATCAATCCCAGACATATACTTGTCCTTTACATTTTTCTTCTTAATGATTAGAAATATCACTTGAATCTTTTGTTTCGACCCCATAAGAAAGTGGTAATTAGATATCATGTTATTAATCATTAGCTACTTTACCTTTTTTTAAATTGCTTAATTACTGTATGCCTTCAAAATATCAGTTGTGAGATCGATACATTCAGAAGTATAGAGAAGACATTCGCAGACATTCGCAGACATTCGCAGACATATGTTTTTAGCGCCCCCGACAGGGGAAAAGACCCTATTAGTTTTGTCCCGTTTAGATCTTGTAAACTAGAAAAGATTGTGAAAATCCGTCATCACAATATTTTAGACCATTCAAAGTTCTGATGCAACGGCTACTTTTTTTTTCTGAAAGCGAAAAATCTAATTTTTTAAATCACTTATGCAAGCAGTTTTTTTTAAAAGAGAAAAAGCTATTTAGTATGCATTATAAGTTAGACATAATTTAGAAAGAATAATAATCTTGTAAACAGTGTTTTCTTAATTTTTTTGTTTAGCGGATTTTTAGGATTCGAATAAGAGATTGAGCCGTTTCAAATCAATTACAGCAATTATAACACTTCACTTAGGCCAGAGGAAGCGCGGTAGCTGAGCGGTAAAGAGCTTGGCTTCCGAACCGGGGGTCCCGAATTCGAAGACTGGGATTTTTAACTTCGGAATCTTTAGGCGCCTCTAAGTCCACACAGCTCTAATAGGTACCTGACATTAGTTGAGGAAAAGTAAAGGCGGTTGGTCGTTGTGCTGGCTACATGACACCCTCGTTAACCGTAGGCCACAAAAACAGATGAACTTTACATCATCTGCCCTATAGACTACAAGGTCTGAAAGGGGAACTAGTTAGGCCAGGTTCACATCTAACTTTGCATTCACTTGCACCTATCCTTTGATCTGCTGGACCGTTGGGGCACTACAAAAGATATGTCAACCTTCTTTCTCCATTCTTATCTCTCATTTGTCTTTGATATAATTTCATTCGGATATTCTTTCTGAAAATATTGAAGCCTACCTGGGTGGACCACTTCGGGGGCCTATTTTGAGTTTGTGTTTCCACACAAACAGTCTTTGTAACCTTTTTTTTTTTTTTTAGAAAATACAAATTTTGAAATTTGTACTAAATCGATGCTTTTTTTTTCCACTGTCAACTTTCATTATTCTGATCAACGTAATTTCTTTCAGCTCTTCTGTTGCTCTCTCAACCACATTAAGTCATTCTCTCAACCACATTAAGTCATTCTCTCAACCACATTAAGTCATTCTCTCAACCACATTAAGTCATTCTCTCAACCACATTGAGTCATTCTCTCAACCACATTAAGTCATTCTCTTAACCACATTAAGTCATTCTCTTAACCACATTAAGTCATTCTCTTAACCACATTAAGTCATTCTCTCAACCACATTAAGTCATCTTTTCAGCCTCAGTCAGTCATCTTCTCAGTCAGTCCTCTTCTCAGCCTCAGTCGGTCATTCTACCTGACTCTGTTATTCTGTATAATAATATGCTCTTGTTCCACTAATCAGTCTGAAATATGTGTCTATGATACTCTAAGTCTGAAATATGTGTCTATGATACTCTAAGTCTGAAATATGTGTCTATGATACTCTAAGTCTGAAATATGTGTCTATGATATTCTATGTGTAACACCACATTTTCAAACGGTTTAATTAATCTATGTATAACTACGGTTAAATGTATTAAAAAATAACCACATTATTGTTTCTTTTGCTCTAGCTGTCTAACTTAACTATTTGATGTAGTTTTTTGCACTTGCACCTACTGCTAGTAACAATGAATCGCGTTTAGGAATGATGTACATTTACAGAATCATATTTATAGACACACGATTGAAACAACAGCAATGGGACATAAAATGGACTGCAATTGTTTCCGCAGGACCAAATCTAGGCACAGTCCCCTCTCTTCCAAGTTTGAAATTGTAATTTCATAAATTTGCCTCCCCCTCCCCCCCCCCCACCCTTCCTTTTTCGTACGAACACCAGCGCCCTCTGGTCGACAACACTACCCTCTCTTTTATTCTACCATACCTACGTTGATGCACACCTCGCAGCGCGGAACCGCCGACTGCAGCGGCGAGCGGCTGCGTAAACAAACGTCTTGTGCCTGCTACTTGTAGGGTGGAGCGAACAACGCGTAGCGCCACGGTAAACGGTCTTTGAATAACATAAAAAAAACAAAAAAAAAACAACTGTAAATATAAAAGAGGGGTGCAAAAGTAAGTAAGGGGTGGAACAAAGGGGAGGAAGGGAGCGCCCTGCCCATTTCTTAATTAGAGTATATCCCCCCACCGGCCCGCCTTTCTATTTCCTTCAATGCCTCCACTTCGCCTTCGCTTGTAATAACGCTGGTACTTACCGCTGTACAGGGGCTAAATCAACTGACAGTGGACGCTTGGCAAGGGGGAGCGACTCGTTTGGGAAAAAGGGAAGCGATGCCGAAAAAGGGGGACTGAAAGAGAGAGAGAGAGGACAGGGGAGAGGGTTAAAAAAAAATACGTGTGGTCTTTATTTGAATCCAAAACGGTAGCAGACTTAAAAACGTCGGTGCAATTGTTACGGAGATAAACACGACGCTTCATTACTGACTTCTCTCACACACACGTGAATTGTCTTCTTGCCGTCTGAGCTGTTTCTCTGGTGGTGTTGTAATGTTGTTGTTTTAAAGTGGATTAGTTTCAGAGACACAAACTGTGATTCTATTGCTTTCGCGGATCATTGGATAGCATTCACAATTCACTGGGAATATAGATCTAGACTAGATCCAGTAGGTAGGTTGATTCTAGATGAATCGTTTAAACTATTTAGATCTACCTTCCTTAAATAAATATTTCTTTTATTATTTAGATTCTAGACTAGATCTAGAAATGCTAGATCTACGGATCTATTGTATATCATAGTAGACTCTATCTAGATCTACATAGGCTATGTACATGACACTGAAGCAAGGTACATGATTTGTAGTGTATTTTCACAGACAATAAATATAGACCTAGACCTATGATCTAGCTCCATAATAAAATCAATATCTATATCTATACTAGATCTAGAATATATAGATCTATATAGAGACTTTAGACTAGTTCTAGATTTAAATATTTATAATTTCGTTGTTTTTAATCCTCAGTTTTAATTTCTTTATGTAGACTAGTATTTTCTGATTGGCGTGGTCGTGTGGTATGTAATGCTTTGGACTGTCGTTAAGACTCTCCCTAGTTTGAACCCCACCCAGTCATCCCCTGCCCGCCCCTGGTGTATTTCTGGAGGTTGAGGCTAGGACCTAATGATCTTCATTTCTTTAGGGACTCCAGAAACTTATAAAAGGAAATAACTTAAAACCAATGATTTCAATAACACTCAGATCTAGATGTAGAGTCTGAAATCTAGGCAATCTTCTTTATTATTAGGTCATCGTATTACGATTGAATTTAAGAATTAAGATCCACTTTAAATCTTTACTTTAATCTATTGATTTTGACATTTCGATGATAATTAGGCCAGAATCTAAACCTATATTATCAGCCGTATGCAATCTAAATAGATATATTTGGTAAACTTGTTTTGTCAGCAAAGAAAATGCAATGGTCTTAAAATAGACCATTATGAGTTGTTAGGCTCAATTTAGAATTGATAATAATAATAATAATGTAATAAAAAACCTATTTAAAGTCTAAAGTCTACATTGAAATTGAAAAATAAAGGCATTGCCAAGATTGGGAAAATTTTCAATGTCTAAAAATAGTGCCGCACTAAATAATAATAATAATAATAATAATAATCTTTATTATCCGTTGTTATAGCGACCTGTCCGCTCCAAGAGCAATAAAGAACTTTTAAAAAAGTGTATTTTCATTTAATTCTTAACGATTGATCCTTTGACTGATTGTTAATAAAACTAATGGATTAATAATTTTTTTTTATAAATATATGTTAATTAATTCTTCCATGGAAGTACTCTACAACCCTACAAAATAAAAAAGGGGGATAAAATGAACATTTATAACATAGACATATATATATAGACTGGACGATAAAGTAAAAATTATTATGGGAAACATTTGGGAAAAGATAAGTTTGTATGAGTTATACAGCAGTTATGAGCAGTGTAAAATTAAAAGTATTTATAGTTTGTTTGTTTTTGAGCCATAACCTATATAATTGATAGAACCCCTTCTGTATTATTATATCTCTAATCGTGCCTAATTATAAATAGTTTTAAATGCTAGATTTAGATCTAGTCTATATAAATACTATAGTAAAAAAATACTACTTACTACTAGATCTAGTACTATACTACTATACTATATTATAAACTATAATTGTAATCTGTATAGTCTAGTCTATAGTTAGTATATAAATAGTCTAGGACTAGATTCAAGATTGTCACTAGATCTATAATCTATACTTATACTAGATCTAGTCTATAGTCTGCATGCATAGATGATAGACTGATTAGTTTAATAGTTAGTAGTAAAAAGTATGAAAAGTATTAGACCTAGTTATTACAAATATTAGTCATATTTATTAGATTTAGATCAATCAATATTAAACTAGTGACAGTCACGGTGTCAGTGATACTGAATTATTCTGACTTACTGAAACTGAAAGTTAATGTGTATAATATTCATTTTTTTTTTCAACCTTTAGAATTTATCCTTGGCCTATCGTACTACGAACATTAGAGCACGTTCTGCTCATTTTCTTTGACTTTTTTGACTAAAAACTAATTCTAACAATTTGAATCGATAAGACGACCGCCATACATTAATAAAGAAGCCATGTCAACAAACATAGATCCACATCACAAACCTATATATATATTTGCCTATGTCTATGATTATGAAACAAAGGCAAAATATTGGGAATATGGCAGTTTTGTACTTTTCAAAACTAAAGATCATAATTATATATTGGCTGAAATGTTAGTCCTAGAATTTATAGCTCGATTGCCGCCATTTTTTTTTCACATCGATAGAGTACATAAAACATATTTGACTTCCCCCAAATAAAAATAACTTCCTACTTCCAGTCTATATTTATTTATGTCTATGATTTATAACCAGTACTTTTGTCTGAATTTAGTATTTACAATGCTTGGAATTGGTAGTTAAGTTCAAAATATAAACACAATATTCAGTCAATTATTTCTTACACTTCCATATTAAATATTAATATTGAAGGGATATATATCTTGATCGTAATTTTTAAAAATCTAGCATTTTCAAAATATGATAGTAAAACTGGTTGCTACATTGTTTATGACATTGCCATCAAAAGTCGAATAGTAAAAAAGTTTCATGCATAATATTGGATGAAGTTTTTTTTTTTAAATAATACATAGTCTACTTTTTTCCCCTAACAAAATAAAAAAATATATCGGCCCAGATAGGAGAAATCTGCTATTAATTTATGTGTTGTGTTTATGTAATCCTAAATGTTTGGTTGTCAAAAACTAGAAAATATATTGACGATCAGATTTTATGACATTTTGCAGCTTTCAAAGTTCTGATGTAATGGCTTACCTTGTATCTTCTAAGAGGAAATTGTTTTGTTTTTAAAAATTAAATATGCAAGCCTTTTTTTTTCTAAAAAAATAGACCATATTAAAACCATTTACTAGTAATAGTATAAATAATTGGGCTATACCATATTAAATGTAGACAGCTATATATATGTATCTATGTAACTGTATGTGTGTTTACATTATGTATTTTCCGTTATACAAGCTACTAAATATATTACCGAAGTTTGTATTTGTGTTTTCAAATTATAAATTTCCATTTTATGACCACATAAATCATATTTTAAAAACTTCAATGTTAGCCGGCAACACGCTACCACTAAAACAAATACATTTGCATATGGATACGAATTTATCTAGATACTAATGTTGATTATTAAAATACATGATTAACTCCATTGTCCATTGATCAACCATCAGTTATTTTAACTCCATCGGTTAGTCTATGCTCTAGCTAAACTCTATCTACAGAACAATCAGTTCATTGAATACGTCTGGGTACTAACAGTGTAATAACAATAATAACATAGTTTGTGTGCCAAACAATACAATCACATCGGCAACACTTTCGCCTCTCACACGTCTGTTTTGTTACGGGGGTAGTTCAGATTTGTGGCTGGTGAAAGCTTCTACTATTGAAACCGTTAAGATGACCCATGGGTGGACCCTTCCGTGGCCGCCTCTGTGTTCGTATGAAAACACAAACTCTCATTGTGATCTTGTTTATTTATGTGTTCACATGACAGGCTTAGAAGAGATCCTCAGGTTTTTCTATTCTCTTTCGCAAACTGTTGGTCTCCGAGTTATATTTGACAAATGTTTGTGCTATGTGATATTATTTTCACATTGGTTTGTCTCTGAACACACGTTCTACCGCTTCACAGATGTACAATGTTGTGTGCCTTGCATTGGTAGAAATAAGATTATAATAGGGAATATCTAGTATTCGAAGTATAAGATAAAAAATAGCTTAACAATAACTAAACGGTAAACGTCATGCTATACATAGTGTCATGCGCCTAGAAAAAAAACTCGGTATTCTAATCTTTAAATTATATTTGGTTTAAATGTAACTTGATTCTCACCATAATAATGAACAGTTTTGAAATTCTAAAAAATGCATAACTCATAAGCATACTTAAACGTAGCATATGTATATCTTGATGGGCGCCTGTCTTTTGTGTGTTTTAATTATTGTTTTTTTTTAATTTTGTCTTTATTTATTTATTTATTCTTTTTATTATTTACACTCATATTAATATTTTTTATGCTATTTTATCCAAACAATTTTTTTTTTCAAAAACCTTTTTTCTTTTCTTTTCTTCATTTTTAGAGATTTTTACAAATCCCACATACATTTATATGCGTTTTTTATTTACAATGATTTACAAAAAAGTAAACTAAATCAAACAGAATCACAAATCAAAATGATAAAATATGAATTTTAAGAGGTCACTTAGTAGCAGGAGGACTTGCGTATATAAGGTAAATGTAGAAACCCCTTTCAGACCTTGTGATCTATGGGACAGATGATGTAAAATTCATCTGATTCTATGGTCGACGATTAACGAGAGTGTCATGTGGCTAGCACAAGGCCCAACCATTTTCAGGTACACATTAAATTTGGATGTGTATATAAACAATTGATTTAATTGTACCGACCTGGTGCGCTAGAACAGTAAGATAGTAATAAATAAAGCAGCAATCAGACTTGATCCTGAGAACTCCTCGCAGTGAATCGATATCGATACATAAAACAATTTGTATCGTGTTTTTTAAATCTTGTCTATCAAGAGGGCAACCAATCTGTGTGCGTTTCTGCATCTTCTAATTTCCTAGTTGATAAATTTTAAGAAATGATGACTTTGAACTTTCACATAATTTCTTTTTTAAATCTGTAATATTAAAACATTTTTACATACGAACATTAATCAAGAGTGAAATATTTGACGTAACCAGGCAGTCCCATTTGCGACCTGCACATTCTGCCATAGATCACACAGTCGAAGGTGTCTACGGCGAGGTCTATTAAAGTCTTTAATTCACCGCCTGTGTCTTCGGTGGTAGCTTTCATCACGTTCCTAGAGTGTTATTAAAATAAACATCAACAACAATAACAACATGGCAGCTCACAGAAAGTTGATTGCAAAACTCTAAAGAGAACCCACAGAAGGGACACACATTTTCTTATGGACAATATAAACAAATTTGTTTAGAACTTTGTTTATACATAATTCATATGTTTAAAAACTCAGTCTAAAGATTTAAAAACCCAACAACAACAAAAAACTATTTTTTTCAGATTCAAACTCTGTTCTCTCTTTGTGTATTTGAATTGTCTTACAACCCTACCCTAATAATGGCAGTCAAACAATTTTCTAATGCGTATGTATTAGTTTTTGTTATGTCTCAACACCTGGTCGATTAGAAGTTGAACACCTGCTGAATGAAATGAAAACAGAATCAACTACATTTTAAAAGGGGAATTTTGTTTTTTAATTAGAGGATCGTTCTTTCTTTTATGTTCATGTTTTCATTTTCTCTGGGGTACATTTATCAACTTATGAACAATACATCTACTGACAAAGGTTTCTTTTTATTGTTGCTGGTGGCTATTTACTATTTGAGGTGATGTAAACTTATGCACGAAAGTAAAGGATGATGCTGTAGATCTATCACATAGAAAAGCGTTTAAATCTTTTTTTCTTTTTGAAATAAGAATAAGATGATCTAAATATAAATATGAAATCAAGAGTGGAAAAGAGGGAAAATAACAAGCTTATTCTAAGATTTAATATTTTGGTTTTCTTCAAGATTTAGTTGTAATATGCGGTGAGGTTTCTTCTAGATCTGTTTGTTTTACATGTTTTGGATGTTCCTTCAGAGTTGAAGATAGTTCACATCCTAGTCCAAACCTCCCGCAGGACGACGGGGAAAGGGAGCGGGCAGGGTTTGAACCCGGGACCATCGATAAATCCAAACGACAGTCCAGCGCGCAAACCGCACGACCAGGCAGCCATCCTTGTTGTAATATACAGTGACAAATCTTCTAGAATAATCTAGAATAACTAGATCTAGTTGTAATATGCTGTGAGTTTTTTTTTATTCTAGATCTTGTTGTAATATCCGATATTTTTGTCACGAACCTTGCACAGGCTTCCTCACACAGTAAATGTATTCA
Organism: Biomphalaria glabrata; assembly: GCF_947242115.1. NCBI lineage: Eukaryota > Metazoa > Mollusca > Gastropoda > Planorbidae > Biomphalaria > Biomphalaria glabrata. The sequence goes on along the minus strand of NC_074714.1, from coordinate 17,959,793 downwards.
CTTCGCACGAGCCCCTGTGTGTGAGTGTGTGTGTGTGTTTTTATTGTTTGTGTTTTATTCAAATCAAATTTTTCTACATGGTTCTTGAATAATTGTTTGACAATGAATTTCAGAAAAAAATAATTCTCTTACAAATATTTTCCTTGATATATATCACCGAGGATCAAATGTGTGCTTTTTACCGTTTGTTTCATTCGTTGAGATGTAAAGTACAACTTAATGTACACATGAAATATTGCGTGTGTAGTGTGTACCATAGATCTAGAGCAGGGGTTCTGAACCTGTGGGTCAATTGGGGATTGTATAAAGGGGTCGCCGAGCATTTCTAGACGATAACTTTTAACTTCCTCTCTCTCTTTCTCTCTTTCTTTCTCTCTCTGTCTCTCTCTTTCTCTCTTTCTTTCTCTCTCTGTCTCCCTCTTTCTCTCTCTCTCTTTCTCTCTCTGTCTCCATCTTTCTCTCTCTCTTTCTCTCTCTCTCTTTCTCTCTCTCTCTTTCTCTGTCTCCCTCTTTCTCTCTCCCTCCCTCTTTCTCTCTCTCTTTCTCTTTCTGTCTCCCTCTTTCTCTCTCTCTCTCTCTCTCTCTCTCACTCCGAATGTATTCTAGGGACTAGAAATATAAAGAATGGGAAGAGGAGAGATCGAGTGGTAGATTGTGCGTGAGTGTTTGACCATAGTTAAGAACAGATGGTCATCAGTTGGTCATCTCGATTAATTATCAGTCATCGCAGTTCATTGTCCCAAGATCACCTTGAAAATAGTGTTAAGGCACCATGCTATTCAATCGTAACTTTACTCACTGACTCCTATAGAGGGTGTGGTGGCGAAGATGTAGGCCGATTGAAGCCTTGTACAGGCTGGCGATGTGGGGGTTATAAGAGTGAAGGTAGATGTGTGGGTGAGATGTTTTGTGAGGGTCGTTAGTTTGTTTTTGGGATATGAGGGAGGTGGTTATTGTGTGTGTGTGTGTGTGAGTACTTCCGTGTTAAAAGATGCCAGGTGGCTGAGTGGTTAAGTCTTCTGAGCCTGGAATTCTGGACTCGAATCTCGTTGAAGACTGGGATTTTCGGGATTTTTAAGTCAACCCAACTATAATGGGTATCTGGCTTTAGTTGGGGAAAGTAAAGGTTGTTGGTCGTTGTGCTGGCCACATGATACCCTGCTCGTTAACCGTTGACGGGTGACCTTTGTCCTATATATCGCAAGGACTGAAATGGGGACTTTATAAGTATTATTTTTTAAATTTTGGTTCGGGTCCAAGTATTTTGTCTTGACATTTAAGACATATCAATTTTTATTTCATGTTATATTAGTTTTACATAATCGATTCTTTACACTAACAGCTGCAGTGGATTGAATCGATTCTGCCATTTGACTAGCACCCATCATCATCATCTTGGTTTCCCGGCATGCTTTAAAACATTCTTTTTGTTCTTTCATCATCTAAAAAAAGAGATCCCATCCAGGATAACAACAGGGGAGGCTAATCGCTTAGTTAGCTCCAAGTAAAGGCTTCAAAGAGAGTTAGAGAATCAAAACTATTTTCAATCACACGTCCCATTGATCACCCCAGGGAGTCTCAAACGGCAACTCACTTTCGACTGGGTGCCTGGGTACGAGTCTATGTCCTTGAAATAAAAGCAAGAGTTAGCCTAAACGTCTATCCAGTAAAACGACATTACATAAACAAGAAAAGTTAAAGCGGTTGGTTGTTGTGCTGGCCACATGACACCCTCCTTAACCGTGGGCCACAGAAACAGATGAACTTTACATCATCTGCCCAAGGTCTGAAAAGGGCACTTTACTATATAAAATGTAAGGGCTTCATAAATTGAAAATATGACAACTACAAATAAACAAGAGCCCGAGCCTCGAGTGCTGAATAATAAATGCACATTTAGATTTTTTTTTGTTCAGACTTCGCGATCTATTGGGCAGATCATGTAAATGGTAACCTTTTATTAGTTTAAAGGTAAACGAGGGTGTTATGTGGCCAGTACAACGACCTTCTGTTGTGGCTTTCCCCAACTTAATGTCAGTAATCCAGTATTGTAGTGTTGACTCTGGCGTCCTGAAAAAAAAAATCCTGGATTTAAAGAACAAAAAAACAGTATTCTCTGGGGTTCGCACCCTAGTCCACTTGTTTCGGAAAAGTATTGATTTGCTATTGCTTCTTTATTCAATGAGTGGCTAGTGTGTACATCAGCTAATTGTGTAATGGTGTTATGGTAATATATATTTGTGCATTACATACAATATTAACAGCATAACAGTTTTTACATTATTGTGTATCTGTAAAGTAATAACCCTTAAATATGATCACATTCTCTCCCCTTCAAACATATGCTATATCCTATTCTATACAGTAGATGTGAGTTTAAAAAAAAAAGAAGACAAGAATTCTCTCCCGTTTTTCCCCCTCTTTGTATTTTGTTTCTCGCCTGTTTCCCGACGTGCCGAAGCCGTAAGAAAAACAAAGTTGATCATCAATCAGCTCGAATTTACATCCAAATCTCCAACTTCCCATCCCTACGACATCTTCATTAGCCTCATAGCTTTCAATAATTTGCTCAGGCAAAATGGAGATGTGTTGTTGTTTTTTTTCTTCCCTGATTTTTTTGCTTTCAATTTAACCGCAGGTGGAAATCCGGAACATTTTTCAGAATAACGCGCATGCGCATTGCAACATCTGCACAGAACTCGCTTCAGAAGACATTGTTCAAAATAAATCCACATTTATCAATTTGAATATCTGCTAATCTATAGATGTGATATTTCAACTAGATTGAATGTTAAAACACATTAAAATATTTTTTTTCTTCATTTTTGGGGGTTGTGGAAGTGGATGAAATCATTTGAAAAGAAAATTAAAACTGTAAACTTCAAACAATATGAAAGAGAGAATACACTTTTCTTTTCCTGATATTGCTTCGTGTATCATCTAACAGGAGTCGCGGTGGCTGAGCGTTAGAACGCTTGACTTCCAAACTGGGGGTCCCGGGTTCAAATCCTGGTGAAGACTGGGATTGTTATTTTCGGGATCTTTGGGCGCCTCTGATCTATCTACCCAGCTCTAATGGGTACTTGACAATAGTTGGGGAAAAGTAAAGGAGGTTTGTCATTGTCTGGCCACGTTACACCCTCGTTAATCGTAGGTCACAGAAACAGATGACCTTTATATCATCTGCCCTATAGACCACAAGGTCTGACAGAGAAACATCATCTAACACCAGTAACACCTCAACTTTCGTCAGAAATAAAGATTACGTCCTTAAACTCCTGCAGGACGGCAGAAGATCGCATCTGGCAGGGTTCGAATCCTTGTACCATCAAAACAACAATCAGAAGCTCGTAGGACCTGAAAAAAAAATGTACATCTAAGGTCACAATGGTAAAAGTGTCAATGGATCATTATGAAATATATTTTACATTTATTGACTAACTCATTGAATAGAATAGTGATTCAAATGTTGTTTTTAAAAAAGAATTTTGATACGAACTTCGTTTTAGTTATGAGTTTCAAAAATAACGAACTACCTTTATAGCGCGCAGTTTTGACATATCCTCATTATAGGGGCCTACACTTGGCAGTCTAAATAAGACTAAATAGAGCCCAGATCTAGATATATTTATAATATATAATGTATTAATAATTTGAACAAAATTCTAATTATTAAGGCAATAACGTATCTTCTGACAGCTTATGGGTGAAGATTTATTTAGTATGTAAACAATAATCACATTAAGAAATGAATCGGATACGAACAGCATAGTACACCATTACCCGGTAACTACTATTCATGATCATAACATTGGCCTACGTCTAGTAATTGTAAGATTCAATGTGTAAGTTCATACGAGTTATGGTCTAGATATAGTAGATTCTAGATCAAGATTCTATATCTAGTTCTAGATCGAGACTTAGATCTAACTCTAGATCAAGACTTTGTTCTATTTCTAGATCTAGACACTTAGATCTAGTTCTAGACCTAGACATAGATCTTGAATCTAGATTTAGATCTAGATTTAGATCTAAAACTAGATCTAGTTAGATCTATGTCTAGTTTATATGACAAATGACAATGGATATATTAATTTATTATTTGCGAGGGGAAAGACTTGTACACAATTGTAGCTTAAAGTAGGTCAAGATTTTTGTTTTCGTGTTACTAATTTATCTAATTTTGTAAGAAGAATAAATCTTTTTTAGTTTCTCTTTATTACATGTAACATGTTATAAATTTTGAATGTATGGATACGGTTTATAATTATTATTTTAAAAAAAATATAAGTGTACGCTAAATGAATATATAGAGATGCTGTGGCTCGGGGTAAAGCACTTGGAAACGGAAGTCCCGTGTTCGAATCCTGGTGAAGACTCTAGGTGGACCACTTCGGGGGCCGATTTTGAGTTTGTGTTTCCACACAAACTGTCTTTGTAACGTTGTTTTTTGTTTGTTATCTACTCGTTTGTTTCCTTCACAATTCTCCCTCGCGTATCCGTGCAGCCACAATGTGACAAGATTTCCTCCATTGGTTATCGAACCTAAACAGAACAAATGTAGAATACTCTCGGTCCATATTCTTTAAAAACACAAATTTCACCCAGAGTTGTATTTGTTGGTCTCGAGTTGTCTCGCGCTCTGTCTATTCCTTTCTCTTGACATTATGTAGAAGAATGTGTGTCATCGAGAATAAAAATTGTACAAAAGCTTTTAGAGCGATTCTAAACGCTCACTGCTAATGTTGAAATGTTTAAAAAAAAGATTAACTGTATTTTACACTTTGAAAAATGCGTTCTTTGTTTTATTTCAAGAAGTTTAATGCACTAATAATTGAATTACAACAGAATGAGAAACTTTGCTTTGGATTAAAAAGGGTTGAAAAGATAAACCTCACATAGCAAAGACTTCCGGGTCTAATTGGCATAATATGTAGCTAGGAGCCAAGCTAGGAGCCAAGCGATTTTGTTTTTAATAATTTCCAGAATTTATTTTAGAATTGGATTTGTTTAATTCCTAGTCATTAAGTTTAAATCAACAAGATGTGAGTAAGTTGACACTGAGTTTGATATCGGATAACTGAATCCTAGACAGACCCACCATTCAATTTACGTCCTAATGGAGGAAGGTGCTTTGTTCTTTGTGTGCTTTAGACAAACACAAACCATTCTGATTTAATAACATTGTTGATTATGTTGATTTACCTAATTGATTTACCATGGCGATTTACCAATGTGATTTATTATGGTGATTTGTCATGGTTTGATTTATTCTATGATTTGCCAACGTGATTTACTGAGCTGATTTACCCTGATGATTTACCCTGGTGATTTACTAAGCTAGTGTGTCCTGATTTACCCTGGTGATTTACTAAGCTAGTGTGTCCTGATGATTTACCCTGGTGATTTACTAAGCTAGTGTGTCCTGATGATTTACCCTGGTGATTTACTAAGCTAGTGTGTCCTGATGATTTACCCTGGTGATTTACTAAGCTAGTGTGTCCTGATAATTTACCCTGGTGGTTTACTAAGCTAGTGTGTCCTTATGATTTACCCTGGTGATTTACTAAGCTAGTGTGTCCTGATGATTTACTGAGCTAGTGTATCCTGATGATTTAATCTGGTGATTTACTGAGCTAGTGTATCCTGATGATTTACTGAGCTAGTGTATCCTGATGATTTAATCTGGTGATTTACTGAGCTAGTGTATTCTGATGATTTACCCTTATGATTTACTAAGCTAGTGTGTCCTGATGATTTACTAAGCTAGTGTGTCCTGATGATTTACCATGATGATTTAGTAAGCTAGTGTGTCCTGATGATCTACTAAGCTAGTGTGTCCTGATGATTTACTAAGCTAGTGTATCCTGATGATTTACCCTGATGATTTACTAAGCTAGTGTGTCCTGATGATTTACTAAGCTAGTGTGTCCTGATGATTTACTAAGCAAGTGTGTCCTGATGATTTACCCTGATGATTTACTAAGCTAGTGTGTCCTGATGATTTACCCTGATGATTTACTAAGCTAGTGTGTCCTGATGATCTACTAAGCTAGTGTGTGCTGATGATTTACTAAGCTAGTGTGTCCTGATGATTTACTAAGCTAGTGTGTCCTGATGATTTACTAAGCTAGTGTGTCCTGATGATTTACTAAGCTAGTGTGTCCTGATGATTTACTAAGCTAGTGTGTCCTGATGATTTACTAAGCTAGTGTGTCCTGATGATTTACTAAGCTAGTGTGTCCTGATGATTTACTAAACTAGTGTGTCCTGATGATTTACTAAGCTAGTGTGTCCTGATGATTTACTAAGCAAGTGTGTCCTGATGATTTACCCTGATGATTTACTAAGCTAGTGTGTCCTGATGATTTACCCTGATGATTTACTAAGCTAGTGTGTCCTGATGATTTACCCTGGTGATTTACTTAGCTAGTGTGTCCTGATGATTTACCCTGGTGATTTACTAAGCTAGTGTGTCCTGATGATTTACCCTGGTGATTTTCCATCTCTTTATCATCTTATTCTTTCTCTCTTTTTTTCTTTTTTGGTTTTGTTCATCTCGACATTTCTCTCTTTCTTTCGTTCTCACATTATTTGTTTCAACATGTTCATCCCGATTCCCTTGACTACAAGTAGTACAAGTTGGGAAACATCGTCATTACCATCATCAAACTCCATTGGAGAAACATCGTCATTACCATCACCAAACTCCATTGGAGAAACATCGTCATTGCCATCATCAAACTCCATTGGAGAAACATCGTCATTACCATCACCAAACTCCATTGGAGAAACATCGTCATTGCCATCATCAAACTCCAGTTGAGAAACATCGTCATTACCATCACCAAACTCCATTGGAGAAACATCGTCATTGCCATCACCAAACTCCAGTTGAGAAACATCGTCATTACCATCACCAAACTCCATTGGAGAAACATCGTCATTGCCATCATCAAGCTCCAGTTGAGAAACACCATCATTACCATCACCAAACTCCATTGGAGAAACATCGTCATTGCCATCATCAAACTCCAGTTGAGAAACACCATCATTACCATCACCAAACTCCATTGGAGAAACATCGTCATTACCATCACCAAACTCCATTTTAGAAACATCGTCATTACCATCACCAAACTCCATTGGAGAAACATCGTCATTACCATCACCAAACTCCATTGGAGAAACACCATCATTACCATTACCAAACTCCATTGGAAAAACATCGTCATTACCATCACCAAACTCCATTGGAAAAACATCGTCATTACCATCACCAAACTCCATTGGAAAAACATCGTCATTACCAAACTCCATTGGAAAAACATCGTCATTACCATCACCAAACTCCATTGGAGAAACATCGTCATTACCATCACCAAACTCCATTGGAGAAAAATCGTCATTACCATCACCAAACTCCATTGGAGAAACATCGTCATTACCATCACCAAACTCCATTGGAGAAAAATCGTCATTACCATCACCAAACTCCATTGGAGAAACATCGTCATTACCATCACCAAACTCCATTGGAGAAACATCTAGATCTCAGCGAATGTGGACTCTATCTATTGCTACTTAAAATCCTACGTATCAAGTTACCCAATCAACTAATACTAAGGAGATACAATGAAGTGTCTAAGCTTCTCGAGGATCTGAGTCAATTGAAATTTCATTTGGATCACCTTTGATGTTGATTTTTTCATTTAGCACATATTATACTGTCTAACATCTAAGAGAATCCTATCAATAAAACTTTTACATTATACGTTTGCTTTGGTCCTTAAGATTCATTCCTGCTACCTTTTTTCGCCTGTCTGTCATCTCCCTCGGCACCTACTGTACGCCCACGGCCACCACCAAACAATTGTCCCCTGCATTTCTTGGTCGCATCCCCCCAATCTAGCAAATGTCAACACACCCCTGCCATTAACCCTTCTAACGCCCCGTCCTCCTTGTATACAGACACACCAGCAGACAGACAAGGTCATTGTCAGTGCCGTCAACGTGGCTGTGAACTCTGACACTTAATAACAGCTCGAGAGAGACATGGTCGTATCTGTCATGGGGAAAGAAGGAAAAGGAGGCGGGGGGGGGGGTTCATGTTAAGTGAAACCACTTTTTATTTCGGTTATATGTGTTGAGTGTAGCTTTTGCGTGTGTGTGTGTGTGTGTGTACGTGCGCGTGTGTGTGTGTGTGTTAGCCTTCTAGAAGGAAGGTAGGAACATGTCTGTGAAATGATATTAGTGGGTGGCATTCATCAGAGGGCTTCAATCATTTGTTCCAGTTATTTGAGGACTTATGTCGCACGCCTTTAAGAGCTGGATACTTCCTGGCCAACTGCATCAGAATATTTCACTGTATGGTTAGGCTTTCTTTCTTTCTCTGCTTTGCTTGCAAAATTATAGTGAGGTCGTGTGGTTAGACTTTCTCTCTTTCTCTGCTTTGATTGCAAAATTATAGTAAGTGCGATGGACCTGAGATGGATCTCTGCCCTCTTCCACCCCTTACCGTCCTGCCAGAGGTTATACCGAGAGTTCTGAGGAGGTGTAACTCTATCCACGCTTCAAGGGAATCCTCGGGTAGGAATGGTGTGGAAGAATTACAGGGCGGAATGGAATTATAACGAAGGCAATGAGTTCGTCAGTGACAGAGAAGAGTCTTTTTAAGTTGTATTAGGCGTTTGTTTGTTTACATTGTCCGTATGCAGTAGCTAAGCTACAAAAAAATATTTGGCGGACGGACAGACAGACAAACAGACATATAGACACAGGGCCTTATGTAACTCTCACGTACTTCTATGCACAGAGGACGTTACCCTCAAGCCATTGCTTTATTCCAAGTTTCCATTGAAATATTCTTTCATTACTCATTCGCATACTGACAATAAATTATGCAATAACGCACAAAATTACATCCGTTTTTAATCGCTTCCTCTGTCACTCTTCCCCCCCCCCCCGGCTCTGTCTCTCTTTCCCCCCACCCCCGGCTCTGTCTCTCTTTCCCCCTCCCCCCCCCCCCACCCGGCTCTGTCTCTCTTCCTTTAACTGAATAAAACAAGCAAAGGCGGTAATCTAACACTAAGGTCTTTCCCTTCTCCCACAGATTGTGTACGTTTGATTCAGATATGCCCTTGTCTCTGTCTCTCTCTCTGTCTTGTCATTAATGACATTGCATTTCCTTATTAATTAAATTATTGTCAACCGCCTCTTGAAAAGATTCACGAGTTCTGATTTTATTTTTAATTTTTGAGCAAGTTACAATGCCCTTGTTTTGGAATAAAGACATTAAAAACAAAAGTGGCTGTAAAAAATGTAAACATCTCCAGCGTAGGGTTCGTTTGTAGGTTTATGTTTGAAGACATTAAAAAGAAGAGTCACAATTTTCACTATCTTTTATTTTTTCTACCGTCCCGTTGTTTCCGGTCGTTTCATTGTAGCACCAAACAGCTGGTAGACAACTAAACCGTTGTAGGAGTAATATAACTTAACTAAAAAGACTTCCAATAACTTGAGTACCTTCGTGTGAACAAAACTATATATAACTTTATTTAGAATATAGACAACAAAGAATGAAGTTGATATAAAATCAAATAAATGTACTAGACTTAAGTAATAGTATTTCTTAGCAAAAACGAACTCGTTACAATAACACAACCGTTCAGTCCCACGTTCTGGAGTGGTCTCTCCTAAGACCGAAATGACGACAATGCAATCGATGTTGCATCATTCACAAAGAAACGCTAACCTTTTCCCACCGTCACCATAGAAACTCACACATCACACACACTCCATAAGATTTCCACATTTTCTCTACATATTTTACAAGGGAAAGAATCAAGGAGGACAGACGCTAAAAAAATATTTCACATTCCAACGCTTTGCACTGTCTTGTCTTTATTCTTGTATCTTCATTTTCGGTCTTTGTCTCCACCCCCTTTTTGTTTTCAATGTGTCTCTTTTTCTCAGGTTTATTCTTTCCCTTTCTTTGTCTCTGCCTGACTATCTCTCTGTCTCTCTCTGTCTCTCTCTCTCTCTCTCTCTGTCTCTCAATCACTATGTTATACAACTCCGCTAGTTACTGTTTGGATATATTTACATTATAATAGAAAAGATTTTATAGATACGATTTGTTGTAAAAAAAAAAAAGGCTAAAATCTCCTAAAATATCGAGTGCCTCGCCCCTTGTTATAGTTATTGACAAATAATATTATAATATCAATGACCATTTCTTCCTGTCACATGTCACATTTTCACCAAACATAATAATATGTACACGTCATTTTTATAACAAAATGTATATATATATATATTAGATTATGAAACAAGCTTTAAAAAAAATACCATACAATGTAAATGGCTTCTTGGTCGTGTGGACTGCCGCCTCGTTAGCCCCGAGTTCGAAATCTTGTCTGCTGCCATCCCCCCCCCCCCTGCCGTCCTGCTGAGGTTTGGACTTCATTGCCGAAGGAACGCCCGAATAGACCAACAAAACCCCAACAAAACAAAGGCGCCCTACAATGTATAAATACAATGCATAACACAAAACGAGCAAATGCCATTTCCTTCTTTAATTTTTTTAGATTGTATGTAGATCTACATGTATATTTTTAGCTTGAAAGACTTCTGTGTTTTCCCAACACACACGTAAGGGGAAGGAACACAGAGCTGAGGCGGAGAATAAGATTGATAATATCCAAGAGGTTATCTCCTCATGTTTCTATAATTATTGGCTTAACTTGTCCGTTATATGATCTCTTGTCGCCCCTCTCGCCTGTGCTCGCGCTTCAGAGCCGGGCCTCGTCTGCAAGGATAGGAGAAACAGAGGGGATGACGTAGAGAGACAGACTTCGAGAGGGACAGAGCGAGAGAGAGAGAGAGAGAAAGAGAGAGAGAGAAAGAATTAGAATCCAATATGACCCATTGTTTCCACGTGCCGCTGTAATGACCGCTTCTAAAACAAAACCATCAATTACTGACCAAAGTTAGCCAGAAACTTCAGCCCAACCGCCTTTGACCACTCATTTCAAATTGTTGGTCTCTCGACACAGAACTTCCTGAAAGGAAAATATTGCAGACGATCTATTACGTCATTTGTTTTGATATATTACAGCTTCCGGCCTCCATTGGCATAAAAAAATATCGACTTTTCGTCAAAATCGTATTCGACGTCATTACCATTTTCATTGCAGTAATTACACACTAGATAATTACACACTTGATTCTTAACCTAATTACTACATTACAGCAAATCGTAATATCATGAATTTAAACATGATACAGCAATTAGATTTCAGAGCACGGCATTTATTCTGGTCAAAATAGGATGCTTGAATCCTATTGGTAGTTTCTCTTTATTGGTAGTAATGAGTTAAAAATGAAGAAAAATTACAAGATTAAATAAGATAACATTTAGATTATTTTTATTCGTAAATGGAATTTTTATTTTAAAATCTGTCTTTTTCTTTTTCGTAATTTATTTGTGTTTTATTTTGTTTTATTTATTTTTTAATTTTTTTTTTGACGTATTATTATTGTTTCGATTATTAGCAGACGGTTAAAATCTTGAAGTACTTACACAAATCAGACAACTTTAACCCAAAAATATGACAGTTGTTCGATGCCAATCCAAACATTATCAAACACATTTAATTATGACACATAATTTTTTTTTTTAAATCCAACCATAATTTTAAAAACGTTACTCTGTACACTGCACTTAAAATCATCTACAGAATATAAGACTCTCCTTTTTGCTGTGTACCAGCGGCATGGACTTCAACACAGCTTTAAGGTCTATGTGGTTGTTGTTTGGCCTAATCATTTAGCTGGTCGGCATGGACGTTTGATGGCACTCCCATTTGTTTTTGCTTCTTCCCTTCCCCGTCCTTTAATGAATTCATTGATATTGTTCGCGAAAATGAGCCTCGAGAGAGGATAAGTTATAAAACGTTTATGTAACATTTATGTAACTTTAACGTTGATGTAAAGTTTATGTAAAGTTGAAGTAACTGATGTAACATTGATGCATGGTTGATGTAAAGATGAAGTAACTTTGATGTAAATTGATGTAACATTGATGTTACGGCAACAAGTAACGCTGGTGTAACACAGAAAAAAAAGGACCCTCTATTTGTTCTTCTTGATGACACATATCCTACCTTTAACTTATCCCCATAGTTTAAAAAAAAAGAAAAGATACTATTTAACTAAGTGCTTTGCTAATACCATATAGGGTTTGACTAATATTGGTCAGTGTGAGCCTGTAGTCTTACTGGCTGGACTCACCTTCCACCTGGGCAGTTATCTACCCTTGACCTTCGTCGGGGAGTAGGTTTACCCATTGTTTAAAATGAATCACTGGTCAATACAAGCTTTGTGAGGATTTGTATGGTTGAACATTGAGCGCTGTGGCGTAGGTAGGAGCGGGGCTGTCTAGGTGGTGGTAGTGGAGTGTGGGGGCGGCAAGAGGGCGTGCATTGGGGTAGGTAACTAGCCCATGAGTCAATCAATGCGGGTTGGGGGGAAGTTGTGGAAGAGCGCGAGGGAAGTTTGTAGAAACGTATCGCTTACCCTTGTTACTTTCCCAAACAGAAATGTCACAGTGGCGATATGGAAGAATCAGGTAAGGGGACTCGAAATGGGAGAGTGGGCGCGTGTTGGGATAAAGGTGACTGTAAGATAACATACAGGACAAACATACACTGTATTGTTTTCAACTTACACACACACACACACACACACACACACACCATAGTCACTCGCCGTTTGACCAGTTTACACTATCACACTCACGCATATAACAACACATATTCTTCTAATACTCTTACACACACAGTCATATGACATGACGTATGATGCTGACTCACACACAACAACATGTACGCCTAAACACATATAGACTAGAACGACTACGAAAGTTGTATATACATGACTCTTGCTTTTTTTTGTTTGTTTTTACAAAGCATATATCAACTGACTCTGTAGATGTGTACAGAACTTCTATCAACTCACTCTGTAGATGTGTACAAAACTTCTATCAACTCACTCTGTAGATGTGTACAAAACTTCTATCAACTCACTCTGTAGATGTGTACAGAACTTCTATCAACTCACTCAGTTTAGACACGTGATTTCTCCAACACCCAATTCTCGGATCAAGTTGAAACGTCGCACAATTATTCATTTACATAAACAAGACGTAAAGTAGTAGTAAGACGAGACATGAGTGGATTAAAAAAAACAAACTAATTAGACAATTATTTACTAGTAATTCATTATTTTGTTTAATACCAGCAAGAGAAACTTAATACTTCAGAATTCACAGATATGGCTGAAATTGTTGGGTTTAATTCCCTTAAATAATTGTTAACGCTGTTTCTCCCTAAATCATTTTCCGATCAAGCTGATACTTTAAACAATTATTTATTGTACTTAAAAAAACATGAATCAATTATAAAAAATACTCAATTAGTGAATTAACTATTGGTAATTAATTATTTTGTTTGATATCGAATAAAGGAAATAACTTTTACATTATTGGTAGATATAGTTTGAAGAACGGATTTTTCCCCTTCTGGTGATTTTTTTTTTAAAAGAATTTTAAATATATTTTGCTTGCTTTTACAATTTCTAGTAGTACCTTGTAAACTCTTCATGAGTTTAAAATATAATAAAACTAGGTAGAAACTGAATGGGTATTTCGTAGACGGCTCTAAATCCCCTCTAATGATTGTCCTACAAATGTGAAAGTTTATGTATATATTTGGGTAAAAGATATTTACCTAACTGACAAAACAGCGAAAACTCTGGTTTGACCGTTATACTTTAAATCATATTATGTTCTTAGTTTTTTTAAATATATTTTGAACACTGAACATTGGAGGCGCAGATCTGAAAGGGGAAACTTTACTAACACGCTTTCATCGGGAATTCCATCACGTGACTCCAATGTTTCTTTGTATTCTGCAAACACTTGAATACATAAATAGACGTACAGAAAGATTTTACGCACATTCTTGTGAAGATATTATTAGCTGGACAGTTAATAGAAGAGCTTAATTATGTGGAGCTCAGTGGAATGACTCCTTGCAATAATGAAACATTTCAAGAAATAAATAGAATGAGGAGTTGTCAGCTCCATAAAGAATTATTGATTTAAAATAATAGTGTACTTTTATACTTGTTTATTTATTATAATAGATACAACTTAAACCGATTTGTTCTTCTTTTTTTTTCTTTTATGTCTTCTTGCATTTTCGGCTGGAATCTATATTTAGATCAATAAAGAAAAATACGCCGTTGAACACAACGGGAGCCAAGTGAGTCGATAGTAGCTGATTGACTTACTGATTGCTTACCAAAATAATAGGAAAACAACAAAAAATACAGACAAACAAAAAGAAAGTTATCTCTTTACAGACTTCACGACATTAATTATTACATTGTTAGAACACCTCTGGTAGCCGACGTAACATCGCTGTGGTATTAACTGAAGATAAAAGCTTTCAATAAATAACTGTACTGGCTTTAGTTAGACTAGATCCACATCTGTATGATGTATCTACCCAATGAATATGTATCTAGATCTAACTTCTGGGGTAGTTATGTAGTAGATCAAGAGTCTTGACTTCAATTTTCCTGGATTCCACGCTAAGTACTTTATTCAGACATTGCATAATGAAAGCTTCTTTCTACTCTTTAAAAATCTTTTCTGTTGACTCTTAAGCAACGCGATCATTGTTAGAACTCTAGTCGTATAGTTTTATGCCCTTCGACGCCATATCATCGGCCGACCTAGCCGCCATGTTTTACTGCCGATTATACGTTCGTACTTGAAACAGCTACTTCGTGGCCCGGAGATGTCGGCCGGTATTATGATAAGTTAATCCCCTTGTTTCGCTTACGGCCCCTTTGCAACAGAGCGATGACGTCTTGACCGTCAACTCGGCGGTTCTACACAGTAATAGTTAGCTCGAGAGATAAGTGGTTGTTTACTTTTCAGGTACAGGGGCGGAACTGCTCTGGGGGAAACTTTTTTCGGTGTTTAGGTAAATTATGGCTCTCTGAGGAGCTGGGGTGGTTGTGTCTATGATGTGTGAAGGGCGCGGGGAGTAAGGATCTCGGCAGAGCTCCCTCGTGGATGATCGTGGATTATGGCCCCCATTACACATGTTCCTAACAGGACGATTGTCATTATGTTCTTATGTATTAATCATTGCGGATTTAAAGGGTGATGACTTGTTTTTAATTCAGTCAGTGTAATAAAACCGTTTGAGCTACTAATAGCGTTTCTGCATTCCGATGTAACAAGGATTTTTTTCTTCTTATCTTCTTATGTGGTTCTAGGGCACATGTAAAAACTACCAAATAAATTCTAGATTCACCAATAACTGAATAGTTTTGTTTAATGTTGGAGATTGTCACGATAAACTAAACAATGTCAAAGACGCCAAACTGAAGTTTACTATCGCCAACTAAGAATAAAGACAAGAATTGAGCTATAGTTTTAACCATACTTTAATGCAGGGCAGTACATCATTGTATCGAATCTCCTTTATTACATCTGTTTAGTTGTCCATTTGACTTAGACTAAGTTTTAAGTCATAAACGTAGAACTCAATTACGTCCTTCATTCTCTAATTAGTTTGGGCTTTAAAAAGAAAAGCTTAGAAAGTGGAACTCTCCAGTGCTAGCAAGTGCACACACTGTTACACACCTTTTTAAAACGGAGCTTATCCACACTTCCGCTATTAGTACACCGGATACACCAAACAAAAAAAAAAAGCTCTATAATTTCTGACATGTAAGAAAATCTCGACCATAGTTTAGATTCGTTACTCGATAGATTCTCAACTAAAGAATTATATTTGTTTCGTTTCGCTTGTTACTTGACCGTACATTTGACTTTTTATAAAATTGTAAATATTACAGATTATTCATTACGCAAGTCGTTTTGAGTTTTTAACTGATATAATATGTTTATAAAAGTCACACTCAATAAATTTAGAAAACTGATCTGGTTCCGGTAAAAATTTTTTTTTTCTTTTTCGATCACATCACAGCAATAGTGAAGATCAAAAGTCAGAAGTGTCTGTTGTCCAGCGCGACACGAATGAGTTAATACGTGACAGGACAGAGAGAGAGTTAAACATTTAGTTTCATTGGAAAACTAATTTGTTGAACCGAAATAATTTACATCATTGAATGCAGTGTTAGAAACTCATTAGCAGGGATAGGGAGAAAGCGAGAGAGAGAGAGAAAGCGAGAAAGAGAAAGACAGAGAAAGAAAGAGGGACAGAGAAAGAAAGAGAGACAGAGAAAATGAGATCGAGAGAGAGCGAAAAAGAGAGAAAAGAGAGAGAAGGAGAAAAGAGAGAGAGGAAAGAGAGAGAGAGAGAGAGAGAAAAAGTGAGAAAGAGAGAAAGTGAGAGAAATAGATAGGGGAAAGAGTGTGTGTGAAAGAGAGAGGGAAAGAGGAAGCAGAGAGATAGAAAAGAGAGAAAAAAAAGAGAGACAAAAGAAAGTATCAAGAGAACGGAAAGCGGTTAAGTAAAGACAGTGTGTTATACCTTCACTCGGCATGTGTGACTGTCAAGGTTACTTTATAGAGAAACTAAAATCATGAACTTTGTTATTTTATCGCCTGATAACAAATGACATTTTATATTGGGTTGATGTCAAGAATTATTTCACAATTTCGATTTCCTGATTAGTTGGGTAGATATTTGTTGAGCGCAATTGCTTACTGACAATGTATGCGCGCACACACATACACACACACAAAGAACTAAATACCTTAGGGCTTAGATGAAGTCCCATGAATGTTGATAGCATCACTAGGACCCATAAAATATGACACCACTGAAGAAGGGTTGTGTACCCAATGATAAGGGATAAAGCTTAAACTTTCTCTCCCCCGTCCCCCCCCCCTCCAAAAAATAAATAAATAAAATATTTGATCGTCAATATCTTTTTGGCTTTGAGTAAAATAATATTTTCCTAGGTGTGTCACCTCGGCCACTTAACCGATGGATTAAAACGTATTATTATTCTCGTTCTCAACAAATGTAATATATATATATATATATATGTCTGTTCTTATCTTATTTCTATTCAATAGAGCTAAATGAAAATGAGTTAAAAACAAGAAACCAACCCTGACAACATAACAAAACACACAGCATTATGAACGCTAAAAGAAGTCAGTAATAATTCAAACGTGGAATGAAATAGCCAAAGAAAAACTAATTAGACTTTTTATTTTTGAATGTTTCAGAAACTGAACAGATAATTGAATAGAACGCGGAATACAAGTCTCTTCTCTCAGCTGATCACAAGTGATTTAACTTCCAGTTCTAGGATTGAGAAGTTTGGATCACATTCAAGTCCGATGCTGACGCAATTGAACAGGTTCAATTTATCGGACTTGTCTCAATTCAATGATTGTGAGGTTTTAGCATAAAATGTTAGCGGAGCCTGGCCACAAACAATGCTTGCCTTGAATAGGATTATACTTCTGTTGCCTGGATGGATTACTGTAGGAGTCACGCTGACTTTGGGTAAGTTTGGCTTCATCTAATTTTTTTTTTAAGAGCACAAAGCATGTTAATGATGTTCGTCTAAAACTTACAGGCTAGCACAGTTAAGAGTCACTTGTTCGCTTGGTCTTTGTCAAGGCTATAGATCTAATGGTGTCTCAACAATGACTTTGTTCGCTTGGTCTTTGTCAAGGCTATAGATCTAATGGTGTCATCAACAATGTCTTTGTCAAGGCTATAGATCTAATGGTGTCCTCAACATTGACTAACTAACCTTTTTTTTTAACCATTTCTCCTCTATTAAATTTTCTCATGAAAAAAAAAGGTCAAAACTTGACAGTTGGTCTAAAGCACGGGTGCGTAGTGGGTGGTGCGAATGTGGAATGGTGCTAATACGTTTGGAATATAAACAAGACACGATAGGAAGTTGGCATAGTATAGATGTAGACCAATTGTTTATTTACTGCTATAATTTATTAAAATGATAAAGGGCAATGAAAGTTCTGGACAGTATTTGTAAATAATGCAAATGTCTCGGGCTCAGTCACCATACAAGTCATTTTTTTCTTATTTTTTCAATGACAAATAAAATATGAATTTTTAGTGTATTATATGTTCTTTAAAATAAATCTATATATTTTTTAATTTTACTTTACTGGCTCATATACAGTACACATCATTGGAAATGTTACAGAATCTTAGAAATCTTACAATTGAACAAAAACAAAACAAATTAAATAAAAGAATCTCATTTACCAGTTCATTTTTTCCCCTTCAAATATTGATCTGCAGTTACAGAAGTATAAAGAAAAAGCAATACTGAGAATTATTGTATTAGTACATTGGTGTGTGTCTGTGTGTGTGTGTGTGGGGGGGTGATAACCATTGTTGAATATAGGCTAATTGTAGATTATACTATAATTTACACCAATAATGTCCAGCCTTCTGACCCTATTACAAGTAGGTGGGAAAAAAAAAGTTCAACACTAATATGA
The DNA here is from genome assembly GCF_947242115.1 of Biomphalaria glabrata. Classification (NCBI taxonomy): domain Eukaryota; kingdom Metazoa; phylum Mollusca; class Gastropoda; family Planorbidae; genus Biomphalaria; species Biomphalaria glabrata. The sequence goes on along the minus strand of NC_074714.1, from coordinate 17,941,252 downwards.
AGTATTGCCCCTATGGGCAGCCATACTTATTTCAGATCGAAAGTGAAAACGGAACCTGTTAAAATCGATATTTTGTGATTATGTTTTAACGGTCATTACTACAACTTGGCTAGTGACTTACACTCAGATATTTAAACGTGTTTGTGTTGTTACTCTAACGCAATTCATACAGTGGTAGGCTAGTCAAATGTCATAGAGACCGCATATCTAGGTCATCCTATCCCAGCCAGTTGGTCTAGCAAGAGTGATCCTTTTTTAACATGCCCTGGTTCATAAAGTTCTGAGATATTGAAACACTTCAAGTACTTGATGTACTGGAGGTCGTGTAAGTTTCATCTCTTTCTTTTATCACTTAAATGCGACATCCATCTATAATTGTAGCATCATTATATAGATATCACCATGTTGTCAATGTCTAATCGCTTCGTCCTTTTCTGGGACTGATCTAGTGCTTTTGTTTAGCGCGTTTTCCTTGCGTCTATGTCCCAATATTATGATGGCGTCCTCGTTGAGATCTGGTCCACTTTTGTGAACATGGGGTGCAAGAGACCGTCAGGGAGAAGTCTTCCATGCTGCCCCTAGACGATCAGCAAACACAACTCAACTAGAGGCTAATCTCGAGTTAAAGTTCCTGTTGGGCCGTTGGGGGCACCACTCAAGATCGTCGACCATCTTTCTCCATTCTTCTCTGTCCTTTGGTTTTGAAAGAACCTCTTTCAGCGACAGGCCTGTCCATTCTTTTGTGTTGTCTTCCCATCGCATTCTCTGTCTGCCTCTTCTTATTTTTCCTGGTACTCTTCCCTGAAGGAAGGCCTTTTCTACCCCCGAAGACCTTTCTAATATGGCTAAAGAGTTTCAGTTTGCGTACATAATAGTACGCATACATGACTATATATTTTACTAAACATATTTGATACGATTTATCCAATATTGACTACATATTTGACTAATATCTACACAATTATTTTAAACTGTACATAATGATATTTATATGGGAACATAGTTGACGACATATATTCGTACCAGTCTCTGCCGGGGCTGTGAGACCCGCTAAAAGAAGTTAGTAGCTTGAACGGGCTAAGGGGGAGGCAATGAATGGGGCTTGCAATAACTCCCTCGGGTGATAGACGAGTGGCTAATCTAATTTCAAAGTCCCGCTAATTTAGTTAAAAGAATTCGTAGGTCTAGAGGGACTAGACGGGATGAAGTCTTAAAGAAAAGAAAAAAAAAAGCTAACTTGGTCTCTTTCTAGTGGTCTGTGTAGCCAGGTCATTCTTATTGTGTGGTGGTCATTATCCGAGTATTGTGGCTATTTTCTGAGTTTTGTGGTGTTAGGTCTACGTTCTATTCTGTAGTAACATTTTTGTATTCTTGAATTAAAACTTATTTTGAAACAATTATGTGAAAATGTTTTTTTTTTAGAGCATATTTAGATTTTCGTTTTTAGCGGATATAATCCGTTATTTGTTTTATGCTGTCTGTCTGTCCTTTTGTCTTTCACTTTCAGATCTAACAAACTGAACGTTTTTAGTTGGAAAAAGGCCATACTTATATACATACATACTTATGCCTTCCACAACACACACTCCCTTACAAGTACATACACATATACTTATCTGCAATTCGAAGTATAGAATTATCGGTTCACTGAATGCAAGCTTTAGAATTGATGCTTAGTGAGACCGTACGTTTTCTTGTATGCGTGTGAAAGTCTGTTTTCTTGAATGTTAAATACTTGTAAGCCACGAAGTCACAGGCCTTGACATTTGTGTAGAGGCTTGTTAGGGTTAGGGTCAAGAACTTGTTTCACCATGTGCTTAATTTCCCAAGTGTGTTTCAACCACCAACGCCAACCACCAACGCCACCCAGCAATCAATTCAGCCAATGAACTCATTTGTTGAACTAAAAAAAAAATCCCACCTAGCAGGAGGCGTAGATCGATTACTTTGTTCTTGGTTTTCGCTGAAGACAAAAGTAGTTGTACAACTTTGTACTTCTAATAAGAAATACCCCCCCCCCTTTTTTTTTTCCATTGGTATTAGGGGGACCCGGTGGCTGTGTGGTTAAGCGCTTAGCTTACAGACCTTTACTACATAACGGGTACAGCCTAGTCCCTGTCGCTATATAAGGTATCAGGGTTAGACTGTTCACTACATATATCACGTAAATTATCAAATGTGTCGATTCAATTGGGGCGTCCTTATTAGTCTCTCGTTTCAGCACAATCTCCTCAGGTGCGTTTCTTTAGAGCACAAGTTCCAAGAGACAAGAAAGCGTCGTATCACAGGGCCCATTGTTTCAGTATCATTGTACCTAAAACACATTTTACAAAAGTTTCACGATATTAAATCTTTTTGTCTGCTAACGTTTATTTCTTTGTTTTGTTTCGAACTTTGATATTATCCTCCCATTTTTTGAGAATCTTTTTATAATCCAGTTTCTGCCATAAGTTGAACCAAATGTATCAGTTAACATGATTTAATTTGCTCCCATTGAACCCATTATAAGATTGACCACTTGTAAATACAATTATTTGTATTGGTGACGACTCCACTCGTATAAATCTATTCAGTTCTGGGGTGAAGCCAAATTGTTGTAGAGAATGGATTATAGACACTTACAAAAACTTTTACACACTCCACACAAACACACACACTTAATTCCTTCTTGCACTTAAGTCAGAAGTTCAAACCAGTGGACATGGCTGGAGCTTAGAGTCAGTCTAGGACTAACTGAAATAGCTCCTGTCATGGACACATACTCCGCACGTGCAGAATGACCAGGTCAAGGGTGCAGGCTGGGGAGTTGGTCATCTTATCTGACTGGACTAAGAATTACCCCTGACATTGACCCTTCAACCAGACGCACCCACACACACACTCACACAGGTTGTCTTACACTCACACAGGCTGTTTTACTCTCGTGGAATCTAAGAATTAAAACTAGGATGTGCGTTTTATTCGGATTTTGTGTGTGTGTGGGGGGGGGAGGGGACTGCGGGGGTGTAGTTTACATCTGAGTGTTTCGTTTGAATCGAAATTGATACAAATTCTAGTTTTATCTAACATCTTTTCATTTTCATTTACTAGTGCCTAGTAGACCTAAGCGAACCACACCTTTATGCTTTGTTCAGAGGCCTCCCTGCATTTGGTATCCAACGCCGCTACTGCCTCAGCCGATAAAGACATTTACATTGCAATGTCACAGTACTTTATATGATAAGAACCATACTGCACTGAACTATCGGATCGAATGAGATCAAATGATGAACAGCGCAATACATTGTAGAACCACAGGACACAAATGTACATACAAGGATTAGGATTGCTGAAAGAAAACAACATGGAAACGTAAGCTTAAACCAACACTCTTGAAAAGTGATTGTGATCTGCTGGTCCTGCAATCTTCTTATCGTTCAAGTTTACGGCTCAATGTTCACGTTCAGATTTTGATTATCTGTCTTTGTGGATAAGATTTATGGAGGAATAAAAGAATGGTTCTCAAACGGGCTACACGGCGGGGAATAAGACCGTCAGTTTCTAGTGAAGCGAAAGAGTTGTGTGTTGATAAAAATGAAAGAGATCGTATCGTACGTTTCATTGATTGAAAGTTTATGGCTAAAGGATAGCTGTCAGACTTCCAAACCAATGGTATCAAGCTCAGTTCCTGTATGGAACATCTTTATGATATTGTTGTAGTTTTTAGCCTTACATTTTTTAAAGTCTGAATTAGTCGTCAGATAAGATCTTTGAGAACTATTCTGAGCTAGCTAGATAATTTCTGTAATAGCTAATGAACTCTTAATTCCTATGATTGATGGATAATTAATTTCAAAGAATCTACAACAAAATCTGTTTTCATCAAATATAAAATTTAAAAGATCTAGAAAGTGTCCGTTGAAGACTTAATAGAAAGACTTCAATTGTCTTTCTAAACACTTCCATTGTCTTTCTTAACACTTCCATTGTCTTTCTAAACACTTCCATTGTCTTTCACACTTCCATTGTCTTTCTAAACACTTCCATTGTCTTTCACACTTCCATTGTCTTTCTAAACACTTCCATTGTCTTTCTAAACACTTCCATTGTCTTTCTAAACACTTCTATTGTCTTTCACACTTCCATTGTCTTTCTAAACACTTCCATTGTCTTTCTAAACACTTCCATTGTCTTTCACACTCCCATTGTCTTGTCATTGTTGTGTAACTCCACGTATAATGACAACCACATTAAAAGAGGGTAGAAGATCAGGGACAAACATATTTATGTTGAAATAAGTCGAAATGATAATTTAACTGACATCTTTATAACAAGGCGAATTTGGTACTTTAAAAAAAAACAACTTTTAAAATGATTTTTCTGAAGGGTCTTTAAGACAGTCGGTTTCTTCTGGTAATACAGTATTCCAGAGCAGAAATGTTCGATAACTCGTACTGTGTTATTTGGACATTTTTAGATAATCACCCTTGTCACTGTATACGCTGTTCGGTTTTATCGCGATGATTAATACACTCCAGGTTTAATTAGTTAAGTGGTGGTGATAACGCGCTTTCTATAGCTGTATGATTTGTTTCGGTAAACTTCTGGTCATACAAGATTAACTGATGAAAACAATCTGGTTTATTTGTGTTTGTGTTCGCGCGTGTGCGTGCGTGTGTGTATAGGGGAAATTCCCGATTACATTCTTACAGTTCTGTTTAAGCGAATCGAAAGTACAAATATGCAAACAGTTGTTTTTTTAATCGAAACCAGCAGATAACATTGTATTGCAGTGAAACTTCCAGGGGCGGCTTTAGCAGCGCGCGGGGCGCAGGGCGGGTGATCAGGGCCACAATTATTTGTACGATGGGCTGACGGTGATAAAAGATTCTCTTTATCCCGGGCCCCCATAGTAAGGAGGCAGTGTTCGTTTTATAGGTTAGGATGTCCTTCTCTTTTGTAACTCCGTAAAGGTCTTCTCTACTTATCTTATAAGTTACAGACGTTACTTCAAACGAGAGGACGATTGAGTCCTACGCGTGTCCCTGTGTCAGTCTAGTCATGTTCGTAAGTGAGTTAAGCTCTGCCAAGTCGTTGGTTTTCTTGGCTGATTCAGGCAACCCATTCCAAGCACTAATAGTATTAAGAAGGAAGGAGCATATGTACAAGTTTGTCCTAGGTTTCTTTTAAGAAAGGTGAAACACAGTGGACTACAGTCTGTGATAGTACTGTGTGGCCAGAACACTGACCTTTACTATCGACACCAGATGCCAGATGTACTAGCTAAATTAAACTGAATCAACTTACACATGACCAGAAATCTCAAGCGGTACAAAATCCATATAACTCATTCTCAGGAATGGAATTCAGGAACTATGCCAAATCAGCCAATTGCTTGAACACTCATTTGGTACTCATATTTCCAAGACAGATATAATGCAGATGTTTATGTTACAGAAAAGCAAATATTCAAATTGGTATGCCAGATTTATATCTTAGACTTACAGAATATACAGTTTCAGATTTATACAGGTTTTTTGCTAATCTCTAGATTTGGATGTTATTGGTATGTTTCCTACCTATGGAACTATACGCGTTTATAAACAAATGATAATTATCTTTTGATAGTTTCAAATTTTTAGCAAACGAACTTATTCTCATACAAGTATTATCTCCCCTTAACTAGCACTCTCAATACATAATGCAAATTAGTTAATCACGACTACTTAATCAAATAAGTAATCAATATTTCCATTGATTCATGTATAGTCCTCAACATATTAATTGTGCAAAGTTTTAACTTTACCTGAAAATTGGATTTGAGAGAAATAACTTGTATAAGAATTGTACCAGACAGACAAAGTGAGTTGATACAAGCTTTGTAAGGATAATAACACTACAGAGAACATTTCAAAAGAAGCACAATGAACTAAAGATCCCACATTTCTCTCACCACCCCCTTTTTTAAAAAAAAAAAATATGTCTTGATCTAACTATCCATTTAAAATCTAGAAATGTCTATATCCTGGTTATTGTAATGTCTTAGTTAATTTTTAACTTCCTTGAGCGTTTATGGGTTATTTTTAGATCTAGCACGAGCTTTCAGTCTTTTTGAGAATAAATGTAGACTAATAATAATAATAATAAACCGCGGGATACACATTTGAGACCAAAAGAAAAACTGCTACCGAGGACAAACGCAGACGACCAAAAGAAAATCTAAATCGACCGCCTGCGGACAATGGTTATGCTTGCCCTGGATGTGGCAAAATTTGTAGGTCACAGCTGGGGCTGCGCAGCCACGGGAAATACTGTTTTCCTCACAAATCGAAGACAAGCCTTATTAGTATAATAAGTCAACGTTAGCGACCATTGACATGTTTTATGAGGTGATAATTTGAAACAAAAAGAAATAATTTAACATACGATTTCAAATTGTAACAGGGTGGTGCCAACATAAATACGAATACTACAATGCAACACTTGGCATTATGTCTCAATTAGTATAAACATTATTGCTTCATTTAGTGATGTGCTCTTTAAATGTCATCAAATGGCTTGTTGCATAGAAATCTCCTTTAATATACATTCTTTTAAAAAAGTGTTGCTGAACTCGCTGCACGCCCAACATACCCCCACCTTGTACAAATGTCTCGCGACGATATAATGATACTGCACCGCTGTGTGACATGTGTACATTGTGTACAATGTAGTCCGCCCTGAAATCCGAACAGAAAGCGCAGTTAAGAAACTATACAATTATTCATTTGGTTAACCACCGACTTAAAAAAAAAATAAAGTTACAATGCAGTTTAAAAAAAACCTGGCAAAACTGTTAGGTCTTATACACACAACTTGAACTCTATGTTTGTTAAATGCCTAATTGGCTCTCAAGTTTCTACATTAAAATGACTGCGTAAAGGGAACAAAAAAATCTGTAAAAGAAATATTTGAAAAGAAGAAGGCTAGAAGGTACGCTCTGGTCAAAACTGTACTCTGTTGCCATGGCAGCAATGTTTACTTTACCGCCATTTTAAATTATGTGCCTAGTTGCTATAGAAGCAGTGTTTACTTTACCGCCATTTTGATGTCTGCTATGATCATACAAAAGTTTCCTGGACAAAATCATTGCAACATCATCTTCTCATTCTACAGCCTCACACGTATTAATTTATCTGGCCAATGAAACTAGCAATTTAAATTAGTTTTTGAGCTATACATTTTTTTTTCTGAAATTTAATACATAATTTAAAGCACCGAGAATCGAGTACACGCATCTTAAATTTGGTTCTTTGTTACATATAAATTATCTCCTAATTTGTAATTGAATTGGGCAGAATTTTATTTGAAAAATTATTCTTTAATTATTTAGCGCTTTTGAACTCATTCACAAAATGACGACACGCTATACGATAATGCTGGTGTTAATTACTATTTGTTTAGGGACACTTTTATTTTTTGTTAAATTATGGAGCTCGGTACCCTTAGTTTTCTAAACCCTAAGTTTAGTCCTGTCTCGAATTTTCTATATTAAAACGCACCTAATTGTAATTGCGGATTAAAATAAGAGTCCAGACTGAACATATAGGTTGACCGTTGATAGGTGTGACAATCTACAAAATAACAATGGAAAGTGGAACAAAAGTTTAATTGTTTTCCACAAGTCTGCTAAACACACCACACACATTTTCCCCCACAAAAACACCCAAAGCATACACACTTGTTACACAAACTCCATAAGTCATAGAATCATGTCATATAATCGATGACTGCGCACCATCCTTTTATACCTTTGCCCATTGTCGCCATGCCCATGGAATCGTGACAGCGCGGCACTGTTCTCATAACTAGTACCTGACCAATACACCCAGACCTAAAAAATAAATAAATATCACTAGCTCTTTCATTGGTTTGTTGTCTTTATTTGATGAGTGATATTTGTCAAAACGCATGCAATAATGACGTACCCCAATTATTTGAACTCCATGTCAACTTTGTCTAGTTCATGGGAGTTATTCATCTTTACCTTCACCTATTCCCTAGTCCGTCGGACAGTCTATTTCTATGTAAATGGGAATTTTAAAAAGAACCCCATAGCACCATATTGTCATTAAAATTTGTCCTAAATTTAATGGGAACTATAATGTATGTAATTAGCATGTAAGATATGTTAATATATAGATATGTATTTAATTACATTTTTTATGAACGACTGTAAATTATACTATTAAAAAAAGATTTTTTGTCCGATTTTTTTGATTGTTTGTTTAATCTCAAATTGAGTCATTCTTAAATTTGATAGTTGGTCTGTGTCAAATGTAGAATGTTATGACTAGCTTCTGTATGATTTGTTTCATTGCCTTGTCTCTACTGAAATCCTGAATTGTTTGTTTAAGATTTTAAAAAATTTTGCTTTTTTTTTTTTCTGTCTCAATTCTGAGTGTCTCTAGTCTTATTGTTTCCAGTCTGAGTGACTCAAGTTTGAGTGTATCAAGTCTGAGTTTCTCAAGTCTGAGTGTCTCAAGTCTGGGCGTCCCAAGTCTGTCTGCAGTCTATGTGTCTCAAGTCTGTCTCTAGTCTGAGTGTCGTATCCGATGTTCATTAATTAAGGCCTAGCCCTAATCCTCCGTTGATTGAGAGCAATTGCGGCAGACGCCCAGGACAAACTGAACAAGGGATTGGGTGGGAGTGATAGATAAGATCGGAATCGGTCAACGCGTATTGATTTGTGTCCCACGTAACAAGTGATGAAGTGAGTTAACTGGACAATAGGTCAAGCCGACAGACTGGCGGCACGCGCTTCTGCATGCTACTTACTATCACAGGAAATGGACGATTGTGATCGTCTGCTGAGCATCTGGTTTATGTTTAACATTTAGATCTAGATTTATGTTTTAGATTAATGTAAATATAGATAGTCAACGTCAGATTTACCAAATTTACACGAACATAGATGTTTTACCAAATTTACACGAACAGAGATGTTTTACCAAAATTTACACGAACAGAGATGTTTTACCAAATTACACGAACAGAGATGTTTTACCAAATTTACACGGAGATGTTTTACCAAATTTACACGAACAGAAATGTTTTACCAAATTTACACGAACAGAGATGTTTTACCAAATGTACACGAACATAGATGTAATCCTATTTGAATTTGTGACTGAGTTCTTTGGTTTTCTCTTTTGAAAAAGAGAGTGAGTTTAAAAGTACAAAATATATTAAATATCTCAATTAAAAGCGAATGTTTTAACAGTTGGTACCTAATAAAAGTATGCAGAGAAAATAGACACGTATTTAAAAGAGAAAAAAAAAAAGGAGCCATATTTAAAAGTTCGATGGAGTAGCAAAGATAAATAGATAAAAAAAATCAATAGGTCGATTCGATTAATGAACAGTAAAAGTTATTTAAGATAAATGTACGTTTGTCAGACTTTTGAGATCTCGTCTCATCTGTTTCTAGGCCCTATGTTTTTCAGACTTCTGAGATCTCGTCTCATCTGTTTCTAGGCCCTATGTTTTTCAGACTTTTGAGATCTCGTCTCATCAGTTTCTAGGCCCTATGTTTTTCAGACTTTTGAGATCTCGTTTCATCTGTTTCTAGGCCCTATGTTTGTCAGACTTTTGAGATCTCGTCTCATCTGTTTCTAGGCCCTATGTTTGTCAGACTTTTGAGATCTCGTCTCATCTGTTTCTAGGCCCTATGTTTGTCAGACTTTTGAGATCTCGTCTCATCTGTTTCTAGGCCCTATGTTTAACAATGGTGCTATATAGCCCAGACAACGACCAACCGCTTTTACTTCCCCAGGTGTCCATAAGAGATGGTTGGACTCAGAAGCGTGCTAAAAACCCCAAAGCTCAAATATCAGTCTTTAACGGGATTCAAACTCGGAGTACATCTGTTCGGCAGTCAAGTGCTTTATTTCTCGGTCACGTTAATGAATTGAAACAGATTAAAAAAAAAAAGCTTGCAAAAAGAAAGACTGAAGCAGAACACAGAAATAAGAGAGAGAGAGAGAGAGAGAGAGAGAGAGAGAGAAAGAGAGACAGAGAGAGAGAGAGAGAGAGAGACAGAGAGAGACAGAGAGAGAGACAGAGAGAGAGAGACAGAGAGAGAGACAGAGAGAGAGAGACAGAGAGAGAGACAGAGAGAGAGAGAGAGAGACAGAGAGAGAGAGAGAGAGAGAGAGAGACAGAGAGAGAGACAGAGAGAGAGACAGAGAGAGAGACAGAGAGAGAGACAGAGAGAGAGAGAGAGACAGACAGAGAGAGAGAGAGACAGAGAGAGAGACAGAGAGAGAGACAGAGAGAGAGACAGAGAGAGAGAGACAGAGAGAGAGACAGAGAGAGAGACAGGGAGAGAGACAGAGAGACAGAGACAGAGACAGAGAGAGAGAGAGAGACGGAGAGAGAGAGAGAGACAGAGAGAGACAGAGAGAGAGAGAGAGAGACATAGAGAGAGAGAGAGAGAGAGACAGAGAGAGAGAGAGAGAGGGAGAGAGAGAGAGACAGAGAGAGAGAGAGAGACAGAGAGTGTGTGAGAGAGAGAGAGACAGAGAGAGGGAGAGAGAGAGAGAGAGAGAGAGAGAGAGACAGAGAGAGACAGAGAGAGAGAGAGACAGAGAGAGAGAGACAGAGAGAGAGAGAGAGAGAGAGAGGGAGAGAGAGAGACAGAGAGAGAGAGAGAGAGAGGGAGAGAGAGAGGGAGAGAGGGAGAGAGAGAGAGGGAGAGAGAGAGAGAGAGATTATGAGGAACAGGCTAAAACCATGAGGATGAACTGATTGAGGTCAAGTCATACTTCATTGTTTAACATCGAAGAAGAACAGGACTGCAAACTTAAACAAATGACAGTTGCAGAATGCAGTTAGCTCTTTAAACCTAACTAATGCTGTAGCTATGCCAACGATGAGAAGTTTCGCGGGCCGTGTGGCTGTGGAGAAAAATGAGGAAAGGTTCTCTACTCTGTGAAACTGACGAATGCCTGTGTCTGGCGTGTCCCCTGCAATAAACCTGACCATCAGTTCCTGGTGTAAGTTGACACTGAGACATCCATTTAGGAACAATGGGGGGTACACCCGTGGATGGAACTGGAAACATCCGACGCTGGAGCTCATGATGCATGGTATGGGTTCTATCCAAGGACCCACCCCGCTCCCCTCGTTTTCCCCACCCATCGCAGATCATTACCACGGACTCCTCTCTGTCACAATTTGAATTAAACCCAGTTTGGAGTCCAGTCAGAATTAATTAACATTTGAGTGACTTCATGCATGTTATAAACGTTTCCAGATTGGTTTTTAATTTAAAATCTAATTTTTTTTTACCTCCGAATCCAAACCCCAATGCAGTGAAACACCAACCCAAATTCATTAATAGAAAGGTAGATAGATAGATAGAAAGGTAGATAGATAGATAGGTAGATTAGATAGATTAGATTGATAGATGGACTTTCTTTTGTTTATTTCGTCATACATAATTATATTTTAGTAACATGTTGTATATCTTCATATCACATTAATGCTTGAAATACCTCTCTCTCTCTCCATTTCCCTCTTTCACTCTCTCGTTCTTCCAATATTTCAACCTCAAATACATTTTTAGAACAAAAAATCCTCTTTCTGAGAAATCTAATTAGCTAAAAGACGTATAAATATTTAATTTCTTTCTAGTACGTACTAAAACAAACACAAATCAATATTTTACACCCCACAGATTTCAATTTCATTTGTTCTCTCCCTCTGGGGAAGATTCAAGCTAATTATAGACATACACTATAGAGTTGGTTATCTCATTGACAACTTTCCAGTGCGAGTGGACGGTTAGTGCCACAATGGGTTGGCAATCTGGTGTTGATTTCTTTTTAAAAACACCTGGGAGGGTGAACAGTGCATAGCAAGAAAGTATGATTTGTAGCAAAAAAGAATGATTTTGTAGCAAGAAAATATGATTTGTAGCAAGAAAGTATGATTTGTAGCAAGAAAGTATGATTTGTAGCAAGAAAGTATGATTTGTAGCAAGAAAGTATGATTTGTAGCAAAAAAGAATGATTTTGTAGCAAGAAAATATGATTTGTAGCAAGAAAGTATGATTTGTAGCAAGAAAGTATGGTTTGTAGCAAGAAAGTATGATTTGTAGCAAAAAAGTATGATTTTGTAGCAAGAAAATATGATTTGTAGCAAGAAAGTATGATTTGTGGCAAGAAAGTATGATTTGTAGCAAGAAAGTATGATTTGTAGCAAGAAAGTATGATTTGTAGCAAGAAAGTATGATTTGTAGCAAAAAAGAATGATTTTGTAGCAAGAAAATATGATTTGTATCAAGAAAATATGATTTGTAGCAAGAAAGTATGATTTGTAGCAAGAAAGTATGATTTGTAGCAAGAAAGTATGATTTGTAGCAAAAAAGAATGATTTTGTAGCAAGAAAATATGATTTGTAGCAAGAAAGTATAATTTGTAGCAAAAAAGTATGATTTGTAGCAAGAAAGTATGGTTTGTAGCAAGAAAGTATGATTTGTAGCAAAAAAGTATGATTTTGTAGCAAGAAAATATGATTTGTAGCAAGAAAGTATGATTTGTGGCAAGAAAGTATGATTTGTAGCAAGAAAGTATGATTTGTTGCAAGAAAGTATGATTTGTAGCAAGAAAGTATGATTTGTAGCAAGAAAGTATGATTTGTAGCAAGAAAGTATGATTTGTAGCAAGAAAGTATGATTTGTAGCAAGAAAGTATGATTTGTAGCAAGAAAGTATGATTTGGACTAATATGTTTTCAACGTTCCTTCAGATCATTACATGTTAGAAACTCCTGCAGGACGGTAAGGGATGATAGCAGGCAGAGTTTGAACCCGGGACCGTAGAGACAATAAGGCACTACTCATAACAGACGACCAGTCAATCCTCATTGGGTCAATTTGGGTCAGCTTATCATCGAAAACTATTTTTTTTACTCTCATCTGAGAAAACTAAAGGGTCATCGCTTTGCTTTGGAAAGGATATCTCTGGCAATCAATTATTGATTTATCTATACCATTTCATTACTATAAGAGATAGGAAGAGTAGGTAACTCAACCCCCAGATGCACACTCAACACCCCCCCTCCCAGAACCCGATCATTTCCACAAACTCCTGATATCTCCCTGGGGCGTTATCCACGACGAGAACCACACAATGAATGATTACATCATTGCGACTAGAGATTTGCTTCCCCTTCCTCACCAATTGTCCCCCTTTTCTTTTGTTTCACAGTTACAAAAAAATTATAAGAAACATATTGAAGAAAAAAAATCTCTTCGGTAGAATCAATGTAACTTACATAGTTCTACTGTAGCGTTTATTATGTTTATGTAGAAATAGTTACCTATAAACTTTGTTACAATTTAAATTACATGCTGTAAACCTTCAATTAGTGAATAGTTTAAATACTATGCATTTATTATTTTTCTTATTCTGTACCTCTGATTGAATATTATTCTCTGGCAATTATCATTGCACCAAAAGTAAAGAAGCGAAAAAAAAGAAGAAGAAAAAGAGTATTTTTGATATAAAATAAAGTTAATTGTAATACAAGACCAAGTTTAATATTATTATTATTTTATAATGAGATTATTGAAAAGACGAGCCTGATGCTTTATCGACATTTTCTTGTCAAATTTGTTAGTAAAATTTTTAAGATATGCTCTTCAATTTCTACGTTGAGAAATTTGCATTTTTTTTTAGAAAAAAAAAATTAGACCCTAGACTTAAACCCCTTTCTAGATGTGATGTAAAGTTGAAAAGGATAACACTAATTTCCACGCCTTAATCCAGGATAAACAGCCGCTGAAGTTCTTATGCTGCGTTTGTTTTCATTTGTTCCTCTTTCCATCTGAATCCTTGGTACCACTGTCTGGCACTTTGTAATCCATTGTTTCTTCAATGTCAGAGTCTAGTCTGTCAGTGAAGGAATTCAAAAAATTTGATCTGAGGATAAAATCGTCATCAACTTCATCTAAATGTAAACACCATCACGAACTTCATCTAAATGTAAACACCATCACGAACTTCATCTAAATGTAAACACCATCACGAACTTCATTTTTATTGCTGAGAAGTTTGGAAAGTTAGGAAATTCATGCTGATCCATAATAAGCTTCATCAGACTCATTCTACTTGGAAAAGTTACAATCATCGTTTTGTTTATTTTCAGAATGTTATCTTGTAACCCAATTTACGACACGCACCTTTAGAAAAGAAAGTTGTTAAATTATTAACGGACATTCTCATTAAATCTTAATCTCAAACGGCATGCTCAGCATTGAAAATTAGAGAAACATCTGAAAAGAAGAAAAGAAATCTAGTAAAATGTCAAAAGTTATCTTGGAAAATCTTTGATATTCTGTTTCTTAGATGCGTGAGAACAACCTAGATCTAGTATTAACAACCTACAGTAATCAATATTGGTGTTTAGCCTCAATGAAAAACTATAAAATGTTAGAAAGTGATGCAACCTGGCATTCAAAATGTTTTCGACTCCAACTAAATACATCAGTAGATGATTCTAAACAATTGAAGACCAACACTCTGCTACAAATAAATACATCAGTAGATGATTCTAAACAATTGAAGACCAACACTCTGCTACAAATAAATACATCAGTAGATGATTCTAAACAATTGAAGACCAACACTCTGCTACAAATAAATACATCAGTAGATGATTCTAAACAATTGAAGACCAACACTCTGCTACAAATAAATACATCAGTAGATGATTCTAAACAATTGAAGACCAACACTCTGCTACAAATAGGTGCTTTCAAGCTTAATTGTGGTTACATCTAGCCAGTGCTTCGCGTAATGGCAGTAATGTCAGAGTTAGCAGCGAGTTATCTTTCACTTGCTTTACAAAACTTGAAATATTGATTCTCCTATAAGGTCTCCAGTTTGGTAAATTTTTGGTTTAAGTTCATAGCAGGTCAGTGACTAAACGTACACATGCAAATAACAACCTTTTATTATTTGTTCAGGTTTAGTCGACCAGTTGATTATAGATGGCTGCCTGGTCGTGCGGTATGCGCGCTGGACTGTCGTACGATCACCTCAATGGTCCCGTGTTCATACCCTGCCCGTTGCCATCCCCCGTCGTCCTGTGTGAGGTTTGAACTAGGAAGTAGATTATCCTCAACTCTGAAGAAACGTCCGAAACATGTCAAACATTTTAGAAATGAATGCAGAAAAATGTTCAATATTGCTCTTCGTCTCATGAACAAATCTTTGAACCACTTTCAATATTGTTACTGACATCTCTGAACTAAATAGTCTTCAAATAAATGATACAGAATACTTCCATAAAAGTTCTACTTTTTTTCTAACCTCTCTCCTTTTCCCCCTTGATTCTTCACGCTGAATAATAGAGTGACTGGGGATCTCGTTTTGGGAAAGACTCCACTTTTTACTCGCAAATGTTTTCTTTAACATTTAAATTATGTTTCGATTAATTTACCCACTTAGCCACCTATCAAGGGGGCTCGAATCTCGTATCGAGAAGACTTGTGTTAGCTGAACGCCTAAAGGCAGCACTGAAACCTACTCCCAGATACCACCCTTACAGGTTCCCAAAAATTTTAGACCAGAGTGCACTGAGCATGCTTAGAGAATAAAAGATGCAAAAGTAATATTTAAAAAAAATCCTTATAGAACAGCAACAAAATAAAAATATTATTCCTCTCTCTTTGTTTAGTCACACATACGGGATAATAAAGATGAATGTTTGGGTGGAAAAAGATGCCAAGGGAGTTAATATTAACATGCTGGTGGAGCCGGATGTGAGAGTTAGCATCCCTGAAATGGCAGCGCCGCCTACATTATGCACTCTCGTTACCTCGAGATCAGAAACGACCTGGAGACAAGCCGAGAGTTGAGGAAGTGCAAGATGTTGTTTACATTAGTAACGATAACATTCAATGAGCAAACAAACACACACACACACTAGCTAGCATATTTACAATAGCAGCTTTTACCTAAAGCAGCCTATAACGTATATGATATTAGAAAAGTCAAAAAAAATCTGAATAACATAAAGTAAAGAATGTTAGTAGATATCTGTGTTTAAAAGAAAGGCCTAAACTAGCATTTATTATCCAACTATTCTATCTATTGTCACATATGCACGATATAGTAAGTATATTAAATATTGTAACAGCTATGCTATAGACATAGAAATTGAGTCTTTGCTTATAATCCTAAACCTATAAACATTATTAACAACAGTGGCTTAGCTAGGGGAGAATTTGAAAATCCCCCCCCCCGGGCCCCCAGTTGAGGGCCCCCAAACAAGTGTTGTTTTTTTTATATTAAATATTACGCAAAATGCAGCCCCCATCCCCAAAGAGGTAAAGCCCCGCGGGCCCCCAAATGATGGAAAATTCCTAGCTACGTCCCTGATTAACAATAAGATTTAAAACGCTGGTCGAGCTAATGCTAAATTTTCGTGGCACATTGCAATGTGATTAGTTTGAACGACTAACTGGCAAAGGTCCCAAAATGTTTGTGCTTACAACTCCTGTGTAGTTTCAATGATCAATTTGCCTATGTATTATTATTTTATTTATTTTTTTTATATCTACTTTTTCTATTCATCAAAAAACAAAACAAAAACACACACTAGATGTTATATACAAAAGTAGCTTTCGGAATAATGCTTGTGTCGTTTGAGGCTATCACCAGGTGAGTTTGAGATGCTACTTTTGATGATTATGACCACTCAACCGCGGTGACTGCCTACCTGTTTCATTTACGTGATTACTAACATTGACAATAGCTGTCAAGCACACACAGTCTCGGGATGAAGGGTGTAGGGCTGGTATGAGAGAGATGGATATTAAAATTTAATGTAGCTACGATAGATTGTAAATAGATCTTTTTTTTTCCTTTCAACCCGCATTATTTGATCACAATTGTTAGTGGTTGTCAACAACGCAGATTTAGACTATCGTGAATGACACATAACCTTAATTCTTCTACAAGATTACAAATAATCTTAGCTATTTTCTATTTTAGTCGTTTTCACATTCTAGGCGTCAATAAGGATCTTTACCTCGCTATTTGCTTGCTAACGCGCGGTGACCGAGTGGTTAAGAGCTGGGTTTGAATCTTGGTGTGGAGTGGGTATTTTGAATTTCAGAATTTTCAGGGCGCCCCTGAGTCCACCCACATCTCTAATGGGTACCTGACTTTAGTTGGGAAAAGTAAAAGCAGTTGGTCGTTGTGCTAGCAACAGGACACCCTGCTCGTTAACCGTTTGCCAAAGAAACAGATGACCTTAAATTCATCAGCCTTATAGATCGCAAGGTCTGAAAGGGGAATTGGGTTGCTAATAACTTTTTTGTATATAAGTTGTAATGTTTAGTACAGTGCCTTCTGTGTTAAGAACTCTGTCACTAAACAACTTCAGTTGCTACAAGAGACACGTTCAAAGGGTGCTACTTATTTGTTTATACCTCTATAAATATAGAAACACATTTTATTTGAAAGTGATGATTGATGAAAATGGTATTCTATAAATACTACATTACAAACAAACGATCACACAAACGAAGAAATTGAACATAAAAATGTACAAATGTCCATTAAGCATACAGTGTTGTTTGTCATGTGTAATCACAACGAATTGTCGTCATCAGCAGTTCATACGCGAAAAAGAAATCACAAAATCGGGTTTTTTTAAACCTAGAAACTTTTCACTTGACCTTGTCTCACATTCTTTATACCCATTTTCTCGCTACTATCGGCATTACCTCCTTTTGTTTTAGAATCTTCTAGCAGCCTACAGCCATTAAACTAGACTTATCAATATTTAACGAGAAATAAATCCATTTACCCAATGTGGGCCACATCGAAAGAGCTCTTCCAGCGTAGCGGACATTGGTGTGTATGTGTGTGTGTGTGTGGTGAAGTGTGATTGACTTCTACAACACGTGTAATGCTTGATTTCATTAAAAGTCAATATGATCATGGTGCTAAAAGATTCTTGGTCTTTTGGAGATTTTTGACAAGGTGGAAAACTAGAAATAGCTTTTTGGTGTATGCGGTGTCCAGAATGAATGACATATTCATAAGCAATGGTGTTTTTTTTTTATTATTTTCGTGCTCTTTTAGGCTCTGTAGAATCATATGTTCTTAAGCCCTCCGTTGTATAGCTTCTATTTAGTTGGTAATATTGAAGTTCAATTGAGGGTTCCTTTACATTGTTTAGTTTATCTTGAAGAGAAAGAGACAAGCCAGACACACAAATGTGAGCAAAATGTTCATAACTCTTATGCTGCCCTTTGTTTTAACAAAACAATGTTTAGGAGTTTGATGGAGTGCATGCGTGCGTGCTTGCGTCCGTGCGTGCGTGCGTGTGTGTGTGTTAACTGATGTGTATACTTTCTATGAGTGAGTTGCTATTTTAGAAGGGTTGGGGTGTATAAAAGAGAGACAGCCGATGAAAGAGGGAGTCCAGATAGAATTTAAAATCTGTGAACATCCAATAATTTTATTTTTACTTCCCCAATAGTCAAAGTCCTGTAGATATTTGTTACTTCAAAGTAAAGTAGTGTTGTTGTTGTATGACCTACTGGAAAGTCAGATGGTAAAAAGCTCATCTATTTCTATGCCAACGTTTAATGAGGGTGTCATGTGGCCAACACAACGACCTCCAACGTTCTACTTGCAAAACGTATGTCAGGTTGACATTAGAGTTGGGTCCACTCAGGGGCGTCCTACAAAAACCAAAGTTCATAGTTACTTATACGCATTTTTATAAAATTTGGTTCACAAAAGAGCAATTCAAATCCTTTATTTAAATTTTTTATGTCAAATCAATACATACATACTAGGTGTGGTTGGATTAACTGACTGGAGTTACACCTCAACACAGATATAATAGTAGTATCTTCCTTTTACTCCGAAAAAAAAAATATTCCAGTCTGCTTTCCACACAAACACTTTAAGAAGTGCATTCTTCTGCGTCTGGTCTACCATTAAGTTATATTAAGCAGAAGTGTCATAACGTGCTTACACTATCTCAGGTGTTGATAAAGGGTTTTTTTTTGGCTGGGTTTTTAGATTTCCTCTGACTTCTCTCCTAGTAATTGCATACAAAACTTTGTAATGTAAACTCATTGTTCTCTCACTTCGTAATGTAAACTTTAACTGTACTTAACCCATTGTTCTCACACTTTGTAATGTAAACATCAAATTTACGTAACCCACTGTTCTCTCACTTTGTAATGTAAACATCAAATTTACGTAACCCACTGTTCTCTCACTTTGTAATGTAAACATCAAATTTTCTTAACTCATTGTTGTCTCACTTTGAAATGTAAACATCAAATTTACTTAACCCATTGTTCTCTCACTTTGTAATGTAAACATCAAATTTACTTAACCCATTGTTCTCACACTTTGTAATGTAAACATCAAATTTACTTAACCCATTGTTCTCACACTTTGAAATGTAAACATCAAATTTACGTAACTCATTGTTCTCACACTTTGTAATGTAAACATCAAATTTACGTAACCCATTGTTCTCTCACTTTGTAACTAACCCTTCTACTAACAGCAGTTCTCTTCCAATAGTTATGTGGCCCACACCATGATGCTCCTCTAGTTTCCTGTCCAGTCCCAAGACGGCCATTTCTAGAAACATCATTACAACATGAGCGGCTAAAAAATCATTTACCCCCTTTCTGATCCACAATGCTTCTCAAATTGCTGATTTTTATTGTTATTATTATGGCCAGTTTTTTTGCCAAGGAGACATCATTAATGAATGAATGTTTTCCTAACCCTGACTGTGATAGACTGTAAAATGTATTCACTACATCTTTTTGATGGTTACATCTCATGCTGCGAATTGACTCTTAGTATTAAAATAATTTGAGAATCGTCGCCGTAGTGGATCAATTATTTAAGTTAATGGTTATCGTGAATTCCCATTCTCTTGCAGTTTCAGCCATTGACTCACATTCCTATACAATGTCCTCCATTAGAGTCAATAGCTCCCCAAAATTTTGCAATTGCTGATGGAATTTAATGTCATAACAAACACAATAGATTTGTGTCCCTTTTTTTTTTTCCTTCCCTCAGAGTCTAAGAGACTTCCATTAAAAAAATAAGGAATCAAACAATGTAAAACTCTTATCTAGAATCTTGTAATGTTTTGTTTCGTTATTTGTGTTATTCGAATATTTGTTTCGGTGACTCATTGTTCAATGTTGTTTTTTTAATGTAGTTGATCAGAGTTATACGGACTTTTCACTAGAAATTTTAATACATTGTCATTGAAGTGGCTCTTTCTCTTTGGGGAATAAATTCAAAAAAAAAAAAAAAAAAAAAAAAAAAAAAAAAAAAAAAAAAAAAAACAACAAACAACGTAATACACTAAAACTAAACTTTGGAGTATTTTATTTTTCTAATATTTTAAATTACGGCATGGCCTTGTGGTTTTCGCGTCAGATTGTCATCAGGTTGATACAAGTTCGAACCAGTACCCACTATGATCCCCTGCCACTCTGTACGAGGTTTGAACTAAGACGTTATAGTCTGCATGTCAAAAGGAACGTCTAAATGTACACGTCAAGCCAGTAATATATTTTGACTGTGGTGGATGAGTAGTGATTCGCCTAACTTCCAAACCGATGGCCCTTGGTTCAAATTCTGGCGAAGACTGGGGTTTTAATTTTCAAATCTTTAGGGCTCCCCTGAGTCCACCCAACTCTAACGGGTAACGGGTAACGTTGTGCTGGCCACATGACACCCTCCCTTACCGTTGGTCATAGATACAGATGACCTTTACATTATCTGCTCTATAGATCGCAATGTCTAAAAAATGTGTACATAGTAGGATGGCTTGTTAGCTAAATTGTTACAGCTTCGCGCTAATAATGCGAATGTTGTGGGTTCGATCCTATTTTCCCCTTTAAAATATGTGTGTTTAATTAACTATGTTATTTGAAAATTATTTTTTAATTACTCTGTTTTATAAGTAAAATTTGATTAAGAATCACACAACTTTTTTTTTTCATCATATGCCATACTTTATACATCATAACCTGTTTGAGATCATGTGATAATTAAATGAGAGAGCTACTTGCTAATTGTAATGTATCATGTCAGCAATAATCATTCCTGGCTATGAGAATCACGTACTGTAACCTTACTTCGATGTCACTTCTCTTACGCCACAGACATTTAATGGGGTCATATAATCTCCACGCTTTTCCCGCTGACCTGGTCAGTGTACCTGGCTCCGCCATGCCCACTGGTCACTGGCTAATGTTTGCCTTACGGTCGTTATTAAACCGCTTGACCCTTTCAAGGACAGTAAAGTGCTGGTCTGGGTGAAACAAACAGCGTCTCTGTGGCTGGACCAACTGAGGATTACAAGGCTAATCATTAACCTTTCTTTGTATTCCTAAATACATTAGAGCTTTTGTTTATTTGTACAGAAACCTGTCGTTATTATGTAATGGGCTATACATTTCTTACCCCTAAATCTAGGTCCTTAAATCTTCTTATAATATATTATAATATAAGTCATATAATTCACGCATATTATAACACCTTTCCGTGTCTGTGTTAGGGAACTTGGGTTTTTATGCCAACAGAAATGTTAGGCAGCTGAAATCCTGCATAAGTAAGGTACATAATTACACAACCAGTGGCGTAACTAAGGGGGGGGGGGGATGGGGGGGGGGAGAATTTTAAGATCCTCCCGGGCCCCCACCTAGGGGGGCCCCCAAATGGGTGTCCGAAATAAATTTGTAAATACATAAATTAATATATTTGATTGACAAATAGTGTCAACAGGTGTCTTTTTTTTTTCAACATTTATAGATGAAATTTATCACAAAGACTAAACCTAGATCTAGGTCTATCAGTACGTTGACTTTGTTGACATTTTAAAAATATTTTTTCCTACAGAGATCAAAGTTTTTTTTTAAAGTTAGTTTAACATTTTAAACTTTGTTGCCACGAATAAAACTGCATGATATACAGCGAATTCCAGTTATCTTGTTACCTTTACTAATAATAGATCTAAATGGCGAGTATTGTGTGGCTACACTACTTAATCTTGAACCAAAATTTACAGAATCGAGTATAACAGATCTAAAAGTTATTCTTAACAATGCTAAAATAGTCCATTATTCGGGTTTGGCGTCTATAATTTCAGAATTAAACTTCACACTCGAGTTATTACCCCTCTATTTATCTTTCCTCCATTCAATGGAAACTCCCTTTTTTATTTCCATCTAATCCTTTTGCTTTCGCACAAAACATAAACAACAAACAATGACGTAATATCATATAATATTAGCACATCCTTCCTTTTGAAGTTATTTAGATCTAGTCAGTCTAGTGTTAGTGTTAGACTTAGACTTTAATTAAGGCTTTAGATCTACTAATCATCTACTAATACTACTAATAAAAAATAGTAATATTCTATATAGTTAATTATACACGTAAATATATTGATTTAGAATTAGATCTAGGTCGTCTGAGTCCATATTTTGAATTTAATAAACCATTTCATTTGATTTAATTATCATTGTAAATTAGCTTTCAATTTAGATTTAGACATAAATTAGGCATTGTAAACCTTAAACTAGATTTAGACTAGACCCCTTTAAAAACTAAAATCAACAACAGTCAACATGAAATTGCTCTGGCTATTTATCCTAATAATTACTAAATACACACTAGCTGAACACAGAACCAGGTCTACCTTAGTCAACACTAAACTTAAAAAGGAAACAACAGTCATAATCAATCATCACACTTTAGATCAAAGCAACTTAAAAAATAACCTAACATACACATCCATAACACTAAAGAAGATTACCCATCACAAATGGAAGTTCTCAATCAGACACAGCAGAAATAAATACCTATCACTGTTAATATTAATAGCAGGAGATGTAGAGTCAAATCCAGGGCCTAGATCTAAAGATAAATGCAACATCTGCAAAAAAGTATGCACCATGAAACAGAAAGCCATTCAATGTGACACCTGCGATGAATGGTACCATGCATCATGTCTCCATATGAATACACCTGTGTATTATGCCTTAGGCAACAAAGATGCATCATGGCACTGTGTACCGTGTGGGTTACCTCAGTTTACATCAGGACTGTTTGATTCCTTTGATGCAGACACTTCTAACCCATACAACATCCTAAACACCATCCCAAACCAAACTCACCAACCACTAGCCAGATCCACTCCTGTTAAACCTAAATCTACTAAAATTAATACAACAGCCTCACTAAACAAACCTACTAAAGAAGTAACACCAAAATACCTTAAAACCTTAGTAATAAATTTTCAAAGCATTAGGAACAAAACAGCAGACTTAGAAATTTTATTAGAATGTGAGAAACCAGACATAATTGCAGGCACAGAAACTTGGCTACATCCTGAAATTTATAATGCAGAAATTTTCAATAGTAATTATGAAATTTTTGGAAAAGATAGGGCTGATAATCATGGAGGAGTGCTTTTAGCAATAAAAAACACTCTTATAGCAGAAGAAATTACCTTACCTAACTCAAAAAATATAGAATCAACATTTTGTAAAATTAATACCACCTCAACATCCCTAATAATAGGCAGCATTTACAGACCACCAAATTCTAGTTTAGAATACATGCAGGAACTATGTAATCAGATTACTACACTTAAAGAGACAAATAAAAATGCAGTTTTTTGGATTATGGGTGATTTCAACCTACCTGATATAAATTGGAAAACACTAACCATAGATAAACATCAAAACCTTAAGGACATAAATGAGCTTTTCATAGACACTTTACACAACCTAAGTTTAGATCAAATCATTAAAAAGCCAACTAGATTAAACAACACATTAGATCTCTTCTTAACCAACAGACCTGGATTAATAGTTGATTATGATATTATCCCTGGTCTATCAGACCATGAGATCATAAAAATACACAGTCAGATAAAAGCAGTAGCCAATACAAAACCCAAAAGAAAAATCTTACTCTGGAATAAATGTAACCTAACACAACTACACCAAGCTGCATTAAACTTTCAACAAACATTCTTATTAGAAAAAGACATTAACCAACCAGTCGATGACCTCTGGAATTTCATTAAAAACCATCTTAAAAGCATTATAGAAAATCATATACCAACTAAATACACATCAAACAAAATAAATAAATGCTGGTTTAATAATAGACTAAAGAAGCTTTGTAAACAGAAGGAAAACCTCTATAGAAAATTTAAAGAAACTAATGCAGAAAGAGTTTACAAAAAGTATATAAAAATTAAACACTTAACCCAAAAAGTAAGCAGACAGCTGCAGAGTGAATACATAAACAATGTAATATCTAAAGATAACAACAAAAACCTATGGTCATACATTAAGTCTAAGAAAATGGAAACAACAGGCGTAGCGCCATTAAAAGATGAACATAACATAATACATAATGATAATGAAACTAAAGCAAACATTCTAAACAAATACTTTGCATCAGCATTCTCAGCCCCAGGAGACAAAGACATATTACTGAATTGGAACCAAGTAGACAACATAGAAGATATAGTAGTACAAGAAAATGGAATTCAAAAACTATTAGCCAACACCAAACCAAATAAAGCTTCTGGACCTGATGGTATTCCAGCTAGATTACTCAAAGAACTAAGTAATGAGCTAGCCCCAGTGTTCAAAATACTCTTTCAGGCTTCACTTAACCAGGGCAGAGTACCAAAGGACTGGAAAGAAGCTAATGTCACCCCCCTATTTAAAAAAGGAGAAAAATCTGACCCAGGAAACTACAGACCAGTATCACTTACCAGCATCACATGTAAAATCCTAGAACACATAATATGTAGCAACATCATAAACCACTTAGACAAACATAATGTCCTCACACCATACCAACATGGCTTTAGGAAATATAGATCATGTGAAACACAACTAATAGGACTAATTGATGATTTTTCAAAAGGTTTAGATAATAGTGAACAAATAGATGCTATCTTACTAGATTTTTCTAAGGCTTTTGACAAAGTTCACCACCATAGTTTGCTTAAAAAATTAAAATATTTCGGCATTAATGGTCCACTGCATCAGTGGATTAAAGACTTTCTGATAGGGAGAGAACAAACTGTAATAATAAATGGCTCTAAATCAACACCGATAACAGTAAACTCAGGTGTACCTCAAGGAACAGTCTTGGGTCCACTACTATTTTTAATTTACATAAATGATTTACCAAATTGCATTAGTTCAGGAACAAAAGTCAGATTATTTGCAGACGATTGCATAATATATAGAACAATAAAAACAACACAAGACACATATATTTTACAAAGAGAATTAGATGAATTACAGAAATGGGAATCAAATTGGAGCATGTCTTTCCACCCAGAAAAATGTCAGTTGTTAAGAGTAACAAAAAAACTAAAACAAATTAATTCCACTTATCTTATTCATGGCAAACCAGTAACACAGACTAAAAACGCAAAATACCTAGGTGTTATAATAAATGAAAAACTGTCATGGAATCCACATATTGATGAAACTACAAAAAAATCAAACAAAGCATTAGGATTTATTAAAAGAAATTTCTATAAATCAAATAAGAACATAAAACTAAAATGTTATTTAACCTTGGTTAGGCCAATAATAGAGTATGCATCCTCTGTTTGGGACCCCTCAACTCAAGAAAACATTAAGAAACTAGAACAGACACAAAATAGAGCAGTGCGATTCATAACAAACGAATATTCACATTTGACTAGAGTAACACCTTTAGTAAAATCACTAAATTTAGAAAGCCTTCAGGACAGAAGGCTCAAAAGTAAAGTAGCAATAATACATAAAACACTGAACCATAATCTTCAAATACAAAAACAAAATTTAATAAAATACTCTGAAAGACACAAAGATAAAGGCACATTCCTCATCCCATATGCTAGGACAAATTTGTACAAATACTCCTTCTTCCCTAGTGCTATTAGAGCATGGAATGGGTTGCCTGAGCTAGCCAGGAAAACCAGTGACTTGGCAGAATTTAAGTCATTGGTTAATATGCATGACTAAATGCATGACGCGTAGGACGTAATCATCTTCTTTTTTGAAGTAACGTCTGTATTATATAAGATAAGATAAGATTATCACACCCTTCCTTTTAAAGTTCTTAAGAGTGATATCTACTAGCAGGGCCGGCCCTAGCATTTGCGGGGCCCTATGCGAAACGGATCGCGCCGGGCCTAGTCTGGGTAGGGATAAGCATAATGTCAAAATTATTTTTTTTTATTTTGAAAATAGGCCTACTTTCGTCCTTTACAATAAATTTTTATCAAATGAAAGCTCGCAATGCCACTTTTTATTTATAGGCACCCCAAAATGTCAATTTGGTCTATTCTTCAGGAGATCTGAATTAATTCAAAAAAAGTTCAGGACTATATCGCATATTTTGCCTTTTCATTAGATTTCCTGGAGGTCCTGGAAAATCACGAGATCGCGAAAACCATGTTAATTTATTTACGTTATAATGGTTTAATTTAATACTTAGAATTAGCGCGGGGCCTATGAAAGCGTGGGTCCCACTGCGACCGCATAGGCTGCAGAGGCCTAAGGCCGGCCCTGTCTACTAGGAACTTTAACAATTCGTCCACTGGTTGTCTTGACTGGCACAATAAGTTCTCTAGACATTGGTCTATAACTGTCTGTTTCGTTTGTTCCAATAGTTTGCAGTTCATTGTCTTCATCGGTATCATAGTACCCAGAGATGTCTTCATCGAAACTCTTATTCAAAAAGCGTTGATTTCTTCTGTATGTTTTTCCATCTGTCTTTATGATTTAAGATCTGCGTGCTGAATGTTTTTTTATGACTACTGCTTTCTGGCATGTTTGACCTAGACGAACTCTCCGACAGAATAATCTTTAGGTAGTCTAGCTTTTGCATCGTATTTCACTTTGCTTTTCATCTGTCGTTCGTTGAGTAATGTCTCTGTATTTTGAGCTACCGATGGTTTCAATAGTTTGGGATCAGTTGGAATGATTCCCTGAGTCTTCTACTCGTCAGCAGTTGTGATGGTGAATACGGCAGTCTACTTATCGGAGTATTTCTATACTCGAGCATAACGAGATATGGATCTTTCCCACTTTTGTATGCTCTGAATGCTTTTGCTTTCGCACAAAACATAAACAACCAACAATGACTTAATACCATATAATATTAGCACAGAATCTTCTTCATGCAGTGGAAAATTAAGAATTTTTTGCCTATCTTGAATTCTGGTCAAAGCTCCTGCGCCCAATTAATATAGTTCAGAAGAAACTACAAAAGTCTGGACTGCATATACGGGAAGCTGCTAAA
The DNA here is from genome assembly GCF_947242115.1 of Biomphalaria glabrata. Taxonomy (NCBI): domain Eukaryota; kingdom Metazoa; phylum Mollusca; class Gastropoda; family Planorbidae; genus Biomphalaria; species Biomphalaria glabrata. The sequence goes on along the minus strand of NC_074714.1, from coordinate 17,913,885 downwards.
GAAATTAGTACCCTTTCATGCTTTCTGCAAAATGATGAGAAACTGACAAAAACCCAATCCATCGAAAAAGCAAAAGAAGATAGTGAATACTATGGATTCCCTGTAATCAAAATAACCAGAAGAAAGAAAAGACTTGATGGGAAGTTGAGTTCTAATGTAGGACTGTCAACAGAACTGCAATTCAAACGTGTTGCGACAGAAGTGCTGGACAGATTTCATATGGAGATGAAGGGCAGATTCCAAAGGCTGGAAAGAAAATGGATACCTTTGGGTTTCTTCTTGAACCAAGACACCTGTTAGATGAAGACACGCTTGTGACAAACTGTGCTACTTTTCCTGTTTGTATGATGAAATAAATGGAAAATCGCTTTTTCAAGGATGTCATTGATGCACGAGCACTTTTCATCAACAAACCAGTAATACAATCACCAATAGACATATTGAGGAAAAAGGCTTCATATGGTAATTACGTGTGCTCAAACTTTGCAACCTCCTCCGAATACCGCTAACTCAGGCCACTTCCATTACGTCATGTGAGAGATCATTCTCAAAGCTCAAGTTCATCAAAAACTATCTCAGGAGCAAAATGACGCAAGAAAGGCTTATCATGGCTTTAATGTCAGTGAAGTCACAAATACTAGAAAGTATCGATGTAGTTGATGTTATAGATTTCTTTGCTGCAAATAATGAACGACGTGAAGCGATATCAATTTAGATTTGTCACTTGTGCATTATTTAACTAATAAACAACGGCATTATTCATTAAAAGAGTCTTCATGATTATTTTTTTGTTAAGTTTACTGATATACTGAACCAATTTGATTTTGGGCTTATATATATTTGCGTACATTATCTCATGTCATATGTCGAATGTCAAAATGCAAGGGGCCCCCAAAGAGGTCAATCCCCCCGGGCCCCCAAATCCCTAGTTACGCCCCTGTACACAACAATTGCCCCCTTTCCCCCATCACGCCACCTAACAAGAGTTACATATACCTCACTCTTCATCTTACGTACAAGAAACTTCGGCTATATGTTATAATTCAGGTTCCTCGCATTTCGTAATTTAGTCAAATACATTTGTATTCTGCGTGTGTTCCTCTAGGAATCTTTTTTTTTTTGTTCCGCCTAAGGATAGTTTTCCCCCCTTTTTTTGTTTATCCACGTGAAGGGGTGATGCACTATTTACATGTTTACCGTTTGGGTAAATTCTCAGCTTTAAGTAGAGTACGTCGTCTTGCTCTGACCAGGAAATGGGTGTACCCCAGGGCAGCATTCTGTCAGTCACCCTGTTCAACATTAAAATAAATAGCATCATAAATGCGCTGTCCCCTGGCATAGAGTGCTCTTTGTATGTCGATGACTTTGTCATTCTTACTTATGGGAAAAACATGAACACCTTAGAAAGGAAATTACAGTTATGTTTAAACAAAATTCAGGGTTGGGCAAACTATAATGGTTTCAAATTCTCAGACTCCAAAACAGTTAGTATGCATTTTTGTAATCTAAGGGGACTCCACCCAGACCCTGAACTATTTATACACAAAAAAGAAGATCCCTGTCGTGAAAACTACAAAATTTTTAGGCCTCACCTTAGATTCCAAATTTAATTTTCTCCCCCACATTAAGGAACTTAGGAAGAAATGCCAAAAGTCATTAAACATACTAAGAGTACTCAGCCATACGGACTGGGGAGCTGACAGAGATACCTTGCTGCTGCTCTATCGGAGTCTAATTCGATCCAAGCTAGACTACGGATCCATAATATATGGAGCAGCAAGGAAGTCGTACCTAAAAATACTGGAACCAATACAAAATGCTGCCCTGCGTCTCTGTCTCGGCGCGTTTCGTACATCACCTATCCCAAGTCTCCATGTGGAGGCTGGAGAACTCCCCATGGATATAAGAATGAAAAAGCTTGCAATGCAGTATATAGTCAAGCTAAAATCCAACCCCACGAACCCTGCTTTTGACTCCATATTTAACCCCACAGAGGTAGAATTATACAATCGAAGGCCTAACGTCATACAGCCGTTGGGCCTTCGAATGAGAGAACCCATCCAAAATTTAACCCCACCCATTGACCAAATCTCTAAAATAGAAACCCCTCAGAATCCTCCTTGGCTAATGAATAAACCCAAATTAAATTTATCCCTCCTTAATTTCAAAAAAGAAAATACAGACCCAAGCATACTACAAGTCCACTTTAGGGAACTGCAGGAGAGCTACGGAGATTGTGGCACCATCTACACAGACGGATCCAAAATGGAGGGAAAGGTCGCGTGTGCCTGCTCCTTTCGGAACAAAACAATCTCCCGTAGACTCCCCGATGGCTGCTCCATCTTTACGGCCGAATTGCACGCAATATTGCTTGCACTTATGGCCGTAAAAGCATCAGAAAGGAGTAAATTTATAATGTGCTCCGACTCCAAATCTGCATTGCAAGCTTTGGGGCGGATGAAGACTGACATCCCATTGGTACATAAGAGCCTGAAGCTGTTGGACCTAATAACAGCCGACCGTAGGGATGTCACCTTCATCTGGGTCCCCTCCCATGTTGGCATTGAGGGAAACGAAGCCGCAGACAGAGAAGCAAAGAGAGCCCTAAATCATGCGGTGTCAGGAACCCAAATTCCCTACTCGGACCTGAGACAAAGTATTGCCTCTGCCACCTATCGAGAGTGGCAGAACCGATGGGAGGCTGAGACTCACAGTAAACTCAGGCAGATTGTGGCGGATGTCAGGTGGCGGCCCACATCTAAGGGTCTGACAAGGCGTGGTAGCACAACCATGTCCAGACTTAGGATTGGCCACACCTACATCACGCACTCTTTTGTACTGAAGAGAGAGGAGCCCCCACTTTGCGAGTACTGTGACTCTCGCCTCACCGTGGAACATATCCTCGTTGATTGCCCCAGATACCAGGATGTCAGGGCGAAATATTTTAGAGCCACTAATCTAAAAACACTATTTAATAATGTCGACCCTGGGAAGGTACTGGGCTTTATTCGGGAAGTGGGGCTACCTACGAAGATCTGATTTCTGAATTTGTGAACATGCACTATTTACATTAGATTTTTACCAAATATTTAAATTTTTACTACCTTTACTATTTTAACTGTGAATAGACCTTGATTTTAATTATATGACTGTATAGAATCTGGCCCTTGTTGTTTAGAGAGAGAGTAGTCCTTAAGGGACTGCTGGCACGACATGGCCTAAATTGTGCCGATGTGCCTCAAATCAACAAATCAACAAATCAATCTTGCTCTGACATGAGTGGACTACGACATGTCATCTTGATCTGACACGAGTAACCTATGAAATATCTTGCTCTGACATCAGAGGCCTATGACACGTCATCTTGATCTGACATGAGTGGCCTATAACATGTCATCTTGATCTGACATGAGTAGCCTATGACATGTCATCTTGATCTGACATGAGTAGCCTATAACATGTCATTTTGATCTGACATGAGTAGCCTATGACATGTCATCTTGCTCTGGCATGCACTAAAGTTGTACCACTACCCGATGACATAAGTATTCACAGTAGACATGGCTTAAAGTTAAAGGGAAATAACTATAAATATCAATTGCTTTGACGCTACAGTCCTATAGGACGTACAGCCCTCCCCATCTCTCTCTCCTCACAAACTGTTCAAGTGTAGATATACCTATGTGTTTGTTGTGTTCAAGTGTAGATATACCTATGTGTTTGTTGTGTTCAAGTGTAGATATACCTATGTGTTTGTTGTGTTCAAGTGTAGATATACCTATGTGTTTGTTGTGTTCAAGTGTAGATATACCTATGCCTTTGTTGTGTTGCGAATCATTGGTTCGGTTCCAGAATGGGACCCACGAGTGCAATAAAAATAAAACCCTCCAGATACAAAGAACGTATGGAAATGAGACGGGGCGTTTCGCCCCATTCACGCCATCAATAATTCTCTTTGCATGTGCTCATCAAATATTTTTATTGCCTAGTCGACGTCTGCAATAATTAATCCTTTACTTTAAATCTCTCTCTCTCACACACACACACACCTCTCCCACCCCCTCTCTTTCTGTCTCTCCCTCTCTCTCTCTCTCTCTCTCTCGCTCTCTCTCTCTCTCTCTTCCTTTATTTAATAACTCTCATGTATTTAGACCATTTTTTTTTATTTCGGGTAATTTTGTTCCGCTGCCGCGTCGAATCATTGCCTATCCACACCAGTTCCATCTGTACGCCATTATTTATTTTTGCTTGCACCTTTTTGTTAATTAATGAAATATTATTTTCAAAGCATTGGATCAAGTGATAGTTGATTTACCTTGATGCCTTATCGGTTGGTATGCACTTCGAATGATCCTCGTAGATAGCAAGGTCTGAAAGGGCACCTTTTTCATTACCTTTTTTTGTTTTTACTTTTATCTTTATTTCTGAATGAAAGTCCGGGACTTACAGTCAATTGTAACTGTAACGGGAGGTGGCCGAGCATATAGACGCTTTGATTGCTGTCCGCGAAACCCCGATAGTGTCTATTACTATACTATCTCGAAGGTTACTATTTTCTTACTACCAGCCGTCTGTAATGACATACGTTGGGAAAGGAAAGCTGCCTAGTCTATGTGCTGGTCACATAACACTCTCGTTCGCCATATCGACACAGAACCAAGTGGACGCTAGCCCTATAGAGAAAGTTTTGTTTTTCTTAATATATTGTCTAGTTTCCCGTCTTGCACTTGTAATTCTCGTCGTGCTCTAGCTTGACCACTTCCAGTTGTGATTATTTTCTGGCATTGAAATGCAGACGCATATACAAGACACACACACACACTCACACGTATACATACAAACACAGACAACCATCGCACTTATGAAGATAAAACTAATTGTTCGCATTAGTTTCCCCGGCTAAGTATTCAACGCTTTATTCGTTTCAGTTTGTTTGGTCAAATAGTGGAGGTTTTCATGCGGATAAACTATGACTACCGGAAACGAACTTTTTTTGGTGTATCTGGTGTAAAAAAAAAAAGGAAGTGATGCTAAATTATCCACTCTTTACCGAATCAAATTTTGTGACGCGCTTCCGTTTTTAACTTTTAGTTAGTTGGCAACTTTGAAGTTTTATTTAGCGTCCTTGACTTTGTTTAGTTGATTGGGAAATTCCCCACTAGGAAACGGGCAAATACTTCTTGTTCTTCTCGTGGTATAGAGAATATATAAAAAAAATTCCAGCGAACAATAAAATATAGAGCAAGACTTGGTTCGTTTTTAAACATAAATCATATAATATTCAACTCGTCTCTGAGAAATAACAACAGCAGTAATTTAAAAGGTAGATCTGGTTGTGTTGTATGCGCTCAGGACTGTCGTCATAATGGTCCCTGGTTCGAAGCTTGACCGTCGCCATCCATTGCTGTCCTGCAGAAGATTTGGGCTAGGATGTTATAATTTTCATTTCTAAAGGACCATTCTAGTCATGCCGTACATCACACACTATTCACTTGGAGGTTGTTGTTGTCTTTCATGTGTCTCACAAGGTTGTTGTTGTCTTTCATGTGTCTCACAAGGTTGTTGTTGTCTTTCATGTGTCTCACAAGGTTGTCGTTGTCTTTCATGTGTCTCACAAGGTTGTTGTTGTCTTTCATGTGTCTCACAAGGTTGTTGTTGTCTTTCATGTGTCTCACAAGGTTGTTGTTGTCTTTCATGTGTCTCACAAGGTTGTTGTTGTCTTTCATGTGTCTCACAAGGTTGTTGTTGTCTTTCATGTGTCTCACAAGGTTGTTGTTGTCTTTCATGTGTCTCACAAGGTTGATGTTGTCTTTCATGTGTCTCACAAGGTTGTTGTTGTCTTTCATGTGTCTCACAAGGTTGATGTTGTCTTTCATGTGTCTCACAAGGTTGTTGTTGTCTTTCATGTGTCTCACAAGGTTGTTGTTGTCTTTCATGTGTCTCACAAGGTTGTTGTTGTCTTTCATGTGTCTCACAAGGTTGTTGTTGTCTTTCATGTGTCTCACAAGGTTGTTGTTGTCTTTCATGTGTCTCACAAGGTTGGTGTTGTCTTTCATATGTCTCACAAGGTTGGTGTTGTCTTTCATGTGTCTCACAAGGTTGTTGTTGTCTTTTATGTGTCTCACAAGGTTGTTGTTGTCTTTCATGTGTCTCACAAGGTTGCTGTTGTCTTTCATGTGTCTCAGTAGATTGATGTTGTCTTTCATGTGTCTCACAAGGTTGTTGTTGTCTTTCATGTGTCTCACAAGGTTGTTGTTGTCTTTCATGTGTCTCACAAGGTTGTTGTTGTCTTTCATGTGTCTCACAAGGTTGTTGTTGTCTTTCATGTGTCTCACAAGGTTGTTGTTGTCTTTCATGTGTCTCACAAGGTTGTTGTTGTCTTTCATGTGTCTCACAAGGTTGATGTTGTCTTTCATGTGTCTCACAAGGTTGTTGTTGTCTTTCATGTGTCTCACAAGGTTGATGTTGTCTTTCATGTGTCTCACAAGGTTGTTGTTGTCTTTCATGTGTCTCACAAGGTTGTTGTTGTCTTTCATGTGTCTCACAAGGTTGTTGTTGTCTTTCATGTGTCTCACAAGGTTGTTGTTGTCTTTCATGTGTCTCACAAGGTTGTTGTTGTCTTTCATGTGTCTCACAAGGTTGGTGTTGTCTTTCATATGTCTCACAAGGTTGGTGTTGTCTTTCATGTGTCTCACAAGGTTGTTGTTGTCTTTTATGTGTCTCACAAGGTTGTTGTTGTCTTTCATGTGTCTCACAAGGTTGCTGTTGTCTTTCATGTGTCTCAGTAGATTGATGTTGTCTTTCATGTGTCTCACAAGGTTGTTGTTGTCTTTCATGTGTCTCACAAGGTTGTTGTTGTCTTTCATGTGTCTCACAAGGTTGTCGTTGTCTTTCATGTGTCTCACAAGGTTGTTGTTGTCTTTCATGTGTCTCACAAGGTTGTTGTTGTCTTTCATATGTCTCACAAGGTTGGTGTTGTCTTTCATGTGTCTCACTAGGTTGTTGTTGTCTTTCATGTGTCTCACAAGGTTGTTGTTGTCTTTCATGTGTCTCACAAGGTTGTTGTTGTCTTTCATGTGTCTCACAAGGTTGTTGTTGTCTTTCATGTGTCTCACAAGGTTGTTGTTGTCTTTCATGTGTCTCACAAGGTTGGTGTTGTCTTTTATGTGTCTCACAATGTTGCTGTTGTCTTTCATGTGTCTCAGTAGATTGATGTTGTCTTTCATGTGTCTCACAAGGTTGTTGTTGTCTTTCATGTGTCTCACAAGGTTGTTGTTGTCTTTCATGTGTCTCACAAGGTTGGTGTTGTCTTTCATGTGTCTCACAAGGTTGCTGTTGTCTTTCATGTGTCTCAGTAGATTGATGTTGTCTTTCATGTGTCTCACAAGGTTGTTGTTGTCTTTCATGTGTCTCACAAGGTTGGTGTTGTCTTTCATGTGTCTCACAAGGTTGGTGTTGTCTTTCATGTGTCTCACAAGGTTGGTGTTGTCTTTCATGTGTCTCACAAGGTTGATGTTGTCTTTCATGTGTCTCAGTAGATTGATGTTGTCTTTCATGTGTCTCACAAGGTTGTTGTTGTCTTTCATGTGTCTCACAAGGTTGTTGTTGTCTTTCATGTGTCTCACAAGGTTGGTGTTGTCTTTCATGTGTCTCACAAGGTTGTTGTTGTCTTTCATGTGTCTCACAAGGTTGTCGTTGTCTTTCATGTGTCTCACAAGGTTGTTGTTGTCTTTCATGTTTCTCACAAGGTTGTTGTTGTCTTTCATGTGTCTCACAAGGTTGGTGTTGTCTTTCATGTGTCTCACAAGGTTGATGTTGTCTATTATGTGTCTCACAAGGTTGTTATTGTCTTTCATGTGTCTCACAAGGTTGTTGTTGTCTTTCATGTGTCTCACAAGGTTGCTGTTGTCTTTCATGTGTCTCAGTAGATTGATGTTGTCTTTCATGTGTCTCAGTAGATTGATGTTGTCTTTCATGTGTCTCACAAGGTTGTTGTTGTCTTTCATGTGTCTCACAAGGTTTTTTTTGTCTTTCATGTGTCTCACAAGGTTGGTGTTGTCTTTCATGTGTCTCACAAGGTTGGTGTTGTCTTTTATGTGTCTCACAAGGTTGCTGTTGTCTTTCATGTGTCTCAGTAGATTGATGTTGTCTTTCATGTGTCTCACAAGGTTGTTGTTGTCTTTCATGTGTCTCACAAGGTTGTTGTTGTCTTTCATGTGTCTCACAAGGTTGTTGTTTTCTTTCATGTGTCTCACAAGGTTGCTGTTGTCTTTCATGTGTCTTAGTAGATTAATGTTGTCTTTCATGTGTCTCACAAGGTTGTTGTTGTCTTTCATGTGTCTCACAAGGTTGTTGTTGTATTTCATGTGTCTCACAAGGTTGTCGTTGTCTTTCATGTGTCTCACAAGGTTGTTGTTGTCTTTCATGTGTCTCACAAGGTTGTTGTTGTCTTTCATGTGTCTCACAAGGTTGGTGTTGTCTTTCATGTGTCTCACTAGGTTGTTGTTGTCTTTCATGTGTCTCACAAGGTTGGTGTTGTCTTTCATGTGTCTCACAAGGTTGTTGTTGTCTTTCATGTGTCTCACAAGGTTGTTGTTGTCTTTCATGTGTCTCACAAGGTTGTTGTTGTCTTTCATGTGTCTCACAAGGTTGGTGTTGTCTTTTATGTGTCTCACAAGGTTGCCGTTGTCTTTCATGTGTCTCAGTAGATTGATGTTGTCTTTCATGTGTCTCACAAGGTTGTTGTTGTCTTTCATGTGTCTCACAAGGTTGTTGTTGTCTTTCATGTGTCTCACAAGGTTGGTGTTGTCTTTCATGTGTCTCACAAGGTTGCTGTTGTCTTTCATGTGTCTCAGTAGATTGATGTTGTCTTTCATGTGTCTCACAAGGTTGTTGTTGTCTTTCATGTGTCTCACAAGGTTGTTGTTGTCTTTCATGTGTCTCACAAGGTTGGTGTTGTCTTTCATGTGTCTCACAAGGTTGTTGTTGTCTTTCATGTGTCTCACAAGGTTGGTGTTGTCTTTCATGTGTCTCAGTAGATTGATGTTGTCTTTCATGTGTCTCACAAGGTTGGTGTTGTCTTTCATGTGTCTCACAAGGTTGTTGTTGTCTTTCATGTGTCTCACAAGGTTGTTGTTGTCTTTCATGTGTCTCACAAGGTTGTTGTTGTCTTTCATGTGTCTCACAAGGTTGGTGTTGTCTTTCATGTGTCTCACAAGGTTGGTGTTGTCTTTCATGTGTCTCACAAGGTCGCTGTTGTCTTTCATGTGTCTCAGTAGATTGATGTTGTCTTTCATGTGTCTCACAAGGTTGTTGTTGTCTTTCATGTGTCTCACAAGGTTGTTGTTGTCTTTCATGTGTCTCACAAGGTTGGTGTTGTCTTTCATGTGTCTCACAAGGTTGGTGTTGTCTTTCATGTGTCTCACAAGGTTGTTGTTGTCTTTCATGTGTCTCACAAGGTTGGTGTTGTCTTTCATGTGTCTCACAAGGTTGGTGTTGTCTTTCATGTGTCTCACAAGGTTGGTGTTGTCTTTCATGTGTCTCACAAGGTTGTTGTTGTCTTTCATGTGTCTCACAAGGTTGTTGTTGTCTTTCATGTGTCTCACAAGGTTGTTGTTTTCTTTCATGTGTCTCACAAGGTTGGTGTTGTCTTTCATGTGTCTCACAAGGTTGATGTTGTCTTTCATGTGTCTCAGTAGATTGATGTTGTCTTTCATGTGTCTTACAAGTTTGTTGTTGTCTTTCATGTGTCTCACAAGGTTGGTGTTGTCTTTCATGTGTCTCACAAGGTTGTTGTTGTCTTTCATGTGTCTCACAAGGTTAATGTTGTCTTTCATGTGTCTGAGTAGATTGATGTTGTCTTTCATGTGTCTCACAAGGTTGTTGTTGTCTTTCATGTGTCTCACAAGGTTGTTGTTGTCTTTCATGTGTCTCAGTAGATTGATGTTGTCTTTCATGTGTCTCAGAACTTCAATAAGCTGTGGTGTATTTGTGTCTATATGTGGATATCCATCTGTATTTGTCTCTGTGGGTGTTATGAATGCCTGCGCGTATACTGTGTGTGTATTTTAGTGTGTATCTCAATGTATGTTTGAGTCTGTTTATGATTGTGTCTGTGTGTGCTGAGATTGAAAAGTTTTCGATTAAATTCCTATTTTTTTCGACATTTGATTTTCCTTTTCTTGTAGCGTATTTTACTTGACATTGAAAGTTCCTTGTTTGATTACAAATAAAACAATTAAAACATGAGTCAGACTAGGTCAATTTAACCTCCAAATCACGATTTCCAAAAAAAAAAAAAAAAAAACAACAACCAAGAAATAAAAAAAATAACAGAAGTAGTTATAACTTTAAACTCATTCTGTGAATATTTATATATAAAAAAATTATTCATAGCTTTCTTTGCTTCCAACCCCCTCTTCCCATTTTTTTCCTTTTTTTAAAAAAAAAAAATTCTTTTGGTTTCAATCTCATGAGCACATGAATGGACAGATTTACAGGTTGAATCTAATTGCTGTGGTACTATCTCTGTCTTATTGCATTTGACAAGGGCGACTACTGGTCCGGTATTGAGGATAAACGCTCAGATTAATTTGCAAAAGTATGTCTGACAAATTAACAAGCTCAGGATAATATTTTTAAAAAGAAAAAGAAAAAAAGTAAAAGCGAAGTAGTAAAATTTATTTTTAAAAGTATATACAATTTTTAAAACGTCTTGACTGCATAATGCAGTTAGATTTGTAAGGCTTGGCATTCAAGCTCATCACAGCTCCAGCCGGTGTGGCTGATCCTAGCTGTGCCCAGCTGAACATCTAGCTGATCTATGTTCTACCTTCGTACGGAATGCTTTTGTTCTTCGTCCTCGTTATGTCCTGACGTTCTCGTCTGTAGCTCTGACAGTTCATGGAATAGACTTCTGACAGGCCGTGCAACACAAGAGCAATATCCTCCCCCAGAATTCTTTCTCCCAAGCCAAAGATTTACAGCCATTTTTTTTTTTTTTTTGGAAAACTGGTTTGGGTCGTGAATTGTCTCCCCTCCCCCCCCTCACTCCTCTCTCTCTCTCTCCTTATTTTTTTTTCTTTCATATTTAGTGTCTGGAAATTGATATTTCTAGAAACAAGAAACTTTTATACAATATTCTATGAAAACTTAAATTTACAAGCGAATCGTTTTCCCTACAGTGCCAAGTATTTTGGTTGAGCTCACACTAGACAGTAGGATGTTCTGAGTCCGAGGAGATTCGAATGTCCTTTATTTTATACTCATCCCCACCCCGCACACATCTGCACTGGTATCTTACCTGGTATCAATGGAAATGTTTTAGGCCGAACTATTTTTATTTCATTATACTCTTCACCCCACGTCTATGTGGTCACGTGATGTTCTTTGTAGTAAATGAAAATACTAGAGCTGTGGTGCTTGTAAAGTTTCTCGGTACAAACAAACATCTCCAGTACGCTCTCAGTTGTTGACATGCACATGCAGATAGTTGCATGTATGCTGCTGGTGGGATTGTGAAAACTCATTGACTACTCACATTAAAGTAAACTGTATTGTAAATCTCATTATTCTCCAGATCAAAGTAGAACCAGCAGAAAGATGTTATATTTATGTTTTTAAACATTTGATCATTATCGCGACAATGAAAGTACAGCTCAGATAATAAGTTGTTAACTTCATAGCTTTGGCAGGAAACTAGAGACACATATCCACTAATAATATACACTGGACGGGTATATTTTAAAGAACTACACACACTTATCAATCAATCCAGCGCTGGATTTAATATAGACTATATACATTCGCACATGGGCCTATGGGCCACAGAGCCTCACACTTTAAAGAGGCACACACTTTTAGAAAATAAAACTTTTTTTTTAATATGCATGTTAATTTAAGAAAATAGTGGCAAATGTGAACGAATTTACAAGAGCTCCTCTCTTCACAAATATTACATTCTTTTCTATTTAGGAACAGTATTAACTGCTATCTATCTATCTATCTATCTATCTATCTATCTATCTATCTATCTATCTATCTATCTATCTATCTATCTATCTATCTATCTATCTATCTATCTATCTATCTATCTATCTATCTATCTATCTGTCTATCTATCTGTCTGTCTGTCTGCCTATCTGTCTGTCTGTCTGTCAGCATTTCTTTATTGCAAATGATGTAGTTCACAGCCAAATCTGCGTAGTCACGTGAAGTGCTGAAAAACTGAACACCTTCTTAATCTTCGCACTGGCAGAGAAGCCCTTAATACACATCTATTGCATTGCATCACCGGAAATGAGAATTGCGGAGCTGAGGAGACGCATACACAACGTAGTAGGGCCACGTACATATTTTCTGTTAGCGCGAGGTCTTCAACAAGGTGCAGGGCCTTGGGTGGTCGCCTATGCTCTGTATTCTCCAGGTAGCGCTCAAAGTAAGTCTTCCCCTCTCCTTTTGTTATTGGTGTCTTGCAGTGGGGGCCGTCGCCATGACCTGTAGGTCTACACCTCGTGCTGAAACACGCGCATACAGTGAGTAAACGTTAAAGTAACCAAAAACATAAAGTGTTAAGAGATAGTTCAACACCGAGTCTGTTCTATAGACATGTGTACAATGACCCATATAATACATACATACTACATAATACGGACAAACATATATACATACTATACATACAGAGGGAGGCGCGGTGGCTGAGCGGAAAAGCGCTTGGGATCCAAGGTTCGAAGCCTATATTATGTTTGCTTTTATTTACATACGTTCACTAAAAAACTAATGGTCATAGACTTAACAGCTGAACTTAGATCTAGACTCCAAATATTACAAAATTATTTACCATACGTGGTGATTTGTGTATGTGTGTGTGTGTACAATGTTTTTGATTACCTATTATATATTATTTTCTTAAAGGTGATTGACAGAATGAAAGAAAGAGGAAAAACGGGGATGGGGGGGTATTGTGAATATCTTATTGTTAGGTTTCCTCAGCACCTTACGAGACGAACAGAAATGGGATTGTTACCTGTGATACCCCCCAACAAAAAATCTTATTTGTCTTACTTTACAGGTGGTAAGACTACAATACAGAGGTCTGTGTTGTATGAGGTTCATAAAGAGAGAATCGTTTTCTTTCTGGCGTGGTTTGGAATCAAAGCTTCGAGTCCAATCACGTCCACGGTGACTCTGTTATCATTAAGAGTGCTAGTCTGGCTAGCGATGGTATTCCTGCAATGCTTGTTTATCTCATTCATGCAGATCATCTTGACCTAGAGAACGGTCACGGGTGATGTGTGCATCAATGTCTGTCTGGGTTTGGAACAATGGGAACTTCACTAGTTGTGGTACTTATCTCGACCTAATCTCCAACCTCTTTACCTACTGATTTTAAATAATTGTGAACTTTCCTTTACACGTGTATTCGTGTGTGTGTGTGTGTGTGTGTGTGTGTGAGAGAGAGAGAGATAAAGGGAGGGAAGGGATACAAAAGGAGATAGTTGGAAGGCTAGGATTAAAAAATGTGGGGAATTTATCGGGAATATTTTTATTAAAATTTATGAGAGTCACAATCCAGCCAGCTCTTTCATAGTATATATACTAAATGAAATGTCACGTTTTGTACTAAGTGACCTGTCTTGCGGAACCCCCCCCCCTCTCCCCCGCCATTTTTCTTGTCACCTTTAGTCATTTTAAAACTTTGTATGAAAAAAAAAACTTTCACTCATTAACCTCCGCACCCCCCTCCCCGTCTTACTCTGTAGACATACGTCCTGTTGTGTCAAGTCAACTGACGAGTTGACTTCTTTTAAAAGTGTGCCCAGCGTTCAAACAAGTCGACACCCAATCATGAGATACAGAATCGACATACAATACCTACATTTTGGGTAGAGTCAATAGGGTAACACACACCAGGTCCATGGAATGCATAGATCATGTTCAGAGTTCTGTTTGTTGCCAACTTTCACACCATCAAGTAATGACCTCTTCCGAGCGAAAACACTCCTAAACGTTACCAACTCATCTAGGCTAGGATTTGTTTTTATTTTAATTATAGATTGAAAAACGGGATTCAATAAAAAAAAAAAAAGCTGTAACATTTCAAACAAAGACTTGCTTCAAGTATAACACTAACTATACTCGTACCATACCATATTCAGTACAGTTAATAATAATTACTTTGGCAACCTATTTGGTAAAACATCGTATTTCACCATTGTCCTTTGAATCAGATATTGTACAATACATACAATACAATATATATATATATTGTTTGTTTACTAGTCTATCTATATCGTTACTACGAAAATTGCGATATATGAATTTCAGTTATTTGTCAATTTAGATATAGACGTGCAGGTTTTTGATCAGTTGCATAATTTTATTTTTTCGTTGTTTCTTTTTCTTTGTATTTAATTTCATCTATGGGCAACCAAATTCACTTGGCCTAAGGCCTCCAATTATCCTAGGCCGGCACTGGTCTTTGTTATAATTTACCAAAACAGACTCTTTCTGTAAAATAATCATTCATAAGTAGAACGGGTTGCTTTAATCCGCCATGAAAATCAAAGACTGTGTACAGTTTTATGCAATAAATACCATGAACGACTTAATTCACATACTTTAATTTTTTTTGGTGTAAAAAATTTCTTTTTCTTAGAGAAACATTGGAAATTAAAAGATACAAAGAATAAAACTTTCTGACCTACAGACTATTCCGTATATTTTTTTTTTAATCGAACCCTAGTTGACTATTGTTCCTTTTTTTTTAGTTGTCTTTACATTATGACGTTTCCGAGGTGCTGACAGTAAGAGCCGACGTGGACCACATGCCTGGCAGGTTGGCATAAAATAGAAGGACGTTAGTGTCGCCTTTAAATGTTGGATCGGTTTATGTACTCCCCAGGCTGACATGACCTCCAAACATGCCTCTAGCTTAACTCAGTGTTACAGATAGAAAAAAGAAAGATAAGCATTGCTGAACGAATGGAGACACTCAGACACCAAGAATGTAGATCTGGTGTCACATAAAATATCTTCAAGCTGGTTCAGCCATTTCAAACTTGGAAACATGGTTAATGCTGATGTCACAGGGCTGCTTTTTTATAGCATAGCCCATAGGTGCTGTATACGTAAACACACATATTACAATACACATACATGGACACATCAGACACACTCACATACACAAACAGACACACACACAAATTTAGATGAAGACTGCGATTTTGATCGTCGAGGTCTCTAGAACACGCAACTCCAATGAGTGCCTGACATTCGTTGAAGAAGGCAGCTGGTCGCTGTGTTGGCTACATGACACCCAGGTCAACCATCGGAAACAAGGACTTTCTTACAATGGTTGGAAAAAAAACCACTCTAAAAAAGCTAGCATTTTGGTGCATCCGTTGTAAAAAAATGAAGAAAGCATTGATACACTCTGTTTTCCATAGAAAAGAAAAGATAGTTTTGTGCACTATTTAGCACCGCAGAATCAAAATTTATTAACTTTTGTGTACGTATCACAAATTAATTTCGAAATGAATTAAGCATTAGACTTTCATTCTACGACAGAGGCGCAACTTAAGACTTATTTTAAAATAAATGGGCAACACTCGGACATAATACCGCATTTTAAAATTATAGGCTAGCCCCTAGTGCGTTCAATAACGCTTTCAATTTCAGCTCATTGTGTGTGTGTGTGTGTGTTATTATTACTAAGGTGGCAACATTGATGCTCAATTTAGTGTCCTTGACATTGTTTAGCAGATCCTGAAAATCTTAATAGAAGCAGACGAGCTTTACGTCATCTACCCACAAAAGATTGCAAGGTCTGAAACAGAGATATATATACAATAGTAGATGCTTTGACGTTTGGTGTGGGCTTCGAACTCTGTCGTCACAAAAGTCCCGAGTTAGAGCGGTGGCCATTTTGAACTCCTTCGTCCTGCAAGAGGTTTGGACTGGGACGTAACAATCTTCAGTTCTGATAGAACTTGCCTAAGTTTGAACATCGAAACAAAGCACCAACTAGAAATGAAGATTGAGATTGGGAACCTTTTGAGGAAGTCCAGGTCTCTTGAACACAAAACGTTGGCTTTTAGTTCGCTAGCAAATAATTGGATCAACAGTTCAACTATCATATAGTCTTTGTTAAGACAGGCTACCCTTTTTTTTATATTAACGTAACGTACATTTAGACACCTTTGGGGCCTGTGAAGTACAACCTTACTAGCAGACGTCAATAGACGCCCCCTCCTCCACACTCCCTCATTCTTTGTCTTTAACGTTTGCTTCTATTCTATACCAGCTTAGAATGTACCAAATGTCCAAAGGCAATGCCGTACGTGTCATAGGGTCCTGATTGCGAAAGAAGATAATGAGGTCCTTTCGTATGGAAGAAAGGGTCAGTCGAAAATCTAATTGTGAGAAGGGGAGGTGGCATGTAATAATATGTAGAGGTCAGTATATGAGTCTGAGGTCAGCCATACATATTTCGTTTCCCATCACCCCCCCCCCCATCAGCACGGCGAACACTAGCCAAGTGTGGGACAAGACAAACCTTACCCCCCTTTTTTTTTTTCCTTTTTGACAAGCAATGTCGGTAGCAGACGGACACGAACATCGCCGCATCTATCCCTTAGGGTCATCTAAAAACCATTAGTGCCAACCATTAGTGACTTCATCGCTTCTGGCTCTGGCCATTGCAACATGACACTTGAGATTTTCAAAGCCGACGGAATACCACATGAATTAGGTTGACAAAGGCGTTTTGTGATAACACAAGAGATCTAGAAAGAAGATCCATTTGAGAATTCTATCATTTACTATTTTCAAAGAAAAAAACAGAAAGAAAAATGTATAACTGCTTGCGTTTTAATCTAATAATGAGGATCATTTGTAAGAAGGATGAGCACAATAGAACAATTCTTAAGTTTCCTTTTCTGTCAGTCTCTCTATCATCAACATCATTTGTCGTTTGCGGTTCCTGGAACAAAGGACAATCTTTGTAAGATGTGCTTCAGCCCGTGATGTGGGCCAGCTTATGAGTCCCTTCCAGTATTCTGCTTCCTTGTCTGCCATTTCCAGGCTCGGGATTGCTATGAGATTTGAGGCCTTTCTCTACGTCTTGGAAATCCTATAACCCCGTACACAGCTGGTCTGTGTTGTTCTCAAAGGGGTGACGGATTCAGATTCACGTTGTGACATTTACTCTACATTTCTCTGTCCACAAGTCTTTCACCATTTGAATATGATGTTATCGTAACGCCGTATTGAGATGATATTATTCCAACGTGAAATTCTGTAAAAGTAAGTTCCCCTTTTAGACCTTGTGGTCTATAGAGTGATCTATTTCTGTGGCTAACAAGGGTGTCATGTGGCTAGTACAACGACCAACCGCCTTTACATTTCCCCAACTAATGTCTGGTACCCATTAGAGCTTGGTCGACTCAGAGGCGTCCAAAGATCCTGAAATTAAAAATCCCAGACTCCACCAGGATTCGAACGCGGGACTTCGGTTTCGGAGGCCAAGCGCTTCTTGTGAGAGTCTGTATTTTGATGATATTCTTCCCAATGCAAAAGTTCGTATTTTCATTACATTATTTGTTCAGTAATTGTTGATGAAGGAATGTATTAGTTCTCGTTTGTATAGTTCCTTGGCTGTTATGTTCCACCTGACAAAGTTCTGACCTTGTTCCTGATATTTAATTTATAGAAAGTGATCTACTGTTACCTCAGCTTGAACATTTAGTCGCCGCCCCTGACTGCGACATGGCGGGACTCGTCGAAGTCTCTTGTTCGCTGACAGAAGGTCGGGACTGAAGATGTATTGATAAAACAATGGGGACCAGGGGTAGGCCTGGGTGGGGGTGGGGGATCTCTGTATCCGACAAAGAAAATGAGCAATAAATAATCTCTGAGTTGAGTGAAATGACGCGTGACTTGTGGCGAATTAAAAAAAAAGACAATGGTTAGGTCATGTTAGTGCATGGATGGAGAAATATCTCCCGAGGAGAGAAAAAAAACAACACTGCGTGTGTGTGTGTGTGACTAGAGAAGATGAAACAATATAACATGATGGAGAAAATCTGAAGCTAAAACCATAAAAAAAATAAATAATAAAGTTTGGTGAAAAGATGTGAAAATCTGTTTAAATCAAATTATTTGGAGCCGTCACACTACTTCAACATACTTGCAGTAACTGAAGCTTTCCTTCAGACATACAATTAACAATTTGTCTTTAAAAGAATTTAAATACCTTAAATATCTTACATTTATAAATAAAGAATCCATCCATATTTTCATCCCAACTTTTCTAGAATATTCTTTAAGAAAGATAATGTAACAGTAGACTTTAAAAAACATTTTGTTTGAACTCAATGCATTTTTAATCAATTTACTTTTATGTCATTTCTTCACCCACTTAAGTGTCATGCACCTCCCCCGCCCCAATGTGTCCTTTGGTGACATATCTTTGCTTCTATCACGCAGTGCCAGAACGACTCATCTTTGTCTTTTTTTTTTATTCATTATCTCATCAACAAAGAGAATCAAACTCCGCCAGGGCCGAAAGAGAGGCTCAAGTTTTTAAATGGGGTCATGATAGAAGGAAATAGATGTGTCGCTTTTAAATAAATGTTTGGTTCATTGCTCCAATAATATTTGATCTAGTTTGTGTAACATCTGTTTATATGGGCAGATAGTAAGGGAAAAAGAAGATAAAATAAAAAACAACTGGAAATTGACATAAGTAAATGGAAGATGGAAAAAGAGAGAGAAAGAGAGAGAGAGAAAAAGAAAAAGAAAGAGAGAGAAAGAGCGAGAGAGGGATATATAAAGAGAGAGAGAGAAAGAAAGAGAAATAGAGAAAAAGAGAGAGAGAGAAAGAGAGAGAAAGAAAAAGAAAGAGAGAGAGAGAAAAAGAGAGAGAAAGAGAGAGAGAGAGGTTATAGAGAAAAAGGTGTCGGGAGAAAAACATAACGAAGAAAATAAAATTGCTACAAATATTCCATCAACAATCCAGATGCTTAAAACCAGCCATTTCAAGAAATTAAAATGTTTTGAAACAATGATTAGATCTATAAAAACAGAGGGTCTGGAATGCAGAGCCTAGAAATGAATGCCAAGATTTGGGAGCAATAAAATAAACAGATCTAGAAGTCTAGGATTCAGGATTGAAGGTTAGAAACGTCGCTCAGTAAGATGACCTGACAATTTGTTTGGGAAAATATTTATTATTAACTAATGACATTGGAAAAATAAAGTGTATTAATTGGAAAAGCTTGTTTAAGTGTATAACTATTCAAACATATCTCAGTCGTTTTAATTGTCATCGCTCTAATCAAATAAATTCAAGGCTCTAGGTTCAGATCATAAACTACAGAGCTATGGGTACAATGCTTGCTCGTATTAGGATACACATTGGGAGAAACCCCTCCCCCCATTATGGTTCCTTAGGCCACTAGGATGACAAACTCTAATCTCACACATCTATCATCCACCTCCGAGCATACGCGGACATTGCCGAACGTTGCGGAGGGGTAGGAGGTTGAGCAAAGAGAGAGAATTATGGAGATAGAGAGAGAGAAAGACAGACAGAGAGAGAATATGAAAAATTGACACTACCCCTCGGGGAACATAGTGAAACCTGGGAGTAGGGGAAATCCACCCCCCCCTGAAAAACATTTTCACTTTCTCATGCATCCATTGTCCCCCCCCCCCCCCCCCAACCAATACTCAGCTTGCCACATTCCTCTCCCCCTTTTTTTTATTCTAAACTCCAGCTACGGGATGTTTCCATCTCTGGGCTAACTTATCATTGACCCAATAGATGTTTAATCTCCCCCATCTATCATAGTCATGGAATCAAGAGCATCTCCCAAGACACGCACACACGCACGCACACACATCTCTATTTCCGCACAGTATATCTCTGAATAACGTTTTTTGCGCATTTCAATTGAATCACAATCTTTTTATTGTCTCTTCTTCTTATTATTACAAAGCTTATATCAACTCACTCTATCTGTCTGTCTGGTACAAAGCTTATATCAACTCACTCTGTCTGTCTGTCTGTCTGGTACAAAGCTTATATCAACTCACTCTGTCTGTCTGTCTGGTACAAAGCTTATATCAACTCACTCTGTCTGTCTGTCTGTCTGTCTGGTACAAAGCTTCTATCAACTCACTCTGTCTGTCTGTCTGTCTGTCTGTCTGGTGCAAATCTTGTACTCGTTGTTTCTTTCACTTCGCATTCTCGATCAAGTTGAAACTTTGCACAAATATTCACTGTCCCTGACATAATATGAATACATCAAAACATTACCCATTTATATTGGTAGTTAGTTAGTTACGTTTAATATAGAATGAGAAATAATCTTACAATGTTGAAATATATGGCTGTACATGTGCAGTTCTTTTCTTACATAACTTTCTGTAAAATAAAAATAGTATTTGTATATTTCCTTCGTTAAAGTATTTTTATATTTTGCTTGTTGAATAAAAGTAACGTCTGTATTATATAAGATAAGGTAATAGCGCAAAACAAAGTCTCATTCGCCATCCCTTTCGACCCATTGGATATCGGCCCACGGGGCATTTGCCCAAATGTCCATATAGTCAATCGATAAAAAATGCGAAAACACACACACACACACACAAAAAAACGTAAATATTTCTGATCCTCGAAATTCGGATTAAAAAAAAAATCTTTAATGGGACTCCTCTCTTGTACCTGAGTGAGTACTCCTGCCTGCCCTCACATAAATTCGGCCTTAGCTGTACAGTTACTCATGTGGACATTATATCTCAGTAACACTTCCATGCTAATAATATGATTACATTGCCAATCTAGTTTTTTTTACTATACTCGTCAGCCCAACCTTTAACTACAGTTAAATAAGTCACTGTAAAACATGTTAAGAGTCTAATAAATTTGTGTAAATTCGACTCAGTGAAAAACAATCAATGTTTTTAAAACAACAACAACATAAAAACAGAAACCACACAAATGTCACATGTTTAGAACCTTTGTTATGTTTGTGTAGCCGAGTTTATAATTTGAAGTTTTAAATGTCTAATTGAAACACAATGTCGGATTTTTTAAATGTAAAATATCAACCATCAAAACATATATATGTTTTACGAGGGCGCGTTTTAAACCTTTATAAACGACCATGTTTCCCTTGCCAGCTGCTCTAGGCTGGTCCTTCTGCTCTCACCCTAAGCCTGCGGGTCTACGCCGATGATAAGTTCTTAATGACACGTTATATCTCTAACGTTTGTACATCTACATAGTCAAGACACAAACATATTTTATTACCCTACACATTCGTAGTAACGTCTACTCAAGGGACAGCAACTCTGGTGGTCCCCTTTCCCCATTTTTACCTCCCTTGAATCTACTTGGCTTGGAAAGAGAAAAAAAAAGAAAAAATACTGGAAAAAGAAATTAAGCTAATTTCTTATGGATATAAAACATAATTTTATAACTAACCTAAATAAAATAAAAGACTAGAAAACAAAAAAGAAGAGAGAATAGATAGAAAAATATTTGACATATGTGCGTGTCTGTGGATGTGTGGTCCCCTCACGTCTAGTGTAAATCTAATATGTGATATAAATATTTGACATCTGGTTATAATTAGAGCTGTATGCTAGCAGACGGCTGAATTCCCTGGCGCGGTCTCATGTTGTCACTGTAGCACCTTTTGTCATTTCTCTATCGATGTAAACTATTTTTTTTTTATGTTATTTAAAGTTGTAAATGTTAAAAAAAAAAAAAGGAATTATGAAACTGTTGGTGATGTCTAGAAACTTCGGGCTGGTCCAATACACTGACAACCTAATATTTTTATAATTGGATTTTGAGAGAGATATTTACCAACAGAAAGACATTGTGTGCAATCTTTGAACTAATGCATTTTAAATAGTTCATTGGAAATTGCAATAAAATGACTAAATCTTTGTATGGCTGCTGGCTATAGTTACATCTTTACTGAGATAGCCTTTACCTTTATACAAGTTTGGAAATATTATACTATTGTTATGACCGTGCACTGCACACTGTCATTAAGTGCGATATTGTGCAGCATGGGGCACACTGGAGAAACAGGGAAGAGAACGAAACCAAGGACGCTTGAGCTGTTATTAGTTGGGTTCTAGTTTCTTAGTGATGATTACAAGTGCCATTTTATAATCCTTTCGTTGAGGTTATTATGACATCCTTATTTATTTCTTACCAACACAAGTGTACATAGTACGAGTGAATATTTAAATATTGACATACGTGGCTATTTTAATGTTAAACCGACCACCTGCAAACAACGCTTATGTCTGCACTGAATGCGGCGCAATATAAAGATCACAAGTAGGACTGAGTATCCGCATGAAATACTGTACTCCTCTTTAATCTTCAGACCTGTCTAGTGCCTCCCTTTATAAGAACACCTGTAGAGATTTTAGCAGTTTCCTTAAGAGGTCCATTTGTTTTAAGGCGATGTCATTTTTAACTCAGGGGGACTTAAAGTGGAGCTCCATCTTCATCGCGCTGCCCCTGGAGCTAACTACGAAGGACCAACTACACATAGAGAGACACGGACATGTGACATTTATTGGGCAAAGTTTTATTGGTGGGAGCTACCGCAAAGAGTAGTCTGAAAATTAAGACAGTCTCAAAGGACAATCAAAGTGCCCTGTTCACTAGAGACTTATAGGATTATAAACCATAAATCACAAGCCGTTGGTTGTGAAGTCATTGGTCATTGGAGTATATTGAAATAGCTAAACGTATCCCGATAGTCAAGGCTAAACACTGCTGTAGGTCCAATAGAGGTCTAATAGGTCCAATAGGTGTAAAAGGTCTCATAGGTCCAATAGCTGCTAATAGGTCCAATAGGTGCAATAGATGAAAATGTATAATAGTTCTAATAGGGCAATAGCTTTAATTGGTTCAACAGGTCTAATAGGTCCAATAGGTCTTGAGACTTACAATTCTCAAACGAAAACACAGACGCAATACAATAATAATGGTACCATTTCACTCCTTTGTTTAGAAGTTTTTCTCTTGTTTTAGGCTAAAATTCAAGTTTATTACAGACATTTTTCTTTTCATAGTTTGTTTTAGACATTATCTGTAATGGCTTCATCCCAATATAACGTTGGTATCAATCCTATTGAACCATATAAACTAAATAGATATTAAAGCCAAATCTAGTTTTACATTAATACTAAATACTCTTTTGTCACTGTACGACCCTTTACAAAGTCTTCCATGCAGCGAGATGGCTATCTCTAAAGGCAAATAAGAAATACTAAACAAAATACTTAAAAAAAAACCCACAAAGCTTATACGAAGTGTAGTTGTATCAACTAGTTTGGATCAGTCCTGTATTTAAATTTGTAATAGATAATAATTATAGCTTTTATATAGCGCTACTTTCATGCTTATAGCATTGTCAGAGCGCTATGGTCCAATCTCATTTGTGGACCGGTGGAATACAAGTATCTGCTCGAGTCGGGTATTAAAACCCCGAGCCCCCTTCATAGGTAGCCAAGCCAAGCCAAGTTCAAGCGTACTTAGCCTCTCGACCACGCTTCTATATCAACAATAAATCTGTGCAATTAATATTTTTAATTTTTTAATTTTTTATTATTTTCCACACAAACTGTCTTTGTAACCTTGTTTACCTTTTTTTTTTGTTTACTGCTATTGCATGCTTTTAGCTTTCTCAATACGCTATGATCACTTATCTGGACCTGTTGGGAAATGGATTGGAGGGGGGGGAAGAAAGGTTAGTCTGGGTAGATTTACAGTAATTGGTTTTAAAAAAACATTTTTAAAAAAGAAAAAGAGCGAACGACCTGAATTCGAATATGTTGCTCACGCCTCATCGGCCGACGTGCTAACCTCTCTGCTAGAGAGGTACTTATGAAAAGAGAAGATTGCATAGTTATATATTGTTTATTACAATTTAGAGCGGCGACCTATAATTCAGCTTATACCACCACTTCAGCTAAGTAAAATTTCTTTCCCTTGTTCGAGATACCAAACAAAATAATTGATTACCAACAAGTAATTAACTAATTTGTTAATTTTTTTTATGTTGATTCTTGTGTTGTCAGATAAATGAAGTATTTTTTTTAAAATTCAGCTTGATCCGAGATTGTGTGTGGGAGACATAGCGTGAATAAACTTTTCACCAAACAGAGTGAGTTGATAGAAGCTTTGTAAAATTACAGATTACTGGTAGTCTGTTTTTGTTTCTCACAGATTGCAAACTTTTAAGTACAATATTTGTGATCGCAGGATTCGATGGGAGGGGGGGGGTAGACGGGCACACTGCCCAGGAAGGTTGGCGAAAAGGGGGCAGAATGTGTAAAAATACATTCCAGATAGGGCGAGATCGGGTGCTGACGCTGAGACTAGGGTGATAGATACCCTATCGTGTTGTTGATGGCAACAGTTGCTGAAAGCTGTTGGTCCCTATACTGTCAGGGGAAGATAACTTTATCATATTAAAAAATGGCTAGTGGATTTGATAAAATAGTTGTCGCCCTTGACAACACAGCACACCCGGGCTAGTGGGAAAATAACAAAAGGGGGGGGGGGTGAAGAAACAGAAAATCCTTTATAGAAACAAGATTGTTACGCCATAGCGCACATTATCTCCCGACAGAGGTAAACGGCAGTCAAGATTGGAGCCCCAGGCTATCGTATCGACAGTCAGAATAGCATACCACAGGGCAAGCTAGGGGAAAAACCGCACACCACACACATATAACACCGATATGACAGAAAGCTATTACTGAACAAAAAAAATTACATCATAAATATATATAAAAATAACGTCAAGATGACAATGTGGCGGCATTCACGCAATCAGGAATTTTTAGCCTGTTTGACGCTGGGAAAAAAATCTCTGACCTGGTGTGTTTATTATCGTGATAAGTGATTCTATTTTAACTCTTTATCTCCGTAATTATTTTCTCCGTTCTGACATATTTTTTTTTCACATTCGTACATTCTACCCTGTTATGATTAAATTCCAATAACATTTGTGTTGGTAATCAGAAAACTTTAGTTTTGGTAGAGAATTATAGGAGAATGCATGCTCTTTTTACATAACACATATTAAAGTTTATAAAGTCAAAAACTAATTTAATGTAATGGGGTCAAATCAACAATGATATCGTTAATTAGGAGAGAAATAGTTAATAATAGGTAGCTGAGTGAAACAGACAACTCGGTACCTAATAACGGGACGCGAGATCTATCCCCGAGTTGTGTTTGCTGAGCGCCTAAGAGCATCAGGGAAAACTTCTCCCAGAACAGATATCCAACCCCAACACTTGGAAACAAATGAGATAAGATCAGACCGCACTGAACATGTCACAGATGTATGGACGATGCTCTCATAAGATCTATTTAAACCACAAAAGCATTTATAAAGGTCACATAATTAGACAAGTATTTTTTTTTTTGCCTTCTTCAGTCGTAGAATGACTATGGTTCATCTCGAGCACTTTTCCATGTGACTGTGGAGCCCTATTTTGGAGAGATACTCCCGTCCACAAATATCGCAGGTTAAGGTGGCTTTCGTTTTGGTGGTAGAGGAGCTGGCCATTTTTCGCATGGCACGCTTTTCTTCAAGAGCTGAGGCCCATGTTTTCTCGTTGTCCATAGCTTTCTTGGTCACTGTCTCTCTTCTAGTGCGGTCTAGGGCTATGTCTTCCCAATGGTCAGTATCAGTGTAGCTTACAATACAAATAATGCCGGTTTAAAAAAAAAGTGGCAACTGATATTCGTGCTGCCTCTCTGACGTCAACTTTCGTCTAACGTCTAAGCACCGTGCTGCACCATTCAACCAAAAGATGTGCGCATAACAGGAAGTGACGTAAGAGTGAAAGTCTTTCGAACTCCTCTGAAATTGTCTCAAAGTGCTTGTTATTTCCGTGGGTCAATTCACTTTCCCGTCTTATTTTATTACGTATTAAAGTTTTGTTACCATGACACAGAAGTTGCAAATGGTGTCAGATATCACCAGGCGCTCGTTGGACTGAAGGGGGCGCATGTCTTGGCATAGCAGTCCCCGAGCTTCACAATTCGTAGTCACTTCATTCATGTTACATTCATTCATAGACTCTCTCTCTCTCTCTCTCTCTCTCTGTCTCTCACCTCTCTCTCTCACACACACACACATATATATTGTTACAAATGAACAGTGATAGGTAGAGGTCAACGTATGACCCCGGCGAGATGACACAGCAGCTAGTGTTCCCTGGAATCTACATGTACAAACAAAGACAGGATGTGACGTGTCCACACGTGTTGTTCCAGGGGACGAACAGATCTAAGTAGGGGGACAGTTACTAATGAACAGTGACAGATAAAGGTCACTACGTGTGACCCCGACTTGATGACACTGCAGCGAGTGTTTTCTGGAATCTACGTGTATAAATAAAGACAGGATGTGACGTTTCCTGACATGTTATTCCAGAGAATACTAGGAGTGTTTGTGCAACTTTGGAGAAGCGATTAGGGACTCTATATAAGCCAGAAAGTTAATGTTAAAGTGAGTCGTATGGAGTCGTGAGTGAGCCGTTACAGTCGATACAGACGATGTAAGACGTGTGCGGCTCTGTGGAAGAGAAATGTGTACGACTCGATGCAAGTTAACTAGGGTAGAGTTAACTGGAGTGGACTACTGTCGTTAAAGTCTATACAGCGAACTACAGTGGACTTGAGCCGTTACAGTCGATACAGTCGATGTAAGACGTGTGCGGCTCTGATTCGGTAGACTTGAGTACGACTTGGTTCAGCTTTGGGAGACCTGGAGCGACACTGGGAAGTGTGTCGTTGGTCTGTTCTGTGGAATACGGCTCGAGGAAAGTTGAGAAGAGATGAATTGCAACGAAGTGAAGAGATGCAGTGCAACGAAGTATAGCTAACTGTAAACTGACAGATATTGTACAGTCTTCTACGCTACATGTTACAGTAACGAATTGTTAGAGTTAATAGTCATTAAAGTTATATGAAACTGAAAGTTTAGTCGTCAAGTTCTTTGCTGTGTTTTTATTTGTGTGCCAACTAATACATATAGCCAGAAGTTTCAGAAATACGTAACAATTGGTGTCAGAAGTGGAATCTTTCTGGCTAGAATGTGTTCCATCAAACTTCTTATTGAACTTGACATGAAAGAACTTAGACAAGAGCTTCGAGAAAGAGGTCTACAGCTTAACGGAAATAAGGAAACGCTAACAGCACGTCTCAGACAAGCCCTGTTGGAGGAAGATGAGAATCCAGACACTTGCCAATTTGAAATCAAACCTAATACGATGGAGCTCCTGAGAACTTTGCAATACAAAATGAACTCGGTGAAAGAGAGCATTAAGATGGTAGAATCAGAAATCAACACTAGATTTTCTTCATTTAACCAGTTGATTAAAGTCATGAATGAGAATGAACAAATAGCTAGCACGCCCAACAAGACAGAAGAACAAACAGATACAATAAAATATCAAACGAGAATCATGATGAACGAGCTACTGAACACTCAGCAGTATCAGATTGAGTCGACAGATGAAAGAGCTACACCATTGATGAACAGCGAACAATTGTCCAACCAAGGATGTGGCGATACAGACAATTACGATAGGCATGTTGGTGATGGCTGTGCTGTCTGTGACTGTGATAGCAAACCAAACGAATGTGGCCCACAAGAAATGAAAAGAGACGATAGCTGTTATTGTTTCAACGAGAAGCTGAATGAGACAGTTGAAGAAACAAGAGAAGAGACCTATAGTTTAACCGAAGATTTTGCTAGAGATATACCTGATATGAGTACCTCAACCAGCCAAACAGATCAAGACAACGTTGGGTCTGCGTCCAAGCCTGTTGCTGTGGACCTTAAAGACTTCTGTCTTCTATCTGCCAGTGTCTACGAGAGGAACTCGAAGCTTGATTACTGCAACTATGTGTTTGACAAGAACTGTACGTACGTAGCTTTAGAAGAAGACTGTGAATGCCAAGAAATACACCAGCAAGGTCTGGACTTAACAGAAGCTTGTCCAGCTGCCAAGATCAGCGCGAGAAGCCCTGGTCAAAGTCAAGGAAACACAATAGAAACTGATGCTGAAGTTGATGGACCTTTGCACGTTGAATGTTATCAACCTGCCCCACAGTCGAGTCCTTCAGACTCGGATGAAGGTGATGACGTGTTTGACAACTTGCCTTCAAGTGGACTTGCAGCTCATTCGCAAAGCACCCATCAAAGAATAATGCTGAAGCAACTTGTTAGATCAACAGTCTTGATGACTACAGCTATGAAATACAATGCCTTCCTATGTGCTAAGTCGCTGCCATCAGCATTGATCGACAGGAAAGCAAGACAACGACAACGACATCAACGCAACCAAAGAAATATCAAATTGAGGAGGCGGAGAAAGCGACATATGCAGAGTGCAACGTGGATGGCTCCAACAAGATCAAGATACAAACCCACCCCTTCTCCCACTGATAGACCCCCACCTGCATTTATGAAACTCCATAGCCCATCTTGTTAGAAAACAAGCCCACCACTTCTCCCACTGATAGACCCCCACCTGCACTAATGAAACTCCACAGCCCATGTTTTTAGAAAGATTCTGTCCGGGACCATAAACCAAAGAAGAAAGCCTTACGAATCAGTTGAAAGTGTGAAGCCACTAAAGAATAATCTAAGAACATTTCTCATAAGAATAGGTTTGATGAATTATAACAGAGGTTTTTAGAAAAACGCTAATTAAGTCAGAAGCAAGAAGGACAGAAAAGAAGTAGTTTAAGATGTCAGAACTGTAGTGAGTAACCATCTGTGACAGAACTGTACAAGAAGATCAACCCAACAGGCATTGTACAAACCCAAAGTCAGTTGCTGTTGTAAGAAGAACATGTGAATATTGCTGTACTGTTATGAACCTGTGTATCTCTGAAGAAGCTCTGTAAAAAGATGCTGGAGAATGTAAAACTCAGCCAGTGAAGCACGAACTCGTTAGAATGCCGATGAATTTTCTCGACAAGAGTGCCCAATGTAGTCATCTGAAGGTCGATGTTTCCATATCAAGATTGATGAAAACATTTGTGAGGAACTGCTGAAAAATGAGGATTTGGCTCCCATTCTTCTATGGAAAGAAGATGGACAACTGCCAGATTGAAAGAACATCTCTGAGAAGGGGGCAACCACCAAAGCTTCCTACTTGATCGTCGATCGATTTCATCAGTATCGTGATGAAGTAGAATCTGTTCGAGACGAACAGATCTAAGAAGGGGGCAGTGTTACAAATGAACAGTGATAGGTAGAGGTCAACGTATGACCCCGGCGAGATGACACAGCAGCTAGTGTTCCCTGGAATCTACATGTACAAACAAAGACAGGATGTGACGTGTCCACACGTGTTGTTCCAGGGGACGAACAGATCTAAGTAGGGGGACAGTTACTAATGAACAGTGACAGATAAAGGTCACTACGTGTGACCCCGACTTGATGACACTGCAGCGAGTGTTTTCTGGAATCTACGTGTATAAATAAAGACAGGATGTGACGTTTCCTGACATGTTATTCCAGAGAATACTAGGAGTGTTTGTGCAACTTTGGAGAAGCGATTAGGGACTCTATATAAGCCAGAAAGTTAATGTTAAAGTGAGTCGTATGGAGTCGTGAGTGAGCCGTTACAGTCGATACAGACGATGTAAGACGTGTGCGGCTCTGTGGAAGAGAAATGTGTACGACTCGATGCAAGTTAACTAGGGTAGAGTTAACTGGAGTGGACTACTGTCGTTAAAGTCTATACAGCGAACTACAGTGGACTTGAGCCGTTACAGTCGATACAGTCGATGTAAGACGTGTGCGGCTCTGATTCGGTAGACTTGAGTACGACTTGGTTCAGCTTTGGGAGACCTGGAGCGACACTGGGAAGTGTGTCGTTGGTCTGTTCTGTGGAATACGGCTCGAGGAAAGTTGAGAAGAGATGAATTGCAACGAAGTGAAGAGATGCAGTGCAACGAAGTATAGCTAACTGTAAACTGACAGATATTGTACAGTCTTCTACGCTACATGTTACAGTAACGAATTGTTAGAGTTAATAGTCATTAAAGTTATATGAAACTGAAAGTTTAGTCGTCAAGTTCTTTGCTGTGTTTTTATTTGTGTGCCAACTAATACATATAGCCAGAAGTTTCAGAAATACGTAACAATATGTAAGAGACTCATCTAGAGATAGCTTGTAAAGAATAAATTTTAAAAAAAATCCACTTACACAAACTATAAAGGATGCAGCAGTTTGTTTAAATGAGAACTTATTCTGATTGTCGAAAAAAATACCACTTAAAAAGTGACCTCCCATTGAACATGGAGGCAACAAAAGTCGTAGATTTGAACAATGTTAACACTTTCTTTCTCTAGAGTAGCCTAGCTGTAAACAGCTATAATGTCGCAACAAATCTATTAACATTGACGACACTTTGGCTTATTAAGTTTGTGGCGACACTTTGACTCATCAAGTTTGGGGCGACACTTTGGCTCATCAAGTTAGTGGCGACACTTTGACTCATCAAGTTTGGGGCGACACTTTGGCTCATCAAGTTAGTGGCGATACTTTGGCTCCTTAAGTTAGTGGCGATACTTTGGCTCATCAAGTTTGGGGCGATACTTTGGTTCATCAAGTTTGGGGCGACACTTTGGCTCATCAAGTTAGTGGCGACACTTTGGCTAGTCAAGTTAGTGGCGATACTTTGGCTCATCAAGTTAGTGGCGACACTTTGACTAAGTTAGTGGCGATACTTTGGCTCATCAAGTTTGGGGCGATACTTTGGCTCATCATGTTTGGGGCGATACTTTGGCTCATCAAGTTTGGGGCGACACTTTGGCTCATCAAGTTAGTGGCGATACTTTGGCTCCTCAAAATTGGGGCCACACTTTGGCTTATCAAGTTAGTGGCGACACTTTGGCTCATCAAGTTTGGGGTCATACTTTGGCTCATCATTTTGGGGTGATACTTTGGCTCATCAAGTTAGTGGCGACACTTTGGCCCATCAAGTTTGGGGTGATACTTTGGCTCATCAAGTTTGGGCCGATACTTTGGCTCATCAAGTTTGGGGTGATACTTTGGCTCATCAAGTTTGGGGCGACACTTTGGCTCATCAAGTTTGGGGCGATACTTTGGCTCATCAAGTTTGGGGCGATACTTTGGCTCATTAAGTTTGGGGTGATACTTTGGCTCATCAAGTTTGGCTTTGCAAGAGGAAACTACTGAAAGTGCTGATCTCTGCGAAGGATAGATAAGTTGATGTGACAGATAACGAAATTGATTTTATATACAGTGTATAAAATTTGAAAAAAAAACAACAACTACAAACTGAAAAACCATAGAAACTCTCTTTGTGAAAGAACCCATTTGTCTCCCACCCAAACTTGCATTGTTTATTAATGTCATGAATCCAAAGAGAAGAATGCTATAATTAACCTTTTTTTTTTTTTAACTTTCTCATTAACATCAAGGGGAGAGAATGCAGAATAAAAGTAATGGCTCGGGACAGATAGCAATTAACTTTTTTTTTTGGTTGTATTTCTGTTGGCCCCAGACCCTCAGAGAAAGGTCAATTTCCGCCCCCCCCCCCTTTTCTCCAGGCCCTAGTCACATTTATTGCAGGAGCGCCGGCATGATTAATGAGTGACCGTCATGGTGACACAGAGCAGACGCGAACAGAGAGACAACTTCCTCCCCTTTGTTTTATCGCGGTAAAAAAAATAAAAACTACACTTGCACGTTCGGTTCCATAGAACTATTTGTATCTAGTTTCTATTTGAGTAGTAGTAATGTAAAGTAGAGTAGTAATACAGCATTACTGATGTGAGATCTCCGTTTAATAAACAGTCGAAAATTTAACATATAAGAATTTGTTGTTATTTAAAAATGTTTTGGTTAATTACCTGTAGTATATAAATCAAATTCGGTGCTTAGTGAAAGGCAATCCTATCATATCTATAGACCACGTAAAGTATGGCCGGATTTAGACTGTGCGGACTGAGCCCAACAAAGAAGAACCTCTACACAATAAAAGAAAAACTAAAAACTGTACAAACTATGCCTAACATTCAACTTACACGTACTGTAATGTGTCATGACTTTAGCATGTAATAAGTTCATTTTATTTCTTCAGAAGAGTAGTAGTGACCTTCTCAACATTTCTACACAGGGCCTCAAATTCCTTAAATCCGTCTTTGGCTTTGACGGATACAGCATCGCTTTTTAAGTGTATTTTTGTAATAACGTTTATGCATTAATCAGACGTGAGTTTATTGTTGATTGATTTTGAATGGTTGGGGAGCTTGTCTGTTAATATCTCTGCACTCAAGACTTGTATTACTATTGCTGTAGGAAATTCATATTTCACTTTTATTTTAAAACCTATTAAGAGAGAGCTAGTTAATGCATCAATGTACTTTCGAACTTCTCTTCAGTAGCCTATTTTTTAAAAATGTTATATTAATACTTAGTAAACTAAAGTGATAACATTGATTAAGTTTCATTGGAAAATGATTCCTTTGGTTGAATTGTTTCAGAGAAACAGAAGATTTGGTTTAATTGAAATTGTATCTTAAATTATTGAAAGGGAATTTCTCTTTAAAATTTTATAAGTATCAGTATTCTGTAAAAGAAGGCGTCTAGCTTCTGTGAATCGTATTCTGAAGGTATAGGTTTTAAAATGGCTTGTAGAATTATTATTTTTAATTAATTTTATTTGGATAGGAATAGGGGAGAAATTCAATTTGTATTTTTTTAAATATTCATATATAGGATGTGATATATGTGAGAACAAAAACTCAACACATAATTATATACCATAAGGCTTTCCATTTTGTATTGGTCAACATTGCTGTTCGTTATTGTTAATATACACAATTGTTACATCGTGTGTCTATAATCTCATAGCGTCATAGATTACATTATTCGTACCGTTTGTCAGAATGAAATGTATTAATTAGAAGGACGTTTGGTTTACTCATGATAAACCTGAAAGTCGTAACTTTATTTATCGTAGAGAAATATTAACTTCAGCACTAAGAGAGCTCAGTAGTCACAGTATGTAGATACCAGGCTACCAGGCTTTGTGTCTACTTTATCTGCCGCGTTACGCCACGGGCTGTAAAAACATGTTCCGACTTTTTGTTGCTTTGTGTTGTTGTTTTTTTGCGTTCCTGAAAAGTTGACAGCGTTTCAAAGTTCTACCAGTGCACATTGTTTTCCTCCGAAGTGACCTGCAGTGTGGAAGAAGTTGGTGGATACTCAAGACTCAGTGAGCTGCAGTGTGGAAGAAGTTGGTGGAGACTCCAGACTCAGTTTCAATTTTCTTCAAAAGATTCAAATCCACGCCGTGTCGCGATGACACCGATAAACTGACGTGAGAAGAGTTCTCCCCCCCCCCACCCCCAGAGTTGTGGAACTTGGCTCCTGGCTTCTCCTCACCGTGGCATTCTGTGTATGTATATGTTTAGACAGCGCGCGGTCGTTCTTTCCCTTTGTTTGCAAATACAAGGCGGAAGTCGGAGGTAGAAGCCGGAACGAGAAACTGGGGGTGGACACCTCTTTTTTACGAATTGTCTACCTCCCTTATAGATCTATTCCTCTTTTTTTTCTTTTTTTTTTTGGGGGGGGGGGGTTCTTCTGAAGCAGTGCGCTCAAAATCTTTTGACTTTTGAAATAGTGTCTCCCTCCCCCCCCCCCCCCCCTCCGTGTTCTGTACCTCTGAAAGAAAGAAATGAGGTAGAAGCTGTATCTGTCCATCAAGGATGAAATTCTTTTATCCCTTTGTCTTTCCTAACGAGTCCATGACATTGCACCCTTATCGCCTCATGTGCAGACCCACAGAGAAGAAGTCTGCAAAAAGCTCAGGCAAGTTCATTGAAAGAGAAGGGAAAGAAATGCTTCTCGCAGGTCAGCTGTAAGTCACTACACATAACTAGTCATCTTCTAGCCTAAGAGTGCCAACAAACACAAAATCTATTATCTATCTATTAAGATAAAGGCGATGCTAGAAATTCTTGTGTGGGGGTGGGTGGGGTATTAAACCCCAATCCAAATCTCGGGGACCTTGATCTGCTTGATATAGTGGGATATGATTACCGGCTTTCTTTCCAGAGATTTAGAACCGATCACTCAAGAAGTCGAGTCCTATGGATTAGACCTTGAAGTAGGAACGTAGAGAGCACCTAGCATCATTGATCCATTCAACGCAGATAATATCTAAGCTCATTAACTCATTTTAAAAAAAACGCCACCCACAAACTCCGCTTCTGATGATTAAACTGTCCCACCTCATCTTACCCTGCGTCTTGTACTATAAGCCACTTCTTTGAGTCATCAGTTTAGATGATCTTCAGGGGTTCTCTAACTCCATAAGTAGTTACCCATAACGATTGGCTCTTACTCCAGTTTGACCAATTCGCTGATATTTCACTTACTTTTGCTTCTTCTTCCTCTTTGGGAGCTTTTCAATGTACTGAGTTGGATCCTGTTTGGGAGGGCTGTGGTCAACGCTGTACTTGCAGCCGTCTCAGTATGCATTGTCCAAATATTATGTCATCATTTTTAGTATTTTCCTGAAACTGTTTGGGATGCGGCATCTCGCCTTGTATCCTACATATAGCTAGAGATGCATCGCTGATGTTATGAATTTAATCAAATTAAAACAAGAAACATTTAAATGCATAACAACTTGAGGGTAACGACTATTGCAACTATTATTTTGAATTTTAAACTTCACTGTCTTGTCTCTGTAGAATAGCACATGGTTATAGATCTCTATTGGGCCATTAGAAGTTTTAGAAATGAAATAAATGGTTAGAAAGGTTTTTGTTGTTTTATTACTTTACAATACCTACAAGTCTTGCATTCATTTGCACTAGAACATTAATTTTGGTAGTCCTCTTCTAATATATATCATTCTTGACGCTATTTAATCTGTAATTAAGTCATCAAGCCATCCCTGGACTAAATATTCTGTAATTCTAAAGTCATCAAGTCATCCCTGGACAGCATATTCTGTAATTCTTAAGTCATTAACTAATCCCTGGACAAGATATACACCTGGTACGAATTGCTGAGACCTTTACAAGCAACGTCCCCTCAGGTAAACACTGTG
Organism: Biomphalaria glabrata; assembly: GCF_947242115.1. Taxonomy (NCBI): domain Eukaryota; kingdom Metazoa; phylum Mollusca; class Gastropoda; family Planorbidae; genus Biomphalaria; species Biomphalaria glabrata. The sequence continues at coordinate 17,878,715 of NC_074714.1, read as the reverse complement.
AGACGACGTTCGTCTTGCCAACAACTAAATGGATGATAGCCCGCACTTTGAGATATCTACAGTTGCGCTGGCCGTACACCTGCTAACACCTCCAAGCCTTCATGAAAGGTACTTTCACTTTTTAAAGGTAATGGCAGAAGCTTACTATCATGTCTTGAGATTTATTGACGTGGCAGGTCTACTATAATACTGACTACATTTATCAGCGAATGCCGACCCTGTCCTTTAAAACTGCACTCTCCATTAAGACTTACTTATTTAGACTTAGATCCTCCCGCGCTGTTCGGTGCATTGGGCGGCAAGCTGTCTCCACAAAGTTATGTCACTAGCAATGTCTGATGCCTCCTCCCACCTAGTGTCCACTGTTCTGAAGTTCTCCATGAAAGTGCGGCGCCAAGTTATACGAGAACGTCTTTGTTTGCGCTTTTCTCCTATTGGTCTCCATGCCATCGCAACTTTTGGTACGCTTAGCTCATTTTGTCGGAGAACATGTCCCGTAAACCTCATGCGACGCTCTGTCACAACCTCACTATGTGTACGACTCCCAGTCCGGCATAGAATTTCCTTGTTTGAGACCCAATCTCTATAAGTAACTCAAAAAAATCCGTCTCAGCCATTTTTGTTGAGCCACCTTTAGTCTTTTCTCAATTTCGGCAGATGACTTCCATGTCTCACATGCATATGTTGCTGTTGGGATGACGATTGTGAAAAAAAGGTGTATTTTGTCTCAAGTCCCAATGGCTTGGCTTGTCCAAATAGGCTGCAGCCTACATATTTTTTTGCGCTCTAATTTGTCGGCGCTATTTTATCCACCCTATTTTGTCGGGGAACCAAGTTGTATAGTTCAGAATCTTTTATCTCAGCCTCAAACTCCAGTCGCTTTGCTCGGCAACCACGTTTCCATTTGCACTTTTTGATCTCTATTGGAACTATCTTCGTGTCCAAACATTACTTTTCTTCATGGGGTATTTCTGTACATCTTCCTTGGTTCAATCTGATAACAGCAAAGAGAAGTGAGTTGACAGATAAGTCCACAAGCCTGGGCTACAACAAAAGCAAGAACATTTCAAACTTGGACATCTTCTAGACTAGATTGTGAGCAAACGGTCGAGATTTCCCTTTTTTTTTAAAGTCTTGAAAGATCACGGCGAGGCCCTGGTATTCCATTTCTGATGGCAGGGGCTGATAACTCTGGGTAGAGATTACACGATTACCTCGTGCACTGTCAGCAAACAGATAACATTAATTTCTGTGACGTCATAGCTATGTCACTGGTTTTAGAGAAACAAAGAGCCGAGGAGGAAGGGGGGGGGCTAAGAAGAGAGCGGAGGGGTTGACGTGGGCAGAGTTTAGAGGTTAAAAAAAAAAGAGGGGGGTGGAGAGAGAAAAGGGACTGACACTCAAACACACAATGTGGATGAAAGAAAATGTGAAAAATGGAGAAAGGTGAAATGTGGGTTAGCCGAGAGACAGCTGTCACTCACTTATCACACTCACACACAGCAGGGCCGGCTTTAGACATAGGCAAACTAGGCAACCGCCTGGGGCCTCCGTTGGGTTGGGGGCCTCGCACAGGACTTGAAATATATGGTTTGTAGAGAAAAAGTTGCGAAAATTGGATCAAATATCAAACGTAGCAAAACTTTATGGGTTTATGACTACTAGATCTTTCACTTCGCCTAGGGTTTCCGATTATCTAAGGCCGGCCCTGCACAAAGGCAACACCACGGCGGTATTATTCTTTTTTTTTTTTCAATTGTTTTTGTTTTTCTTCGTTCGCATGTTCGTTCAGTTTTGAAGATTCTAACCCAAACCTCCTGGAGGGCGACGGGAGATGGCAGCGGGTTGGGTTCTAACCCGGGTTAGAGCGACAGTAGACATTGCAGAGCGCATACCACATGACCAGGAATCCCTCTTTTCTTTCTCACACTGTCTCTCTATTTGGTGACGCCTTTGCCCAAAATTATCCACTCATTCAAGGCATAACCAGGGATGACAAATCCTATGCAATATAAACAGAAACATCCGCTCCTTATTCAGACCGTCGCTCAAGGCATAAAACCTTCATCAAATATGCACGAGAAACTAAATTATTGAAAGGATCACAATTATATATATATATGTATATGTGCATGTGTGTATCACTCATCACTTAAATTCCATTTTCTAGTTTGCTTTTGTCTTCTTCTTTCTTAATTCTATTATTTTTTAAATTTTCAGAAAAAGATAATATTTGTTGTTGTTTTTTGCTTAAAGTTATCTAACTAAGTGTTGTTGCTCTCTCCCCCCCCCCCACCTGATTTTTCGTGCTATAGTTTTTGTACATTTCTCTTTGAGAACCTCTTTACAAAACTTATATGAAGTCACTCTGTCTGTCTAGTACAATTTTTTTCAAACGTTATTTCGCCCACACTCATTCTCGGATCAGGTTGACAACTTTACATAATTATTTGTTGTACGTAACAAATCCTGAATTAATAAAAAAAAAAGTATCCAGTTTATTATTAAATGGTAATTAATTCTCTTGTTTGGTATCGAAAAGGGAAAAAAATGCTACTGATTGAGATATTTGGCTGTATATGTGAAGTTATTCCCCCTTTTTTAAAACTAAATTCCCGTTCTCGGACCAAGTTGAAATTTTGCATAATAATATTTTATTTTATTGGAACTTACATAATTCTGTAAATTGGACAACTATTTAAGGAATATAGTTTGTTTATGCAGTAAACTATATTTTCTTATAGTGGTAATTTAAAAAATGTGAAAAATGTACGTTATGTAAAGTTAAACTCGCTTGAATTTTCTGATAGCGTTTGGTGTAGCAATCAATTATCTCAACACAAGTACTTTGGAGTAGGGGAAAAAAACAACTACCGCTTCTGTTTTTAATACACCCACACACTCGTACACACACACTCTCGCATTCACGCGCATGCACGCACGCGCACAGAGTCGTTCGCGCTGACGTTAGATCCAATATGTCTTTCCAATGTTGTACTAAACTTTCATTACGCTTAGAGTGCCTGCTAACGGATCTGGTACTCGCCACAGTTAATGGCTGCCGACCGCTCCGTGGCCCTTCTTTTTTTAGTTTCACTTAAATAAAACAAAAAAAAAGTTAAGTCTTGTAGTTATTCCTGTAGACCAGTTGGCGTCCCTTGAGAATTTCCCGGAACGCAAAGACACCCATGTTTTCTGTCCCGCGTAAACATTTTTATTAGTTGTGAACATCAAGTTTCCCCCAGTTTCTATTAATCACCTAAGTAGGTCTTGGTGGCGGCATGGGAATACGTTAGGCTGTCTGTTCGGGAGACTCAGGTTCGAAACGTGAAGGCTGCAAGGAGTGTGGATTTGTTCAATGATCATACACTTTAATAAAGGGCGTGAAATGTGAGATTGAAGGGAGACAAGTCATCCTGTGAGGTATGGAGAAGACTGTCTGGAGACTGACATAAGTGAGAACACTTTTGCACTAGACATCATTCAGGACAAATTCAGGACAGAAATGCGAATAAAGAAAGAAGTCACTGTGACTATATATATCTAAAGTGCCAGATGACGAAGATGTCTTGATGTTGCGATGAGAATGTGTTGATCAGACAATGCGTTTCTGATGTTATGGTGTGAATTCGTAGAAAGTCTGACAATTTCGGACTTCTTAAACACTATCGCGATGCCGGCGATACTACATTAAAATAGAACTAAAAAAAACAACAAACCTGAAATCTTTAAATTAAATACAAAGCTTTAATTCTGGAACTAAGAATGACTTAAATACTATACACACTACATAAATACAATTCAAATTTTAATTCTTTGACTCTAGTCATAGCTCTCCCTCAACATAAATACATCTGTCCTTTAAATACTACCTCTTGCCCCCTTTGCTAGTAACGTCCAAACTATTTTTAGAGCTTATGGAAAAACCGTCATCGTTTGAAATAACATTGTCATTACTCGTCAACAGCGTACAACCTTGACCTTGCGCTGCAGAAATAAAATCTAAAAATAAACTTTATTCAATAGCTTTGCGTTACGTGATAGTCACTAAATATTTCTTCTAGATTTCATTAATTGAGATGGGAACAACCAAACAAAAAAAAAATTATGGACTGGATTATACTATAACAATTATTGGAGATTTAATGACTCAAGAGCTCTCTACAACTCCTCTTACAGGCTTGCAAACTCTTCATGGGCAATCTCGGAATCTGGACACGGATTTCTAAAACAGCTCTAACGATTTTCCTCCAATTTTTAAATTTGATTTATATCTTTCGGAAAACTCTTACTTACTGGCCAGGTAGTGAAAACTCTGGTTTAACCGTTATAATATTTCGAATCGTCTTGAAATTAAATTTGTTTTACTTTTTTCTTTTTTTTTTTTTTTCGCTTTATTGAACACCGCACATCGGAAATGAATCACTCGACTACAATGTTTGTATTCATTGTATCATTCATTAGTTATTATTAAGAGCAAAGTAATTGCTCTGACAAAGTCCCCAGCTTCATAAAGAAGGGAATTGATTTACAAGAAAATGTTGTTAGGTCAACTTGTTTTTAAAAGGGTGCCAGTTTCGTTTCAACTCGTTTTAATGTTTCAACCCACAGAAATCTCCACCAGTTTCGAGAATTGAGTTAAAGTACGAAAAAAAAAATCACGATCCTATTTTGAAACAGTCATATGAATTTAAAATAATTAAGCAGATTTAACGTACCTAATATTAAACACAAATAAAAAATACTAAATAATGAATAAATGAGTATTTTTGCTGGTAATGATGTTAATTTACTGTAGGTTTCTTATTAAGTAGAAAAAAACAGTCATAGTAATAAAGTTTTTTTTAGGAACGTTTCAACCTGTATAGTAATAGTATACAATGGTGCAAAACATAATCGTCACCCACAGTTTAAGAATGACTGAGTTATGACACTATACGCTCCATACAAACTTTGTGCATTATGTGTCACAGAAACGTTTGGTTTTAACAATAACTAAAGACACAAATCCCAAGCTCATGCATTTCGTTTTGTATGAGATGTAAGCACACGTGTGATGTCTGAGGACTTGCACGTGTAAGCAACGGCAAAAGAGTACAACCAATGGAATGTATATCACTGCATGAACAGTTTCTGAAAACAAGTTTGACATAACTTATTGTGAGATCATGAAACTTTTGTGTTTTAGACAATGTAAACTTTTGGAATTACTGAATTCAAAGAAAAATAATATAATAATAATGGCCATGTTCTTGATTTCGAAAATCAAGAATGATGGCCACACAAACTCAGTTGCTACTTGCACATTTGTCCACATCTAATGCAGAGAAAGCCCTTGTCCTCCGGTGGTCTATTTAAGTTTTCTCTACTAACAAGAGAAGGAGCAAATGCGAGTAACCAGTAAGCTTTGGGCAGGAGGGGCTCGTTAGCCTTGGCTGGCTATCAACCTATGATAGGGAAAACTCTGAATTCAAATTTCTGCTGTCTAGCAGCTAGACCCAAATATGGGAGTCAACCCGGAGAAACAAAATAGGAGCTGGCGACCCTTAGGCAGCTTACAGCACTACAATCTGTCAGAGACTGCGAGGCCGCTGATTCAACACTGTATCGGCACCTTCCATTCCTTTGGATACATAGTTGCGTTGCAACTGAAGAAGGCTATCAATAGATAGACATGTCAACTCGTTAAGAAAAGTGTGCAGTTGGAACCTATAAATTTGGAAATTCAAAATCCCAGTCTTCACTGAGATTTGAACCCGGAGGCCAAGCACTATACAACCCAGCCATCCCGTCCAATCTCACCTTTTAGACAACAGTTCAAATATTTAAATTTACTTTTAGAATTGATCACTAAACGTATTGTTCCCATCCCAGACTCCAGTCGACTTGTCTCTATCTTATGAAAGAGTTTGACATCTTTACATGAAATTAACCAATCCCATTCTTTGTAAGAAACTAGCTACAATTGAATTCAGCTAAAAAAATAGAGGAGGGGGGGCTTTCTGCCACCAAGTCTTCCGCCCCTCAAGTTGTTATCATGTTAATTATGATAACGCTGTCAAAGACAAAGTTTGACATTAAAAAGTCATAAACTTAAAATTTTGTCTGTAAAATCTTCCAGTTTATCTGATACGGTCGACGCTCGAACTCTCCGACTGCTAGAGAAGAGTTAGTTACAGCCACAACGAATATGACTGTTTAATTTATATTGCATTGCTAGACTGTTTTAAAAGAAACTGAAATAGAAATGACCTTCAACGAAATAAGGTGAACGATAAAAGCTAGAGGGACACACAAACATGAGCCCTACCCGACCATCGTCAATAGGTTGCTACCCATCAACTTAACACTTTGACAAAGTAGGACTTTTTAGTTTAGTTGTACTTCTTTGTCTGGTTAGAGAGGGTTGATCGGAGGGTTTAATAACCAACCTCAACTCCTTTGAATTTTTTAAAAAATGTAACATTTTGTTAATGTATTCAAGAAACTCATTGTTTAAATATTAATTGAGGAAAAAAGATTATTAATTTAAACAAATAAAAGTTTTTACAAATCTATAACGTGTCAATTAAATAAGCACACAATTCAAATTAAGTACTAGTATAAACTATAGTATTCTTTACATGAAATCACAAACATATGGCGACTTCTGCCTTTAGTTAGCTTCTATAGTATAACATAGATGACTAATTAAAAAAATCTATGACTTCAGTTCTGGGTTTGATCATTCTCTTTAAATAATGATTTTTAAAGAAACTCGAGCAATGATAAAAAAACAAAACAAAAAAAAAACCTCTTCTTTAATACATGTTTGTTTTCAAAAAAATTAGCGCTTTGATTTTGTATTACTTAAGATCATCCAAATGTCAAGCATGCACCATCAACTTTCGCCATCTTGCGTACTGCCTGCCTTTGAAGCCGCGCGTGACCTCACAGTGCACCACGATAAGACGTCATCTGGGGAGAACTCTGGCATGTCCGACATTTATGCCCTCTTCTTTCTATGCTGCGCTGGAGGAAAGATTCCCGAAGGTTTCTTCCACGTGGTGGCGCTTCAATCGAAACGTCTGTTGAATTTGTGGCTCCCCATCTTTGAGTTTGGCCAGCCAGCGTACGCAGTTGGTATGATCCTATAAAGGTCGGCATTTTCTTTACGCATTACGCGGTATGCGTAAGATGCTGTAGCATCAAGGGCTTTTAGTTGGGAGATATATGAATGTGCTATCTATAGATCTTGTACCATCAAAGCCTTTCAGTTGACAGGTATATGAATGTGCTGTCTTATGCCAATCTGGTATTCTTTAATTTCTTCTTATATCGTAGCTTACTGTGTTTTAGGGTTGTTGATTTTTTTTATTTTGTTTTGTTTTTTGATAAGTTTTACATGTTACATCACAGATGAAGATGTATTAAATCCTAGTCAAAACATCCTGAAGGACGACTCAAGGTGACAGCAGACAGGTTCGAAGAAAGCTACTCCATACATGTCTAACATCAAACTATCTGCGTTGAAAAGTCACTTGGTATTCACCAGTTGCCCGATCATTCTTTTCATGTCTAAAAATAGTATCATTTGAATATTCATGCCCGAGTTGAAAAGCCGGTTGTTCTACCAGTTATGATTTTTTTGTTCTTGTCTCTTTTCATTTCTGTTATGGTAAAAGTGTAAGACAACAAATATTCGTTTAAGTGGCCTTCCTGTCCCCACTATTTGAAGTGTCTCAATTCTTATAATACTTTTTTACATTTCAGTTTGAAATGCAAACTTGATCTAAACAGAATTCTTGAATATTTAAAAAAAAATGTAACAGTAGTAATGACAAGAGTATAAATCATAAGATAGTATAGCACAAAATATTTTTGTTAAGCCAGCAATATCAATACAACAAATCAATTTCACTCGGCCGACTTCGTCCACTTGGTTACATACCTTTCATAATATTCAAGAAAATCTCGAAAAGACATTTCCGGTTATTTCTAACCCCACAAGTCATTTACTGAGCACTTCTAACCAATAGATTATAATTATTATAATTTTCCCATGATGTCATAAGCACTGGCGGATCCAAGGGGGGGGGGGCGGTAGGGGCGATCGCCCCCCCCCCACTCGGCCGACCCCGAAGGGGGGGGGGCGGACGAACTTAAGTATAGGATTCACACAATTTGTATACGAATTTATTACTTATGTTAAAAATATATACTAATTATTTATATTTCAATCTATTTTTAGATTATTTCGCCCCCCCCTCTAGTATGTTGGCCGATTTGGTGGGGTCGGGAGGGGGCGATGGTATCAATCCCGCCCCCCCTACACTTTCGAGTGGGGGGGGGGCGGTCCAATTTTATTGGTAGAAATCACAGCCTGCTAACAAAATCAATTAAATATCTATATCCTCATAACTTATTATTGATATTCTAACCGATCTTTATATTATGTCGTTCCCTGTTTGCCGATTGGTGGGGGGGGGGACGAATACCTCTTCTGCCCTTCCCACCTAAACCCTTTGAGTGGGGGGGGGCGGTCCGTTTTTATGGAGAAATCATAGTTTGTGAACAAAATTAGTTGAATTAATATATAAATTTTATATTATGTTTCTCCGTTTTTGGTATTTTGGCCGATTCGGTGGGGTGAGGGGGGTGGGGCGATTGCATGTACTGCCCTCCCCACTCTAGTCCTCTGAGTGCTGGGGGGGGCGGTCCTATTTTTATGGAGAATCATAGTTTGTGAACAAAATTAGTTGAATATCTATATAATATAAACTACGTATTGATATGTGACCCATTGTAAATATGTCGTACCACACTCTAATCTCAAATTGTATCATTAGTAAATTTAAATGAAAAAAGGTTGTACCAGGTGGGAGGGGCGATACATGCAATCGCATTTCCCCCATCGGACAAATCAATACTTTTTCTTTTTGTATTATAGTTAAGAAATTACAAAATTAAAAAAATCTTTCACTAATATAATTTATATATACTATAAATTAAATTCTTATATCGAGTTGCCCCATACCTATTCTTTAATGACAAATGCAATCTTTAGCAGAAATTATTAAAGGAGCGAGGATTAATCGTTTTCACTCTACCGCCATTCCCATTTCCAGACAGAGTTTTTGTAATTTCACATGAAGTTATCATAAGTATTTTAAGAAAGTCTTTGCATTGGAAAAGTTAGAATTCAAACGAAATTTTTCAGTATAAGCGTCATGATTGAGATGAGTTCTAAACTCAAATAACACTTTCATAGTCACCTTTTCCCAACCTTTTCAATCTGATATTTTTCTAGCTAAATAAATTTGGGACTATAACTCACAATTTATACTAGAGTTTTCTTGAATAATATTTATCGAATAAGTTTTTTTTCGGCGGCGATCCTCAAAGCCAAAATCTAAATACGTGGGGTATCCTATCTTTTCAAGGAACAAATCGGTTTTATTTGCAAAGTATTATGGGCCTATAAATTCAAATTAGAATATTTTTCAAGTACAACATTATTCGAAAGGTCGTTTTTTAATAGTATGAATAATGAGCTTCAGGTCAGGAGAATGCGTTTCTGCATTGAAGAATGCAAGAAAACGCTTTTGGCGTCGGGGCTTCGCCCCTAACTTCATTTATTGGTAATGAGTTGTAGATGTCAGGAAAATGCGTTTCTGCAGAGAAGAATGCAAGAAAACGCTTTTGGCGTCGGGGCTTTGCCCCGTACTCCATTGATGAATAATGAGCTGTACTTGTCAGGAGAATGCGTTTCTGCAGTGAAAAAAGCAAGAAAACGCTTTTGGCGTCGGGGCTTCGCCCCGAACTACATTGTGAAGAATGAGCTGTACTTGTCAGGAGAATGCGTTTCTGCAGTGAAAAAAGCAAGAAAACGCTTATGGCGTCGGGGCTTCGCCCCGAACTTCACCAGAGAACCTTATAGCGCTGCCCCAGTTGTTTTGTTTTTCGCCGAAGGTTGAGAAATGCTTTTTTTTATTCTCATATTTATATATATATATGTGGGTGTGTGTGTGTGTGTGTGTGCACGTTTATGCGTAGGGTTAGGGTTTACTGGGCGTTAGGGTTAGGGTTTGGAAAAAAATCGCCCCCCCACTCCAAAGTTCTGGATCCGCTAGTGGTCATAAGTTTAGGAATAGGTAAAGTCTTTAACTCTTTCCATGTTCTTTGATACTTAGCGTTATGTAAGTATTCGTTAATCTAGAAATTTTAATTTACTATTTTTATATTCATGAACGTGTTGACCGTACATAATTATGATATACATTTCTTTGAGTATTTTTTTTACGCCAAGATAAACAGCCCGGCCGCATATATATGCAATAGTTCGGTTTTATTATCCCCCAAAAATTACCAAAGTAGTGGCAAAAACTCCAGAATTCAAATAGTAACCAGGTCTACTTTGCCTCTATGTGTACTACGTATCAGATCTATATTTAGACCGAAGTACCTATGAAGTTTACAGAACCAAATCAGCACACGGTGAGACCATTTCAAGAGACCTTATTGATGAATGGTTGAGGACGACAACAAAGTGGCGAGCGAATCTTCTATTCAAATTAACTCCTTTCTCAGTTCCAATTAACTTCGACTTTCAGCACCGCCTCTACCTCTCTGTTGTCCCCCCTTTTGTATTTCTATTACTTTGGCGACCTCCCTCCCCTCTCCATCCAACCCTCTTATCCCTCATCTCTTTAACCTCTTTGGATTCCTGCTATGTAGGAAGCCTCAGGCACTCGATTCGCTTTCCCAACTTTCCGTACCTGTCTTTCCACGAAATTTCTTCCGCTAGGCCCAACTAGCGCTCTCTTTCTCTCTCTCTCTCTCTCTCTCTATCTCTCTCTCTCTCTCTCTCTCTCTGTATTACTTTCACTATTTTCCGCTCTATTGTCTTCCACCGTTTCACCCCTCCCCCCTACAGTATCGCGAAGGTTTACAAGGGCGGGTTCGGATTTGTAGGAGGAAAGGGGGTAGTTGAAGGAGCGTAGGAGGGATCCAGGCCAAAAGTTAATTGATAACGTTGTTCCTGGAGTCAACGCAATCCCTTAGTACAAGGAGCTTAGATCTTTTGTCTTTGTGTAGACTGTCAGGTCTCAATATGATTAGTGGTGAGACGGTCGAATCAGTTGCAGAGAGGCAAGAGGAATAGAGACAAGGCGAATGTAGCCAAGATCAATTCTCTTGTTTCCTTTGCTGGTTGTTTTCTTGAAGAATTGGGTTACTTTGGACTCTGAGAATCGGGTTACTTTTTTTAAGAATAGTATTTAAAAAGAAAATAGGATATTTGCGTTGTTTAGATTAAGGTATTTTTTTGTTAGCCATAAACAAAATAGCAAAAATCTAGATAGAATCACGGAAATATTGACAACACACAACAGACTAGGTACAGGAACTTGGAGATACAAAGCGTGGCATGTGAAGGGGCTGAGAGAGTTCATTTAATTTTAATTAAAAAATCTACAATGTTGATTGTTCCTGACTGATTACTTTAAGGGCCATTTCGTTTGGCATTGCTTTATATTCCTGAGTTGGCTCTCAATCGCTTGGTTTGCTGCGTTTTGCTTGTTATTGCTGTATATTGCTTGAACTCGTTGCTATAAAGAACTAAGTTTAAAAAGTAATGTAAAAAAGAACAACAAAACATTGCAGATCTATAGGTTTAGTTATATGGATTTATTTTTTGTTTATTGTAATGAAATCGGCTTTTAAGGTTCCTGGTTAAACGCTAGATTTCTAAGTTATTCCTAATTAATGATCAATTCATTTGTTCTTCGTTTTATTTTTTGCTAATTTTCTCTAGTGCGTTTTGAAGTCTTTTAAAAAAAAAAATCAATGTCAATGGCTGTCAACGATTATTTTCAATGTTGTGCCACACTGAATAATAAAAAGGAAGTTAAATCTTCTAATACAAGTTCTTTGAGTATACTGAAATTCTTTAGAAGTAATACTAACGGCGTTCCTTTTGAAATATCAAAAACAAAACTTTGCCGTCTTAAGGCTGAATGGTAAAGCGCTTGGCTTCCGAACCGAAGGTCCCGGGTTTGAATCCTGGGGAAACTGGGATTTTCACTTTCGTGATTTTTAGGCGGTTGGTTGTTGTGACACCATTTTAAACAGTAGGTCACTGAAACAGATTATCTTTACATTATCTGCCCCATAGATCGCAAGGTCTGAAAGGGGAAACTTTACTTTTTAACCTAAGTGTTTGTCAGTTGAAAAGCTGTCAACTTAGAAGATTGATATTGAACAAAACTTAGAAGATTGATATTGAACAAAAAGGCAACCATTTAGTCTCATGTCTTATATTTCCATCTTATTATTTTCTTGTACAGCATACTAATATATCAAAGGCAATGTCTACGATTCCGAAGAATCAGGATGAGAGGACTACGCAAACCCAGTTTGGACCTGCATACTTTTCAACATCGAATGGACAAAAGGGCCTTTTCCGTTTTCATTACGTTTTCTGCGAAGGTCCTCTACAAATTTCTTTTCTTTTGGTCTCAAATGTGTATCCCCTGGCCTTCGTGAGAGCTCTCCGAGTATCTCTTTCAGAGGCCATCAAAAGCTAATTACGTAATTAAGTCACAGTTCAAACATATTTATTGCAGGCAAACAAGAAGAAATAGTTCTGATCATGAGTAGAACAAAAACATTGTCTTGAACATTCTGATGTACAACACACACACGCACGCACATACACATACAGTTGCAAACATTTATGCGCAAACAATAGATTAATGCATGTGTACACAAGAGATATATCATCCAACAACCAGAAATAAAAAGAATCAAACATCTCAACTCCCTTATTACGATATTTATAAACTCTATGCACTGGTCACATTTATATCTCTAGAGGGAGAGGCCATTGAGTTGACAAAGCTGACGGAGTATACTGTTGCTTCTGTTTCTTTTAATTGGTAATTAATTAATGAATATAACATTGTATACGTTTTCATTTTTAAAGCATTTATTCTTACAAGATTACCTCCCTTCAATTTCATTTAAACCACCCCCGGAACATTTGTCGAAATACAATCTAATGTCGCCGCTCCTGCATGCAAACTTTCTTATTCCCGAGAGCGAGTTTTGAGCCGACCTACTCCAAGCTAGAGCGCTGCTACTATCATTAGTCGGTGAGTTGATCAAATCCTGATGGAAGGCCTTTAGAGTTGGACGTTTTTATGACCACCATCAATCTTGGTGCCTTCAACTCACGTCTGTTATTTTGTAAGTGTGTGTATCTATGTGTGTGCGTGTATATGTGTGTGTGTGTATGTTTACAAACTAGTCATACCTTTTGACACGTCACACGCCTGTTACCAATGAAACTATTGCTTCTGCCATTATAATAAGATTTTTTTTTAATTTTTTTTTGTAATGTCGTAAACTGTCTATTGAAGAGTATATGTTCTTTATTTTTATGAAGTAATCTTTTTTGTTTTGTTTTGCGACATAGTTTAAGTGTTGGGTTCCCACTGCCACACCAACAACATAGAGAAACACCCCCAATCTAAAGATAAAAAATAATTAATAAATAACAATTATGGATGGTCAGGTCCCATTGCGTCATCCCTCCTGTTTGATAGCAGCACTTCGTTTGACAAGAAATTCTATCAACTTAATTTCTCCGCCATGTTTTTATTCTGTCCTTTTTTTTTTTAGGTGGAGGTGTTTTAGAAATACCGCTCCTTTTTTTTTTCTTCTTCTCCTCGGGACATCAAAAGCTGGCACTGAGTCTTGCCATGAATGCAACAACTGTGTGTGTGTGTGTGCGTTCACACTGTACAATTCTCGTGAAATTTAAGCTTGACGAAAATTTGAGCGAAACATTTTCTTGAGGTGAAGGTCACTCTTGCTCAGAATGATCTCCAGAATGCCGGGATATCTTCTGTTGTTGTATTGAACTTCAAACAAAATATATTTCGTTTATTTATTCCTTCTTTTTTTTTTCCTTAAGCAAATGTCTCTCTAACTCATTCAAGAGGGGGTTGTTGATTGGCTGACGTGCTCTTGTAGGAGGAGAGAGAGAGGGGATGCTTTGATGAAGAGAGGGAGATGCTTTAGAAATGAGATTGTCACACGTAGTTTGATGATGGGGGTATATGGACATTATCTCTATTGTTACATTGCAAAAAGAGATAGTTTTAGGGGGGCGGTGCTTGTTCTTTCAAGTGAATGTAACTCAATAAAGGTGTGAGTTTTTGTGAATTACGAGACACATAAGTAAACAAGGATGCTAAGATGAATTGCTTGTTTTATTGAATATCACAGTTTGTTTCTAAACTTCTCGTCGGCTCATGTCCGGCCGGAAGGATGAACACAAAAAGTCTTAGATAAAATAAAAATAGTTTCCAGAACCTCTTAGAAAGACTTGATGACATGTGATGACAAAGTGTTAAGTTTCGCAGCTGCTTAGTCAAGAGATTCCATTTTGTTACTAAATTATTTTTTTTTTGGTGCTGGATTTGATTGTGATGCCACTAAATTCCTCCTGATGTAATCCTGATTTCCTTATTTGCGTTTTTTTTTTGGACATTCATTTGGGAATATAGATAAGGACGACTCGAACCTTCTACAGAAGGAAGCACGGTGGTTAGATTTTGAAATCGGGCCAAAGTGACGACAGTCTGAAGTGTATATGACACGACCATGGCATGAGAAGGGGAATGGACGTTAGAAACCTTGCAGGTCACGTGCCCTTCTAACACCATAGCCAATAGACAGATTTGAATTTAGATTTGCAAAAAAAAAAGTGTAAGTAAATTGTTCATTAAGAGTATTCGAGGCCTAAAGATTGTTAAATGAAGGGTCAGTTATCACCTAACTGGTCAATGTACCGGGCACCGAGTACTTTGATATGCCGTTTGGTTCAATGAGATAATTCCTACTTAAATAGCTGAATTAATCAATCTATTAGTGATTACTTTTCAAAGGCACACATTCCGCATGTAGTAACTAAGCATACATTTTTAATTAGATGTCTTTATTTTACGAATGAATTGTTCGAATCATTTCT
This sequence comes from Biomphalaria glabrata, assembly GCF_947242115.1. Lineage (NCBI taxonomy): Eukaryota > Metazoa > Mollusca > Gastropoda > Planorbidae > Biomphalaria > Biomphalaria glabrata. The sequence continues at coordinate 17,863,699 of NC_074714.1, read as the reverse complement.
CATCAATGGCATGTTGCTGTAGCTAAGAAAAAAAGTTATCATCTCTTGGTTTCTAGTTACTTTCACTATCAAGTCATAAATTCTATTTCAGAAACAATAAAATAAACAAGAAGATAAACTATCAATAAACTATTTCCATTTTTTTCTAACATATTAGTGTTAAAGTCAAGAATATGTACATGTTTAGGTATTTCATATAACAACACAATCCTCATACCAATGACTTCCTAAAAGACAATCTACTAGACCGTTATGGTTCATACTATTTGTGTCTTTGTACCACTAAGTACATGACCAGATATAGTTTGCATTTCCCACAATACACAACATCAGCACCTGTCTTCTCTCATCTTTGACCCCTCCCTCCCCTCCCCATCATAAGTACACCCTTCCCTCTGGCTCCTTCATCTTCTCCTATTCTAATCTCAGACTTCTTCATTTTACCTGTAAACAATTTCTGTCTCTTATAGAGGGAAGGGGAACAAATACTCACAAAAAAAAACAGAAAGAAAACTAAATGAAAACTGGAAAGTAAGATTGATGTGAGTGTCGTAGTGTGAGCAGTGTTAGTGACTTCATTTGAAGTGTGAGTACCTTAACATGTTGGACTAACAGCTCATTTCTCTGGAACATTGGGAACGCATTCACTTCTATAGCATCAACACAGACGTGTGTCTACTTCTGTGTCTGCTAGTCTGTCTGCTTGGTCATTAGTAGTACTTTTGTTTTGTTTTTTTTTATTCATCTTTTTCTTTCTCTTTGTTGTCAGAAGAGAGCCTTGGACTCGATGCTTTCACAATCAAAACTTAAAAGATACTTAGAAAAAAAAAAAAGCTTATGTGAAGTGTAGTTCTATCGATTAGTTTTGATCAATCATGTATTTAAATTTGTACTAGATCTATACCAACAAAAACATATCTGTGAGATTAAAAATATTTTTACCAATTCTTTTTGTGTGCCGCTACCCTATGCTTTTTGCTTTCTTAATACTCTATGATCCTATCACTTGTCTGGACCAGTTGGGAAAATGCCGGGGGGGGGGGGGAGAAATGAAGAGATATCAATGTGAATTTTACCGTAATAGTTCTTTAAAAGCATTTATAAAAAAAAAAAGGGGGGGGGAACGAGGTGAATGCGAACTCAAGCCAACATTCCAACCACCCTGCTAGTGAGGTGCATATGAAAATAGAAGAGTGTATAGTTTAGTTATCTATTGTTTGTTTCAAACTAACTTTAAATCGGCGATCTATAAAGGGTACTAATTCAGCTTATACTAACACCTCAGTCAAGTACAATTTTTTTCCCTTGTTCGAGATACCAAACAAAATAATTAATTACAAACAGTTAAATAAGTGATTAAGTTTTTTAAATTGATTTTTGTGTTGTCAAGTAAACGAAATAATTGTGCACAATATCAGCTTGGTCCGAGATTGGGTGTGGGAGAAATAACGTGTACAAACCTTTTACCAGACAGACAGATAGACAGTCATGCAGACAGAGATGGCATAAGCTTTGTAATAAAAACCAGCGTGTTTGACAAAGAACAAGTTGTCTTTAATCCCAGTGTATTAAAGAACTATTGGAACATAACAGCATGAAATGAAACAAGAAATATAATTCATGAGTATTAACTGTTTCTAAGCAAATTAGAACATACACTATGTTCAGACGTAAATCAAGGGTTCTGATCACATCCATGACGTAGCAAATGTCTTTTTTAATATATTGTTTTAATGCTTTAAGGTTAAGATGAATGGCTGCTTGGTGTTTTGGTATGCTCTCTGGACTGCCGTATTGATGGTACAGGGTTTAACATGAAACATGTAAAAAAACAACAACAACAACAAACAACTAAACCAAAAAAAAAGCACTCTGGCATGTGGTAAGTCTGTAACCTGGAGCATTACCTGAATGAAAAGAAATCTGTATCTACGTCATCCTATTAATCAAGTTGGTGATATCATTGACATTCACTAATGCTTACTTCAACAATTCCTAATCATACGTCTGTTTTAGACCTTGCGATCTATAGGGCCCATTCTAAGGCCAACGCTTAATGAGGATATCAACGCCTTTATTTTCCCAAATGAAGTTAGGGGCGTCCTAAATATCCCGAAGTTTAAAATTCTAGTCTTCAGCAGAGCCCCTCTATCCTGAAGCTCCATCAGGCATTTGACACGTTACTATAATTTATAAGTCACACTTCGGACTTCAGTAATCTCCACGTATTTAGAGTCTTTCATGTCAATGCTATATGCCAGTCTACATGACTATTTCTTCCTATGTTTAGGTCAACGTGAGCCCTCAAAAGTCCAACTCAATGTAGATGTATGCTCTGATATGTTCTTTGTTCCATGCTTCTCTACATAGACTCATTTCTTTTGCTTGCTTATAAGTTTAAAGTGAGCCAGAAGAGTCTAATTCAGACTAGATTCCGACTAGATCAACGTTCCGAGCTGTACTTTCTAAAAATACAAGAAATAATGAACTCATTAAAACAGGGTTGTCTAGATTGTTTTTATTCAGCTCTCTTCCATCTTCTGCTGGCGCGTCCCATGCAATCCTGGCGTTAGTTTATGGCTTGGCGAGAATGTCTCCTGATATCCAGATAAGGCGAGGCGCTGTCGAGGTTGACTGTAAGTCTGCTTGAAGATTGCACAATCTAATTTTCTTTTTAAACCAGCGATAGAATTAAGAAAGTGGGAGTTAAGGAAAGGCGGAATGACGAGCCGAACAAACTGGTGGAAAATATTTCTTCCCGACCCCCTTTTCTCTCTCTCTCTCTCTCTCTCTCTCTCCCTCCTTCTCTCATCCTCCTCCTCCTCTATCTATCTCTTTCTTAATGAAAGATAAGTTGTTGTTTTCAGAGTCGGATAAGATTAAAAAAAACAACATGTAATTGCCCAACCGAAGAGGTGGGAGATGTAAGGAGCTGGAGCATGTGCGAAGATAGAAGAACATAATCAGGGTTGAATTTGTTGGTGAGTTCCATTGATAGTTTATCTCTAGGGGCATCCTGCTGCCTGGAGGGAAGCTACCACTTTCTGCGTGTCAATAATTAACTAACATTAGTTTGGGGGAGAAGCAGGAAAATACATTTTGCAAACTAAGTTGATAGATAAGGCACTTGGTCAGACGTTCAATATTTGCGTTCTAAGCTCCGGAAGTGACGTAAGAACTAGGTAAGACACTTGGACCGACTGTCAAGATATGCATAAATATGTTCGTCTGTATTGTTTTGGATTCATTGTAACTATATCATATTAAGTTAAAATATTAGCCATTCAGGTACTTCAAAAAAACTCCATATACGAACAACTACAGCGGCATTCATGCAGATCAATAGATTCAATACCAGTAGCTAGATAGTTATTAAGTTAGTATATACAGTAAGGAATCCTGCAGTATCCGTCAGCTTAGATTAGATGATTGCTGTCTGGATGATAATCTTATTACACCAGTCGTAATACTGAGAGATAAACTCTATCTTCATCAAATGTCTCATTTACGTCTCTTAACTTCATTACATGTCTGCACGATTCGAAGACCTCTGACATGATTCAATAGGAATAGAGATCTACTCATTTTCAATTTTACTTACGATCTCTACGGTCTGAGGACTGTTGACGTCCATTCATTTCAATACTAAAATGTATTTGGATAAAACACATCGCTTATTGAGTCAGTTTGAACCTGATATTGATAAGAAGCGCCTTTCTATGAGAACGTTCGTTTATTTCATTTTCATTCTAAAAAAGTCATTGTTTATAACATGCGCAAGCTGACTTTTCAGTCCACCATCTTTGTGAACATAGGCTCATATTAGGACAATGGATTGTGAAGTCTAACAACCTCACTTTACAACTCATTTCCTGATGTGAAAGTAAAGTAAAAAAGAAAGTACCACCTCTCAGACCTTAGAATCTATGGGGCAGATGATGTAAACGTCATCTGTTTCTTAGGCCAACGGTTAACGAGCAGGGTGTCATGTGGCCAGCACAACACGACCCACGGCCTTTAACCCAAAGTCAGGTACCCGTTAGAGTTGGCTGGACGTAAGGGTGTTCTTAAAATCCTTGATATTAAAAATCGAATTCGAACCCGGACTTCTCGGTTTGGAAGCCAAGCGCTGTAACACTCAGCCACCACACATCCCTTCCAATATAAAATATAAAATTTATTTCTGGGGAAAGTTACTCATTTCAAAGATTGTTGTAGGAAATGAAAAGCATCTTCCTCTTGAAGGGAAAGTCTCTTTCCGTAGTCATGTGCTACATTTTCACCAGATGAATTTCTAGCTTCAGAATCACATTAGGACCTTGCACCTTGCAACATCATTAACCAAGATCAAGTCTTCAAATGGCTAAATATTTCAATATTTTAGGATGGCAATCATGTTGTACCAATGTCCTCGAAATCTGAACGTATTTACTCCAGAATCTAAGCTGCAACCATGTAGCTACCATGCCATATTTGCTATTCATAGGTGTAGCCTAATTAGCTTATATAGATATATGACGGCGTTAAAGGCTGTCAGTGGCGGGCGGGGGGGGGGGGAGGAGAAAAAGAACGGACAATAAAGACAGGATGATTGGACAACTGACATGGCGGCCGTGATAAATGACTGGTCAGAGAAGATGCGTGGGACCAAGAGGAATATAGGAATGACCAGCACAGCATTGGAAACTTATTTTTTTTCCTCCAGGTGTGAGCCAGCGAGTTCAAAAGTATTGTCGAAACTCTAAACCAAAACGAAATCATCTTTGAAAAATTATTAATAGCTAAAGAAAATGAGGTACAAAAAGACATTACGTTTATGTGGGGAAACCTAACAACAAGTGCTCCATAAAGTGAAAATTAGAAATAGTGAAAATTGTCCTTGTGGAAAGTCTGTAGAGAGTTCTGACCACATCCACTTAATATCGTTTGGTATGCAAAACAATTGTCCGCAGATATAATTCTGTCACTGGCCTAGATGAGAGGTTTAATCTAAACCTTGCTAAGATAGTGAGGAAACGCGAGATGGGGGTGAGGGGGGGGGGGGAGCCTTGGCTTCTTGTTTCTATTGCCTGAACTGCATCTCATCCCCCCTCCCATCTGAAATAGCTTATTACCATCTTATGGTATTATCGATATGGTGAAATGTTTATATAATTTTTTAAAAACTTTGATAGCGACCAAGAAAATAACTCGACGCCATCAACTTGCAAAACGTGCTGTGTTATCCCCGTTGCAATGTGCATGACGTCATTGGAATCCTAATAAATCTCGTGCATCTCAAAACATATCTGTTTCCTGTCTCGACCATCTCTCAGTCCGCCCTGGAAATGTCTAGTACTCCCTCCCCTTCCATGTCGAAATCCTCTTTTTATTCCCCCATTTTACAAAGAGTGGTCATTCATATACATACTCACATACATCCACCCACCACACACACACACACTATAATCTATATTCACAGTCACCCCATAAACACATACAGTCTCGTAACTAAATATAAACACTGGTTAAAGAACAAAAGAAAACACTAATAATAACAATCCCGCAGCTAAGCTCAAAATTGATTGCACAAGTTGACCACAGACCTGGTCGCAACAGTGGAATCGATTCTTGCACTCGTGAGATGCTGACTTTGATTACAAAACAAACAAAAACTAAAATAATGTCGAAATAGTTAGCACTTGTTTTGTTTTCCAAACATTTTTAAAAACTAGTATTTACATTTATCTGGATATCCAATCGGAGGAAGGCGGAAGTAGTTGAGTTTGACATTTGGAGTCGGCAGGAACTCGCTATGAATAATGACCTTGAGTGGGTTTCTATTTTTTTTTCCATAAATTTTCGGATTCATCTACAGAAAAAAACAACTTAGCATTGTTTGCACATGGGCTCTAGAAACAAAGCCTCATTAATGAAAGTAGTACTAATTACAAATACCAATATATCTTTTTATTTTTGGTTGAAGTGTACTGTTTTCTTTTAAAGTTATCAAACTGTTAAGTGTGATTAATTGTTGACAACATAATCACACTTTCTCTCTTTCTCACTTTCTATTTCTTGCTCTTTTTTCTCTTTTTATTTTCTCTTCCTCTCTCTCTTTCTCTCTCTCTCTCTTTTACTATCTCTGCCTCTCTATTTGCCATCTCCCAGGCTGCTGTAACAATCAAAGACCTGTTTCTTTCAACGACTCTGATTTTAACTGAGATTGTTACGTCAGGGTCTATACAGAATAGGAAATAATCTTCGGTTCGATTCTAACTCGAGATATGAAAAGTGAACAACATACTTTAATCATCCAACCGCAACGGAATCACTCAATTCACTGAACTGAATCACTCAGCTAGCTAACTCAACATATTTGTGTGTAATAACTGTCACAAGCTGTCACTATTTTATTCTCCTTTTTTTTAAATAACAATTTTGTTTGAAAGAATAGAAATGATTGTGAAACTGTTAAAATGTCTTTGTTGTTGTTGAGTCTGGGTATTCTGTAACACTACAAGGTGTCTTATGAAGTCAATGGTATGTGAACGTGAAGTTTAGGGAAATACTTTCAATATCTCCAACGTAAGCTTGGTTGTATCATACTATTAGTCATAGGTTTCACCCAAGTCCAGGTCTACTTTCACTAGTGAATAATGCCCCTTCAAAATAGGGATTTATAGCCACTATAAGAAAAACTCCTCAAGATGAGCTTTGGTCGTCTAACAGCAAATAATTGGCCGCTCTATCATCATCTGAATAAGACGTTTCCAACCTACTTCGAGAGACACGATCAAACTGCTGTATGCCTCACTCACCTTTCTTGGTGCTGTTCTGTGGTGTTAGAGTCCTTCCTTAACATCACACCAGCACAAACTACTGTATACCTCACTCACCTTTCTTGGTGCTGTTCTGTGGTGTTAGAGTCCTTCCTTAACATCACACCAGCACAAACTACTGTATACCTCACTCACCTTTCTAGGTGCTGTTGTGTGGTGTTAGAGTCCTTCCTTAAGATCACACCAGCACAAACTACTGTATACCTCACTCACCTTTCTTGGTGCTGTTGTGTGGTGTTAGAGTCCTTCCTTAAGATCACACCAGCACAAACTACTGTATACCTCACTCACCTTTCTTGGTGCTGTTGTGTGGTGTTAGAGTCCTTCCTTAAGATCACACCAGCATTGCCGTAGGAGACAACATTGGTCACGGTCGTTTCATTGAACAAGGAATGTGTCTCTAAGAGAAATCTCCCGTGTTGCTACTGAGTCTAGGCACATCCACTGTCTCTTAGAGACAGAACCACAATGGTCATCTTTAATGTCTTTTTTAATTTATAAGTAGAATAAAATAGTATTTATTTTCGGTATCTTTTACAATTGACATATTTTATTTATAAAAGAATTATTAAATTTTAAAATATCTTGTAATTTAGAACACCTCCCTTCCCCGACTGCTTGTTGTCGCCCTGTTGTCTGACATGTTACTGATAGAACTGATCAAGTATCGGCTATCATGTACACCATACGCTAACAGAGTTGAGTTGTGATAAACGATTGAATCACTCTGGCGCCAATTTAAAACGCATAGTCATATAGACGACTGCTCGCTATATAGAGTTTTTTTTGTTGTTTTTTTAATTAAAAATCTTATAACAACTCAATTTGTCTGTCTGTCTGTTTAGTACAAGTTTTGAACACATAATTTCCTCCACTTCCCATTCTTGGATCAAGTTGAAACTTTGCACAATTATTCATTCAAAACATGATTCAATCAAAACATTAACCAAATAGTTAATTAAATAGTAGTAATTGATTAATTTTGTTTCATATCAAATAAGGAAATAAATCTTAAATTATTGAGATATTGTGATTTATGACTGTGCATATGGGGTATTTACTCTAAGTCACTCTAAGATATGTTTTTCTTTTTCTTTTTTTTTTAAAGTATTTTTTATTTTTATTTTGCTTGTCTAAATCTGAGATCAGGCAAGGTTTTAACATTGAAAATAGTTGAATCGATTGGTCTTGTAACTCGACGCTGTCGTAACTTGCAGACCATAAAGTCAAACCCAAAATGCGGCCTTGGTATCAAGACGACAGCTACGGCACCGATATGTCTGTATGCAGCGGCCTATAGGAAGACATTGACAATTGTGTTTGGGTCCAAGGTCGTGACGGCACCAGACAGGACGACCGAATACTTTTCCTTTGTGTGTGTTGCTGAAGGGTTTCTTAAAAGTGTTTGCTGCAATCGATATCAAGTTGGTTTCTATTTTATTGAACGTGAAACAAATTACAATAAATAAAAATAAATGGATAGAGTGTCTTGAGTCAACTGAGTCTGAACTCGTTCACTCCGAACTGACGATACCAACGTTGATTGTGACCCTATTAAATTAAATTGATTTTTGGTTTTATAAACTTTAATTTGTGTTCTATAAGATGGGCATGGGTTCTCCTATAATTCTATACCTAATATAACATTTCCTGATTACATACAAAAAAGGTTTTGAAGTTCAATCCTAACAGGGTAGTGTAACACACATATGTGCAAAATGAATAATTCCGTCGGAACGTTGAAAATAATTACGGAGAGAAAGAGTTCCACCATCTATGTTAAACGTCCACTATGTTATATGTTCTCTGTGTCAAGAGTGATCTAGACAGCTTTCATATATACAAAGAACACTGCAACAAACTATATGTAATTGTTTATTAAGATTAAATCAATGAAATATTGGAGTATTTTTACCACGTGACTGATTCAGAACCTCTGTATTGACATATCACTCGGCGGACAGAACGTCGTCGCAGGAAAAAGGTTATAAGTCAACACTGCCCCTGAGAAATAAATGATCTTGTTGATTGTTTTAATAATGTGGCTTCGGTGTGTCCGAGGTTTTCTATCTTCCCTGTCCACTTTAGTCTTTATGTATTTTATCCATTTTAGTCTTTCTGTATTTTATCCATTTTAGTCTTTCTGTATTTTGTCTACTTTAGTGTTTCTGTATTTTTTCTACTTTAGTGTTTTTGTATTTTATCTACTTTAGTGTTTTTGTATTTTGTCTACTTTTGTCTTTATGTATTTTTTCTACTTTAGTGTTTCTGTATTTTATCATTTTAGTGTTTCTGTATTTTATCAATTTAGTCTTTATGTATTTTATCAAATTTTGTCCACTTTAGTCTTGGTGTAAAATGTTTGAATTTGTGTTTAGTGTACAAGTCTTTACTGTGATTATGGTGCAGTAATATTAAATTATACTAATAGACCAGGTTTTACATTATAGTCCAACACATGCATTCATCTAGATTCCTTTAATCCGTTAACACATTTTTGTGAATAGTCCTTTCTGTTTTCCTCTAGCTGCAAAGTGCATAGGCCAGTATCTTGGATATATTTTAGAAATAAAGAGTAAGATGTCTAAGTAAAATATTTACCAGAAACATATTTTGATTTAAGAATGTAAAGACGGACACTTGGGAAACGCAAAGACCGAGTGGTAAATCGCTTGGCTTCCTAACCAAGGGGTCCAGGGTTCGTATCCCAGTGAAAACTTGGATTTTTAATTTCGGGATCTTTAGGGCGCCTCTGAGTCCACCCAGCTGTAATGGGTACCCGACATTAGTTGGGGAAAAGTAAAGGCGGTCGAACGTTGTGCTTGATACGAGACATTGTCTTGTTAACCGTTAGCCACAGAAACAGATGACCTTTTACATCATCTGTCCTATATATCGAAAGTGGGTTGTCCTGATATAACAACCTTTCATAGGACTATCGTTGTTTTTATTATGTGTTCGCATAATCACACATTTTTTTCTTGTAGACCTAGTCTTGTATATAATCGTCAAAAATTTTTGGAAACAAGGAATCTACTATCAGGGCCGCAATGGACTCCTCACTTTCATAGGCCGTGCGCTAATTCTAGGAGTAAATTATTAAATTAAACCATTATAACTTGTATAATAACAGGGTTTCTGTGGCCTAATGATTTTCCAGGGCCTGCTGGAAATCTCCTGAAATTGCAACATATATGAAAAGTCTTGGAAATTTCCTGAAATTATTAAAATCTCATGAACACATAAAAATCTCCTGAAAAATAGACAAATTGTCATTTTAGGGTGCCAATCGTATGCGTGATTAAAAAAAAAACCGGCATTGTGAGCTTACATTTAATAAAAGTTTATTGCAAAGACGAATGTATTTTCTAATACAAAATCTTTATTTTGGCATTATATTATCCTTACCCAGACTGGGCCCCCCGCAATGCGTTTCGCATAGCGCCCCGCAATTTTTAGGTCCGGCCCTGTCAACTATAGCAATAGTTACAATAATTGAAGACCACTAATGTGTATGACTGAGAACTACTAATTTGGATAACTGAAGGCCACTACTTTATATGACTGGGGACCACTGCTATTAATGATTGAAAGAGCACTACCGTAGAGTTAAGTTTTAACTACAAAGTGAAAGTGTGTGTCAAGTGATGGATGGATGCGTTGTAAGTACTCCACCACCTTCCACCCTTCTCTATGTCATCTTATATTAGCTTAAGGCTCTTAAAGGTTCTGGCTTAGTCCATGATTTAAAAAGCAAGTTAAATATGAAACTACTGACTTTATAGGAGATCGTTTTGACCATAAAACTAACATAAATATTTCATATTCCCATTTTTTTTAATCTCTTTTTTCCTCTTACATCTCCTCTCCTCGTTCTCTTTCTTTCTCCCGCCCCCTCTCTTTCGTTTACGTTTTCTCTCCCTCTCTCACCCCCTTTTCTCTCTATTCCTGTCTCTCTGTCTTTCTGCTCCTCTCTTCCTCTCCTCTCTCTCTCACCCCCTCCATCATTCTCTCCCTCTCTCGCTCTCTATCTACCCTTTTCTTTCTCTCTCTCTCCACAATATAATCAATGAATGGACATGTTAGTCACCTAACCCCGGAAGAAAGGAAGATGTGGAGGAAGAGGAAAGAGAGATTTTTCCCCTCCATTTCCTCAAATTAATTGACCTCGAACTAACCGAGAGACACCAGTGACCAACCTCCACATAAAATACTCACTGTCAGCTGTCCATGTCTCTCACACTGATATATACATGCGTCCTCCCGTTGACCCATTGGACATACACCGTTGTCCACCAGTTTGGAAAAAAATATCTAGGCATCTGGTATCCAATACAGGTCAGTAAAGGAAACACTACTTCTAGTAAAATATTGCTCGGAAGAAGCTTATCCCCCATGGGCAGGCAAGGGAACTCACTCGCGCCAACGTTCGAAGAATGACTGTTGATCTAGTTCACAGCAATAAATTATCTTCTACCATATTGAAATCGGGCTCGGGGGAAAACCAGTTCAGATATTTAATTTTTAATATTCTTCGCAATATTTATTTTTTATTTTACTTTTTTACCACGAGTTTTTGTTAAAACGTGTGTTGGACCTACAGCGGCCCACTCAACTCAGCTCTTGACTTAAAGATTGTCATAAATGTCATTGACATGTCAGAGTGACCCTAAGTCTGAATTATTAGCCAGGCCATTGATTGTGAAATGGCGAGTGGTTGGTGGACGCTAGAGAGGAAAATAAATGAAATTTCTAATTGGAAAAAAAAAGACATTATTAAAAAGATTTATGAATAGTTTGAACACTATACAATGCTATTGTTTAATGTCACATATACCAGGTATACAATTTATTTATACAATTGACAGAAATAGTTTTACATAACATTGTGTTTCGTTGCAATGCTAACAGTGGCAGCTAGTTTTCGAGAATTGTTTGATTAAACCTCTATTGGTAGGACTCCGTTCCCTCTCTCATGTTGTAGCAATAGGTCAGAATTAAGTGTATTTAATGTCAACTGAGCTTTTTTTTTTTTCTTTTTGTAGTTTGTCTTGTAAAAGTAAAAAGTTCTCTCTTCAGACCTATAGGGCAGACAGTGTTACGGTCGTCTGTTTCTTTGGCCAACGGTTAACGAGCAGGGTGTCATGTGGCCAGACCAACCGCCTTTGCTTTCCCTAACTAAAGTCAGGCAGAGTTGGTTGGTCGCAGGGGCACACTAAGAAACCCTAAATCCAAAATCACGGACTTCACCGAGATTCGAACCCAAGACCTCAGGTTCGGAAGCCAAGCGCTTAACCACCTAACCACTGTCTTTGTCTTTTACGAACATTACGAATCCAGATGTAGGGTCTGAACCGCAGACACGTGTACAATGTATCTAGATATAGATCTTTTTTTCCCCTACTATTTCGTCGACAGGCAGTCACAAAGTATACCAACCCCAGAGGGTTTCCCGATCCAAGTACTCCTGTACCCAGCGACGTTCTTCTGTCCTAATTATAAATGCATTTCTGCAGCTTAGACGCGAGACATCGCTTGGCTACACAGAGGAAAAAAACAGCGCTTACCGTAACCCCAGATACCATAACACTTTATATGGCCATCCATTTAAAATCTGCACAGGGCTTCAACATTCTAAAATCCGGACTTGCTTAGCACTTTCTAAACTTTCAAATGTTTATTCATTAGATTTTACACTTTCTTTAATGCCCCACCCTCTTCAGCTCCGAGCCGTACCTCTGAACGCGTGACATTGTATTTACGCTTAAGTGTGAATATATTGTACATGTGGTCATCACACTGTTCTGAAGTCTTGGTTGACTGCAGCCGAGAAGAAATGACTTGGTGTTGATTGTGGCATGTCTCAGAACACTGACTTTGCTGGCCTGATGTTCCAATACTGTTGGTTGTTAGACAAAGATGAATACAAATGAATACAAAGGGAAAACAAAGAAAAAAGGAAACGGCAGGAAGAAGAAAGTGAAAGAGAGAATGAAGGTCAGATAGAGGGTAAAGGGCAGAAAGAAAAAATGAGAAATATAGAAGAGTATCAAAAAGAAGAAAGTGAGAGAAAGAGAGAGAAGCCCAAGCATTAAAGATGTTTGTTTCCTTTGAGTGTAATAGTACCCTGCCTTCTCTCTCTGTGTTCCATAAACATTTCTTTACAGCGAGTGTCAATAAATAGATGCATGCTAATTAAAGGAACAAGTCATTTAGACATGTGCGCCAATGGCGTTCTGGTGTAACATGAAAAGTGTCATGTTTTATCTCTCTGGGCAGTGATTCTCAAACTGATACTGTTGACATCATGAATTTTTTTTTTTTTTTTTTAGTTTCGTTCCAGTATAGACGAATATGAAACTTTGTTATTTCCGGTCTAGTTATAGACATGGCATCGTTCTAAGTATTAAAATAAGACTAAAATGTTATACGAAAAAGAAATAGGATGACAACGAAAAATGTTTTGAGGACCATTGCTTGATGGTAACAATTTTTTTTTCAAAACTTATTTGCGAATCCCTGATGAATGTTGGCTTTGAAGGTATTGTTGCAGCATCGGCCCCTGTCACCAAGTTATGCTTTAGGAAACACAAAGGGTTTGAGTGCTTCGGACATTTTGTGTTTATTTTATTTGTTCAGTCATCTTATCTGTGTGGGATGAGAGAGAGAGACAGAGAAACAGAGAGACAGAGGCAGAAAAACAGAGAGAGAGAGAGAGAAAAACAGAGAGAGAGAGAAACAGAGGGAGATAGAAACAGAGAGAGAAACAGAGGGAGAGAGGGAGAGAGAGAAACAGAGAGAGAGAGAAACAGAGAGGGAGAGAGAAACAGAGAGGGAGAGAAACAGAGAGAGAGAGAGAGAAACAGAGAGAGAGAGAAACAGAGAGGGAGAGAGAAACAGAGAGGGAGAGAAACAGAGAGAGAGAGAGAGAAACAGAGAGAGAAAAAAAACAGAGAGAAACAGAGAGTGTGTTTCAAGATATGGGTATGTGTGTATATCATTCTGTGTTTGTTAGGATGATTGTATGCCCATCAATGCTTCTGTTTGATTGGATAATGTAATCAATGCATTTTTTTCTTTTCGAGTTCTGTAATAATGATCCGATGCTGTGTTTGATTTCATTGTGTATGTGTGTGCGTGTAAATGTGTGCGTTTGTGTTTGTAGTTTATCCTAGCCCTAAGTTTCTAGTCCTTCCCTACCCCGTCACAAATACACGAATGCAATTTTTGTTTTTGTTTTTGACATTTATGAGAGACTCTCCTACCAAAAAAAAAACCTTGTCTTTATTCATTAGAACTTACAATGTCTTAAATGTCTGTCTTTAAGACTTACATTGACAGATTCCATGTCTTATCATCCCCACTTCACTAACAGCATGTATGGCCACAGTTGAGAAACCCGGCTCGTGACTTTTGCAAAGACTCAAAAAGAACTTCTCTATGGCCTCCTTCAGTCGCCAAGTGACTATGGATCATCTTATAGAAATGAAATGAATGCCTGGGCATCAGGAAAAAAAAAGCTAGCAACAAGAACAAGAAGTCTGATTGTCTATCAGGCAACCTTACTGAATAGCATTTTTTGTTTGTTTATGTCTAATCAGATATATAGCCCTGAAATATGTTCCAAGATATTTATTTTGGATAATTGGAGGTATTAAAATCGTAAAACATTTTTAAGAAACAGTAGCTAAATGGCATTGCCCAGATCTCTGTCACAGCGGCGGCACTACAGACCTCACCACAACAGCTCAGCTTAAGTAGAGACGTTCACCAGAAACTACACACAAGGTCAAGGACGCTAAATAGACCTTCATGATTGCCAACTAAATAAAAGTTACAAGTAGAAGAGTTTTAAAAACTTGATTCTTTAGTGCTTTAATATGTAACGAAACAGTTATTAAACGTTTAAAACAAATCAGAGCTTATCAACAGTTGTTTTCACACCGGATACACCGACAAGTTGTTCTATTTATAGTTCCTCCTCCAATAAAAATCCCTCAACAGACACGGAATTCTTTCCCCCATCAGATCTTCAGTTTCAAAGTACAGAAGAAAGAGAAACATGTTATGATAACCATTGTATGCTACTGACTGTACTCAATAATTTCCGATTTATTTACCAGTCAATTAACTTTCTACTTTCTTTAGATGGGTATCTTGTTGGTCTTCCCACTCCACCGAAACGCACTTCAAAGTAGACACTCGAGCCCAAGCATAACCTCACATAGACAACCCGCTCATAGACACCCACACATAGACATTTCGTACTGAGGTCAATTATTTTTATCAAAGGAATCTCAGAAAATTGCAATCTTTCTCCATCTCTGATATTCCCTTCGGCAGCTCGCCGTCTCGGTTTAATTCCATCACAGACGCCGCAAAACGAGTTTGGTCTAAACACTGGCCATATTTTGATATTGACTCCCATCCCCCCCCCCCGGCGCCTAAAACACACATACACACACGCACACTCAGTTTAGAGCTGCTGTGGTGAGTGGACCGCTGGTCAAGCTGACCGGACATCGGTAGCAAGTGAAGGTGCTGGCCTGGTCTTTTCTAATTTTTTTTTTCTGTCTGCAAAGAGATTTCAGTTCGTTAAGCTTTTCACTTGAGAAAAAATAAAAACTTTTAAAAATTGTGTCTGTTCGTCTGTCTGTCTTTCTACTTATCACCTGCAAAGCAAATCTTTTCATAAGCAATCTTAATTGTAAACATTCTTTGTGGAATTTTCGTCCCGGTACCTCCTCACTTCTAGCTAAACTAATCCTCACTAGGATACTAAGATACTAAATATTCATTGGTCTCTCTTATCAAGCCATCCCCCCAGCGTTGAAAGGTATTAGCCACGGGTCATTCCACAGAGTTAGTGGTCACTCTCACAGTCGCCTTTGATGTGAAAGAAATACAGACAAAGCAAGAGAGGGGAGGGCGAGAATGATAACATTAAAACTCAACAATTTCTCTCTTTCTCACTCTTTCTCTCCACCTGCCTCTCCCATTCTTTCATGGACTTTAATGTCCGTCAAAACATGACCACGGCACCCCCCCCTTTCCCCAAAGAAGTTTTCTTTTTTTTTTCCTTTATGCCATCGTATAAGCTAGTCACATTTTACTCCCTCGTCCAACGTGAACTGAAAGTGAACATGAACTTAGAAAATATATAAAACTCCGAGGAGAATAAAGACATTTTTTGACTAAATGCGAAACGTCTTAGTTCCAACAATCCTCTCTCTTTTTTTTTTAGCATTGTGGATTTTCAAAAGTATCCCAATTCTTAAGAACTAAAAGAATTACTTATATGTAGCGTACCATTTATGCTATAAGCATTCTCTGTGCGCCATGGTCCTATCACTTTGAGAACCCTTTTGAGAGAAAATTTCCTTTTAGTCTTTGGGCACACAGCAAGCACGACTCAGCTCGAGTCGAGAATCGAACTCGAGCGCCCTTCATAGGCAGCCAAGTGGGTTGCCAATCCGCCACACATACTTCTACCACCTCATCTTACACTACCCTCTGTAGTTAAATAAACAATCACTATTGTGTTATGTTTTTGTTTTTTTCAGAAGCATATTTTCAGACCATGCTGAGATAGGGAAGAACAATGGCATAGGCAATGTGTCCAGCAGGTTTTGTGTGGTTTTCAAGTTGAAGGGATTCTCCATGTAGGGTCACACACACACACACACTGCGGCCCGTTGTTTGATTAGAAGGCAGAAGCATGGTTCCAGTTTAGAATAAAAGATAATTGGCTTGCAGATCCTTGAGATGTAGAAAATAAAAAGACGAAAAGTATTCTTTCGATAAAATGACACACTATAAATGAATAGAAAAGATAACTCCTCAGATACTATGGTATGGTAAATGTGCAACTGGTGCTCATGCTTGCTTGTCTCCCCCTATTTATACTGCCGATCTAAATATTGAGAATATTTGGACCCTCGCAGACGGAAAAAACAATGAACTGTTCTTGTAAGTTATCGCCCGTGGACGCTCATGGGCTTACTCTATTGCTTGCTAGATGATATGTCACCAAACAACTTATGTTGTTATTAGCAACAAGCGTCGTCTGTTATGTAGATGCGTGCACTTCCTTGGCATAGTTCGTTTCTCTCCAGGTTATACAAAGTGTCTTTCTTCTCAACTTAAAATGTGTCGTTCTCCTCAACTTACAAAGTTTCTTTCTCAATATACAGAGTGTCTATCTCTTCTATATACAGAGTGTCTTTCTCTTTTTATACAATGTGTTGTTTTTTTCTATATACAAAGGGTCTTTCTCCTTTATATACAAAGTGTCTTTCTCTTCTATATACAAAGTGTCTTTCTCCTTTTATACAATGAGTTTTTTTCTTCTATATACAAAGGGTCTTTCTCTTTTATATACAAAGTGTCTTTCTCTTCTATATACAAAGTGTCTTTCTCCTTTTATACAATGAGTTTTTTTCTTTTATATACAAAGGGTCTTTCTCTTTTATATACAAAGTGTCTTTCTCCTATTATACAATGTGTTTTTTCCTTCTATATACAAAGTGTCTTTCTCTTTTATATACAAAGTGTCTTTCTCCTTTTATACAATGAGTTTTTCTCTTCTATATACAAAGTGTCTTTCTCCTTTTATACAATGTGTTTTTTTTCTTCTATATACAAAGTGTCTTTCTCTTTTATATACAAAGTGTCTTTCTCCTTTTATACAATGAGTTTTTTTCTTCTATATACAAAGTGTCTTTCTCGTTTATATTCAAAGTGTCTTTTTCTTCTATATACAAAGTGTCTTTCTCCTTTTATACAATGTGTTTTTTTTTCTTCTATATACAAAGTGTCTTTCTCCTTTTATACAATGTGTTTTTTTTCTTTTATATACAAAGTGTCTTTCTCCTTTTATACAATGTGTTTTTTTTCTTCTATATACAAAGTGTCTTTCTCCTTTTATACAATGTGTTTTCTTTCTACTATATACAAAGTGTCTTTCTCCTTTTATACAATGAGTTTTTTTTTCTATATGCAAAGTGTCTTTCTCTTTTATATACAAAGTGTCTTTCTCTTCCATATGCAATGTGTTTTTCTCCTTTTATACAGTGTGTCTTTCTCCTCTACTTTAAATATGTAACTCACTCCTCTACATGCTTATTGTCTCTGATGTACTTATGTCTTATTACTTATGTTCGACAGTTAGCACCCCTCCCGTTTTCAATCCCGAAGCCTTGACCATTAGACGGACTTGGCGTTTTTCGGGGGCCCTGGCCAGTTGCTCAGCACCGTGTGTGTTTGCTTGTAGATTGAATCCCTCGCCAATTCGTCCTTGTCTCAGGGTGACCTTTGAACCTTATCCATCAGCTTGTTGGGTCTGTAGGCCACGGCGTTGGAAGGATGAGGGGTTGGGAAGAGAAAAAAAAAGGAAGGGGGTGGGTGGAAATGAAGGTAGAGGATGAATGGGGAGTGAGATGGGTAGAGCAATATTGGAAGGTGATTGCTTTGGATGAAGACAAAGTGAGAGAAAGAGAGGACAAGAAAAAAGACATAGAAAGAAATATAAACAGAAGAAAGAAAAAGGAAAGGTAACGAGAAAGAAAGAAAACAAACTTCTTGTTAAAAAAAAAGGTAATGAAAATCTCCGTAAATAAAAACAAAAGCAAAAATAAATAAAACAGGAACGAATACAAACATATTAGAGACATAAAAAGACAACTAGAAAGAAATTCGAGGGTATAAATGAAGATGAAATCGATGTGAATACAAACAAAAAAAAAATTGACGTGCCGTGTCATTTTCATCTTTGGAATTTGGAGAACCACTCCCCCCCCCTTCTCTATCCTTGAACACCTTTTTTTTTTAAGTTCACTCTCATTCTGTCTCTCTTTCCTAACGCGATCCCTGCGGGGATCAATTCAAGTTTACGTATTCATTTTCTTTTCTTTTCCAGCACTGACATACATAATAATAGTGTCACATGAAAATAAAGATTTTTAATCATTCTTTTTATTTTTGTTTTGTTTCGTTAAACGTCTGCTCCTAGGCTCCAATATTTCTTTCATCTCTCTTTTCTTTCTCTGATCTTTTGCTTCCGATCTTTTCTACTGATATTTAAACAAAAAAAAACAGATGGCAATCAAGTAATCATTTACACAATGAACTGCGCGTATAAGAGGGGAGAGAGAGAGAGAGAGAGCATGTTTTTGGAAACTCTTTCAAGCGCATGTTTGTATGCATAGTTTTTTTTTTATATACATGACGCCCAACCTACGACCCGCGTGACATATATGGCCTTTGATGACATCTGTCCCCTCGAAACAACTGTCCACTGTACATAATGAAGCTTGGCTCAATTGAACTGGGATTTCTTTGCTGATGAAGCGGCCAGTGGCACGCATGTAGAAAAGATTATGGCCAAAGGTAAAAAAAAAAAAAAAAAAAATTAAAAACAAAACAACAGATAGGTTATTCTTGACATAAATGTTCCCTCTTTTTATCTCCTATTATAACTGGGATTACTCGGAATGAGTGACATAAATATAATGCATCAATTATTATTTTTTATTTTTTAGGATATTATTTTTATTCAATATCATTTAATATTATTTTAATTAACTTAACTCTATTCTCTGCTTTTTTTTTCGAATTAAAGTCGGGAAAAAAAAATGAATGCCATAGTTTATTTAGTGCCCAACTCCAATCGTTTGTTTGTTTCTGGTGTTTCTTCAGAATAGAAGATCATTTCATTCTAGCCTAAATCTCCAGAGCAGATACCGACGACTTGACAGTCAACTCTGGGATACCACACGACTTTACAGTCAACTCTGGGATACCATACGACTTGACAGTCAACTCTGCGATACCGCACGGCTTGACAGTCAACTCTGGGATACCACACGACTTGACAGTCAACTCTGGGATACCACACGACTTGACAGTCAACTCTGGGATACCACACGGCTTGACAGTCAACTCTGGGATACCACACGGCTTGACAGTCATTCTGGGATACCATACGACTTGACAGTCAACTCTGGGATACCACACGGCTTGACAGTCATTCTGGGATACCATACGACTTGACAGTCAACTCTGGGATACCATACGACTTGACAGTCAACTCTGGGATACCACACGACTTGACAGTCAACTCTGGGATACCACACGACTTGACAGTCAACTCTGGGATACCACACGGCTTGACAGTCATTCTGGGATACCATACGACTTGACAGTCAACTCTGGGATACCATACGACTTGACAGTCAACTCTGGGATACCACACGACTTGACAGTCAACTCTGGGATACCACACGACTTGACAGTCAACTCTGGGATACCATACGACTTGACAGTCAACTCTGGGATACCACACGACTTGACAGTCAACTCTGGGATACCACACGACTTGACAGTCAACTCTGGGATACCACACGACTTGACAGTCAACTCTGGGATACCATACGACTTGACAGTCAACTCTGGGATACCACACGACTTGACAGTCAACTCTGGGATACCACACGACTTGACAGTCAACTCTGGGATACCGTACGACTTGACTGTCAACTCTGGGATACCACACGACTTGACTGTCAACTCTGGGATACCACACGACTTGACTGTCAACTCTGGGATACCACACGACTTGACAGTCAACTCTGGGATACCACACGACTTGACTGTCAACTCTGG
Source organism: Biomphalaria glabrata (assembly GCF_947242115.1). Classification (NCBI taxonomy): domain Eukaryota; kingdom Metazoa; phylum Mollusca; class Gastropoda; family Planorbidae; genus Biomphalaria; species Biomphalaria glabrata. Next base: position 17,843,216 of record NC_074714.1, on the reverse strand, counting down.
GATACCACACGACTTGACTGTCAACTCTGGGATACCACACGACTTGACTGTCAACTCTGGGATACCACACGACTTGACTGTCAACTCTGGGATACCACACGACTTGACTGTCAACTCTGGGATACCATACGACTTGACTGTCAACTCTGGGATACCACACGACTTGACTGTCAACTCTGGGATACCACACGACTTGACAGTCAACTCTGGGATACCACACGACTTGACTGTCAACTCTGGGATACCACACGACTTGACTGTCAACTCTGGGATACCACACGACTTGACTGTCAACTCTGGGATACCAAACGACTTGACTGTCAACTCTGGGATACCATACGACTTGACTGTCAACTCTGGGATACCACACGACTTGACTGTCAACTCTGGGATACCACACGACTTGACAGTCAACTCTGGGATACCACACGACTTGACAGTCAACTCTGGGATACCACACGACTTGACAGTCAACTCTGGGATACCACACGACTTGACAGTCAACTCTGGGATACCACACGACTTGACAGTCAACTCTGGGATACCACACGACTTGACAGTCAACTCTACGTCCCTCTCAGTCGTCTACACAATTCACATTTTTAATGGAATCGTAAATGTTGGTTGTTAGTCTTTTAAAAATAAAAGCCCTGTTTAAAAATTCACATTTGATGAACGCTTTAACAGCTCTTGCTTTTGTTATTGGACACATCCAGTTATTTCAAACTATGAACTGGCAGTCCCGCAGACAGGGCTGTGTCAGCACTTGAGCCAGCCCTAGTTTTTACCATTGCTTACTTTTACTCGGCGCTTCGCTTACAGATTTAGAACAAAAAAAAATGTTTAAAGGACATGGTCAGAATTGAAATAGTCTTTCGAAAGCTGAAGAAAATTGACAAACATGTAGATGTATATAAAGAAACAAAAAAAAGAGAGGAAACTTGTAAGTATTAGGATCCGCCATGTTCTAATCCACCATGTTTTACTACGTAATGCTCTACTAAATACTGTTTTACTCCACCATGTTCTAATCCACTATGTTTAACTCCACACTGTTATAATCCACCACCATGTTTTACTACTTAATAATGCGCTACTAAACACAGTTTTGACCCAACCATGTTCTAATCCACTATGTTTTACTCCACCATGTTCTAATCCACTATGTTTAACTCCACCATGCTTTACACCCCAACGTTCTAAGACATCACGCACATATCTAAAAAAACATTTGTTAAAGTCAGGAAAGTAAAACTGTGGATGTGAACAAGAAACGAGCATAAATCTGAATGAAACAAAGTTTTGGTTTGGGCAAAGGGGTAGAGGGGAGAGACAGAGAAGGTTTGCAAAGAAGAACATCAAAACATTGGATTATCAGAAAATGTAAGAGAGAATGTTTTTCCACTTTTTAAAAACGGTTCTATCAACTCACTGTCTTTCTGGCAACGTTAAATTCTGTACATGTTACTTCTCCCACACCTTTTCTTGGATCAAGCTGAAACTTTACACAATTATTTATTGTACCTAAATATAAAAACAGACAAAAAAAACACAATTTGTTTGATATCAACAAAGGAAATTAATTCTTCAGTATTAGTATATATGGCTTAATATATAGGGTTTTGTCCACTTACATAATTTTACATGTTATTACTTCCATACCCATTCTCAGATCAATTTGAAACTTGACACAATTATTTATGGTACCTAAAAAGAAACATGAATCAATAAAAAGAAATTAACCAATTAGTTCATTAATTATTGGCAATAAACTAATCTAGTTCGATATTGATTCAGGAAAATAAACCTAATTGTGTTGATTCATATGGCTATAGATGTAGTTTCCCTAATATAAGGTTTTCAAAAGTATTTTGTATATTTTTCTTATATCTATCTGCATTTGGTACAAAAACACCTGGAACTCAGTTGTACCGGTAGATGGCGCTAATGGCGTGACTACTTGTATGAGCTCGTGAAGTAGACTAGCGCTGTCAACAGGACAAAAACCATATCAAGATTATATTAAAAAAAAAAGAGTTGAAGCAAATTCTTCTGGCCAGGAAAAAATGAATGTTAAATATTGTTAATAGCGCTTAAAATAAGTTCTGCTAGATGGTACAAGGCTAATGTTGGAGTGGATGATGTCATTAAATGCTCTAACTTACAGAGGCGATTCCTAGTGAAAACAAGGGTGGGGGCAGTGTGGCATAACTTGCTAATGAAACTCTGTGTCCAGATAGAGTTTTACATGTTTTGGATGTTCCTTCCAAGTTGAAGTGGATTTACTTCTAGTCCAAACCTCCCGCTGGACGACGGGGGATGGGAGCGGGGAGGGTTTGAACCCGGGACCATCGATAACTCCAAACAACAGTCCAGCGCACAAACCAAACGACTAGGCAGCCACCCAGAGGAGGCTCATGTGCCCCTCTCTCCGAGTCACTACGATATAATCTATAAATTCCGAAAATTCTTTAATGTGTGTTGTATGCATACGAGTGTTTTATATTTATATATATATATATATTCTGGACATGGTATACATCGTTCTATTTTTTTTTTAAATATAGGCCTACTTATCATATCCGGCGTCCTAGAAATCGTAGGTATTGCAAATTATTTGGCATATTACTATAAAGATTTAAAGACAGCCAAAAAAGATTCACATGAGTTGTACCTTTGTATGAAAGAAATTCGCCTTTCATTTTAACGTATCAGAGGATTAGATTTGTATTCTCAATACATTTTTAATAGATAATGCAATAAACATATATATACAAAATATAGACAACCCTGCCGGACCAAACAAAAAAACAAAGAACGTTTGGTACTCGAGGCGTTCATCAGATACAAAACTAACAACCAAAAGCTTATACTAAAGTTAACTTATCTGTCCTATATTGTTCGCTATCTAGGCAGTAGATGGTGAAGACCTCGTAGCCCTAACGTTCGCTGTTCTTGGTCCGGCATGGTAACCTATATGGATATTTATTGTATTTTCTATACAGTCGTTTACAACCTGAGGCAGTCAATCTTTGACACTTTTTTTTTTAAACCTGAAATAGCATTTCTCTTTTTGTTTCCCACTCAGACTTGTTCTAAATTTAACAGATAAACAGATCTTTTTAAAGTTTCATAGATAACATAACTCTAGATCAAAATCTCTGCAACGAATTCTTTAAATGCTTCCTGTAGTGTAATGGGTATAAAGTCTATAACGAGACCAAATGGAGGCCCACTCACCCGGAATGTAAACACTTCTCTTCCCAGCCTTGATTTTGTGTTTTGTTTAAAGAGAACAGTTTGTTGTTGTTAGGTTACAATAAACAGATCTGCGTAATATCGCGGGATGTCTCTAGGAGAGCGGCGCAGGACGGGGAGGGGGGGACACTTAAAATCCGAGATGTTTACGAAACGATGTACCCCCACATAACACACAGCGCTGGAGCGCTTCAAGCTCAGGGTCGCGGCGATAGCATCTGGACCACTTAGCGAGGTGAGGTCAGGTGGAGTCGTCGGTGGGTAAGATTAGACGTCAGTGACCCCAGGGTTTAAAACGAAATAATATAGCTGTGTGTGTGTGTGCGAATCAAGGGGACTGGTTTATAATAAAATGGTTTCTTGTCGACATTATAAGGAAAGTGTGTGTTGGGTAAAAGGCGGTTGGGAGAGACCTGAAAACTAAAGCATGATACATATCTTCATTTATATGTGTTACTGGATAATAGGAACACGATCAAGCAGACCAGTGGGATATGCGTTGTTCTAAAGACCTTACATAAATATAAAGACAGCTCTAGAGAAAGCAGCAATATGGACCAAACATTTTTAAAAATGGAAAATGGTGAATTAAATACAGCAAAATAATGGACTGTTCTGACCAGGCGACGAACCATTTAACACATGCTTCGACAACTTTGCTAGCAGCAACACAGAACCAGACGAAGAAACCATTCAGATTACAAAGTCTTTTGGATAGCTTTCACCCCTTCCGCATTTTGCCACCAGTAGCTCAACGATCACACAATCCTCCCAGTCTGGATAGTGTTAGTTTCCTCACCAATAGTTACCATAACATGTAACTACCACTTCTCCTTTCCCCATCCTTAGCCGTCCTGAAAAAGGTTGAAGCGTATTTGAAGTCACCTAATTAATAAGCTGAGATGAGCGTGATTCATTGATCAACAAAAGTTGGGTTAACATCGCTGTCAGCTTATTATAGCTTATTCATTCACAAGAGAGTTTTCCAAAATGTACAAGTTCTGATCTCATTGTTGCTGAGTGTCCCTTTTAGACCTTGCGATCTATGGGGCATATGATGTAAAGGTCATCTGTTGCTATGGCCGACGGTTAACGGTGTCATTTGGCCAACAGGTCGACCAACCGCCTTTTCTTTTCACAACTACTGCCAGGTACCCAGAGTTGGGTAGACTCAGGGCGTCTTGCAATTCAAAAATTATGTCTTCTTTGGGATGCGAACCTGAGTCCTCTCGTTTAGGAAGTCAAGATTTATCACTTGGCCACCATGCCCACGCTCTTTTACTGCAAATGTGCAAAATCATGGACAACGAGTCCTTCTCTTTAATTAAGAAAGGAATATTAAACTTACCATTTCTTTTAGGTATATGCATACTTGCACTATGCTGATCTGTATGATACTTATCAGAAGTACACAAGTTTGTTAGGTAGCACACTGTACGTTCAACTAAAGGTTGTTGTTTTTTTTTCATATTTCCTCTGAGCAAATTTTGGTCAATAAATAAATGGCCTCGTTTGAAAAAAAAAAAGACTTATTCTAGAGCTTTCACATAGACTAGATGTAGATCTAGAAGAAGCTCTATGTGTTGTTTACTGACAAACTCGCAGGACAGCAGCTACTTGAGTAGGTACATTTCGGAAAGGTAAACTTACTTATTTATCGATTATTTCCCCTTAGATCTATTTGCATGCCATCTCTGCGTTTTTCCTTGTTTTCCAAATTTTCTTGTCTTTCAAGATTGCTAACACTTGCTGGGTACCACATGTGTGGCTAGAGTTGTGCCCCGAGGGGGGCTACCTCTGTGTGAGTTGATGAAAGTGGGGGGGGGGGGCAGGAGGTGGGCGCTCTCCTGAAAGTAACCTTCTAAATGAGGTCAGCCTGTAATCAGGAATAAGCTAACATCTCGAAGACACGTGTCGTACGGAACGGATAACTCTTAACATCCAACAGTTCTCTAGCCAATATTATTTAGGGTTTTCAAATGAGATCTGATGGGCGTTGAATGGGACAAAGGGAGAGGGGAGAGAGAGAGGAAGGAACTGCAAGGGAGAGAATCAAGATGAGAGCAGTGGTGAGGCAGAGTTGCCTTACCCTGGAGCGAGTAATCTCCGAATTGCTTGTAAGGTAGACACAGTTTATGATAGTTAGCCACCCACTCCGTTGTCAGGTTAAGTCACACCTCTGTATCTTGCGGCGATTAAACTGAGGGCAAATGGTCTAAATTCTAATATAACAATTAAAACGAAATGTTACTCTTGAGTTGAGTTGATATCAAAGTTTTACAATGATTGACTGGATCAAGCGGACTTACCGTTCTTACACACACGTTGTACAAAGCAATAGATTATGAAGTACAGAAACACACACGCCGTAAATTGAGAATGTATATAAGGAAATAAACTCTACCAGCAACTGTTCTGTCTCTGCATTGCAACGTTCAATAGTTTTACAGAAGTTCAATTAGTCAAGCTAAACACACGGAACCAGAATCTTGTATTCCCTTTTATAGCTATTTTTTTTTATAATCATCATTATTATTATTTTATACAGCGTCTAATCTAAATGCTAGATGAATTTTCTTATATCTGGTTAAGGTTAAATGATAGTTTACTTAGTACTAGTGAGTTATAAGACACATACTGCTGTGCTACTGTTATATTTAGATGCATAGGGGTACTCTTCTAGAGTATGACATTATTTATTATTAACATAAGCTTTTATTTATTATTAACATAAGCTTTGTTTGTTTTCTTAAAGTATTTTTTTTTCTTTTGATTGAATTCGGTGACCAGCGATAAAAATCTCTTCAGTAGATAAATACCTGTTCATCGGTTTGTTTCAAGTCTCAAGTGGGGATAATTTGTACCGAGACTCGGAAGATTTATCTCCCACTTACTTCGACTAGTTAATACTGCTTGTATCTTACGTATATATTGTCAATGAAACTTAAAAAGACATAACTCACTTAGCTTGTTTCGGTAATTAATCATGGCCTACATTAATATCAAATATTACTCTACATAGAAATTAAAAGTGTACAATACATTATCCTTACACTATGAAATCGTATTAATTGAAGTATTTAAAGTATATTTAAGGTATGCCTAGATTTCTATCCAAGGATTTATTTGAATTATGTCACCATCATCTTTCCTTTACATTCCTCATGGAACATAGGGCCTCAAACCACGTCACTCTCCACGGTCTCTTGCTAGTTCCTCATGGAACATAGGGCCTCAAAACATGCCACTCTCCACGGTCTCTTGCTAGTTCCTCATGGAACATAGGGCCTCAAACCACGTCACTCTCCACGGTCTCTTGCTAGTTCCTCATGGAACATAGGGCCTCAAACCATGCCACTCTCCACGGTCTCTTGCTAGTTCCTCATGGAACATAGGGCCTCAAACCATGCCACTCTCCACGGTCTCTTGCTAGTTCCTCATGGAACATAGGGCCTCAAACCATGCCACTCTCCACGGTCTCTTGCTAGTTCCTCATGGAACATAGGGCCTCAAACCACGCCACTCTCCACGGTCTCTTGCTAGCTTTTTAATGGCTTCTCAGCTCTTTCCTGTCCTCTCGGCTTCATCTAATACACTGCGTCGCCATGTTCTTTTTCGTCTTTCTCTACGTCTTATGCCCTGGGGGGTCCCACTCTAAGGCCTGTCCAGCTCTGCTGTTGGTATCTTCTCTAAACTATGTAGAGAAATACAATTTCTCTCTACTTTCTACGTATCATTGTACACTGACCACTCCATTAAAGTGGTGTATATTAGTTAGAAAATACCAACAGCTGTTATTAAAGTTTAAATTAAAGTGACACACAACTTTCAGGATTGTGTTAATTTGAAATGACTATTTGAAAAGGGAAATTACCTAATTATTTATTTATTTATAATGAAAAAGGTTTTGCTATATTTGACACATTTTTTACTGCAATATTCTTAAAAAAGCTTTATATTGAGGACTTATAAGACACACAAAATGTATCACACGTGATAGATTTATAATATTCTACAATTATAACACTAGACACTTACAGCTTGATATATGCATTTTAAGATGTGCACTCACACAAATGACATGCACATCTTAATATATATCACTTTTATTTCACACAGGCACATACACGACCTGACTGACACAGCTTGCATACATAACCTGAATGACACAGATTTGCATACACAACCCGACTGGCACAGATTTCCATACACAACCCGACTGGCATAACCTTGCATATACATTTTCACTGGCACAAATTCACATACATTTCTTTACACATTGAATGTTCATATCAAACTTAAGATTACTTTGACCTATCAACCCTTTAAGCTAATGTAAACTCTTGGTTGACAAGAAAACGTAACTATATAATACTTAGAACATGACAATGAGAGCATACAACTTTATTCAGAGCATTAGAAAACTAATCGCCAAAAGAGCAACGCCCATGCTTTACCAAGAAAAGTAATCTCCAACAGACCAACGCCCCTGCTATACTAATCATTTCCTGAAAGTGTAATGGTACTGTCCTCCCCCTCTAGTAACCTATCAAGGAGCCAAGTGGTACAGAACTTGTAATCTTCCTGCATCTTCCAGGGGGGCCATCTGCCAGACTCAAGACATCACAAACATTGGTATTCTGGTAGTTTTCTGGTAGACTATCATCTTTAAACACACTCGCTCTCACATTTAATCACGCACACACTCACACACGAAATTTACATCAAACATATCTTCTGACTAGAGCCATTACCAGAACTTAGTAATATGATGAGTGCTTGGGGTGGAAAGGGGTACAGCTAATCACAGAATTTATCAAACAGAAAGATAAAACACCATAGGCAGATGTTTGAGGGTTTTTTTCATTTCAACATCTCCTCCCCCCCCCCTAACCCGACCATCTATTTTCTGAATAACGAACTATTTATTATTATTGATTTTACACAACAAATGTATATATGCTGATGCTTCTAAAACATGTAGAGTTTTAACCATTTACACAGCGCCATACTAGTTGTGCTAAAAGAAATTGGGAGAAGCCTGTAACTGAATTATTAAGTCTGATTATTTCACTTTCTAAAAGTGTAGAGACGTTAGCTATTTTTGAAGTCAAAGGTTTATATTTGTAAAACTTCTACAGAATTGAAGATAATCTGTATCTTAGCCCAAACCTACCGCAGGACGACGTTAATCTTAGCCCAAACCTACCATTCTGGGATCAATTTGAAATTTTGCATGATTATTCATAGCCGATAAGAAAAAAATAGTTAATCAATTAGTGGTAATGAAATATTTTTTATATATTAAAAGGGATTTTTTTTTCTGCAGTATTGAGATATATGGTTGTGATTTTGTGTGTTTCTTCCCTTAGATAAGCACGTTTTTGAAAAGATTGTTTATTATTTGGCCTGTTGTCCTGATCCACTTAGTGTGCATTATCTACTAGTCATGAAATTTAACATTCATAATAATTCATTAATACATTAAATGCTAACCAAATGTTAATTAACATTGGTTCAATCTGGCCCGCACAAAAAATGCTAGACTCCACTGCAAGAAAACAATGGAACATAATTTTCCGACCAGTTTATCTTGACCTGGACTGGTCAGCTTGATCGTGCCAGACCCAATCTTCTAAATAAAAAAAAAGACCTTCCAGTGGCCACTATCAAACAAGGTTCTGGACGCCAATGTTTGGACAAGCTTCGCTCGATGGGCGTCTTTGATGAAGTGCGAACTCTTGATATTTGTCAATATCCTTGCGAACTATTTTTTGATTGCGCTATTTTCTTCTCGGTTGTCATTAAAACAAGCAACAAACACTAGCGTACAAACATAAAAGAACAAACGAGGTAGCTCTAATATCTTTGTTTTTATGACTTCCCGCCTCCTAGCCAACTCTTATAGACGTAGACAGTGCTTATTGATAGTTATGTTCTAGTCATACTCCAGCCTGGCGGCCTCATCCTTACATACTCCTGCGTATGTCTTAATTTAGCTCAAGGGGAGGGAAAGCAAAAGTGTACAGGCATCATTTCGCTTTTATGTGCAACTCTATGCTTGGGAAGAGTAATTAGATCATAAGATGAAAGTTTGGACTTCTCGGACATTTTTCAGGATGAAATAGAGTAAGCTACTGGGAGATGGATGCAGCAAAGTCTAAGCCTGTGATAGTTTCTTTGTGGTTCTCTACAACTGATCTCAGTGCTCAAGAATACATCTTTTCTTTCCTAAATATTGCAAAACCTTATTCAAACTATGAGAATATTTGGTAAAAATTCATGTTCTTAGACCATGTAGTGTATGTTTATAATGGCTTAGGTATTTAAAAGTAAAAACTCATCAGCAGAAAACAAAAATTAACTTCAAAATTCTAGAATTATAAATAATCATTCATTTTTCTTTCGATTTATTATTATGTTTTTGTGTCATGATTGTAATGAGATTTTGGTTGGCTTGAAACTGAAAGAAGGAAATCTGTTTTTTTCTTTCCAAATAAAAGTTAGAAGTTAAAGGAAGTTATAGTTAGACAAAAAGGAGTTATGGTTTGTTCTTGTTTGAGAACATACATGAGGTTAAAAATTGAACATATGTTTGTTTTTCTTTCATACCTGTACTTTTGATTTGTATTGAATTCTATTCTCCCCGCCACAATGCAACTCTCATAAAGACGAATATTATCTGTTGACACACTTTAGAACTATGGAATCAGTCGAAGCCATCTGAAGCTGAACAGATGAATTTAACAACGACCCTAGTTATTCGAATGGATGAGTCTTGAAGAAATTTTGCTATGCCTACAGAATTGTTTACTAGACTATCATCAATGAAAGTCAGTCAATAATTTTCGAAGGTTTTAAAACATAATCGTCCTGGGGTTTATAAAAAAAAAAGTAACGCTCAAGATAGATCCCAAACTTATAAATGTGATCACTAAGCACTGAACTGCATCAACATAAAGTCCCTACGTTAAACATTTCATGAAGTATCAATGTCAAATCTACGTTTTTCTGCTACAGAACCTCGTACCACCGATACTGTCAACAATAAATATTGGGCGGTGACTAGTTACTAATTTGAGGACCACGCTACCTTTGCACCTAGGTAAACGGATTGAGTTGGGAGGGGTGGTATACCGCCATACCTTCACCATCTGTCATTGTCTACCGTTAGCCTCCAGCACCTGGAAACATCCCCTCGATGTCATCATCCCCGGTGACCGGGGGCCCTGGAGACCGACGACCCCCCTCGAAGTGGAAGGTTAGCAAAACCCTAGTCCAATTATTGAGAGACAATGTCAAATGCCAATTTAATGTCATGCACTCTGTATCGACATCAGATGCGATAATAGATGGCGAAAACGAATGTTTAAAAAAAAAGACGAGTACTTTATACCGGCATGGAGATCTTGATTTAGTTGGGGGCGGGGGAAATGGGGAGATTACTCTACATTTTTTTTTCTTCAGCAGAAGTAAAAGGCTAATGCGGTACGCTGCATTGAAAATGTGTTTTAGGTTCCAGCGTCTCGTGTTTATAAACAAGAGGGCGGCGTTTTGGAAGAAGAAAAAACTTACACGTCACCGAAACGTCATTGGTAGCCCACTTGTTACAGCTTGTAACATATACAGGACGTGGTTACCTTACAAAACAAAATAAAGAGAAACCAAAATACATGGCTTCTCTTTGAACCGACACCAAAATGAATGGCTTCTCTTTGTACCGACACCAGAATACATGGTTTCTCTTTGAACCGACACCAAAATGCATGGCTTCTCTTTGAACCGACACCAAAATATATCTTTGTACCGACACCAGAATACATGGTTTCTTTTTGAACTGACACCAAAATACGTGGTTTCTCTTTGAACTGACATTTAAATATATGGCTTCTCTTTGAACTGACATTGAAGTCAATCAATCTTGCTTGTTTCTTTCCAATAGTTAACCACTTCTCAGTGATAGACTGGGCTGTAGTAGAAGACAGACAGATTAATAACACGAATCCTACGACTAACTTTGTTCATGAATCTGTTCTTTGATTATCGTATTTTGTATTCTGTACTTCCATTTCTAATCTTTGGTCAGTGTATACAGTAACAAAACTGGTCAGTCCAACTCGGAAACTTGCTGTATTGAGTTCCAACATCAACATCTCAGGCCTCAAGTGGCACGCACTATTTGACTTTTTTATCTTGCATCCACTTCAAAGAATTGATTCAAATATCTTGCATCCACTTCAAAGAATTGATTCAAATATCTTGCATCCACTTCAAAGAATTGATTCAAATATCTTGCATCCACTTCAAAGAATTGATTCAAATATCTTGCATCCACTTCAAAGAATTGATTCAAATATCTTGCATCCACTTCAAAGAATTGATTCAAATATCTTGCATCCACTTCAAAGAATTGATTCAAATATCTTGCATCCACTTCAAAGAATTGATTCAAATATCTTGCATCCACTTCAAAGAATTGATTCAAATATCTTGCATCCACTTCAAAGAATTGATTCAAATATCTTGCATCCACTTCAAAGAATTGATTCAAATATCTTGCATCCACTTCAAAGAATTGATTCAAATATCTTGCATCCACTTCAAAGAATTGATTCAAATATCTTGCATCCACTTCAAAGAATTGATTCAAATATCTTGCATCCACTTCAAAGAATTGAAACAATTATGGCTCGACCAGTTTATCTCTGCCACCTTCAGAAGTTGTTTTTTTTTTCCTAAACCACCTATTCTTTTCATCCCCTCTTATCCTGGATGTCCCTCTCCCTCTGAGATCCTACTACTTACCCTACCTCCCTCAATCTTTCTTTCCACACACACACAGTATTTTCTCCTACCCACACCCATCTCACATCCTAAGGAATCTCTCACTCCGGCATCACCATCTTGTTCAACGGTGCAAGTGGCGCACGCACTCTGAACCACCAGGTCATCGCTCATTCTCGCCTGCCTCCTCCTATAGCAGCAGCCTTCTAGAAGTTAAACATATGATAAAGTTTGTATAAACTGCTGAGACCTGGAGCCTATGACGAGAGGGGGTGGGTGGGGGATGGAATGGTTCTAGCCTACACTATTTACTGCCACTACATGTAGTTATTCAAGCAGCCATTGTTTCTTTCCATTTCTCTCTTTGCGATGAATTTCCGAGATAAAAAAGTAAAATATGTTTTTTTTTTCTTTAACACGTTTTATGTGTGAAACGGGGAGGGGGAGGGTCGTTAATTATAAAGTAATACTGTTTTATACTTCACTCTTAGTTGTCTTATTGTATATCGCTTGGCTACTGAACAGAAGGTCATGGGTTTCATTCTTAGTAAAGATCTAGGTTTTTTACTGTGCATTTTTTAAGTTCGATTGTAAATTTTGATCTTTTGATTGGTGCCAGAGAGTTCGATCGGTTGAACTTGTATTCTGGGTCTATTTTCTCCAAAACACAAATAAAATACACAACTTTTTATAAAATATTTTTTACACGATAAATATTTAAATTGTTATGTATTTAAAAGAAACAAACATAACCACTGAGAGAAACAAGAATAATAGATTCATTTTTTTTTTATATTTCCAGTGGCGTTTAGCTCAGGAAGCTGTCCCCATGATGTCAAGGGAACCGCCCACGAGTGTTTCACGGCGTACAGTTTTCAACTGACGAACATGGTGAATAGCGCCAACAAGCTTTGCTGTGGTATGGACGTCGAGACATTGAGAGCTTTTTGCGAGTAAGTAGAACTGGTCGTCTGCCGGCCTATTCCATCAATTATTTATAAGACAAATAGATCTAAATTATTTACTGTACAATTTGCTATCAAAGATTAATTCCAACTGCAATTAACTTAAGAACAACAAGAGTTCTGCAACAGAATACATTCTTTTTATATATATATCCAAACACTTCACTTCGGAGGGTCGCATTGTGAAACATTCAAATACAATATATGTCTTTACTTTGATGTCTACGTCAAACATAACTCAGCGCTACTTTATTATCTGATCATCTCCCTTTTATCTCTGCCTTTATAAACCATTGTTCAGTGTTGTGTTATCTGTTATGAAGGGGCTTCTACATCTATACATCTCGGGGCTACGAGCAACAATTCTGCATCAGTGCACCCACTTACCTTCGTATCTAGATAAGTGCAGCATAGATTTGGGTGAACACGATTCATTTTAGAGCTGAGCATACGCCTTTCAGAATACTCTAGACCCCCACAGAGAGTGTGGACATGAAAATATCAACAGGCAGCACACACACACACTTAATCACAAAATATCAACAGACAGTACACACACACACACACACATTAATATGTACTTAGTCGTACGTTGAGCAGTATACTTGTCTATATTTGAAACCTTTCCTCCCCCCCCCCCTTTATACAAACTTCTTTAGCTAAAACAATTCTCTAATCTCAGGAAAGTCTCAAAAAGTTGACTTAATGTAATCCGGAGGGTGCCCGAGTTTATAAAGGGCTATTAGGAAATAAATTCAACAAAAGAAAAGTGCGTACTCGTACCAGTTGTTTAAAAAAAAAAAAACGACTGCAAACTAAGTAGAGATTTCGCCCCTGCCACGGTGTGGTCGAGTTGTCTGATCTGCGGGTGTCGAGTTTTCGGATCAATTTACACATTCATTCATTCCCTGAGAAATATTTAAATTCTTCTAAATTTCTTTCTTTTAAAATGCTTTTAAAAACCAATGACGAGATAGATCAATTTGTTTTTATCTAACGTCAAAAATATACGATGCTGCGTGCGAATTAAATACGAAGATGTTCTGAATTAAAGCGATAAAGAAATCTTCTCTTACTGTGACTTCATTTTAAAACAAAGTTTTTTTTACAATAATTTTTTAAAAAAAGCTTATCACATTTAAAAGCCACATTTCTCAATAATGAAGGATTTATTTCCATTTTCGATATCAAACAAAATAATTGATAAGCACTAATCAGTTAATAAATTAGATAACTTTTTTTATCGATTCATGTTTTGTTTGGTACAGTGAATAAATGTATAAAGTTTCAACTTGATCCGAGAACGGTAAGTGGGAAAAAATACAAGAATATCGACCGTAGCAGACAGTGAGTTGATACAAGCTTTGTTAAAGGCTACACTGAGTCTTACAGAGAAGACTAGATGGAAGGCTAGAATGAGTTTTAAATAGAGGACTAGACGGAAGGCTAGAATGAATTTTAAATAGAGGACTAGACGGAAGGCTAGAATGAGTTTTAAATAGAGGACTAGGTGGAAGGCTAGAATGAGTTTTAAATAGAGGACTAGGTGGAAGGCTAGAATGAGTTTTAAATAGAGGACTAGACGGAAGGCTAGAATGAGTTTTAAATAGAGGACTAGACGAAAGGCTAGAATGAGTTTTAAATAGAGGACTAGACGGAAGGCTAGAATGAGTTTTAAATAGAGGACTAGGTGGAAGGCTAGAATGAGTTTTAAATAGAGGACTAGGTGGAAGGCTAGAATGAGTTTTAAATAGAGGACTAGACGGAAGGCTAGAATGAGTTTTAAATAGAGGACTAGGTGGAAGGCTAGAATGAGTTTTAAATAGAGGACTAGACGGAAGGCTAGAATGAGTTTTAAATAGAGGACTAGGTGGAAGGCTAGAATGAGTTTTAAATAGAGGACTAGACGGAAGGCTAGAATGAGTTTTAAATAAAAGACTAGGTGGAAGGCTAGAATGAGTTTTAAATAAAAGACTAGGTGGAAGGCTAGAATGAGTTTTAAATAGAGGACTAGGTGGAAGGCTAGAATGAGTTTTAAATAGAGGACTAGGTGGAAGGCTAGAATGAGTTTTAAATAGAGGACTAGGTGGAAGGCTAGAATGAGTTTTAAATAGAGGACTAGACGGAAGGCTAGAATGAGTTTTAAATAGAGGACTAGACGGAAGGCTAGAATGAGTTTTAAATAAAAGACTAGACGGAAGGCTAGAATGAGTTTTAAATAGAGGACTAGACGGAAGGCTAGAATGAGTTTTAAATAAAAGACTAGACGGAAGGCTAGAATGAGTTTTAAATAGAGGACTAGACGGAAGGCTAGATAGAAAAGAAAAGATAGGTTTTTTATTTTATTCAACTTTAAATCTTGACAGTATTTAATTGTCAGTGGAAACTGCGATTTGAGAACTTAGAGATTCTGTGCAGATAAAAGAAACTCTTTTTCGTCAGAGCTTTGTAGACGTATGGATATTTAAGTTATAAATAGATAGATCTATATATATATATATATATATATATATATATATATAAAGTTGGAAGGTAACGAGATGTCCCCCCAGAAAGTCAGTTTTCAGAATGACCCATCACGTATTGAATAACAGTTCCCTCTCGGCCTTTGTTCTCCGTGCAGCCAAAATAATAAATAGGACTGAACTGGACACTGGCGACTTCGGAAAATATTATTTTTTCTATACCTCAATTTATTTCAGTGATCGTGGTCATAGAGTGACCAGTGACCAGTCATTGATTCTGAAAGAATATTGTATTCCTGTCACTATTATCTTTGTATATTAGATAAAAGTTATTGGCGTAATGGCTTCACTGAGTCTAGGTCCTTTTGCTTAGAATGTATAAGACCACAGACTACTATACTATGTACTATGTTCACGTCATACCTTTATTTACTCAAGATGCTTGAAAAAAAAAAACGTCAGACTCTGAGAAGATTTCGTTTGTTTTGAAAATAAACTTGAAAAATAACAAACTCTAAGCGAAATTTATCACTGATAAAAGTCAAAGATTTCAAGATTGTATATGACGGCGCTAAATATTTCTTCGGGGCCGTAGGCAAATCCGGCCCTGATTCCACAATGTTTAATTAACACATACTGATACGGAGATTGCATAACTATTTGAAGTGGAAATACCTCTTACGTTCGAAAGCAAGCAGTGATGTTTTCACTGACTATTTCTTTATGACTTGAGTATTGATTTAGTCTTAAAGAAAAATGGGATTTGCGATTATTTGTTTGTATCCAATGTCGCCATTTAGAGAGAACGCCACGTAGGTCTAATCGAAGTAAGTTTTAAAACTGATACTAGTATCGTTTATTTTGTAATGTTTACTTGATCTAAAAATAAAATTAATGGGACAAGGTCGAGGCATCCTCCATCTCAGTGGCGCTATACCCCATGCAGGACCCTGGCCTGCTTTGACGCGTCTTTCCATTCACATCTCTACTGAGTTTTATACCAGAACACATGCAGGACCCTGGCCTGCTTTGACGCATCTTTCCATTCACATCTCTACTGAGTTTTATACCGGAACACATGCAGGACCCTGGCCTGCTTTGACGCATCTTTCCATTCACATCTCTACTGAGTTTTATATCAGAACACATGCAGGACCCTGGCCTGCTTTGACGCATCTTTCCATTCACATCTCTACTGAGTTTTATACCAGAACACATGCAGGACCCTGGCCCACTGGCGGATCCAGGGGGGGAGGGCGGTAGGGGCGATCGCCCCCCCCACTCGGCCGACCCCCCCCCCCCGGGCGGACGAACTTTAGTATAGGATTCACACAATTTGTATACGAATTTATTACTTATGTTAAAAATATATACTAATTATTTATATTTCAACCTATTTTTAGATTATTTCGCCCCCCCCCTCTAGTATGTTGGCCGATTTGGTGGGCCGGGAGGGGGCGATGGTATCAATCCCGCCCCCCCCCCACTACACTTTCGAGTGGGGGGGGGCGGTCCAATTTATTGGTAGAAATCACAGCCTGCTAACAAAATCAATTAAATATCTATATCCTTGTAACTTGTTATTGATATTTTAACCGATCTTTATATTATGTCGTTCCCTGTTTGCCGATTGGTGTGGGGGGGGGGGGGACGAATACCTCTTCTGCCCTTCCCACCTAAACCCTTTGAGTGGGGGGGGCGGTCCGTTTTTATGGAGAAATCATAGTTTGTGAACAAAATTAGTTGAATTAATATATACATTTTATATTATGTCGCTCCCTTTCTGGTATTTTGGCCGATTCGGTGGGGTGAGGGGGGGGGGCGATTGCATGTACTGCCCTCCCCACTCTAGCCCTCTGAGTGCTGGGGGGGGCGGTCCTATTTTTGTGGAGAATCATAGTTTGTGAATAAAATTAGTTGAATATCTATATAATATAAACTACGTATTGATATGTGACCCATTGTAAATATGTCGTACCACACTCTAATCTCAAATTGTATCATTAGTAAATTTAAATGAAAAAGGGTTGTACCAGGTGGGAGGGGC
Organism: Biomphalaria glabrata; assembly: GCF_947242115.1. NCBI lineage: Eukaryota > Metazoa > Mollusca > Gastropoda > Planorbidae > Biomphalaria > Biomphalaria glabrata. Next base: position 17,825,697 of record NC_074714.1, on the reverse strand, counting down.
GATACATGCAATCGCATTTCCCCCATGGGACAAATCAATACTTTTTTTTTGTATTATAGTTAAGAAATTACAAAATTAAAAAAATCTGTCACTAATATAATTTATATATAATATAAATTAAATTCTTATATCGAGTCGCCCCATACCTATTCTTTAATGTCAAATGCAATATTTAGCAGGAATTATTAAAGGAGCGAAGATTAATCTTTTCACTCTACCGCCATTCCCATTTCCAGACAGAGTTTTTGTAATTTCACATGAAGTTATCATAAGTATTTTAAGAAAGACTTTGCATTGGAAAAGTTAGAATTCAAATGAAATTTTTCAGTATAAGAGTCATGATTGAGATGAGTTCTAAACTCAAACAACGTTTTCATAGTCGCCTTTTCCCAACCTTTACTCAATCTGATATTTTTCTAGCTAAATAAATTTGGGACAATTACTCACAATTTATACTAGGGTTTTCTTGAATACTATTTCTCGAATATGTTTTTTTTCGAAGGCGATCCTCAAAGCAAAAATCTAAATACGTGGGGTATCCTATCTTTTCAAGGAACAAATCGGTTTTATTTGCAATGTATTATGGGCCTATAAATTCAAATTAGAATATTTTTCAAGTACAACATTATTCGAAAGGTCGTTTTTTAATAGTATGAATAATGAGCTTCAGGTCAGGAGAATGCGTTTCTGCAGTGAAGAATGCAAGAAAACGCTTTTGGCGTCGGGGCTTCGCCCCGAACTCCATTTCTGAGTAATGAGTTGTAGATGTCAAGAGAATGCGTTTCTGCAATGAAGAATGCAAGAAAACGCTTTTGGCGTCGGGGCTTCGCCCCGAACTCCATTGATGAATAATGAGCTGTACTTGTCAGGAGACGTTTTTCTGCAGTAAAAAAAAGCAAGAAAACGCTTATGGCGTCGGGGCTTCGCCCCGAACTTCACCATAGAACTTTATAGCGCTGCCCCAGTTGTTTTGTTTTTCGCCGAAGGTATGAATAATGAGCTTCAGGTCAGGAGAATGCGTTTCTGCAGCGAAGAATGCAAGAAAACGCTTTTGGCGTCGGGGCTTCGCCATAGAACTTTATAGCGCTGCCCCAGTTGTTTTGTTTTTCGCCGAAGGTTGAGAAATGCTTCTTTTTTTTTCTCATATATATATATATATATATATATATATATATATACATATATATGTGTGTGTGTGTGTGCGTCCGTGTGTGTGTGTGTGTGCGTGCGCGCGCGCTGTATGCACGTTTATGCGTAGAGTTAGGGTTTACTGGGCGTTAGGGTTAGGGTTTGGAAAAAAATCGCCCCCCCCCCCCCCCCCACTCCAAAGTTCTGGATCCGCTAGTGCCCTGGCCTGCTTTGACGCATCTTTCCATTCACATCTCTACTGAGTTTTATATCAGAACACATGCAGGACCCTGGCCTGTTTTGACGCATCTTTCCATTCACATCTCTACTGAGTTTTATACCAGAACACATGCAAGCTGTTGTAGATCTGCATCATCAAGACACCGTCGTCGTGGTTTGTCTTGGGTCGTGTGCCATGATTATCGACGATATATATGTTCGCCCCCTCTATTCTCTGACATTCTTTCAAGGTGATCTGTAGGTCTGAGGTATAAAGATTTATAAATAGATTTCAACTTAATCCAATGACCTGAAGGGACACGTTCACTCGAGGACAGTGACATCTAAAGTCCTGGTACATCCAGTCAGCATGGAGGACAGTGACATCTAAAGTCCTGGTACATCCAGTCAGCATGGAGGACAGTGACATCTAAAGTCTTGGTACATCCATCAGCATGGAGGACAGTGACATCTAAAGTCCTGGTACATCCAGTCAGCATGGAGGACAGTGACATCTAAAGTCCTGGTACATCCAGTTAGCATGGAGGACAGTGACATCTACAGTCGTGGTACATCCAGTCAGCATGGAGGACAGTGACATCTAAAGTCCTGGTACATCCAGTCAGCATGGAGGACAGTGACATCTAAAGTCCTGGTACATCCAGTCAGCATGGATAGCTAACTATTTCTGTCAAGGAGCGTGATCTCGTGTAAAGCATGCTTAAATGTTTTTTTTTCTTTCGCTACGTACACATAGGTCAGAGGTCAACAGGTTCATAATATTTACATGTGACTGCATTTTATCCCCTTTGATTTGCCAAATGATTCACTCAGTGACCAAACAAAAAATAACAAACCAAAAAATAAAATAAAATTAATAATAATTAAAATTAGAAGCTCAATATAAGAGAAAGAACTGAACAGGAACATTTCTTAGCACTGTAAGATTTATTTCCATTTTTATATATCTTCAAAATTTATTAATTACCATTACATAATTAATTAATTGATTAATTATTTTGATTGATTCGCGTGTGTCAGGGACAATACATAATTGTGCAAAGTTTCAAATTGATCCGAGAATGGGAAGTGGGAGAAATCTCGTGTACAAAATGTGTCCCAGACAGACGGAGTGCAATAGTAAAAGCTTTCTAGAAAAAGTATTAAAGCCTATTTTTAGTTTTCAGAATGAGACGTGAAAAGTGTAGACACACTAAAGAAATATAAATCTTATCGAATATTGAACAATGGTATTATTTAAATAGAGGTTTTTAGTCAAATTGATTTTCAGTATTGTAATACTGTAGCGGTCCTTGTACATCATTACAACATATAAAGTTTGAATATGACATTATGTGGAAGGTTATTAAGAGATTTATAAGAATTTCATAAACATTATGGTCTTTCCTTGTCGTCCCCACTCCTCCCAACCTATTCACATTTATTATTATTATTTTAGTTTTTTTACATCGCTTTTCGTCACATGTCTAGGCAACTCTGAGAAACAATGTTTACATTAAATGTTCATGTTGCCGCCACTTCCGGAATGTTTTGAAGTCTGAAAGCCAAGCAGTTATTCTCCTCGAGGATTATTTCCCCTTGTCATGGCTTGGAGGGAAGACTTAACGACATGCTGCGAATTAAAGTTGTCACCCTTTGATACTTGAGTATCATGGCCAAAAGTCGTCTGAAGGGGGGATCATCGAGTGGAACATGAAAACTCAAGCCGACACAGCTCACTGACCATACAACCGCAATGACAGGACTATTCAGGTCATAGGGTACTTTGACCAATTCAAATGGGGATATATGAGGATTATTATAACAAAGCTTACGTTAACTCACCCTGGCTGTCTGGGACACATTTTGATCACATTGTTTCTCCCACTTCCCAGTCTCGGATCTAGTTAAAACGTTGCATAATCATTCATTGGTTTAAACTAAACACGAATCAATAATTTAAAAAGAATTAACCAATTATAAATTAAATAGTGGTAATTAATTAATTTTGTTTGATATCAAAAAGGGAAATACACCTTACAGTACTGATTATATATATATGTGTGTGTTGTGTGTGTGTGTAAATGTAAAGTTCTTCCCCTAGATAAACTTTGTATTTTAAAAAAGTATTTTTTTTTTATTTTGCTTCTTTCATTTTTCTTAAATAATTTTCTTTCACCATTCTAAATGTATTTTATAAATGTATGTAAAAAAGTTTTGTGCTTGTAGTTCCTTACAGACATACAATGAATACATTCTAAATTTTGTTACTCTTAAATTGCATGTCGGCTATGTCCTAATAAGAGATATTTGGAACCATTCGGCATTTGCGCCCTTTGTTTTAATTACAAAAGTATATTCTTAGTTCACATTTGGATTGTCATGACATTCATGAGTTGGAACTAAAAATCCATATAATGTCAAGTAAAAAATGTTTTGGACATGTTTCGGGTGTTGCTTCAGATTTAAAAATATTTTCATCCTAGCGCCAACCTCCCACTGGACGACGTGGCATGGCAGCAGTCAGCGTATGAACCTGGGACCATAGAGATCATAAAACAAAAGTCCAGTGCGCACACCACACAACCAGAGACAGAAGGATCCATACTCACACTGTCACACATATACACACATATATATATATATATATATATATATATATATATATATATATATATATATATATATATATATATATGAGCCGGATATTACCCGAGGCCTGCGGGCCTTCGTTTGTGTAATACTAATCTAGTGGATTGGATTTAGATCTATGTTAAACGTAGCTAATTCCTTTCAAGTTTTTTTCACTTGCCACGAAAATAAAATTAGATTGCGAAAATGGGTTTACCAGTTAAGCCGATATATTCATATCAAATATAAAATACTGTTAAAACGGGTTTACCCGATTTGTGAAAACAGTTTCATTCTTTTATAGAGATAAATTTAGGGTATTTATTTTTATTTTTGTGGCCCCCGGTTGTGAGAGGGATATTAAACATACAATACGGTCTCCGCCATGATCTAAGAACATTTATGCCAAGTTTTATCAAGATTGGCCAAACGGTTTTGATTTATATGCGGGACATACATACATACCTATATACATACATACATATATACATACATACATTCATATATTATGAATGCTTTACTACTATGCTTTATATATTAGATATATTGATATATATAGGCTATATATATAGGGGTGGGGGCAATCTGTGAAAATAAAAAGAGGAATATTTTAAAATAAATATACTAAAACAATGTCAAGGACGCTATACTTAAATGGTCACTGTAGCCAACTTAATAATAATCGAACTTTGTAGTGCTAATTTGATTGTTATACGTAAGATTCTTTACACCGTACTCTTTATTTACACGTTTGAATTTTGTATTTGAGTCTACAGTGCTAAACAAGCAGGGGCGTAGCTAGGAATTTTCCATTGTTTGGTGGTCCGGGGGGCTTGACCTCTTTTGGGGCCCCTGCATTTAGCGTAATATTTAATTTTTTATGTAAAAATCACTCCTTTGGGGGCCCCCCTCAAGTGGGGGTCCGTGGGGATTTTCAATTTCTCCCCCTTCCTCCCCCCACCCTAGCCACTGTAAACAAGTGCACAAAGATTATTATATGGTTTTAAAATTGTTTCGTTGATCAATACGTTCGTAGTCTGTACACCGGATACACCAGAAGACTTGCTATTTATAGATCTGCCTCCATCTTGTGTTGCTAGGTAATGCTCTGGTTTTAAACGTGTTGACATCTATTTATTTTTAAAGTGTTTGTTGTTTTAAAATTATAGAAGGTGTCACATCAAAAATGAAATAAAAATTGAGATCACACAAGCACACACACACACACACAAATAGCCCTCACTTAACGGGAATCTCTCTCCTCCCAATTTTATCTGCCTTCTCGCCCGCTGCAGGCGTGACACATTTAATTATACGCTAGCTGTTAGATGCCGACACAAGTTCGCTTAGCTCCCCTGGGAGCTATCTTTTCAATTCAGTGGTGACCCACTCGCTCCTCTATTCCACACCTTCTACCCCCCTTGTCCCCCGCCCCCAATTCTCTCTTTTTTTTTTCAATGAACAAAAACCACGAGCTTACTCCAGCATCCAATGAAGTCTGTCTCTAGCCTCTCCACCATGGAGTCTAAATATCTTTACTTGAGATGTACAGAGAAAACCAATTCACGGTAGTCTCTCTCTGTTTTAAATGTATTGTTTTATTATGAACTAGCCAAAAACTATAGCGTTGCCCGCATACACATTAGCAGGGAACTCAAAGATTATTTAGCACCCCCACACACACACACACACACTTTCCACCCTTTCCTAGCCGAAGTCCTAACTTAAATTACAACCTCCCGAAAGCTGTATTTCCCAATCTTTCCTTTAGCGGAACACTTCGAACATTCTGAGTATTTAGAGGAACACTTTGTTTATTTTTAAAGAGATTTATACACGTGATGGCCTACTATTTAATTATTCCAATAGTTTGTGGAACACCTATTCAGGCCTCGCGGAACACCTATTCAGGCCTCGCGGAACACCTATTCAGGCCTTGTGAACACCTATTCAGGCCTCGCGGAACACCTATTCGGGCCTCGCGGAACACCTATTCAGGCCTCGCGGAACACCTATTCAGGCCTTGTGAACACCTATTCAGGCCTTGTGAACACCTATTCAGGCCTCGCGGAACACCTATTCAGGCCTCGCGGAACACCTATTCAGGCCTTGTGAACACCTGTTCAGGCCTTGTGAACACCTATTCAGGCTTCGCGGAACACCTATTCAGGCCTCGTGGAACACCTATTCAGGCCTTGTGAACACCTATTCAGGCCTCGCGGAACACCTATTCAGGCCTCGCGAACACCTATTCAGGCCTTGCGAACACCTATTCAGGCCTCGCGGAACACCTATTCAGGCCTCGCGGAACACCTATTCAGGCCTCGCGGAACACCTATTCAGGCCTCGCGGAACACCTATTCAGGCCTCGCGGAACACAAGGGTTCCGCGGAACACAGTTTGGGCAACACTGGCCTATAGAATATGCATGGCAAGCTTCATAGAGATAGGTCAAACGTTTTAATTTCTATTCTAAACTTACATACAGACAGACAATGGTACATACTTATATAGATACATACATAGATACAAGCAAGCATGTTGAAAACATACATACATATTTTATCAACATAATTTTGAAACGCTTCAACCTGCGCTAGAATATATACAACACATTTTTAACATTGAAATGATAAATAATTCAACTGTGGGGAGTAAATGGGAAGCGTATCTTCGGCTTCTGAGAACCATTGCTAAAAGCTCCCCCCCCCCCCCCCAAGGAATTCGCCCTCTATGCCCTCTGTGTGATTTTATTTCTCGTTAGACAACTTCTTTTAGAATATTATAAAATTGTCAAAACATGTTAAAATGCGAAATGGAAAAGGTACTGAAGCACTTATCTCAAACAGTCTTAAACTTTGCATCTGCTACTTGTGTTCTTATGGGCGCTCGATGATTCAGTAAAGACATGGCTTATGCCTTAATAGAAGGTTTTTTTTTTTGTCTACTTTGTGTTACTGTATATTGATGATATACTGTGTGAATGTTTTAATATTTAATATTTACTTGATGTGTGATGGGTGTAGACCTCTTTGACTACCAAACTACAATTAGATGTCAATGTGAAGAAACCGAATTTGGAGAAAAAAAAAGGACAAATATAATTCATTGAAGAACATAAGAAAATAAAGTTGCGATTTAAATCACATGACCTTTCTAAGGCTGGAGCGTCAGTTAAGTGAAAGCATTTTAGTTTCAACTATGGGTGGCATGAACCGTTTGGTTCTCCCATGGCTAGGGGAAACGAGATCGAATCCCGATCGAGACGAGGAATTTGTTATTTCGGAGATGAAACTTAACTGAAGTTGTATTGGCTGGGAGCAAAGTCAGGAAGAAAACTTTCCAGATACCCACCCTCCCTTCTCATATAGTTACATAGTCAGAATGAAACAAAGCGCTATAGTGACGCTACAAGAACATTGTACTATATAAAGAAAACAACAACTTCACTGACCTTCGGCCACTTCACTGACCACTATCAAACATCAAATCTATAAGGCAAGGCAACCTTCACTCGCATTTCTTTTGGATTGAGGATACACAATATATCCTTTTTTATCTCTCACTCCCTCATTCTCTCTCTCTCTCTCTCTCTCTCTTTGACCTTTTCCTCCTCCTCCTCCTCCTCCTCTCTATTTGTCCTTCTCAATTGCTCTTTCTCTGTATCCCTGTCTCTCCATTTCTTTCTTCTCCTATCTCTCTGACTCTTCCTCACGCTCCTTCGTTCTCCTTCTCTCTTTCTCCCTTTTAATCACCCTTTCTCCCTTTTAATCACCCTTTCTTCCTCCCGCTTTGTCGCTCTCCTTCTCCTCCTCTCTCTCTCTCTCTCTGTCCTTCCCTTGCTTTCTCTGTATCCCTCTCTTTCCATTTCTTTCTTCCTCTATCTCTCTGACTCTCCTTCACTCTCTTTCTTTCTCCATCCCTCCCTTTCTCTCTCTCAGCTCTTACGCTTCTTTCTTTTGTCATAGCAAGTTTCCTTTTTTTTTTTTTTTTACATTGTAATATTGAGCTTAAAAGTGGTAATATTTATATATTTATTTGTTAGTTTTTTTTCTTCAAAGTATTATCCCTTCACAACCACAGCTGTTGGATTTTGTCAGATGCTTATCTTAATCATTTATGAGTTGCACTGCTGGTGCCATGTCCTGTGACCTAGAAAAGAAGAAATAAAGGAACAGACACATATCTGGCAATATCTCCACTCGACTTCAAAATGGCATGCGATTTTTTTAACCCTGTAGCACTTTGGCTACCAAACTGAAGGATCCGGGTTTGAGCCATTGATCTATGTCGTTTACTTGCGACAATTGAGGAAAGGAAATAAGTTAGGCTACTGTGGTAATCAATCCTATAGCCTCAATAAGACAATAAAAGGCGACAAAAAATAGAATACAAGACATTGACAAATTTGGTAAACCTTTACTATTCACTTTAAGAAAAGTTTTACTTGATTGGTTATTATTTTATAGTGGCACAACACGAGGAAGGCTTAATTGATTTAATTTGATATTTTATAATATCAAAGTGAGTAGATTTTTATTAACCAACGCATTTTGGAATGTCGTGTCCCTACTGTTTTACTCATTCATTTAGCGACACGCTGCTTCATTCATAGTTCAGTTTGATGAACTAGTGACTTCAAGTGGGGATTTATTTGTAACTACTGATATTTCTGTAGCGTAGACTACCTAGAATTTAGAAACGGCACAAGCAACACTGTATAAAGTGAATACATTTGTGAAAACACGGACGCGATTATTACTTCAGTTTTGTTATAATTATGACTAAATAGCATTTCTTAAAGAGATTACATCTTAAATGTTTTGTTTTGTTTTAATTATGACTAAATAGCATTTCTTAAAGAGATTACATCTTAAATGTTTTGTTTTGTTTTTCATTTTCATCCTATTTGGACAATTCTAGAATCCTTCCCTAGACAGCATTTCGACTTTTTTTTAATACAACTTTTTAAACTTGTACATCATTGGCAGTTTTTTTTTTTTTTTGACGCTGCGCTCCAACACAAGCAAAAAGCGCCCCCTACATTTGCGTAAGTCCGTGGTGCCAAATACTTTTCAATCTACCGGTCGTATACAATTACAGCACTTATGTCACCGTTTTACGGGACGGATAGCACCGCTTCACAGGACGTATAGCACCGACGCTTCACGGGACGTATAGCACCACTTCACGGGACGGATAGCACCACTTCACAGGACGTATAGCACCACTTCACAGGACGGATAGCACCACTTCACAGGACGTATAGCACCACTTCACGGGACGGATAGCACCACTTCACAGGACGTATAGCACCACTTCACAGGACGGATAGCACCACTTCACAGGACGTATAGCACCACTTCACGGGACGGATAGCACCGCTTCACAGGACGTATAGCACCGCTTCACGGGACGGATAGCACCGCTTCACGGGACGTATAGCACCGACGCTTCACGGGACGTATAGCACCGACGCTTCACGGGACGTATAGCACCGACGCTTCACGGGACGTATAGCACCGACGCTTCACGGGACGGATAGCACCACTTCACAGGACGTATAGCACCGCTTCACAGGACGGATAGCACCACTTCACAGGACGGATAGCACCACTTCACAGGACGGATAGCACCACTTCACAGGACGGATAGCACCACTTCACAGGACGTATAGCACCGCTTCACAGGGCGTATAGCACCGCTTCACGGGACGTATAGCACCGACTCTTCACGGGACGTATAGCACCGCTTCACAGGGCGTATAGCACCGACGCTTCACGGGACGTATAGCACCACTTCACAGGACGTATAGCACCGCTTCACAGGACGTATAGCACCGCTTCACAGGACGTATAGCACCGCTTCACAGGACGTATAGCACCGCTTCACGGGACGTATAGCACCGACGCTTCACGGGACGTATAGCACCGCTTCACGGGACGTATAGCACCGACGCTTCACGGGACGTATAGCACCGCTTCACAGGACGTATAGCACCGACGCTTCACGGGACGTATAGCACCGCTTTACAGGACGTATAGCACCGACGCTTCACGGGACGTATAGCACCACTTCACAGGACGTATAGCACCGCTTCACGGGACGGATAGCACCGCTTCACGGGACGTATAGCACCGACGCTTCACGGGACGTATAGCACCGACGCTTCACGGGACGGATAGCACCACTTCACGGGACGGATAGCACCACTTCACGGGACGGATAGCACCACTTCACGGGACGGATATGGCATAACAGACGGGTAGTTTGAGCATAAACGATTCAAACACAGGCAGACCCAAACTCTACCACTTTTTTTGTTGAATCTCTAAGACGTAATGTTTTCTCAGCTCTAGAAGTAAGACGTAATATTTTCTCCATTCTGCCCCTTTTAAATGCAAGGGCTAATTGCGCAGCTGTCTCATGCGTGAAACTGCTAATCAATTAACTCGCCCCATTGGACAATGAACAGGACGTCACGTGACCGAGAAAAATTAACGAGTTTTGTTATCAATTATCGGCATCACTGAGACGACATCATAGGACACGGGAAATGATTCCCCGCTGAAAACAGATTGGGGGTATCTGAAAAAAAGATGGGGGTGGATGGGCGGAAGAGTCACTAAGAACCATTATGGAGATGAAGAAAGATTTTTTTTTGGTCAGAAATGCGAAACTTTTGAACGGGCTGTGCCACTACATTCCCAGTGACTCGGTCCTGCAGACGTAGTTGACAGACGGACCTCGGGAGCAGTGGCAGATCTTGGCGTGTCGCTGATTCCTATCTCCTCCAGCGTCGTCGTCTTCGGTGGTCCCTTAGCTCTGCGGTCACAACACGTCATCTCTCCCCACCCTGCAGCACGTCACCTTGCATGAGAAACCGCTTCAACCACTCTCCTTGTTGTTTTTTTCTATGAAGAACAGCTGCCTCTTATCCCCCCACCCCCACAGACCATTTTTCTTTTTGTTTCTCAAAATTAAATGGACATGTTGGATAAAATTGATGGGCCTCTGAAAGGTGTGTCTTGTATTTCTGAACGGAAGAGCTTTTTGCGTGTGAATTCTTCGTCTGGAACCGATGATATTGATGACTAACTAGTTATCATGAAAGAGAGAGAGAGAGAATGAGAGAGAAATATCTCAGTAAGAACATTTCTTTGTTCTCTCCCTTAGTGCTTTGTATCCGTTCTTAAGTAGAAAAAAAAAAAGATTTTGTTACTCAATAAAGAAGCCTGAAAATGTTTCCTTTTTTTTTTTCAAAAGCAAAACTATTTTTTTTTAAGGGTGAGGACATTTTTGATAACTTCAAATTTTTATTTCAACACGCATCTGCCACAATTCCACAAATTCCTCAATCAATAGATATGTGGTTTTTTTTTTATATTTATCTTAACACTTTTACAAAAACAATGGAAAAGTGAAATCTACAATTTAACGACAAAAAATATGATATATTATTACATTGATGTTTAAAACTTTTGTCGGCTTTTAAATGTATTATACATCAATCCTAAACAGAAATAAATAAACAGAAATAAATAAAAGTGCGTATCAGTTTACGCAGGAGCTAAGTTGTAAAAAAGAGGGCTTTCATTTATTTTGAGGAAATCGCTATTAAAAAAAAAATAATTAAAAAAGCACTTAGAAATTCTTTTGATGGACATAGAAATATTTTATGAGCCCGCGTAAAAATTTCTTTTAGCGCCGCAGCAAATAAAAACATTCAAATAGTAATCCTGCAATTCCGTCTATAAATAGTGTAGTGGGCTCTTTTCAAGCAATGAACACATTATCTCAGAACATTAAATTCCCAGAATATGCTCCATACAGCATTTTATAAAAGCCAATTACAATGAAACTGTTCGAGCCACAAGCCAACATTCTAAGAGTTACCAATGACATTGATTGTTTTTTTCTTTGATGACAATGACCCAAAAAAAATGATATTGTTATATTTATTGCTTTTATTCCTCAATCATAGCTTTTTCCTACCTTTATAAAACAACATCCAAGGGCCATAAATGATCTTAGAGCATCATAAAATATGAGCAGAGCAGTGTGCTCGCCCCTGAACGCTATGATAGCTATTGACTTATGGATCAGGGCTAAAAGCACTGTTGTTTCAACCAAGGGAGAATGGCGCCCCGGCGTCTTGTAGAGGGACATTAAGTTTGAGCTTGTTGGCCGTTTTATGACGACAATTTATACATGTGTGGAGAAGTCAGGCTGACGTTTTTGTTTTGTTTTGTTTTGTTTTGTTTGTTTTTTTTAGTCTCACTACTGCACAGTTGTTTGCGAATGTTTCTGTGAAACTTGTGTGAGCGAATGTTGGAGGACATTGGATTGTGGGCGATTGTTGTAGAGACATACTGGTGTGAGCAAATGTCGTGGGATGCTACATTTGTGAGTCATTATTGTTGTGTGTACAGGGAGGGTTGAGGGCTTTGATGGTGTCATTAAGACACACATTGGTGTGAGTCGTTAGTGAGGGAAGAACGATGTGTGAGTTAATACTTCACGTGCCAGTCTGTGGCCCAAACTGGTGCTAGCGAATGTTGAGTGAGTATTTGAATTATGCTGGGGACCCACGAGACAAATGAGAAGGAAACATTGGTTTGTTGAAGGCGCCCTGATGTGTACAAATTTAAAAGAAAACATTGGTTTGTTGAATGCGCCCTGGTGTGTACAAATGTGAAGGAAACATTGGTTTGTGAAAGGCGCCCTGGTGTGGACAAATGTGAAAGAAACATTGGTTTGTGAAAGGCGCCCTGGTGTGGACAAATGTGAAGGAAACATTGGTTTGTTGAAGGCGCCCTGGTGTGGACAAATGTGAAGTAAACATTGGTTTGCTGAAGGCGCCCTGATGTGTACAAATTTGAAAGAAAACATTGGTTTGTTGAATGCGCCCTGGTGTGTACAAATGTGAAGGAAACATTGGTTTGTGAAAGGCGCCTTGTTGTGGACAAATGTGAAGGAAACCTTGGTTTGTTGAAGGCGCCCTGGTGCGGACAAATGTGAAGGAAACATTGGTTTGTTGAAAGCGCCCTGGTGTGGACAAATTTGAAGGAAACATTGGTTTGTTGAAGGCGCCCTGGTGTGGACAAATTTGAAGAAAACATTGTTTTGTTGAAGGCGCTCTGGTGTGGACAAATGTGAAGGGAACATTGTTTTGTTGAAGGCGCCCTGGTGTGGACAAATGTGAAGGAAACATTGGTTTGTTGAAGGCGCCCTGTCGTGGACAAATGTGAAGGAAACATTGGTTTGTTGAAGGCGCCCTGGTGTGGACAAATGTGAAAGAAACATTGGTTTGTGAAAGGCGCCCTGGTGTGGACAAATGTGAAGGACATATTGGTTTGTGAAAGGCGCCTTGTTGTGGACAAATGCTGAAACGCCATAGGGATTATTTTTTTTTTTATTGGAATGAAACAAGGGGGATAAGTTAATTTAAATAGTTGTAAAGAAAAAATTGAAGCTACTGACTTTTTGATTGATTTAAACCATTATCATCTTAATCACCGTCTCTGTCTAATCTGTCTATCTACTTTATCTATATTTCCCATGATCTGTTTCACTCAATCGCTCTCGTTCTTCCTCTGTCCCTAAGACTTCCTCTGTCCCTAAGACTTTCTCTGTCCCTAAGACTTTCTCTGTCCCTAAGACTTTCTCTGTCCCTAAGACTTCCTCTGTCCCTAAGACTTCCTCTGTCCCTCTCGTGTCCTTATAACTATTATAAATTTCTCTACTTCTGTTTCTCAATCTGTCGATCTTTCTGTTTCTACCTCCCACTTTCCTTCTCTATCACCTATATTTTTTCTTTCTTTCTCTTTTAGGCATATTTCTTTTTCTTTCTTTCTTTCTTTCTCGAAGACTAAGACTGCTTTATTGATCCTTATGGAAATTTGCTGTGATTACAAGGACTCTTTTTCTCATGTAAAGACAACACAACAGAAAAATACACATAAATAAAACAGACACAATATAAAGACCTCATTCAGCGACTACACACAGGCATCTTGGTCCTATTTATGTTTCCTGATCTATTACCCATATTTCTCTTTCTTTCTTTCTCTATTACGCATAATTCTCTTTCTTTCTTTCTTTCTCTATTACGCATGTTTCTCTTTCTTTCTTTCTTTCTCTATTACGCATAATTCTCTTTCTTTCTCTATCACGCATATTTCTCTTTCTTTCTTTCTTTCTCTATTACGCATATTTCTCTTTCTTTCTCTATAACCCATATTTCTCTTTCTTTCTTTCTCTATTACCCATATTTCTTTCTTTCTTTCTTTCTCTATAACCCATATTTCTCTTTCTTTCTTTCTCTATAACCCATATTTCTCTTTCTTTCTTTCTCTATTACGCATATTTCTCTTTCTTTCTTTCTTTCTCTATTACGCATATTTCTCTTTCTTTCTTTCTTTCTCTATTACGCATATTTCTCTTTCTTTCTCTATAACCCATATTTCTTTCTTTCTTTCTTTCTCTATTACGCATATTTCTCTTTCTTTCTCTATAGCCCATATTTCTTTCTTTCTTTCTCTATTACACATATTTCTCTTTCTTTCTTTCTTTCTCTATTACGCATATTTCTCTTTCTTTCTTTCTTTCTCTATTACGCATAATTCTCTTTCTTTCTCTATAACCCATATTTCTTTCTTTCTCAATTACACATATTTCTCTTTCTTTCTTTCTTTCTCTATTACGCATATTTCTCTTTCTTTCTCTATAACCCATATTTCTTTCTTTCTTTCTCTATAACCCATATTTCTTTCTTTCTTTCTTTCTCTATTACACATATTTCTCTTTCTTTCTTTCTCTATTACGCATATTTCTCTTTCTTTCTCTATAACCCATATTTCTTTCTTTCTCTATTACGCATATTTCTCTTTCTTTCTTTCTCTATTACGCATATTTCTCTTTCTTTCTTTCTCTATTACGCATATTTCTCTTTCTTTCTTTCTTTCTCTATTACGCATATTTCTCTTTCTTTCTCTATTACGCATATTTCTCTTTCTTTCTCTATAACCCATATTTCTTTCTTTCTTTCTCTTTTACGCATATTTCTCTTTCTTTCTTTCTTCCTTTCTCTATAACCCATATTTCTTTCTTTCTTTCTTTCTCTATAACCCATATTTCTCTTTCTTTCTTTCTTTCTTTTTCTGTTACTCATATTTCTCTTTCTCTGTTTCTATTTATGTTATCCATATTTCAGTTTTTTTTCTTGCTCTCTATCTGGTAGATGTAAAATACGCAGGTTCTAAACTCTTTTCCATCTTGTTGCAGCTCTTACCGCATGGCTGTCTCCTGCATTCACCATTTGAGAAGCACCTGTCACAGAGCCAGACACCTGGACATAGACTCGGCCTCAGTTCACTTTGAGGACACCCGGCACGTGCTTCATGAGCTCTGCTCGGACGACAGTTTATTCGAAAGTGAGTACATGGGTCATACTGCCCTGTGGCGTTTGGTTTGAATTATAGATGGAAAAAATACTAACATTCACATCTATGAGAGCATAAAAATCAAGACTTGCACTGGACCATTGTAAAATTTATCCGAAGTTTTTCTGGTTCTGTACACAATAACTGATTATGTTGTAAATCTAATGACGAATTTAACCACATACATCAAAACAAAGACTAAAACAACGTTTTTTGTACAACTTAAGTACCCTTGACAAAAAAAAGGGGGAGGGACGGGACCACCAGTGTTGATTCTGAAAACATGATGTCCCAAAGGTTTACCATTATTTGGATATCATTGAGTGTTAGTAGAGCAGTGTCCACTTTGGACTGAGGAGGATAAAGGTCAAAAGGAGTCCAAAATAAAATATAAGATATATCACCTTCACATATCTTTGGGGCACCATACGAATTTTCGACCGTCTCTCTCCATTCCTCTCTTTCTTTTGACTTGGATAGAATCTCTTTCAATGACAGGCCCGTCTATTCTTTTATGCTATCTCTCCATCTATAGATGATATGTAGCGTTATGTAAAATTGTCACTGGTAATGTTACCAAAATGTATGTATTCGTTTGTAACATTTTATACTTTATAGTATAGGGCCGTTTAGGCATTTTTTTTGTTACATGAATAGTCTGTAGTAGATGTGGCTGCTGTCATTACACCATGCATGTATATTGATAAGTATGTAACCATGCCTGTATGTTGATAAGTATGTAACCATGCTTGTATGTTGATAAGTATGTAACCATGATTGTATGTTGATAAGTATGTAACCATGCTTGTATTTTGATAAGTATGTAACCATGCTTGTATGTTGATAAGTATGTACCCATGCCTGTATATTGATAAGTATGTAACCATGCCTGTATGTTGATAAGTATGTAACCATGCCTGTATGTTGATAAGTATGTAACCATGCCTGTATGTTGTTAAGTATGTAACCATGCTTGTATGTTGATAAGTATGTAACCATGCTTGTATGTTGACAAGTATGTAACCATGCCTGTATGTTGATAAGTATGTAACCATGGTTGTATGTTGATAAGTATGTAACCATGCTTGTATGTTGATAAGTATGTAACCATGCCTGTATATTGATAAGTATGTAACAATGCCTGTATGTTGTTAAGTATGTAACCATGTATGTATGTTGATAAATATGTAACCATGCCTGTATGTTGTTAAGTATGTAACCATGTATGTATGTTGATAAGTATGCAACCATGCCTGTATGTTGATAAGTATGTAACCATGCCTGTATGTTGATAAGTATGTAACCATGCTTGTATGTTGATAAGTATGTAACCATGCCTGTATGTTGATAAGTATGTAACCATGCTTGTATGTTGATAAGTATGTAACCATGCTTGTATGTTGATAAGTATGTAACCATGCCTGTTTGTTGATAAGTATGTAACCATGCCTGTATATTGATAAGTATGTAACCATGCCTGTATGTTGATAAGTATGTAACCATGTATGTATGTTGATAAGTATGTAACCATGTATGTATGTTGATAAGTATGTAACCATGCTTGTATGTTGATAAGTATGTAACCATGCTTGTATGTTGATAAGTATGTAACCATGCCTGTATGTTGATAAGTATGTAACCATGCTTGTATGTTGATAAGTATGTAACCATGCCTGTATGTTGATAAGTATGTAACCATGCCTGTATATTGATAAGTATGTAACCATGCCTGTATGTTGATAAGTATGTAACCATGCATGTATGTTGATAAGTATCTATACACTGGTCCGTTTTGATGTTTATAACAGTTTATATTTACAATATTATTTTTCCACTTGTAGACTATGCAATGCACCAAACCTGTCTGACTAAAGCCGGCCCTGTTTCCGAGCAATGCTTCAACACACATTTAGGACATTTGGTTCACAGCAACCAAAATTTCCGTTTCCTGACCAAAATCAGTAACCATCGACGGAAAGAACAAGTTTGTGTGTAAGTTGTTGTTTTTTTTTTTTAAGTTATCTTTCATCGTCTCTTATAACTTCCTTACAATGCTGTTGTACTGTCGAAATACTTCTCTTATCTTGTAAGTTCATAGTTATTATTAAAAGCTCAGTTTAATCACCGGTATAGATCTCATATAAGGTTCACACTTGTTTATACAAATATTTTTTTCCATTAGGCTGTGTATCTAAACTTATAAATTACTGTCGTTTCTTTTCTGTGAGTTAATCTAGTAGTACATATTAATTAGAGACTTCAACTTTGCTAAATCACTGGATTATTAAAGCAACCCATTCCATGTTTTAATGGCACTTGGTAAGAAGGAGTATATGTTCGAATTTGTATTAGCAGATGGAATAAGGAATGTGGCTTTTCCTTTCTGTCTGAGTATTTTATTAAGATGTTTTTATCTATAAATCTACTTCCTACGCTCTGTGACAGGTGGGGAAATGTGACGTGTGTTTGGCGTGTTTAATGTCTAGGGGATGATTATTTTTAAAGCTATCACACACCAACCTATCAGCATATGAATCGGGAGCAGACACGCAACGAGACAAGCAATGAAAAATAGATACAAAAGTTAAAAATGAAAGATATTTATTTACATAAATATACATATAAGAATAAAAGGGGGGAGGGTTTGCATCTATCTCTAAATAATACTAGATTTAATCATCACTATTGCACCTAATAAGAGAGTATGTCACTTTGTCCTCTGACTTAGCTGGTATTCCTGTTGATGTCGCAGCTGGCTGTGTCCTGGCTTGAGGTTCTGCAGCTGGATGTGGCGCTCTAGCGGATAGAGGGACGCCGGTGATATAGTTCTTGTGGAGTCTCAATCCCCAAAATCTAATATCTGTAGTGGGCACAGTAGGGCGGGTGGCCGGCTACCGTGGGCACAAGGTTACTGCGGGCAGAGCGGATCTGTCGTGGGCAGCGTAGTTGACAGGATATGTCCAGTGAGTTGCAGAGGGTTGGCGTAGCTATGACGTCTCACACAGATCTGAATCTATAGGGACGTCGCACCTAATAGCTTGACAGTGGGCTGTCGAATAGGCGGGCAATGCCGATAGCGCCGAGTAGTAGAGTTGAGTAGATCTCAGTAGGCAAGTGCAGTGCTGAATAGCACTAAGCACATAAATAGTAGGTGATTCTTGATTTCAAACAAATAGGCAGGTAAATAGATCGTTGATCCAATAAATAAATAGACAGATCTCAGTAGGGAAGTGCAGTGCTGAATATCACTAAGCACACATGCAGGTAAATAGATAGACACCTGAGGGAGGCTGCGGATAAATAAAGACAAGTTAGGACATGTCTCTCATGCATCTTATCGATGCCCTCGACTGAGGTGCATTCGTCAGATTGGTAAAATTTAGAGCACAATGGGGAGATGATGACAAATGGGATTCGGAAAATAGATGGCTGATAGTAGCAATATAAAAGGGTACATAAAAGGGGAAATAATAATCTCAAATAAACAACACAGGTGGATAGAGAAAGAGATGGGGGGGGGGGGAATGGGCGGTGGTCAGCGACCCAGATGATTGTTTACATATGACCGTGGGTCGAGAACAATGGAGCGCGCTTGAATGGAGAGGGTGTCCGTTCAAGCGGCGCAACTCTCATTAGAGTAAAATGAGTAAAGGGGAGATAATTCATATCTCCTTTCTAAGCGCAGTATTAGTGCGATAGTGGAATTATCAAGGCTGTCAACCGAGATAAAGGAAATAAAATAAGGTGTACAAATATATACATGGTTGCATCAATGATCAATTGAGCAACGTAGCATTAATAGATTAATGCAAAACATAAAATATACATTAGCCATGTTCGTGTTTTCTACTTACGCCAGTGAGAAATACACAATGCACTAATTAAATATAAATGAAATAATAAACTACACATGATAAAGTCCAATGGAAATAGCACAAAAGTAATTAAGATGGAACTTGTGATTAAGTTCGGATTACCACCAGGTATTCCTCTAGGAGAGAGAATAAGTGATATAGTCCAGACTCGATAGCTCAGCTCGAATGAGAAAGAGAGAGTCTGACTCGATTTAATTTACCTTATATACAAAGGCCTGGAAAATGTGGGCGGACACAGGAAATGTCCTAGGCTTAGAATTATCTTACACGTGGGTGAAGTCCGACAAGAGATGGGATTCGCACATTGGGAGGTCAATGGGCGTGTTTGTCCTCGTGGTCTCCTAGATCAAAGAGAGACATAGGAGAAAGGGGGGGGGGGGGAGGGGTGACTTGCATTCCACACAAGGTGGTGTCCACTGCGGCTGTCAGACATCCTGTCGATAAGATCAAAGTCTGTGCGTATCTTTGCCCCGGTCAAGGGAAGATAACTCGAAAGACGTGGCCTAGCTATCTCCAATGTGGTCAACTAAGTCTAGCCTGGAGAGGAAAAGGTGGCGCGGGTGGAGAATTTAGGGGTAGGATGGGGAAATAATTAAAATAAAATAAATAAATAATGAAAAATAATAATTAATGCTGTGATAATTTTGAGTGACTCTGACAGCGAGTTTTTGACTTGTCACACGCTCGCAGGGGCGTAGCTAGGAATTTTCCATCATTTGAGGGCCCGGTGGACTTGACCTCTTTGGGGGGCCTGCACTTTGCGTAATATTTAATGTAAAAGACAATCATTTGGGGCCCCCCTCAAGTGTGGGCCCGGGAAGATTTTCAAATTCTCCCTCCTCGTCCCCCCCCCCCCCAACCCTAGCTACGCTTCCTCGAAAACTTTGGGGTTTTTTCTTTTGTTTTTAATCAAGTTTTTTTTTTAATTGGTGATTTTTATAAATGAAGTGGAAAATTAATCTACTTATGTATCCGGTGGACAGAGTACCGGCTGTTCCTTTTTTTTTCCTAGAAATTTTACAGATGGGAAAAAATTACTAGCTCTTGGGCCACACTGTAAAATCTCTAGTTTCACAGTTATAGTGTTTCTAAATAAAAAAGGGTATTTTCGCATTCGTAAAAGTTTAATAAATTTATGTTCAGGAAAAGTTTAGCGCATGGTCTTCTAAGTCTAGATCTTAAGAGTTTTCATTAGAATATTATAAAGTGTAGATCTATACATTCGCTTACCCATGATCTTTTCTGGGGTGGGGGTGGGGTAAAAAAAAGTTCCATTGTTTTGTTAAATCTAACATTTGTTCGTTATTTAGAGAAAACACAATCGTTCTATAAGTTGTATACAGGAGGGATTGTCTTTTTAAAAAAAAAGTATGCTTAATGTTTTTCTTGTTGTTGTTTTTTAAATTGCTAACGAAAATGTGTAAGGTTGAATTAATTAATTATCTTCTGTATCCTAACACTATCTTGCTGCACAGTGTGTGTATATGCTTTAAGGTTAAAAGATGCTGGACTTTATTATTCAGTACCCTGTGATAGAAATCATTTAGTCCAGACTCTTACATGGGACTTGTCAATTCTTTGGAATTAAGAAGTTTCAAATCTCATTACTTTCGTAAAATATCTTGTCAATTTTATATTGTTTTTTCTTTCTGTCAGTGATATGTACAATACAATCACATGTGTGAAGAGAAATATCAACAACACATGTGGTCACCACGCGGCCAAACTGGCCATCACGCTGGTCAAGCCTATGGTCAGTGTTGGCGCTGAATGCAACTATACTGTGATAGAGTCGCAGCAAAAGGTTTGTTGTTAACGCTATGTATTTCATCAGCTCCCAGTGTCCATGATATTTGCTGTCCATTGAAAACCAACAGATACCTCAATTGTCATGAATCATAATGTATAATATATAACGTTTTTACCAATAAAAATAAACGCAACAAAAACATTGAAACTTTTGAAGGAAGAAAAAAAATAGAAGTATTGTTTGTTGTGTAGATTATTTATACCAGACCTGGGGACCAGATAACTGGCTATATCGACATATTTCGCGCTGCAGTTTTGGCGCTAGACTTTTTAACGCGAGATTATTCATAAAAAAAAATATTTTCACTATACTGTCATGATTAGATCTCTCCCCCGCCCCTCCCACCCCAACCAAAACAAAAATACAAAAAAATAGAAATGAATACTAAAAGTTTTGAAATATCGCAAACTATAAAAAGTCAGATTCATGAATAAATATCGCAAACTATAAAATGTCAGATTCGTACCTAAGACCTCGCTATTCATGAAAACAACGAGACATGCGAATACATATACGTACCTAAAATGATAAGTCTCACGTTGGTTAATGGACAATATTAAAATCCTCACATTATGATTATGATGTTAAGTCTCTAAATGATAACAATAATTACACACACACACACGCAAAGTTTAATCCAAAATCTAATGGACAAAAAAACTAAAGTTCTTCACATAAAAACTGCTTTTGAACATAAACACGCACACATGAAACTCAGACGTGTATCATTTTAGTTGACGATTTAAAGACATAATAAAATGAGCATTTATATAATATGTCTACAGCATCCCTAAAAACTATCACCTAGCGCCTAAACTATCACTGTACCAAATCCTCAGTGCTAAAATGTACTGCTGGAGGCTATAGGAATGTGCTCTTTATATATTGGTAGCTTCTACAAAACTTTATGAAGTAACTATACTGTTTGCGAGACTTCGACCGAAAACTCAGAACAAATTCCGTAATTGCACAGACCAGAATCAATAATTAGAAATTGTAGAAACATATTTAGACATCTATATTTGATTTCATAACACGGAAATAATTTGGTTATAACTTAGGGTTGTTGCATTTTATGGTAAGGGGGATAATTACAGTTTAGTAGAAATTTAAGTAAACTTCAAAATCAAAATGATTGCGACCCTTTGTATTTAAAAAAACAACACATAAGGATGTCGAAGTTATGATAATCAAAGTAGAAATATTTATTTTGTAAATGTTTGGTATAAGAGGGGTTTTGTAAAAAAAAATAATTAAAATACTATGTTTTACTTTGGTGTTATTCAGCAATACATCCATCTACTTATAGCACAATCACCGGAGTAGAGATCAATATCCTTTCACTCACACGCTAGTCCCGCACCATAGATACCCTTACCCAGGACAAGCACAAAAACATGGATATCTAGATTAACACATGGCGATGTGTAGGACAGGGGTGGGCAAACACGCTCCGGGTGCAGCCTGCCAGAACATATTATGTGGCCCTCGGAGACCTACCGAAATAAGGGCGTTTTTCAGAGATGTCACTGAGAGAAACATCGGTTTCTTGAGCTCGGTAATAGATAAGGGTAGAAAGCCTCTATAAAGTCTGTTTGCAGTGGCGCACCTAAGGAGTGTGAGGGTTGCTGACTGCACCATGTGGCACCCTTCAGCGGGAAAAGGCAGGGTATTAACATGATAAATCATCAGAAAATAAAATTATATTAAAAAATATAATAATGTGAATATATTCCTGTTTTAAATTAATGTAGGCAATTAGCTGTTTGTAGTATGTATCACAAAATGTATTAACCCAGTGTCAGATTTTATTGGGAAAGTTTATTTTTAAAAGGGGTGGCAGGGTGGTAGGACCCCATTAGCTAATCACATTAGGTGACCCCAGCCCTAGTAATGCCTCTTGTGATCAAGTAGCCTTCATGCTAACAATTTGTTCATACTTTTCTTTTACAGCAGACAACCAAAAAACCACACCACAGCCACAATGCTCTCATCAGCGACAAGCACACCAGCAGTCCAAAGGGCAAAGGCAACAGAGATGCTGACAATGCTGAGAACAAAACAAATAGCTACCGCCCAAGTGTAAGTCTTGTTGCTGCCCTGATACTGACAGCCTCACTTCATCGACTGTTGCCCTTATAGTACCAAAGAGTACTTTATATTATTGCAAAAACTGGATGCATATTTGTTTCATAAATAAATATTTGTGTATTATGTTTTTATTTTACTATAGAAATTGTAAAACATTTCAATTCTAGGCCTACAAATGTTTTATTAAAATATCTAATGGTAAAAATTTCATAATAAAAAAAAAATGTTTTCTTTTTTTCAAATTTGACTATTTTTTTATTTGTTTATTTTATCATAAAAAGATTTTATTTGTAATTAATATGTAAAACATTTGCCCGGATGATGTTATATATGATTGTATATAATTATACTATTTTTTGGTTTTTATTTTACTATAGTAAATAATCAAACTGTAATAAAAATCTGTTGAAAGTGTCATTTTAAACTGAAATATTTATTTAAAATAATTGATTAGTTCTAAAATGATATTGCCAAATGTACCTTCATTGCAGAAAAAAAAATGTCTTTTTTTTTTTTTTTTTTTTTTTTTTTTTTAATGCTGAAATAAAAATGGACATTTGATATCTTGTTTTATTTATGGACAATTTAATACAACTGAATATACTAAAATATTCAAAAAATAGTTTCCTTGAAGTTTTTAAAAGCATATAAATATCACATATGAATTTAATTTTTTTTTTATTTTATTTTACAGAAATTCAATTTTTTTTAAAGAGAAAATTATACAATTTAGTGTATACATTTTGTGTTTGTGATTTGTCTTCCATGTTTATAGTAATGTATACTCCTTAGGCTATCACCATCTGGCAATATCTTATTCACCTTGCAATAGAAAAGTTTTAAAAAATATTTCCACAACTTTGTTGACCTAAAAATACACTTTGAAAATCTTGGTCATACA
Source organism: Biomphalaria glabrata (assembly GCF_947242115.1). Classification (NCBI taxonomy): domain Eukaryota; kingdom Metazoa; phylum Mollusca; class Gastropoda; family Planorbidae; genus Biomphalaria; species Biomphalaria glabrata. The sequence continues at coordinate 17,801,598 of NC_074714.1, read as the reverse complement.
GGGACTTGATAGAGACTTCACGCTTTTGAAACAAATGACGGAAACATGTAAAGCTTGACCCTTATGTCACCAAGAAAGATCTGTATAGAAAAGTTAGCAAGAGTAGTTTCCACAGAGAAAACTTGAGCAAATCCATCTAATTTTTAATAATATGTTTTGAAATCTTTTTAATCATATCTATATATAATAGTCCCACTTTACCTCAAAATCCCAAACTTAAAAATCCCAGTCATCATCAGAAATCAAACCCCGGATTCGCGGTTCAGAAGCCAAGCACTTTACCACTCAGCCACCGCGCCTCCATATATATATATAAATAAGTGTGTGTGTGTGCTGGTAATTGAAATAGAAAACAAGAAAATTTTAATAATTTTGCTTTATACCACTTTTTAAAATTTCACAGGTTTTATAATATTATATTATAGTTATATTATTATTTATTATAGTTGTTACAGTGAATCATTGATAGTGTTATAGGAAAATTTCCATTGCACTGGTATTATTCTGTGCTGTTCATGTGGATAACTAGATAACATTGCTGTATAATAAAGCCTGCTGTATATGAATAAACATTTGCAAATATGTTTCTGTTCTACGAGAATATAGGCTGATAGATGATGTATTTATTTCTTGTATGTTGATTCTTTTATTACAAAATAAATACATTATGATTTTAACTTTTTTATCAATTGGCCCTAATAATTATTGACATTTTTATTTTTTTTATACAAAGATGAATAACAATCGTTTGTATGAGTGCAAGTGGGATGAGAGGAAATAATGGAGCCTTGTTAAGTTGATATTAATGTGTGAATAGTTGTTATTTTGGTTTAACTTGTTTGTTAATTGTGACAAAATGTTGATGGTTAAAAAGGTTATAAGAACTAAGGGTAAAAAGAGCCCATAAGGTTCAAAATCTTGTGAGCTCTTTGGTCTAGGAATTTTTTTAAAAAGTTGTTTGTTCATTAGATTTATTTGTGTATTCAAGGGTGTGTTCTTCTTGTGTGTTAATGGGCAGTGCCAATGATAAGCACATAACTGTTTGTGCTACCTAGTTATAGGTATAATCCCCAAAAATTAAAATGATATTATAAGAATTTTGTTATTAGCATTGGTTACCTTAGTCGCAGATGAATGTTTTCTCATTTTCTTTGCAAAATTTTGTTACAGCCTTCTAATACCTTGTTTAACACAAGAGACACCTAGTGCGCTTAATAAATAATAGAAAAAGTCCTCCTTTTGGACTATGCGGTCAATGGGGCAGATGATGTAAAGGTCATCTGTTCATGTGGCCAATGGTTAACAAGGCTGTCATGTGGCCAGCACAACGACCATCTGCCTTTACTTTTCCCCAACTAATGTCATGTATTCATTAGAAATAAGTGTTCTCAGAGCTGTCTTAAGATCCTGAAATTAATGTCTTCACCAGGATTCGAACCCGGGAAGCACTTTATCACTCAGCCTCTTTGATAAATAATACCACACTATAGACAAAAAAGTAGGTAAACCAAGAAATACGACACACCTATAACGATGTCTATTTGTTTAGATAGCATCATACTATGTGCTTAATGTCACCCACCAGGGAAAATTTCCTCCTCAGAACTACCTGATTCAGATTCAGATGTCCTTAAGGTCCGAGAACTTCCGGTTCCCTTTTATGGACCTCTGACCAAGGAAAGGCTTTTATCCATGGCCAGGATGAGACATTGGCTCTTCACCTATCTTACAGCGCCCCTGCTCCTTCCTTGACTTCGTCTGTCTACAAAGTGTGGTCTAGATCCTGGTGTATGCTTTGTAGTTTCAGTAAGAGTGTCTTTATTCTAGTGTAATATTTATGCTTAGGATCTGTACAAGTTCAACTAGTCGGCAAATGTTACTCTCTGTGTTTGATAGGTCCACATTTTAAGTAGACATGTAGGCCTACTGCTGCCATGACGTCCTTCTGTCTATTCCATTTTGAAAGAAGTTGTTGCAAACGTCCTATCCTAGTGTGTCCTGTTTATTATTTTCTGTTTGATTTGATGGTGAGAGAAATAAAACTATTTTACACATAGCCATTTTGTGTCCTTTCGTTTGTAGGATGTGTGTATTCTGGTGTCCTTTCGTTTGTAGGATGTGTGTATTCTGGTGTCCTTACGTTTGTAGGATGTGTGTATTCTGGTGTCCTTTCGTTTGTAGGATGTGTGTATTCTGGTGTCCTTTCGTTTGTAGGATGTGTGTATTCTGGTGTCCTTTCGTTTGTAGGATGTGTGTATTCTGGTGTCCTTTCGTTTGTAGGATGTGTGTATTCTGGTGTCCTTTCGTTTGTAGGATGTGTGTATTCTGGTGTCCTTTCGTTTGTAGGATGTGTGTATTCTGGTGTCCTTTCGTTTGTAGGATGTGTGTATTCTGGTGTCCTTTCGTTTGTAGGATGTGTGTATTCTGGTGTCCTTTCGTTTGTAGGATGTGTGTATTCTGGTGTCCTTTCGTTTGCAGGATGTGTGTATTCTGGTGACCTTTCGTTTGCAGGATGTGTGTATTCTGGTGTCCTTTCGTTTGTAGGATGTGTGTATTCTGGTGTCCTTTCGTTTGCAGGATGTGTGTATTCTGGTGACCTTTCGTTTGCAGGATGTGTGTATTCTGGTGCCGTTGATTCTGAAGTAGCAATTATACATAAAACACTGAACCATTATCTTCAAGTACAAAAACAAAATCTAATAAGATACTCAGAAAGACGCAAACATAAAGGCACATTCCTCGTTCCATATGCTAGGACAAATTTGTACAAGTGCTCCTTCTTCCCTAGTGCTATTAGAACATGGAATGGGTTGCCTGAACCAGCCAGGAAAACCAGTGACTTTTCAGAATTTAAGTCATTTTTGAAGTAACGTCTGTATTGTATGAGATAAGATAAACTTATTTAGGCCTATAGTGTTGCTTGAATATGGACAAGTATTGCCTTGTTTTTTACAAGAAATCCAAATAATTAAGCCCTATTCTCAAACTCCTGTAGTGATGACGGTTGGCTGGCCTCGAACAAGGGTACATCGTGACGACCATACAAAGCAAATAGAACTAATGCATAAGTAAACACATGAATAAATTGGTTGATTCTTAACAACACCTAACGAACCTTTTAGTAATTGATAAACAAGGTTACAAAGATATTTTGTGTGGAAACACACTCAAAATCGGCCCGCGAAGTGGTCCGCTCATGCAAGTTAATACTAATAGGCAGGTTTGGATATTTTCAGCAAGAATATCAGATACTATGAACTGCAAAATATTAACAACACAACTCTAACTATGAACGGCAAAATATAAACAACCACAACCCTATTTCCCCAATACTATTTTATTGTTAGTCCGCCCCTGCAAGATACCACAGGATATGGATGAATATCGCTGTAATTACTAAATTTTTAGCGGCCCCCGTAAGGGGAAAAAGCCGCTATTAGGTTTGTGCAAAATGTCCGTCTGTCACACTCAGATCTCGAAAACTAGAAAAGATATAAAAAAAATATTATTTCACCATTAAATGCGGCTTGAAAAGTTTAGGTGCAACGGCTACTTTTGGTTTTCTAAAAACAAACCGTTTAATTTATAAAATTAATTATGTAAGCGATTTTTTCATAAAAATACACCAATTCTAAAACAATAACGTAAATGTAAGGGATATTGCAATGTTACAATATGCTAACAAAGATCAACGATTTTTGTGTATTTTCAGTATCACCAAATCAAATATTTTTATAAAATGTACTAGAAATGTTTACAAAAAATATAAATATTAATTAAAGGTGTTTTTTTCTGGTCAACTAGCTGCTAAAATTAAAAGAAAACATTTATTTTTGTTTATAAAGGCTAAGAATGCACTTTGTATGTAAATATCACGCACATTTTTTAAAATGGCTATTTTATGCAGAGACTTTCGTGTAGTAGCGTAAAGCCCGGCCTAGACATGGTGCTAAACTAATTTCTTAAACTTTTTTTAAAAATCAGATTTTATTTATTTTTTGTTTAGTGCCCTCATCAGAAAAAAAAGGTTTATTTTTGTGCGTTTTGTCTGTCGGTAGGTCTGTCCGTCACAATTAGATATAAAAAACTAGAACTCTAAAAGCTATTGAAAATCTGATTTACCCTTTAATGTTCCTCCCGTAACATCTTAATAGTTTTAAGTATCTAAAATTGATTGTTCCGGATTTTTTTATGCAAAACTAATCAACGCCAACAAATGTTTGTTTGATCTTCTAACTTATATTACATTCAATTTCCATGCTTAAACGTTGCGAAAACACATTATCAATAATATTTTGTTCCGTTTTTTATGTAAATAGCATATTAATGCTAAATCAAAATCTCTATACTGACTTATATTTCATTAAGTGTAAAAATGTTCCGGATATTGTTTTATAAAACATGAATTATGCCTAATGATTGTTTGACTAATATTACACTTATATTATTTGACAATGCGTCATTATAATTTGGTTATCGATATCAAATTGTTCCGTATTTTCATCTTTCAACAAATTTTTAAAATATCGACAATAGGTTGTTCAGGGCTTTAAAAAAAGGAATTTAATAGAATTGATTTCTGAAAATTACTTTTTAGACATTTAATTTTCTTGCTGAAACATAACATAGACGTTTTGTAATCGATAAAGAATGTTCCGGATTTTGTTTCTTACAAATCGTCGCCAGAAATTTCCGAATTTATTTAAAAATCTACTAACGCCAAATAATTGTTTGAACTTCCTCTTCTAATTAATAAACAAATAATCTTCTCATTTACGAAATAATGTTTTTACGGATTTTTATGAAAACTATTTTAACTCACTTCTCTCTTACAGTACATTTAACTTTCTACCTAAAACATTAAAAAAATCTAATTATTGTTAATATTATGTTCCGATTTTTAAGGAAAACATAATCCAAACACCAAAGTAAGGTATGAAAATCTCTCCACAAGGCTGTAGTACATCTAATTTTTATACGAGACCATCCAAAAAAAATAATTAACGGTATTACATTTATCTGAAATTGTCTTTTTCTTTTACTATTTATACAAACATCCGGAACAATCTATTATATAAACTTTTCAATTGTGTTCATACCTAAAAATTATTGCGATGTTTTGAAACGTAAAATAATGGTTAATCAATTTTAATAACTTTTAATTGTTGTTTTTTTTTATATTAAGATGACGGACAGACCGACTGACAGACAAAACGCAAAAAACAATGCGGCTTTGATCCTTTTTAAATAAATTCTATTAGAACTCAGTACACCAATGTCTATTGTGATGTTGCTTGTTCAGGCTGTCTTGAGGTCAACTATGGATGACTGTTGAATTTCAACCAATTACTCTGCAAGCGTTTGGGTGTTATTGTTCGGGTGTATTCCGTGTAGTTGATCAACAATCCAGACAAAACAAACACATCGGTTTTAACTAGTAAAGAGATGTAGTCAACGCTGAAGAACAATGTACCATGTATTTATTCTAAGAAAAGGCCACAGTAAAAGTCTCTGTCACTAAACACGTCGTTATCCTGGAGGATTATATCGCTAACTTATTTTCCGGTCTCTAACCCAACATATCCCAAACGTCACTAGTCCCGTTCAATATGCGTCTTCTATGGTGCGTCTCTAAATAACTAAACTATAAATAAGGTGTCTAACACTATGAACCCTCGTTAAATATCTCGTGTAAATAAAGACATTTTTTATGGTACCGGTACTAGCCTATGGTGAGGTAATGGAATTTTTTTTCTTTGACGTCATATGAATGAACTCTTTAAATGTAATGTTAAAAGAACGCACTCTGTGCACCAATGTCTATTAACCCTCGAAAAATGGCTCGTATTGATGAAAACATATTTTAGTCTAACTAAGCCGTGTGACGTAGTGTTTTTTTTTCTTTGACGTCATATGGAATGAATTCTTTAAATGAAATGCTAAGAAAACGCACTCAGTGCACCAATGTCTATGAACACTCGATAAATGGCTCGTATTGATAAAGGTGATTTTTAGTCTAGCTAGGCCGTGTGACGTAGTGTTTTTTTTTCCTTTGACGTCATATGGAATGAATTCTTTAAAAGAAATGCTAAAAGAACGCACTCGGTGCACCAATGTCTATGAACACTCGATAAATGGCTCGTACTGATGAAGTCGATTTTTAGTCTAGCTAGGCCGTGTGACGTAGTGTTTTTTTCCCCCTCTGACATTATCCTAAGCTCTTAAGCGAGCAATTCTTGTATGTATGTATGTATATATATTTATAATATATAAAAATTTTATTTCGAAAAAGACTCTAACGATTTTCTTTAAAATTTCTTGGCCACATCGGGAAAACTCGAAGTCGACCGTTATATCGGTTTGAAAATGGCTCATTATCGAAAAATTAATTTTGGCTAGAATGTTTTATGAATGAAATTTTCTACATGACGTCAATGCGAAAAAAACCTTGACACCGCTTATGTCACTAGGCTCACAGCAGTACATTAAGATTTTTCTTCGCAAACAAGAAAAAGTTTTAATGATTCAATTGGCGTAATTAAACATTTGCGCACCATCTTATTGTACATTGATCCATTATGAAACTATGGAAGAAAAATAATGAAATTAAATATCTTTGTGTATAATTAGTTATTGTGTTTTAAAGGCTTTTTAAAATTGTTTACACTTACATTGCGTATACTCGTAGGTAGCTTTTACTTTGTTATTATTTTGTTGGTAAATTATAGCAATGTGTTTAAGCTTCGAAGTCTACTGTCCCATACCAAAACATAGGAAATGATCATAACACAGCTATTTGTGCCTTACTTGCACAACCAGGGCCGGCCCTAACATTTGCGGGGCCCTATGTGAAATGGATTGCGCGAGGACCAGTAAGGGTAGGGATAAGGATAAAAAGTAAAAATGTAGATTTTGTATTAGAAAATAAAATCGTATTTGCATTACATTTTTATTAAATGAAAGCTGACGATGCGTTTTTTTTATATCACGCGTAGGACTGGCGTTTACCATATTGATTGACACCCCAAAATGACAATTTTGTCTTTCTAAGGACATTTTTATGAGTTTCAGGAGATTTCCAGGAGCTCCTTGAAAACAAGGAGACCACAGGAACCTTATTATAAATCATAATTATTTAATTTAATAATTTACACCTAGAATTAGCGCGGGGCTTTTGAACCTTCGGGGTCCACTGCGGCAGCATAGACCTAAGGCTGGCCCTGATGATATCCAGCTCGCGGTCAACGAATTTTCATCACGCTGCTGCTTTTTTTGGTTAACCTATAAACCTCGGTAAAACAGAAGTCATGTTCCAGAAGTCACCCAATAAAACTTACTCAGCCCAAAGATCAACGCGCATATAATCCCTTAAAGTGGTAGATAACTTCACATTATCTGGGAAGCATAGTATCAAATGACGCATTGCTTAAAAGAGAGGTTGATATGTGATCAGGGATAGTCGTGCTTTTGGACGCCTCCAAGTGAGAGTGTGGCGAAATAAATCGTTCCGCCTGTCTACAAAAATCAGTGTCAACAAGTGATTCTCTCTACCCCTCTATGTGGATCTGAGACATGAGTACTTTATAGAAAGCAACTAAGACTTATTGAACGACTTCACCAAAGACCGCAATATGGTATGAACTTCTTATGATCCGACAGTCACGCTTTGCAGGGCACTTATACCGTATGGGGGACGAACATATTTTTGGAGATCTTTTTTTTTAGTAAGCTGAAAGGTTGTCGGAGAAACAGAGATGCCTCACAATAACGCTTCTTTAGAATACTAACGCGATGTTTTTAAGTCTCTTAGGAAAAAATGCGCGATTTTACTTTTATACTAGGTGCACGTTTTACACTATAACGTAGAGACTTTGCATCACTTGATGATTCTTACTAAAGCCATAATAATAAGGTTTGTCTTCGAGTCCGAAGATTAGTGAGGAATGTTGTATTTCCCGTGGCTGCGCAGCCCCAGCTGTGACCTAGATATTTTGCCACATCCTGGGCAAGCATAACCATTGTCCGCAGGTGGTCGATTTAGATTTTCTTTTCGCTATCTGCGTTTGTCTTCGGCAGCAGATTTTCTTTTGCTCTCAAATGTGTATCCCGCGGCCTTCGTGAGTGACCTCCAGCTGACTCGTTCGGAGGCCGCATACAACCAGGTGCTCTCTTCTATGTCAGCCAAGGAAAGTTGACGCCTAAGCTGGTCTTTGAAGCGTTTCCGTAGGGCGCCTCTGTTACGTCGACCACCTTTTAGCTCACCAAAAAAAGACTGCCTTTGGCAAACGTTCGTCTCCCATACGGGATACAAGCCCTACCCAGTGCAACTGTCGGACCATAAGAAGTCCCTCTGTACTGTCCATACCGGTGTTGGAAAGGACACCGCTGTTTGTAGTGCGGTCTTGCCACCGTATGTCCATGATGGAGCGCAAGCATCTTTGGTGAAAGCACTCAAGAAGTCTTAGTTGTTTTCTGTAAAGTGTCCATGTCTCAGAGCCATAATGAATATATTAATTGCAATATTAAATGTCAGAAAGTAACCATTTTAGAAGTAACACTGCAAAGACTTTCTTCCAAGCCTATAATAGCCCAATAGTTTTACACGAAAGAAGCAATGTAAAACGTTAAGACGTGAGCTGTGGTTTTCTATAGGCCTACTGTTGGGGGGACTTTCTATTCGTCATGTACAATTACATTGAGAACTGACAGAACGAAAAAGCAACTCTTCGGATTGATAGTCTTTACCCGATCGTTCATTTCCGTAATTACAACAATATTTCCAAAATGACTTGGGGTATATATCCTTAACAAATTATTCATCCGAGCGAGGCTGGGTCACCTGATATTATGGAATTAATTCTTCAAATGAAATGCTAAAAGAACTCGGTATAGTAATGTTTATTAAGCCTCGTTATGTGACTCGCGTTTAAAAAAGGAATGATATCTTGATTTAGATCTAATCTAGAATTTTTAAACCAAATCTAGATTTTTATTACAGTATATCTAGATCTGGATTTATATTCTAATTAAAATTATTTTAGAGTCTAGATCTAGAATTTCCAGATCTAGTTTAGACTAAAATAGACTAGATTAAGATGTAGAATTTCAATTTCTAAACTTAAAGTGTAAAAAAAAAGTGTAGATTTTTATTTCCAAACGTTTTGATCAATATTGCAATGTTATAATATACTAAAACTAATCTACTATTTTTTTTATTTAATTTAAATTTAAATTTACGGGAAATGAATCTTTGAAACATTATTACTTTTGACGATCAAAATTAAATCACCTCTTGAATATTATTTGCGAATATGCAGATCCGACAGGGATCCGACTTTGTAACACAAACTCTCTTTGTAATCTTGTTTAATGTTCATATTTATACAATGAACTGGTAGTAATGAAGTTGGGGTTCAATGTGAACTGACCCTTATTGATATTATTGAATGATAATCCATGTGATTTAATTTTTTTGTAAAGGGACAAAACAGAAATGTTTCTCTTTGCTTGAATCTCGAAGTGTATTTTAGTATTTTTATTGTCCTCCACCTGCATACTATAAAACTGCTTATTAATTGTTGTCTTCATTTGTATTCGACATTGTATTGTAAACATACTAAATGAATTCTTTCTATTTTCCAACAAAACCAAACTTTTTTTTTTAAATGCGAGTGGCCTTTATGACAAAAAATACTTAATTCACTAATACAAATTTGTTTTACATTATGTCAGAAAAAACAACAACCTTTTACCTAAATGTGTTTAAAATATACTCAAAGCCTCCTCCTTATTAAACTAAATTTTCAATATATTTTTGTAAAAATAGTTTTTGAGATCTAAACAGGTTGGACGAACGGACAGACAGACTACACAAAACTAAAAGTGTCTATTCCCATTTCGGGGGCCGCTGAAAAAACATTGTGACCTAGGGCCTACGCGTTTAGTAACTATTAAAGCTCACTGTACATATAGAAATCCCTTAAGTTCTGGCCAATCCGGTTGCCACACGTTTATGGAAAAAAATGACCTGCCAACATATTTGTGCGTTCATGACCGTTAGTAATCAATATAGAAGCGGGCATATTGGGATGAACATAATAATTGCAACCAGCCTGCGCTGAATATTAAGCGATAACTTGGGCAGGACAATACCACTTTTACATTAAATGCCTAAACAGTGGCACAGAAGTCTCTGGTTATGCACAACAGATAACCCCTGTTTCGGAGTTTCCATCTCCTAGACTTTAATGCCGACCCAAACTATATAGTGTCCAGTTTGCTCAAAGGCCGAATCGCATCTGTTTTGTATAAGGTTCATTAAGACTTTAGTTGGCCTCCTTCAGTCGTAACGACTATTGTTTAATCTCGTAGAAAACTTTTTCGTGTGACTGTGGAGAGACACTCCCGTCCACATATATCTCAGGTTATATGGTGGCTTTCTTTCACTTTGATGGCACGCTTTCAGAGCTGAGGCCCGTGTTGTTGTAGTTGTTTTTTCGCTGACCATAGCTTTCTTGATCACCAACTCTCTCCACAAATAGGCCTATATATATATATATATGCGTCATTGTCTGAGGATTGAATAGATGCTGGGAAGACTATTAGCAGTAATTATAACTAGATCTAGGTCGAATTGAGAATATGAGGATGTGTTGTAAAAGGCCAATATGGCGCCAATATGTGTGAATCGAGTATGTAGTCAAAAATGACACACACAGACTTTTTTTTTATATATAAATAAAACAAGTAGAACTAAATCTAAGGGATGAGAATGGAGATCCGCGTTAGCATTTCTTTGTCCAACATAATGAAACAAAACAGAAATAATTTCATCTGAATAAATCTCTGGATTGAAAATGCTGATACAAAATCATTCTTTTTATCTTTTAATAACATCTGTGTCAATTTGACCTCAAATTGAATAGCCTAGCCTATTAGCTGTCACTTTGAAAATAATTAACTAGAAAATCAATATCTCAGAATAATAGCTAGGCCTATAGAGTATAGAGACATACTATGTGACGTTGGCCTACCTGCGAAGTAACAAGAAACATTAGGCCTAAGTGCCTTTGGGCGCAAAACATGTGTGTGTGTGGGGGGGGGGGGCGCTAATGATATTTTTAGAGAAGAAAATCTACCTATATGTTCGTCCGTCCGTCATCTATCTATCTATCTATCTATCTATCTATCTATCTATCTATCTATCTATCTATCTATCTATCTATCTATCTATCTATCTATTTTTCTATCTATCTATCTATCTATCTATCTATCTATCTATCTATCTATCTATCTATCTATCTATCTATCTATCTATCTATCTATCTATCTATCTATCTATCTATCTATCTATCTATCTATCTATCTATCTATCTAATCTTTGTGCTTGTGCGTGTGTGTCTATTTTAAATAAGACCTATTGTAATTAGTGACGCAACACTGAACATCACAAATACACTGGGTAGGCCTAAGTTATGATAGGTTAGATGATACATACATAGATAGATATTAAATTATTGGAAAGTAACAAAATTCTGTTATGAGAGGCGGATAACTCTAGGCCTAAAAGCCAGATTATTGTTGTATCCGGTGTATAGAATTGTTGATCATCTTTTATAAGGTTTACAATCATTTCTGCACACATTGTCTTTTTCAACGTAAAATCCATGGTCTTTCTTTTGTAGCACACATTTTTTTTAGTTTGTATCTATTAGTTTTACATGTTTCCAATGTTCCTTCTTAGTTGAAGATAATTTAGGCCTACTTCCTAGTCAAAACCTTCCACAGGACGAAGGGGTATGGCAGCGGGTAGGGTATGAAACCAAGACAATCGAGAGGTCACAACGACAGTCCAGCGAGCATACCGCACGACCAGGCAACTATCAATTATTTTTTATTTAGTTTTTGTCTCGTATATGTTTTTCACTTTTCGGTAGACTATCTGCTTTGCTAATTATGCATTTTCAAAAGTTATCAATTGTGACTTTTCCAAAAGTTTTTAAGTCGTGTAGATCTAGAGTACTCTAGACTATATTGAAATGTAGCCTACATTAAAATACATGCTCAGTGGCTGAGGTATCTGTCATAAGTGTCATGTGACGGTTGTGACTGTACAACAACCAACTCACTGAACTGCCTTTACTTTTCCTAACTAATGTCAACTGCACCATTAGAGTAGCTGATGCAGCTAGGACTAGCTGACTAGTAGACTTTAGTGATTAACGCTAGTTTTAATGTCACCTTTGTGTTTACTTTATTAGCCTATTAATTATTTTGATGAAGGAAGAGTTGAATCCTTGTAAGATTTAAGGGCATGACATGGCGGCGCCTATAGTCTGCTGATGTGCCAAATAATTATTTTCTTCTCTTTCTATTTTCGTTTTTAATAAATTATTTCTTTAAAATGTAAACCGGATATTACAAATCGAAAACAAAATAAATAAAATACCCAGAAAGACACAAATATAAAGGCACTTTCCTCGTTCCATATGCTAGGACAAATTTGTACAAATGCTCCTTCTTCCCTAGTGCTATTACAGCACGGAATGGGTTGCCTGAGCTAGCCAGGAAAACCAAAATTAATAATAATAAGGCTAGTCTTCGAGTCCGAAGATTAGTGAGGAATGCAGTATTTCCCGTGGCTGCGCAGTCGCAGCTGTGACCTACATATTTTGCCACATCCAGGGCAAACATAACCATTGTCCGCAGGCGGTCGATTTAGATTTTCTTTTCGCCGTCTGCGTTTGTCCTCGGCAGCAGATATTCTTTTGGTCTCACATGTGTATCGCGCGGCCTTCGTGAGGTTATGCATGACTAGCTTGACCAAGGAACACGAGTAGGACGTAAAACATAACCATTGTCCGCAGGCGGTCGATTTAGATTTCCTTCTCGCCGTCTGCGTTTGTCCTCGGCAGCAGATATTCTTTTGGTCTCAAATGTGTATCCCGCGGCCTTCGTGAGGTTAACATGCATGACTAGCTTGACCAAGGAACACGAGTAGGACGTAATATAATCATCTTCTTTCTTTGAAGTAACGTCTGTATTTTATAAGATAAGAAAAAAAAAACGAGATCATTGTGCTTAAAAGTTGTCGCAAAAATTCCTCTTTTTCGGAAAATAAATTATATTTTTTAAACTCACAAAACTCTAGCCACCAAACTGATTTGAAAAAATACACAATCTCGCACAACGGAAGTGAAAGAGATCTTCTTATCTTCTATGACATTACACGTTTGATTTTTGTAATCATTATTTATTGCAGCTAGATTTATCTTCAAATGATGTTTTCAAAAATTCATTACACTGCACTAATGAGTCTGACCATTTGTGCTGTTCTTATCGCAAACATCGCCTTGATTGTTAACATTATAAGAACTACGGGCAAAGATATAAAAGTATCAAAATCAGGAGTTACCCAAATCGACCGAATACGTAACATCATGTCAGACTCTGATATCGAGGCGACACCTCATCTATCAAACGCTACACTTAGCCCAGGTAATGGCGTTTTGCACCCAGGCTCACTTGACGAGGCTGTAACCTGGCGACTCCTAAGGACAAGGCAACGTCTGATAGTCAACAACTACTCCTACAAGTACAAACTGGACTCGAGAAGGGTATGCGAGAAAAAGGCTGTTGTCATGGTCATTTGCTTTTCCACGCCCGCGGAAAATGTGGACGAAAGGGCCAAATTCAGAGCCCGGATGAAGGAGTTTAAAGTTTGGAGCAACGCTTTACATACAGTGCATATTTTCTTCCTCGGGTTGCCTCGGGAGGGAGTCGCAAAAGACGTTCAGTTGAAGATATCTCACGAGTCGCTAGAGCACGACGACATCGTCCAGGGAGACTTTATCGACTCCCCACAAAACGCCAGCCTGAAGACGATGTTCATATTGAAGTGGGTGGCGATGAAGTGTAGTGGTGCCAGATTTGTGGTCAAGGCGAGCCTCAAATGTGATCTGAACGTGCCGATGCTGCGTGCCGAACTGACCAAAGCCAGGTCAAGCAGTCACCTTTTTATGATGGGACGTTTGGCCACAAAGGACGTTCTAAAAACTATGGAAATGAAGCTCGAGTCGGCGATTCCTTATAGTGTGTATAAGCTAGATGAGTACCCAGAATTCCTCAACGGAGACGCCGTAGGGTTCCCTATGGAGGTGGCGGCCATTACATTCCAGTTTGCATTGAGATTACCACTATTTCGCTTAGAGAATGTTTTCTTCACTGGTATAATAGCAACCCTTCTTAATATTCCTCTGATTGACAACCCCGCTATGTATTTCAACAACTGCACCGACATTCCCAAAGACCAACTTTTAGGGCCACTCAGTTTTTAAAAGAACTGAGTCTCTGTTACTCAAGATCTACTGATCAACATATTGCGGTTGTTAAGGTCATTGTAAATCTGGGACATTTGATTTGATAAGTTTAATATTGATTTTCTTTGTTTAGTGTGTATAGTTCAGTTTGGTTCTTATTGTTTATTACTAAGACTTGATATTTCATTACATTCACAGTGAAAACAATACAAATGAAAATGAGTAAAAAGAAAAAAAAAAGTTCCACCTTGATTCACTTTGATTTATTGTGTTGCACAAAACTTGTTTGATTTCAGAAAAATATTATATCATAAAGCATAAACACATAACTCATTATCTGCACAAACATGCTGTCAGAAACATAACAACCGTATCCTATTCCGATTATTATAATTTCTACTCGAGTTGCCAATAACTTTTAGAAAATTCTATTTGACCACTTACAATGCATCTAAAATTTAAGTCACAAAAAAAAAACAATAAATAAACATTAGCAGGATTAGAGCAATGAATCAAACTTGATCTCAAACCTCTCAAGTTCAATGACTGGCAACTTGTGTTAACAGAATGCAAGCCACAGATGTTTCAATACAATTTTTCAATCTACTTTACCACAAATAAAAACTAAAGTGGATACTACCAATGCCCTTTGGCTAAGACTGACATCTTGCATTGATGAGTTCATTGTGTTTACACACCAGATCTACTTTAATGACATACCATTTCATTAAACATACATATATAGAGATCTTAGTGTTACATGTAAATATCATTGAAAAGGAAAGACATAAAATTGTTTTGCTCTTGACAAAAGTCTTGACAGTAAAGTGTATCCAGCCTTCACATGACAGAAAAACAAAAGTTTACAATTTATGTTTATATATACAGAAAACCTTTCATCTAATGCAAACTATAACCACAACTATGTATCTTAACACCAATGTTTAATGATGTTCAATAATAATCTCAAATAAAATAGGATTTTTTTTTGGTCTCAGCAAAATTTGTTTTTGAGTTCAATTCACATGATGAATGTCATCTGGTTGACAAACAGGCCTGGAACTGCTAATGGTCTTAGGTATTGTAGGAAGTATGAGCAACAACTGGTAAAATTAGAAAGAAACTGGCAGAAGAAATGAGTCCAGGATACTAAGATAACCAAATCCTGTATCCGCTGGATCTGTAGCACAAGCTTAGACTACAATGAACCAGAAGCTCACCAATTTAAATAGGTCACTGTTTTGAACAAGCTGTCTTTGGTTGCCAAGTTTTTCTTATGATCATGCTGAGCTCATACTTGACAGGTCAAAACAAATTTTACTTTTTCCAAACTTAAATTCCAACATTCAGTTAAATAGGATGCAATCTAAATAAGCAACAAACTATTAGACCCTAAACCAATAGGTCAAGGATTTCAGCAAGACAGCCTGTGCATCTGTTAGGAAACTACAGTCACATTAGTGAATTGTAAATTGTATTTCTTTTGTAATAAAAGTTTCAGATTCAATAATAACATGAGTATACACACATGTACAGACATTTATTGAGAAGACAAATAATACATATTATAATGAAAGACTGAATCATTAAAAAAAAAAAGGAGATACCGGTACAATCAACAATGCATTCAGTGTTTAGAGATTAAATTGTTTTTTTTTTTTGTTTTTTTTAATAAGTTTAATAAAACTTTATTACAAATGAACAAAAAAATTATGCTATTTTTATTTTTTTCAAAGAACTTTTTTGGATCATTTTAATTACCTAAACATTATATTCAAGTCTAAACTCATCATCAACACAATTTCATAATAAACACAACATTTTCAAAAACAAAGTTGATCTAAAAATGAAAGAAACTTTCCCACCACCACTAAATTTGTTAAACTACTACTTCTAAAAAAAAAATCCTAGTAAAATAAAAGCTAATAAGTATCAAAAAACAAACCTCAAAATCACTGACATATTCAAAACTGTTTTTTTTTAAATATATTTTATCACAAACAGTTTCAAAGTTACACAATTAATTAAGGACTATGTACAGTATTAAAAATCCCTGATCATCAGTAATCACAAGGTCTGGCTGTAGAAAATGAAAAGCAGTGTAGAACCCTTGCAGCCAAGGTTTGATCAACAAAATGAACCAATGAACATAATTTATATATTAAACATATGTTTGAATACTACCAAGTCACTTGAACATGGTTATCCAATGAACAGCTCATCTCTTATCCATCTTTACAGAAAATGGCAATAAGTATACAAGCGAACTCCATTAAGGTAATGCTTATTGAGTTTTGTATCAAATTTGCAAGTCAACATTTTATGGTAGAACACATCATGTTTTGTTTTTTTTTAATAAAATTTAAAAGACAAATTTTTTGGGGTAACATTATTTGTTGACATCTGCTTGTATAAGCTTTCACACGCTTCTGTTTAATACTTAAGCAATGCAAATTATTGACATACTTTTAGGTTAATTTTCAAGTGCAATATATTATTTAGATGTACTCTGAATCAGATTTCAAAATTCTAATACTCTAATTCAATAGTTCATTAACAATGCACACACATTCATGGCAGACACACACCTATATAAATGAGCATAAACACATGAGTAGCATTCAGTACTATTCACAAACTTGTACAGATAAATTAAATCTTGTATTATGTACACTGAGACTGGCAAAATAAATTGCTTCGTTTGAAAAAAAAAACAACACTTTTAGAACAAAAGAAAAACAATAGTTGAAGAGTTCAACAGAATGACTCCCCACAACATCAGATAAACAAAACACATTAAATGTTATGAAGGAAAAGGCACACTACAATGTCATCATTTTGTTTCATGATGTTCACAGATGTTTTGGAATGAGAATGATTTACACAAGTCTTGAGACCTGCCCAATGTGTTACTTGACTTGCCATAGATGGTATTTTTTTTTTTTATTTTTTTTTTTTTAATGCTGAAAATTTACAAAGTGAAAGTTGATACTTCTAACAGTTAGGAGCACTGTGTATAGGTGAACACTTGGTTGCCTACTCGTTGTGTTGTTTGGTAACATCTCTGTTGATGTCCTGGTGATGAAGAAAAAAAAAAAAAAAAGATTAAGCTACATTAAAGTATATATTCTAGTGTATATGGCATTGAAACTGAAAATGTACAAATTTTCTTTACCTTTTTTTTTCTATAACTTTTTAAAAGAGTTTTCTCTTTCTGCTTAGGAGCTAGTGGGGACTTTTTAAAAACTGGAATGTGAGGTGAACGGGCAGAGTTTTTATGGAACTCAAACACCTGGGGCAATTTGGCCAATCATGTGTGCTGATATCAGAAAGAAAGACTTGAATGTTATGAATTTGTTATCTTTGATTTTTTTCCCCCCTAATACATCAATTTTAATCTTTAATCAAGGGTCCAAAAAAAGTCATTAGTGAATAGAAGAAGAGATAGCCAGTAAGAATAACTGTTGAACTAAACAACAACAAAAAGTTTAAATATGAAGATGACGTGTGTTGCAGACCTCACATCCCAGTATGGCATGTATTTGCTTTTAGACTGTAAATATTTACAATGTATCTCACCCATAGGAACCAATCAAATCCTATTATGTTATTTTGTTAGGGAAAATAGTCCCAGCCTGGCTTTCAAACAAATCATTTCTAATATAATGAAGTCAACAAAAGATTCCTACTTACTTTGGTTAAAATGTTGCTGATGCATATTGTGATGGAAATTATGGTGCATGTTGTGGTGCATATTATGGTGGTGGAAATGGTTGCCTGTGTTCTGTTCTCTGGAGTACTTGTTATGGCCATGGAAGAATTCATCAAACATATCACCGCCAAAGTGGCCACCATTAAAGTTCCTGCCATGGTTAGCATGCCTGTGACCTCTAAAAGTCCCGAACATGTCCTCCTCCTCATCTGCATCATTAAACAAGCTGTCAAAGTCAAAGAAACTGCCACCATCTCCAAAGGAACTAAAGTGATGGAACCTGTTGTTTGCTTGTTGGTGTCTTTGGTGGTGGCCACGTTGGTGGTTGTGCATGGCCTCATCAAACTGTTTGAAGAACTGAGTAAAGTCTGCATGCTGGAACCCACCACCACTGCCTCCAGCACCTCCGGCATTGTCCTCATCACCATACATATCATACTTTTTCCTTTTTTCTGGATCATTGAGAACTTCATAAGCTGAAAACAAAAAAAGTTTGTTGAGACTACAATAAAATGTGAGTATGTGCAATGGCATAGCATGGTACCTGTGGGCCCAGGTTCAAGATTATGTTGGTGGGCCCCCATTTTCCAATAAGACGAATTAAGTGTGTGACAGAACATATCGAGCAGTCTGTATGTATCAATACATTTTCCAGGGAATAAAATCATCACGTTTGAGTTATGACTCCCTTGAAATGAAATTGTCTTAAAACTCAATGTTTGTACAACTTGTAACTGAAATAATTGACTAAAAGTGTTTTTAATTTAACCAAAAAAAAAAATGTGTTACTCGTTCTTGGTTCCCATTATACACATTTTCTTTCCGAAAACACTTCTGTGTGTCCAACTAGTAAAAATTGAACAAAACTCTAGTTCTATAAAAAATCAGTTTAAATTAAATAGTAATCTGTTTAAATTAAATTGATGTCACAGTCATTTACTAATATGTCATTTTTCTGTCCTATTTATTAACAGAGTCAAAAATCAGTGCAAATTTTTTCTGAACTTTTGACTGTTTCTCACTCACTATAAAGAACATCAAGCCAACTTGCTCTGAGTTGTAGAGCCTTTTAAATTATTTTTTTTTATCAATAGCAACTCTGAGAATGACCACTCTTCTGAACAAACTGTCACAGCAAAAGTGAAAATTAACATGCATGCTAACAATGTTTAGAAAACTTGATGATAAAATGAAGGTATCTATTTTTTTTTAAGCCATAAATCGAACTGAAAACTTGTACACATACATGTCTTTGTGGTAGGCTTCTTTGAAGGATTTCATCTCTGAACAATATTCTGTGGCAATATCATCTGTATAAGGTGAGACTTGAAGTATGGTGGCATGATTTAAGTCTTTATCGTTTGCATTTGAAATGAAACTGGGCATTTGGGACTGAAATATGACGAAACGTCCAATAGAATCTGTCATGAAATCGAGACACATTGATAGTTCAGTAAAATTTTGGCTTCGAAATGTATCTGCATCTTGAATTATCTCTTCACCATAGCCAGCTATATTATAGGCTCATCAAATTGTCTTTTAACATCCCAATATTGAGCTACTTCAGAAGCCTCATTTTTACCCTCTCAAAGTCACTTCTCATAAATGGATTACTTCATTATAAATCTCCAGTTGACTGATCACTATAGCACTGTCCAGTCATATTAGAAGCACCAACATTGCCTTGGCCTTGCATTTCATTTATTGACTATGATGATTTTTCATTACTTGGGGTATTTGTTCAGCCAATTCAGCATACTTCCGGTTCTCACGAATGTGCTAAAATTCAATAGTTTTATTAAAGCACTGAGGAAAAAACAAACGCCACCCTCTCACGCACAGTTTGATTAGGACTAGCCATCATTACAATAACGTAATAAAAGCAGTTCCTTGCATAAAAAAAGCAACCCGAGCTGATACACAAATTCTAGTTAACAGCATCTATAGGTTAAAGTTTTGAAGTTAATATAGCCTAACGTTTAGTATAACAATTAGGATATATTTGAAGGAGCTTTGTATTTAAATCCACTTTCACAAAAGTTAATTTCTATCCTTCTTTGGTGTCATCTCCAAGAGCTCATGAGGGCCCCAATAGATCGTTAGTCATGGGCCCAAGTGCAATGAATCCCAAGGGCATTGGATGCTACACCACCGGCTATGGGCCCCAAGTGGTGGAGGGCCCAGGTTCATTGAACCCCTTCGCGCCATGGATGCTACGCCACTGTGTATGTGGTAGGACTGCTGAGTAGGTTCATTTGATGGGAACTAACATGCAAACACATTGCTTGTAAAGGAAATGTGTGTCTATGTATCATCTGAGTGTTACCAAAAGAAATGAAAGCAATTATATTTTTATTTCAAATATCTTGTAATAGTATTCAAATTTTGAAAAAAAAAATCTTTCTTCAATACTCTGTGGAAATAATGTGTACAAAAACTTATCTGGATTACATTTCAACAATTTAAACATTTCTTAAGTCATACACCCCTCCATAAATATTTCTTATCTGTTTCTCATGGGTTCAAAGTTTAAAGTAACAACAATTTTTTAAAACTTTTTGGGACTTGATATTTTGTACATTCTATTTAGCCTACCTTTAGCAATCTTGACAAATTTTTCTTGAGCACTTTTCTCTTTATTTTTATCAGGATGATATTTACGGGCTAGATTTCTAAAGGCTTTCCTTATCTCCTTGTCTGAAGCACCCTTTTTAACTCCCAGAATCTTGTAGTAGTCTTCTGCTGCAGCAACACACACATACATTAGAGTACCCCAAGAAGCAAGCAAGTAAACACAATTGAAAATCTTCATGGTGTGGCTCTGAAAAGGAAATATTAAATTGAAAGCTTAGAGAAAAATATGTATTGTAAAATGTTTTACATGTTTCGGATGTTCCTTCTATGTCTATATAGATTTAATAGATCCTGATGAATCATATTTTATTATACTAGTCTAGAGACTAGAGTCTAATTTAAATTTAACTAATAACTTTAAATAACTAATCATTAATCATAGTAGACCGTCTATACTATAACTAGAGGTTTAAAGTTACAGTGAAGACTAAGTCGAAGCGACATCAACTGATCAAGTCTAAGTAAGAAGTGATTTTTATTAAGCCTTAAAAGTATAAAAGTCATTAAGTTGATTAACTTATCTTAAGACAAGTTAAGACAGCACAAGTTAAGACTAAGACGTCTAAGAGTCTATTAATAATATTTTTAATTTATCTACCTTGATCACCTTTGGAAACAAGCGATATAATTACAGATATATCTATCTATCCTATGCACTGTATGTATAATAATGTAGTAGATCTAGAATCAGAATGAGTTAAATGAGTAACAGTGTCACAGGCAAAGTTCTTATCCTTGCTGTCAAAATTAAAATAATGTGCAGCTCCAATCCAATATGAAAATGATACGTCATTCAACAAATTGGTACACGACAACACTTGCCATTGGGTAGGTAAGTCACATGACTTGGATAATTCAAGAATGTACGAGTTTTCTATTTTCACTTACTAAAGATTGTAAACAAACATGGCTGACCCTGATGATGAGTTGTTATTACCCCTAATCGGGGTTAATCAGAATCCCGATGAGCATGGAGACAATGATGATTCTGACAGAGAAAATGGAATGAATTTGGCGGATTCGGGTACTAGATCTAGACTCATAGACAAACAATAAAGCAAACATAATTCATTAGTGATATTAGCGTAGCCAAAGACGGTTTCGACAATTTAAAAAACTTTTTTAATTTTTAGACATTTAAACTTTTAATTTTAAGTTAACTTATACTCAATTTACTGTTATAGAATCTAGATCTAGTCTTTTTTATTCTTTTACATATAAAATAGGAACATAAAACTATACTAGCGATACTATTCTATTTAATCATCTTAGTTAGGCCAATAGTAGGGCAATATATGAATATTAGAATAGGGACCTCTCAGCTCAAGAAAACATAAGTAGAAGAAACCCAAAATAGAGCAGTGAGATTTATAAAAAATAAATATTCACAGATAGATAGATCTAGAGTAGTTTATGCTATTCGGACACCTATAGGCAGTATAGGCCCAAATTTGAAAGTTTTGACTTTGAATGCGCATTATTTGACAATGGTTCGACAGAAAAGAAAATGAAGTATCAAAATCTTCTTTAGTTACAGGAGAATAAGGGTGATTACTTATATTTGTACCCCTAACCAATATATTCTGTTAAAACAAATTTAAAAAATAAGACCAAGAAATAAAATCTTTGAAAAAAAAGTGAATTGATATATTAAAAAAACCCTCGACAAAAAATAAAAAATATATGTGATTTTGTCATCTTATGAGCCCAAAAATCACTAATAAAACAAATCAGAGATCTGTAGTGTGTTTTATTTTGTTTAATTATAATTCTACTATATTTAAATAGCTATTTATATGCATCAGATAGATAATTTTTATAAATTATAAATGAAAATAGCACTACGCAGAAAAATATTTGCTAAAGTTTAATCACTATAATATATAAGCTATATAAATTTCATAAAAACAGTTTAAACCTTTTTGTAGAGCACTGGCAAATAATCATTTTAAAATGCCTGAATTTAAATGCTTTAAAAATTAGATTGTAAATGAAAAATTTCTTGCATCGGACAATAAAATAAAAAAAACCTTGCGATTTATTTAGAAGTTATTAAAAGATTTTTTACTTAAATTTTTGTGCAGTAATAGCTCTACATTTTAAAAATATAATATAATACTCACTTATTAACTATTAATTTACATGTATACCAATAGAAAAAAACAACACACTGAAAAAAAAAATTAATTAATAGTTCGCAGAGCTAAAAATATGAAAAAAAAATATTTAATATTATTATTTTAAAATATTTATTTTTACTTTAAAATTTGCACATTACAAAGTCATTATAATAAAGATACATTCCCTCTCCATAATCCAGCATTTAAACATTATAAAAGTTAATCTAAATGAAAAATTCCTATCTGTGCTTCTAAAAATAGGACGTGATAGATAGAAATTGACCATTTCCAGTAAATCACAGTGTTGGTTGTTACTAAAAATAGATTTCAACCATCAACTTTGAAAATTAATATCTAAAGAGTGCGCCAAGCTACAAAGTTCAAACTTAGCACACAGATATATATTAACATGCTAAATTCAATAGAATTAGTGAGATTGTTGTAACTATAAACACTTTTACTTTATTTAAAAAATAAAATTTTACCCTTCTTTGTCTTTGTTAATTTTAATATCAAATATCTTTAAAGTGCGCCAAGAGAATCTAATGAAATTTGAAATATGCACATTTCATAATATGATAAATTATTGTAGCAAACAGCATTGTTGTAACTTTTATAGGAAAAAAGTTGTAAAAATGTCAACTATTATTTAAACTTTTGTTAAGAAAAATTTAACAGATTGCCTTCAAAAGCATATAAAAATGATCTCTAATATCTTATGTTTACAAAAAGTAATCACAATTAGTCCTCAAATTAAATACAATATGCTAAAACTTTGATGGAAATGACCACCCCTAAAAAAAGGGTAAAATGTGCTGACACACTTTTCAGCCATTTTTTTGGGAGAAAAAAAATGGATCTAGGTCAGTTTATCGAAGTACCTACTATCTTGGCTCCATCATATTCAATCGACGATGTTCTACTGGATAAAGACATTAACTACATGCTATGGGCATCATGTCATGGCTGCAGAAAAGAGTGTGGGTCAATACCTTGCTGACTAACAATAACAAAGCCTTAGTCAACCAGACCTGTTGATGAGCACTTTGCTATATGGAAGTGAAACATGGTCAACCCACATGGCAGGAAAAAAAGGAAAATATCTTCCACCTCCAATGCCTAGGGCGGATCTTTAAAATAAGGTGACAAGATAAAATAACTAATGAGGAAGTGCTATGAAAAGCAGGGTGCCAGGAGATCTGCTCTGTTTATCAGCATCAGACACCTTGGATGGCTTGGATGATAGAAGGTTGACTTCCACAAGACATTCTGTATGATGATCTAACAAAAGGCAGGTCGTCCACTTTTACAGTATACTTATGTATACAAATTGGACATAAAACTCTTCAAAATCGACACTAACGGCTGGGAAAAAGTAGCACTGGATAGATCCACATGGAGAGTGCGCATAAAGGAAGGGTCACAGTTTGCAGATGCCATACAACAGTAGTGGAAAGAAGGAAGGGTGCAAAGGCACCAGGTGATTACAGATGCCCAACCTGTGACCGCAGCTGTGTATCAAGGATTGACCTCTTTAATCACACAAGAAGTTGCTAAGGGAATGTTTGTCTATCAAGATGTAAAATGTCACACAGAAGAATATTCACATTTAATTAGAGTATCACCATTAGGAAAAAGTTAGAGACTTGAGGACAGAAGAATAAAATGTTTTATAATATAATACATAAAACACTAAACCATAATTTACAAATAGAAAAACAAAACCAAATAAAATGTTCAGAAAGACACAAAGATCGAGGCAATTTTCTTATTACATAAGCTAGAACAAGTTCATACAAATGCTCCTTCTTAACCTAGTGCCATAAGAGAATGGAATGGGTTGCATGAATCAGCCAGGAAAAACAACGACTTAACAGAGTTTAAGTCACTGATTAACAAGCATAACTAGATTGACGCTTGAAATGATCTTTTCATTTGAAGTAATGTCTGTAATTTTTAAGATAAGAAGATAAAATATTCTTTATTCAGACATTCTAGATTTAATACTAATATTTTAGATCTAGTAATAAAACCCATCATTTAGTGATCAAGGTATCATAGAATTAGAACAGAGAATCTCTTTCTAGATGACTTAGATTTTGTCTTCTACATTCTCAGTTCTAATCAATTATAAATCTTTAATATATGTGTTTAAATGAAGATTTAGGCATTGTTTTTTTTTTCCATTTGATGCAGACTCAGAAAATGCAGGCAATGAAGAAGAGAATGAAGAAATGCAAGAGAATGCAGAGCCAGGGGAGGTAAATGGGCAAGTTCTCAATGGAGCAGGTGACAGGGAGGAAGGTGAAGAAGACCAGCCTGGGGGAAGATGGTCCATCAAAGGAATTTTTAGAAGTTTATCAAAGAAGTCTGACAAGTCACAAGAAAAAGTCAAAATTAACTTTGATCAATCTCTACCTTCTACACACTCAGTAAGAACAATATTTAAAACAAAATTCAGTTATATGTTTGAACTTGTAATTAGTAATAAAACTATTTCTATTTTTTGCATTGTTGCCAGTGCATGCTGGAAACTCAATAACATTGTACGCTTTTGATTTCTAATTAAATTAAACAGCTAAAACCATATGAATGTGTCAGAAAATATTTATGTAGTGACTAATTTTCAAATTGTTCCAGGAAGTAATTTAGAACTATTTTTTGAAACCAGATGTAGGAACACAGAATTAAAACAAAACTTAAAAACTTAGTTTAGGAAACTTTTAATAGCAAAACAGAAAAGTGAGTAAAATGTAAGGAGCATACATTTTTGTGTTTAATGCTTTTGATTTCTCACTTTTTTATTAGTATCTTGGAGATGACCTTGAAGAGGTGAGAGGGCGAACAATATTTGAAGAAAATTCAGAAATTATTTTGCCCTTGCTGCTGTTGCCGAATGTAGTTCTGGTTCCTGGGCAAGTTATCCCACTCCAGGTTTACAGGGAACGTTTGGTCGCCATGATTCGCAGAGTTGCAGACAATGACAAGACTTTTGGTGTTATAACAATCAGGTACTTTCATAAATTAAATTTTATATATATATATCTTATCTTCTTACACAATAAAGCAGAAAGTAAGGTGTATGTATGTATGTATTTTACGCATAGAAATCAAAACAGTTTCACCAATCTTGATAAAATTTGGCTTAAATGGGCCTAGGGTACTAACTGGAACCATGATGTATGTAGCCCTAAAACAAACTTAAGACCCTCAAAAAAATAAGTTACCCAACTCTATGAAAGTATTACTATTTCATGGATCTAGGCCATGTTTACATGAGAGAATATCGAAAGGATCTAGATCTAGATGTAATTTTAAGAACTACACTTTGCACAGATAGTTTTTTACTTTGACACATGAAAATACAAAATATAGTCTATTAATTTCATTATTTAATAAAATTAACCTTCAAATTTGAATTTCAAAAGCATTTTGCATAAATTTGTTGCTTATATCTGCGATTTTAGATGTCCTGACGTACTTTATAATGCCATTTATTTAACTAATCGGGTAAACCTGTTTTAATTGTACTTTATATTTCATTCATCTTGCGCTACTTTCGTTTTTAATAGATATGAATGTATCGGCTTGGGGTAAACCCATTTTCGCAAAACTACTTTTATTTTCGTGGCGAAAGAGAAAAACTTGAAAGGAACATTAGCTTAGTTTGACATATATATATAAATCCAATCCACTAGATTAGTAACACACAAACTAAGGCCCGCATATATATATATAGAGAGAGAGTGAGAGAAAGAGACCTATACACATACACATTATATAAATTCTGTACTATAATTTTGATGTATTAAAATGACAGAAAAGATGGAGGTAAAAGTTTTAGGGAATAGTCTTTTAACAAAATTAAGTGTTTATGAAAAGACTGTTTCCTCTAAATAAAATATTAGGATATCTGAGCTAGATTGTCACAAAGCATATATAAATATATATGCTAAAATTTAATGAGATACATAAATATAATGAAAGATGCTATTCGACAGTTGCAGTAAGTTTTCTTGTAGAAAATTTTAGCCAACGTTTTATTTCTGATGTTCAAAAACAATTATTTTAAATTTTCAGTCGAGGTCATGAATATGGCAGCCAAGAGTTTTCAGATGTAGGCTGTACAGCGGAAATATATTCTATGAAACAAGAAATGCATGAACCATCAGGTTTATCAAATGTGATAGTTAAAGCCAGAGGAAGACAGCGGTTCAGGATGATTGAAATGAAATCAGAAATCACTGGGTTAGTATTGATATTCATGTTTTGTTCCTGACAGTAACTTATTTTGGCTACACTTAATTTGCATTTAACATTCTTTTTATATATATTTAGGTTTAAAATTATGCTTTACCTTAATTTGATTTGTTTATTTATTTCTTAAGTTTAAAGTAAAGTTTGAAAGAAACAGATCTTCCTTTTTGAAAATGCTCGTAAAACCCTGTGGTGACATGTATTGCATGTATGTTTGTCTATACAGGCAAGACCAATCATTATAGAAGGCCTAAACACTGATCTGCATAATTGCTACTTGTGGGCAGTGTAGATTAATAGCTTGTTAATGTCAGACCTGTGACATGGCAATGAGCTATTGGTCTAAACTGCCCACAGGTTTCGACATTGCAGGTTAGTGTTGAGGCCTTCTATAATGATTGGTCTTGATACAGGCAAGTGGCTTCTTTGATTTGTCAAATTAGGATTTGGTATCATGGTTTCTTCTTTCTCCATGGAGTCAAAGTTTATCATAAAGATTGAAGGTTTGATTACTGTGCCTCATGCGCTTTCAGCCTCTGTACCTTTTGAAGAATTCTTCTAGAATGTAACTAACCCTAACCTGACCTTCTTCCAGTTTTTGGATTTTAATTTTAAAAGTTTTGTGTTTCAGTTATTGAGACATGTTGGGTGAGTGGTAAAGTGCTTCACTTCCGAACCAAGGGCTGAAGGGGCCCCAGGTTTGAATGCTGGTGAAGACTGGGATTTTTATCTCAGGATCTTTTAGGCGCTACCGAGTCCACCCAGCATTAATGGGGAAAAGTAAAGACAGTTGTCATGCTGGCCACATGACACCCTTGTTAACTGTGGGCCACAGAAACAGATGACCTTTACATCATCTGCTCCGTAGATTGAAAGGGAACATTACTTTTTAAAATTTTATTGGAAATCAATTTTTCAAAAAATTAAATCGTTCATATTACACTCAGGTTTAATTATCAAGTTTCATTATTGTAGAAGCAAGTTAATGTTTTTTTTTTATTTTCTTTAAAGATATAAGCATTACATTTTAAATACCACTTTTTTTTTTTTTTTTTACATGTTTTAGGGAAGTAGTTGGTAAAATCAAAATATTACCAGAGATTTCCTTAAATCATGCTCTTCAGAACACAAGATTGCCATCTCATCGCAAACTTATGGTGGCACCAGTGAATGATTCAGAAGATATGGTCAAAACAGCTGTGGACCGTCAAGGTCGCATTTTGACATCTGTGGACCTGAGACAAAGCCGGCGTCCACTTACTAAACTTTACTCAGCCCATAATACTTGGTGGCCACCCTGGGTGTTCAAATTGTACGATATAGTAAGTGAGAATCATCTTGATTCAAAAACAGCAAGTCTTTCAATTAGATATTGCCACAGTGCAAAGTATAAATCCTTATGCATTTAAAAGTTATTTAGATTTTCAATAAGTAGTTGTTAAGAAGATTACCCTCAACATATCCTTAAGTGATGTTGTGTCATCATATTACCCTCAACATAATCCTTTAGTGATGTTGTATCATCATATTACCCTCAACATATCCTTAAGTGATGTTGTATCATCATATTACCCTCAACATATCCTCAAGTGATGTTGTATCATCATATTACCCTCATCATATCCTTAAGTGATGTTGTATCATATTACCCTTAACATATCCTTAAGTGATGTTGTATCATCATAAAGCAATGAAACTCTTGGGTATTAATTTTTGTTTGAAATAGTTTTTGTTGTTGTTTTTTTTTTGGTGCCAGATAATAAAAGTTAATAATGTACTGTCACTGCACAATCACATTTTAGGACTGGCTGACAGAGCAGATTAAAGCAGAACTCCACAGCTGGTGTCCGTCATCTTTGCCCCCAGATCCTATAGATCTTTCATTTTGGGTGGCACACAATCTTCCGGTCAACAATGATGTGCGATTGCGTCTACTTATGTTTGACTCTGTTGTTCAGAGACTGCGGTTTGGTCTCAGCGTTATACGTAAGGTAAAGAAATTAAACTTTTCTTTGAAAAAATAAACCTCAGGGAAGGCTTTTACTCAGAAGTCAGAAATGAAAGATTTGCTCTTAACTGATCCTTCTGTACTATGATCTCCAACCAACTAGATGATAATTTAATCACATCTGTCTATTATGGAAACCGACTCTTTAAGTCCTGCCTGAGTTACCCCTTTTCAGCAAGGCCAGAGGCTGAGCATATGAGAGATTCCTCCCTATTCCTATAATGTATTGCAACTAACTGTAAAAGAACAGTCAATACAAGTGTACAGCCTCCTTTATGGACGCCTCACTGTGGAACATATCCTCGTTGATTGCCCCAGATACCAGGATGTCAGGGCGAAATATTTTAGAGTCACTAATTTAAATACACTATTTGATAATGTCGACCCTGGGAAGGTACTGGGCTTTATCCGGGAAGTGGGGCTATCTACGAAGATCTGATTTATGAATTTGTGAACATACACTATTTACATTAGATTTTTACCAAATATTTAAATTTTTACTACCTTTACTATTTTAACTGTGAATAGACCTTGATTTTAATGAT
Organism: Biomphalaria glabrata; assembly: GCF_947242115.1. Lineage (NCBI taxonomy): Eukaryota > Metazoa > Mollusca > Gastropoda > Planorbidae > Biomphalaria > Biomphalaria glabrata. Next base: position 17,772,004 of record NC_074714.1, on the reverse strand, counting down.
ATGACTGTATAGAATCTGGCCCTGTTGTTTAGAGAGAGAGTAGTCCTTAAAGGACTGCAGGCACGACATGGCCTAAATTGTGCCGATGTGCCTCAAATCAAACAATCAATCAATCAATCCTTTATGGAACCGCATTGCAGATGGTGTAGAGAGTTTTGTTTCATCCTCACCACACTCAATGCTTGTTCACTAGAACGTACTATCGGAGCCCACTGGAGAATGGCTTCCCTTCCTGTTAGCCTATCTGTCTCCACTAGCTGACATTTCCAGGAGGGTGCAGTGATGAGGCCTTGAATGTACCCTCTAGAAGACTCGGCCACTTTGATGTTTGGCATTCTCCGTGTTTGCAGTCTGCTTATATTCATCTTTTCTTTGTTAGTTTGCATATGGTAAGACTCACCAAACTTCTCTGTCAAATTGAGTCTTCATTTCTACCTCCTTTAGAACATATTTTTTGTTTACAACTAGTCTCCAGTCAAGGTTATCATGAATACAGACACTGAAGTACTAAAGATTCTTTATGATATAGAAATTTAAATAATTTTTGTTGTGCTTATTAACTTTAACACCTTTTTTAAAACAGTTTCCTACTATTTATCAAGATGTTTTTATTATTACTTTTATGTTCTATAAATATTTACAGTAATTCTTTGTTGTTGTTTTTTTTTCCTGGGCTCCTCTCATAGAGTGGTAAGTTACTCTGTTGTGAATCGTGCCAAGAAGAAATTGCCAGCAAAGAATCAGTGTTCTCTATGAGCAGAGAAGGGCCCCTAGGGGCCTATGTAAATCCAGGAGGATATGTCCATGAAATGTTCACAGTTTCCAAAGTGCAAAATCTGTACAATGTGGGAGGTTCGTCCACTGAACACAGCTGGTTTCCTGGGTAATAGTCATAGTGATTTTGGTTAAATTAAAGGATGTTTAGGTTGATATGTGTTTAATGTTTTTAATTGACATAGAAATAAGTTTAATGTTTTTAATTGACATAGAAATACTCTTAAAGAAAGAAATGTACAGCAATCTTAAGGTAGACAAAAGTTGTAAAAATTTTTATATTTGCAAAATTTACTGTATTGTACGAGAACAATCTTTTTATTTATTTTTGTAAAGTATCAGTTTAAATCAATTTACTAAAAAAATTCAATAGAATATAAATCTTTAAAAAATTTTTTTTTTTTTAAATTATTTTTAACCTTTATTTTGAGATTACAGTGGTAATATAATTTACTCATTAAAATGTAGAAATTTTCCTGTCAATTATTTTTTGTTTCATTGTTAATTTCATGGTTCTTAAAATTTAGTACTCTAAAAGTATGTTCTGTATTAATCAATTAGGTTAGCATTAAAAAACTATTTGCATAAAAAATGTATGGGGAATCATTTTGTAAAACTTTATATCATTATTGTCATAGATAGTAATCTTTTTTTCCAATAGCATGCATTAGAACTGTCTTCATACTCCACACTTGTGGTACAGTAAATGTTTTACCTATTCTTACTTGTGTTCCTTTCTTCTCAGATATGCCTGGACTATTGTACAGTGCCGAGGTTGTCACTCACACATGGGCTGGATGTTCACCGCTGCCAAAAGAAATCTCTCGCCTAAAAAATTTTGGGGTCTGTGCCGGTCGTCCATCAAGACAACATTCGGAACTGTTTCTAACGATGAAGGCGAGGAGACAGAAGGCTATATCATGTGATTTTAGAGACATACTGCCCTGCTTGTAAAACAGAAAGTCTTTCATCATTCAAACGGAAACAAGAAAGCATGAAGTTCATGTCTCAAGACTTTTAAGTGGACTTGTCTTTCAAGATTGCTTCGATTCATGGAGTTACTTTGTTTCCAAAAATGTACATAACAGATGACCTGATAAGTCTTTCTCATGGCATTCACTTAATTGTATCACATTTGTTCTCCCAGTCCATTTGTTCTTTTTCCTTATGTGCTTTCACAGGGGATTTTTAGGACAAGTAAAAATCTTAGAGAGATTATCAGCATTAGAATCTCATCCTGCTTATTGTTCAGTGTGTACCAGCTTAGCAGATATAGTCAATACTATCAAATGATATTCATAATAAACTGACATGTAACATGTAATCTCCAGGTGAACCATAATTATTCAAACATTGATGCAAGCCCTATCAATGTTATTAATAAAAATCAATCTTTTCATTAGGCTCATTTCCATATGATGCTTTACCGTCATACATCATCAAAGCTATAATTTTGAGTTAAGGGAGAGCAACTCTCCATTCTTACCTTATTTTCCTTTGTTCTTTGATTTGTTTAGTTTTTAATGGTTTTCTTTGATTTTTTTCTCATGTCCACAATTTGTATCGAATTAATTTGACATTTTATTTGTATCCAGCATTGTTAAAGAACATGTAATTATTGCTTGATGACTTATTGTAAATATGTATTTATGCAAAATAGTGTAGTTATCTAAATGCATTTAGTTGAAAACAAGAAATGAAGTTGAATTTTGTAATTTCATATCTATGTTTCTAAAGAGAATGACTGCTGTATGTAGCAGGAATGATTCTTAGGCTTTATATTTATTGAACAGACTGGGTGTTCAAGTGCTTTACTGCTAATTCAAAGGGCATGTGCTCAAAGTCTAATGAAAGTATCAGAATATTTACTCTGATGATTGGGTCAAGGCAGTTTTGCACTATCTTTGTTTTGCATTGACCACCCAAATAGATTCATACTCTAACATCATCTGCCCTATAGCCTGCAAAATATTGAAAGGGAGCATAATTTGTCTTTTATTGCAAATTTAGTTTGTGTTTCCTTTCTGAGGTATCATTTATTTATAATTTGTTTAAGTCTACATGCCAGGTAAATACATACCCTCCTCTCTTATATTTTCTTTACTAGTTTGTCCTTACTCATGACTGTCTATTTAGACTCGTCATTTTCATGCTTATTATGATAGACATCTTATCTTGTAAATTACAGATGGGATGATAGGGTTAGACAACACACTCAATAGTGTAAAGACTCAGATACTATGAAGTTCTTAGCTTCTTCCAAATAATGTTTTTTGTTTGTTTTTTTAAATCCCAAATGGAACATAAACATTTAGACTGAGGTTATTCCTGGGCTGAAAGAATATGTTTGTTACATGTAGATGTCTATCAAATACTGTGTGAATAGTGACTATATCTATGAAATGATGTTTCCAAATCATCAAAATGTGACATCACAGATTTGAACAATAAATATAAACTGTATTTATATTTTGTGTACAAGTTGTATTTCCTTTTTATTAGTAGCACATTCAAATTCAAAGTTTTTCTACTAAGCAAGTCCATAGACCTGAAAGGTCTTGTTGTATAATGCCCAAATGATGGCCCCTCCAAACTATCTGTCCACAGTGAATAGGAAGTTGCATAGACTTTTAGTTTCATTGGAGTTTTTCCTGGTCATGTTACTTGTGACATTTGTGAAGAAATTTATATAAAGCCCCAAAACTTTGGGCACCTCTGATCTAGTTATTAGAAATTAATCCTGAGAGTCTGTGCATGCAGTATAATGTATGCTACTGATGTAAAGGTAGAGAGTAGTACTGCATGGTTTTTACTATCCTTTGTTGAGCCAAATGCTATTTCTATCTCAATGGTAATTTGACTTTTTGATCTAGATATAGATATCAAGGAAATATTTCACTTCAATAACTAGTAGCAGACAAAAAGTTCCCTTTCAAACTAAAAAATTAATTGGTTGGTTTGGGTCATATGATAACAATGATTTTAATTGAAATATATTTCACTTTTATCTATATTTGAATTTCAACAAATATGAACCTAACAAGCAAAAAAAAAGCTGATTTTAATTTAGACTAGACATTATATTATTAGTTTCCTTTTTATGGAAAAAAAATATAGAAAGTAGTAACAATTTTTAGCGGCCCTGAAAGAGGAAAAGACGCTATTAGTTTTGTGTGGAATGTCTGTCCGACCCATTTAGAACTCGTAAACAAGAAAATATAGTGAAAATCTGACACCATAATATTTTAAACCATTCGAAGTTCTGATGCAACGGCTACTTTTGTCTTTTTCAAAGTGAAAAATCAAACTTTTTAAATCTCATATGCAAGCAGATTTTTCATAAAAATATACCAATTTTACAACTATTCACTACACGGGAGGCTTTTTAGAAGGGGAGATGACCTTTCACCATATGTTACGCATATTTATGCAAATAGTTTTAGATTTTTTGTCAAAAATTTTTTTTTTTACATTTGTATTGCTAAGTTATGTAAGTTCTGTCATACTAACTACTACATTTACATAAAAAAAGTTTTTTTAATGAGAAAAAATCTATTTAGTATGCAGATAAGTTAGACATAATTTAAAACAACAATTAATAAGTAGTTTTTCATATCGCTTGAATGTTATAACTGCAAACATGACACACAAAGGATTCCAATAAGAGACATCAATCAGTTATGCCAGGTTCATGTCTAACTTCACATTCACTTTTCCTTTGGTCTTCTGGACCGCTTGGGCACCACACAAGATGTCAAACTTCTTTCTCCATTCTTCTCTTTCATTTGTCTTTCATAGAATTTAATTCTGATGTTCTTTCTGAAAATACTGAAACCTGCCTTTTTACCTGCTTGGGTGGACCACTTCGGGGGCCGATTTAGAGTTTGTGTTTCCACACAAACTGTCTTTGTAACCTTGTTTTTATCTAAATATGAGATGTTGGATATTTCTTCTAAGAGTTTTAACTCTCCTAACTGACGATACTGATGTTGATTTGATCCCCATTAAACTATATTGATTTTTGGATTTATAAACTTTAATTAGTATTTTGTTAAAAGGGAATGCTTTCTCCAACAATTTGATACCAAATAAAACATCAAATAAAACATTTTCTGATAAAAATCAAAAAAGTAATTGTAGTTTAATCATAACAGGATAGTGAAATACAAATGAGCAAAACGAATGCTATCGAAAGAGTTGAATAGATCTAGTAATTTTTTCTGTCAAGAGTCTTGGAGTGATGTACCTTTGTTTCATCTATTTATAGCTCAGCATGACAATAAATCCCAATGGTTCTTATTCAGGGTAGTGTGAAACAAACAATCCAGAACATTCTGTGTATGAATAATATTAGACATCAAATAACTAGATAAAAATGCCTATTTCATTTGGTGCCATTGGTTTCAGTATAACTCTAGAAGTGCCTCATTTTCTTACTGTATCTTGTGTGAGGTTTATTAAAATCTTCCCACTGGATGTAAAGATGCTGGAAACTTTCCACTTGTCATGATTTTATGAAGAGCAAGTTCCAAAAAAAAAAAAAAAAGAGTTTTGCTCTTCCTTATTTTTGTAATTCTTATTGTAGAATGTAGGCCTATAATACTTTGTTGCAAAGGGAAAAGATCGTCTCTTGAGACTTAAAATGCCAGAGTGTATACTTATTGCCAGAGTATATACTTATTTTGGTTCCGCAAGGTTGTCATTGCCGGAAGTGGTAATGGATGTAAGCACTCCTCTACCTATAAAATGCTTGCTAATGGCATGCGTCTCAAATAGCCTCTGACAACCAGTCCAACTCCTGGCCTTCATGTGTGGTTCAGATATTGAGTCAGGCGGAACTGTTCTCCTTAACAGGAGAAGGGGCAAAGGCGAGTAACTGGCGCCTTAACCAGTAAGCTTCAGGAAGGAGGGGCTCGTTAGCCATGGCTGGCTACCCACCTAGGAGAAGGAAAACTCTGAATTCAAACCTCTGTTGCCTTGCAGCTATATCCAATCATGGGAAAGGCTTCGGGAGTCAACTCTGAAGAAAAATCAGGAGCTGGCGACCCTAAGGCAGTTTGAAGCACCCAGTGCTACACCCTGGCAGAACCTGCGAAGCCGCTGACCCCAAACTGTATCGAAACTGCTGTTCTTTTGGATACATCAGCTGCATGGAGGGGGTGGGGAACTGATGTGTGGGCGACATCGTTCTGACTACAGCTAATGCCTAGGCATTCATCTCATTTACATGAGATGATCCATTGTTGCTTCGCGACTGAAGGAGGTCATATATACTTATTTATATTATCTGTTATGTTCTTATGATAATGTCCCTATCAATAACACAAAAAAAAAATATATGACAATGCTGAAGTCATAAGCTTTGCACACAATTAACACCAGGCTCTAGTGTTATATAACTTTGTTTGTAATTTTTATATACCAAAGTTAAATTATGCTAAATGAGTTAAAGACACTCAAAGGAAATGCACACAACTAAAAGTTAAACAATAATAAATACTCCAATAATAATTTTTTTATATTAAATAAATATTTATATTACAAAAACGTACACAGTTAAAAGACATTGTATTTATGAGTTGGTCTGTGTGACTGCATAATGTTGGGCCTTTTGTTGCACCTCAATGCCAATGACACTTACAATTTTTTGGACACTTGAGCTTTAACACTATATTAGGTAATTATGATATAGATATTTTGGTTATTTGATAACTAAAAATAATGGTGGTCAACAAGCTCTCTAACCCAGGGCTGGACATCTATCTGGTCAAATGTTGAGCATGGAACCAAGGGGTTGCTGTGGATGAAGAAATTCAAATAAAAATGTACTGGATGTCAAATCAACAAAAAAAAAAAAACTTGTGATGTATGGAAATTAAGCCTCCCAAAGTACTCTGCTTATGATAACCTGTTACACTTTTTAGAGATCATTCAGGTTTAAGTTCTGTGTGTAGTCGATGAATGAACTCTTTATGTTGTGTCTGTTCTATTTATGTGTATGTTTCTGTTGTATTGTCTTTATATGAGAAAAGAGTCCTTGTAATCATAACAAATTTCCATAAGGATCAATAAAGCAGGTTAGTCTTAGATTTGGATGTACTCAACATACTTTTAATTGAGTGCACTAAAAATAGGAAAATAAAATGAATACAATAAATAAATGTGTGAAGTACTTAATCACTATTCCAAATTTCAAAAGCAATCTAGTTTCAATTTAAAAGAAAAACATAAATCATAAAAGAATATTTTAAATAATATATTCTATGTGTATTTTTTTCTATACTGCACTAATTCAACTTAATACCACCACATCAGTCAAGTACAATTACTTTCCCTTGTTTAATAACAAAAAAAAATAATTACCAATAGTTAATTAACTGATTGGTTAATTTAAAAAAACTATTGATTCTTGTTTTATCAGGTAAGAGAAATAAGTGCAAAATTTCAGCTTGATCTGAGATTGGATATCAGAGAAATAGCTTATTGTACAAACTTTGGTTTACCAGACAGACAGAAAGCTTTGTAAAAATGGCCGATTGATCTATGGCAGTGGTTGAATGCACCAGGCCCTAAATGATTTGAAAAAAACTAAAAACTTACTCAGGCGAGACTTTAAGCCAGGTGTTTTCTTGGATGACTGATAGCTTACCACTAAAACACAACAGGGCATTACTTGAGAAGTCTAAGATAGCTGCCAATTGGTCTGAAAGGATAAACACACAACATTGATTTCAGACATATTATATACTAAAAGTCATTGGACTTAAAGTACTTTTAAAAGGGCAGGGCTTTTGCACAAAGGTATTAGCAACATTATCTTGTACTTATGTACAACTCAAAATAATATATATACTATATATAATGTTTTGATAGAGAGAGTGAATACAATATTGAAAAATTGTCATTATATTGATGTCCTCACTCATTCTCCATAATTGTATAGAAATTCTGGGCATATATAATTTATAAAAAAGGGGACACTAAGTGCTTTTTATTACAAACAGACTTTTCTTTTGCATACCATCATTAAATCCCTGAGGATATTGGTGTACATGTGTGAAAAAGAAACGGTCTCCAAACTTGAGGTCAGAAAACTGGTCAGCTATGATGTGGCCAAATGTTTCACCTACCACACCCCTTGTTACTGAAGGTTCACAGATTCCTCCAGGGTACAAGTCTACATCATAGATATTCCTTGATGTAGAAAAATGTTGAAAAGAATATGTAACTTTGTCATATTTATTTGTTATATATATATATGTCACAACAATAAACAAATGTAACATCTAGGACCTGCATTTTTATACTTATTATATAGAAACACTACTAAAATTCATATGTATAAGCACATCCCAATCACACATTTTTATTGAACTGTTTAGATTGTGATAAATACTTTGGCTCTTCTTGAATACTTTGATTCTAAAAGAGTAGATCTAAAAGTACAGCCTCAGACATATATGATTATGTCCAATGAATAACATAGTTAATCAAATCTTGATTGGCCATTGCAGATATTGTAAGTTGACTTGGAGTGTCCTCAAGATAGAACCAAATTTGAACCATTCCTCAGTTCCTGATTCCATCCTCTTTCATCTTTGGGGAGGTCTGGGCTAGGAGGTAATAATATTATTTTCCAAAGAAATAACTGAAGTGTATAAAACATTCCAACAAACTCCATCTGCCTGTTTGAACAAAATTCTGTCTGGGAAAGATCCAAGCAAATGTACATTTTGACATCCCTATTACCAATGTCTCCTTGTGGCAAATTTGAGATCTGTTTACCCTTTCTGGACATATAGTTATTTTGTATGTCAAAGAACAATAATTTCTGTTTCTTAAATAATAATCTCAGCACATCAAGTTAGAATGATGTAATAATAGGTTCTCAAACCTAAAAACCTTTAACAAAATACAAACTACCTGTAGAGCTGACTCAAAATTTGTGAACATTGTTTGCTGAAATCTTCAAAATCTGTAAGAGGTCTGGTGATGAAACAATAAAAAATCAAGCTCAACATTAGGGTTTATTAAAAGAAATCTTTACAAATCAAACAGAAACATAAAACTAAAATGCTATTTGACTTTAGTTAGACCAATATTAAAATATTAATATATAATATAAAATATGCATCCTCTGTTTGGGATCCCTGAACTCCAGAAAACAGAGAAACTAGAACAAATACAAAATAGAGCAGTGAGATTTATTAAAAAAAAACGAATATTCAAATTTGATTAGAGTGACGCCATTAGTAAAATCAGTAAACTTAGTGACACTTCATGACAGAAGAAGAAAAAGTAAAGTAGCTAATACTCAGAAAGACATAAAGATAGAGGCACATTTCTTATTTCGTACGCTAGAAAAAAATTTGTACAAGTGCTCATTCTTCCCCAGTGCAATTAAAGAATGGATTGGGTTGCCTGAATCAGCCAGGAAAACCAACGACTTAGCAGAGTTTAAGTAATTGATTAACAAGCATGACTAGATTGACACATGAAATACATAGCATGTAATTATTATTATATTCTTTTTTTAAGTAATGTGGTAAGTAATATATAAGATAAGAAAAATAATATAAATGTATGATAAATGTAGGCAGCTTACATAAGTTGAAGTAGATACACGTTAATTAGACTGCGATCATGTAAGCCTATTTCTGTAACTCTCAGTTAAATTTTCATAAATGTTATTGCGTGCCGAAAATGTAAATAAAATATTTATTTACTTTTATTATTTCTCTAAAAGGAGTTAGCCCCAGACTCTAGTTGACCCTCAAAATATTGATACGCGTTCTGCACTTGTCTTCAATATTAAATATAGTTTATCTTTCAGCCAAACAACCTCTTTATAACTGCTGTGTACCCCCACCCCCACCCCCACTTACTGAATCCATGTACTTATAGGCCACCCTAAGCTTCACCTTCCCTACGCTGGTATAGAACATAGCAGGTGCCTTAAAGAAAAAGTCTATAAAAAAAAAGTAAAGATTACCTTAGATTGTATTTTTTCCTCCAGTGCAGGTAAGCAGGGATGCCGTGGTCTCGTCCTCTCTGGATGTTGACAGAGGCCAAATCAAGTGCCTTCTTTGGGCCTACCTTCGTTTCGAACAGGTGTTCTGTGATGCCGTTGGCGAAAAATCTGTCAAACGAAAAAGAAACAACAAAAAAAAAAAACGAATGAGTTCAGGTCCCTAAGTGTATGACATAAATTAAAAACAAACAATAGAATTTTGGGGGGAATTTTCACACTAAATGTTACTTTTTGTTTGCATTTTGATTTTTAAGATCTCATTTACGTTCTTTAATACGGTACAAAAAAATAACATACAATGTCAGAGATAAAGAAGAGAAAGCGATTCGCTGAAATGTGTTGGCGAAATAATGGAATCTAGAGAAATTTTTAAATAATCAAACAATGCTATGAATGCAATATTGAACAAAAAAATATTTTAAAATACTTTTAAAAAATCGTATATTAAGCGTAGGCCTAATGGTATCAATTAGGCTTCTTTGGATCAGTTATGAAATTAAGTTTGTAATAGATCTAAACTTAAAATAATAAATCTGTGCGTTTAGAAATATTTATAACAATTGTTTTTGTTTAGCGCAATTTCATTCTTTTAGCTTTCTCAATTCGCTACGATCCTATCACTTAGCCTACTTGTCAAGACCGATTAGCAAACGGTTGGAGAAGAAAGAAAAGAATATCTGTTTGAATGTTACCGTGTTAATGTATTTATATATTTTTTTAAAAAGGTAACGACCTGATTTCGAGGGCATAAGCCTCTTCAAGAAAATAGATGGTTTTATATTTATCTTTTTTTAGTTTCAAACTTTAAAGCGGCGACCTATTTATCTTTATAAACGGAACTAAGTCAAACTATACCACCACATCAATCAAGTACAATATTTATTTCTTGTTCGATATCAAAGAAAACAATGAATTACCAATGGTTAATAACTGATAATTCTTTTTTATTGCTTCTTGTTTTGTCTGTTAAAAAGATATTGTGAAAAGTGTCAGGTTGACCCGAGATTGGGAGTGGAAGAATTAACGTGTAGTCTACAAACTTTATACCAGACAGAAAGATTGAGTTGAGATACGTTTAGTAACAATCATCGTTGCTTACTAAACAAATACAACACATGACTTTACGCTACATGGAAAAGAGCGCAAAAACGTGTACAATCGAAGTAGACAATAACAATAATAATAACAACAACACTTGTCTTCGATGCAGATTTTGTTTTCGCTGTCTACGTCTGTCCTCGGCAGTGGATTTTCTTTCATGTTAAATGTGTATTCTTATATTATCTTACATATATTGTGCGGCATTTGTAAGTGATCTCCAGCTATATGGTTATAAAAATACTTCGCTTTTCAACATTTCCGCATTCTATACACCAGAAACACCAAATTAGCTTGATTTTTATGGATTTGATCCGTGTATGAGAATCTATTAAGGCAAATATAAAAGTAGAGCAACTTTTTAAACAAATGTTGCAGAGATTTTTGTGTCGGACCATAACAAGAGTTTCTGACATTGTTCCATGATTAGATCTTCGTAATTGCCATAAGAATTGAGTCTAAGACTCTTGGAACTATAGTCTTGTGGAAGCTTGCCCTAAGTGTTGAGTCTAAGACTCTTGGAACTATAGTCTTGTGGAAGCTTGCCCTAAGTGTTGAGTCTAAGACTCTTGGAACTATAGTCTTGTGGAAGCTTGCCCTAAGTGTTGAGTCTAAGACTCTTGGAACTACAGTCTTGTGGAAGCTTGCCCTAAGTGTTGAGTCTAAGACTCTTGGAACTATAGTCTTGTGGAAGCTTGCCCTAAGTGTTGAGTCTAAGACTCTTGGAACTATAGTCTTGTGGAAGCTTGCCTCCATCTGCCTGTTTGAACAAAATTTTGTCCGGGAAAGATCCAAGCAGATGTGCTTTTTGACATCCCTATAACCGATGACTTGTATCCCAAAGACGATTAATTGTGCTAGAAGCGAGGCCAAAGGCCGAGAAAACAGGGGAATCTCTCCCATATTATTTCTCTGTACCACATGTGTAGATGTCCGCCATAAAAATGGCCCCTTGAGGAATGGTATGTAAATAGCGACGAATTTGCTGGGGATTTTTTGTCCATCCCCGCCAGTGCAACGAAACTCCAACGGGGGGTTCTATTTTGCTTTACAGGCCTTGTCTCCTCTAACGACCGTTTCCACCCGAGCGCCACTTTAAGGCTAAGGTGGCTTGCCCATATCATTAGATCTAAACCTGTTGTGTATTTTCGGCACTTAACTGTCATATAAACTTATATTTATATAGAAATGGAAAAGAAGATAAAGAGTTGAGAATAAGGGAGGCGATTTACTCCATATTACACTAGTTCTAATCCATTGGTCTACTCTACATTAGCTTAACCATTTGATTGGAATTTAATAATTATTTACTTTATTATTTATAGAGTGTTGTCTATGTAATAACCAAATACCAGCACGTAAGAATGGATTGCTGTATGCAAAGTAATTGCAGTAAAAAGTTTTATGGGTAAACCACCGTTGATACAGCCTGATCGTGTGGTATACCATAATTACGTGTTCGCAATGGACCATAACCACAAACCATTCCGCCACCATTCCCCGTCGAGGTTTAGGATGAGATATACTCTTATATATCTTGAAATCGGAATTCAGTCCAGTAGATCAGTAATACCCGCGGGTCTTATCCGGCTTGTCCAATATAAAATACGGTGAAAACGGGTTTGTCCGATTTGTTAAAAAGTTTCGTTATTTAATAGAAATACAGCTAGGTACTTTTAGGGCCCTACTTTTTGGGAGAGTCATTAAACAAACACGCTCTAAGAAACATTTATGCCAAGTTTTATCAAGATTGGTCAAACTGTTTAGACGTTTATTCGGGACATACATACAAACATAGCCTACGCCTTACTTTCTGCTTCATATTATAGATGAAACATTAATTTAAAAAATAGAGGCTCCGTTATGTTAATCACATAAGAATGAGAAAGATAGTCTCTCCAGACACAAAATGTGCGAGGCCCTGCTATCTAGCAACTTACTACATTGAACAGTTTACGTATTGTTGTTCTCTAATCCTACACAACATCCTATTCCTACCTGTCAAAGTGGACACCTTTAGAAGTATTGAGCATCCCAGCAATGATATCCTCGTGACTGTCGATAGAAGAGTCTGGGATAAAGAACTCGTCTTTAAAGAATTCTTCCGCTCCATTGACAGTATACGAATTAGAGATGAGAGTATGGCCAAATCTGTAGGCTCCTGTCATATTAGAAATACAATAAATGGAATAGATATAGATATTTTGTCTGATCATGTGATGAAAGTTATGGTTGCAATAGTGTAAAGCAATGGAGTCCACAATTTTCAGGAACAATAACTTTTGAAGATACAGTGAATATAGAATCAATATTGTGTTAACTCCGTTATCTTAGCGCACAACAATCTTGCCAAATCAACTGGTTTAAAAGTCATCAATACTATCTGCCAGTTTCACTTTCCTCCCCTTTGGGCTAACTTGACAAATTATTTTCTGAAGTTAACAATAGCATTGAAGCATACAAGAAACAGCATGTGCTACAAACAAATGCATATTTTACGTATCTAATGCCTAATGAAAAAAATCAAATGTATCTTTTTTCGATTTTTTTTCAAACTAAAAAAATATCATAATAATTATTATTAAAAAATTTAAATTATCAAATTTATTACATGGCTAAAAAAAAGAACATAAATGTTTTGTTCTCATACGGTAGATTTAAAGACTGAACTTTTATTGTGCATATGGAACGTTTCTGTTGTGACAGTAATTAAAGGACAAAGTACACAAGAAATGTGCAATCAAAATTCATCACCATCATCATTATTAAACTCTAATTATTAGAGTGAGGGCTTGAGAGGTTCAAATCCTCTCTTGTAAAAGTAGTGGACAGAAACCGTGCTGTTTGGCGTAGTGCATTCATGTCACCGTGCTGTTCGAGAATTTGTGGGAAGCCGCGATCAAAACTAGACGATGACTAAAACATCATGACCAAACGTTTCTTCTCAGTTCTCATATCCAAAACTGTGTGTATGGAAATATCTAGTTTCAAAAATTCTGTTTTAAAAGCTTTCATTTTAACACCAATAAGATAGATAGATAGATAAAGCTTGTCTTCGAGTCCGAAGATTAGTGAGGAATGCAGTATTTCCAGTGGCTGCGCAGTCCCAGCTGAGACCTACATATTTTGCCACATCCAGGGCAAGCATAACCATTGTCCGAAGGTGGTCGATTTAGATTTTCTTTTCGCCGTCTGCGTTTGTCCTCGGAAGCAGATTTTCTTTTGGTCTCAAATGTGTATCCCGCGGCCTTCGTGAGTGACCTCCAGCTGTCTCGTTCTGAGGCCGCATGCAACCAGGTGCTCTTTTCTATGTCAGCCAAGGAAAGTTGACGCCTAACGCCAATAAGGTACCGGTAGTGTCCACAAATTCAAACCAAGATTTCAGTCAGTTATTAATGCTCATATTCTAAATGATTTTTACGCTACAAGTGTATCTAGCTATTCAAACTATACATACACAAAAACGCTTTCAGCACTTTCCATTCATTTAATTTATTTACCAGAAAAATCTGAACGTGCTGTTGTATGTTCGAGAGCCCCAAGACTAGTGAAACAATTCATTACAGTCTAGCAGACGACTTACCTGCAAGAAATCCATTGGCGATTCTAGGATCAATGTGAGGATTATATTTACTTCTGGTGTCACAACCCAGGTCAAACTTAACGATCAGTTCCGGTCCCACAATGTAAGGGAGGTAGTCACAAAAAGCGATTTTCTGGAAAATAGCTCCCACAATTTTTCTCGCTTCCTGAAGAAAGTATATTGAGTTATCTGCCTTAATGATAGGTCATGCGATAAAGTGAAAATAGATTTGAATAACAAAACAAGCCTGCTTGATAGAGTAGTAGGTGTGAGGAAGAGAGGAAGTCAAAAGACAAGATTGGAGGAAAGACAAACTCCTTAATAGGTTTATGATTCGCAAAATAAATGCATCGAAAAAATCGAGACAAACAACCAGTGTAGCAGGTACCCGGGAGCCTGCGTTCAAGAATAGGATTGTGTTCCGCCTCCACCAATTAATTAATTAAAACGCCAGAATTGTTGAGTGTGACCAAAAAAAATCGCATGGAAAATATTTTGTAAAAAATTTTTAAATAACAAAAGTGTAAGGAAAAGAGCCTCGAAATCAGCTGCCTAATCCTTCAAAAGTTTAACTACCTTTTGTATTTAAAACAATTAATTACAACTCCATGTATTGTCAGCGACTATGAGAAATTGTGCAAAATTTCAACTTGATTCGAGGATGGGAAATGGGAGAAAAAAAAAATGGACACGATTTGTACCAGACAGACGGAGTGAGTTAATATAAGCTTTGTAAAAAAAATCAAAGGAATCATATTTACACTCTATCAGTGCAGTTAAGCAAACGTTGATACACAGGAGATCCTATCATTACACTCAATGCTTGGACGCTTCTTACACGTAACGAACGCTCGTGGGCCTCTATTAGTCGGGGCTCTCTATGCAATGAATTTGCGTCTTTGTTGCTACGCTTCTGGACAGCTAGTGTTGAATTGTGAAAGTGATACCTCAAGGACCACAAACTCATACATTTGGATGTAGAATGAAAGTCTGGTGGATATCAAAGCTCCACTAAACCAAATATCTTGCAGAGATAAATATAATGTCTGTTTTTTTGAATAAACTCCCTACGACAACTAATACACGCAGAGGCGTAGTGGGCAAGAAACTTTATTCGCGCCCCCCCCCCATTTTCCATTCCCCTGAGGGTGGCGCCCGGGGCATTGTGCCCTCCTTAGTCCCCCCCCCATCACTACGCCTCTGTATACACGCTCCACAAGAACTCGACATTGATCATGAAACCGATTCAGCCACGAAAATCAAAGACTTAGTTCATTTTAAAACACTGATTAACATCAACTGACATCATCAAAGAATCGACAGGCCTGTCAGTGAATAAAATTCTATCCAAGGCAAATGACAGAGAGGAATGAAGAAAGACAGTTGACAGTTCTTGTGTGGTGCCCCAACGGTCCAACGGACTAAGGGATAGGTGAAGGTGATTAACATTACTGACTACTTAAACAAAAAATATGCATAAGAAGATATATATATATTTTGTACATCTGTATATCACATCACATTCCAGTGGCCCTACAGCCCATGGAAGGCCCTACATCTGTATATAATAAGACTAGCCAAATATTACCCACGGCCTGCGGGCATTAGTTGAGAGTATTACTGGTATAAAATCGAATAAAAGCAGAGTATGAAAATAGGTTTACCCATTTAGCCGACATGATATGATCAAATATAAATACTGTGAAACGGGTTTACCCTATCTGTTAAAAAGTTTTAATAGAGATGTTAATTTAGATATTCTCAATAAACATACTCTATGATCTAAAAAACATTTATTCTAAGTTCTATCAAGATGGTCAGACGGCTTTGATTTGTATGCGGGACATACATACATTCATAGGTTACATACATACATACATACATTCTTACATATATACATACATACATACATACATACATACATACATACATACATACATACATACATACATACATACATACATACATACTCCTTACATTCTGCTTTATATATTAGATAATTATAAGATAACAAAAATACTGACTGTAATTCTACTGAAACGAGCAAGGCATTATTTCTCTTGAAGTCACTTCACTAACTTACCTGAAACAACATTTCTTTCACTTTCTCTGAAACTGTTTTGATGTATTTCTCCACATGAGCGGGCGAGGTCTTAAAGCCCTTCCTTTTCAGAATACCTTTGGCCAGCTGCCTGACAATATAGTTGTGGTACAGATGAAATGAAAGATGTTGGGTTGAAAGTACTGGCTGTTGGTTCACACGCCCGTCGCCTGTTTACATTAGAATAATTTAGTTCATCCATTGAAAACATGTTTGTGTAGTAAAAAAAAAACATATTCTTTTTTTTTGTTATGATAATGGAAAACAAATGTTTAAGAAAAGCCAACATTTAGAAATTTGTTGTTTTGTTTTATTGTCCGTATTTATTAGCCTTATAAGATTATTGTGATCAATAAAATGATTGGTGCTCACAGCTGGTGGTGCAATGAATTCCCTCGAATTGTGAAATCAGAAGAAACGAGATGGCTGACAGTTTTGTGAAGCTAGAAACGCTCGTATAACTCGGCGCCACATTTTCATGGAGAACCTTAGGGCAATGGGCACTAGGTGGGAAGAGCATTGACGTTGCCAGTGACAGATCTTTGTGGAGACTGCTTGCCTCCCAGTGCGAAGAACGGCGAGGGAGGCTCTAAGTCTAAGAAAGTAGGACAGGTAAGATTGTTTTAAAACCGAATCAGAACATTGGGTTTTCATGCTCATTGGAGATTGGGTGTGGGAGAAATTACGAGCTGCACAAACTTTTGGCCAGACAGCCAGAGCGAGCTGTAAAAATGGGAGGAGTCCATGGAAAATTAAACACTATATAGCCTGGGAACAAATCAATGGGCGAAGCTAGTGGGTAATGCTAGTAAAATGTACATAAAGATTCCAAATCTCAGAAATCTTTCAATCCGAATGCTGTTGGTTAACGCTCTAATGCAATGCCCACTCACCTGATAGCTGACAGTAGGAAGTTGGACTTTCGGTTCTCAGACACGCAGGTGGTGACGATGTGTCATTCGGCAAACGTTCTTTCCCGTGTATTAGTGTAGTGAGGAGTAGTGCTCCTGTGAAAGTATCAACTCACATTAAAATATAACCAAGGCTTTTATCTTCCTTTCTTGTTTCGTATTTTGAGTGGCCGAGTGATTAAGCACGCTAGGGTTTGGCTACCTATCAATGGGGCTCGAGGTTTGACACCCGAATAGAGATGTGTTTACTGAGTGCCTAAAGGCAACATGGAGAAGATTCTCACAGATTCCCCTCTCCCCACTGATCCACAAATATGATTGGATAATAACTCTCCAAGAATGCTATACACATGAAAGTTGCGCTGTATAAAAGCTATTTAAAAAAAACAACAATGCTACTGGGAATCTTGCAACATTTATACAACAAAAGAATTTTTTTAAAAACAACTTTTGCTTTCTACAAGTTTTCTTTATTTCCCGTTGTCTCCTTCTCTCCCTCTCTCTCTTTCTCTCCCTCTCTCTCTTTCTCTCCCTCTCTCTTTCTCTCTCTCTCTTTCTCCCTCTCTATTTTTCTCTCTCTCTCTCTTTCTCCCTCTCCCTTTCTCTTTCTCTCTCTCTTTTACCCCCTCTCTCTCTCTTTTATCCCCTCTCTCTCTCTCTTGCTTGCGCAGACACACACGCTGTCTGCCTGTATGTCTCTCACACAATCATTGTCTCTTTCTCTCTCTCTCTCTCACTCTCCCTCTTTCTTTCTCTCTCAATTTATCGTACACTAATTACCTTTTCCATTTTCTGTTCTCAGTCTTAGTGACGTCCCTAGATTAGAACCGTAAATAGTGGAGCTATCCACAAATGATGTCAAGGCGTTCAGTTGTTCTCTAGGATCTAAACACATTGAGTAATTACTTCAGACAACTCTATAGTGTTAATTTGTTAACAAAAGATCATTATAACAGTATTAAGGAGGTTACAAAGACAGTTTGTGTAAAACACAAACTCAAAATCGGCCCCCGAAATGGTTCACCTAGAGTCTTCACCAGGATTCGAACCAGGATTATGAATTATTTTGTTTTCGTGTTGCCAATTTATCTAATTTTGTTAGAAGAATAAATCTTTTTTAGTTTCTCTTTTTCTCTGTTACATGTTATTAATTTTGAATGTATGGATAAGGTTAATTATTATTATTTAAAAAATATAAGTGTACGCTAAATGAATATATGGAGATGCTGTGGCTGAGGGGTAAAGCACTTGAAACCAAAAGTCCCGTGTTAGAATCCTGGTGAAGACTCTAGGTAGACCACTTCGGGGGCCGATTTTCAGTATGTTTTTGTAACCTTGTTTTGTTATTTATGTTACTTTCTCCACTAGATCTAGATCTCAATCTAATTCTCCACTAGATCTAGATCTCAATCTAATTCTCCACAGATCTAGATCTCAATCTAATTCTCCACTAGATCTAGATCTCAATCTAATTCTCCACTAGATCTAGATCTCAATCTAATTCTCAACAGATCTAGATCTCAATCTAATTCTCCACTAGATCTAGATCTCAATCTAATTCTCCACTAGATCTAGATCTCAATCTAATTCTCCACTAGTCTAGATCTCAATCTAATTCTCCACTAGATCTAGATCTCAATCTAATTCTCCACTAGATCTAGATCTCAATCTAATTCTCCATTAGATCTAGATCTCAATCTAATTCTCCACTAGATCTAGATCTCAATCTAATTCTCCACTAGATCTAGATCTCAATCTAATTCTCCACTAAATCTAGCTAATTGTCAGAGTGAATGTGTTTTTACAAAGAACACGGAATTTTAACATCTTTATAATGTCCAAAAAAAAAATGTGATGACATTGTAATGCTGGCTGTTCTACTGATGGATGAAAATAATAACAAATATTCAGGTCAAATTAACGAGAAATGCGTTACGGTTATGTACTTTTGAAGTGGGCAGTTTTTTCTTAGTGTCCGTGTAGGGTCAAGCGTTCCATTAGATTGATTAGAAGATGTAAGGGTCAAACAGTGTGGTGTTGGGGGGAGAAGTTTTGTATTGAAAAAAAAAACGTGAGCGAGGTGGGGCGTTATAATGCTGGCTTAAGAAGTGTTTGTTCAACCGTAGCGCAGCACGGGTATCTGCAAGTATCTATATAAGTAGTCTATACTTACTAATCTGGTTTCCGTCATCATCCTTAGCAGCTTCCGATCTGACAAATTCCATGCATTTTTGAAATCTTGGATCACCTTTGGGAATCGGGATTGGGAAACAATCTCTGTGGATTTACAAAAACTTGTTTTTAGTTGTTTCTACATCTCAAAAGGAATGTTTACATTTGAAAGAGTTGATTTGAATATGGATACTGATAAACATAAAGTAGTACATTGATAAGGTTATAATGTTATAGTTAAACTTGAATCAGGGAAAAGGAAGCAGCTCAATTAGGTTTAGCCGAGGTCTAATGATGCAGAATACGACTAGTGAGCATTCTCTTCTTGGGAGGATTTTAATGTATAGTTCTTCCATCCAGCGGGCTGAGGGCTTCGCACTGGGGTTCGTGCCTCCTCATATGGCTGGTGAGACCTATGTGAGCCCGGAATGTACTCCAGCTTGAGCTAGTGTCACTGACCTTGCTTTTTTTACTCTGGCTCTTTTCTTCTGACAGTGTTCTCTTTTCCTCAGCATTTGTGCGCCGGTTTTCATAGCTAGACGCCATGATGATACTATAACTAACAGGAAATTATTCAAAATGTCACGATAGCCCTCAAAATCAGCCACTTCTATTAAAATATGTCCGTGTAATAAGTAAACATAAAATAGAACACAGACACTTTCTTAAAAACAAACAAACAGCAAACCAAACAACCAGTTTTTATGCTACATGGGTTGCAAAAATGGCAGAACTAAAATGAGGTAGGTTAGATGTTAAAGACAATGCCCTACCTTTTAAATTTTATTGTCCTACTGTAATAATGTTTAATTGACCTCTAAGTACTTATAGTCATTATCTTGCTTTTATTTCCGACTATTCACTCAGTCCTTACCTGTTCATATATCTGGATGAAACTTGACAACACGTTATTGTGTGATTCGGACCTAGAGTAAGACACAACATAATGAACACAACAACATATATGCATTAGTTATCCCCGTATTTGGAAGCGAGTAAATAGAGCTTTGGAAGAAATAACCGTTTGACTTTGTAGAGCAGATTTGTGTAAATTAGTCTTTTTGCCGAAATCCCAAATCTTATATCGAGATGTCGTGCCTATTATTTACTTTTCTCCATTAAAAAAAAATGGAAATTTTAGCATCATGTCTGAGCAGGGCCGGCATTAAATGTAAGGTGAATGGGGTGGCCGGAAATAAAATAGAAATATAAAAAAAAAATAAAAAATAACGCGATTCATTTAAAACCCAGTTTACTCCAACAATAAAACTGGGCACAGGTCTCGCTATTTCTGCGGATACTTCGCTTGCCTATACTTAAGGCCGGCCCTGGTCTGACGATAATCAAAGCTAAATCCGTAATCTATCAACTTAAAGACCTTTTTTTTAAAAAAAAAGTAAGATTAGGATTAATTAAAAATAAATGAGTAATTACAGTGAAAATGCTTTATTTAAATTTATGTTTATTAAATTATTATTTTTTTTAATATTACGATAAATATGCACTAGTTAAGATAAATGAATTAATATTATTAGATGATAGTAACTAGCACTATTTGAATAATGGCGAAACGGAGTAAATGTGTAAACAAAAACGTAATAAATATACAATGGCTTGGGACTTATGACTGAGTGATGTACACGAACAACTTGTTGTGTTGATTAGCTTTGTGGTACATAACAACAGTTTCAGGAATTCAATCAAAAAACATATTTAAAAAAAAAAAAAAAAAAAAAAACCAACATAATAAATATAAACCTATCCTTGACAAACTTTATTGCTTTAATTCAATAAACATCCAACGGGCAGCTTGATAACGACTTCCAATCGTTCTCAATATTTTGAAAATATTACCTTCAAAGCTAGAGATCACAATGACATTTCTACATAATTTGATAACCAATGATCTTAACAACGGTGCTTCAAAAACATCTGTCTCCTATGTGTCTCCTATCTGTCTTCTATGTGTCTCCTATCTGTCTTCTATGTGTCTCCTATCTGTCTTCTATGTGTCTGCTATGAAGCTTGTGTACAACATTCAGTCAAGACAAATGTGCTGTGGAAAGTCTTTCAGGACCTTACTTTTATTGTCCTTAGCCCGTTAGGACAATTTCTGCATGTTTTTAAACTTGTGATAAAGACATTCAGAATATCTGAAGATTCAGCATGTGTCACGGAAACTTAGCAATTGACATGGCTGAACAATGGCTTTGACTTTCTCAATGACCGGAAGTAGGATGACCTCGTTCTTATTTACCCCATAAGGAACTTGAGACCTTGATGCACTGTCTGCGTTACGGCATGTTTTCTAGGCAATGTTCTCCATTAGAGACTTTCAATCTCAATTTGGGATCAGTCAGACTTAATTTACCGGAGGGAGCCTAATTTTGTATTCCTAAATCGGTGCCCATGAGTATCTTGCCATTGCGTAGAGCCAAAACGCACGGAGTAAAAAAGAACACTGCGCCCAAAAGGCTACGCCAAAAAAAAAAAAAAGATCTGCTTTGCGGGTTTTGAGGCGAGATTTGATCAGCCTTCCACAATTAAAAAGAACCTTTTTTTTTTTAAATTGGAATTTTTTTTTTACATTCTCTTTTTTACCCCTCCCTTTTCCACACATACACACATCTGAAAGTTTATTTTTCATGACTTGAAAATGAATAGAAATCTTAGTTGATACCAACTTGTAGGAACAGGAGCGACGCCTATGTCATGACTCAAAAACTGACCAAACTGTAAATAAAAATATGATTCCAAGTCAATATTATGATATTTTATTTTTTACAAACTATTGAATCTGTCAAATCTCATGACTCATTTTTCTCATCTTTTCGTAGCAAAAATTTTTTTTTACTTTTCCTTACACGTGTATCTAGATACCCCGGCAATTTAAAAAAAATGTTGCTGTAAGTTTCAAGTTGAATCATGTGACATGTCTCTGTTTGACTACAATTAAGACCCTATATTCCACGAGCTGGGAATGATCTCTGGTGAATGTCAACTACACTCTGTGTATTCAGTGGATTTACTTGGCGTCACTGTTACGTTTATGAAAGAGATATCTACGTCTTCAAATGTTTACATTCAAATGTAGGCCTATAAAACTTGCAACGAAAACACTGAGCCCCAGGTGGACTGTGTATGTGGGGGGGGGGGGGGAATTCTCAAGCAATTTCAATTACATAGGTCAGACATTTGTTGTTGGTTTTTCAAAACTCAAAGTGTTCAGGTTGTTAGTTGCACCAAATACATTTATTTCCACCAAAACATTTCATCAGCTTATAAATACAGAATTATAATATATCTATCTTACAACACTTTGACCATTACCGGTTTGAGAGAAAGACGAGAGAGACAGAGACAGAGAGAGAGAGAGAGAGAGAGAGAGGGAAATAAGAGACACGAGAGAAATAGAGATGGGAGAACACACGTCTAATAATAAAATTGCAATGATTATCTTACGTATTGTCTATTTTAACCCTGATAGAACTCTATACATGGGCATGTTTTTGTTAGGTAAAAACTGACAGGCACAAAGACCTTATCACCCTGCGAGTCTTGTAAAACTACGTGAACTTGATATTTATGTGACTGACGAAATGTTTATATTGAATACTGTATAGTTGACTAATGCGTATTGGTTGTCACTTACTTGGATGTTGTCGAAATTTACTTTTATTGTTGTTGTTTTTTCAGCTTATATATAAAAACAAGAAACATAAAGAAAGTTGTTTTTTTAAACAATTCCTCCTTTTTGAAGCTGCTGACTTAATGTAAGAGCGATTATTTTGCTAAGCCCCAATATACACCCTTTTTATAGAAAATCCTGGTATAAATCTACCTAGAGTATTTAAAATTCTAATGATAGGCCTATAGATTCAGACTTTTAAGACAGTGCGAAAAACTATTGAACTCCTTTAAGAATACATCCGAGAATACCCTTCTGACGTTCGTGTGTACAAGATATAGAATGTCTAAACCTCCAGACCAAATTTGATTTTAAAGATTATTATATTTGAAAAAATCATATCTGTCAAAGCATAATTTTTCCAGTGTGGTCAATAAGCTAGTAATTATTTGACCAAATAAACTGTCGAAATTCTAGGAAAATTGTTAGAGCAGTTTTCGAGATCCTTGTACACCCAGTTATTTTTTTTTGATCCGATGAAGAATTTGCAATAAGATCTTGTTTTTGAAAAAAAAAACACTTTAAACGACTACTAAATCTAAGTTGATAATTAGAAAAAAAAATTAGTTTTACAGAAAAACTATTTAAAGGAGACATTTCTGTATGTTCAATAGTAAATTGCGTGGGCACCACATTTAACCCGGCCCTGTTTTTTCCCCACTTACCTGCATTGTGAACATAGAGAGGTCACTGTTGATGCTGATATCAGGAAACAACTTCCAGCTGATCAAACGTGGGGATGGTAGAGCCACGTTACCAACAACACTGTATAAACGAGGTGTGTTCCAACCTGTGCAGAAATACCAGCAACATACAAACAACTTTTACAAACAAGAGAAATAAAAAGACTTAAGTATGAATATCTATTATAAAAATTAACAGACTACTCAATTAGATAAAAAAAAAGATTTTAAAATGTTACTAGTTTACATCAGAGGCGTCGCTAAAGTATGTTTCACCCGATCCGGCTAGCTAATAGTTCAACTCTACTTACAATGACGTAACGAAATAAACTTTTAGAGTAAAAATCTTTCGTTAGTTATCAACACGCAGATGCTGGTTTGTGTATCTAGCTAATTGGAAAGTCTAAAAAAAAAAGGTACTAAAGCAATAATAATAACAGTAATAATAAAAGCATTTTTTTTACTATCGTGTCCTTCTTTGATAGGTATCAGCCTTACCTTTCTTTCGCGATGACCCCATACAGTGACCACACAATGACCCCAATGTTATGGTTTAGATAACTTAATATAGAGGTTACTTGACAAATGAAAGTAATGGGTACACATTTTTGTATTAGCTTTATGTTTTCACTATATTAAATGAATAACACAGAACACATCTCATTGGGCTCAGTGTCAAGATCCTATTGCGGAATGAAACTTGGGGTAACAAAATGTTTGTAGACAATATAGACATTTCATTTAGGTAACATATATGCTTTGGTTGTTAGTTGACCGCAATGCTGCGTTCAACTTTCTTTGTCCAGTTTAAGTTATATGTTCGCTGTTGGATGTAAGGAACCTTTTTTTGGCTCTTCTTTTTTTTGTATGCTGAAGACACCGCTTGGATTATTATTGGATAAAAGAGTTCTAGTCTATAAAAAAATATGTAGGTCGCAACTGGGCTTGCATAATAATGTGAAACATCACAGTTGTTCCCAATCAACGGAGGCAAAGACAATGCCTTCATTAAATAGCATTGTGTTTCTAATTGAGTATCAATTACTTAGAAAGAGAAGCCAACACTCTTTCCAATCTCACAAAGTCATTAATGCAAAAGTAAAACTCCTCCTCAGCTGCCCCATTTTCACAGACTCTTTTCTTTCTATAAATAATTAGTCTATGTTTGTGTCAATGTAAAGAAATAGACTTAACCTTTTTCATCATGGTAGTCAGCTGGCAAGTATCGCTTGAGCGGCTTGAGTGTGCTGCCGTAGTCCTTTGGGTGGTTACATCTCCCATCAAGTTCACGGTACCGAAGAGATTCAATGTCTTTTGTACATGGCTTTGGGCAAGAAAAGATTGACATTCAGTAAGGAAACAAAATAAATGATAGTTCTTTGAAAACAAAATCTAAAATGTAAATAAATCAATAAAAGAATGATTTTTTTTTTCTGGAAAGAACTAGCCAGCGTTCGCTCCATAGGACGTGAATCCTTCTGTGTTATTGACACAGGCTACGAAGTAAAGATGACAGCCAAGAGAAAATTAAAACGACAAGTCAATGAAGTCAGGACTGATGCAGACAAGACAGCAAGATAGGACCAACCAAACAATTCCTTAAAAATAATTGGCGATCAGACTAGACAGCCATCTTCTAGTCCATAAGAAAGAAGATTGTGCTTATCTTCTGGTTCATAAGAAAGAAGATTGTGCTTATCTTCTAGTTCATAAGAAAGCACATTTAGCTTATCTTCTAATTCATAAGAAATAAGATTGAGCTTATCTTCTATTTGATAAGAAAGAAGATTGTGCTTATCTTCTAGTTCATAAGAAAGAAGATTGTGCTTATCTTCTAGTTCATAAGAAAGAAGATTGTGCTTATCTTCTAGTTCATAAGAAAGAAGATTGTGCTTATCTTCTGGTTCATAAGAAAGAAGATTGTGCTTATCTTCTAGTTCATAAGAAATAAAATTGTGCTTATCTTCTGATACATAAGAAAGAAGATTGAGCTTATCTTCTGGTTCATAAGAAAGAAGATTGTGTTTATCTTCTAGTTCATAAGAAAGAAGATTGTGCTTATCTTCTAGTTCATAAGAAATAAAATTGTGCTTATCTTCTGATACATAAGAAAGAAGATTGAGCTTATCTTCTGGTTCATAAGAAAGAAGATTGTGTTTATCTTCTAGTTCATAAGAAAGAAGATTGTGCTTATCTTCTGGTTCATAAGAAAGAAAATTGTGCTTATCTTCTGATACATAAGAAAGAAGATTGAGCTTATCTTCTGGTTCATAAGAAAGAAGATTGTGCTTATCTTCTGATACATAAGAAAGAAGATTGAGCTTATGTTCTGGTTCATAAGAAAGACGATTGTGCTTATCTTCTGGTTCATAAGAAAGAAGATTGTGCTTATCTTCTGGTTCATAAGTAGATTGTGCTCATCTTGGGACTCAGTTTAGATTGAATTTGGTTCATTTTTGATCACTAAGAAGGACCTTATTTTACATTCACAATCAAATGTAGTATGAATGTTGTTATTGTTGTATCTTACAGAAGTGATCAAAATACGTAAAGTCATCACAAGACAGGTTGGCATTTTGCGTCTCGAGGAGTGAAAATTGAGTATGTACTTACCGATTGGTCACCTTTGATCAGATTATTGTAGCCGCCTGGTATGAGTCCGTTGACGTTGGCGTAGTAGAGATCAGGTGGTGAAACACAGAACTCGTTGACCCCATGGACACAGCCTGATGGAAAAGAGAAAATACTATTGAGATAGTGATGTTAATGTTCAGTTTTGAAATCTTTCTTTTGAATAAACAGAATTCTTATGTCTGAAATTCCATCCTTCAATTACAATTGAAAAAGAAAGGGATGCAACTTTTGTTTTCAGCATTTCAAAGTGTTCAAAAATGACCAAGAGGCGTTAAAACTGGTCCTTTAATTAATGTGTGTAAACAGCTACTTATGACTATTGTTTTATAATTAGCTTTTTGTCCTACTTAATAAAGGTTTAATTATCTAGATTTACAATTGTAAAGGATTATCAATAATATTAAGCAAAAATATTTTCAGTTGAACAGTTTTAAAAAGATTGAAAAGCTTTAAATATTATATACTGTCACAATGTTTATAATATAATATAATATGCAGTATGTTTTTATAGCTACATAAACATTCATTCTGTCTGCAGACAGAAAAAGTGATGGGAGGACAACATTAAAGAATGGACAGGCCTGCCATTGAGAAAGATTCTAAACAAGGCAAAAAAAAGGGAGGAATGGAGAAAGACGGTCGACAAATCTTGCCTGGTGCCCCAACGGTCCAACAGACTAAGGGATAACCAAGCCAAACATTCATTAGGCTTCAGTTTTTATACAAAGTATTTGTTAGGCATTGTTGTTTTTTTTCCTCATTAAAATGTGCTAACTTTCAAAAATATATAAATACATAAATAAATAAATAAATAAATAAATATATATATATACATATTAAACTTACCAAACAAAGAGATATAAAACAGAGAAAGATATAATCCAAACATTTTCATGGCCAGCCAATATACAGAACAAAAGTTTTCTCCCTAAAATCAAACCAGTGTCCCACCTTTTCTGGAACAAACGGCAAAGCGCAAACACGACCTTTGAGGAGCTCGTTATATAGTCCAAGGTGTGGGCCTCAAGAAGTGTGTCACCCTACAACCGATGATGGTCTGAATGTAAAAATAGCACCATTTAATTGGAATTAAAGACTCTAAACTGGAAAAGTCAATAGAGACCAAACAAGTAATGAAATAAAACATCATTAGAGAGTTGTGTTTGCCAGTCATAAATTACGGTAGTCATATAATAAATATATTTCTCTATAGTAAATAACTTTTCTAATGGTCTCGATTGATAGTAGGAGTAGACTAGGGACTAAAAACGAAATGAAATTATACATCGTTGAAAGTCTTTATTCGGCACTCATAATTTCCTGGACGTAAATAACTGGCCTGATCATTTAATTTCACTCCTTAAAATCTAAAGTTGAGTCTTGAGGTCAGGCAAATATTTTATTTCAAATGAGATTATTGTATTTGCTCTTTGTTAAGTTCTTCTGATGCCTCTTAGGAATGAGTCGTTTAGTGTATATTCAATTATAAACTAGTTACAGAGCTTATATCAACTCTGTCTGTCTGGTCAAAAGTTTGTACACGTAATCTCTCCCACACCCAATCTCGGATCAAGCTGAAATTTTGCACAATTATTTCTTTTACCTGACAACACATGAATTAATTTAAAAAATCATTTAATTGATTTTTTTGTAATTAATTATTTTGTTTGGTATCTCAAACAATGGAAAGAATTTGTACTTGACTGAAATGGTGGTATAAGCTGAATTAGTCCCCTTTATACATCGTTTGAGTTTTAGTAAACACAACATGAAAAAAAATAGGACGAGACTATAGAAACAATAGATACCTATACAATCTTCCATGTTCATAAGCTCTAACAGTCTAACCATCTTAGCCTTCTCTCTCTCACTCTCTCACCCACACGCTCATCTCATTCTAGAAATGTTGCTCAGTAATAGTCCTCTGTCCCCGATCTACTTGTCGTCGAACTCCATGTCCATTCACATGTCCCTCCATGTCCATCAAAATGTCCCTCCATGTCCATCCACATGTCCCTCCATGTCCATTAAAATGTCCCTCCATGTCCATCCACATGTCCCTCCATATCTATCAAAATGTCGCTCCATGTCCATCCACATGTCCCTCCATATCCATCAAAATGCCCATCCATGTCCATCCACATGTCCCTCCATGTCCATCAAAATGTCCCTCCATGTCCATCCACATGTCTCTCCATGTCCATCCACACGTCCCTCAAAATGTCCCTCAATGTCCATCGACATGTCCCTCCATGTCCATCCACATGTCTCTCCATGTCCATCCACACGTCCCTCAAAATGTCCCTCAATGTCCATCCACATGTCCCTCCATGTCCATCGACATGTCCCTCCATGTCCATCCACATGTCCCTCCATGTCCATCAAAATGTCCCTCCATGTCCATCCACATGTCTCTCCATGTCCATCCACACGTCCCTCAAAATGTCCCTCAATGTCCATCGACATGTCCCTCCATGTCCATCCACATGTCCCTCCATGTTTATCGACATGTCCCTCCATGTCCATTCACACGTCCCTCCATGTCCATCCACATGTCTCTCCATGTCCATCCACATGTCTCTCCATGTCCATCCACATGTCCCTCCACATGTCCCTCCATGTCCATCCACATGTCCCTCCGTGTCCATCCACATGTCCCTCCGTGTCCATCCACATGTCCCTCCATGTCCATCCACATGTCCATCCACATGTCCATCCACATGTCCATCCACATGTCCATCCACATGTCCATCTACATTTCCATCTACATGTCCATCCACATGTCCCTCCATGTCCATCCACATGTCCCTCCGTGTCCATCCACATGTCCCTCAGTGTCCATCCACATGTCCATCCACATGTCCATCCACATGTCCATCCACATGTCCATCCACATGTCCCTCCGTGTCCATCCACATGTCCCTCCATGTCCAATTACATGTCCCTCCATGTCCATCCACATGCCCCCCATGTCCATCCACATGTCCATCCACATGTCCCTCCGTGTCCATCCACATGTCCCTCCGTGTCCATCCACATGTCCATCCTCATGTCCATCCACATGTCCATCCACATGTCCCTCCGTGTCCATCCACATGTCCCTCCATGTCCATCCACATGTCCCTCCATGTCCATCCACATGTCCCTCTGTGTCCATCCACATGTCCCTCCATGTCCATACACATGTCCATCCACATGTCCATCGACATGTCCATCCACATGTCTCTCTCCCACCCACTCTGTCTTCATTCGTTGTTGTTATCAGGTAGAGTCCTGGTTGAGGTTTCGTTGTCTGTTGATCGAATCCTTTCACCTGGTTTCACCTTCTCTAGTTATTTAAACCTGTATTGCGATCCCGCGTTAAGATTCCGTTAGTCTAAGCAATCAAACTTAAACATTTTGACGCCAGGTAGACATC
Organism: Biomphalaria glabrata; assembly: GCF_947242115.1. Classification (NCBI taxonomy): domain Eukaryota; kingdom Metazoa; phylum Mollusca; class Gastropoda; family Planorbidae; genus Biomphalaria; species Biomphalaria glabrata. Next base: position 17,741,911 of record NC_074714.1, on the reverse strand, counting down.
AGTGTGACTTACGATTGCTTCTTAACCTACATTTCTGACTGGCGTAGTCTTAGCCCAAGTAAACTCATTCTTTAAGAGTGCTATCAAGTGGACAACCTTACTCCTTAACCCCTTCAGACCAACTATAAAGAGCTTACTCAATCTAGTACATGGGTTGCTAGACTGTACTTCGATGGATAATAGGAGATACAGAAGTTTCCAAAATGATTACGCAAATAATAAGGATACAAAAAGATGTGTTGTTTTACAAAGGCCATTCATAAAATTAGAGTATTATTGACCTCAGCATAAAATGTAGAATTCCAAAGAAGTTATATCCCTGAAATCAAGTACTATAAACATAAAAAATAAAAGAGCAAGGCAGACTAGTGTTTCAATACAGTTCAAAGTTGGCCTCATCTGGAAACTCAAGAGGCAAACAAAGTCAGGGATGATACGTGTTGACTTTGTGGGCAAGCTGCAGAAACGGGGAATTCGATGGGCGTTGACTAAGACGTCTTCGGAGAATGACGTCCACCCATTGCTATGTTCGGAGAAAAACGGCGCGAACTAATTAACTCATGTCATGACAACGTTCCGTCGGTCCTTACTTCATGCAGACGACAGTAGATGTCGTTGAGATTGGTTTGTCGTAAAGTCGTGACATCCATAATGAAAACCAAACAACCAATCAGCCATCGAAGTTGTTACTCATCAAACGACTTCAACTAGCGAAGAAGTGTCACGAGATGGCGGGTCTGTTCCAACAAGTTACAGGGAGGGCTTGAAACTTCAAGTGGGAATTGAGAGAACTAGCCTGCCACAAGAGGATGTCTGTGTGACACGCCAGGGCGTGCAGGTGTGAGTGTAAGACCAGGAAAAAGAAATATATCTGTGATCAGCAACAGTTTGGTGACTAGTTTTGCGTTAGTATTTTTCAAATTAAAGCTAAACTAGTCACCAAATTTGTAGCCAAATCTTCAAAACCCATCTACAAAAGAAATAATAATTATGGGGGGGGGAACGTTAGTTCTGTTATAGTTCATATTTAATGTTTATCATTAATAACTAATTAATAACTAATTCATTGAATACTATTCACTTTGAAATGTGTATTTTTTTTTTTTTTTATTTTAGAAGTACGCGTTCGCTTTAAGTATACGTTTTTATTTTGGATTTTGTAACGTGCATGTCGAATCCTACTACTAGGTCTTGATCTTGGTCAGATTAACAAGCTTTATTTACAAAGCTTATATCATCTCAATCTGTCTGTCTGGTACAATTTTGTAAATGTTATTTCTACTTCACCCAATCTCAGATTAAGTTGAAATTTTGCACAATAATTTCTTGTACCTGACAACACAAAAAAAAATAATATAAAAAATTAACCAATAAGTTAATTACTTATTGGCAATCAATTCTGTTGTTAGGGAAAGATGTTGTACAGATGTAGCGGTATAAGTTGAAGTAGTCCCCCTTTATACTTTGTGTAGAAAATTATGAGGTAGCTCAAAAATATGAACCTAACAATTGACAGCTAAGAAACCTTCTGTTTTCATAAGCACCTCGCTGGCACAGTGATTAGTGTATTGGCTTGAGGAGGCTTGAGGAGGCTTAAGGAGGCTTCAGGAGGCTTGAGGAGGCTTGAGGAGGCTTGAGTCCTCGAGTTGGAATTCAAGTCGCACAACGTTTTAAAAAATATAAAAGACATTTAAAAAAGCGATCACGTTAACCTTCACTCAAATCCCCTCTTCTTTCTTTCCCAACCTCCTTTCTTTTCCCAGTGTAGTGATAGGTTCATAGCACATTGAGAAAGCTAAAAGCATGAAATTACGGTAAATAAAAACAATTGTTAAACGCATATTTATAATCGTACAGATTTATCTTTGTCAATCTAGAATTATCGTGTAAAAAAATTATAGCAGAGTGAGTTTATGTAAGCTTTGCCTAAGATTTACTGTTGTTAGTCTAGATATAACGTGTACAACAATTATAGCAGACAGAGTGAGTTTATGTAAGCTTTGTAAAAACAAATTCTAGAGCATGATCATAAGCATTACAGAGGCACTTTTTAGAGAGGAATCCAAGCTGACAGAATAACTATTCGAAAAAAAAAATCTTTGTCGAAAGCAGATGGCGTCCCTTACTTTCTTTAACTGCCTTTCTTAACTTTTGAAGTTTGACTGAATAAACTTTGTCTAGACATGTTGAAAAAACATCTTCACGGTCCTTAGCTGGGTAGCCATTTCTGGTGTTTGTTCAAAGCAGAGATTTCGCACACCGAAAACATTTCTTTTTAAATAACAAGTTTGCAATCAGGATGGATCAGGGCAGCGACAATAACACGATGAGCCTGAAGAGTACTACATTGATCAGTTGTAAGTATTTGGTTGTAAGTATTTGAATGTCATTTCGGATAGACTGCAACATTTTTTATCTGCGGTACGTAAAGATAAAGGTCCGTTCCATGGAACGAAAAAGTAAAGTAAAGTTCCCCTTTCAAACCTTGTGGTCTATAGGGCAGATGGCCAGCACAACGACCAACAGCCTATACTTTTTCCCAACTAATGTCCCAACTAATGTCAGGTACCCATTAGAGCTGGGTGGACCCAAAGATCCCGAAATAAAAATCAAAGTCTTCACCAGGATTCGAACCAGGGACCACCGGTTCAGAAGCTAAGCGTCTTACCGATCGGCCACCGCGCCTCCTCCGTTCCATGGAAAGCTTGTGGTTTACTTTGTTGTTTTACAAGTTTAAGAGGTAACTTCAAAATGAAAGATTATTACGTTCTATTGCAGGATAACAAGTTTGAGACTAGTTACTTACTTACTTACTTACTTACTTACTTACGTAATCCTGTGCAATCCCAGTGGAGCATAGGGCCGCAACCACACCTATTCACTGAACTCGGTTCTGAGCAACTTTCTTCATCTGCTCCCATGTCATTACAGTTTCATCAGCTTCACTGTTGACTGAACTCTACCAGGTTTGCTTGCTTCCTCTTTCCATGCAGATTCCAATCAAGTGCCTGCCTTGCAACATTGGTAGCTGGTTTTCGCAGGGAGTGTCCCATCCAGCTCCACGTTCGCTTTATGATATCTTGGCTAGGGACTTTTGTCTAGTTCTCTCCCACAAATTTGCAGTAGTTATTTTTTCTGGCCGCCTAATTCCTAATATCCGGCGTAGGCATCTGTTAAGAAAGGTCTGGAGCTTTTCCATATTTATTTTAGTGACTCTCCATGTCTCTGAACCGTATAGTTTGAGAGATACCTTCCAAATTAAAGATTGTTACGTCATACTGCAAGGGAGGACAGCGGGCATGGATTTGAGCTCGGAACGGTCGTGACGGCACGCGATGCGCATGCGATACCACACGAATAGGCAATTTTCCCGGTAGAGGAAACATGCCTAATAAACCAGAAATAATTATTTTATGAAATAATTAAAAAGGAGTGATACGTTTTGTATGTAAATTACTTTGTTTTGCTTAAGTAGTGATACAGTAATATCGTTTTAATGATGTTATACAGTGTTTCCAAAAATGTTCCACGAAATCCTGAATTAATTAAGTAGTAGGCCACCACGTGAATTAATTAACTAGTAGGCCACCAGGTGAATTAATTAACTAGTAGGCCACCAGGTGAATTAATATCTCTAAAACATAAGTATAGGCCTAGTGTTCCGCTAAATACTCAGAATGTTTCAAATGTCCTATTAAGAGAGGAGTTTGGAAAACACTGGTGATATATATAAAAGTCAGTAGTAGCTTTTTTTTTTTTTTTTTAAAGTAAAAGCTATTTTCCTGGTCCAAGCGTTACTATGCCCAGATTTTTCTATGCTATGGTAAAACTTTTTTTTGTAATAAGTAAACCAACATTATTGTAGGCGTTATAAAAGGGAAATTATAATGTTTAAAAATGTTTTAATCACATTAACACATTTCTAAATGGAATAATCTCCCTTGACACGTGAACGTTGAAATGTATTTGAGAACAAGGCTTTTTATTACATATTTTTTTCAAAAACTGACAGGATATAAAGTTGTGTCAGGGGCAGACTGGCTATATGGGCGTTCAGGCAAATGCCCGGTGGGCCGGTACAAAATGGGCCGGTCTGGTCGTGACCAGAGAGTGTTTTTTTTAATTAAGAAAACTTAAAAAAAAACTGACTGCAGCAAGAAAGAGATGTTCAAGTTGTTGTTGTTTTGACAATTGATTTTATTTACAATTCAACTAGAAAGTTACAAACTTTACACTATACTTATTATCATTTGCAAAACGTCAAACCGTAGTGTTTAAGTATAAACGAGCGCCATGGACTTCAGCACTGCTTTGATGTCTTCGAGGTTGTGTTTGGCCTGATCATTTTGCTGGTCGGCATGTACAAACTTTCTGCTTAGTTCGAAGTCATTAAAGATGTAAATTCTTATAATAATGAACTGGTTTTATATAGCGCTGTTACATCCGATATTTAATGAAAGGAGATTTATATTTTAAATAATCAGGGCCGGACTTAAGGGAGGGCAGGCGGGGCTACATCCCCGAGGAAATATATAGGTCGGTATTTCGACGTCTCTGAAACTTTTAATTATCTTTTTTTTTTTCATTTTTAACGCTAAGACTTTAAAACTTAGGTCGGCTGGCAACGCTGTCGTTAAGTGTCCGCTTCTGGCATGCTCGTAATATATGAATGCAGCTCCGGAATTACGGCAGTACATCTACCAAGGGCCTTACCGGCCCTTACCCTCCACAAACTCAAAATTATACACTTCTTAAAACTAAAATTTGCATATTAAATTAAAAAAAAATGCAAATTGAGACTAAATTTAGCATGTTTTTAGATATAAGTATTTTTATGCCTAAGTGGAATTTCATGAAAGCTTTTGAAAAACTGTAGGGGGCCTCCACAAAAACCCTGCCCCGGGGTCCCCACATACTTAAATCAGGCCCTATAAATAATGGGTCATGGTACATTCTTATAAAATTCGCGTTTTTTGAGAATGTACTAATACGAAGGAAGAGCTTTTCACATTAAGTTCCCCTCTAACCGTTCTGCTTTCTCTAATCTTTAAATGGAATAGGTTGTTTGGGTCAGCCATGAAAACCAACGACTTATCAGACACCCAATGACATAACACATGAAATGCCTAGGACACAATTATCTTCTTTTTTTTTGAAGTAACATCTGTCATCTAGAAGTAATATCATAACGTAACATTTCATACTATTGTAACCGAGGGCAAACACTCCACGAAAGGTAATAGTGAAGAGATATTTTTTTACAAGATATTAGACGATCACAACATAAAAGTCTTATGAGTTCATTTAGCTGCTCTGGCCTGCAGGGTTCACTGTCTCCGCCACTGCCTTCCACTAACATACACCGTTCACTGCTGCCGCCTATGTTTTAACGTTCCAACAGGGATCTCTATCTTGCCACTAACAGGTTACATTACGTGTCTCAGGAACAATAGTATACATACACTAGCAGGAATGACCCTTTCCAGTTTCCTCACAAGACTTCTTCCTGACCAGACAAACTACACTGCTTCTGACCCTCTTACCACACTGGCAATGATCCCTTCTACAACTCAGGCGGTTCTAAGCTTCTAACCTATCTCTATTCTGTCTCTCTATCTACTTGGCTGGAATCAACAGTCCACCATCTTGTTTCTACCCACTCACTACTACAGGTTATACTACAACACATCAGTACAACTACAACAGGTTATACTACAACACATCAGTTCAACTACAAAAGGTTATACTACAACACATCAGTTCAACTACAACAGGTTATACTACAACACATCAGTTCAACTACAACAGGTTATACTACAACACATCAGTTCAACTACAACAGGTTATACTACAACACATCAGTTCAACTAAAACAGGTTATACTACAACACATCATTACAACTACAACAGGTTATACTACAACACATCAGTACAACCAAAACAGGTTATACTACAAAACATCAGTTCAAATACAACAGGTTATACTACAACACATCAGTTCAACTACAACAGGTTATACTACAACACATCAGTTCAACTACAACAGGTTATACTACAACACATCAGTTCAACTACAACAGGTTATACTACAACACATCAGTTCAACTACAACAGGTTATACTACAACACATCAGTTCAACTAAAACAGGTTATACTACAACACATCATTACAACTACAACAGGTTATACTACAACACATCAGTACAACCAAAACAGGTTATACTACAAAACATCAGTTCAAATACAACAGGTTATACTACAACACATCAGTTCAACTACAACAGGTTATACTACAACACATCAGTTCAACTACAACAGGTTATACTACAACACATCAGTTCAACTACAACAGGTTATACTACAACACATCAGTACAACTACAACAGGTTATACTACAACACATCAGTTCAACTACAACAGGTTATACTACAACACATCAGTACAACTACAACAGGTTATACTACAACATATCAGTACAACCACAACAGGTTATACTATAACACATCAGTACAACCAAAACAGGTTAAACTACAACACATCAGTACAACTACAACAGGTTATACTACAACACATAACTACTACTCCCTCATCCCATAGGGTAAACCACGGTACATAAATTTCCAGTTAGACTGTCTCTAATTATTATATTATATTTAGTTAGGAAAAAATATATTTTTCTTTGAGTTTTTACTAGTAAGTAGTAATATATATTTTTTTCTTTAAGCTTTTACTAGTAATATTCTTTCAATACAAGCATGATACACATATAAAAAAAGACACCTGGGGGTCAAAACACGTTCTTTTTTGTTTATGGTATTAAAATCTCAGAGACCCAAACTTTCTTAATTTGGCCTAAGAATATTTTTCAGTTCATAATTACATTAAAGAGACCTTTATATTAGTGAGTTAAAAATATAAATTTGTTAAATTTTTTTTTTTTCAAACTGTTGTCCAATATTGCCGGCATTATCCTGAAAATATATTAAATTTTTTATAACACCGATTACTCATTTTCTTATTGAGTGTTAGACATCGGTTGGTCTTGATGGACCCGGGTTTGAACCCTGCCTGCTGCCATCCCCCGTCGTTCAGGGGGAGGTTTAGGTTAGGATGTAACTATCTTCAAATCTGAAGGAACATCCGCCGAAACATATCAAACAAATCATTTACATACTGAATGTAAAAAAAAAATGTTGAGAAAGGTTATTCAATAGCATTTAAACCTCTTTTACTACGTTTTTTTTTTAAATTTATCTCTACTCTCTCTATTACAGTATTGGGCAATCCGCGGGTGCACATATACACGCACCTACTTTATTTTGTTAGCGTTAGCCTGCTCGCTTGACCAAATCGAAACAATGTCAAGAAAGTCATAAATACCGTTAACTGGTCGTGACGCATACCCCTTGTGGCAGGCGGAAAGGTGGCAACCACCTGGTTTCATCACCTGGAGAAGGCTTGGGCTCGGATATAAATTGAATAAATAAACGACAATGTCTTTGATTCCGAAGATTATGGATGAGTGCAGTGTTTCACATGGCGACACAAACCCAGTTGCCACTTGCATATTTTCCCACTTGTGATGCAAACAAAGCCGTTGTCCGGGGCGGGGTCTTTTAAAACATTTCTATACTTTTTGTTCTTGTATTCCGCAAGGGCTTTCTTTGGGCTCAAATATGTGTCCTGTGGCTTTCTTTGGGCTCAAATATGTGTCCTGTGGCTTTCTTTGGGCTCAAATATGTGTCCTGTGGCTTTCTTTGGGCTTAAATATGTGTCCTGTGGCTTTCATTGGGTTCAAATATGTGTCCTGTGGCTTTCTTTGGGCTTAAATATGTGTCCTGTGGCTTTCTTTGGCTCAAATATATGTCCTGTGGCCTTCTTTAGGCTCAAATATGTGTCCTGTGGCCTTCTTTGGGCTCAAATATGTGTTCTGTGGCTTTCATTGGGCTCAAATATGTGTCCTGTGGCCTTCTTTGGGCTCAAATATGTGTTCTGTGGCTTTCATTGGGCTCAAATATGTGTCCTGTGGCTTTCTTTGGGCTCAAGTATGTGTCCTGTGGCTTTCATTGGGCTCAAATATGTGTCCTGTGGCTTTCTTTGGGCTCAAATATGTGTCCTGTGGCCTTCTTTGGGCTCGAATATGTGTTCTGTGGCATTCTTTGGGCTCAAATATGTGTCCTGTGGCCTTCTTTGGGCTCAAATATGTGTTCTGTGGCTTTCATTGGGCTCAAATATGTGTCCTGTGGCTTTCATTGGGCTCTAATATGTGTCCTGTGGCCTACTTTGGGCTCAAATATGTGTCCTGTGGCTTTCTTTGGGCTCAAATATGTGTTCTGTGGCTTTCTTTGGGCTTAAATATGTGTCCTGTGGCTTTCTTTGGGCTCAAATAAGTGTCCTGTGGCTTTCATTGGGCTCAAATATGTGTCCTGTGGCTTTCATTGGGCTCAAATATGTGTCCTGTGGCCTTCTTTGGGCTCAAATATGTGTTCTGTGGCTTTCATTGGGTTCAAATATGTGTTCTGTGGCCTTCTTTGGGCTCAAATATGTGTCCTGTGGCTTTCATTGGGCTCAAATATGTGTCCTGTGGCCTTCTTTGGGCTCAAATAAGTGTCCTGTGGCTTTCATTGGGCTCAAATATGTGTTTTGTGGCTTTCTTTGGGCTCAAATATGTGTCCTGTGGCCTACTTTATAGCACCCCAACTGTCCTTTTGCGATGCCATCTGCTGCCAGCTACTATAAATTACAAAACTGTATTTCTATGTCAACCTCTGTTAACATCACCACGACACCAATACAATTTCTTCTGTTAGACAAAGCTTAAATAGTTATTACAATGAGTGTAAACTGCGTGATATAAAATACTCTGTTTTTACATATCACATCTATTTCTGTTCCATCTTCATAAGTTATATAGATTCCTATATCGGCATAAAAGGTTTAAAGTTAAATATTGTTGCTCATGATTGGTACCACGACCAATCGTATCAGATTCAATGTTTGCGATACATTTATGAATTTATATCTTTAGAAATACTTTAACTTGAAAGATGAAAATTAAATTATTTACAAAACATAATATTAGAAACTGCATAGTAAAGTTTTTAAAATGGAGGGTCTAGAAATTTTAAAAGAAACTTTAAAGCAAGATTATAATTGCTCTTAAGACAAGATACAACACAATCTATTAACACAAACACACATAAATATATATTCACAATCACAAACTCACATACTCAACACTTTAAAGATAACTCTATTTTATTGAATTGAATAAATGTATTGAATAAAATCGGAATGAATTAGTTAACTGGTTTTAGCCCGATTCATGAAGCGTCAATCGAATTGGATCATTTCCTGCCAGATATAACATAAACACCGGAAAATCTTTACCAAAATTTTAATTTAAAAAAAAAATCAGGCACAATTAGAACAGTTCTAGTTTGTAGCAGAGTTACTGTGCATTAAGTTGAGATACCTTCGAAGCTGACAATTTTAACCCTTGATGTATTAAAATCTTGTAAATAATATAAATAATAATAACAGTGACATCAATAAATATAAAACAAAAAAAAACTTGCCATAGACGTACTTTGTGTAGTAACACGTAAACAAAGATAATAAGTTACACAACAAAGAGAAAAGAACCTTAGCCAATTGGTTTTCTGGTGACCTTATTGTTTTATTGTTCAATGAGTTGACCTAAAAGATAACATCATATCTGAGCAACTCGAGCCTCACTGGATGTAGCCCTCACTGAGGATCTCTTCAACGAATGGGTCAACATCGAGATGTTCGAACTGGGAACAGGGAACTATGGGATTCCTGTGAAACACAAACACATTTGTGCAATTATAATCATTTCGACTGAGATAAAAAAGTTAATTTTCTTTTATTTTTTTAGGCATAAATCTTTTATTTTGTAATAGAACTATTTTTTTTTTGGGCATATTCTGTTCTATATAGAAATGTAAATAAGGGAATTATATTTTAGTATTATTGAAGTATAAAATAATTGAATTATAAAATGACATGATCTTACAGTGAAATATGAGTGAACATTTAATTACTCTATAAATAGCTCAAGACAATTGATCGTTAAAAGTTTCATTATTATTGTCTCTTGTTAGTTTTTTAATGGCGTCCCAGCTCTTTCTTGTCCTCTCGGCTTCATCAAGTTCACTGCCTCGCCAGGTTCTTTTTGGTCTTCCTCTGTGACCTGTGCCCCAAGGGTTCCACTCTAAGGCCTGTCTAGCTCTGTTGTTGGTATCTTTTCTAAGGGTGTGACCAATCCATCGCCACTTTCTCTATTTTTCTGTCCACTCATTTCCCACAGATGTTTTCTACTTTGTCGCACCAGTGTATTTTAAAGATATTTCTCAAACATCTATTAATGAAGGTCTGTACCTTTGTCTTTTTTTTTTGTTAACATTTACAGATTATTATCTTAGTCGTGTTAGAAATGTGGGGAGATTTCCAGGTTAGTTTTAGGTGTGTAAATTCTGACGCTGTAGATTTATACCACATTTAATGTCTTCGTCTGTTTCACCTTACACACTGTAATACTGACTACACTCCCAAGGTATATAAAACTATCTACTTGGTCTATGGTCTGACAATCCAGTTCGATGTCTCCATTTTGTTTGTTGTTTACTTTAAGTACTTTTGTACGAACTATAAAGGGGAATAATCAGCTTATACTACTAATTGTGTAGTATGTTTTCCCTTGTTCGAGATACCAAACAAAATAATTAATTACCAATAGTTAATTAACTAATTGGTTATTTTTAAAATTGATTCTCGAGTTTTTAGGTAAAAGAAATAATTGTGCGAAATTTCAGCTAGATCCGAGATTGGGTGTGGGAGAAATAACGTGCACAAACTTTTTACCAGACAGAGTGAGTTGATATAAGCTTTGTAAAAAAATATACTTTAACAAATATAAGACTTACTTGTCAGAGACTTTCAACCAGGTATTTCTCTGAATGTGTGGCAGCTTACCACTGTAGCAAAGAAGAGTGTTAGCATGCACGTTCAAGATGGCTTCCAGCTGGGCTTTAAAACAAAAAATAAAAAGTTATACACTATGAACATATTTACAAAATCTGAGTTGAATATTTTGTTCAGAAAGTAACGTTCAAGCAGTGGTAGGTTTTTTTTTGTTACTGTGTGACTATTGTGTGACTATTGTGTGACTATTGTGTGACTACTGTGTGACTATTGTGTGACTATTGTGTGACTACAGTGTGACTTTTGTGTGACTACTGTGTGACTATTGTGTGACTATTGTGTGACTACTGTGTGACTATTGTGTGACTACAGTGTGACTACTGTGTGACTATTGTGTGACTACTGTGTGACTATTGTGTGACTACTGTGTGACTATTGTGTGACTATTGTGTGACTACAGTGTGACTATTGTGTGACTATTGTATGACTATTGTGTGACTACTGTGTGACTATTGTGTAACTACTGTGTGACTACTGTGTGACTATTATGTGACTACTGTGTGACTATTGTGTGACTATTGTGTGACTATTGTCACGCACAATTGAAACAAGTTTCAATGGATATTTTAATTTGAGCACTTATTGATACACTTACAGGATACTCAATGCACGCCATTGTTTATGCTGCCTTTGCAATTACTGGCTGTTTCTTTTGTGGCCCTTGCCCTCTATTATTGGGTAAGTCTATTTCTATTTATACAGTATGCAGTTGCTAAATATCGGTTCGCCATATTAGTTTTGTGCAATAAGGATTCTTCAGTCTTAGGGATTCATGCTTGACACTCCGTGTTACAGTCATGCTTGATTTGGATGTAGACCAGTGTGTAGAGCTGTTCTGTAGGCTGTACATAAGCCGTACTTAGTAGTGGGCAGTGTGGGCACGTAGTGTGAAAAAAAAACGTTTACCCTCATGCTACTCTAGTAGCTTTATTTATGCATGTTAATTTGAATGAATACTTAAGTTTTAACATTAATTATTTACCTTCGTTGATTACTATTGATGAACTATTGCTCAAATTATTTCATTAAACATTTGATTAATGTTGATTGTTCAGTGTTCAAAGTTATTGCATTTGCGTTACTTGTTTATAATGATCACTTTGACTATTATGGCATCGTGCGACCAAACACTATACAACTAAGCCAACATGTCTCCAGTTAGACTCGATACGAAACATTGAAACAGAAGTTTCCTGTCACAACAACAACAAGTTCCACGACAATAACAAGTTCCACGACAATAACAAGTTCCACGACAATGACAAGTTCCACGACAATAACAAGTTCCACGACAATGACAAGTTCCACGACAATGACAAGTTCCACGACAATAACAAGTTCCTCAATGTAAAAACAAACCACAAAATATTCATTTCAGTTATTCATATTAGTGGAAGCATTACTTTTTAAGTTGTTTTTTCTAATCATTACAAGAAAAGACTAGAATGTATTACTTAAAGTCACAGACTTACAGACTTAAAAAATGATAATGATAGATAGATAGATAAATGGATTAGATGGATTAGATAGATAAATAGATTAATTAATAGATAGATTGATAGATAGATAGATTGATAGATAGATAGATAGATAGATAGATAGATAGATAGATAGATAGATAAATAGATAGATATATAGATAGATAGATAGATAGATAGATAGATAGATAGATAGATAGATAGATAGATAGATAGATAGACAGACAAATAGATAGATAGATAGATAGATAGATAGATAGATAGATAGATAGATAGATAGATAGATAGATAGATAGATAGATAGATAGATAGATAGATAGATAGATAGATAGATAGATGACTTAAAACGAGTCATAGTGTCTAGACATACCATCATTAAACCCTTGTGGCTTTTGTCTGTGGGTGAAGAACCAACGATCTCCATACTTGAGGTCAGCAAACTGGTTAGCGATTATGTTAGCAAAAGTATCCCCTACAGCGCCACCAGGCACGGCAGGCTCGCAGATACCGCCAGCGTAAAGGTCTATATCATAGACGCTCCTGGTAAAACAATAAAAAGACATCCTTAAAGTACGTGTTGAGACCTTGACAAAGTCTTGATCTCTCCGATCAAACACAGTTATGGAAAGTGAATCAAGCGAGGTTGCTGCCTAAGCTGTCTATATAGGAATTATTTTTATATACTCTAAATTTTGTAACGAAATAGGAGATTACGAAAACCGGGTTTGGCTGTCAGTGCCTGGGTAAGATGGATATATTTCGAATGCAGTTGCACAGACATGCCATGGCCACTTTCAGCAGGAAACCCTAAACTGGCTTAATGAGACCGTAACTTAGCAACTGTTAAGACAGATTAGCGTTGACTGGAAAAGCATAGAGTAACCAGTGTGATCACTTAAAGAATATAAGGACTAAATTTCTTTGGAGAGAAATCTGGCCTGTTAGAGCAACATTATTTAAGCAAACAACCAATGTGATGGAATAAGCGAAAACGTCTGGTCCATTCACGGGTTACAACAATACATTATGTACAGTTGTGAATGTTCACTGTACTAGCATTGGCATGTAATCAATTTGAAATGTAAGGGAAACTTAGTGAGCTCATTATGGAAGACCTGCCATAAGTGATCTGTTCTTGTGATGTAAGTGTTCTGTTCTGTCTTTAAGACCTTCGTTTTGGTGACTTCATCAAGTTACAGAATACATACACATTTTTACAAAGCCTTTATCCATTCAATCTGTTTGTCTACTAAAAAGTGTAAAAGAAATAGTACTTGGCTGATGTGGTAGCATAAGTTGAATTAGACCCCATTATACTTCCTAGGTCGCCGCTTTAAATTTTGAAGCTAATAAAATATAACTATAAAACCTTGTAATTTCATAAAAGATTCGATCACACAGTAGCTAGTGTGTTGGGTTGAGGAGGCTTGAGCCCTCGAGTTTGAACTCAAGTCTTTCATCTTTTTTTTTTAAATAAACGCATTTAAAAGCGACCACGGTTCTATTACAAATGTAATTACATGACTGATCCAATCTAATTGATACAACTACTCTAATATAAACTTTGTATTTCTTTAAAAGTATTTTTTTAAATCTTTTTTTTTTTAAATGCTAAGATTCTGGTATCAAATATTCCTAACCCGCTGATCTGATTCTATTCGCATGCATCTACAAGTACAATATGCCATGAACAATTGACTTATTTTTTGAATTGCTGGGACTTACTTGTACAACTTTTTCAGAACAGGTCCGCATTCTTCACCATAGTCATCAAAATCGTTCATCGCGCTGAAAAAGAAAGCATTGATTGAGATATCATGATCTAGTCTAAAAGATAGAAGCATCAGAGTAGCTGTGACCATAGGCCTTAGCGAAACATAGTAAAAGCAATATGAAGGTCTTTGTAAGGGAAATAAAGTACTAGCAGCAAGGGCGTAGGAATTTCCATAGCGCAAGATTAAAATAAACTCATCGCGAGCGTATCAGCGAATGTAGGATTTTATTCAAGATTTCATTCCATGCGGTCTTGCAAGGTCTATAGCAACCAATATGAAAATAGTTGACAAATGTTGAATGTTTGTTTTATAAATAATTTTACAGAAAATTTCATGAAGCATTACAACATAGATTCTCCATTGCTAAAAAGAAGAACTTTAATAACGATATAGCCGATATGAAGGATTTTCGCAAATAAACGTTAATCATAGCAATATGCCTATTGTTGACACTTTTTGTTTTTAATATATGCCTTTTACGCTTTTTAAAAGAATATACTTCAGTTAGGTCAGTGTTTCCAGAACTTTTTTCTTAACAGAATACTTCACTCATTCTGAGTATTTAGCGGAACACTTTGTTTATTTTTAGAGAGATTAATTCACGTGGTGGCCTACTAGTTAATTCAGTGGTTTCCAATCTTTTTGGTCTCGTAGACCCCTAGCAATGTTTTCTGGTTTTCGGTAGACCCATTGCTTAACTTGCTAATTTTTGCAAATTCATCAACATTTTTTTAAAACGTATTTCTAACTGTAGTGAGTTGAAGAGTAAAAAAGTAACTCAAAGCTACATAGTAAGTTGTATAGATCTATATTTTATAATTGATACAATTCTAATTTAAATCAATTAAGATAACAATTAATATGTATTGCTGGAATCACCAAATACACTAAAAATGTTTTGTTTTTTTTGCAGATCTGTTGCTTTGGATATTATGTTCCATATACGAATTTGTTATTCTTTGAATTCAAACATTAAATATTAATTTATTAATTTGCCTAATGTGTAATTGTAATTCTTTTTTATATTTCAAGTTTTTCGTTTTTGTAACCCTCCTCCTTTCTCATCCGGGCTTGGGACTGTACAGAGCGTCGCATCAGGTTTGCGGGACATGTTCTCCGACTAAGTGAACTACACATACCAAGAGTTGCGATGACATGGAGGCCAATACGAGGAAAGCGCAAACATGGACGTCCTAGTGTAACTTGGCGCCACAATTTCATGGAGGACCTCAGAACAGTGGACATCTGGTGGGAAGTCACTTTACACATTGCCAGCGACAGATCTTTGTGGAGACAGCTTGCTGCCCAAGAGCCAAACGGGGCAGGAGGGTCTAAGTCTAAGTAATCATTGGACAAGTTTTCGCAAAGAGCAGTTTCTTGTCTATTTCTTAATCTTTCACGCGTGGCTCAAATATTGAGTCCGCGGAACTGTTTTCACGAACATGAGATGAGTCAAAGGCGAGTAACTGGTGCCTAAACCTGTAAGCTTCAAGCAGGATGGGCTCATTGGCCTTGACTTGCTACCCATCTAGCAGAAGAAAAACTGAATTCAAAAACTCTGCTGCCTTGCAACCATACCCAAACATGGGTAAGGTCTTGTGGGCCAACCCTGAGGAAAATTAAGCAGCCGACGACCCTTAGGCAGTTTGAAGCACACAGCGCTACACTATGTCAGAGCCTGTGACGCCGCTGATCCCAAACTGTATATATGTCGTTTTCAAAGTATTAGATAAGAAGCTTTTAATTTTATAACTCATACTACCGATGTGACCTTGAACTGTTATTGTTGCTTAAAGAAATTATTTTAATAATATCACATGTAGGTTTGTGTAAAACAGTTTTTAAATAACAACGGCTGGTAACTCCAATGTTTTACCTAAAGTGTTTACCGTATTTTGTTTTAAGTAAAGAGATAGTGTAAGACTCTCACAAACCATCATCTTCTCTATATGATGTTGAAGAGAGATTTGTGGGTCTATTCTGAACTTTATCTTTGACTGTTCAGAAGTTTTTTGTTATTTTTCAAATCTGTATCTTATTTATCAGAGTGGCATTGACTCAAATGATCCTCCAGCGTAATCGGTATCATTTCGTTATAAGAAAGGCACTTTATTGACAAGGAAGGAATGAATTCCAATTTTAAATTAACCACGCTGTACAGCCTAGATTTCTTTTTGTTAAACATTAGTTACATGCAGACAAAATTAAGCTTTTAAAAAAGTATTGAAATTAAATACAACAATTTTTCGTTCCAATAGCAGGATAAATATTTAAAGGATTAACTAAGGTAAAAAATACTACAAATCATATGTAAGAAAGAATTACATTAATGGGATGTAGAAATTTATGTCAAGACCTGCTTAAATGAAATCTATCATCGTAGACCCCCCAATTTGTTTGTTCACTTTCGTAGACCCCTTGGAAGTCTTGGCAAATGAAATTAAAATAAAAAAACTAAATGCATGAACAAAGTATTTACTGTACAAGTTGTTACGTTTATCTGTGCGGCCCGAGCCTCGATCGATCAAACAAAAACTGCAAACGTTGACTGTGACTTTACTAATAAATTGCTTCTGGTCGCGATTAACAAGCAATGATCGCGTGCAGTTCTGATAGTCTTTTTTTGCGTTACATCTTGTCGGCGAAATCTCGGCAGCACTAACTCAATACGCGGTACCAAGTTTTTCAGCCAGCAGTCATGCCTTCTTGAATATACCATCTCTGAAGTGTTTCTCAGCATGGTCAAGTTGATTTTTGATTTGATTATGCCATTAATGTGACTACTGATGCCAATATTTATTTAGGATAGACTGCAGGGAAACTGGTTCAACAACAGATGAATAATTGACGACTATTAAAAGACAAATCAGAAACACACGAGGACGAAAAGGCACCTATTACACATGTGCAGTTTTATTTATTAGCTAACGAGCTCTGAAGAAGATATTCAATTGATACAGTTTCATTTGTACATTTTGTATATTGTGAGTGATTCCTAGTTCATGAATTAAAGTTTTGTATTTGAATTAAAGGATCTTCGGGATTTGAATCTCCAAAGATATTTAGATCTAATATCAATATCTACATAAGAATCCCCGGCATCACAGGATCATCTTGTGATATTGAAATCATCAAGAAACCTGTCTAATATTTGTACAGTCAACAGTTCATTTGCTACTTAGATATTCATTGATTTAATGGTGCAAAAAATGGTTAGAATTTATCTACTCAGAATCCAGGGGGATGCATGTGCACCAGCTTGCTTATACCCGCGGGCGCCCATGCACGAAGGCATGAGTTATCTTAGACGTTAATGATCTGACAACATTTGGTGGCTATGTAAAGGAAGCGAAAGAAAAATGTAAGAATTAAACAAAAAGATTGGAAGAGATGGGTCAATAGTAAAAAAACAATAACAATGCCAGAGGACCCATAGAAAACTCCCAGTAAAACGTAATGGCTAACCCGATCGCCCCTACCGACCCCCCTACCCCTTTCCGGATCCGCCAGTGTTGTAGATTTAAGATGTAGCTCTTACACCCACACTGAGATGGCTATCACTGTGATAGTTATCACCTAAGTATCTGCTACATGCTCATTACCTTAGATTGTATCTCATCCTCCAGAAGTAGTGGCCTGGGATTCCATGGTCACGTCCTCTCTGGATGTTCAGTGAGGCAAGGTCAAGGGCATTCTTGGCGCCTTGATTGTTCTCAAACAAGTGTTCTGTGATGGCCTTTGCAAAATGTCTGTTAATAACCAATGGATAGTTAAATTAGTTCTGATCATTTGGATTAATTTATTTAGCGGCCCCCGAAAGGGGAAAAGACGCTATTAGTTTTGTATGGAATGTCTGTCTGTCCGTCCGTCCGTCCCGTTTAAATCTCAGAAACTAGAAGAGAAAATGAAAATCGGACTTCATGATATTTTAGATCATTCAAAGTTCTAATGCATGGGCTACATTTTCTTTTCCGAAAGTGAACCAGCTAATTTTTAAAATTATCTATGCAAGCAGATGTTTAAAAAAAAAATACACCACTTTTAAATGAAAAACATCAGGAGAGGTAAGTTTTTAAAAAGGTCACAGAGTTCTTCATAAATAAATCCAGCTTCATTCATAAATTCGCGCATTGGTGAAAAGACACAACTACCCGACACAAAATGAGGTAACCAAGAGAAGTCAAGGAGGAAACGTACCTGTCAAAACGGACCTCGTTGGAGACGGTCAACATTCCCTCAATAATTTCTTCGTGGCTGTCAATAGAAGAGTCTGGAGTAAAGAACTCGTCTTTAAAGAATTCTGGGACGCCTTTGATTGGGTAAGAGTTCGGGATAAGTGTATGCCCAAATCTGTAGGCGGCTATGACAGACAAGAAAAACAAGGCTTGAATAAAATCGTTCAAATATTTATATTTTCTAGGCATGGCGATTAGAAGCTGTTGGGATTGAAGCCTTTTCAAAACCTGTTTAAAGATACGTGTATTATTATTATTATCTATTATTCTTTATTTAAAGTATGTCCAGGAATGGAATGGAAGTGTCGAAGTAACTTAATTAGGTTTTCATCATTCATAGGTTAACAATGATTAAAATTAGAAAATTACAAAGGAATAAAACAGCGCCGAGTGGATGAGATGGGAAATATATAGGCTTAATTATTGCGATGGGCTAACGAATAGCTTTGAACTAACGACAATAGTCGTTTTAGAAAGCTTATATCAACTCACTGTCTGGTAAAAAATGTATATATGTTATTTTATCCAAACCCATTGTAGGATCAAGTTAAAACTTTGCACAAATATTCATTGGCATAGACAAGACATACATGTCACCATACAGTGTCACCAGACATACATGTCACCATACAGTGTCACCATACAGGTCGAGAAGTTTTGGTTTCCCAGACCTGTCAAGACGGAGATCAGCAGAGGGGAACTGTCAAGGCCTACTTCCACTAATATATGTATGTGTCATGCTAAATGTACCCAAGTCCTGGATAATACCATAATGACACGTACAATGACAAAATAAGATTCAGAATGCCACTTTACCGACATATAACATGTTTAATTACATTATTTTCACTATAATACAGAAAAATAGTTAGAGTCTACACTTAGACTATATATATCCAAAAAGTCCAACTGTCCTGGACTAGGAACAAAAACACACTCCCTTATCATGAGTTACATCGTTCAACAAAACATCTCACCAAACAAAAACAACCCAAAACAATAACAGTTTTGAATTCAACCACCTGAATTGCCCCCCTTCTCCTCTACAGTAAACAGGAGACCCAGGCTGACCAGAACTCAGTCCTGACAGGAACCATGAGTCAAAATTTGTCCATAGCCGTGAATAAAATATAAGCCCACAGGGCAGTGGCATGTCTTGCACTAAGCAATAATAGCTTGCTCAGTATTGGACAGCCTTCACCACGGGGAAGTGCGGTCAGGGCGCCTCATGCGCTCACAGGCTCCACGGGCTTTTTATGACTTTTCCCAGCACTCAAATCACTTTTCCATTACCATTTTGTGGATTATAACCAGAGCATGATGAAAACTCACAGCCTGCTCGGTGGGAGGTGTTGGTCCGTAAATTTCCTTTTATTTGAAAACTTGAAAGTTTCTAAAAACTAAATGACATCCTCCTGGAACTTACCAGCAATAAAACCGTTGGCGAGCCTTGGGTCTACGTATGGATTATATCTACTTCTTTTGGTACAGGTTAGTTTATACATCTCCATGTAACTACGTCCGATGACGAATGGGAGATAATCACAAACAGCAATCCTCTGAAAGATGGCATTATTTATCCTTTTGACTTCCTAAAAAATATGCAAAGAATTTTGTATTCATTAGATGTGGCAGATAAATTATATAAGATACTATAAATTAACCCAATAAGTACATTATTAATGGTAAAGTCTCCAATGATAGAGTCATAAAAATAAATTAAACTATAACTTAGGAGTCGAAAAAAATGTTAAGAGGTAGCCTAAAATAACAATGTCACTTATTATAAATTCTCCTCAATATCTATAATATATATCTACTAACACACTCTAAGCACGATTTAGTTTTCAAATTGGTCTCAACCCATTGCCCTTGTTAGTCTTGTTAGTTTAAAATTCCTAGCTAATAACCAATGAACATTCTAATTTCTCATATATCTTGAAGATTTCTTTCAGGTAAGAATATACTAATTTGATTTACATACAGAGAGATCTCTTTCACATATTTACTTTTATTTATTCCTACACTTACCTGGAAGAGGATTTCTTTAACATTATCGGGAGCAGTTGCGATGTACTTCTCCACCTGTTCGGGCGTGGGTTTAACTCCAGTCTTCTTGACTATGATGCCTTCAACTATTCTTCTGGCCAGTTCGTTGTGGTAGAGATGAAAAGTGAGATGCTGAGTGCCAAGCACTGGCTGCTGATTTACGCGTTTATCACCTGCAACGAAGAAATGTCTGTGTGAATGTTTGAACAAAACAAAAGACAAAAGTCTGTGTGAATGTCTGTGCTTCAACAAAACAAAAGACAAAAATATCTATGTGAATGTCTGTGTGAATGTTTGTGCTTCAACAAAACAAAAGACAAATATCTATGTGAATGTCTGTGTGAATGTTTGTGCTTCAACAAAACAAAAGACAAATATCTATGTGAATGTCTATGTGAATGTTTGTGCTTCAACGAAACAAAAGACAAATGTCTGTGTGAATATTTGTGCTTCAACAAAACAAAAGACAAATGTCTGTGTGAATGCTTCAATAAAACAAAAGACAAATGTCTGTGTGAATGTCTGTGTGAATGTTTGTGCTTCAATAAAACAAAAGACAAATATCTATGTGAATGTCTATGTGAATGTTTGTGCTTCAACAAAACAAAAGACAAATATCTATGTGAATGTCTATGTGAATGTTTGTGCTTCAACGAAACAAAAGACAAATGTCTGTGTGAATGTTTGTGCTTCAACAAAACAAAAGACAAATGTCTGTGTGAATGCTTCAATAAAACAAAAGACAAATGTCTATGAGAATGTTTGTGCTTCAACAAAACAAAAGACAAATGTCTGTGTGAATGCTTCAACAAAACAGAAGACAAATGTCTATGAGAATGTTTGTGCTTCAACTAAACAAAAGACAAATGTCTATGAGAATGTTTGTGCTTCAACAAAACAAAAGACAAATGTCTGTGTGAATGCTTCAACAAAACAAAAGACAAATGTCTGTGTGAATGCTTCAACAAAACAAAAGACAAATGTCTGTGTGAATGCTTCAATAAAACAAAAGACAAATGTCTATGAGAATGTTTGTACTTCAACAAA
Source organism: Biomphalaria glabrata (assembly GCF_947242115.1). Classification (NCBI taxonomy): domain Eukaryota; kingdom Metazoa; phylum Mollusca; class Gastropoda; family Planorbidae; genus Biomphalaria; species Biomphalaria glabrata. Next base: position 17,720,320 of record NC_074714.1, on the reverse strand, counting down.
ACAAAAGACAAATGTCTGTGTGAAGTGAATGCTTCAACAAAACAAAAGACAAATGTCTATGAGAATGTTTGTGCTTCAACAAAACAAAAGACAAATGTCTATGAGAATGTTTGTGCTTCAACAAAACAAAAGACAAATGTCTGTGTGAATGCTTCAACAAAACAAAAGACAAATGTCTGTGTGAATGCTTCAACAAAACAAAAGACAAATGTCTGTGTGAATGCTTCAACAAAACAAAAGACAAATGTCTGTGTGAATGTCTGTGCTTCAACAAAACAAAAGACAAATGTCTGTGTGAATGTCTGTGCTTCAACAAAACTTAAACATAAAATATGTCGTATTTGGTTCATTTACATGGACTATGTCACCGGTCGTCTCGATTGGTCCTGGGTTTATACCCTGCCCGCAGTCATCCCCAGTCGTGGTGTGGGAGGTTTGGGCTAGGATGTAGGTTATCTTTAACTTTGAAGGAACATCCAAAACATGTAAAACATATTACAAAACAAACATTTCACAGATCCTGGAAAGTAAATTTTCATCCAGACTTGGACTTTCAGTCAAAGATAAATAAATGTATTATGTATCCAGAGTTAAGCAATGTTAATACGATATAGACTCAGTAGGTCTCACAGGGGCCAGAAAAAATACTACTCCAAGCCGTCACACGAATGCGATCTCGGTCTAGGGAATTTCTGGTCCACATGGATTTATCAAATATCCAAATCTCTTTAAAAAACAATCTTTGTTCCGCTTGAAACACCAGTAACAAAAAAGGTCAAAGGTAAAATTGTAAACTATTTGCTCACCTGAAAGCTGACAGTAAGATGTTGGGCTTGTGGTCCTGACACACGCTGCTTTGGAAGACGTATCATTCGGAAGACGTTCTTTGCCGTTGACTATAGTGGTCGACAGCAGTATTCCTATACAGATGACATATTAGAAACAATGACATTATGTATGCTCAGCTTACAATATTACATTTTTCTAACCTCGGTTAAAAACAACTCTATAAATAAAATGCAGATACAATTTGTGTTGTGAGATGAATATGTCAAATCTTAAACTATTTGCACTGAGAACTGGACCTTGAAAATATATCTATAATTATACTTTTAATTATTGTATAAACTAGAACTATTTTGTCCAAATAGAAAGAATTTCTAAGTGTTTAGGTTATTTTTAGATTCCTCATATAAAAAAATCCTTTCATTGTTATTTTTTTCAAAGATTGCCACCAAAAGTAAAGATAATAAACTACTAAACAGTAAGCAAAAGAAAACAAAAGACGAGTATAAAAACACAAGTATAAAAATACAAGTATAAAAACAGAGGTATAAAAACACAAGTATAAAAACACAAGAATAAAGACAGTAATAAGTATTGTCATCGAGTCTGAAGATGAATGAGGGACTGCAATAGTTCATGTTGGTACGGAGCGTCATGTGCCACATATTGGTCACATACTGAGCAGACATAACCATTGTGGGTTCTCGAGTTAGATTCTCATTTCATCGTCTACGTCTGCTCTAGCAGTGGACTTTCTTTGGGTCTCAAATGACAAACATAAGAATAAAAGACATATGTTGAAACGGAAGAATAGAAACCCAAGAACAGGCCTACTAAAAAAAACAACACAGCTTTTTTTTTCATTCTCGTATGTCTTGAGAAATAGGTCCGAATAGGTGGCTGTTTCCTGATTAACCAGTGTCTCAGTTAACCAGTTAAGATATAAAACTATTTAATCAAGAAAATACAAAGACCAATGTTACCTTTGCCATTTTCAGTTCTAAGTCTTTGGGTAGTTATAATGTCAGACCCATAAATGTTGGATCCATCAATGAAGGAAGTCAGGGCATTGATTTGTTCTCTTGGATCTAGACAGAAGTAATAACACGAGTTACGTTGTGAGGACTGGCAAAAGTAAGGGATGGCGAGAAAGAAACAGTGAAGGTCTACTTAGTAATGTATGGCAAGAAAGAAACAGTGGAGGTCTACTTTGTAATGTATGGCAAGAAAGAAACAGTGAAGGTCTACTTTGTAATATAGGCAAGAAAGAAACAGTGGAGGTCTACTTTGTAATGTAATCAAGAAAGAAACAGTGAAGGTCTACTTTGTAATGTATGGCAAGAAAGAAACAGTGGAGGTCTACTTTGTAATGTATGGCGAGAAAGAAACAGTGAAGGTCTACTTTGTAATATAGGCAAGAAAGAAACAGTGAAAGTCTACTTAGTAATGTATGGCAAGAAAGGAACAGTGAAGGTCTACTTTGTAATGTATGGCAAGAAAGGAACAGTGAAGGTCTACTTTGTAATGTATGGCAAGAAAGGAACAGTGAAGGTCTACTTTGTAATGTATGGCAAGAAAGGAACAGTGAAGGTCTACTTTGTAATGTATGGCAAGAAAGAAACAGTGAAGGTCTACTTTGTAATGTATGGCGAGAAAGAAACAGTGAAAGTCTACTTAGTAATGTAGGCAAGAAAGGAACAGTGAAGGTCTACTTAGTAATGTATGGCAAGAAAGAAACAGTGAAGGTCTACTTTGTAATGTATGGCAAGAAAGAAACAGTGAAGGTCTACTTAGTAATGTATGGCAAGAAAGAAAAAGTGAAGGTCTACTTAGTAATGTATGGCGAGAAAGAAACAGTGAAGGTCTACTTTGTAATGTATGGCAAGAAAGAAACAGTGAAGGTCTACTTAGTAATGTATGGCAAGAAAGAAACAGTGAAGGTCTACTTAGTAATGTAGGCAAGAAAGAAACAGTGAAAGTCTACTTAGTAATGTAGGCAAGAAAGGAACAGTGAAGGTCTACTTAGTAATGTATGGCGAGAAAGAAACAGTGGTGGTCTACTTTGTAATGTATGGCAAGAAAGAAACAGTGAAGGTCTACTTAGTAATGTATGGCAAGAAAGAAAAAGTGAAGGTCTACTTAGTAATGTATGGCGAGAAAGAAACAGTGAAGGTCTACTTTGTAATGTATGGCAAGAAAGAAACAGTGAAGGTCTACTTAGTAATGTATGGCAAGAAAGAAACAGTGAAGGTCTACTTAGTAATGTAGGCAAGAAAGAAACAGTGAAGGTCTACTTTGTAATGTATGGCGAGAAAGAAACAGTGGTGGTCTACTTTGTAATGTATGGCGAGAAAGAAACAGTGAAGGTCTACTTTGTAATGTAGGCAAGAAAGAAACAGTGGTGGTCTACTTTGTAATGTATGGCGAGAAAGAAACAGTGGTGGTCTACTTTGTAATGTATGGCAAGAAAGAAACAGTGAAGGTCTACTTTGTAATGTATGGCGAGAAAGAAACAGTTAAGGTCTACTTTGTAATGTAGGCAAGAAAGAAACAGAGGAGGTCTACTTTGTAATGTATGGCGAGAAAGAAACAGTGGTGGTCTACTTTGTAATGTAGGCAAGAAAGAAACAGTGGTGGTCTACTTTGTAATGTATGGCGAGAAAGAAACAGTGGTGGTCTACTTTGTAATGTATGGCAAGAAAGAAACAGTGAAGGTCTACTTTGTAATGTATGGCGAGAAAGAAACAGTTAAGGTCTACTTTGTAATGTAGGCAAGAAAGAAACAGAGGAGGTCTACTTTGTAATGTATGGCGAGAAAGAAACAGTGGTGGTCTACTTTGTAATGTATGGCAAGAAAGAAACAGTAGAGGTCTACTTTGTAATGTATGGCGAGAAAGAAACAGTGGTGGTCTACTTTGTAATGTATGGCCAGAAAGAAACAGTGAAGGTCTACATTATAATGTATGTTAAGAAAGAAACAGTAGTGGTCTACTTTGTAATGTATGGCGAGAAAGAAACAGTGGTGGTCTACTTTGTAATGTATGGCGAGAAAGAAACAGTGAAGGTCTACTTTGTAATGTATGGCGAGAAAGAAACAGTGGAGGTCTACTTTGTAATGTATGGCAAGAAAGAAACAGTGAAGGTCTACTTAGTAATGTATGGCGAGAAAGAAACAGTGGTGGTCTACTTAGTAATGTATGGCGAGAAAAAAACAGTGGTGTTCTACTTTGTAATGTATGGCGAGAAAGAAACAGTGGTGGTCTACTTTGTAATGTATGGCGAGAAAGAAACAGTAGTGGTCTACTTTGTAATGTATGGCGAGAAAGAAACAGTGGTGGTCTACTTTGTAATGTATGGCGAGAAAGAAACAGTGGTGGTCTACTTAGTAATGTATGGCGAGAAAGAAACAGTGGTGGTCTACTTTGTAATGTATGGCGAGAAAGAAACAGTGAAGGTCTACTTTGTAATGTATGGCGAGAAAGAAACAGTGGTGGTCTACTTTGTAATGTATGGCGAGAAAGAAACAGTGGTGGTCTACTTTGTAATGTATGGCGAGAAAGAAACAGTGGTGGTCTACTTTGTAATGTATGGCGAGAAAGAAACAGTGGTGGTCTACTTTGTAATGTATGGTGAGAAAGAAACAGTGGTGGTCTACTTTGTAATGTATGGCGAGAAAGAAACAGTGGTGGTCTACTTTGTAATGTATGGCGAGAAAGAAACAGTGAAGGTCTACTTTGTAATGTATGGCGAGAAAGAAACAGTGGTGGTCTACTTTGTAATGTGTGGCGAGAAAGAAACAGTGGTGGTCTACTTTGTAATGTATGGCGAGAAAGAAACAGTGGTGGTCTACTTTGTAATGTATGGCGAGAAAGAAACAGTGGTGGTCTACTTAGTAATGTATGGCGAGAAAGAAACAGTGGTGGTCTACTTTGTAATGTATGGCGAGAAAGAAACAGTGAAGGTCTACTTTGTAATGTATGGCGAGAAAGAAACAGTGGTGGTCTACTTTGTAATGTATGGCGAGAAAGAAACAGTGGTGGTCTACTTTGTAATGTATGGCGAGAAAGAAACAGTGGTGGTCTACTTTGTAATGTATGGCGAGAAAGAAACAGTGGTGGTCTACTTTGTAATGTATGGTGAGAAAGAAACAGTGGTGGTCTACTTTGTAATGTATGGCGAGAAAGAAACAGTGGTGGTCTACTTTGTAATGTATGGCGAGAAAGAAACAGTGAAGGTCTACTTTGTAATGTATGGCGAGAAAGAAACAGTGGTGGTCTACTTTGTAATGTATGGCGAGAAAGAAACAGTGGTGGTCTACTTTGTAATGTATGGCGAGAAAGAAACAGTGGTGGTCTACTTTGTAATGTATGGCGAGAAAGAAACAGTGGTGGTCTACTTTGTAATGTATGGCGAGAAAGAAACAGTGAAGGTCTACTTTGTAATGTATGGCGAGAAAGAAACAGTGGTGGTCTACTTTGTAATGTATGGCGAGAAAGAAACAGTGGTGGTCTACTTTGTAATGTATGGTGAGAAAGAAACAGTGGTGGTCTACTTTGTAATGTATGGCGAGAAAGAAACAGTGGTGGTCTACTTTGTAATGTATGGCGAGAAAGAAACAGTAGTGGTCTACTTTGTAATGTATGGCAGGAAGAACTAGATCCAGAGCTAGTCTACATCTTCTAGATCTAGAATGTAGATGTAATTTATATTACATTTTCTTAAAAATACAAGCAAAGCTTAGATAATCTATCAATAAACTGAAAGCAATATTGAAATTTAATAAATAACTCAGTTATTGGCACAATACGGCTGACTATGCCATGTTTTTTTTATTGCCATGTCGTGCGGTTTGCGCGCTGGACTGTCGTTCGGTTTTATCAAACCCACAGACCGCTCCCATCCCCGTCGTCCTGCGGGAGGTTAGGACTAGGAAGTAAAATATCTTGAACTCTGAAGGAACATCCGAAACATGTACAACATTTACAAACAAACATATTTCTTTTTATACATTGAAAAGTATAATGGTCAAACTCGAGTTTTCCCCGTTTAGCTAACACGCTAGCTATTCTTTTCTCAGCGATATACATCGAATGTTAAATTTGTAGGAAAATCGTTAGATCCGCTTTCGAGATCCAGGTTCCACCCTCCGCCCATCCTCCAGGTTCCATGAAGTTGTGACTTAAAAAGAGGAATTGTAAATCTCTATAGAATATACTTACACATTTGATTTCCATACTCATCTTTGGCTGCTTCTGATCGAACGAACTCCATGCAATATTCAAATCTTGAATCTTCCTTAGGAATGGGAATTGGGAAGCATTCTCTGTCAACAAAATAACAAGTGTTTTTTTTTTCAATGTAGAAAAACTACAAAAAAAAAAAAAATTGTTAAATACATCACTAGACCATTATGGCATGGTAACACTTCACTCAACTTCACTGGCACAAAGAAATCAACTAACAAGAACAAAAATATATCTTTGAAAAAAAGACAATGCCTCCTTTATTTAAGTTCAAATCTAATAATACTAAGGCTTGTCTTCGAGTCCAAGATTAATGAGGAATACAGTATTTCCCGTGGCTGCGCAGCCCCAGCTGTGACCTGCATATTTTGCCACATCCAGGGCAAGCAACTTCAAATACGGGAATCGAACACCGTTAACTGCTATGGCTTTCGCATTTTTTTTATTCGGCCAGCGAGGAAGGCATTTATGTGTGATTATTTATTGGTATATTCATCATATGGACATCTAGATTAGCTATCTAGCATCTAGAACAGGATCTACACCAGCCATCTACACCAGCCATTTAGCATCTAGACACGGTATCTAGACCAGCCATCTAGCATCTAGACCAGGCATCTATACCAGCCATCTAGACCAGGCATCTAAACCAGCTATCTATGATCTAGACCAGGCATCTAGACAATGCATTTATCCTTTTTATCCAGCCATTCTTACTGCTTAGCCAAGGGAAATAATACTTTCTTCTCTTAATTTTGGACTAGTAAACAAAAGCTTATATGGAACAAAACCTTACTTGCTCATTTGTTTAGCAGAAACTCCGCAACACTTGATTGTTCCGTTGGAGCCTACGAAGTATGAGAGCAAAAATAAATTATTTTTAAAAGTTTTTTTTAATCAATTTATTTTGAATGAAGCTGATGGTGCTTTATCATTTCGCATTGTTTCCAGATTTTGAAATGCTGCTTTAATGAAAGGAGTTCTTCTTGTGAGCTTTGCACAATCAAGTTTTTCTATACAGCTATCGATTAACAAGGGCACATGGACTGGAACTTCTACAGCATATGTCTATTTATTTATAAACTCTTTACTGAATAGAAAGAAACATTTGAGTCGATTGCGGGAATTCCCATTGAAATCGTGTTTTAAAAAAAGTAAAAATTAAGAAGTTTTTATTTCGAAAAATTAAAATGGTCAAAACAGAATATTCACTGTGTGGATAATCTTTTTTTTTCCATAGATGTATATGTTAAATTTCTATAAAAATTGTTAGAGCCGTTTTCAAGGTACTGGTCCTGCTGGATTTTAAATTAATGCAGCATTAGGCCTCTATTTCCGGCATGATTCATTAATGCAGCATTAGGCCTCTATTTCCGGCATGATTCATTAATGAAGCATTAGGCCTCTATTTCCGGCATGATTCATTAATGAAGCATTAGCCTCTATTTCCGACATGATTCATTAATGAAGCATTAGGCCTCTATTTCCGGCATGATTCATTAATGAAGCATTAGGCCTCTATTTCCGACATGATTCATTAATGAAGCATTAGGCCTCTATTTCCGACATGATTCATTAATGAAGCATTAGGCCTCTATTTCCGACATGATTCATTAATGAAGCATTAGGCCTCTATTTCCGACATGATTCATTAATGAAGCATTAGGCCTCTATTTCCGACATGATTCATTAATGAAGCATTAGGCCTCTATTTCCGACATGATTCATTAATGAAGCATTAGGCCTCTATTTCCGACATGATTCATTAATGAAGCATTAGGCCTCTATTTCCGGCATGATTCATTAATGAAGCATTAGGCCTCTATTTCCGACATGATTCATTAATGAAGCATTAGGCCTCTATTTCCGACATGATTCATTAATGAAGCATTAGGCCTCTATTTCCGACATGATTCATTAATGAAGCATTAGGCCTCTATTTCCGACATGATTCATTAATGAAGCAATAGGCCTCTATTTCCGACATGATTCATTAATGAAGCATTAGGCCTCTATTTCCGACATGATTCTTAATGAAGCATTAGGCCTCTATTTCCGACATGATTCATTAATGAAGCATTAGGCCTCTATTTCCGACATGATTCATTAATGAAGCATTAGGCCTCTATTTCCGACATGATTCATTAATGAAGCATTAGGCCTCTATTTCCGACATGATTCATTAATGAAGCATTAGGCCTCTATTTCCGACATGATTCATTAATGAAGCATTAGGCCTCTATTTCCGACATGATTCATTAATGAAGCATTAGGCCTCTATTTCCGACATGATTCATTAATGAAGCATTAGGCCTCTATTTCCGACATGATTCATTAATGAAGCATTAGGCCTCTATTTCCGACATGATTCATTAATGAAGCATTAGGCCTCTATTTCCGACATGATTCATTAATGAAGCATTAGGCCTCTATTTCCGACATGATTCATTAATGAAGCATTAGGCCTCTATTTCCGACATGATTCATTAATGAAGCAATATTATAAACAAACTGCAAATAGATGTTAGCGAAAACAAAAGTTTTCTCTTTGGTATATTTATTAAATAATTATCTTAAGCTGGGGGAGCTGGGACTGGCTGGGATTACTATCTACTGGAATGGTAGGTGGACTTACCAGTAGGAACTGGGGAAACACCAATGTCATGACTTACAAACTGACCAAACTGTGGACAGTAGAGTAGAATGGTTAGAATTAGTACACGAATATGCAAGAAAACAAAATTCTAACAAGGAAACGATAAATAAATAACAAGATGTAACAATAACAGATGTAACAACAAAATATGTAAAATACTTGATAATTGTGCCGGCTAGACAACGCCCTCATGAAACCGATGACCATTAAAAAGGGAGATTTAAAAAAAAATAATTTTGACTTTTGGGATATTTTAGTTTCATAAGTTCAAATGCGGCTATTATTATTATTTTTAACAAAGCTGTCTGTCTTTCAGGGTGGTTTCTTTCAACCAATTACCATTCTCAAATCAATCATACATTTTGCAAAAAAGTTTACTAATTAGTTAATCAATTAGTGGTAATTAATTAATTAATTTTTTTAATAGAAAAAGGGAAGATAACACTTGCATTATTGAGACAAATGGCAGCAATTAAATTGTGCTCTCCCGTCACTCACCTTTCTTTAAAAAAACAACAATTATTTTTTTTATATTTTGTTGAAGACGTGGGTTACTTCCTTTTTTAAAGGGGTGAGTTAAAAAAGGGGGGAGGGAGTAAAACAGCTTTGACTAGCACACTCGTTCAAAGCTAACATTGGAAACTTTGCTAAATGACAAAGCGTGTGGTGGCAACAGATCAAACATATCCTTGGATAATGCAGAAACAAACCAGACTAAGTTAGACAAAACAATTACCTGCATAGTGAACATAGACAGATCGCTCTCTTTCATGACATCAGGGAAAAGCTTCAAGCTGATCAAGCGTGGTGAAGGTAGATACTCCTTACCGACAACACTGTAGATACGAGGTGTGTTCATACCTGCAGGCAAACACATATACTTGTATAGTTGTATCCATGTGAATTTAAGAACTAGGATTGGACCTCAGAAGCATTTAATCTTGACCACGATAATATCAATGATAATGGAGAGTTCAGAAAACAAATGTTTTACCGAAGTGAAGACAGTAAAGCTTTAGACTGAAGAATGAATGAATGAATGAATATTTATGTTTTGAAACAGCTAGTTGGCCTTTTTCAGTGGTAGAAAGACTATGGTTCATCTCGTAGTAACCCTTTTCATGTGACTGCGAAGCCCTATTCTTAAGAGTTATTCCCGTCCACATATGTCGCAGATTAATGTAGCTTTCGCTCTGATGGTAGAGGAGCCAGCCTTTTTTCGTTTAGCTCGCTTTTCTTCCACAGCTGAAGCCAATGCTTTTCGCTGTCCATAGTTACCGTTAGCCTTGTTTTATAATCCAAAGACCAAACGCTATCAGCTTGAAGCATAGACTTATTGAATAAAGTGACAAGTTATTAGTAGCATGGCCTATCCATGTTATTCAGAACATTTACATATAAAGAAAGAAATTTCTAGTTGAGAGTTTTCTTATGATTTGATGCTGGGAGATATCTGGAATGTCTGATGTTGGGAAATATCTGGAATGTCTGATGTTGGGAGATATCTGGAATGTTTGATGTTGGGAGATATCTGGAATGTCTGATGCTGGGAGATATCTGGAATGTCTGATGTTGGGAGATATCTGGAATGTCTGATGTTGGGAGATATCTGGAATGTCTGATGTTGGGAGATATCTGGAATGTCTGATGCTGGGAGATATCTGGAATGTCTGATGTTGGGAGATATCTGGAATGTCTGATGTTGGGAGATATCTGGAATGTCTGATGTTGGGAGATATCTGGAATGTCTGATGTTGGGAGATATCTAGGATGTCTGATGTTGGGAGATATCTGGAATGTCTGATGTTGGGAGATATCTGGGATGTCTGATGTTGGGAGATATCTGGAATGTCTGATGTTGGGAGATATCTGGAATGTCTGATGTTGGGAGATATCTGGAATGTCTGATGCTGGGAGATATCTGGAATGTCTGATGCTGGAAGATACTGGAATGTCTGATGTTGGGAGATATCTGGAATGTCTGATGTTGGGAGATATCTGGAATGTCTGATGCTGGGAGATATCTGGAATGTCTGATGTTGGGAGATATCTGGAATGTTTGATGTTGGGAGATATCTAGAATGTCTGATGCTGGGAGATATCTGGAATGTCTGATGTTGTGAGATATCTGGAGTGTCTGATGCTGGGAGATACTGGAATGTCTGATGTTGGGAGATATCTGAAATGTCTGATGTTGGGAGATATCTGGGATGTCTGATGTTGGGAGATATCTGGAATGTCTGATGTTGGGAAATATCTGGAATGTCTGATGTTGGGAGATATCTGGAATGTCTGATGTTGGGAGATATCTGGAATGTCTGATGTTGGGAGATATCTAGGATGTCTGATGTTGGGAGATATCTGGAATGTCTGATGCTGGGAGATATCTGGAATGTCTGATGCTGGGAGATATCTGGAATGTCTGATGCTGGGAGATATCTGGAATGTCTGATGCTGGGAGATATCTGGAATGTCTGATGTTGGGAAATGCCTGAATACGTTGAAGATGTATAGGAGATGTAACAATAAACTTTTAATGAATCTCTTCTACAGTAATCAATAGTCAATGAACATGGAGATATACAACACGTTGAATTTCAAAGATATTATTTAGCCATTTAATTTAGGTCTCATGTACTGTTTATCGAGCTATTGAGAGAGAGAGAGAGAGAGACAGGAAGAGAGAGAGATAAAACTGAGAGAAACTTAGAGAGATAGAGAGAAAAAGAGAAAAAGAGAGACTGAGAGCGTGAAAAGAGAGACTGAGAGAAAGAGGGGGAAAAGGAGAAAAGAGAACTAGAGAGACAGAAAGCGAAAATAGAGAGAAGGAATAGATAGGATAATAGATTGAGAATGAAGGAGAAAAAGGTGAAAGAGAGAAAAAGAGAGATAGAGCCAGAGATAGAAAGAAAGAAGGAGTGGGAAAAATTGAGATATAAAGGAGAGAGAAAGAAGGAGGGAGAGGCGAGGTGAAAGAGTTAAAGAGAGACACGAGACACAAAGAATGAGAGAGAGAGAATACAACAGAAAGAACAAAACAGCAGCGACTTTACTTTATCTTTACAAATCTTAATGACCAGAATTAGATGTCTGCAAACATCTCGCCTCAATGATTCAACAAAAGACTATAACTAGAATAAACCTCTCACAGTTTTAATCACACAAGTCAATGTTTACCTTTATCATCCTGGTAGTGGGGCTTCAAATAACGTTTCAAGGGTTTCACAGTGCTACCGTAATCCTTGGGGTGATTGCATCTTCCATCAACCTCGCGGTACCTCAGAGTTGACACGTCTTTTGAACACAGCTGAATGGAAAAAAAAATCATTACTGAAGCGAATTACATCATTTGCCCTATAGCCTATAGATCATAAAGGTCTGGAAGGGGAACTTACTGAAGTGAAGTAGAACAGAAAAGTAATAAGTAAACAATAAAAGGGCTAAAATAAAAAAAAATAATACAAGGATTTAAATGAACAAAAATAATGCTAACAATAAGTACATCCACACATACTGACTAAGAAGAAACATTTCATTCTGGAGGCATAGCGGGAAAAACTCATGTTGGTGTCTCCTGTGTACACACTGAAAGGAAGTGTTGCTAAGCTAGGTCTTCTTCAAAGGTCCATCACAATTTGTGTGCAGTTTTTTAGCCCTGCAGAATCTTATCTTATCTTATATAATACAGAAAAAAAGAAGATGATTACGTCCTACGCATAATGCATTTAGTAATGCCTAAATTCTGCTAAGTCACTGGTTTTCCTGGCTAGCTCAGGCAACCCATTTCATGCTCTTCTAGCACTAGGGAAGAAGGAGTATTTGTACAATTTAGTCCTAGCATATGGAACGAGGAATGTGCCTTTATCTTTGCGTCTTTCTGAGTATTTTATTAAATTTTGTTTTTGTATTTGAAGATTATGGTTCAGTCTTCTTCTTATTTTTCGTTCTCATTGTTATGTTGGAGTGTTCAGATGAGTAGACCAATACATGAGATGAATTGCGCAGTGGTTTCCAAATCAGGGAGCTCTCCATATAGTTTCCTTTCTATTGGGGTGATTTGGGGCCAATGTCTTATACGGGCCTCTTGGTAAAGAGAGCAGTTTTGGAGGACATGGTCTGCATTCTCTGGTGATACTCCACATGAGCAGATTTCACTGGTTCCAATTTTGAGCTTCCGGTACATGTGCTGTCGCATTCTGTTGGTTCAGTGTTTTATGTGTAATTGCTACTTTACTTTTGAGTCTTCGATCAATTTTTTAAAATCTTTCGTTCGTAGCAGAAAAATAATTTCACTAGGAAGAAGCATTAGAATTTCACTCAATGACTTAATACTTCTAAAGAAAAACAAATGGGCAAAAAAGAAGATTTGATAGAAAGATCAACTAACATCACATTGAGATAATGTCAACATTTTAGCTCAATGCTGTTTTAGTTACTTAGCAGTAATAAAATTCGAATGTGTTTCCCAGCAGCTAGACGATCCTGGGTATCATCTACAAATAAAAGTAATGTTCCCCTTTCAGATCATGTAGAGTATAGGGCAGATGATGTAAAGGGCATATGTTTCTGTGTCCCACGGTTAACGAGCTTGTTATGTAGCCATCTCAAATACCAACCGCCTTTCCCCCATCCCCAACTTTTGTCAGGTACCCATAAGAGTTGGATGGAATCAAAGGCACCCCAAGGATCCCCAAATTAAAAATAAAAGTCTTTACTTTGATTCAAACCCGGGAGCCTCCTATTCGAAAAAGGTTCACAATGCCAACTGAGCCCTACGACGACTGCTATCAAAAAACTGTCACACACACACACACAATGCACTGAGGGTGGCTTCTTCTTAAGATGATGTTGTAAATAATATTATCCTTAGTTTAATCCTATGCAATTAAGTTCATTCCTTTAACTCTTTCTCTCCGTAATTATTTGCCATGACCCTACGGAATTATTCATTTTTTGTTATTTTATAGTGTCCCTGTTATGACTCAACGTCTATAACTTTGTATCGTCAAATAGGAGAGAAAGAGTTAATGTTCAATCACTTCAATGGCTGCTTTGATTCGAATTACTTATAAAGAGGCTTTAAAGATGAACAAGCCTTGAAACATTAGTGCAAAGAAGATTGTCATGCTTCAGTGAATCATAGTTACAATAACTCTTTCTTTACATTTTAATTATTGAACTCCGGATTACGTTCTTCTAGGGGGAAGAAGCACTAAGAAACGACAGGAGACAAACGTGGGAGGATACAGATCTAAGATAGAACACAAATAGAGTAATACAATGAACAGTTAAAAAGACTACGAAAGATTTGACACAGATAACCTAATTAAACTACGTAACGAACGCTGTATACTAAGCTATATATAACATACAAATTTGTTGGAGATTTTTATACTCAAGGTTATTTACATTAATCGATAGTATTTTAACATATGCATACTACTGGTTATTCACAGCTACCAGATCTTTGTTTGCATTTTGATGTATTTTTTTTTGTAATTTTACAATTATAAAAATAATTTAGAAATATTATTTTCTTTGAGATTTTTTTATACTAATAACGGGTACTATTTTAAATGTACATCTACAGTGCTATTGAAAGTGCACACTTATTAAACTCTATGACATGATTTTAAAATTTAGTTGATCAATACTTTCGTAGTCTGTACAACGGAGACACCAAAAGACTTGCTATTTATGGATCTGCCTCCAATTTATGAAAATCTCCAATAAAAATGACTTTGAGCTACAAGCAAAAGATCTAAGACATTTGATTCTATAGTGCTAAAAGAGAGAGAAAGAGCTAAGACGTTTCATTCTAAAGTGCTAAAAGAGAGAGAAAGAGCTAAGACATTTGATTCTGCAATGCTAAAAAAAAGAGAGAAAGCTAAGACATTTGATTCTGCAATGCTAAAAAAGAGAGAGAAAGAGCTAAGACATTTGATTCTGCAGTGCTAAAAAAGAGAGAGAAAGAGCTAAGACGTTTCATTCTAAAGTGCTAAAAGAGAGAGAAAGAGCTAAGACATTTGATTCTGCAGTGCTAAAAAAGAGAGAGAAAGAGCTAAGACGTTTCATTCTAAAGTGCTAAAAGAGAGAGAAAGAGCTAAGACATTTGATTCTGCGATGCTAAAAAAAAGAGAGAAAGAGCTAAGACATTTGATTCTGCAATGCTAAAAAAAAGAGAGAAAGAGCTAAGACATTTGATTCTGCAATGCTAAAAAAGAGAGAGAAAGAGCTAAGACATTTGATTCTGCAGTGCTAAAAAAGAGAGAGAAAGAGCTAAGACGTTTCATTCTAAAGTGCTAAAAGAGAGAGAAAGAGCTAAGACATTTGATTCTGCAGTGCTAAAAAAGAGAGAGAAAGAGCTAAGACGTTTCATTCTAAAGTGCTAAAAGAGAGAGAGAAAGAGCTAAGACGTTTCATTCTAAAGTGCTAAAAGAGAGAGATAAAGAGCTAAGACATTACATTCTACAGTGCTAAAAGAGAGAGAAAGAGCTAAGACTTTTGATTCTACAGTGCTAAAAGGTGAAAAAAAAATAGAAATTGCTTCTTAAAATAGATAACTCTTATGAATTCTATACACCGGATAAACCATTCTTTATGAGAATTCCCATTCAAAAATGAATCTCGTCCTCTTTGAAAACCCACATACCTATATCTAAGTACTTACGGATTGATCTCCAATGACTGTATTATCATATCCACCAGCTATAAGTCCATTCACATTTGCATAGTAAAGGTCCGGGTGAGCAGCGCAATAAGGCCCCGTGCTTTGAACAGTGTCTGGGGGTCACAAACAAAACAAGAAAATTGTAGAGTTAAAAAAATAAACTGAAGCGCTATTCGAGTGAAAAGTACCCTGTATAAAATGAAAGTAAAATAAAGTGAAGTCATTCCTTTCAGACCTTGCGACCTTAGTGGAGAGATGATGACAAGGTCAACTGTTTCTATGACCGACGGTTAACAAGGGTATGGTGTGGTCAGTACAATGAACAACAGTCTTTACGCTACTAAAGTATGTCAGGTACCCATTAAAGTTGGGTTAACTTAAGAAGTCCCAAAAATCCCGAAGTTCAAAATCCATTGTCTTCAACGGCATTTTAACTCGACCCATCGGCTCAGAGGCCAAGCTCCTTACCACTCAACCACCACGACCCTAGTAGCTTAACATTACTTTTACATAAAAATTAATACAAACTTTAAAAAAAAAATTTAATTAATGTGTTATCTACAAGGTTTTCTATTAACTTGCATCTCATGCTGGAGATATATATATATATATACAACGTTATCAGAAACAGAGAGAGATGGATGTGCAAGAAGGAGAGAAAAAAGTAGCTGACCGCTAACTATGGCCCAAGGCAACGTTACACACTGTGTAATCCCATTAATTAACCAGAAGACCATTTGATCTTATGTTTCCTGTTTCCCCTGTGGGCGCTCGTGCGTAAAATTGAAAGACAGAAGGGCGGGGGAGGTGGCGGGTAAAGAAAAAGAAGATCACGGCCAAAGAAACACACATCAACACGAGCCTACGTCCAAATAATTATGAACATTTTACTGAGGCGTATTGACTTCGGTTTTAGCATAAAAATATGTTATGGTAGCGTTATGTAATTTGTTTCAAATCTTCAACCCGAAATGCTAATCTTAACAACATGCTACCCTTGGAAAAATAACTCCTTAAAAACAATAATTTTAAAGTTAATAACTAATTTGTCTATAACACTCCAAACATTTTGGGTCATAAGCTGTACTCTGTTTGTACTCTGTTTGTACTCTGTTTGTACTCTGTTTGTACTCTGTTTGCTCTGGTCTGTCATCATTTCATTGAAAACACAACAACACATTCAAGGCGCGGTGGTTGAGTGGTAAAGCGCTTGGCTTCAGAACCTGGGCTTCTGAGTTCGAAGCTCGGTGGAGACTTGGACTATGAATTTCGAGATTTTTAGGCCTGAGTCCACCCAACTCTAATGGGTACCTTAGGGAAAGTAAAGACGGTTCGTCGTTGTGCTCGCAACATGACACCCTACTAGTTACAGAAATTGATGACCTTAACATCATCTGTCCTATAGATCGCAAGATCTGAAAGTGGAACTTTTTCATTAAAAACACCTAGTATCCCTTAACCTAATTTATACCGTCATACTTACAAGTATAAAGCTGGCTTTACAACCAGCTACCTTTACAACCAGCTACCTTTACAACCAGCTACCTTTACAACCAGCTACCTTTACAACCAGCTACCTTTACAGCACATAAAAATGTTTGAAAAAAAAAACTGCCCTATTATTAGAAAGAGAAAACACCCGAAAATGAATATATCTGGTTTAATGACAAAGATCAACTAGTTCAAACGTAATGAAATATAAATAAATTAGAGGTAAAGCTAAACGTGAAATGATAGTCTTGATTCAAGCTCATGTTAGAATTAGAACTATACGTCAAGACAGATTTTGTAACTGAATCAGCGAAACCAATAATGTAGCACATTTTATGTCTCTAATTAACAAGCACTGCTACATTAACATATACATATGTGTAGACGTCTGTCGTAACTATCCGCTCTTACGACAGAACGTCCGTAGTTTATCAAAAGTTAAGTTTTCCTTTCAAAACTTGCGCTCTATAGGTCAGATGGTGTCAAGGTCATCATTTTCTATTGTCGACGGTTTCATTTACTTTGTCAGGTACCCTTTAGAATTGGATGGACTCGGGGGCAGCCCAAAAGTCCCAAAGTTCAAAATCCTTGCCTTCTCCGATATTTCGAACCAAAGACACCCCCCCCACACACACACACGGTTCGGAAGCCCAGCACTTTAGCACACAGCCGTCACGCCCCAATGTGATGTATAAGATAAAACAACAGGAAAACAAATTTGTTAAAATTAAAGTTCAGACATTCAGCTCTGTTGGAAGGATCCTATCGCTAAAAAAAATTCGTCTCGACCTGAACTCAAGCCTTCTTTCACGAGCCCAGCCTTTCTATGTCGTCTGCTGTTATTTCGGCATTATGTTCAAGTTCACAAGCACTTTCATTTCTCTAGAAGTCCAATTCTTTAGAAGTCCAATTCTTTAGAAGTCCAATTCTTTAGAAGTCCAATTCTTTAGAAGTCCAATTCACGGATCACACATGGCGATATCGACTTATTAGAATGTCTAGAGATAAAAGAAATACATTTGCACTTACCTATGAAATAAAGGCAAATCACTAATGAAAGTTGTAGTCCTACCATCTTCAACGTTTACCACTCACCACTATGTCTGGTTTGTAAAAACAAAACTCAAAAAATCCAAACCACTGCTCTATATACTGATGTCCACCCCCCTTATTTTAGAGTGGTAGTTGTTACAGGGACACGATCCCAGGTGCCTCGCCTTAAGTAGTCTCCCTTTGGCAGAATTAAGGAAGCGTCATCAAACGTACAGTGATTGGCTGAAAGGAGGGGGACAACATTTGAAACAAATCGTTTTTATTTTTAAATTTCGGAGATTAGCGTGTAGACATCAGCCAATGATAATGAATTCATCAAATCCTTTGTCATCTTTTTTATCGGTCATCAACGGGACTGTGCGGGATCTAACTGACGTGTCTAGTTATGTGGATATTAATTTTAGCGACCTGGGAATGGCTTAGTCAAATGTAAAAATAGGTTAGATCTATCCTATTGTTAGGAATGTTGGAGGACGATAGCCTCCTAAAACATAATATCTAAATATAAACAAATAATGTACGTAGTAATAATGCAAGCCTCGCCTATCCTAAAGCTTTCGAAGTTAATAAGCCTTACGATTCGTTGTAATGCCACATTGCCCACCCCACCTTGCCATTCCATGTCAATTAAACCAATCTTTTTCCTAATGTCTTGGTTGAAATTGTCACATTCAAAGT
Organism: Biomphalaria glabrata; assembly: GCF_947242115.1. Lineage (NCBI taxonomy): Eukaryota > Metazoa > Mollusca > Gastropoda > Planorbidae > Biomphalaria > Biomphalaria glabrata. The sequence continues at coordinate 17,701,743 of NC_074714.1, read as the reverse complement.
AAAGGAATAATAATATAATCTGAAGTGACATAGTAAGTGGGCATATTCAAGTGACATAGTAAGTGGGCACTAGGCATATTCATGTGATATAGTAAGTGGGCACTGGACATATTCAAGTGCCATCGTAAGTGGGCACTGGGCATATTCAAGTGGTATAGTAAGTGGGCACTGGGCATATTCAAGTGGTATAGTGAAAGTGAAACAATGAAGTTGAAGAGTGAAACGGTCTGACTCAGTTGATGATACGGGATGGAAAAATTAAATTAAATGGTATAATGAAATGGTATAGTGAAAATGATATAGTAAAATGGTATAGCGAAATGGGTATAGTGAAAATGGTATAGTGAAAATGATATTGTTACGTATTTCTGAATCTTCTGGCTAGATGTATTAGTTGGCACACAAATAAAAACACTGTAAAGAACTTGATGACTAAACTTTCAGTTTCATATAACTTTAATGACTATTAACTCTAACATTACTGTAACATGTAGCGTAGAAGACTGTACAATATCTGTCAGTTTACAGTTAGCTATACTTCGTTGCACTGCATCTCTTCACTTCGTTGCAATTCCTCTCTTCTCAACTTGCATCGAGCCGTATTCCACAGAACAGACCAACGACACACTTCCCAGTGTCGCTCCAGGTCTCCCAAAGCTGAACCAAGTCGTACTCAAGTCTACCGAATCAGAGCCGCACACGTCTTACATCGACTGTATCGACTGTAACGGCTCAAGTCCACTGTAGTTCGCTGTATAGACTTTAACGACAGTAGTCCACTCCAGTTAACTCTACCCTAGTTAACTTGCACCGAGTCGTACACATTTCTCTTCCACAGAGCCGCACACGTCTTACATAGTCTGTATCGACTGTAACGGCTCACTCACGACTCCATACGACTGACTTTCACATTAACTTTCTGGCTTATATAGAGTCCCTAATCGCTTCTCCAAAGTTGCACAAACACTCCTAGTATCCTCTGGAATAACATGTCAGGAAACGTCACATCCTGTCTTTATTTATACATGTAGATTCCAGAAAACACTCGCTGCAGTGTCATCAAGTCGGGGTCACACGTAGTGACCTTTATCTGTCACTGTTCATTAGTAACTGTCCCTCTACTTATATCTATTCGTCCCCTGGAACAACACGTGAGGGCACGTCACATCCTGTCTTTGTTTGTACATGTAGATTCCAGAGGACACTCGCTGCTGTGTCATCTCACCGGGGTCATACGTTGACCTCTACCTATCACTGTTCATTTGTAACAATATAGTGAAATGGTATAGCGAAATGGGTATAGTGAAAATGGTATACCGAAATGTTATAGTGAAAATGATATAGCGAAAACGGTATAGTGAAAATGGTATAGCGAAAATGTTATAGTGAAAATGATGTAGTGAAAATGCTATAATGAAAATGTGTATAGAGAAACTGGAATAAGAGAAGCGGTATACTGGAATAGCAAATTGAAACTGAGTATGAAAGATGTTAGTGCAGAGATTTAGTGAATCGAAATTGTGCAGAGGTTTAGCGAATTGTTTCACAATGGTGAAATCGTGAATTAGCTTGGTAAAGAAGTATAGAGGACTGGTGTATTGAAATTGTATAGTTAGATAGCATTGTGAATTTATTTGGTGAAACAAATAGTGGTGTAGGGGTGTACAACGGTTTACTGGTGTGGTTAATTGATAATGTAAAAAGTGAAGTAGCTTAGAAAAGTGGTAAAGTGGTATTTTTTTAAAAAGAGATTTAAACAAGAACGAATAGTCATTTGTCCATGATGTAAGGATGGCTTGGAGTGATCGCTTTGAGTGGGAAGCTACAGGTTTTATGGTGCTGTTTCCACCTATTTGAGGCTTATCATATTTGGAAACTCTTAATGCGCCCTATTGCTGCTACTATTTCATATGCAGTTTATGCATTTTGAATGCAAGTCCAGTACAGTTGAATCTAATTGAATGTATTAAGCAAACTATTTTTTCAGAGTTAGATTTAAAAATTGTACCTAAGAATTAAAAAACGCATGCCAGCAATGTCAAGTTTCTTAAAAAAAAAGGCAAATAAAAACTAACTTGCACAGATTTTCTTTTATAAATAAAGAAATAAAGTAATTGGACTAAATGACTTTAAGTAAAATTTGGCCCGGTCTTTTAATCTTACATAAACGCCAATGTTGGAGATGTTTAATTAAGGTTGTTATCTAGGAGTTCTAAAAATGTTGAACATTACTATTAGATAAGTTGTTTTCAATAATTCTATTAAAAAGAGCTGTTGGATCTGCACCCAAGAGAAACGAAAGGCAGGTAAACAAAGTGAATGTATCCCAACATTCCCAGCCCAATAGAACGGTTTACGAGAAAACTGTCTTAAGAGCCCATATCCAAGTCTCTGTTCCTATCCCCCTGTGTAAGCTACACATAGCCTGAAGAAGGTATTAAAATAGGACAAGAAAAATGTCTTTTTATTTCGTCACTTCATTATGAAAGCAAGAGCACAGAACTCTATGTCGCAAGCCACAGTTACCTGATGTACCTGATGCAATACCTAAACAGGTAAACAGGTAAACATTTTTTTTATTAACTTGTGCATTTTGTTGTTAGTTTACCCCCCCCCCCCCATCTCCTATTTCCTTTTTTTTTTGTCGTTCGCAAACCCCCCCCCCCTTTCTAAATGTTTTCCATGACCAGGTCATATCTAGGCCATAAAGAAACTGATTGCTAAGAGTGGATATGTTGATTGCAAGGGTTCTCTCAATAGTCGTCACCTCACCCCTCCAAGCGGTTTCTTCTTTCTTTTCCGACTTCTCTTCCTGTTCTAGTCTTGTCATCCTTCTCCTTATGCTGTCATCTAAATGAGGTTTTGTTTAAATGGTTTTACGCTTGAATGGCGTTCTATAAGATATACTGTAAAAAGGGTTAATCTCCTTCCATTGGCTTATGCTTTTAAAGTACTATTCTATTTTAGACATCAGATTTTCTGTAAGGCGGATATTGATGTTCAGATGTGAAGATGATAATGTACTTACATAAGATGCAGCGTGTGAATGGGATAAACAACAAACAAAGAGAGGAGGATTACATCGGAGACAACTTGTGATGTCAAGACGTTGGTTCACCAAACCTGGGATTACGTCCTGCAAAGCCTATGTGCATTAGTTTGTGTTTACTGCAGATAGAAACAGACGTTTTCATGTTCGAAATCATTCTTTAGGTGAGATTATCAGTGCCGGATTTTAGTAAATAGAGGCCCTGGGCAGTATTTAAACCCACTTAATATTAAACTAAACATAAAAGCATGTTATGTTTGTGATGAATGAAGGAATGTACTTCAATGTTGTTTTCCCCCTTTTTAAAAAAAACAAAGAGACATAACCTCCTGTATACAACTTATATAACAATTATTTCCTATCCAAATAACTAATGAAGGTTAGATTTGGTAAAAATGGTACATTTTAGACATCCCCCCGGAAAAAAATATCAATGTCTGTGTGTCTATGAGAGTATCTATGAGAGTATCTATGATAGTATCTATGAGAGTATCTATGCGAGTATTTATGAGAGTATCTATGCGAGTATTTATGAGAGTATCTATGAGATTTTTATGAGAGTATCTATGGGAGTATATACGAGATTTCTATGAGAGTATCTATGCGAGTATCTATGAGAGTATCAAGAGAGTATCTATGAATGAAATTTCTATGAGAGTATCTATGAGAGTATCTATGAGAGTATCTATGAGATTTCTATGAATCCATGAGAGTATCTATGAGAGTATCTATGAGAGTATCTATGAGATTTCTATGAATCCATGAGAGTATCTATGAGAGTATCTATGAGAGTATCTATGAGATTTCTATGAATCCATGAGAGTATCTATGCGAGTATCTATGCGAGTATCTATGAGATTTCTATGAGAGTATCTATGCGAGTATCTATGAGACTATCTATGAGATTTCTATGAGATTTCTATGCGAGTATCTATGATATAATCTATGTGGGTATCTATGAGAACATGTACGTGATGCCTAAGGCGCTCAGCACGAATTCTGTAACAGATAATAAACCTCCCAGTTGTCATAGTCTCATCAATCGGAGATTCGAACTAACTGCCCCTCGATTCGTTAGCCAAGCAGTTTACAACATTAATCCACACAAGACTGACAATTTCACATTGTAAACTTCTCAACGTCTGTCAAAATAAAATCATAATAAATAAGTACATGTGTTGTTTTTTTTTTCAAAACCACCTTTTTTTTTTACAATTGACGTCAAGATCCAAACTTAACTTTAATAGAAGCTCTACTTGTAAATATACAGAGGAATATTTCATGTAATGGTATCTCCCCAAATAAAATAAAACACTAATCCTGTAAAAGGAAGAAAAGTTTATTTTCAAACTTTACACCTGTACCATTCAGGAAAAAAGCGAATAATGTATCTGTTTCATCTAAATATAGAATATGCTCTTTTTACTTGGAAAAACATTCGAAGTTGATGACATGAAAAATATCTTTGGCTCGGATTGTACTAACGTTAGTTATAATTCTAGCACAATGGTTATAATTGTTTCAAAAAGGGAAAAAATGTTATACATGTTTGTGTGGGTAAAATATTTGCATAGTCATCAGGGATGGACAGGCTATAAGGGCTTTCGGGCAAATGCCGGTGTGCCGGTACCTAATTGGGCTTAATTGGACCACCGAAAGGGACATATGGATGTCACTAAGGCTCGTTTTTAATAGCTAAAGATTTATAATATTCTTTTATAAAAGGAGCCATTTGAACATCGTGATTTAAAGAAAAAGATCTTTACAGACTCTTAAGTGTAATATAGCTACTAATGTAAAACACTTTCTGAAATAATATCATTTTGTATACAGTACTTCCAACAGGCCCCATCCCTTATACACACGTAGCGATTAATAAGCAACATAAGGCCTCTATTTCTTATAAAGATATAAAGTTCACGGTAATGTGAATACATTGGGGTGAATCTAGAAAGAGAGAAATAAAAAAGTTGCCATTCTTAAAGTCACATAAGAATTGTTTATAGTTTGGTTGAGTGTCAAATGATCTCGAGATGGCCACACTACAAGGTCCTTCACAATTACACAATTATTATCTTGAACGGTGTAAAAAAAAGTGATAGAAAATTGATTGGAGTCAATAGGTATCAGAATAACTCATGAATAACATTTAACAAGGTTACAAAGACAGTTTGTGTGGAGACACAAACTCAAAAATCGGCCCCCGAAGTGGTCCCCCCAGGCAGGTAAAAAGGCAGGTTTCAATATTTTCAAAAAGAATATCAGAATGAAAATCTATCAAAGGCAATGACAGAGAAGAATGGAGAAAGAAGGTTGGCAGATCTTGTGTGGTGCCTCAACGGTCCAGCATACCAAGGGATGGGTGAAAGGTAAGGTGAAGTTAGATGTGAACCTGGTCTAACTGATTTTATATAATGATTATCTAATTGATCTAATTGTCTCTTATTCAAAGTCTCAAGAAAAAAACAACTTTAGTTATGTATATGTGCTGCGTTGTGGTAGTCCTGCAGCTTGTGCGATAATATAAAATACTACTTATTAATTGTTGTTATAAATTATGTTTCACTTACATGTATATTATTAAATAGTGTTTTTCTATTTAATTAAAAAAAGTAAACATTTTTCGTAAATGTAGTATTTAGTATGATAGAACTTATTTCTTAGAAATACATTTGTAAAAAAAAACAAATTTGACAAAAATCTAAAACCGTTAGCATAAATGTTTTAAAAATATGATAAATAGTCATCTCCCTTACTAAATAGCCTCCCGTGTTTGTTACTTTTAATAGTGAAAGTTGTAAAAATGGTGTATTTTTATGAAATAATTGCTTGCATAGTTGATTTTACAAGTTAATTTTTTCGCTTTCAGAAAAGAAAAAAGTAGCCGATGAATCAGAACTTTGAAAGGTCTAAAATATCATGATGTCGGATTTTTCAATATCTTTTCTAGTTTACGAGATCTAAACGGGACGGACGAACGGACGGTCGGACGGACAGACAGACCAATTAAAACTAATAGCGTCTATTCCCCTTTTGGAGGCCGCTAAAAAGTACATTTTTAAAATGACAATGCCCCCTTTTACAAATTAAAATATGATTAAATATATATATTAAAAAATTTGGGTTCAAACCGGTTATCGAATCGTGATTTTTGCACGTCAGCTGTGTAAGGTTTTGTCATTACCCAATTGGACAGAGGGCAATGCATAAATTAGCCATTATTTATTGATATTATCATTATATGGACATCTAGATCTAACACTAGAATAAGAGTTCTAATTTAGAACTCTTAAGATCTAGTCTAAATCTAGATCTACTTCTAGATTTAGAATGTAGATGTAATCTATATTAGATTAACGTAATAAAATATAAGTAAAGCTTAGATAATCTATCAATAAACTGGAAGTAACCGTGAGCATTATTTGTTTCGCCTAACATTCGGAAATTCTCGAACGTGATAGCCTTTTCATGAACGCGATAGTCCTTTTAAAAACCGATGTTGTCTCAAGATCTAAGTCGGACGAAGTATAGTAGGCCTCAAGCCAAATTTACATTTTGCATTAAAAATTATAACGGTCAAACTAGAGTTTTCACTATGTGGCCAACGAGCTAGTAATTCATTTTCTCAGCAATATAGATCATTTGTTAAATTTCTAGGAAAATCGTTAGAACCGTTTTTGAGATCCGCGATACGCGTCCAGGATCCTGAAGGTTCATGAAGGTTCCACCAAGTTTCGACTTGAATATAGGAATGGTAAAAAGAAGCGCGAAGGTTGAGAATAAAAACAAAGTTTAAAAAGCAAATGCTGCTGGAATCCTTTGCAAATAAAGAAAAAAAGAATCCAGTTAAAAGTCTGTTTCCTCGCAAGCACATGATAGTCGTTGTTGAAACTCACAATGACAGCGTCCATGACCGAACAGGCATAACGTTACTTATTCCTTGAGATCGATGTAATCCACGATAGCCGACCAAGAAACACAAATGAAACAACGAAGACGTAGGGTTAAACCCAAACTCAAAATAATAATAATAATAATAATAATAATAATAATCTTTATTATCCGTAAGGAAATTTGTCTTACAATTTGTGCATTACACCAAACAAAAAACAATACAACTATAAGAAACCAAAGTGTACATTCACACCAGACTCACTCATAATTTACATTTGACAAAGTTTATACCAGATTGTTCTTATTTAATGATTTGATTGCCAGGGGAACAAAAGAGTGTTTGTGTCTGTTTGTCTTTGCTATCGGTGTCTTGTATCTCTTTTGTGATGGTAAAATCACAAAATCCTGACACAAAGGGTGATTCTTTATTTCGAGGATCTTGTTAGCTTTTTTATAGATGTTTGTCTCAAACAACTGCCCAAATGGGGTTTGTTTTTTTGCCAATGATTTTGCCAGCAGCATTTAGGATTCTATTAAGTTTACTTTTATTTTTAATGCTCAGATTGCCATACCAGGCAGTGATATTGAAACTTAAAATATTGCAGATGTGAGCGTGATAAAACATAGCCAAGGCCTTTTCGCTAACATTAAACGAGGACAGTTTTCTTAGTAGTCGTAATCTTTGCTGTCAAGAAAAGACTGAGAGAAGCATATAAGATAAGATAAGACACTTGGACCATTTCATTGTGATGGCTGCTGATACAGACGTTCTACGAGTAATCCATTTGGACACAGTCCTAAGCGATCTGGTAGCGAGTTGTTCGTTGATGGGGGATCTTCAGAAGCCTTGAATGTTAATATCATGTACATGTATGTGTTAATGTAGGCCTATATGGAATCATGTTTTTTTTTTCACGTTTAGAAATTTACAATGTCAAGTGCCAAATCGGTCAAAAAAATCATGTCATAAATTATTCTTATAGCTAACCACCAGGCTGCCTACTTGTAGAAATACATTTTGTTATGTTAACACAAGTATGCATACACACAGTTCCCGATACAGTATCAAACTTGACATAATAATTTGAAAGATATTTATAATTGGCTGTCCTTTATATATGGGCAGGGCCGGCCCTAGCATTTGCGGGGCCCTATGCGAAACGGATCGCGCGGGGCCTAGTCTGGGTAGGGATGAGCATAATGTCAATATTATTTTTTTTGAATTAGAAAATAGGCCTACTTTCGTCTTTGCAATAAATTTTTATCAAATGAAAGCTCGCAATGCCACTTTTTATTTATAGGCACCCAAAATGTCAATTTCGTCTATTCTTCAGGAGATTTGAATAAATTCAAAAAAAGTTCAGGACTTTATCGTATATTTTGCCTTTTCATGAAATTTCCTGGAGGCCCTGGAAAATCAGGAGGGCGCGAAAACCCTGTTATTTCATATACGTTATAATGGTTTAATTTAATAATGTACACTTAGAATTAGCGCGGATCTTACGAATGCGCGGGGCCCACTGCGACAGCGTAGGCTGCAGTGGCCTAAGGCCGGCCTTGTATATGGCATATAATTTGTGGGCCTGATTGTATAGAAATGCCCGGGCGGAATTTGACACTCAGTCCGCCCCTGCTAGCCATTGTACATGATTCAAAGTCTCCAACGTAATAACACGATTTAGGATTGTTTATAACACTACCGGTTATTATCAAGTATAATCTGTTATGACATGATTAGGAATTAGTTATTTGTTTCGGGAATAAGGGGAAAGTTTTACTTAGCGACAAGTGACGTGACAGATCTTTAAAAAACAAGAACGCTCTATTCGACACTAGAAACAACACGTCTTTTGAAGATACAGACGGCTAATAACGAAGGACATTGGACGGATCCCTTTTTCAGTATTAAAAGTGTTTATTTTGTTAACACTCGTGTCGACTACCTAATTGGATTGTTTTGGCCTTTTGCCGGTGTTTACTGAGTTGGTAAAGATTACCTCCTTTTTACTTCATTGTTTGGATTTGACACGGCGGAAGAGCCATAACAATAATAATAAGGCTTGTTTTCGAGTCTGAAGATTAGTGAAGAATTCAGTATTTTCCGTGGCTGCGCAGCCCCATATACCTACATATTTTGCCACACTCAGGGCAAGCATAACCGCAGGTGGTCGATTTAGATTGCGTCTGTCCTCGGCAGCGGATTTCCTTTTGGTCTCAAATGTGTATCCCGCGGACTTTGTGTGTGACCACCAGCTGTCTCGTTCTGAGGCCGCAAGCAACCAGGTGCCCTCTTCTATGTCAGCTAAGGCAACTTTGTGCCTAAGCTGGTCTTTGAGGCGTTTCCGACCACCTTTTTAGCTCACCAAAAAAAGACTGCCTTTGGCATCTTTGGTGAAAGCGCTCAAGTAGTCTTAGTTGCTTTCTGTATAGTGTCCATGTCTCAGATTTTATAGAAGGGTTGAGAGAACCACCGCCTGGTATACATTGATTTTAGTAGGGAGGCGGAGCGCTTTCTTTCTCCAAACTCTCGCCTGAAGGTGTCCAAAAGCGCTACTGGCCCTGGCCAGACGGTTATCAACTTCCCTTGAAAGTGAGGCGTTATTTATCAATTGATAAAACACATTAAACTAATGTACTGAGCATAGAAGGATCTCTCTTATTTTGTTAAACATTAATACTGTTTTAATTCTTTCTCTCCGTAATTATTTACCACATTCTGGTGGAATGAACGTTGGTATTGTCAGTTAGGAGAGAAAGAGGATTTGGATTACTTCCTCTGTGTGACAAAAAATAAGGTACACGGCCGATTCCTTGATACAATGTGAACATGTGTACATATAGTTATTTAGTACACTATTGGTAGGTCTAAAAGAACAATACACTTTAAAGATATACCATGTCTTACTATTACTTTTTTAAAAATATTTTTTAACCTACCCTGTAACTGTTCCTCTATTACAGACTGATCATATTATCTGAATTGATCTTTTATCTTGCAAAGCAACCTTTGACAGCACGTTTCTAAAAACATTGTGAAAAAAATATTTTTTTTGGACTCCATGCTATACAGTTTGAATTGTTGGCCTAAATGTAGTTTGGACTAGGAAAGAATAATTGTCATTTCTCAGGGAACATTCGAAACTGTAAAATATTCATGGAACGCCCTTTCATTCTCACTAAACTACATATCTTGTTTTTTTTAAATAGAAACCAATTAATTCAAGATCTAATTATGAATGTTTGTATTAACCTTTAACCCATATCCTGTTAACCCAACAGCTTCACGACTCCGGGGAAATCATTCAAGGATACGTAGTTATCCAATGACAAAGGTGTTGCCCCCAACTGAAAAAAAATGCATTGACCTTATCAATATATTTCGTGTACAGGGATTGAACCTAATGACAGATTCATTTCCTTCATCGGGTCAACCGTCAACCATCTCTAAGATTATCTTCTGTGCCTAAGAAACTGTCAAAGTAGTACCCCCCCCCCCCTCCTTGTCTATTCCTTCTAAAGTCATAATAAATGGAAATGTTGTTTTTAAGAACGTGACGCATACCGATAGAAATAAATGAAGTAGAATAATATATTTTTGACTGGATCTAGTGACAGTCTATTCAAATAAGATTCACCTGATCTCCACGTAGTGAGAGCTAAGTTACAAGATGATTAATGTGTTATTTATTACTGATGAGTTGAACATTCGTGAGAATTGAAACTCATGCAAAAACAAATAAAATTAAATTTGTTAGGAAAATAAAGTCCAGGCTTATGGTTCATCTCAGAATATACATTAACCCGGATCAAAATACAAAATATATAGAACAACTGCACAGTGACCTAGTATCCACTTCTGACCTTTTCGGACTCGAAGTGAATTAGGTGGACCTATCCTATATCTTGAAAGTATGAACAGTAAGTGGCTCAGATTTTTTTTACGTAGGCTACTCAGAAAACAGCAAGTGATACGAATTTATGAAACACACTGCTGAATGTATGAAACACAGCTGAATGTATGAAACACACTGCTGAATGTATGAAACACTGCTGAATGTATGTAACACTGCTGAATGTATGTAACACACTACTGAATGTATGTAACACACTACTGAATGTATGTAACACACTACTGAATGTATGTAACACACTACTGAATGTATGTAACACACTACTGAATGTATGTAACACACTGCTGAATGTATGTAACACACTACTGAATGTATGTAACACACTACTGAATGTATGTAACACTGCTGAATGTATGTAACACACTACTGAATGTATGTAACACTGCTGAATGTATGTAACACACTACTGAATGTATGTAACACACTACTGAATGTATGTAACACACTGCTGAATGTATGTAACACACTGCTGAATGTATGTAACACACTGCTGAATGTATGTAACACACTGCTGAATGTATGTAACACACTGCTGAATGTATGTAACACACTGCTGAATGTATGTAACACACTACTGAATGTATGTAACACACTGCTGAATGTATGTAACACACTACTGAATGTATGTAACACACTGCTGAATGTATGTAACACACTACTGAATGTATGTAACACACTGCTGAATGTATGTAACACACTACTGAATGTATGTAACACACTGCTGAATGTATGTAACACACTACTGAATGTATGTAACACTGCTGAATGTATGTAACACACTGCTGAATGTATGTAACACACTACTGAATGTATGTAACACTGCTGAATGTATGTAACACACTGCTGAATGTATGTAACACACTGCTGAATGTATGTAACACACTACTGAATGTATGTAACACTGCTGAATGTATGTAACACACTGCTGAATGTATGTAACACACTGCTGAATGTATGTAACACACTGCTGAATGTATTTAACACACTTCTGAATGTATGTAACACACTGCTGAATGTATGTAACACTGCTGAATGTATGTAACACTGCTGAATGTATGTAACACACTACTGAATGTATGTAACACACTGCTGAATTTATGTAACACACTACTGAATGTATGTAACACACTGCTGAATGTATGTAACACACTGCTGAATGTATGAAATACACAAAATATTTTGACCTTATGTTTAAAAATTGTGTTAGATTTGAATACATTTTACACTTTATAAATAAATGTATAGATTAATTTTTAAAAATCTGATATTGTATAAACGAATGCAATTTAAACTAAACTATCAATGGATTAATTAAAGGTGACTTAAAGACTAATACACTTCCATCTTTTCTCTTCTTAGTTCCTATAGCATGCCCAGTGCTTCTCTTTTCCAAGTTCCTATAGCATGCCCAATGCTTCTCTTTTCCAAGTTCCTATAGCATGCCCAGTATTTCTCTTTTCCAAGTTCCTATAGCATGCCCAGTACTTCTCTTTTCCAAGTTCCTATAGCATGCCCAATACTTCTCTTTTCCAAGTTCCTATAGCATGCCCAGTGCTTCTCTTTTCCAAGTTCCTATAGCATGCCCAGTACTTCTCTTTTCCAAGTTCCTATAGCATGCCCAGTGCTTCTCTTTTCCAAGTTCCTATAGCATGCCCAGTGCTTCTCTTTTCCAAGTTCCTATAGCATGCCCAGTGCTTCTCTTTTCCAAGTTCCTATAGCATGCCCAGTGCTTCTCTTTTCCAAGTTCCTATAGCATGCCCAATGCTTCTCTTTTCCAAGTTCCTATAGCATGCCCAGTGCTTCTCTTTTCCAAGTTCCTATAGCATGCCCAGTATTTCTCTTTTCCAAGTTCCTATAGCATACCCAGTATTTCTCTTTTCCAAGTTCCTATAGCATGCCTAGTATTTCTCTTTTCCAAGTTCCTATAGCATGCCCAGTGCTTCTCTTTTCCAAGTTCCTATAGCATGCCCAGTGCTTCTCTTTTCCAAGTTCCTATAGCATGCCCAGTGCTTCTCTTTTCCAAGTTCCTATAGCATGCCCAGTATTTCTCTTTTCCAAGTTCCTATAGCATGCCTAGTACTTTTAAAGGTTTCCCACAAACAACTCAGCTCTAGTTGATTCTCCAATTTTAAATTCATTGTCTACATTGAGATTTGTGATCTCGCCCCACGTGTAGGTGAAATATACATTCAGCCATAAATACCACGGTAACAAAGAAACAAAAAAAAGTAACTATGCTACAGTTGCCGCCATAAACAATCCAAAGTCAACGATTGATGATATGGTAATGTGTGGTTGCTGATACATATCTTGAGGAAAAGCCGAATTAGGTTGGCCGTGATCAGAATCTGCTGCTGGGGGCGACTGGGGAGCTACAGTTTTTAAATTAAGAATTGATTAACGTATAGTCGTGAGAGATCGTTGCAGTCGTTTGGCTTGGCTGGAGATTTCAAAGACGATACATTTTGTTCATTCAAGCAACGATAAATCGTATGGGAGAGTTGCTTTGGAGAGACTGAATAGACTACTTCATTTGATTTTATTTCATTTGATTTTATTTCATTTGATTTTATTTCATTTGATTTTATAGAGTTCATTTACAAATGAAACTGTTCCCTCATTAGTTCCCGCTTATTTTTATTTTAAAGTTTCTAAAAGTATTTGGAAGGTTTGTAACTACTGTATAAAACTACTCCTACTATTGCCTTTCAGAAGGCTGTATTGCTGCAGACCCGCCTCATCATCACATAAGATCTCAGTGGACACTGCGAAACGAATCTAAAATAAAATGTCCTTTTCTCTAAAGTTACTCTTGGGAGGCTTGGCAGCAGAGTAGAGCGATAAAGCGGGTTCGAATCCAGGTGAAGACTGTGGTTTTAAATTTCGGGATCTTTGGGCGCCTCTGAGTCTCTACAGGGAGTTTTATGGGATTATCAAGTTAACACTGGAGTTAGTTATCCGCAGTGGGCCAGTGTTGTGCATACTAATGTGTTGCCTTGTGGGATAGCTAGGCGCAGAATTAGTGTTTAATTAATATAACCACAATATTAGAATGTTTAAACTCAATAATATTACTTCATCAGTTTGCCATTATAACTTATATTCATATCATTAAACTATTACATTGTTAACAGTGAGTCACTTATTTATTGTGAACACCAAGGTGCCTGTTGAATGTCAGGAGCCCGGGGAAACGCGCAAAGGCTTTAACACAATCCTGACACCGACATTAGTTGGGGAAAAGTAAAGGCGGTTGGTCTTTGTGCTGGCCACATAAGAAGAAATAAATAAAATTCCTGTGCTTCATTTGTAACGAAGCTTTATAATGAGAATCTATGTAAGTTTATGTAACCTAAATAACTGCAACTTTATTTTGATATTCAACATCTGAACTTTGCAGACATGGAGACCAAGAAATACAGAGGTGTGTTTAGGTAGAGAAATGGTGACGATTTAAAAGACGAGTTTCTCTTTTGCAAACCAATTGAAAGGACTACAACACGAGATGAATATCAGAAAAATAATTAATTTTTGGGAAATTTAAAAAAATATTATTGATGTTTGTACAGGTGGTACAGGAAGTTTGCCAGTATGACGTTCTAGATTTCAACGTCTGCTACTGAATGAGTCACCAAAAGTCATCGGAGCTCACGAAATCGACGACTATTAGTAATGAAGACACACCCGCAAGAATTACAAGAAGGAATGAAAAACTTCACTACTAGAACAAAAAAAAACATGTCTCTCGAGTTGTCTGATAATAATCCGTCCATAACAATAAAATTTCACATTGACAAACAGACTCATGAAAATAATATTTCCATGTTGCCAAATGTATCAACACTCTATGAGAAAAATGACATTGAACCTGATAAAGGAATCAAATAAGAACTTGTGAAAGAACATTTTGTGAAGGCTTGCGGACGATATTTCATCCTTCTTTCCAAATCTGACACATCTTGCCCTTGCCAGAAGTTCATTCACAGTCACAAAGTTGAAGATAACGCGCAGACAGAAAGAGTTTATTAAACTCATTAATAGCGATGTAACGAAAAATGATTTTATTTTAATGTCAATAACACAAATCTGGATTTGGTGTTTGCATCCAATTTGTCCGTATTGCACCCTCCTCTTTCATTGTCAATACTCTATTGTTGGGTAACTTGTGGGTTTACCAGCCGGTAAGTTCTCAAGTAGAGCTAAATACAGAAGAAGACTTGATGCAGAAGATATTCTTTGTGATCTTGCAAAGACCGTCCCAAGAATTCCTCCTCTGGTGAAACAGAAACAATGCCAAACTGTCGCAACAATTGTAGCTATATAGTTTACTATTACCCTTATCACTATCCATGCTCTTCTATACTTTTGAAACTGTCACACACGTATGGAGCATTACTATAGTGGATACCTAATAGACAAGTTAATTAAATGCACGCCATAAAATTGTATTTTTTTGGAATTTAATTCTATGAAGAAATATATTTCAAGAATATACGGCAATTCCATATTGTTTTTGAAATTAAACATAAAATTGTGGCAATACATTCACAAATGCATTACATTTTATACCATTAGCAAAATACTAAGGTATTTAAACGAAAATAATTTGAAGGTTGGGGGTCGCCGCATAGTTGGGAATAGTAAAAAGGGGTTGCCAAGCTAAAAAGGTTGAGAACCGCTGTTCTAGAGTGAACCAACGACACACTCTACTAATATGTAACTGTATTAGAAGACAAGACAGCAGTGTTCAATTGACATAGCTTTTATTACCTTACTCCGTTTGTCTGTCCATTTATCTGTCTGGGTAGAATCTTTGAACACGTTATTTCTCCCACTTCCCATTCTCTCATCAAATTGAAACTTATCACAATTTTTCATTGTCGATACCAACATAACACCGATGAATGAATGGTAAGTATTTGTAATGTTTTTCTTTGTTTTTATTTTTTAATCATCTTTAACTTGTTGAGTTTATTAAAATAGCTCAATAACTGCTAGGTTTTTTTTTAGTAAGTGGAGGCTACGGGCAGGGTTTTTATGGCGGCCCGTGTCCCTTCTTGCTTCAATTATTGCTTCATTATTCATAAATGCATGTTTCATTTGTGGGGGAAAAACAGTACTCGTACTTATATTCTTATATTAAAATAAATATTTTGTTAAAAATTGTATTTTTTTTTTTAATGTGGAAGCACTCATTAAATTGGCATATTGTCGTAAAACCGGCCCTGAGCTCTACGGAAATGTATGTATTAGTTAAAATATGGTAATATCTATACATCATTATCCGGTAGACATTGTATATGGGTGAGAACATGAAGACATTCGACTGCAGACTTCCTTTGCACACATCAATCATTGTCTTTTATAAAGTGTACATTGTAAGTCTAAAAAAAAGTAAACGTCCCCTTTCAGACGTTGCGATCTATAGGGCAGATGATGTAAAAGCCATCTGTTTCTGTGACCCACGGTAAACGAGGGTGTCATGTGGCTAGCACAACGACCAACCGTCTTTACTTTTCCCCAACTAATGTCAGGTACCCATTAGACCTGGATGGACTCTAAAGAGGCGCTCTAAAGATGCCGAAATTAAAAGTACCAGTTTTCATCAGGATTCGAACCCGTTTCGAAAGCTAAGCGCTTTACCGCTCAGTCGCCGCGCCTCCAAATTGTAAGTCTGCGTGATACAAAGTTCAAATTTTTCTCCTATTCAGAACCGGATTGGTGCTCTACCATGCGCATTACTACCAAAATGTGATCTCTAAGAGCAGCTGCCGTTCGGCAAACAATTGTGTAGGGATTCGGTCACTGGACCTCTAGGACGGACGTCAAGGGACAGACGTGAGAGAGGAAACATTCGTGATCATTTATTACATAAACTTCTTTACCTTTCAATGGATTTTAGAACTCAAATTTAAAAAAATTCCATTTTTGGTATAATTTTTTGAGTTATTAAAAAATTTGTGTCCAATTTCTATTGTTAAAATTATATTTGAGACATCATTTATCAGAATTATGAAATTATTAAATGTATATTTTGGACTATTTTCATATAAAAGTTTTAGATTTTGACTATGGGCGAGATTTTAATCTGTGATTTGAACTGATGTGACATTTCAACATTCAATAATTTTTTTTATATACATATTATCCTTATATCTTGACTAAGTTCGGGTCAGATTAGCATAATGTACCCTTCCTTGAAATTTGTATTTTTTAAAAGTAGACTAAGGCTAACACACAAACACTTTAAGCTGGTAAATTATCTAACAAGATGAGCAGCTTATATAAAGATTACTTTTTTTCATATTTACTATGAACTCTCAAATTGCTAAACAAGACACCAACTCCAAAAAGAACTCTTACAGAAATCTAGATCTACAGATACTATGAGTAATTAATTACCTTGTGTAAAGATTTAAAATGGGGTAAAAAGGTCATCGATTGCCGTTTTCAATTTTTTCCCACATAAAAATGAATACGCATTATTTAATAATTGCCATATATGGGGAAACAAGAAAACAATTATGAGAAATATTTTCCATAGATTATAAGCTCTGTCCTAATATGTGTTGAGACAATGAATCAACTTTGATGTGACATTGTATGCCTATTGGTTTGTTGTTTTTTTTTGTTAAAGAAAATCTTCAAAAAAATGTGAAATGGATTATTCTCGTCTATGTTCCGTACTTGCTAATAAGATTTAATTTTTTTACTCATGTTAAATCAATATTGTAAAAAAAATATTTTTATATCCTACAAACTCCATTTTGACGATCATCGAATATCATTAAATCAGTCACCACTTTGTCGCCCCATTTCTTTTAACCCTTTAGACGCTTTTATCTAGAAATTCAAGAGAACAAGGTCTTAAGGGAAATCTAATTGATTACAACCTTATACGCAACAAATGTTAAAATTCTTTTAAATTGCTTTCTTCTTCTTAATTTTAATTGTCCTAGCAGTTAAGTCGAAAGTTCCCGGAATTATAATCCCAGAGAAGCTCTCTTCTATCAGCCTGTTACTGTCTGAGAGGGATTCAAGCAGATGTCTTTTGCTACATCACTATTACTGATAGCTCATATACCAAAAACGATCTGGTTAGATGCGAGGCCAGGCACACAGGAGAAACTAGGCGTGTATAGTGTCATGGTTGTTGGGGGCTCTCTACCATCTCCACCAGTGCAATGGGGGTTTCATTTTGTTTCTCAGTTACCCTAATCGTCTCCTCTAACGACCGTTTCAACCCGGGCGCCACGGTTTAAGCTGAGAAGCATTGCCGGGGAGTATGACACGAAAAACAACCAAGAACCAAACTAGGACAACCAAGTATAGGCCCAAAGGAGAACAAACAGAAGGACAAACCAATACAAAGGTGGAAAAAACAAAATTAATCTTTCCAAAAACTATTCAGCATAATATTTCTTAAGGAAAGCGACTTCTAGCCCTATAAGGGGGTTCCATTCGCTCAAAGAAATGTGTGTGTGTTTAATCCATGCGAAACAGTCTTCATGTGTGTGTGAGTGTTTTTGTGTGTGTTTTGTAACTTTCTGTTTCAAGGTTAAGACAAAGATCCCATTGGATAATTTCTTTGTGTTGCGAGTTTCAAAGCGTACCATTAATGTTTACAGAGATATACTATATAATATCATAATTATTTTCGTTTTTTTTAAAAAAGCATAAATATAGCTTTATAATATATAAAAAAAAAAAACTCTTCAATTTGGAATCCGCTGTCATGGGCAAACTATTGGAAAATCTGGAAGAGTAATATCAGCTTTCAAGTAACATAAAATCTGAATACTTCGCTAATGGTCTCAATATCTCTACATGGTTGTGAATGTTGGACCATGAACTCTTTGGTTGAAAAAAGAATAAAAACCTTAGAGAGTAAGTGCTACAGAAAAATATATGTATTAAATACACAAATACAAAGAAAAGAAAACCTATGAGTATTTGTATTTGTATTTGCAATAGATCAACAATGACAAATCTATCCGAATACAAATATTTTTACCAATGTTCTTGTTTCATGCAGTTAAACTTTTTCAATACGCTGCACCAGTTGGGAATGGGTGGTGGGAGAAAGAAAGGGGTATCTGTTTTTTTTAATTATTATTTCTTGTTTTGTAAGGTAAAAGAAATAAATGTGCAAAATTTCAGCTTGATCCAAGATTGGGTTTGGGAGAAATAACGTGTACAGTCTTTTTACCAGACTGAAAGAGTGAGTTGAAATAAGCTTTGTCAAAATGGACCGGCCTCTCTCTTTATATCCTGCTAAGAGCAGCTGCTGACTAGAAAAGTGGAAGGATTTGTTTACGCGAACTGTCACTGCACCCCTGCGATTTAAGTCACTGGAGAACAGAGGATGAAGATGTCACAGCCAAGGCATTTCGGTTCACAAGTCACGATTCATGATTCTAGTATGGTATAGGGTGAAGTCGGTCCGGAACATCTGAACACATTGCAAGTCCAGGACGAGACGGAAAGGCCATTTATAGTTTGATACCGGAACCGAAGTACAGAATTGATACTACAGTTGGGTTAACCACGCTTGAACATTTGCACAGTCATTGTACAGTATTGGTTGTTGATTTATTAGGCAGTACTAGGTGACCGAGCCTCGCTCGGATGAATAATTTGTTAAGGAAGGATATAAACCCGAAGTCATTTTGGGAATATGTTTTTAATAACGAAAATGAACGATCGGGTAAGGACTATCAATCTAAAGAGTTGCTTTTTTGTTATGTTAGTTCTCAATGTAATTGTACCTGGTGATTAGAATAGAAAGTCTCTTAAATCCCCTCAACAGTATAGAAAACCACAGCTCACATCCTAACGTTTTACAATAAATCTTTTACGTAAAACTATTAGGCTATTATTGGCTTGGAAGAAAGTCTTTGCAGTGTAACTTACATAATGGTTACGTTCTGACATTTAATACTGCTATTAGTTTATTCATTATATCTTTAGTTTGAAGCATCAAGTGATGCAAAATCTCTACGTTATAGGGTAAAACGTGCACCGTGTAACAAAGTAAAATAGTGCATTTTTCTTAAGAGACTTAAAAAAAAACGCGTTAGTATTCTAAAGAAGCGTTATTGTGGGGCATCTCTGTTACACCGACCACCTTTCAGCTTACTAAAAAATGATTGCCTTTAGCATATGTTCGTCCCCTATACGGGAAAAGTGCCAGGCCCAGCATGACTGTTGGACTATAAGAAGTTCATACCATTTCGCAAGAATATCGCTGTTTGTAGTGCGGTCTTCCCACCGTATGTCTATGATGGTGTGCAAATATCTTTGGTGAAGGCGTTCAAGAAGTCTTAGTTGCTTTCTATTACGTACTCATGTCTCAGATCCACAAAGAGGGGTTGAGAGAACCACTGCTGCACTGCACTGATTGTTGTAGACAGGCGGAGCGATTTATTTCGCCACACTATCGCTTGGAGGCGTCCAAAAGCAAGACTATCCCTGATCAATATCAAAAGCTACCTTTAAAGCAATGCGTCATTTGAAACTATGCTTCCCAGCTATGATATATATATATATATTAAAATATACATACATACAAGATTTGCTCGCTTAAGAGTATAGGAATACAATTAAACAGTTACGGTGCTATTTGGAGCAATGAGTTGTTAATTTTTTTTTCAATTTGGTAGTGTGGCGTAGTGTTACAGAGCGCCTGGATAGAGAGTCGTTACAATTGACAACATATATATGTTTGGTTATTAAGTTACATTTGTTTTTAAAGTTCAAATCAGGACAGGTCCACATGGTTAAATAAAAATCAGGTTTTAGTTTTATGTTAACAAGATTAAACAAATGTAAAAAGGTAGGCTTCCTATATAAAGGCAAAGACATAGCGATCATATCAGTGGACTTTAGGACTCCAGTTTTACGTCCCTCTGTACTTTCATCTTCCGCCTACACCCCAACACTGTTACACAAACACATACTAATGTGAGGTCTAAGCTGTTAGTTTTTTTTACAAGGAGAGATACAGATGTTAAAAAGCGGAACGTTCTAGATTTAGATCTTCTAAGAGCAAGGCCGGGTCAGCGGAGGCCTGACATGTATACATATTTTCTAGATTAAAAATTATACGAATTTTTTAAAGCAAAAGGTATACATCAGTGGCGTAGCTAGGATATATGATGCCCGGTGTTATAGCTTGTGATGATGCCTCCCCCCCCCCAAATAAAAAAAATGAAATAAACATGGAAAAGTCGTTTTATTCACGAAATAATGTGTATTCATTGTTAAAAAACTTCCAAAAAAATCAATTAAACAAAAAAAAAAAAAGAGGGGGCCTAATACAACTAAATCTTACGTGTTTTTTTTTTTGCTCGCAGAACTATCAATAATTTTATTGAATTTTTTTTTTACATTAATTGCCAAATTACTGAATTGCAAATTTTTCATCGTGTATCACAATTAATTCGATCTGGGGATTCAATAGCTGGAATGGCGACAAAAAATCATGCTTAATTACCACATCATGATAAGTTAATACATCGACCTAAATCCCCAGGTGAGAAAATAAATATAGGATGAATAGTAACTAACAGACATACTCTAGTATAAGATTTTTCCTCTGTTCTAGTCAATGTCTCTAGAGTTTCTATAGTTTTTGAAAATTAAACCATAACCCTCTTGAAGGCCTCTCCTCTGGGGTTGCAGCGTGTTCTAACTAAGTGCTAGTTATATTGGTGAGGACGTCCTAGCGGTGTGATGAAGTTAATAAAAAGGTGTGTAAACGGTCCAGTGTACGTACAAATGATAATGAATGGATTTCAGATTCATCAACCCGAATTCCTGCCAAACTCGGAGAATGGTTCAAGCAGACAAGGAAATAAGATGATGTCAGTGAAAGAATTAGTTATACAAGACAACTTAGACTTTACATTTGGGAAAACATCTAGAAATATCTGGATCGTAATCACCCAATATTACAATAAGTTCATTTATCATTTGTGGGGACATTAACATAGTCGGTCTGGAATCATCTTGATTCGGATTACATGTTCTCTTAGGATTAGATCTTACTTGGATAGTAATTTCATAAACTCCCAGAAATTACCTAAATTTTTTTTTGTTGCAATTCTTCTTCAACTTCTTTGAAATGCCCATTGAGTGCCAGACTCTACTTTGAGAAAAGAGTAATGATATCTAACATTCTTTCCGGGTAGCACTTTTACCCTTTGGACCGTTTGATGAATTTGATCCCTATCGTCAACCTTTTTCAACCACTATGCGCGCCAACTTTTCAGTCTTGAGCTACGACGTAAATTTGTTTACATTATAGTATTTCAATTAACTAGTTGGTGATGAAAAAAAACCTAACAAGAATCATAGGGAGGTGAAAATAAACAACGACAAGTATTCAAGAGTCTAGAAGTTTACGCTCTAAATCTAGATGAAAGCAGAGTACCGATCAATGAAGTAACAACATATACCATGTGCCCAGAGGAAAACGGGATGCAAAAGTGCGTCGCTTTAAGAGATTTTAATAAATCTAGTAAATTTGATACAACCTGGTCTGCAGCTTACATTTAATTGAAGAAAGAACACAGGAGACAAACAAAGTAACAACATAATTACATTTGTAGTTCACCTTTCAAATACAGTAGTTTGTATTTTTTCATAAATGTACAAGGTGTTGTTTTTACTGAGAAAGTTTATCCTTGGTTTGATGCCCCTCACCACCTGATGCCCCTCACCACTTGATGCCCCGTGCGGCCCGCACCACCCGCACATTGCTAGCTACGCCACTGGATACATTGTATTACCAAATAAGATTGTAACATTTAAAACAATATTTAAAATTGCAGAGGTTTTAAAAGTAATATTATATCAATGTGATGAATTACTTTTTACTTTTTTACACAGCCCCCTACCTTTTTTTTTCCAAAACTAAATGTAATGGTTTACAATTAATCAGATAGATTTATCAAATAAATATTTGATAATAATTATATTATCAAAATTTTAGTATAAAAAAGTTTTAAAAATAAGGGTATCCATGGTTAATGACTCAAAAGATTACGTGTAAATTTAATCACGTTTGCCTTCTCTTAAGTCAGCGAATTTTTACAGATGTGCCCCACGGAAACGCTGGCTAAGGCGCCAACTTCCGTTAACTGAAATAGAAGAGAGCACCTGGTGGCATGTGGATTCAGAAAGAGAGAGCTGGAGTTCACAAAGGCCACGGAATACACATGTGTGACCAAATAAAAATCTGCTGCCGAGGACAGACGTAGACGACGAAAAGAAAATCTAAATCGACCACCGGCGGACAATGATTATGCCTTCGCTGGATGTGGCAGAATATGTAGGTCACCGCTGGGGCTGCGTTTCTACGAGAAGTATTGCATTCTTCATTAATCTTCGGACTTGAAGACAAGCCTTATTATTATTTATTTCTTAGCTAACACTCTCTTTAATGACTGTCAACTCCTGGCTGATCACAAGCACAAGGAACGAAAAGTATAACAAAAATATAAAAGAGTAGAAAATTGGATTTATTTCTGACTCAGCATATTGTTACAAGTAAAGTATTTTGTTTTAGTAAACGATGACTTGAATGTCTGAAATGGTACCATTAACGAGCTAATGGCCACGAGCCTACAGTGAACTGATGTTTTACCATACTACAATGATTTCTTCTTCAATTATTGAGTCTTTCTCTACGTCTAGTTTCTCCCTCTTACGTTTTGTCCTATTTTTCTTTCCTTTCTTTCCCCCCAAAAAATTAATTAATTTATAAAAAAAAAATGTTAATTATAAATATAGAGAGCAATATTGTATGTGAACTTATATTTTTCATATGGTGGTCTTCATATATGAAAAGAAGGGACGCCTGAATTATGTATCATAATTTAAACATGCCTAGTAGTCATAATAATTTTTTTTTTTTTATATTTTCTAAATTTTGAAAGTTACTTCAGAAATGAAGGATTATTTCGTCCTAATCCACGGCATTGAACCGCTTGGGTTTAAACTCGGGACCATAGTCACGACAATCCGAAGCGCATACCACTCGGGAATATAAAAAGTTACTAACTTAAAATGTCTTAACCTGTGCATTTTAAAACGAACATTTAGCCAAACAAATGAAATGAAGCTATCCTAGTGACCTATATCCTGTTGCAACACTTTATAGTAGCCGACTTCCTGGAGGCCTGGTGTCTTTGTCATCAAGTAGAACTACATTTTGGAAATTGCATACCATATAATATGTTTAGGAAGACTTTCCTATTGGACAGATCCTGGAAGCCACCTGCGGGTGACCTGTGTGGAAAGACGCTACCTCTGAGTTTTTAAATCCTGAAGTTTTTAAAATGTTGGATACCTGACTAGCTCAAGCCTTTAATCAAACCGAGTATGGTGATGATGTTGACTTGGACAGTGAATCTGATACTGAAATCAACGTGCCACATTGTACTTAACACATTGACATGCACTATTCAGCTATCCTGGAGCATTACAAAAAAAAATTAAAACATGGCTATCTGAATAATGAGAAAACAGAGAACAACATTGTAGTGTAACTGAGCTGATTTTCTGCGTGCGTCCAGCGTGTCAGGAGGTCATGCCCAGAGCGTGTTTCATGTCCAGTGTGTGTGTGTGTGTGTATAGACTGCATCAGTGTTATGCCAGACGTGCTGGTTTCATTCACTGTTCATTGTAGTCTAATTTTGTCAAATAAAGCCATGGTATTGGTAGACTAGTATTTGTTGTTTCATTGCATTATTATTCATTAGTACCTGGTGACCGAGCCTTGCTCGGATGAATAATTTGTTAAGGAAGGATATATGCCCGAAGTTATTTTGGGAATATTTTTGTAATTACGAAAAGTCCTCCTACTGTCTAGACAAACCATAACTCACGTCGTGTCGTTTTACATTGCATCTTTTGCGTAAAACTATTGGGCTATTATTGGCTTGGAAGAAGGTCTTTGCTGTGTAACTTCTAAAATGGTTACGTTCTAACATTTGAAATTGCAATTAGTATATTCATTATGGCTTTAGTTCGAAACATCAAGTGATGCAGAATCTCTACGTTATAGGGTAAAACGTGCACCTTGTAACAAAGTAAAATAGCGCATTTTTTTCCTTAGAGACTTAAAAACATCGCGTTAGTATTCCAAAGAAGTGTTATTGTGGGGCATCTCTGTTACGCTGACCACCTTTCAGCTCATTAAAAAAAGTGCCCTGCACAGCGTGACTGACGGACTGTAAGAAGTTCATACCATTTCGCAAGAATATCGCTGTTTTTTTTAGTGCGGCCTTGCCACAGTATGTCTATGATGATGTGCAATTATCTTTGGTGAAGGTGTTCAAGAAGTCTTAGTTGCTTTCTATAAAGTACTCATGTCTCAGATCCACAAATTAGGGTTGAGATAGCCACTATTTGGTAGACACTGATTTTTGTAGACAGGCGGAGCGATTTATTTCACGACATTCTCGCTTGGAGGCTTGATCACATATCAACCTCCCTTTAAAGCAAAGCGTCATTTGATACTATGCTTCCCAGATATGTGAAGTTAACTATCACGTTAAGGGATGTCTATGCGAGGTGATCTTTGGCTGAGCAGGTTTTATAGGGTGACCTCTGTAACATAACATCTGGAACATGATTTCCCCGAACTTTCATAAGCCCAGCGCTAATTCTAGGTGTAAATCATTAAATTAAACCATTATAACTTATAATAGGGTTCCCGTGGTCTCCTTGTTTTTAAGGAGCTCCTGGAAATCTCCTGAAACTCATAAAAATGTCCTTAAAATAGACAAAATTGTCATTTTGGGGTGTCAATCAATATGGTAAACGCCAGTCCTACGCGTGATATAAACAAAACGGCATCGTCAGCTTTCATTTAATAAAAATGTAATGCAAATGTAATGCAAATACGGATTTATTTTCTAATCAAAATCTTTATTTTCACTTATTATCCTTATCCCTACCCTTACTGGTCCGCTCGTAATCCATTTGACATAGGGCCCCGCAAATGTTAGGGCCGGCCCTGGTTGTGCAAGTAAGGCATAGATAAGCTGTGTTATGACCATTTCCTATGTTTTGGTATTGGACGGCAGACTTCGAAGCTTAAACACATTGCTATAATACACCAACAAAATAATAACAAAGTAAAAGCTACCTACGGGTGTACGCAATTAAAGTGTAAACAATTTATAAAGCCTTTAAAACACAATAACTAATTATACACAAAGATATTTAATTTCATTATTTTTCTTCCATAGTTTCATAATGGATCAATGTACAATACGATGGTGCGCAAATGTTTGATTACGCCAATTGAATCATTAAAACTTTTTCTTGTTTGCGAAAATAAGTCTTAGTGTACTGCTGTGAGCCTAGTGACGTAAGTGGTGTCAAGGTTTTTCCCATTGACGTCATATAGAAAATTTCATTCATAAAACATTCTAGCCAAAATTAATTTTTCGATAATGATCCATTTTCAAACCGATATAACGGTCGACCTCGAGTTTTCCCGATGTGGCCAATGATTTGAGAATTTTTTTCTCACTATTATGCACATAACGTGAACTTTTAAAGAAAATCGTTAGAGCCGTTTTCGAAATAAAATTTATAAATATATATATATACATACATAATATCAGGTGACCGAGCCTCGCTCGGATGAATAATTTGTTAAGGAAGGATATATACCCGAAGTCATTTTGAGAATATTTTTGTACCAGGTGGCCGAACCTCGCTCGGTTAAATAATTTCGGAAGGTCATATACCCGAAGTCATTTTGGGAATATTCTTGTAATTACGAAAATGAACGATCGGATAAAGACTACTAATCTGAAGAGTTGTTTTATTGTTCTGTTAGTTCTAATTGTAGGCCTAATTGAACATGTCGATTAAATTTAAAGTCTTTTAAGTCCTCCTACAGTCTAGACAAACTACAGCTCAAGTCCGTCTTAAAGTTTTGCAATCCATCTTTTGTGTAAAACTATTGTAGGCTTACTATTATTGGCTTGGAAGAAGTCTTTGCAGTGTAACTTCTCTACGTTATAGGGTAAAACATGCACTTAGTGACAAAGTAAAATTGCTCATTTTTTCTTATTAGACTTAAATCATTGCATTAGTTTTTTAAAGAAACGTTTCCGTAGGGCATCTCTGTTACGCCGAATAATATGCTCGTTACCCATACGGGATACGTGCCCTGCACAGCCTGACTGTCGGACTATAAGAAGTTCATACCGGCTTTTGCCATCCATCCATCCCAGTGGTGCTATGACCTGCTTTTACCCATCCCTCCATTCAGATCTCTCCTGGGCTTTCCGTCAACACGCCCTAACTCCAAGCTTTTTACCGAGGTTTATAGTTAAATCAAAGAGGCTGCAGCGTAAGCAAACTCGTTGACCGCTCGCAAGATATCATGTTTAGTGTGAGCTAGTAAGGCGTAGAGAAGCTGTGTTATGACCATTTCCTTTGTTTTGGTACAGGACAGTTGACACCGAAGCATGAACACGTGGTAATAATTCACCAGCAAAATAATAATAATAATAAGGCTTGTCTTAGAGTCCGAAAATTAATGAGGATTGCAGCTGTGACCTACATATCTTGCCACATCCAAGGCAAGCATAACCATTGTCCGCGGTGCTCGATTAAGATTTTCTTTTAGCGTCTGCGTCTGTCCACGGCAGCAAATTTTCTTTTGGTCTCAAATGTGTATCCGCGGCCTTTGTATAGAGGGAAGTCCGAAAGTTACGCTGGACAGAGCAGTATCCTGTATGGGAGACGAATCTCAGACGAACGCATGCCAAAGGCAGTCTTTTTTGGTGAGCTAAAAAGTGGGCGACGTAACACCGAAACGCTTAAAACACCAGCTTATGGCGCAAACTTGACTTAGCTGACATAGAAGAGAGCACATGGTTGCATGCAACCTCAGAACGAGACAGCTGGAGGTCAGCAGCAAAGTAAACAACAAAGTAAAAGGTATCTACACCGCTCTACACAATTAAAGTGTAAACAACTTATTAAGCACTTAAAACACAATAACTAATCATACATCGGCACATTTATTTCATTACTTTTATTTCATAGTTCTATAATAAATCAATCTACAGTAACATGGTGCGCAAATGTTTTATAAGGTCTATTGATTCTTTAAAATGTGTTCTTGTTTGCAAAGAAATATTTTAGTGTACTGCGGTAAGCCTAGTGACGTAAGCAGCGTTTTTCCCGTTTACGTCATGGAAAATTTTCATTCATAAAACATTCTAGCCAAACTTAATTTTTCGATAATGAGGCATTTTCAAACCGATATAACGGTCGATCTCGAGTTTTCCCAATGTGGCCAATGAGTTGAGAATTATTTTTTTCTCCTTATTATGCACATACCGTGAAATTTTAAAGAAAATCGTTAGAGCCGTTTTCGAAATAAAATTTATATATATATATATATATAAATATATATACATACATACAAGAATTGCTCGCTTAAGAGTATAGGATAATTATTCATTGAAATGATCGTAGCTGTAGCTGTAGGGAAAATGTATTTGTTTTGTAACATTATAGAGATTAGAGATTCTCTTCATTAAAAACAAAAGAAAAACACGATTATAAAGAGAGTTTGTGTTATCACATAAACTCAGAGGCAGCCAAAGACGGATCTGCCCATACTTAAGAAACATCCAAGCCCTATTCTTATTTTGCTTCAAACAAGTTATATCGCAAAAGAAATGACAACATGCATAATCACACCCTACACCTTATGAAGATAGTCTTTCATATAATCTATGAGTATTCTTCGACTTTTCAGCTTTTATTCAAAATATTTGAAAGGCTCTCTGATGTTTTCTTTGTTCAAACACTATCAAAATCATCGTAACTGTTTCAGGATTGAGCTTATAAATTCCGTTTCAACTTTTATGTTGGTCAAATTATTAAATAGGGCGTAAAACATTATTTATAAAAATTACAAAATAAAAAAGGTTAGGCGCGATTAGGGGCTTGAATCCTTGACCCTTAGATTAAAAGTATGAGGCTCTAGCGACTGAGCTAGCACAGTTTTATTTATGTACAAGGACATAATGCATAATAACTGAAGAATTAAAAAACAAAAGTATGTATTTCTCTATATGTCGGCTTCAAAAAAAAATATTGCGAATACAAAATCGATTTTGGTAAATTTTACTGCTGCGTTTCGATACTAAAACTATTTGAGTTTGTCGTAGAGTACATGTAAGTGATAACGGGTTCATTTTCTTTTTTTTTTCATCCACGTCAAGTGAGAGAATAGTGATAAGGGCTTTTAGAAATATATATAAGATATGTATAATCTCCTATACTCAAATATTCGCAATTCGTAAGCAAATCATAATCTCTCTTTATCCTCAAACGAATCTTGAACCGAGCATGTTTCCAATCACGTCACTGGTTTTGTTAGACTAAAAAAATGTCTTGGTCAACACGAGAGAGTTGACGAGGACTAATAAACATTTGCAAACTAGTTCTGAGAGTATTTGCACCAATGTGACAATGCCTCGAGTTAACTAATAAACCACAGAGCGAACAATCGATGTACTTTTAGAAATGAAATCTTTACGAATGACGACCGAAACTAACAATGGCTTTTCCTCTATCGGTGGCTGCTAACAGTGACGTGCCAACTAAAAGTGCAAGCTGTTTATCTGATTTATCTGTTAGCGAATACCTCAGGTCTTTTCTCTTGTCTGGCCATACATACAAATGACCTCAAATATTTTTCTGTTGTCTGGCCATACATACGAATGGAATTTTGAATTTCTTAACACAGATATTCGGACAAATCTTTTGATGTCTATGCAATCCTGAGGCAATGTTATACTAAACAACGTTTTATGGTCTCATCTCGATCTAGTTTGAAACTGAATTTTTGTTTTCTGCAAGCGTTCTGTACACACTTTAGTTTCACCGTTTCGTTCAGATTACAATAAAAGTATGATAGTCTGTTATATGTGCATTGGCAGGGCGGATCAAGAGTTTGTTTATATTCAGATATTGATTCGATTAGCCAAACACAACACAGAAAACTGGAGTAATCAAAGAGTTAATGCTACTAATCATCAAATTGTCGTTGAATTTTTGGGTGTTGCTGTCCAGTTTGGATATTAATGTGGACTTCTTCAGGATGATGTGCACGTTAGCTTTTCAAAAATTTTATATAATTATTTCATACTGTCATACAGATGAAAGGTTCCGGAAAGATCCAATCTGTCATACACATGAGAAGTTCCAGAAAGATTTAATCTGTCATAGACATGAGAAGTTCCAGAAAGATTGAATCTGTCATACACAAGAGAAGTTCCAGAAAGATTGAATCTGTCATACACAAGAGAAGTTCCAGAAAGATCCAATCTGTCATACACAAGAGAAGTTCCAGAAAGATCCAATCTGTCATACACAAGAGAAGTTCCAGAAAGATCCAATCTGTCATACACAAGAGAAGTTCCAGAAAGATTGAATCTGTCATACACAAGAGAAGTTCCCGAAAGATCCAATATGTTTTGCACAAGAGAAGTTCCCGAAAGATCCAAGCTTGCATTAAGTTGATGTTATTGAAACCCCGGGACTACCGGTCGTCACAAATTGAAACAAAACAAAATTGAAAAGATCTATGAACCCTTTACTCACCTTGATTAAATGAAACCCCAAAGGGTGATTGTCTCTTGATGTTTTGCATTTGTCACACAATTTCTTTATTTAGCTTAAGAAATTATATAATTATAAAATAAGTATATCTTATTTGACTCCTTATGAATCGGAAAACAATGGAAGCGCCCAGGTGAGTCAATGGCTTTGGTTTCGTCTTGAGACGGGGCAGAATCTGGTGTGACTGGTCGAACCAATTCTGGAGCGTCAGAGTTTGCCACAGTTCGTGCATGTATATGCATCTGACTTAGGGCTAGTTGACAAGGGAGCGTTCTTCTTCTTTTTCTTGACTAATGAGCTTCATTTCTTTTGCACTCGAGGAAGTTCGTATTAGCTTGTACAGTCTGTCTCCACGCTGTCCTGTATTGGGCTTTCTACTCCCACATACTTCGTTCGATGCCCATGGTTCTCATGTCTCACTTACAAGACATCTCTGTAGGTATATATCATATAATATATAATATTTTAAAAATATAATTATAGGAAGAAAGAGATGTTGAAACAAAAATTTAAAAGGCGATTAGGGTACCGGAGGGATCCCAAGTTGGTATGCTTAAGACTTTTCACAGAGTCACAAGTGTGCTCTATTTTGAGAACTGCCTGGTCAACGTTATTTGGAGAGTGCTGACATTGTGTCGGATGTTGGAGGTGAGAGACTGTTGTACTGTAAGCTTGCTGTATTAAGGATTTACCCTTGAGACCTCAGAGGTTGGTTTTTTGATAGCATTGTTTTTACTCTAATAGCACATTTTCTCTAGATTTTTGTGCTAAAATTTAGCTTCAGAAACACACGAAAACCTTTTTTGACTATACTAAAAGCATTTAGAAAACAGACACACAAAAAAAACAACAAAAAAAAACAATGTGGTCTTTATTAGAATCCACGCTTGGCAAACCACATTGGTCAATAGTCATAATCTCTAAATTTGTTGGCATAGCGAGCAATTCTTTCTTTTTTCTTTTTTTTTTTTAATTTCTCATTTACAAAGTATTACATTGCCAGAAAACAAGACGCAGAAAATGTAATGACCCTCCAAAAGAGCAATGTGAACATTATACAGTAAATTGTTAATCATTCTTGGTTATTACGAATTCTCATTGATTCTAATTACCACACTTTATAACAAGTTAATTGTCACTATGCATTCCCAAGAAATCAACATTGAAAACAGCAGTTCCCCATTTAAGGGGGCATAGGTCTTATTGCCATTGAAGCAGAAAAACAACATTTAATGGGAAATTTTACTGTAATAAAAAAAAGAGTTTATAGCTCATTGAATAGCTTAAGAAAAATGAAATGTTCATTCTCAGCGTGTCTTGAAATGTGAAGTCATGGAGACATCATCTTTTAGAAGCAGTTGAAATGAGAACACTTCACA
The DNA here is from genome assembly GCF_947242115.1 of Biomphalaria glabrata. Taxonomy (NCBI): domain Eukaryota; kingdom Metazoa; phylum Mollusca; class Gastropoda; family Planorbidae; genus Biomphalaria; species Biomphalaria glabrata. The sequence goes on along the minus strand of NC_074714.1, from coordinate 17,669,839 downwards.
AAGGTGTTTCCTTTAATTGGGGATATCAAGTCTAGCGGATACATTTTAGCATGCTAGTGTCATGGGTATCTGAAAGAGGAAATTTTTTTTTTAGTTTCAGATTAATTTTGAAAATCTTTGCATATTAATTCAATCAAAATACTTAGTAAGTAGAATCATTTCAATATTGAACTTCTAGAAAACTAACAGTTGTAACCATTGCATTTGTATTTATTTTGACATAACATTGAAAGCTTATAAACTATCTGCTTTGGTCACGGTTTCAATTAAAAATAGATCTAAAGGTTACATACGTATATGGTAAGATTATCTCTCCATCTAGTCCAGGGGGCTAAGCCTACAATCAGTTGTACAATCTCCACACGTTGAAAGAAGGCGTACGCAAGAGTTACCTCCTATAAGGAGTGGCCTTAATATGTTGATATTGCAGAAGGATCAAAATTGAACCATATCGTCATAAGGAACATTCGATGCTATATTGAAAGAATAAAAAATAACAGAAGAGTGAATATATATTTGCGTTACCATCGTATATTTCATAAGAGAGTAAGAATAATTGAACTGACGCAGAGAACACACAGTATTTCCAAACATACCCTATTGAGGATTTTCATACATGGGGGAAAAAACTAGCAATTGCTAACCTTTGGCGTATCCGGTGTGCAAAATATAGGAAGTTTTCATAAGCTTAGATTTCTTCATATTTCACCACCTTTTGTTAACGGCTTTGCAGTTTATTTGGACTTGGCAATCCGATCTTTGTTGCAGTACAATTGCATTGAACGCCTTAGCTCCAAGGCTCCCAAAGTAACCCGATGGAGACCACTTTTCACCCCCGAAGTTGGTCTATCTGCTTCCTCACAACTGACGCTAACACCAAGCCGCCACATAGAGGCCAAGAGAGTCCTCGGGATTACATGATACCAGCATCACTGGCTAATTTTAAAACATTTTAATTATAAGCTTTTTGAGAAAAAAAATAGGCAAAAAGATGTTTAACATTCTATGGGACCCATTAACATTAAGAACGTCCGGAACAGATCTAGTTCTGAAATGACCTTTCTTGGCCAACTTTCTCATATCTAAATCAGATCAAGGGAGATAACGATGTTGTTTTGTTTTGTTTTCCTTTTCGTCTTCTATTCTAATTAGATTGATATATATCTAAATAGAAATAGTCTTTTTAATATAACATAAATAAAAGGGGTCAATGTTTCTCATAGGTCATCCAAAAAATGCACCTTGTGAATGTATCAAATGAGAAGGAGGCCACTTTTGAAAGCCGTAAATGTCACGATTTGGGTACAGATTGCAATCTATTGAAAGCCCTAACTTACGTAAGAATTATTTATGGAGATAGCAATACGAATACGTTTATATGTGCATTAGAAGATGCTTATGTAATTGTACTATAAATACGACAATAACTAGCTAGCTATTTCGTTATTTTTTTCTTTGAAGTTATTACATTATGTAATGAAGTCTTAAATCATAGCAAATGTGGCCATTTATAACGGCTAAACATCGCATGAAAACACAAAACCCAAATGGATAGTTATTAGTGGCGGAGCTAGGGTGGGGGGAGAAGGGGGGGATTTGAAAATCCCAAAATGAGTGTTTTTTACTTTAATAATTAAATATTACGCAAAATACAGGAGCCCCCAAAGAGGTCAAGCCCCCCTGGGTCCCAAACGATGTAAAATTCCTAGCTACGCCCCTGAGAGTTATTTAAACTTTCTAAATTTTATTGATATTTTAAACTTACGTTGTAAATTCTAGAGTGTATGTAATAATACAATTATCGGACTTAGCTCTATTGATGGAGCACATTGACTTTTCTTCTTCGTCGTTCTCATTAATGTTGGAGAGTTCAGAGAACAAGACCAATACACGAGATGAAGTGTGCTGTGCTGTTACGGAGTGTATGTGTAATGTATTTGTATGCGACAGTGAAAATGTCCCAACTTCGATTTGTGGGACATGTAGTCCGCATGCCAGACAATCGCCTTCCCAAACGACTTCTGTACGGGGAGTTGTGTGCAGGAAAGCGCTCCCAGGGAGGTAAATACAAGCGCCTTAAAGACACTCCCAAGAGCTCCTTCAAGGAATGCGATATCGACATTCACAGCTGGGAAGCACTAGCTCTCGATCGCTCCTCATGGCGTGAAGCTGTGAGTCTCGGAGTCTCGAGATTTGAAGCAAGAAGAGTGACCAGGGTGAAAGAGCGCCGAACCAACAAAAAGCGGAGAGAAGAAGCAGGCCTATCTGCAGCTTACCAAATCTACCCATGCCACGTATGCGGCCGGCTTTTTAAAGCGAGGATTGGACTTTACAGTCATCTTTAAGTTCATAGGAAATGAGAAATTTGTTCATCTTCGATCACGAAGGAGGAGCTCTATTTACTATATATATATATGTGTGTGTGTTTGTGTGTGTTTATATGGTGATGGTTTTAAGAGGTTAGTGATTAGGTGGCATTGAAGTCACTTGGTCTTAGTTAGAAACTTAGAATAGACGACTCTAGAACGTGAGGCCGCGTTTGTGTCATTGTAGTGAGTTAGATTTTGTTAAGAAATATTATTACTTAAGTCTAGTACATTTATTTGATTTCATATCAATGATTTCTGTATATTTTATAAATAAAGTTATATTTATTTTGTTCACAAGGAAGCTATTCAAGTTATTTCAAGTTTTATTAGTTAAAATAAAAATATATTACACCTACAACGGTTTACGTGTCTACCAGCGGTTTGAGGCCCTAAGACCACAACCGGTAACAACAAGTGGTTTCCAAAATCAGGCATCTCTCCATATAGTTTTTCTTCTATAAGTGTGTTTTGGGTCAAGTGTCTTGTTCAGTCCTCTTGTTGAAGACAGTAGTTTTAAAGGATATATTCAGCATTTTCTGGTGACACTCTTCTTGTGTCATATTTTGTTGTGTCCGGTTCTGAGGCGAAAGATTAGACGTTGATATTATGGGGATAGCTTATAATATGTGATTCGGATGAAAGCTTGACTCTACTTATTCTCCGTTATAAAAAACATTGTCATTTCATTGTAGCCTTGTCTCAACCCTCCTACATTCGTTTTCTCTCCCACCTTTTTTACAACCACAAAAAACAAAAACGCCTTCCACTGTAGTAGCCTAAAGGTAACAATGGTAGTTGGCAACCTGTTGGATGTATATTGACCACTACTTTCAGTCCTGGTCAGAAAGCTACCCTGGTCGTGTGGTATTGCGCTCTAGGCTATTATCTCAAACATACCCTTCCGCAGTTCTGATTTTGGCAAGGAAGTCATAAAGGAACATCCGAAACATGTAAACAAAGAAGGAAATTTTAGTGACCTAGTAAGTCTCAGACATTTCTATCCATGGGGCTGACGGTGTAAAGGTTCCTGCTTGCTAAATGCGAAGTTCGATGAGAGACGGTCTTATAAATTGTACGTCAACAAAGTAACCAACAACCGGCAGCTTGTATATATATATATATATATATATATATATATATATATATATATATATATATATATATATATATATATATATCAAAAGTTGTTTAATAATTGTTTGTAATATATAAAAAGCAAAGTACCCTTTCAGACCTATTGATCTACAGGGCAGAAGATGTAAAGATAATCTGTTTCTATTTCCAACTGTTAGCAGGGTTTCATATGGCCAGTACAGTTACCAACTTCTTTTACGTTTCCTCAACTAATTCAGCCATATTAGAAATGGGTCGTCTCAGAGGCGCCCTCAAAATCGCGAAATTCAAAATCCCAGTCATCAAGCGGATTTGAGCCTGATACACCTTAGTTTGCAAGCCAAGTAATTTACCACTCAGCCACTACGCCCCCGATTCTATGGCCTCCTTCAGTCGCGAAGTGACCATGAATCATCTCGTGGGAATGAGATGAATGCCTGGGCATTAGCTGTGGTCGGAACGTTGTCGCCCGCACATCAGTTCTTCCCTCTCCACGCAGCTGATGTATCCAAATGAACGGCATTACCGATACAGTTTTGGGTCAGCGGCGTCGCAGGTTCTGCCAGGGTGTAGCACTGGGTGCTGCAAACTGCCTTAGGGTCGACAGCTCCTGATTTTTCCTCAGGGTTGACTGCCGAAGCCTTTCCCATGATTGGCAGTGACGTAGCATCCATGGCGCGAAGGGGCTCAGTGAACCCGGGCCCACAAGCAATAGGGACCCACAGCTGTGGCGTAGCAACGATGGCGCTAAGGAGCTCATTACGCTTGGGCCCATGGCTCAAGGCCAGTTGGGGCCCACATTAGAACTTAGGAAGAACATTTATTTGTTCATTTAAAACACTTTTAAGTCGCTTAACTCAGTTAAGAAGTTGTAAAAACATTGACTTTTAAGACACTATTACTTATATGCAGTCTTAACTGAATCAAACGTTATGACATAATTACTTTTTTAAGAAAAAGGTACGATCTTTACATTGGAATGTCTTTACCTTTAGATTACTCATTTTTTTGTCACACATCTAAATTTGTCTTATTGGCTGGAGAGGAGCCTATCAAGATATTCTTGAACCCGGAGTACAAGTGTCATGGGTACCTTGCCACGCCCCTGATGATTGGGTATAGCTGCAAGGCAACAGAGGTTTGAATTCAGAGTTTTCCTTCTCCTAGGTGGGTAGCCAGCCATGGCTAACGAGCCCCTCCTGCCCGAAGCTTACTGGTTAAGGCGCCAGTTACTCGCCTTTGCCCCTTCTCTTGTAAGTGCAATGTGATTAATAATAAAAGTAATTTGATTCAATTGCTATATCCTTTTTTTTAAAATCAAGATGTATAATAGGTCACTTCCTTTTATTCGACACTAACCGTTAAAAATCTACCCCCCCCCTTATCTGACAGAAAAGCAAAGTCAAACTATTATATTGTTACGGTTCTCTTCTACTCCGGCCTTCTATAAACACTGCTAAACACAACACAACACATCAACACATCAAGAACCTGCCAACAAGAGCTCCACAATAATCTGGTACTTTAATAATGAGTGAATAAGTAGAAGACAGCCAATACGACACAATTGGCAACACAATAAGCTACTACGAATGTTAAACTGTACATCACCGAATACAACTCTACTGTCTCTATTTCTTCCTAGACTCGTACATAACACTTGAGGACTCGACAAGGACCGACTTCATGGCCAACTAACAGTCCTGGTCTCAACGCTCTCTGGTCTTGAACTGCCGCTTTCTTACACACTGTCTCAATCGTACCGCAGGCTTTCGATCACATGACCATAACATTGGTCATATTTGCGTGTAATCGTAGTACTGTCCCTTGTCCATGGCCCCGCTGACCTGAGTGATTCCCGGGTGTGTCAGCTGAGCCTATAGTTAACCCTTTTGCGCCGCCAATAGGGTCGTAACACTGCCCCCTTCTCAGATTTGTCCGTCCCGGACAAAATCTATCACACGACATGGGCAGTGGAGGTGAATCGATGCAGGAGGAGGTCTATCGGTGGGGGCGACAATGGGCTTATATTGCCATCTCGATGGAGCCATCTGCGTTGTATTCGGCGTATGTCTCTTTCTCCTACTCCAGGTGACCTTCACCTGGCTGCACTGACGTCGTGGTTGCATCGCCATGCACTTTGGACTGAGCAAACGTCGCCTTCTTCGGTCGCTCACTTCTGAGGGCAGCCACTTAACACACCGGGAGGGATAGGATGTCAGGACTGGGGTCACCAAGATCGCTGGCCTATCAGGTTGTTTCATAGGGTTTTCAAGAGACGGGTTTTTTGGGAATGGGTGTCAGGTCCACAGGAGGGGAGATAGTGGCACACATCATCTTCAGGCTTGTCCGGAGGGCAAACTAGCGGAGCAAGTTGGCAGCACTCCACTTGCGAAGGACCCTCATCTTCAGCATCAGGCTCCAGTTCACTTACTTGACCATCACCAGGTCTCGTCAGCTGGACAAACGTCTGTTGGGTGCAGACCTTACCGATGGGTTTCTTGGAGTTGGCGTTCTCCCTGCAAAGCTCGACACACAAAGTTCTCGCCAAACATCTGAGTGCAGCCATCAGGATTCGGGTCCCTCTCATCAGCACTGACAGATTGACAGATGTCTTTAATGTCCCCAGCTACAGGCTTGATGTAAGACACAACGTTGTCTGGTTCTGTCTGGCTGTAACACAACGTTGTCTGGCTCTGTCTGGCTGACGGAGGCACTCATTTCTGCAGCAAAAGCGATGGCTGACTACACACACCACTACCCCCATCTGTGCCACCACCTTAGATCTGTCCGTCCCGGGCAGATCCAGCTTCACCATGGTATTTGTTGAGTCTGTCGATGTGGACGACCTTCAGTTTGGATCTTGGGCTCTTCTGTATTCGATACACGACATCGTTGATTCTTTTTATCACGCGGTAGGGTCCTTCCCAGTCTGTTTGAAGCTTTGGGGACTTGACTTTTCGTCTTTGTGGGTTGTACAGCCACACCAGATCGTTCTCATGAAACCCAGCGGCATTGGCCCGTTTGTCGTACCTTGTCTTCATGTGGTCACTGTTGATCTTGATGTTTCTGCGGGCTAGAGCGTGAGTTTTCTCCATCCGTTTTCGGAGATTTGCGACATAGTCTGTCGAGAGGCTGGCACATCTCCCGGGATCCCGAATAGCAAGTCACAAGGTAGTTGCAGCTCTCCGCCGAACAACATCTTTGCTGGAGTGTAACCGGTGGTGCTGTGAATCGATCCTCTATATGCCATAAGGAACATTGGGATATAGGTGTCCCAGTCCTCTTGACGTTCATCGACGACTTTCGACAGATGTTGTTCCAATGTTCGGTTAAATCGTTCCACCATTCCATCTGACTGGGGGTGAAGAGGGGTTGTGCGTGTCTTTTCGATGCCGAGTACCTGGCAGATCTCTTGAAAGATCTTGGATTCGAAGTTTCGACCTTGGTCGGAGTGTAACTCCCTGGGAGGACCGAATCGGCTAATCCAATTCTCCACAAGTGTTTCCGCTATGGTGGTGGCTTCTTGGTTTGGTATCGCATACGCTTCAGGCCACTTAGTAAAATAGTCTATCACTACTAGAACGTACTTGTTTCCTCTCTGGGATTCAGGAAATGGTCCGGCTACATCGAGCGCTATTCTTTCAAAGGGGTTACCGACGTTGTATTGCTGCATACGTCCCCTCGTTCTCCTGTGCGGGCCCTTTGCTGCTGAACATGCGTCGCATCTTCGGCACCATTCTTCTACATCATCCCGGTAGCCGAACCAGTAAAACCGCTGGCGTACTTTTTCAAAGGTCTTGTTGACACCTAAATGTGACCCACTGGAATTATTATGGATTTCTTGCAGCACCTCAGCAACTCTCACTTTAGGCAACAACAGCTGTAAGCGATTGCATGTCCCATCTGCCGTTTCCCAGACCCTCTTGAGAACTCCATTGTCAATTGTCAGTGAGTCCCATTGTGCCCAATATGCCTTGGTAGCAGCTCCTTTATCAGAAAGGTGATGCCATTCTGGTCTTTGTCCGTCTTCCTTCATAAGCAGAATGGGAGCCAGGTCCTCATCTTTTAACTGGTCTTCTCGGATTCTTTCGTCGGACCATGACCTGGAAGCTTGTACCCCAAGATGTCGACAATCAACGATAACTTCCTTTTCTTCAACCTTGCTGCAGTGTTTACATTCCATTCTGCAAGGTCGTCGAGACAGTGCGTCAGCATTCTGGTGAGTTTGTCCTTTTCGGTGTTGTGTCTCGAAGTCATAGGTTTGCAAACGTTCAATCCACCTGGCGACTTGTCCTTCCGGACTTTTAAATGACAACAGCCATTGTAGAGCAGCATGGTCTGTCCTAATGATAAATTTTTGCCCATATAAGTATTTGTGAAAATGTTGTATGGCATCCACAACTGCCAGTAGCTCACGTCTTGTGACACAGTAGTTTCTCTCGGCTTTGGACAAGCTCCGACTAGAGTAAGCTATGACTCTCTCAGTTCCTTCTACCTTTTGGGATAAGACAGCACCTATTCCGGTATTGCTCGCATCAGTGTCAAGTACGAACGTCTCTGCTGGTATCGGGTAGGCCAGAATGGGCGATGAAACAAGGGCCTTTTTAAGTCTCTCAAAGGCCTCATGACATTCCGTTGTCCAAATAAACGGCCGCTTCGGTTCTGTCAATTGATGAAGGGCACTACAGAGGCTAGAGAAATTAGGCACAAAACGTCTGTAATACGTGCAGAGTCCAAGAAAGCTTCTTAACTCCTGGATATTAGCGGGGATCGGCCATCCATTTACGGCTTCAACTTTATCCGGGTCTGTGCTGACTCCCTCCTTTGACACGATGTGCCCAAGGTACTTGACAGTCCTTCTGAACAAGGAGCACTTCTTTGGATTCAATTTCATTCCAGCGTTTCTAATTCGTTCAAACACTTCCTTCAGGTTTGCAATATGTTCCTCGAAGGTTCTGCCTATGACGATAATGTCATCTAAGTAAACAAGACACGTGGTCCAGTTGAGTCCTCTTAGCACATGCTCCATTAGTCTTTCAAAGGTGGCTGGGGCGTTACAGAGGCCAAAAGGCATCACGGTGAATTGCCAGAGACCATTACCAGCAGAGAAGGCTGTTTTATCTCTGTCCTCGGGGTGTAGTCCCACTTGCCAGTAACCGCTCTTTAGGTCAAGGGAGGAAAAGATCTGTGACCCAGCAAGTGTGTCCAATGTGTCGTCAATCCTAGGAAGCGGATAGCTGTCCTTGTGTGTGGCGTCATTTAGTAATCTATAGTCGACACAAAATCGAGTGGATCCATCTTTCTTCTTTACCAAGACTATGGGTGAACACCACGGACTGTTGGATGGTTCAACAACCCCTTGCTGCCTCATTCGTTCTATCATGTCCATAGCTTCTTGATGTTTTGCTAGCGGCAGGCGACGTGGTTGCTGTCGGATGGGCCTAGTGTTTCCTGTGTCTATTCGATGCTGGATCAGGTTTGTTCGCCCAACGTCCATTTCATCAGATGGCAATACGTCAGAGAACTCTCTTAGGAATCGTTCTGCTTTGGTGTACTGTTCTTTTGACAAGATCGTTTTGGCTTCTGCCAGAAGTTTAGTAACCTGGGGTTCACTGGGCTTGAGTATTCCGTCGGGATTTTCACTGCTGCAGTTTCTTATCATCTCTAGAGCATGGCAACCAGCGATGAGGCTTCCTTCCCGTAAATGTTTCTCCTCTGTGCCGAGGTTCATAATTCTTACGGGTACCTTTTGGTCTTTCCCAATCGTGACTAGTGTCTTCCCTACTGCTATCCCGTTATAGTTGGTGTTCAAGCTTTCTACCAGCGCGGTTTTTGTCGTGGGATAGTCGTCCTCAATCTTCCCCCAAATGATCATTTCCGACTTAGCAGGCAAGGTTGTATTTTCCACCAACGTAACCCTTCTGGCTCGGCCATCTTCTTCATTTTCGTCGCCAAGCAAGGGTACTTCGAGGTCCCCACATTGTAAAGTGCCTCCGCCGATATTCAAAGAAAAGCCATATTTCAGCATGAAGTCGAGTCCTATTATGCAGTCATCTGTGACGTCAGCAATCAGGAATTCGTGTTTGAATGACTGATTTCCGATCTCGACTGTTATGTCGATCAGGCCTTTTATGGGCATCAGTTCTCCACTGGCTGTTTTCAACGAGTAGGCCCTAACTGGCGTTTTTTTGCTATTGTCCACTTTATCCGTCCGGATGACTGATCGTGAGGCACCAGTATCAAGGAGGAAGTGATAGTTTTGACATCCAATTTTCCCGATGACCTTTAGACTCTTACTTTGCCCTAGCACGGCGACCGGGATGATGGTTGCAGGGGCTCTCATTCTCTGTGTCGCCGGGTTCCGCCCCTTGAAGCCGGCGCGTGCTAGTTTCCCTGGTAGCCCCGAGAATTTGGTCGTGCATACCTTTCTGATCTGAAATGGGTTCCAGTTTGTGCAAATCTTCTAGTGCAGCTTCTTTGTATATGACCGAGTTCACCACAATTCCAGCATCGTACAGGAACCCTAGGTTGACTTTCTGGTACTTGGTTTGTTCGTCGTTCATCTATTGCCTCTGTCACCCTTCTCACAAGTTGTGTAAATTCTTCCTCTTTGACTTCTAACCTTCGGCCTTGATGAGTGCTCCCTGATGCGTCTTTGGCGGCTTCATATGAGAGAGCATATACGAGGGCTTCACTGGCCTTACGTTTACCACTAACTCTGGTGGCTTTCTTTAACTCGGGGTCTCGAAGGGCATCAATGAAAGCGTCTGTAATAATGACTTCCAGAAAATCTTGTGCGGCGGTTGGGTAGGCCAGATGTGCGAGGCGTTCGATGTCTGTCTCTAGTTCCTGTAGTGTTTCATCGGGGCGCTGTTGTCTGGTCTTTAGTTGCACACGATATACTTCTTGCAGATGTTCATCCCCGTATCGGAGTTCCATAGCCTGGACTAGGGCGGCGAAGTCTTGCTGGTTCGGTAGAGACTGTAGCAATTCGGAGGCTTTTCCTCTTAGGGATAACACAAGGGCTGTTGCTTTCTCCTCCTCACTGATCCATTTGTTAACTTTGGCTGCTGCGTCAAATTGCTTCTTGTATACTGACCAGGACACGGAACCATCAAATACGGGGGGCTTCATTTTCCCGGAGACTTCAGGTACAAATGACGTCATATCTGCTTCTGGTACATTTGTGTGCTTGCGTTGGACTTGTATCTTCATTTCGTCGATGGCCTTCTCCACTGCGTCGACCCTCTGATTCATCTGCTCGTCAATGTTGGTGATTCTCTCTTCCACAGTATGTATGCGTTGGTTCATTGCCAATAACTCCGTTTTGATTCCCGAGTCCATCGTGTCTATCTTGGTGTCCATGGCATCTATCTTGTAATTGATCTGTTCCAGCAAGTCCGGTTCGACCTCAAAAAGATATGTGTCCGGATCTTCTTTTTCCTTCACCAGTTCTTCCCGAAGGCGTGCTTGTAAGGTTTCTTTGTTGCCGCTCGTCTTCAGGCCTCGATCACGGAGCTCTTCCTTCAGTTCCTTCACACGGAGTTGGTCTAACGTTTTCATAGTAGCCATAGCGGATCCGTTCCTATCCGATACGATCCGATCCCACTTCTGACACCAGTGTTACGGTTCTCTTCTACTCCGGCCTTCTATAAACACTGCTAAACACAACACAACACATCAACACATCAAGAACCTGCCAACAAGAGCTCCACAATAATCTGGTACTTTAATAATGAGTGAATAAGTAGAAGACAGCCAATACGACACAATTGGCAACACAATAAGCTACTACGAATGTTAAACTGTACATCACCGTATACAACTCTACTGTCTCTATTTCTTCCTAGACTCGTACATAACACTTGAGGACTCGACAAGGACCGACTTCATGGCCAACTAACAGTCCTGGTCTCAACGCTCTCCGGTCTTGAACTGCCGCTTTCTTACACACTGTCTCACTCGTACCGCAGGCTTTCGATCACATGACCATAACATTGGTCATATTTGCGTGTAATCGTAGTACTGTCCCTTGTCCATGGCCCCGCTGACCTGAGTGATTCCCGGGTGTGTCAGCTGAGCCTATAGTTAACCCTTTTGCGCCGCCAATAGGGTCGTAACAATATTTATAATTTACACCTTTATTTCTACACAGTATAGTTTATAGTGAAATCGATTTCCAATAAAAGTTTAAGTATCTGACATTTTTTATTTGCAACTTTTTTTTAGACGCAGCCACAACTTTTATCAACACTGCAGACAAAAATATGTTTAAGAAATAGTTAATAAAATATTGAAAGTCCTTTTGTTTGTTATGGCCAAACACCTATATTGACTTCATTTGAATAATAGTATTATATATAAGTCAAGGAAATAAGATCAATAAAGAACCAATGACTCAGTGAGAGCAGTCGAGTGAATGGTTTCATTGATTGATTATTCGGTTATTGATATTTTTTTATATTGGAACTTCAGTTCGTTTCAAGGATATATATATATATTGTTGTATCTCTAGGGTAGGGACTCAACGTAAAGGCAGGCAACTCAACATAGTTTAACAGGAAATAAAGACAGGTGTTTATTCACTAGGACAAACACATAACATCCTTAAACTTCCTCAGAGTCTTGCTACTAAGTATACCAGTCCTTTGCTACTTAACCCGAATGTGAACCAACGACAGCCTTCCCCGCTTCGCTCCAGGTCCCTTCTACAACCTTCTGGCAGCACAAAAGTTGGCCTCTTAGTTTCCAAACATTCAGACTCTTCACAATCCCTGATGCACTGTTCTTCTCTCTATCTTAGTGTCTTCCTGTTTTTGTTCACTAGTGCGAGCCTCAAGCACTGGTGCAAGGCAGGGTTACAACTATATATTTAAAATAGTTTGTCCTACAGTAACTTCACAACTGAAGGATCACATATTGTTACAACAAAATTGTCTTGTTGAAAAAAAAAGAAGTGAGGACTATAATGTTAAGAGATTTCAAAATGTTGGTTAGAGAGAAGAAAGTTAGCAAGTGGCTGCCAAAGTAGATCTTCTGACGCTATTGTTAAGAAAATTATTTTCTTTGATGACAAAAAAAAAACATTGAATAAGTTCAAAATGTAAATGTGCGAAACCCTTTATACGAGAGAAATTAAAACCGATTTCATGCAACTCTAATATAAATGTATATATCCGACAGTTCTCATCTCGGAAGACAATGGATGCGTCCAAGTCAAGATGAGTCACAGGTTTTAGTTTCTACTTTAGGCGGGGCAGAATCTGGTGTGGCTAATCAAGCCGATTCTGGAGAGACAACGTTTGCCACAGTTCGTGCATGTGTATTCATCTGTTTTAGGGCAAGCTGATAGGGCAACTTTCTTTTTCTTTCTCTTGTCTAAGGCAGCTTCATTTCTTTTTCTCTCTGCGAGGTTCGTACCAGCACGCATAGGCTCCATGCTGTGCGATCTTAGGCTATTTCTTCATACCTTCATAGATGCCGTAGTTTTCATTTCTCGGTTGCAGACATCACTGTGGGTTAGTCTTTTAAGTCTCACTCCTCCGCAAGCTAGACAGTACAAGCTAAACGGAGATAATCCTTGTCTAGAGAATTAGATCGTCGGTTATAAATTTGAAAATATCAATAGATAACTATAAAACCTACTATTTTCATAAGTACTAGGCTAGCTCAGTGGCTAGCACGACGGTCTTCCATTAGAGATTTCGAATATAGACTCGAGAACAACTTTTTTTTTCTCAAAGTATACAGCCTAAGAATGGGCATATTTTGTTCGGTTCCGGACCAATTTTTATGCCCGATGCCGACACTGTGTAGAATCAGTGGAAACAGTGGCGCACATCTTGCAAGAGGAATGTGTCTGCAACCTCGGAATTCTAAAGAATTGGTTCATCTTTATACATTTATTTTAAACTGCAATATTTAAAAGCTCAAGTTTTGAGTTTCACTTCCTCTCGAATCAAGGAAGCAATGGCACCAGGCAATTGTTTGAAAAATACTTTACATCTTGTGAATGTTCCTTCAGAGTTGAAGATAAATTACTTCCTAGTCCATACCTCCCACAAGACGACGGGTAGGCCTCTATAGCAGCGGTCAGGGTATAAACACGGGACCATCGTGACGCCCGAACGACAGTCCAGCGCGCACACCACACATATAGGCGTATTGTGATCTACTTTGACTAGAACGAAGTGCACTTTGAACTGTATCGAACAGACCAAGGTCTATTTGGACTATACGATTTAGATCCATTGACTTTTCTTAAAATTTTATGACCCCGACATGAGTTATTTTAGTTCCACCCTAGCAGTAAACCAGTAGTACGAAGCCAGAGACGAAAGTTATTAATGACATAGTGAAAGCTTTCAACCTTAAGACGGCTAATCGATGAAGCTAGTATAGATAAGCCGGCCCAGAACAACAGACACACTTATTAATCCTGTCTAGGAAACTGAACGGACTTTCGTTTTTCTTTGTAGTTCTGTAGCTTCAGGTTTTGTTAAGATATTAAACACCTTTCTTAAGTACATTTTGTTTCGGTGTGGATTTAGAATCTAATATCTCGGTAAGTAGACTTTTTTGGTGTGTATAGGTTGCACTGAATAAACACAAGTAGATCTATATCTGAGGGTTAGACACAGACTGGGCAAAATAGTTTAGTATTAATTGAACTTTTTAGACGTTACCTAACGTTCAGACGTAAGAATTTGAACTTAGTAGATACAATAGATAAAACAGAACATAACAGTATTCATTAAAATTTTAAGAAAATATAATAGTCTTATCAAATTCTCAACGAGTGTGCTGTTGTGTTTCTATTCATATCAAAATTTTAATCTGTCCTTGTTTCAGGAGAAGTAAAAAAAAAAAATATATTTTTTTACTCATTGAAAATTTAAAGTTTTTTTTAAATGTACAACTGAAAAAAAAGGTAACGTACTTTAACATAGATTATCAAGTTATGAGTGATCGCTTTTAAAAGCATTTATTATAAAAAAGGTGAACGACCTGAATTTGAACTCGATGCCTAAAGCCTTCTTAAGCCAGCGACCCAACGGGAATGCTTATGAAATAAGAAGGTTTTATAGTTATCTATTGCTAGTGCCAAACTTTTCTCTATAAAGTATAAAGGAGACTAATTCAACTTATACCTCAGTCAAGTACATTTTTTTCCCTTTTTCGAGATACCAAACAAAATAATTAATTACCAATAGTTAATTAACTAATTTGTTAAGCTTTTTTAAAAAAATTCTTATTTAGTTAGGTACAAGAAACAATTGTGCAAAATTTCAGCTTGATCATAGATTGCGGTGTAGGAGAAATAACGTGTACAAACTTTTTGCCAGACAGACAGACAGAGTGAGTTGATAAAAAAATAATCTCATTAACAATAAGTACTGCTCTGCAGGGCCAGTTTTTGTAGACGTTAAATAAAGAACTATTTCTATTCCCATTGTCCCCATTGGTCTTTGTGCTGAAATGAACTCTGGCAACATTCTATTTGATTAAATGCTGGTTTAGGCTTCACTTCAAGTTTTACAAGTCCTTTATTGCTTCGAGTTCGAACGAAGCAGACGCAATGGAAGCTGGAGACAGCAAGACCAGTCTCAGGCTACTCAAGTGGACCTTTAAGAGCATGCTTGAGGTCCACGCTGTGGTCAACAATTTACTGCGTCACATTTTGATGAACGAAAGATCTAAACGATGGAGAAAAGTAAGCGCCTATTTTAATTTCTTCAATTTGATATTTACATATAAAAGCTAGTCTTAAAACATTAAAGTAATTGTAAGGCTTATTTGTGTCTGTTAAAATGTGATCGTTAAATATATAAACTAGTGTAATGTGGCATTGGGGCCTATTAGTGCTTGTTAAAACTACTTTAACAGTGTAACTTATGTGTGTCCCTTTAATGATTATGTACATGGTAGATGTTGATAATTAGCAGGATTATATAGGGACTTTATTGGCTATAAGCAGACTGCCTCACTTTTCATTTTTACTACAAGTATCTTCAAACATTTAAAGATAACATAAAATGATTCGATCATTTTAACTAAAAATATTGAGTTGATCACTTTCAATAAACACAATATTTATTTTAGAACTACAGATGATCAAAGTGAAGAATAGTTGTATATAAGAAAGTAGAGCCATAATGAATTATTAGAGGAGCCTTTGGGTTATCTTCTACTTGTATCCAAGGAGAGTAATCCTCTTTAAATACTTGCATTTTCATTCTTTTAATTATACAAATTACGAATTTTTAACTTAGCTATAAATACGTAACAATAATATTTTTAAATTTAGAAACGTTTTGTAAACCTATTCAGAAAAAATAATTTTAAACAAGTGTGTGTTCGCAATTCATAATTTTATTTGTTCATTCCATACTAAAATTTTATTTGTTCATTCCAGGCTCAAATTTTATTTGTTCATTCCATACTAAAATTGTATTTGTTCATTCCAGGCTCAAATTTTATCTGTTCATTCCATACTAAAATTTCATTTGTTCATTCCAGGCTCAAATTTTATTTGTTCATTCCATACTAAAATTTTATTTGTTCATTCCATACTAAAATTTTATTTGTTCATTCCATACTAAAATTTTATTTGTTCATTCCATACTAAAATTTTATTTGTTCATTCCATACTAAAATTTTATTTGTTCATTCCATACTAAAATTTTATTTTTTCATTCCATACTAAAATTTTATTTGTTCATTCCATACTAAAATTTTATTTGTTCATTCCAGGCTCAAATTTTATTTGTTCATTTCAGGCTCAAATTTTATTTATTCATTCTATACTCAAATTTTATTTTCAATGTGTCCGTTTCCGTAATTCATATTTCATACATTCGTGAATTATGGGACAGATCTTCTAAAGTCCCCCACCGGACCTGGAACTCTTGTTTCTTACAGTGTTTTTTGTTTTTCTTAAATATTTTCTTGAAATAGCCATGTTGTCCCTTAATAAATGCTCGATTGAAAAAAGTTTAGTTTGAGCTCCACTTTTAATTCATGCAGGTAGTGGATGCTTACGAAAGACTTTTGTGGGTAATCGATATCAAACATTTCCCCAAAGACTATGAACCACCTGCCTCTTACAACAATCTGGTAAATATTTACTTTATTTAAAATTACTGTTTAACTTTTCATAGAATTAAAAGTTCAGTTATTGATCTGCTGACTTGTGGTCATTGTTTAACGAGGGTCTTTAGTGCCCAATGCCATAACCAACCGACCCTCTTTCCTAAGCAAGGTAGCCAGTAGAGTTTTTGGGCGGGGGGTACTTTAGCACATCACGACATCCCAGTTAGCTCAGAAATTCAAAGCCATAGACCCTTTTCTTTCATTCAAACCGTGCGATCTATATGGCAGATGGTGTAAAGATTCCATGCTTTTATTGTAACCGTTTAAAATGGTTTCATGTCACAACGACAAACCGCTTTTACTTTTCCCAACTAATGTGAGGTACCCATCAGATTTCAGCGGGACTCCTGGGCGTGGTAAAAAAACCTGAAGGTCAAAAAGTCCTGGTGTTCACCAGGTTTCAGACTCAAGACCTCACCGTTCTAAAGCCATGCGTTTTACCACTCCCTCCATCAGCCTTCATGTTTGAACCAACTCGTGGCAAATAAAATGTAACTTCATGTTTGAACCAACTCGTGGCAAATAAAATGTAACTTCATGTTGTTATAAACAAACATTTAGATGTTATAGTTCAGAAAGATTGTGATAGATTTATCAAAGAGAAAGGAAAAGAAAGAAAGAGACAGAGAGAGTGAAAGAAAGAGACAAAGAGAGCGAAAGAAAGAGACAAAGAGAGCGAAAGAAAGAGACAGAGAGAGCGAAAGAAAGAGACAGGGTTGAAAAAACAACAGAGAACGACCACTTATCATAGTTTAATTCCGTTTAGAAATAAAAACATCCATTAAGGTCTGAGTTTGACGTAGAAGAACTTTATGCTCTCACACCTTTAAGAACTACCAACTCTATTGACTCTATAGTCATCTCCAAATATAGTTCAAACTCAATCATTACATCTACTACGTAACAAGTATTTGTATATTTCAAACTCAATCATTACATCTACTACGTAACAAGTATTTGTATATTTCAAACTCAATCATTACATCTACTACGTAACAAGTATTTGTATATTTCAAACTCAATCATTACATCTACTACATAACAAGTATATAATTTGTATATTTCAAACTCAATCATTACATCTACTACGTAACAAGTATTTGTATCTTCCCAGCTATACGAGTGTCATTTCCATCTCGGGTTGGCCTTGCAACGACTAGATCAGCACAAAAAGTCGATTGTCCATTACACACAAGCAATGAAGGCTGTGTCCATTCCAAAGGTGTCTTTCTTGTAACAGTTTCTTTGAGACTTTTTTGTTTAATAGAGAGAACCATATATAAAAATAGTTATAATAAAGAGTAACTTTGCTGTAGCTCTTTTCTATTGAGGTAAAACAATTTACAGTAATATTTTTGTTTGTTGACTTAAGTGCGGCTGTCAGGCTGGCTGCATTGCAAACTCTTGCATGCTCACACCACTGTACGCAAGAAGGGCCTTTGCTCATTGCATGACAGGTAGACAACTTTTTGTAGAGACATGTAACATAGGTTTTATACACAATTAGCTTAGTTTTGAAATACTGGTAACATATTGTTGTGGAGACTTGGAACATGATTTTCTATGAACTGGTATTATACGTTTTAGAAACATGTTTTTCTCTAGATCTGATTTATATTTCTAGTAGTGGCAAAAAAAAAAAGGAAATCGTGTCGTGGCTTTAGAGTCTGTAACATGATTTTAATACGACGCAGAGGAAAAGAAGATTTGAACTCTCGACATTGTCTGTCGTCAAAGCTTGTTTTGCGATCGTACTTCGTCTCAGTCTCGAAGACTTTCTATTTTTGTCATTTTTACAAAATCAAATTTGAGTTTGTTTGGTATTAAATAGAGTAGTGGAAATTAAAAGCCTGTAGATTCTTCTAGTCTACATACAAATGTACAAGCTGAGTGTCTCTAAATGTCATTCAAGCTAGGATTGGTTTTCTATTAAAGATCTTATCCTGTATATGGCAATTAAAACTATAAACCTGCACACGATCTCCTTGTCAAATAAAGATACGGTTTAAACCGAGTCGCTAAATTTATATGTGAATAACTGAAATAAAAATCTATAATTTTACCAGGATTAGCACCTAGTACTCCTGGTTCAATATATTAACATTAGAGATAGAATCATTGACAAGTCCAAACAAATGTGTAATCTTTCGCTGTTCGTTTTCTCAGGCTGTCTGTCTAACGCTTTACGAGACATAGAGGACTTAACTTTGTTAGATTCCAAAAATCCTGTAAGACTATTTTCAATTAAATAATTTGATATGTTTTTTTTTTGTTGTTGTTTTGTTTTTGTTTTGGTATCAATGTAGGTCCAATACATTACACAAATGCATGTACAAGTTCACATTAACTCAATTAAAAAGCTTTACAACAAATGTCACTTTTTAATTAGGATGTTTACTGCGTTAGAGCACTTGTCCACACTGCAAGGAAAGAAGAAAAGCAGGTCAGGAATTTATTCTTCTGTATGTAGTCTGTGTAGAAATTTGTCACATTTAGTGGAAGTAATATATTTTTACAATTATAGTGATAGTGTACATTTAAAAAAGCGTCTGTTGTGACTACTTCTAGTGTTTCTAAACTTGTCGTAACTCCAGTCGAATTTTATCTTCTTTTTTTGTCGAGATTACTACCCAATTCTTAAATCTATTAATTCTGTATTCTAACAATACCTCTTCCATATCACCTCCAACTACCCCTTAGTGATCAGCATGTCGGGCCGTTGGGGCACCTTATGACATCTAAAAATTATCTTTCTGCATTAATGTCGTTTGCCTTGGATAGATTCTACTTGAATGACGCCTATCCATTCTTTTATGTTCTCATTCTTTTTCCTGGTACAGTTCCCGAAAGAATGTCTTAGCAAACCCTGAGGCCTTGTGATATGGCCATAAAGTTTTGAGTTGGCGTTTTTTTGACAGTCATTACTAGGTCATCCTGGTGTCCAATAGTTGTATTAATCCTGTTTCATTCTCTCCGTTTGTAATACTGCCCATGTGTGTAAAGTACCTAAAATTTCAACATAATACATAACACTATTGTAAATGTGTTCTTGCTACTTTTAAACATGCGTTTATTTTTCAGGCTATCCAAGACCTTGACTATGGGCTCAAATTGAACCCTCAACATTCCGGCTGTAAAATTGTCCAGCGTGCACTGTGTAACCCTCCAGTAAGTAAATTGATTGGCGCGTGGGTTGAGATACACAAAGAACTAATTGACAATCATTTTCCAAAAACTCCTTTTTGTTTTATTTTCTTTGGGGTGCAGCGCAATTTCTTAGGTACCTCCCCCCCATCCCCCCCCCCCGCCAAATGCACCGCCACTACTCATAATGATAAGTGGCGTTATACAGATGATCTTTAGGCACTGTCTTTGAATCCGAAGATTAAGGATGAAAGCAGTAGTGAACGAGACCATGCGGGCCCAGTTGCGCCTACATATTTTACCACAACTGATGTAGACAAAGCTGTTGTCCACCAGAGAAATCTATAGAAGTTTCGTCTTTCGTCGTCTGCTCTTGCATAGATGAACGCATAATGCAACCGATAGTCTCTGAAAGAGACAGCAGAAGAGCTCTCACAGGGAGTGGAACAAATATTTGATACCCAAAGAATTAAATAGAAAAACAAGCAAAATAAAATAAAAAATAATTTTTAAACAAAACACAGTTTATCTAATGGAAATAACTCCTCATTTACAGCTTTATATCTCAGTATTGTAAGATTAATTTTCCTTTGTACCAGATAGATAGTGAGAATTAGAAAAAGCTTTGTAAAAATAATAACCTAATCACCAACCGTCTTAATAAGAAGATACGGAAAACAAGGGAGTTCATCATAAAATAACACACTCTTTTATTTCGAAAACAAAAACAATTGTCATTAGATGTGGCTTCGCCAAACATTTCAGACACAACTACCTAGAGAGTGTTATATCATCATCTTTACTAAACATCGCTTTGTTTCTCGTTTCTGTAGTCCATTATGAGGCGTCCAGAGGTGCAGTCATTGGATAACGTTGACAGTTTTCTTCATCCATTTGCCATGGACTTCTATGACAGGTACATTTGACAGTCATCTAGTATATACAACTACTAGAGTTTCAAATAGCTGTATGTTTAACTACAAGATAACTTTTGACGTAAAGAAATAGATATAAGACTACAGGGATTCCTTTTTAAATCCACAAAATGGCCCTAATCATTTGCAAGCTTAGAGCTTTAAATAGGTAAAAAAAGATATGTTGTTGTTTTTTTCGATTACACCTCAATTTTTTGTTTAACAAGGCTTTTATTAACTCACTCTGTCTGTCTGTCTGGTAAAAAGTGTGTACACGTTATTTCTCCCACACCCAATCTCGGATCAAGCTGAAATTGTGCACAATTATTTCCTGTACCTGACAACACAAGAGTCAGTAAAAATAAAATTAACCAATTAGTTACTTAACTATTGGTAATAACTTATTTTGTTTGGTATCTCAAACAAGAAAAAGAAATTGTAATTGACTGAAATGGTGGTATAAGCTGAATTAGTCCCCTTTATAGGTCGTTGTCTGAATCTTAGTGAACCTAAAAATTAGTCGTGACTATAGAAACTATAGATAACTATACAATTTTCCATAAGCTCCCCACTAGTAGAGTGGTTACCGTGTAGGCTTGAGAAGCCCGAGAAGGCTTGAGCCATAAGTTTTAATTCAGGACGTTCCCCCATTTTTTATTTTTTTATTGTTAGTCTAGTAGATCTATTACAAATTAAATTTCATGACTGATCCAAACTAAATGATACAAGTAAGCTTAATATAAACTTTGTTGTATTTGTTTTTTAAGTATTTTTTTTTACTTGTTTCACTTGTTGATAAAAATAATTCTAACATTTTATGGGGGAACAAAAGACTTCATCAAAACTATTCTGGCTCCAGAAATAAAGTTAAAACGTTTTGTTGTCTGTTGTACGTGTTGACGAAAATATTTTCATGAACCAAAAACTTCATTTTATTCTATTATGTTATCACGTGACAGCATGGCCTTAGCCAGGGGGAGTTTCGGGGTTCATTCACCCCCCCCCCCGAAATAAAATCCTATGTGACGCTATGCTCTAGCTTGACACGTCGTTAGAGCTTAGTAGAGCACCATCCTACATCCCCAAAGACTATACAGCAGTAACTCACCTATTTCCACAGGATGCTATACACACTAATGGTCCCACACAAGCTCACGGTGGTCGAATTGACGCCGGACAAACCAAACAAAAAACAAATAGGTAAAATAGTTTATGTCTTAAGAGTGTTATAACAACTGTCATCAACAATTCATCTTAAATTATTTATTTGTTATTTGTTGCATTGTAGGGATTTACATCCCTTATACCCGAAGATCTTTTTCAATAGTCAATTGATGAACCAAATAGACAAATCATTGATGCAATAATGGGTTGCTTTACATTATAAAATCTTTATTTAAATGAATACCCTTTTTTTTGTTTGCAACATATAATTAGGGAAATAGTTACTCCATGTAATTTGTTATCGGGGTAAGACTTTCTTAACACAACCTAATATTCATTCAAATTTAGCTCACATTATCAGACAATTCCACAATGGACACTGTTTAAAAGACTACTATGAATTTCGTTTCTTTCTAACGAAGCTCGACCCTGGAAGTGCCAGAGAAGGAATATTAGTTCATATTTTTTAATAATAATAATAATATTTTAAAAAAATAATAGAAATATTTTTTCTTTTTATTTCTGTAAATTAATTCTTTTGTCCAATTATTTATTTCATTTGGTAAATAGTATTTCTAAAATTTTAAGTTTCACAAATAGCTATGCCATCAATGCATTGTATTTGTATCTCGGTTTCGTCCAAATATCCTGAGAAATATAGAGTAACGAAAAATATAAAAGTAGGCATTGAAGCTACTTGATATTCCCAGACTCTAATATGTGAATTTCACACTAAAAAATATTCTTATTAAATTTTCTGTAAAAGAGCTAGAGATACGACGGTCTTCTTCAGCTGACCCTGCCACCAAATCTTCTTCTGTAGATCCTTTTCGTTGTGGTACAGTAGCATCAGGCGACAACGTACTGGCGGCTAAACGTCGCAGAGATTACGGAGAAGCTTTAAGGAAGAATGTGGTCAGACCGCAGACTGCTCAAGAATTTTTAGGTGACATTTGTAGTTTTTAAAATACCAAAAAATGCTCTGATTACATTTTTAATGTGTACTAACCATAAAGCTGTAAGTTCATATCAGCTCAACTCTAAATAGGCAAAAACCTTTAAACATTTTTTTCCAACATGTAATCTGAAAACAATCAAAGTTATAGTATCTACATCTATAATTTAGTGACATTTGTTAAGTGACAATGTTTTCGTTGGAACAAAAATGCGAACTTTTTGTACAACTCTATGATATTAGTCTTTCTCTTACCAATGTTAGAAATTAGACCAGTTTATATTTTTTCTCTCAAGTATTTCACTTTTCTAATAAGTCTTTCCCGCTACCAACTGGTATCTTGCTTTGGAGTAACTCATGACAACACCCTTTAAGGCACTTTAAGCTTTAACAATTTTCAATGCTGATGATTCATTGAATCATTGAATGTGCCAGTTGCTTCGTTCACTTTTATCATTTATATCAGGGCCGACCTTAATCTTAGGCAAACTAGGCAGCCGCCTAGGGCCTTTTTTTTAAAGAAAAAATTACAAAACGTGGATCAGATCTCACTAGCTTATCTCTAAGTCTCTACTATGATTGAAGATATATTTACACATGTTTAGATCTACTTGTTATTTCTAGTCTGATGATCATGAGTCGTCCATGAAGCACAGTTCGTGCTATGGATTGACCTCAAAAATTGGTTTATGACATCTGTACGAATATGATTAAGAAGTTTACGGAACGCTGATTGAACGCTACTAACATTGTACTAAATGAAATTTAACTTCTTTGTTTATTTAGGTTTAGATACAATGAAATTTAACTTATTTGTTTATTTAGGTTTAGATACAGGAATGTTTTTTAATTAATAGCGAATTTTTCGGTCTTTATTTATTTTTCTATTTCATTAGGTGCTACCGAATTTACTAAACCTAGAGCCTCCAGTTACCTGAGGGCGGCCCTGTTGATATATAGTATTTATATTCTGTCCGTGAAAGTTTTTGGAATATATTAAAACATCGCATCTCTTAATTATTGCTTAAATCAAGTATCACTGCATTGAGATCTTAATCCAGTTGTCACGTCCCTAGTGACACCTCATTGTTTACAAAATGAGGACATTGTACCTATTTCAAATCAGGTCAGCGTACCCACTCTTAAATGCCAGAAAGATGCCGATTAAAACTTAGCTCAAGACTACAGCAGGGAAACAAAATTAACATAGCTTAAATTACAAAAACAGTTCCTAGTGACACCTCATTGTTCACAAAATGAGACATTGTACCTATCTCAAATCAGGTCAGCGCACTCACGCTTTAATGCCAGAAAGACGCCGATTAAAGCTTAGTTCAAGGCTACAGCAGGGAAACATAATTAACCTAGGTTAAATTACAAAAAAAATTAAAAGGAAAATTAAATGTAAACGGGTCAAGGAGTCAAGGATGGGTATTGAATTGTCACTGTTCTTTATCCTAAAGAAAGATATAAAAGGCGGAGTGTTAGCTTGAGACGGGAGAGAGAGCTAGAAAGTTAGGCTTAGAAGTCGCTAGTTTTTAAAGTAAATATTTACTCTTTTTCATTTCCACTGAATCCTGTATCTGTTATATATATCTTTGTACATACATTTATAGTTTCAAGTTCAAGTTTTAAATAATTAAAACTCAAGAAAACATGTCAGCACTTTGTTACTTCATTGATTATTAAAGTGTTTGAACTATAATCAAGGCACCTCCGGACCCACATATGTCACAAGTTTATAGCATCAAGATCTGTCAGTTAAATAAACATAATAAACACCTGACACCAGTGTCTAGTCTCTCTTTCTCATTAGAGAGAGAGAGGGAGGGAGAGAGAGAGAGAGAGAGAGAGAGATTGAGAAAAAAATGAAATCAATCCACATCCTTGCAACTTTGTTGAGTAGGCTACATTATGCAGCTGCTGCTTGACCAGTATACAAACGTTTTCCAGTTATATATAGACCAGTGCTTACGTGCGTAATTAGCTTCACAAAGCACACATTACATACACGTATCCATAACTTGTTGTTGTTCACATTCCAACGTTCTAATATTCCATATCTCCATAGAGCGTCTAAAGAATGACGTCAGAAGACGGCAGTATATAAAAACCTCAGAACGCAGCTCAGCAAGATCTACAGGAAGTGCGTCATCCTACAGGACGTGTACATCAAGGTCAAGTCATTCCAAGTTCACTTTCGAGACGCCGACCTCCTATAGTATCCCGGTAAGGTCATCTATCTAATCTATATGTTTAACACTCTATACTATAGTATAGCGTAGCGTCGTTAGAATGGACATTGTTCACATTTCAGTATTTAAAATCCCTTGTTTCAGTTTAGTATTCTTTTGTTATAAACGTACAATCATTTATGATGTCGAGGATATAAGTTTTAGAATTATAATTTCATTTTCCATGTTTTACAATACTTTAAAATGGCTTTGCGACTCGTAAATATGGTTTTCTAAACTAAAAAAAAAAGCTAAATTAAATTTTCAACCAATTTTTTGCTCTTAGAGTTATAGTATTTTGATATTTAAAATAAATTTAGCACCAATGATTCCCTTATTATGACATAGCTTTGTTTTGATTTTATCTTGTTGTACAACGTCCATTACAAGGGATGACATGTTTCCAAAGCTCCGAATTTCAAGCTGCTGATGGTCACATGCTGAGAGACTCCAAGGTTTAGAGGAAATACTCTCGGTTTTATATTTTTAAGTCAATAATCTTGACATTTAAAGGCCTATAGATGTTATCATATGCACTTGACAACTATTTGTTACAAAGTCTATATCAACTCACTCCGTCTATCTGGTACAAAGTACAAATTTTGCACAAATCATTTCTTCCAGTTACTTCAAGTTCTCGGATTAAGTTTAAATTTTGCACAAATCATTTCTTCCAGTTATTTCAAGTTCTCGGATTAAGTTTAAATTTTGCACAAATCATTTCTTCCAGTTACTTCCAGTTCTCGGATTAAGTTTAAATTTTGCACAAATCATTTCTTCCAGTTACTTCCAGTTCTCGGATTTAGTTTAAATTTTGCACAAATCATTTCTTCCAGTTACTTCAAGTTCTCGGATTAAGTTTAAATTTTGCACAAATTATTTCTTCCAGTTACTTCAAGTTCTCGGATTAAGTTTAAATTTTGCACAATTAATCATTGCTCCAAACAAATCATAAATCAATAAAAATTCACTCTACTAAGTATTATTAGTTATTTAATTTTGCTTGATATTTATTAAAAAGGGAAATAAATATTATATTATTAAATAAAAAGTACAGTTACCCTTTCAGGCAATGATGTAAACGTTATCTGTTTAACGAGGGTGTCTTGTGGCTAGCACAACGACTAACAGACTTTACTTTTACCATTAGAGCCAAATGGACTAAGAGGTGCCCTAAAAATCCTGAAATTAACAATGCCAATCTCGCCAGACTTCGAACCCTTGACTCCTTGGTTCGGAAGCCAAGCGCTTTACCACTCAGCCATCGCGCCTCCATAGTCACCTGTCAATTTTAAAATATTTTTGTTACTATGGACAAAAGATGCGCCTAGAATTTCTTGTGCCTTAAACAATTTAAGGTCCTTGTCTCGTTCTGACTAAGAATAGGTTATTTGTTTTTCTTACTAAATTAGTCTATACCATTTTAATCTATTGACTATCCTACAGGTCTTTCAAAGTGTTAACGTCAAGACAGCACCAAGAATGTACTACAGGTAATTAACTAGCTGCTAATGGCTTCTAGTCCTTCCGATCCATTTGGCGCTTGGTGTGGCGAGCTCTCTCCAGACAGATCGGTCATAGACGAATTCCATTGTCTCATCCCAGTTAGTGCCCACGGATTGTATGTTTTCTTTTGCATTATATAGTTCGTCCTTCGTGGTTCGATGATGACCACTTTGTCATCCAGGGGGGGCTGAAGGCCTTACTGTAACTGATGTACAATAGTACCACAGAAATATACATTTTTAGAAGCCTGATTTTTTTTTAATGTTCACCTTATTACATATTACAGTGTAATTGAGAAAAATGCATGAAATTTTATTCCAAAAGCCAACATGTTCATCTTTATAGATGGATAAATTTTCGACTAAACATATCCGAGTACATTTTTAGTGTTATTCAGATATCTATTCATATTGTTACAAATGAACAGTGATAGGTAGAGGTCAACGTATGACTCCCGCGAGATGACACAGCACCGAGTGTTCTCTGGAATCTATGCGTGTAAACAAAGACAGGATGTGACGAGCCCTCACGTGTTGTTCCAGAGGACGAACAGATCTACGAAGGGGGCAGTGTTACAAATGAACAGTGACAGTTAGAGGTCACTACGTGTGATCTCGTCGAGATTGCACTGCAGCAGGTGTTCTCTGGAATCGACATGTATAAACAACGACAGGATGTGATGTTTCCTCCCGTGTTGTTTCAGAGGATACTAGCAGTGTTTTTGCAATATTGGACAAGCGATTAGGGACTCTATATAAGCCAGAGAGTTAATGTGAAAGTCGTGAGTGAGCCGTTACAGTCGATACAGACGATGTAAGACGTGTGCGGCTCTAGTGGAAAAGAAATGTGTAAGACTCGATTTAAGTTAACTAGGGTAGAGTTAACTGGATTGGACTACTGTCGTTAAAGTCTATACAGCGAACTACAGTGGACTTGAGCCGTTACAGTCGATACAGTCGATGTAAGACGTGTGCGGCTCTGATTCGGTAGACTTGAGTACGACTTGGTTCAGCTTTGGGAGACCTGGAGCGACACTGGGAAGTGTGTCGTTGGTCTGTTCTGTGGAATACGGCTCGATGCAAGTTGAGAAGAGATGAATTGCAACGAAGTGAAGAGATGAATTGCAACGAAGTATAGCTAAATGTAAACTGATAGATATTGTACAGTCTTCTACGCTACATGTTACAGTGACGAATTGTTAGAGTTAATAGTCATTAAAGTAATATGAAACTGAAAGTTGAGTCGTCAAGTTCTTTGCTGTGTTTTAGTGCCTACTAGTACATTTAGCCAGAAGATTCAGAAATACGTAACAATATGTTCAAAACACTGATTTTTTTTTTATTTAAGGGAATGTTAATTTTAAGCATAATTATATCTACAGACCGTGGCAGGGGGACAGACTTCCAAAGGCTGACCTTCCACATCCAGAGACATCTCCAGCCTTTTACTGACATCCAGGGAAATATTGAATATTTTACTGACATCCAGGGAAATCTTGAACATTTTACTGACATCCAGGGACATCTTGAACATTTTACTGACATCCAGGGAAATCTTGAACATTTTACTGACATCCAGGGAAATCTCTACATTTAGTGGCATTCTTGTTTTTTGTTCACATTTTTTTATTTCAACAAAAGCTTACATACAAAGTAGTTGTTATTATGAAACCTACGAAACTATTTAAAAATAATTTTAGATTATACTTTTTTACATGAAGAGTTATGTCTTAACTTATTCAGTTAATTTGTCAGTTGGTCGATAGAAAGTAATAGGCAGCTTGGCCTATCGAACAAGAAAAACATACAAAATACTTTTTTCAAAAATGCTTCTATTAAGTGTAGTTGTATCAATTAGTTTGGACCAGTCATGTAATCAATTTTTTCTATAGATTTAGACTAAAAATAATAAGGCGTGCAATTTGAAATATTTTCACCAATTTGTTTTTTTTAGCGCAATTTCATGCTTTTAGCTTTTTCAATGCACTTTGATCCTATCACTTGCCTGGACCAGTTAGAAATGAGTGGGGAAGACAGAAGATTTAAAACAAAAGGTGAACGACCTGAATTTGATCTCGAGAGCTCAAGTCTCCTCAGGCTAGAGAACAAATCGCTGTGCTAGGAATGACCTTATGACAATAGAACGTTGTAAGTTATCTATTGTTAGTTTCAAACCATTCTCTCTACAAAGTATTCAACTTATACCTTATTCACTTCAGTCAAGTGTAATTTATTTCCCTTGTTTGAGATACCAAACAAATAATTAATTACCTATTTAATTAACTAATTTTTTTTTGTTATTGATTCTTGTTTTGTCATGTAAAAGAAAGAATTGTGCAAAGTTTCAGCTTGATCCGAGATTGGGTGTGGGAGAAATAACGCGTACAAACTTTTTACCAGACAGACAGAGTAAGTTGATAGAAGTTTTGTCAAAAAAAAATCCTGAAATGACAAAATACACACAATTAACACATACTATTTTTTTATAATGAATTCACAAAAGTAGACTTAACTTAATGCTTACAATGTATAAACTGTCGTCCCCTGTATACATCTATATATATAGGCCAATATTCTCTCGAATTTGCTTATCCAATTGACAGGAAAGAACCAGAATCTTCTATTACTATTTATTGTTTGTTTTATTGCTTAGACAATTAAAACAACATTGACCTTGACACTTTCTTCTTTACAATTTTAGAGCTTCTATCGTATTTTCAAATGTTATTGCGTTTTGTAGATGGCCATCTCAATACAAAAAAAAAAATTACACTAAATTTCTTCATAAAGATGTTGTTAGATTCCCCTCATTGCCTTTTTGTCGCGGCGTCATAAAAAGCTGTTCCACCTCTTCTAGAGTCTTATTTTTTGTCTCTGGCAACAAGATGACCATGAATATAACGCCGACTAAAGTTATGGCTGCAAACAACCAAAACGTTCCTGGGGAAAGCAATATTAATATAAAAATACTTTTTAAAAAACTCACCTATATTAAATGAAATCGAATCAGTTTGTATTGAATTGTTCGTGTCTCAACATTGACCAATGCCATATAAGTTTGTTGTCCAAAAAAAGATTGATCGTTTGGTTAATCAGTAGATCTTATCTATATCAGTGCGTTCCGAGAGCATTTAAAAAGGCAAGGTCTTTTGATATTCACTTGATATAAGCTCGGTAAAAATTAGAAACAAAGAGTTGATTACTTTTAGTGTGTGCGATTATCGTGTTGACATCATGCAGTCTTCATTATGCTTTGGTCTAGGTGTACATTTTCAGTTTCATGTTGCTATTGTGTCTGCATATTCATTTGTTTTTAAAACATATTTAGTTATTGCAATTACTGAAGGGAACATAAGAATCTGTCGCTAGGCGGTCATCATGATCTTATAATATACAGACGTTACTTCAAAAAAGAATGACTAATTAAGTCCTACATGTGTTTTTAGGTCGATCTAGTCATGCATATTAATTAATGACTTACATTCTGCCAAGTCATTGGATTTCCTGGCTGACTCAGCCATGCACTAATAACACTAGGGAAGAAAGAGTATTTGTACAGATTTGTTCTAGCATATGGAACATGGAAATGTGTACATATTTCTTTACTAAAAAATATCGACTATTAGCAGAAAATGCAAATATTCGTTGGAGTTTTAGAACTTAAAAGATAACTGTGACCAGTAGAACAGTTAACCATAAGGTGATATGTATAACAGTTTGATTAAGAAATACATGAAGTTTAGTTGGCATGAAATCTAAATCTTTGATTCTGAAAGGAATCTTTCCCACCACCCCCTTTTTCAATGAGCTATGACAGTGTCAACAAGCATGATAGGGTTACTCCCAACGATTTCACTGGAACACTATATCAGCGCTGAATGACAAATATACAGGGTTATGAAGTCTCTTAAATTACTATGTTTAAACTTAATTTTCAGACCTGAAGACGGTACCTTATTATTATATACACATAACGTCAATGATATTACAGACCTAGATATGTACCCCTAACAAAATCTATGTATGTCTACGTCGTTCATAAAATATTTTTGTTAAAACAAGCTAAGTGTTAGGGTTTGACTCTATTGATGCATCTCTCACCATTTCACTCAAAAGTTTTATTCTCTTCCTTTGTTGTAACCAACATCATGGGAAATAACCGCATCATTCGTTTGTGTTTAACTCAACCATATGTTAGAGAGATGTAACGAGGATGTTCTATGATGCTTACCGTGAATTGTTATGTGGTCAGTCATGGTCAGAAATGTGAATGAGATGATCAGGTTGCACACCCAGGCTGTGCACGCGCTGAGTGAGTTGCACGTGCTCCGAGCCCACAACGGGTAGATCTCTGAGGTGATTGTCCACGGCATCGGACCCAAGCCTGCAGGATCCATATAGAATGTTCACATTGTTCAATAACAATAACTGATTGATTAGGTTCAATGAGTGTGTTTAAAAAAACAGTGTACGATTAGAAGTGGGCTTAGAAGATACCAAGATCAGACTAAAGTTAAGCATTAACATTTTATTTTGACGTACATTCAGGAGATCTCTTTAAGGAACCATTGGAGAAGTTGATCATTGTCAAACTTGCACAACAGTAATGAAGCGACTAGGTAGAAACTTGTTGATAAAGTTAATTGTGAATCTTAATATCATTTTTACATTCAGGAGAGCTCTTTGTAATGAAGCGACTAGGTAGAAACTTGTTGATAAAGTTTGATCGTGATTTTCGTTCAATATTTTTCTAGCGAAAACAAGCTCCCTGACTCTCCAAAGTTGTTTGTGTAGAGAGAGAGAGAGAGAGAGACATTTTACGTCTCAAGAGACGATCTTTTCCCTTTGCAGCTTCTCACATAATTATAGAGGCCAATCCTTGATACACAGCTAGTCTGTAATCCCCAAGCCCTGCTACACTTTCACCCTTCTTTCTACTTCTGGTGTATATGCAATCTCCAATTCAGGACCCAACCTTAATACTTGCTCTTCATGTAAATCTCTCTAGTGCAACTTTTTCCAAACTGTTAGTGACGATTTTGAAGAGCTTTATGTCGCGACCAGCGGCTCCCTTGCCTTCTTTTAGATCCTCATACTGAATAACTTGTGAGAGCCAGCCTTGCGGCATTCTGTAAAGATGACCAAGCCAGCCTAGGCGTCTGATGCTAATAGCTGATAACAGTGTGTATGTCCTGGCACCCTGCTCTTTGCAGCCCTTGCTTATTGATTATTTTATCTTGCCACCTTATTTAAAAAATCCGCCTTTTACACCGGAGGTGGAAGACATTCAGCTTTTTTTTTTTCAGCCAAAAGTAGGTTAACCATGTTTCAGTACCGTAAAGTAGAATTTGATATTGGGAGTCAGCAAGTTATTGCCCCGCACTCTTTTCTGCAACCATGAAATGGATATCATGTTGTCTTTATCCAGAAGCACATCGTTGAATACGTTAAAACGATAAGCTGCCGATTAAGAAAACAAGTTTATGCTCAACACTTTATGGTTGATGTGAGTTGCAATGCCACGATGCTGAAATTCGACAAAATACAGACACTCAGTAGGCCTCGCGATGATCTTGAGGCTTATTGTGTTAAAATGGTGGACATGTTTTTCCACGTTCCCAAATATTCAAACTAAAGTTAATTATTTCTAACAAAATTTTCTCAAAATGATAAATGTCCTCATTTTAACAAGCTGCAATACATTTTTTGAAGTAAGATATTTGTTTTAGTGATAAAGATAGGTCCTACTGTATGGAGACAAAACCGATAGCTATTACTGACCAGGGGCAAAAGCGAAGACAAAAACAGCCATCCCTAGCAGAGCTATCCATGTGTAGTCACTAGGACAGTACTCCAGCGACCACTTGTAGTAAGTCTCAGTACTAGTGGACGAATTGCATCGTCCTACTGAAGATCGTTCTTCGTCGAACGAAGGGAGACAAGTACCGTCATTTTTGTCAGTGTAACAGTAGCCGCACGAGTTGTCTCTCACACAATCTAAGCAAGTTCTTCAAAGAAGAAAAAAAAAAGATAATCAAATGTAATTTGAACGTTCGTAATAAAATGAAAGCT
Source organism: Biomphalaria glabrata (assembly GCF_947242115.1). Taxonomy (NCBI): domain Eukaryota; kingdom Metazoa; phylum Mollusca; class Gastropoda; family Planorbidae; genus Biomphalaria; species Biomphalaria glabrata. The sequence goes on along the minus strand of NC_074714.1, from coordinate 17,637,214 downwards.
AATTTAAAAATTGTGTTTGTTGATTAAAAGAAGTAGAATATATTCTAGAAGAGCATCAAGCAAAATCTGACTAGAGCGCTGAGCAGGGCCGGTCTTAGATATTCGGGGGACATAGGCAAAGTTAATTTGGTGACCCCCAAATGAAAAAGAAAAAAAAACAGATAAAAAATAAAATTACATTATTTAATTAAAATTGTTCAGAGTCCTGTGCCCGCCCCCCACCAATCGGATGCCAAGTTTGCCTATACCTAAGGCCGGCCCTGCTCTGAGAAGTAACAGAACATAAGGCTGCGTAAAGACGATCTAATAGCTAACATGCATGGACAGAATGAAAAGAATTCTTCACAATCGATCACACGATTATTATCACCTCATACCATCTGCTGTTTCTTAGATATATTGAAGCATTAAAAAGAGTAAGTGGTGTATCAGCCCATCTCACACATGTATCAGCCCATAACACACATGTATCAGCTCATAACACACATGTATCAGCCCATAACACACATGTATCAGCTCATAACACACATGTAATGTATGTGACCCCCCCCTCCATTTTTATCTCAGAAAAAGATTGGCCATCACTATTTTACAAGAATGCAAATCACTTACCTATACTTACTAATACAATCGACTACGATTGAACCATTAACGTCTCTCTCTACAATAGTACCGTTAAGGCTTGCAGCATTCAAGGCATTAATCTGAAATCCTATGGCCAAAATGACAAGTCCAATGATAGTACCTATATAGAAAGTTAAAGTACGTTGAGTCACAAAAGATTATTAAGAAGTTTATGTTCATTAAAAACTGGTCAAAGTAGTGAGCTGGCTATTCTATAAATATGTTTAGCGTGATAAAATATTTACATGCATAGTGCTAGTACAGATGTTTATTCGTCTAGTTATACTACAGTTTATCATTATCTAAGTCAGGCCGATTTTGAGCTTTTCCCCCATAATAATACAATTTATTACATGATGTACTTCTGATGAGCTAATAAACAAAAACCAGTTGACAAACAACATTAAGGCATCTCTTTCTGTAAAGTCTATGAAAGTGTGAATTTACACGTAATATAATGAAGTACTCTATTCAAAATAAAGTTTGCTGTAGTTCACATTGCCTACCAGTTTTAGTTGAAGAAATACAGAACAATACGCTAAGCAAACCCACGAATGCATGCGTTCAGTTCTCAATACCTTATCAAAGTTTACATAGGATTCGATGAATAACAATAAGGCTTTTCTTCGAGTCATATATTTAGATATCAACTATTGGGACAGCAATTTGTGGGCCGAATCTTTGGTAATGCAAGGGCCGATTTCGACAGCCAATCTGTCCTTGCTACGGATCTCTGGACTGTATTTTTTTAGATGGTGATGCAGGGAGGCGGGGATAGAAGGGTGGTCGTTTGTAATCTGCTCTGACTGTGGTCTTGATGGTCCAGAGTTCTAACCCTGCCACCACCATTCCCTGCCGTTCTACGGGAGGTGTGGGTTAATAGATACAAGAATCTTCAATTCTGAGGGAACATCAGAAACATACAAAACATTGGTGGAAGCTACTGAATGTCTAGTATAGTTGTCTGATTCTTTAGTTTGATGATGTCACATAATATCTGAATAACGAGTTTTTGCTTCTTTATAGCTCAGTTTCTTTCAAGTTTCTCTTTCGCTTCACACACTTCACCTTATCTCTTAGTCTGTTGGACCGTAGGGGCACCTCACAAGATTTGTCTATCGCCTTTCTCCATTCACCTGTCTTTTACCTTCGCTAGAACACTTAATTACTTTTTTAATTAAATAGATCAGTTGTATCTCATTAAATTAACTTTTGACTCTTACTAAAGATGGGAACTTTGACCTGCGCACGCCACTCTTAACGTTGAAAAGATTAACTCATTAGGAAAGACAATGCAAAGTAGTTAATAGTGTCAAGGACTGCTCCATTAATACTTAACTCAATACTCATAAAAAACAAACATATCCCTTTTTCTTTTACCTATCACAATAGCAAGCATTTCCAATTTTTTCATTTCTTATATCACAGTTTCATAGGAAATGATGTTGGATCGATATCCTGAATATAGACATTCGTCTTATAGTTATTTGGCAGACGTCTTGCATGTTCTGCATTCGTCATGACTAACCATCTAATCATATTGGACGCTAATGGCGTCAGTCGATTTGAACTAGTACGTAGCCAGACTTGTAACAAACTGTAACATTCAAATATTGTTTTTAAAAAGTGTTACACAGTAAAACTCTACCAGCAAGGCTCACTATGAGAAGTGGTCGTCTACCGATTCTCTCAACCAAATATATTCCAATCAGAGATGAGAGAAAATTGATAAGGTTAGGTACAGTCACTAGCCAGACGGCATATTTTACAGGAAATCCGGCCATTTTTAAGACTGTCCCACTGTAATATCTGGAGAACAAAGTTGGAAAAAATTCATTAAAAAAACAACAGATAATGATAATGAAATTTAAATTATTATAACAATTGTCTATTCCTAAATAAATTGTTTTACTAATGGTTTTAAAAAACGTTGTTCACATAGTTTAAACAGACTTGAGAGATAAGTCTAGTGGTAATAATGTATACAGACTTGAGAGGTAAGTCTAGTGGTAATAACGTATACAGACTTTAGAGATATGTCTAGTGATAATAATGTATACAGACTTGAGAGATAAGTCCAGTGGTAATAATGTATACAGACTTGAGAGATAAGTCCAGTGGTAATAATGTATACAGACTTATGAGAAAAGTCTAGTAGTAATAATGTATACAGACTTATGAGAAAAGTCTAGTAGTAATAATGTATACAGACTTAGGAGAAAAGTCTAGTAGTAATAATGTATACAGACTTAGGAGAAAAGTCTAGTAGTAATAATGTATACAGACTTAGGAGAAAAGTCTAGTAGTAATAATGTATACAGACTTAGGAGAAAAGTCTAGTAGTAATAATGTATACAGACTTAGGAGAAAAGTCTAGTAGTAATAATGTATACAGACTTAGGAGATAAGTCTAGTGGTAACAAAAACTTTTTACTACGTATTATTTTTAGTTCATTAAAAAAGTAATTGAAAAAAGTAATCGAAGTACAGCATAAAGCTCTTCAAAAAAGAGTTGGCTAATTCAACAAAATTAGAATAGTATTTGTATCATCATATATTATGTTATGACAGTTTGAATAGACATAAGCTTGAGTCTATTTTGTTGAAGTCCATACATCCAATTCTAGTGTATAGACCAAGTATTTAGCAACAGGCTGACTTTCATAGTACATATTGTATGGTGATCTAATGGAAAGCAGGAGCGCTGCAGGTGATTCACTCTTTTGTTTCACTTCAGTATTTAAGCGCGACACGCAGCGCTTTAAGATTGACTTCTACATTTTGGAGAAAAAAACACAGAATAAACCCACATGAACAGCAAGCATATTGGACAAGCCCTAGATCGTAGGGAAAAGGATGAAACCTCTGCAGCCTGTTATGATTTAAAATGCCCAATGTATGTACGTGTGTATATCATTGATTGATCTCTTAAACACACGAAAGGTTACAAAAGGAAAAAATTGTCTCTACTCTCGAGACACATACATTGAGTATTTATAATAGTTGACATGAAGAATACTTGATTTGCCAATTTTTGCCTAAAGAATGTGTAATTATACTAAACAAATGGTAGGCCCACAGCTTGTGACTGTCCTAACCTAGGGCCATACACATTTCCAAAACACATGACAAGGATCGAATTACCAAACAAAATCGTTGAGTCCAATCGTACTGAGCAGGAGGAATAATAGTGAACTCCTCATATAAATCAAAGTATTTATAATGAATAGATAGCAGAAATATATTTTATTTTGTTTCTAAACAACAGGCTTACATGACTGTATTGATGCCACACCATTGTTGGAAGAACAACAGACCACATCCAACTAGTAGAGCTCTCCTGACATGGGGAGTGGAAAATATCTTGATCCAGTGCTGGAAACCAGCTGAGAAAATACATTATATGCAATTTTGTAATGAAAATATTGAAATTGAACTCAACCAAATCAAATGTAGAAAAGCAAGAAAAAAAAATATTTTATGAAAAAGAGGAAAAATTAAGATTCTTTGTTTTTCATCTCACACTCTTTTATTCTCTCTGTTTCTCATTTTTTCTCTTTATCCCTCTGTTTCTCTATCTGTTTTTCTCTGTCTCTGTCTCTTTCTTTCTGGTTCTCTCTCTCTCCCTCTGTTTCACTCTCTATCTCTGTGGTTCTCTCTCTCTCTCTCTGTATATATATATATATATATATATATATATATATAGTTACGATCTTCTCCATCAGGCCTTCTGCAAACACTGTTCAGCAACACAGCACATCTAATACAAGAACTTGACAACAAGAGTTTCAATAAACAATGATACAGTCGTTTACCCCTGCAGCAGTAAATCTTTGTTTTTTGATTCAATAAACAATGTGGCGGTTTAATTACAAATACATCAATAACAGCCAATAAACACAATTGGCTACACTAACTTCAAATGCTTTCTTGTACTTAACAGAACTGCCTAATAAACACTACACGTCTCTCTAGCTCGTACAGCTACATTCTCGAGGACTCCCAAGGTACCGCACAGTCCTTATTGCATTTTGTCCTGGACTCAACTGTCCTTTCTTTACACATTGTCTCTCGACCTTGAAGGCTTTCGGTCACATGACCATAATACTGGTCATATTTGTACTAGCAGTAATGTCCCTTGTTTAACAACCGTTGACCCGTTGACCTGTATGATTGGCTTGAGTCATGTGTATCAGTAGGCCGCACACACATTAACCCTTTCGGTCCGCCACTGGAGTTACTACATATATCTGTTTCTCTCTATATCTTTCTGGTTTTCTATCTCTCTATCTATCTCTACGTTTCTCTCTGTATCTTTCTGGTTCTTTGCTCTAATATGAAAAGATTTATTTTTCTTTTACATGAGGTCTTTTTTTGAGGTCAAATTATTTAAATGTGCACCAAAAAATAGTTTCTTAAATATATTCAATTAAAAATGTATATACAATTTGAAAAAATAAAAATATGTATAAAAAAAAACATAGCAGAGCTGAAGGAAACAGACCTGCAGTGTCCTTGTTAGCTTCCTGAACAGTGTGAATGATGTCCTGTAACTCCTCCTCCACGTCCTGGTGTCCTCTCATCCTGGTCAGAACTTCTCGGGCTTGGTCAATGCGACCTCTGCTTACAAGCCAACGAGGGGATTCCGGCATGAAAATGAAGCCAATAAACTGAAGTGTTCCAGGCACAGCCGCCAGACCTAACATATACCTGGAAATACATAACATGTGTAGGCCTACTTGGTGGAAGGAATAATACTTCCTAATAGAGCTAAAAGGATCTGAACAAAGTAAACCTACATTACGTATTGTCATTGAAGAATACATAGATAGAGGGGGCAAAAAAAGGGGAGGGGCAGTAGCAATATGCAAAACAAAAGTTCCCTGGTTAGTAATAGTTTGATCCACTTCTTCAAGTTTAGCCGTTTGGTCTTCCGTTTATGATAATCTGAAGGAAAATACCTGTGGTCAAGTCAAAGTGTTCAAATATTTTTTTAATCAAATTATTTATATCAGGGTGTTCAAATATGTGTGTTTAAGATCAATGTGTTAAATCAATAATGTATTCAAATCAAGGTACTAATTTCAGTGTTTTTAACCCATGTATTTATATTGATGTGTTAAAATCAGTGTGTTTAATTCAATCTATTCAGTAAGTGCAATCAATTCATTGCGTGTTCCAATTTGTGACAATTCGCTTTAAGTAGAACCAGTGAGAAAAGGCTGAAAATGTCCTGGAGGACCTATTTCTGTGGAGACAACTCGTCGAGGGTGGGTCTAAGTCTGATTCGAATCGATTCACTCACATTTGATAAGTCAAGGTCACAGAGACCTACAAATGAAAGACATAGTTTGTGCTAACTAGCCCGAGCTATTCGAATCATTGGAGAGAGCAACATTCAAGTGTTCACCAAGAAACACAACAAAGCTCAAAGACAAGCTTTTTTCTAAATCCTGTAAAAACTAGATCTATAATCTTCTCTAACATTAGTCACTCATTAACATTGTTCCACGATCCTGTTACCTCCATCCTTCTGGTACTACGTAAGAGAAACCTCCAGCGAGAACACTGCTGACCAGGATCCCTGTGTTGATCAACAGCTGATGCAGCGACACCAAGCGACCTCGTTCGCTGACTGGAGAAGATTCCGCCACATACACAGGAACGACAACCGAAGCCAAACCTAAATTAATATAAAATAAGCAAGCAAAATAGGAGAAATAAAAAAAAAAACAAAGCTTATTTAAGGGAAAGAACTCCACATATATATGTCCTGCCATTGTTGCCTATTTATTTCTCTGCCAAAAACAAATTTATTTTTGACACAAAAATAACAGAGTCCAATAGAAAGATCTCTTGATTGTGGACAAAAGTGGCAGGGAACAGGACTGTGTCTCGAGCCGGATGTGCCCGCAGACTGTAGGTTGTGCACCACATGTCTATGTCATTTTTATTTTATGTAGTCAAAAAGTTTATAAAACGTACCTACACCCAGACCAGCTACAATGCGACCCACCAACAGAATCTCTTTTGTTGTTGCAGCCCCCATTAGAACACCTCCTGCGGTAAATACGACCCCTGATGTCATTATTGTCAGTTTTCTACCAATCTTGTCCGTCAGCCATCCAGAAAGAAGGGCAGCCACTGCAGCAGCCGCAATAGTACCACTGACAGTAGCTTCTTGCCAAAACGTTGACAACTGATAGATAATCAAATCATGTTTTTAAACACCAAGCTTTCTAGCTCCATAAGAATAAACAAAAAGAGAAATCAACGCTTAAAAAAAACAAATGATTACCAACCTTGAAATAGGGTTGAATGAACAGCATTGAACCGGCTACTATACCAATGTCATAGCCAAAAAGAAATCCTCCAATAGTTGCAAGAGCAGATAACACGTATATAAATCTAGGCGTTTTAGTGTTTTGTGAAGGGGTGGCCTTCTCTTGATGTGCCCCAGTGCTAGGTGTATTCTGGCTAAAGTGTTGGCTATGGGTGTCTTTGTCTTTTGTTATATCTATAGCTTGTTTAGCATTGAAATCCTGCTCATTCGAAAGTTCTGCATTGAACTGGTTAACACAATGTATATCTTTTGTTTTAAGGGGAATATCTCCATCTGCTGTCTCTTTAATGTTGACATGCTTCAAATCTGAGTCAGTGGGTTCTTTGGAATCAGATTTGGGTTGGTCTAAAGGGTAAATTGTATTCAGAACGTTTACGCTGCCTGATTTGTCTATGTGATGCATGTCGGAGTACTGAATGTCAAGGTGATGATTGTCATAGTCTATGTGTTGCGATTTTGGTTGATACATGTCTGCATACATTGCATACTCGTGTTGTGGTACAATGGTGTGGGAGACATTTTGTAATATGTCAGCACCATGGACACCGGGAGTGTCTTGAAACGTAGAACTGGATTTTTCTTCCCTTTGAGAAGCTTCTATCTCGTCATTCGAGCACCTCCTTTCTTTTAATTCAATAGCATCGAATGAATGTCCCAAATTCATCGTTTCATCCAGTGTGTTTCCTTGGTAAATACTTTCACTCTGAGACTTGATTGTCTGTGCCATGACTGTGGCTGCAGTGAATGTAATCTCTAACTGTCCAGTGTAGACAATTAACTCATTAGTATAGAGTGAATGAAGTTACTCTGTAATGTAAGACAACAAAGTTGAACGAATATTAAACATTTGATTCATTTAATACATTGGAAACAAGAGAAAAAGCAAGAAGGGGTACAGTACAGTACGATTTGATAATGCTGTTATCACATTTTTATCCAACAGAAAATGTGCTCTAACGATCATTGTACAAAATTTGTAGCCAAATTATTTGAACAGAAAATTTCTCCTTTTGGAAAATTGTTAGAAAGTTTATTGGAATTTTCACACTCAAAAGTTTATCACAGTAATCTGTCCTTTGTTTACATTGGGATATTTATTATCATGTTTACGTTCTTTAAAGCAATCAAATTCAGAAAGAGAGAAAAAGAAGAGAAACCGATTTGAAAAATAAGGTGGCGATATAATGGGACCTAAGAAAAAACGTTTCAAAAAGTGAAAAGTGGAAGAGTGGAAAAGTGTTGAGAATCAATAGACAAACTAAACAAAAGTCGATGACGTTGAAGTTCACTTTGAGCAACTCAACAATGCAAACCACTTCGTGCTGCAAGCGTAAGTTCTACAATGTATCTCTACAGAACTGACAATTGCAAAAACTTATTCTTTTGTTTGTTCATAATACATCTTTAAAATGTAATCACCAACCAGCCAATGAATAATTTACACAAGACTAAAAGGGAACAAAAATGAGATAAATATATTTAAAAAAACAAATAAACAAGCAAATACATAAAAATACTTTTAAAAAAAACAAAGCTTATATGTATCAATTAATTTAGATCAGTCATGTAATTAAATTTGTAATAAGCCTAAGACGACACTCTATAAAGGGGACTAATTTAGCTTATACCACCACTCCAGTCAAGTACAATTTCTTTACCTTCGAAAGGGGAATAATAATTCAGCTTACACCACCACTTCAGTCAAGTACTATTTGTTTCTTTTGTTTCAGATACCAAACAAAGTAATTTATTACCAATACTTTATATACTAATTGTTATTTTTAATTGATTCATGTGTTATCAGGTAAAAGAAATAATGTTGCAAAGTTTCAGCTTGATTCGAGAAATGGTGTCGGAGAAATAACGTGTACAAGCTTTTTGGCCAGACAGACAGAGTGACTTGTTATAAGCTTTGTTAACAACAGGATGTTTACTTTAGTAGCATGTAGTTAGGAAACCTTTAAACCTACCTACATTGAGTGGCCGAAACCCGCGAGCCAGGAGATCAATAAAAACTAAAAACAAAACAGAAACAGAAACACAAATGGTGGTAAAGGCAGAAGTTTCCACAAGAACTGAACTCCAGTCGTCTTGCTGCTTGTTTACATGGAATGAGGTCACCTGCCTTACTGATATCCTATTAAAAATAGTAGGCTAATTGGGTCACATTTGTTCTCACTGTGAATGACCTTCAGAATTACGACCTTTACCACCCTATTTCTCACCCACCCCCCACTCAATTTTCTGTCCACTTATCCCTTAAAATAATAATCAAGTAATGACAACTGATGTGGCCACCATTACAGAATAGAATCTAAATGTTATAAATAATAACCTACCGCCGGTTGTGCTACAATATTCACCAGTGACATGCACTACTCCACTGAATACAACCAAAACAAGAGAGAAAAAAAAACACATCCCGTTCCAAATACACTTGGCTTACTATTAGTTTTGGGTAAAGGGAGATAAACACATTAATTTGTATAACGCTCTGCCATGCCAGTGTTGCTCTGCCTTAACATGTGACAGAGTTGTGTCCTCCTGCGTATCTAGATCTAGATGTACAATGCCACCTGACTTCTAACACCTCTATCTTTAATCTTGAGTTAAGACTCTTAACTAGATCTCCATGTTTACAAACATTTCATTTATTGTCAAAGACCACATGACCATGTCATGAGAAAATAGTTAATAACCCTATGTTAAAGACTTTCATATCGGTAGTTTATCTGCATAATTTTACTACGGGTTTGCGCAGAGCTACCATTGAAACGTTGGATAAATGACACAGTTTTGCATGAGCTAATGAAAGGGCGATAATTTGGTCGTTAAAACGGCTTGCATACAGTTTTGCCTAATCTATTTGTTACAGCTTGTCATAGATTTTAATACAGCTTTGCCTAAACTTATGTAACAGTATGTCATAGGGTTTTTAATACAGCTTTGACTATCCAATTGTTACAGCCAGTCATGGGGTCTCAATACGGCCTTACCCATCTAATTGTTACAGCACCTACTTCTCTCAGCTTCAACTAGACTTTAATTAATTATTACACCATCTAAAACTAAACGTGCACCCTCTTCCTTTAGCCATAAAGTTTTTATTGTACATAAAAAGTACATGTAAAAAATAAAAAGTTGGCCCAACTAGATCTACAATCACATGCCAACTTACTGGCCCTTTTTGTTTGCTAATCATATGTAATCAGCTAATAGCTCAAGTCTTACATACGTGTTAGTGTTTGATCAGTAGTGTAAGATTCAAAACATGTTTGGAGACGCGACATCCTTTCTTAATTATTAGATCTAACCATGGGCGTAGCCAGGATTTTTTTCGGGGGGGGGGGGGGTTTGGGGGGGGTGAATTTTTTTCTCCCCCCCCCCCCTGCGAAAAAAAAAATTATATGTATTTATGTGTGTGTGTGTGTGTACATAATCTTTATTACATTCTGACCCTTCATTCTTTCGGAAGACGTTTATTGCGCCCTAGAATAGGTTATTCCATGAGTAAGTGAAAAAATTGTAGATTCCCCGACATTACTAGCAAAGGGGTCTGGGGGAGCGCTAGGAGCTCCCCCAGCGCGGGGCGAAGCCCCGCCGCCAAGCACTATTTCTGATATTGAAAACCAACAAAATGCATATTCTGAGGTATCTACAGTGCATTTTTCTGCTATTAAAAAGTTCTATTTAAAAAACCTAATGTGCTATTCTTACTGACTTAGACCCTCCCTCGTCGTTCGGCGCATTTGCCGTCAAGCTGTTTCCTTAAAATTGTGGACTCCCCGCCATTACTAGCAAGGGGGTCTGGGGGAGCGCCTGGAGCTCCCCAGCGCGGGGCGAAGCCCCGCCGCCAAGCACTATTTCTGATATTGAAAACCAACAAAATGCATATTCTGAGGTATCTACAGTCCATTTTAATGCTATTAAAAAGTTTTATTTCAAAAACCTAATGTGCTATTCTTACTGACTTAGACCCTCCCACGCCGTTCGGAGCATTTGACGTCAAGCAGTTTCCATAAAAATCTGTCACTGGTAATGTCTGAAGCCTCTTCCCACCTACTATGAGGACCTCAATGAATGAGTGGCGTCAAGTTGTACTAGGATATCATTGCAACTCTTCTTATGCGTAATTCATTTTGTCGGAGAACATGTCCCGCAAACTTCATGCGTCGTTCTCTCACAATCTTACTAAGGGGTCGACTCCCAGTTCGGCATAGGATTTTCTTGATTTAGATCCGATCTCTATAACTGACTCCTGAAATCTGTCTTAGCCATCTTTGTTGAGCTATATTTAGTGTTTTTCGATTTCGGTAGATGACTATTCACTGCAGTTTATTAATGGAGCCCTGCCACTGGTAAAAATGTGTAACCTCTCTTGAATACGCTCTTGGAATTAAGTGACTGTAGTTTGCATTTAGATTTTATATCGAAAAGAGAAGTTTTATCGTCAAAATCTTCTGTTGAGGGTTTTCCACCTCAAAATGCTCTGTAGGGGGATCTTAGACTCAAAACCATCTGGAGGGGTTTTAAACTTTAAAAAAAAAAGCCATCTGTAGAAGAAACTCAAAACCCCCGATTGGCTTGGCTACGCTCAAATAATTTTAGTGTGTAATTTGCTTTTTTTTTTATATTGAAGATGTATTTTTAGCACCAAACCCCTCTGAATGGGGGTTTAAACTCAAAACCCCTTTCGGCAACGCTCATAGCATTTTGAGTGCGTAATTTGCTTTTTTTTTCTTACACTGAAGATGACGGGGGGTTTAAACTCAAAACCCCTTTGACTACTCTCATAGATTTTAGAGTAAGTAATTTTCTTTTATTTATATTGAAGAGGTACTTTTTAGCTTCAAACTCCACTGGAGGGGAGTTTAAACTCAAAACCCCTTAGACTACACTCATAACATTTTTAGTGTATAATTTGCTTTTTTTTTATTATTAAAAAGAGGTATTTTTTACAAGTGGGGTTTAAACTCAAAGCTGAGTCAAAACCCATTTAGCTACGCTCATAACATTTTGAGTGCGTAATTAGCTTTTTTTATATATTAAAGAGGGGGTTTATCGTAAATTTTAGACGGGGTTTTAAAATCAAAATCTTCCTTAACTGTGCTCTTGGAATTAGGGGATTTTCGTTTGCATTTTTTTTTGTTTTGTTTTATAGAAGAGGGGGAGTTAACTGCAAAAATCCCAGGTAGGGGGTTTAAAACTCAAAACCCCTGGTAGGGGGTTTTAAACTCGAACCGCTCTGGTAGGGGTTTTAAACTCGAATCCCCCTGGTAGGGGTTTTTAAAGTCGAACCCCCCTGGTAGGGGTTTTTAAACTCGAACCCCCCTGGTAGGGGGTTTTAAACTCGAACCCCCCTGGTAGGGGGTTTTAAACTCAAAACCCTTTTGGTTGTGCTAGGGCAAGTGATGGTTTAGTATTAAAATCTCACCTAAAATAAACAAAATCAAAGCAAAAAATCAGTCACTAAATTCCGACTCAACCCCCCCCCCCAAGGGGGGGGATTTCATTTCGGGGGGGGGGGGTTTGAACCCCAAGAACCCCCCCCTGGCTACGCCCATGGATCTAACGCTTGGTAGCTTTAAACTCTATTATCCTTTTAGGTCATAGTGTTATATCTGTCCGCAACATGAATACCAGGACGAGTATATGTTGTTGCATGGGCGTAGCCAGGATTTTTAATATGGAGGGAGGGGGGTAGGGGGGAAATTTTCTCCCCCGCCCTAAATATATATGTGTGTGTGTGTACAAAATTAATCTTTATTACATCTTGACCCTTCATTCTTTCGGAAGACGTTTATTGTACCCTACAATAGGTTCTTCCTGGAGTTAGTCCTAGCAAGTGGGGCTGGGGGAGCGCTGTGCCAACCACTATTTCCGGTATTAAAAGCCAACAAAATGCATATTCTGAGGTATCTACAGTGCATTATCCTGCTATTAAAAGTTTTATTTCAAAAACCTTATGCTATGCTTATTGACTTAGATCCTCCCGCGTCGTTCGGCGCATTGGGCGGTAAGCTACTTACACAAAAATCTGTCACTGGCAATGTCTGAAGCCTCTTCCCACCTGCTCAGAGGACCTACATAAAAGTGTGGCGCCAATTTGTACTAGGATGTCCCTGTTTGCGCTTTTGTCGTAATGGCCTCCATGTCATCGCAACTCTGGGTATGCGTAATTCATTTTGTCAGTGAACATGCCCCGCAAACTTCATGCGACGCTTTGTCACAACATTACTACAACATTACACAACCTTACTAAAAGGTCGACACCCAGTTCGGCAAAGGATTTCCTTAATTGAGACCCGATCTCTATAACTGACTTCTAAAATCTGTCTTAGCCATTTTTGTTGAGCCACATTTATTCTTTTTCATTTTCGAAGATGACTATTCACTGCACTTTATTAATTGAGCCCAGTCACTGGTAGAAAATTGTAACCTCTCGCTCATGGAATTAGGTGACTGTTGTTTGCTTTAGATTTTATATCGAAAAGGGAAGTTTTATCTTCAAAATCATTTGTTGGAGGTCTAAAACTAAAAAATCTCTGTTTTTTTTTTAACAAATTCATAACCCCCTAAGCTACGTTCATAGAATTCGGTGACTGTAGTTTGCTTTAGAATAAAATTGAAGAGAGAGGTTTTCAACCTCAAAACTCTCTGTATGGGTGTATTTAAACTAAAACCATCTGGAGGGGTTTACAAATTTAAAAAAAACTCTAGGAGGGGTGTTTAAACTCAAAATCACCCTTGGCTTGTTTACGCTCATATAATTTTAAGTGCGTAATTTGCTTTTTTTTTTATATTGAAGAGGTATTTTATAGATTCAAACCCCACTTTAAACTAAAGAATCCATTTGGCTACGCTCATAGAATTTTGAGTGTGTGTAATTTGCTTTTTTTATATTGAAGAGGTAGTTTTTAGCTGCAAACCCTGCTGGGGGGGGGTGTAACACAAAACTCCTTTTGGCTAGAAACTGGTGAATGATGTATGGATAGTCTTATATTGAAGAGGGGGTTTATCGTAGATTTCGGAGGGAGTTTTAAAATCAAAATCTTCCTTAGCTATGCTCTTGGAATTTGGGGATTGTCGTTTGCATTATTTTTTTTTTATTTTGTTTTATAAAAGAGGGGTTTTGACTACCAAACCCCCTAGTAGGGTTTTTTTTTAACTCAAAACCCCCTTGACTGCGCTGAGGCAAGTGATGGTTTAGTATTAAAATCTCAACTAAAATAAACAAAATGAAAGCAAAAAAATCAGTTAATAAATTCCGATTCCCCCCCCCCACGCAGGGGGTAATATTATTTCGGGGGGGGGGGAGGGGTCCCATGCCTACGCCCATGTGTTGTTGCTATAACTGAACGAATTAAGATACTAATAACAACGTACCCTGGCACGTGTTACAAATTTTTTTTCGCATCTTTTTTTTTATTCGCACTTCATGTTGTTTATTGTACCAACATAATCTTTTTTGTTTTAATATTCTACTAGTCGACCCGCGGATGAACACTTCCTGAATGACACAGTTGTCCAAATGTGGTGGGTTTGGGAAAACGACTGTGTGAGCATGCCTGGAGAACGAGGAAGGCGCAGGTGAGTGCGGGAGGAGGGTTAAAGAGTCGGCGTGCGTGCGTGGTGTTCCGCATGGTTGGCGACGTAGAGAATTATATATACAGACAAAAAATTACTTGTTCTCCCTTTTCTCTCTCTCTCTCGCCGCGAAAGTTACGTGGGGTAACTCTAGTCCGACTTGCAGAATTAAAAGAGTTGTCTTTCCATGACTTTTTCATCGAGGCTTAGAGATCGGCGTGCGTGCGTGCGTGGTGTCCCGCATGGTTGGGCGATATGCATGTACATTTAGACAGGCAGAAAGACAGAGACAGACATACAGGGAGGCACAGACAGATAGATAGATAGATAGATAGATAGATAGATAGATAGATAGATAGATAGAGTTTCTTTGGTGTTAAAATGGAAATACTGGATGTAACAAAGATCTTGACGTACCATCCCATACCAATAATCCTTGTCTTCCTCGTACTTGATCATAGAATGTACAATGATGTCAACAAAATTTATGGTCCAGGGGTTGAAGGGGAGAGTGGAGGAAATTCGAATGTACTAATTAGCTTTCATGTAGACGTAGACAACTGCGTGATAGGAAAAAGTTGAATTTGCAATGACATTACGAGCTTAGTGTGAGAACTTGACAATTTTCTTGCCTATTACGTTTACGATCACTATCTATGTACTATCCATTGTGCTTTGTTAGAATTTCTGTCATAGTGACACCCACAGTAATTACGTCCAATAGAAGGACTAGAGAAGGGCATAAACAAATCTCTTATTAAAAACAAAGTTCTATATAAAATTATAGTGGAAAATTAAATTTCTAATTTAAAAAGATTAATTATTTATAAACTGTTTTTCATTTTAAAAAGCCACAAAAAAACTAATTATACTTGGTAAAATTATTTAGATTAAACCTCCAAGGCCTAATATGCAGATAAAACTAGGTGTCATCTTTTATTTACAAAATAAAATTATCAATTCATAAGCATTGTATCAATGGCTGAAATAAACAATAAATATCGGACTCAATTTGAAATATAAGGCCAGGATTACAAAATGAAGACATCTAGGCCTATATTATCAATGTTCCTCTTTTCTGACCAATGTAACTATATGTACCAAGGTTCTGAAACAATGTCAGCCCAAAGTATGTGTTCCAAGTCTGAACATCAGAAAGTGCAGAAATGAGAGATACACTTTAACACACAAGATCCAACAAAGACAATGAGTTATTCCATAAGTTTGTGATATCGTCCTCTGTACTTAGCCTATATATTTCTCCTAATGGAGTACTGTTCATCAAGTTATATCAAGTCACGTTTGTTCGTTGCATATCTCTAGTATTAGATCTACGTGAAGATTTCATTCTATGGTCGACAAAATAATTTGATATGATATTTCTAAAGTACCTGATATCATAGACGTAGTATGTTTGCTTTTAAAAACTGAAGATTTAATGAAGATAATGTAGAAATGACCAGAGGACCTGATTAACTGGAGCTGCTTCAACCTATACTGACCAGAAGTAGGACATAATTAACTGGAGCTGTTTTAATTTGAATGACCAGAAGTAGGACCTTATTAACCGAGCTTTTTTTAACTTGAATAACCAGAAGTAGGACCTGATTAACTGGGGATGTCCAAATTGAGAAACACGACACATTATATCTATTTATAGAGAAGAAAACAAAATTATTTTTTTTTGAGAACATTTACTCTCATAACTGTATGACTAAGTTTAATTGTGAAGATCTTATTCATATTTGTTTTGTTATAGTTCTAAACATATTGCAAATTATGTGAGCATTGATTAGGTTAATATTGTGCTACAATACTATTGGAATAGTCAGTGAAACATGGAGTGAGTCTGATATATAATTTTCTTTTTAAGTATTTAAAAGCAAAAATATAAAAATACTTAACAAAACAAGCAAAGCCTATCCAAGGGAAAGAACTCCACATTAACAAACTACAACTACACTACAAACCTCACAATAATGTAGAAGTAATTTCCCTTATTCAATTTCAAACAAAATAATTACCAATAATTAATTGACTAATTCATTAATGTTTTAACTGATCCGTGTTTGGTTTGTACAATAATTGTTTAACATTTCAACTTAATCCAATAATTGGTGTGGGACAAGGAAAAGAATTCAACCAAATACAAAAAAAAAATTACTTATAATAATAACTTATAATTAATCATTTCTAGAGTAAGATCTTTTCTTAAGTTCTCACTAGACATTGAACTAAAATTACAAAACAGCAGATATGAAAAAAGCCTTTCGATAATTTGAATGCTTGAATTATTGAGGCACCCTGAGAAACAGAAAGGACATAACATGCATAAGTAGAAGAAGGTCACATAACATAATGAAACATAATGACTATATCAGGTATAATAAAGATATAATAATGGACAAGAATATTAATTTCTATCACCACATAAAAAACAAATACTTCCAGACAGAAAAGTATCAAACTCATAAGACAGTGAAGCTCTAAATATGGCCCTCAGCCCATTTCCAGCCCAAGACACTGTGCTATCTGGCCAGCATTGGAGTTAATTTTAGCATTAATGGGGCTCCTGAACTCCTGACACATTTCTTAGAAATTGATAGGACCCCAAGTTGGGCACCGCCATCATAAGACATAAATATTTTTTTTTAAATTCTTTTTTCTTTTCTTAATGAAAGTATTCCTTGATACATCATGTGTGCCTGTTTGTATGAATGTGTGTGTACATTCCTGTGTGTCTGCATGCAAGTTTTGTGTGTGTGTCTCTATCACATTAAATAAAAATTTAATTTACATGACAAAGCTTATGAAGCTGCAACACATTTGTGGTGTCATAGATTTAGGGTAAGGGTGACATCTAACTTTTTAAGCTAAAAAAAACAGATTATTTTCAATAATAATAAAAAAAAAATATTTAAAAAATAGCATATGTAATATGAAGTAATCAGCAAGCTAAATCATGTCATACATATAAATAATAAATTTTGATGGGGTTAAACTAAAGTGTGTGTTACAAAGACAAAAGATGATTTAATATTAAAGAGAAAGTTAGGCACTCAATTTGAATAGAATGCTTTGAATAGTAAGTAGCACTCCATACAATTAACAAACAAAGTGAGTGAGTTAAAACAGTTTCCTCAAGAAAATTGTGTATGACTTTATTAGCCTACCTATGACTGGGACCATATCTATGATTCATAATGGGTTCTAGATATTAAAATTACTAATGGTCTTTGTATATAAGAGGTATGTACAGTCATAAATGTTATCTATTAATATAGGTACTTATGATTTTACATGAGCTGCATATACCTATAGTCACACAAGAGTAGTCTGTATTATAAGTAAAATATAAAACTTCTTATTTCATTTCACATCATTCATTTGTAATGAAATAAACACCTAAAAATTTCGATTTTTAGGTGCAAATTTTTAATTGATTTATTAGTTAACCCATTAACTTCTGCTGTCGGGAACGTTTTTTCGTTTTTGCCCTAAACAGTTGTAGAATGTTTCTAAAAACCCCTTTTCAATATACTAGCTTTAAACTTTTTAAATAAAAGATATCTTCTAGTTTCATTGCAAACCTGATTACAAATCGTTGAGGAGATTTACAATTTTGGTCGTAGAATCTGGAAAATTTTTATTGTTTAAATAATTTTTCAAACAAACATGCCCATAGCCCCAGAGTATAATCGACCACTAGAGAAAATGAGTATTTTTGAAGCTTTTTTATATGCTAATGGTATTAAAAATATAAATTTTTTTAAACTAAACATATTGTTCTATTTTTTAAATTTGTTTGTTTATTTATTAGTATTAGATCTTAAATTTGATTATTTTTTCAAAATTATAACTTTTTAGGATTTTCAAATTTAGGGTTATTCCTCTTTGCTTAGGACAGGCGGGAATGCTTTTTCCCAACTGAATAATTTTTGGTATTTTGGGTTTTTCACGTATGTGCACAATTTAGGTCATGTTGTGCCCAATTCCTAACTGGAAAAAAGGAGACATTGGGTAAAAAAAACAGCTAAAATGCAAAGTAGTAATAGGCAGTTTGTATAATTTATATATTTACATTGGGTCAAAGTTAGAGCAGAATTTGTAGAAATTGACAGATAAAATGTACTTTTTTTTTTAATTTATGTTTTAGCTAAAATTAGCATGGTAAGTTCAAATTATGCAGAATCAAGATCTGAAGAAAATCTCTGCTGGAGTTTTGTAGAATCCATCTTCTCTCCGATCATAGCCCATTTGACATAAATGAACAGAGTTGACAGCCTGCTCACCAAAGTATGTCTTTTTGAGGTTTACGTACAGCCATGGGTTTATATTCTCAACCTTTGCTTTCTTGGCTCTCATTGTGTTGACCTGAAAAAAGAAACCACAATAAATCATATGTGGAACATATAGTTCAGGTCAAAAAGATATTCAAATGACGGTAAGGAAAAACCTTTATATAAAAGGATTTGATTCATAAAGGTGAGAAAACTGTATTGCTGAGGACACATCTCAAAGTACAGAATAGAGAAAGGAAGCACTAGACACAACTGCAACAAAACTCTTTTAGCTCTTTAATTTTATTTCAATACCTTACCCTACAATTTTGATTTGACAAAAATTGCTATATTGATACATTAGGAATGAAAAAGACAAATTATTTTTTACAATAAATACCACTTCAATAAAGCTACTGAATGAAATATCAAATGCATTACCTAACTCAAAGCTGAGGAAAAGATTCATGCTTTTTTTTTCATATTGTAATATTTTCTATATAGTCTAAAAAACTATTTAAATAAAATATTTTTGTCATAGGAAAAAAAGCTACAAGTAGTTACATTTGTTATACAAAATCAATTTTGTCACAAATTTAGGTAAATAAAGATATTAACAACTGTATGTAATACTTTTATTGGTTTGTAGTGAATAAATAAAATTCCAACTTACTTTCATAATGGTCATATGAGGTTTAAATTCATGCCTTTCAACTACATTAACCCCAGCATCTTTGAGTTTGGATGTCACAGTTTCACAAAACAACCTGTACTCCCATCGCAGCAAAGATGTGCAAGTACAAACAAGTTATTCACAAATTAACTGGCAGAAGTTTTCAGCTAATTAAAAATAACTGACCCATTTTATAAAATTATATTTCATTGCAGTCACAAAACTTTTTAAAGTGACATTGGATTAAGAAACATACAATTTTGGAGAATTTATAGCCCTTTTAGGAGGGAAATAATGGTTGATAACATTAATTATTTCAAAAAGATTACTCCAGGTGTAAACTATGGGAAAATTACTTTTTCTTTGTTCATAGACAGGTTGAGTTCACCCAACCTTTTCAAAAGACTATATTTACAAGCTAAGAGTGTGATACAATGTCAAATGACCTTAACTGTAACAATTTATATCAGAAAGCTATTATTATTATTATTGCTTTTGTAAAACACATCTTTCAGGCTTCTTTAGCATGCTCAATGTGCTTAATACAATCAATTGTGAGGAGACGTAGGGTAGGCAGTATCTGGAGAAGTTTTACATGATGCCTGTAGGTTCTCAGCAAATGTCTCAGCTCAAGTCAAATTTCCTTTAAATATTCTTAAACTACATCTGGATTGGAACTAGAGTGCTCATTTAAGTAGCAGAGTATTAAATATCCTTTAGCCAAATATCCCACAAAATTTAGAATTGTGAGAATCAGAAAAATTGTTCTATTTCATGCTTAACAATTTTTCACATTTAATTTTTTAAAATATTTCTAAAAAAATAATTTTTACTATTTGTATAAAACTACATTTATATAATATAATACCTAAAGTCATTTTCATACTGCACATCTGCTACTAAGACCTTTTCAAAAAAAGTTGTCAGACCCTTAAACTGTAATTGACTAACTGGTAAATTGTTTAAGAGAACATCTGAAGATTCTTCAAGTGCTTGGCTAGCTCTGTGAATATCCTCCTCAGTTTCTAAACAGATCTGGCGAAACAAAGTAAGCAAAATGATAATCAAGCTTTATTCAAATAAGATTTCTTTTACTGACAGTTTTAAAAATTATTTTTTCTATAAGGTATGGCTTTCAGTATCATAAAATGATTGCATCTCTGTCAGTTTTTTTTATAAAATTCTGAAAATGTTTAGGGCATTGATTTATTTGGTGAAAACTATTAATACGTGGTTTTTTTCAAAGATTCCTACAATAAGGCTAAAATATTAATCATGAAATATTAATCATGAAAATTTGAGTACTTTGCTTTTTCAAATGTATGTATATAAAAATAACAATAAACAATACAATACATGTGCTAATATATGATTATTATAACAATATTGGTCTCAACAGATGCATGAATATTATACGAAAAGTGAATACAGTGTAGGCTTTTTTTTAATCGAAATAGTTATAAAAAAAAAAGTTTAATTGAAAGCTTTTCTAAGAGTGTGAGCAATGGTTGTGCACTGATTATGAAAAGTCAATGCACATTTCACTGAGTTACCATTCACCATTAAATGGGCTTACATATCAAAACAAATTAAGCTTAATTTAAAAATCCTGAAAAAGTCTCTTGAGTTTTGAAGAAAGATTAAAATGCCACTTCAGACTTGACAATCTATAGGGCAGATGATGGAAATGTCAACTGTTTCTAAAGCCAGTACACTGGCAAAGCCCCTAAATTCCCCAGCTAATATCAGGTACACATTAGAGTTGGTGGACTCTCAGCATCCTAAAAGTCCTGAAATTCAAAGTTTTCAGAGATTCAAACCCAAAACCCATCAGTTCAAAAGCCAAGAGCTTTACCACTCAGCCAACATGCCCCTTTGAAGTTAAGAAGACCACAAAATTACTAGTGCAAAGAGGAAAACAATGTGCATGATCTGAGGACAAATAAAATGTCATCAAAAATGTCTACATGCATAGATCTTAGGTTGTTTAGTGATTTTCTAAAGATACACACACAAAAAATGTTAAACTTACTTCACGAATTGTGACATGTAACATCTCTGGTGTATAGCAGAACTCCTCATATTGATTGTCTTTATCCAATATCCAGTCAATGGCCTCTTTTATTGATGTAAAGACTTGGGGATCAGTCACTCTCACACACAGAAAGTAGTTAGCTTTGGAGTCCGACACATTACCAGCTTTTTTATTAGTCCTGTTCATTGTCTGGCAAAATAAAATGCTATTTACAAACACACACACACACATATATATATATATATATATATATATATATATATATATATATATATATATATATATATATATATATATAAATATATATATATATATAAGAATTACAATCTGCTTTATATTGAGGTGACTCCTAGAAAAAAAGGACTTATGATACACCGATTTTTCTTGTCTAGCATGTGCTGCAATACCATCTGTAGCCCTCAAAGCTTTTGTTGTATCTATTCAATGAACTAAGTTTCTTTCAATGTTTACAGCTCATTTCATTTTTAATCAGTTTCACCATTGCAACACCACTTCTATTTCAGTTCAGGAATTAGTGAGTCTACATTCCATATAACTCATTTCCTAAGTCTTCTGTGCCTAGAATGTCAGTGGAATCTACAATTTGTGTCCTTCTTTGAGACATGCTGTGGAATGATCAAACAAGAATGGATTATCAAATTTATAATGTGTTAGTAACAGAGAAAATTATTTAATGAGTGTATATGGAATGGTTTGATAAGGGCATTAGGGGATCCAGAACTAACCCATAAGACTGCTTTATTGATTCTTATTGGAAATTTGTTGTCATTACAAGGACTCTTTTCTCAATTAATAACAACATTCTACATAAAATACAAACATAGAAGTTTACAGAGTGACTACATTCAGATGTCTTGATCCATTTTACATTTCCTAGCCAACAAGCGCTGCTATAATCTGACAGAGTATAGAGCTAAGGAGTTTTTGTACTGTTCAATTTTAGTCAAAATTAGAGATGGGAAAGCATCTGAACCCTAACCAAATGAGCCAACTCTATCTTTACTTACGAGCAAACTAAACTGAACTCCCAACTTTAAAATTGATTGGCAAAAAACGAACTGAACTCAGACTTAAATTTAACCTGAGCGAACCTGTGTGATAGTGATAGTAATATGATAGTGTTGTGTGTGTGGTGTTCACTGTTGGTTTCTAAGTTTTTATAAGTCTGTTCAAGTTCAAGCAGCTAAGTTTTTATAAGTCTGTTGAAGTTCAAGCAGAGCAACACAGCTTACTCAGTCGGATGATTATGATACTATATTAAACATAGAAAATATTAAATACTGTTAATACAGTATACATACCTATAGGCCTACATACATATATAAAATATTATATAAATATATATATATATTTATATAATATTTTATATATATATATATATATATATATATATATATGATATATACTCAATAGACGCTATGTTTTTTATAATAAAATAACTAAAAAAAAATATATAACTTAAAGATTTAGATCTGATTATCATTTATGATCATAGTTAGATCTATATCTAGATCTATAGTCTATCATCATCTATCCCTACCCTATGTTTTAAAAAGTGATTCCTCATTCCATATAATATGCATGTTATTAGGACAAATTAGTAATTCAAATGCTTCTTCTTCCCCTTGTGCTATTAGAGCATGGAATTGGTTGCCTGAGCCAGCCAGGAAAACCAGTGACTTGACAAAATTTTTAAATCATTGGTTAACTTGCATGATTAGATGCATGTCGCGTAAGACGTTAATCATCTTCTTTTTGAAGTAACGTCAGTCACATATAAGATAAGATAAATAACTTAATTAAGTTAAAGTTACTTCACAAGTCTCGACAGCTTACTCAGTGACAGTCTTCTTAAGATAAGACTTATGATGACTTATCTTAGTTATACAAAATACACTTATACAGACTCAGACTTTACTTCAGACACTTCAGGCAGCCTCAGGCAACCCATGATTCTCAGTCTGAGTCTGATGATTATGATACTAAATATAACTAAATAACTAACGATAGTCTATAGTATAGACTTAGACCTAGATTTAGCGAGTGTAGATTAGTAGTCCTAGATTTAGATCAGTAGAAGTAGATCTAGTCTTCTTCCGTAATCCTTGGTCACTGGTGTTTATTGTGTGTTAATGCATCACTACATCACATTAAACAAAACAATGTACCGTAACCGTAAACAAATATAAGAGCTCTTTAATACGAAGTTTATATAATTATAATATATATAGGTTTGTGCTAAAGCCAATGACATATTGTTATATAGGCTTGTGAACCAACCTCTTAATTTTCATTTTTATTTCTTTCAGTTTTTCTTATACAGGCCACGTCTAATGGGATAGTGCTATTGTGATGTCGATGACCATTGCAGACTAAATATAGTCGGCAAAAATCCACCATCTTGTCAATCAGAATGGGACTCTTCTATTATCACAGTAGACCTATTCTAGATAATGGATTGATTCGAAAATCTCCGGTGGCGAATATTTGTAATAAAGGGGCGTTCTGTTTTTTTTTGTTGTTTTATTTTGTGTTTTTTTTTTCTTTTACAAAGCTTACATCAACTCACTCTGTCTGTCTGGTAAAAATTTGAAAACATTATTTCTCCCACACCCATTCTCGGATCAAGTTAAAAAAAAAAAAAAAGTAACCAATTAGTCAATTCATTACAGATAATTAAGCCTAATTATTTTGTTTTATACCAACAAAGGAAATAAATTCTTCAGTATTTAGAGATGGCTAAATATGTGGGATTTTGCGACCTTATATAATTGTACACGTTATTTCTACCACAATCGGAAAAGCAAAGGTCGCCTTCATACAGCTTAAGAAAATTTGGATGTCAAGAGAAATTTCCCTGACAACAAAGATTCGTCTCTTTAACTCAAATGTCAAGGCCGTTTTGCTTTATGGAGCCGAGACCTGAAGAACAGCACAAACTGCCGTTAGGAAAGTGCCAACTTTCATTAACAGCTGCCTACGAAGAATCCTTCACATTCGTTAGCCAGACACCATCAGCAACAGTGACTTCTTGCAAAGAACCAACCAAACTCCTGTAGAAGAAGAAATCAGAAAAATAAGATGGAACTGGATTGGGCACATTGTGTGCACATTGCCAACTAGCATCAAAAGGCAGACAATGAAGTGGAACCCACAAGGCAAGAGAAAGATGGGGCGTCCTAGCAGCACCGGGCGACGGAAACTAGAGGCAGACACATTAAAGTTTGGTTACACATGGAATAAGATGGAAAGGATGGCCCAGGACACGGACTATGGAAATCTCTTGTTGGCCGCCCATACTCCAATAGTTGTGAAGGGCCCAACAAAACATGAATCAATTAAAAAATTGAGCCAATTAATCATTTAATTATTAATTATTATTAATTATTTTGGTTGATTTTGAAAAGGGAAGTTACTTCTACATTATTAAGAGAAATAATAAACTTTTTTTTAAAAGTATATTTATATGTTGCTTGTTTTCAATGATGGTAACGGGTCAAGGCCAGCTGTTGATGTAGGCCTATTATTTTCGCAACTTGATTATGGCGACCTAGCTAGGCACTTCTTGATAGAGGGGAAGAAAGTGTCATTATGTGTTCTATCTCCTCACCCACGTTTTCGCAATTTCGACATTTGTCAATAACATCGAGTTTCAGAATATTCTTCCATACTTTTACAAAGCTTATACCAACTCACTCTGTCTGTCAGTCTGTCTGTCTGTCTAGTAAACTGTTAGTACACGTTTTTTCTCATACACCCAATCTCGGATCAAGCTAAAATTTTGCACAATTATTTATTTTAGATGCCAACACAAGAATCGATAAAAAATAAGACAATCTTTACCTTGTTTGAGATACCATACAAAATAATTACCAATAGTTAATTAACTAATTTTTTTTTTAAATATACTTATGTTGGCCTCCCCCAGTCGTAACGGTTATGGTTCATCTCCAACACTTTTTCATGTGACTGTGGAGCCCTATTTGGGAGACACTCCAGTCCACATATAGAGCAAGTTAAGGTGGCTTTCGTATGGCACGCTATTGTATTATATATAAACATACATATAGAGATGTATTTTAGATCTATGCGGTGTTAGTGTAAATGCTCCTATTTTTTGTTTAAATACTGTGAGATTGATGCAATGTTAATAGTTATTGCGGCTTGTTCTTGATTGCTATAATTACTATTATCATTGTAAAGTAAGGATCTTTTGGGACCGTTGTTTGAACAAGAGAGGAAGCATGTCCTTTTTTGTTTAGTTGTTTTTATTAAAGCTACTGAAACATCAAATGAAACTTAACTAATGAAAGGAGAGAGAGAGTGACTGACACACACAAATGAGATATCTTTTAAAATTATGGATATCTTAGATTTTATTTTAAAAACAATAAATGATGAACTATCATCATATTGTGGTCACAAATTTGTAAGAGCTTCAATATCAAGCATGGTGAATGAGTTGTGTCGCCACAATGTAACACAAATAATTAGATCAGTGTTTCCCAAACCTTTTCCTTAATTACGGAACACTTCGTACATTCGGAGTATTTAGCGGAACACTTTGCTTATTTTTTAGAGAGATTAACTTCACATAGTGGTCTACTAGTTAATTATTCCAGTAGTTCGTGGAACTATTCAGGCCTCGAGAAACACTAGGGTTCCGCTGAGCACAGTTTGGGAAGCACAGTTTTGGATTAATATGTTATACATTTAATAAATGTAAATAAATGCAAAAAAACAAATATTTTATAAACTATAAATATAACCATTTTATTTAACACATGCACTAGGACTGTTAAGGAACAGTAAAATATAATGTTCAGACTTCCAAATCTACTTTACTAATCTATAGAAAATTGTTATAAATATTTTCATTATGAAACTAGTAATTTAATTACGTCTACAAATTAACACAAGCAAATAGAGAAATAAAATGATCTGGAATGTTCATATTCATGCATTTTTTTTTGTTAATCATTTTTATTGAACTCTTGATATTATTGTCTTTGTCATCGTGGCAACCAGGACTGTGAAGGCAATTATGGCGAAATCTTGAACAGGCTTCCTTCCAGCAGAATTCAAAGATGTCAGATCTGAGAAATAAATAAAGAGTTCCACATTAAAACAAACGTGTTTTAAAGTTCTACTAGAAGTAATGTAGGTCAGGTTTGATAGAATACATTTTTATGTAATTGCTATTACATAATATAACATATTTTAGTTTATATAGCACAATAAACAATACACTGTAAGTTTTACACATGATACTCACTACACTGCGTTACATTTAAACGTTTTATTTCGTCGCTGGTTTTGTCTATTACCTGCCGAAAGCAAAGCGAAGTAAATACTAAGGTCAATGCAGAGGCGTAGCTTAGTAGCTATTACCAATGTTTAAAAAGAAAGTTAAAGACTTCGTATCGTCTATTTATAATACATAATAATAATAAATAATAATATGAAATAATAATGGCAATGTCTTCGATTCCAAAGATTAAGGAGGATTCCAAATCTTCTCCGTTTATGTAATTCTTGTCCAATGGTCGTAATGGTCAAATATTCTCTGAAGTGTTTTTTTATCATTATGTGACGACTTTTGTGTGACAAAAACTAAGTTCGCGGCAAGGTTCCTTACTTAACACGAAGATTATCTTAACTTGTCTCAAGAGAGTACGTGCGCTGTCTGTACCTCGAAGTGCTAACATAACTCGTATAATGGTATAGGCCAATGCGACCTCCTTCTTTATAAGACTTAATTTGAGCGACTTTTTCTTTTTACTGGGATGAATATACTGCGCTCAGATTCCAAGAAAGGAGTTCATTATCGGAACGTCCCACTCCGTTAGACTTGAACAATGATATGAGCTCTTCTTATTACAGGAACACAAATGTGTTGTAGACGACAGAGACAGAATATAGGATACTCCAAAAAAAACATTTTCGATTATATAAAACACTTTAAAATTATCCACAAAACACTATTTCTGAAAAAAAAAAGACTTAACGTTTAGCGGGGCTAAAAAGTTTGAGAAACACTGGTCACTTGCCTCGGATGAAGTCGGATGTCTCTCACACTTCAGATACGGCCAGTCCTTTCTTAATTCAATGTTATGTGACCAACAATCTTCATAATAGGAGAAATAGTACAAACTAGACTTATGGAAAATGAGTTGCTGAAACTCAGAAATGGTGAAAAGCGCTTGGTGCTCGGGGCTCTGCTTCGACTTCCGTTGTGGTAGCTTTAAGTCCTTCCCCAGACCGATTTCTAAGGGGGCGGCAAACTTCCATTCCCTGGACTACATGATAGACAAAGTTTGAATAACACAGAATACTGCTATCACGTTTCTGTCTTAAAGTCTAACAAAGGAAACGTGTTCAAGTGATGTTAAAGTCTGTGTCTAATTTTCATTCCCTAGCATTCTAAAATATGATAACTATTGATAAATGTCATAAACAGTAAGATGTTTTAATAGAATTGACACTCATTTTACATTTGTGTAGCAATCAATGACAGTAGGTAATCAGCTTACTGTACTGATTCAACAAAAAAGAACAAACTAACGATAGTCTTAATTGGGAAATGTTTGGGAAAAGTTGGCATGGGGGGGGGGGGAGGTGACACCCAAAGCAAGCCGTACCGGGTGACACCAACCCCTAGTGACGCCACTGATTGAAAATTAAAGAATTTACCTTTAGCCGCTCCATGGAACAGTCACTAAGTAAGCATTTAGCGAAGTTTTCAAGAAGTCTGCAATGCAAATGCAACCCTGGCTAGTTAGCGATACAAATTCAGAATAGATTTAGGATGAAATGAAGGGCGATAATAGAACAAATGAAGTTAAAGAAAAACAACGATATTCAAATTAAAAATAAAGAAGGGATAACATTAAGGAAAAGAAAGAAATGTGATAGGCTAGAGCTAAGAAAGAAATTACAGTTAGATATAGGATAATGGTATTACAATTAACATTTATAAAAAAAAATGGAATTAATATATACGCTGATATAAATGTAAAAGTAAAAAAAACATTTATATTTATTGTAGTTATATATATATATATATCTCTTCAATCCTAAAGTCTTACGAGTTTGGACGAGAAGTAAAGGAAAGATCACTCTTTTATTTCTGCAAGTTGGTCTAGAGTTACCCTACAAAAAAAGAGGGGGGAGAACAAGTAGTATTCACCCGTCACAAAATAGCAGGACCGTTGTGACCAAGAAGTCATGGAAAGATCATTTGTTTTTTAAATTCTACCCCACGTAGTTTTAGCGGCCGAAAAAAGAGGGGGGGGGGGGGGAGAACAAGTAATCTACTCTGTATTTACCCGTCACTTAATAGCAGGGCCGGACTCAACTGTTGTGGGGCCTATGCCAAACGATTTCGCGGGGCCAAGCTTGGGTAGGGATACGGATAATAAGTGAAATTTATGAGTTTGTATTAGAAAATTAATTCCTCTTTGCACTTTATTCATTCTTTACTACGTACAGAACTACTTTAAGAGTCTTGCGTGTAACGAAGTCAGTATATCATATAATTCTATTTCCACATAGATCACGCTCAATAGCAAGAATTATCAAATGTTTCAATCCATCTACGAGAATTGTTGACCTCAAATAATTCTTCATTAGTTTGAGGCGCGAGAAGCTTCTTTCACCAGATTCCACAATTACGGGTAATGTATAATGCCGTTTTTATTTAACGCGCGTAGGATTGATGTTTTCCATATTGAATGACACCCCAAAATGACAATTTTTGTCTATATATTTCATATGGTTTGTATGAGTTTTCAAAAGATTTTTAATAATTTCCGGAGATTTTCATGACTTTTTCGTATATTTTGCAATTTCAGGAGATTTCCAGGAGCTCCCGTTAAATCAGGAGGGTGCGGGAAATCATTTATACGTTTTAAAATGGTTTTAATTTAATATATTACACCTAGAATTAGTGCGTGTCCTATGAAAGTGTGGGACACACTACGGACGCATAAGTTTTCAAAAGATTTTAAGAATTTCGGGATATTTCCAGGACTTGTTCGTATATTTTGCAATTTCAGGAGATTTCCAGGAGTTCCTGGTAAATCAGGAGGGTGCGGTAAATCTGTTATAAGTTATAAAATGGTTTATGTTAATAATCTATACACCTAGAATTAGCGCTAGTCCTATGAAAGTGCGGGGCCCACTGCGGTCGCATAGGTTGCAATGGCCTAAGGCCGGCCCTGCAAAATAGCGGCGCCGGTGGACTAGTATATATATATATATATATATGGCTTTCTTCAGTTTCGAAACGACTAGGAATAATTTCATGGAAATGAGATGAATGCCTGGGCATTAGCTATGGTCGGAACGAAGTTGCCCACACATCAGTTCCCCCCTTTCCACGCAGCTGATGTATCCAAAGGATTATACATAAGATAATATAAGATAATACAACGGAACAGGAGCGACAGTAGGTTAGAATTAGATGTGTGGGATTAGTGAACTAGCTCCACGATACCAATAGCAAGGCGACCAGTAGAATAAGGCGGGACTTATTTTCCTTTAACACAGGACATGCATGTCGATAAAGCCCAGTCAGTTTAAGAACATAGTTTCACCGAATGAAAGTTTATTTTGATTACTTTTTTGTTACGCAAGAGATGATAACTTAAATCTGTGAACCACTTTAAAAAAATGGAATAGCATTGTATGTCTGTACAGTTTAACAGTTATATTAGAATGATAACAATAGAAGCTTATTAATAAGTCTCCTAGAAGGCAGTGCAGTACCTGCAGTGTAAGATGGCATCCGTCTCATTGAGAGAAAAGACGTTTTCAGCATACGTCAGTAAACACGTCCTACAGACTGTAAGAGTGAAGTGAAAATAATAAGTCATACTCCTTAAACTACTTAGAACTAAAGTGTGTTTCTGCTTATAATGTTAGCATCAACTTCAACAGATTCGTCTGAATTCATAAAAGTACGATCAAACTATCGAGTTCTCGTTGAGTCGATACTAGCATAAAATAAAATAAACCAATAACCAAGATGTGTCAGAATGTCAGCCATAGTAAGTACCTAGTCTGCAGTTATATGCACACGTCACCACAATATTCAAATTAATTAGAAATAAACTTCATTTCTCTGTATGTTTTCTTAGATCGATTAATTCTAGATCAATATAGAATTGTATTGAAATTGTATTATGTAAGTTCAATACATACCTACATTAAATAGATCATTCACTTCTGAAATATAATAAAACAGTACATTGTTTTTATTGCAACCTCGGTAATGGAAGCGATATGTATTTTATAAAGTAGAAAGTAAGGCGTATGTATGTATGTATGTATGTATGTATGTATGTATGTGCCGAATAGAAATCAAAACCGTTTGACCAATCTTGATAAAAACTTGGCAGAAATGTTACTTGGGTACTAACTTAGACCGTAGTGTATGTATTGTAGCCCTAAAACAAACTTTAGACCCTCAAAAAAAAAAAGTTGACCAACTCTATGAAAGCATAGCTTCATTGATCTAGGCCATGTTTACAATGTTCATGTTTCGATATCGAAAGCATCTAGATCTAGATATAATTTTAGCCTTCAAATTTGTGTTTCAAAAGCATTTTTACATAAATTCATTTATCTGCGAATTTATACGTCCTGTTGTACTTTATAACCCCATTCGTGGCGAAAGAGAAAAACTTGAAAGGAACAGTATCTTGGTTAAGCATATATATATAAATCAAATCCACTAGATTAGTTATACATAAACTAAGGCTGCAGGTTGCGGGTAATGTCCGGCTAGTGTATATTTATAGTGTTAAGCATAAATATAAATCAAATCTTCTAGATTAGTAAGTAATACACAAACTAAGGCCCGC
The DNA here is from genome assembly GCF_947242115.1 of Biomphalaria glabrata. Taxonomy (NCBI): domain Eukaryota; kingdom Metazoa; phylum Mollusca; class Gastropoda; family Planorbidae; genus Biomphalaria; species Biomphalaria glabrata. Next base: position 17,605,785 of record NC_074714.1, on the reverse strand, counting down.
AGTGTTAAGCTTATTTAGACCAAAAATATGTTGCATATTTCATTTTCTGGGTTGAAAATATACGACACATGTAACATTCTACAAAGTGTACACATAAAATGTATTTGCACAAGAAAAAAAAATGTTTAAAGGTACTTTTTTCCCTCTTGACTCTCTTCACAATCTTTCTCTGTGTGGTGCCCCAAGGGTTCAGCAGACCAAAAGATAGTTGAAAGGGAATGTTGAGTTAGATATGAACATGGCCTAACTGCTGTCTTTTTAATGATTATCTAACTGTTTTTTAAAGGGTCAATCTCTTATTCAAGCCTTTCAAGAAAAAAAAAACACTTCTGTAAAAAAAAAATGTAGAAGTGTTGCTCTGCCTTAATGCAGCTTTGCCGTTTACGCGATAATATGAAAAACTACGTATTAAATATTGTTTTAAATTATATTATACTTATATGCATACTAAATAGATTTTTTTTTCTTTAAAAAAAAGTAAACCTTTTTTTTTATTTGTAAATGTAGTAGTTGTTAGTATGACAGAACTTATTTAACTTAGCAATACAATTGTAAAAAAAAATTGGACAAAAAATCTAAAACCATTTGCATAATGAGGTAGTTCCGTATTTCTGACCTACTTTAACCAAAATCACGTGATTGTTGGACAACAAAGAGAAGAATGGCATTGTTTTCCTATATTTCCATTGCTGTTGCTCCTCTATTTTTACGAAATTTTACATTTACAAACATTTTAAAATATACAGAGTACATCAACAAACTCCCTGAATGTTCAAAAATTATACGAATGTTTTCATAAAGGGCCAAGAACTGTTTAAGGATAGGTTTAAATTATCAATGATATTTCCTTTATAGTCATGACAAGCGTCAACACTTTGCCGATGATACATTCACATACAGAAAAAGATGTTTTTACAAACGTGTCTTGTAAGATTTAAAAAAAAAGCTTGGTATAAACTACACAAAACACACACACACATATATATATATATAGAGAGAGAGAGAAAGAGAGAGAGGCCTATATATGGGATAATATGCATATTAGTTGAAACATTGTTATTTTCATAAACTTCAGCTATTTTTTAACGTTATGTATTTCATTTTCCGGTTATTGCACTAGATACATGATGTATTATTATGTTATTAAAAGTTCTATCATTTTTAAGAAATTCACAAAATGTTACATTAAAGTTTCAAAAATGCGTCGACGAAATAGATCTAGATCTATTTTATTACTTAGAAACCAAATTAAACAATGAAAGGGCGGGGTAAGTCACATTTGGCCTGTGTAACTGTAAGAGTAGATCTAGATTTATCCTTGACTATCAGATGTGTTATTTGTTCGCTAAACAACTGAAGTTATTACGCACAAGGAAAACACATGGCAGTCTTTTTATCTTTTATAACAACTAGTCGACATATCGACTACACACTAGCCCTAGAGCTATCTGACCAATACACACTGGTCTGCTGTCCAACTTTTAGTGTTCTACTCAAGTTCAAGCTTGTTTGCTTTTGGGCAGAGAGGAAAAGGGGGGGGGATGAAAGTGTTACTTTTTTTTCTAGGACTGGTTACCCGAACGCTAAGAACTGTAAGTGTAGTCATTCATTGTAGATCAAGAAATCTTGATCTCAGTATGGCAGATTATAGGCCAACGCTTCGGTACCTTCTATCAAAGGTTTAACTATTTGTTTTAGTTAAAACTATTAAAAAAATTATCTGTAGATTCTCCTGTTATTAACAAATTATAGTTTAGCGCTAATGAGTAAATTGAAACCACTAAATATTGACTTAAAACGCTTCAGATTCCCACTACAAACTAACTAAAACTAAGCACGGTGCGCGTTGTATACACACAACCACGTGACTCGGGGGGAATATGAAACTACCTCATTGTGTTAAAACTATGGTAAATTGTCATCTTCCTTACTACATAGCCTTCAGTGTTTGTTACTATTAATAGTGAATAGCTGCAAAAATGGTGTATTTTTATGAAAAAGCTGCTTGCATAATTGATTTAAAAATTATATTTTTCGCTTTCAGAAAAGAAAAAAGTAGCCGTTACATCAAAACTTTGAATGGTCTAAAATACTATGATGTTGGATTTTCAATATCTTTTCTAGTTTACGAGATCTAAACGGGACGGACGGACAGACGAACGGACAGTCATTCCACACAACCCTAACCCTAACCCTTTCCCCTTTCGGGGGCGCTAAAAACGAAACTAAATTATATTACAAGGTCTCCGGGACTTGCAAAGACATTCCTTCAGGGTACAATACCAGGAAAAAGAAGAAGAGCAGAAAGAGAAAGTGATGGGAAGACAACATAAAAAAATGGACGCGCATGCCATTCAAAGAGGTTCTATCAAAGGCAAAAGACAGAGAGAAATGGAGAAAGATGATCGACAGATGTTGTGTGGTGCCCAATGGTCCAACAGATTAAGGGATAGGTGAAAGTGCTGTTTTTACTTATCTAACCCTCTTCTCTCTCTCTCTCTCTCTCTTTCTACTTAGCCTAAAACTCAAGCCCGTCGTGACCACAGCTCGAAGTATAGACCACATTTTCTTGTCTGTACCCTCCCATTACGTTTTTAGAGTATTGTTCCATCCTAGCATAATTTGTGTTTCTCTCTGATACTTGCTCATCTCACATAGTCTCTCTCTCTTCTTCTTTTTCTCTCTTTCTCTCTTTTTCTCTCTCTTCGTTTCTTCCATCATTTTCTGTCTCTCACTTTTTGTCTATCTGTTTATCTGTCTCTCATCTTGCTTATTTAATCACATTCCAACGTGTATATTTTTAAGAGTCTTTTCTTGTACGCTACATCCAGCAGACTATGACACTTACCACATACTGACCCATTAAGTCTGTTAACCGCATCAGCCTGTCGGATAGCCAGCATCACATCTGTGGCGCATGTAGCACCCACGGTGCAGTTCAGAGCAGCCCGCACCTTCCTTTCAACCAAACAACCAGAACATGACTTAGCAATGAAAAAAACACTAATAAGTAAAATTTCACTATATGGTGATCGGTTGTTTTCATGACAAAAGACTTGCTTCATTTCCTTGGAGTTTTAGCAACTTGAAAGAAAATTACTTAAAACAAGATTGACGAAATAAAATTACTAGTTTTAATAAAAGTCTACCTGATGATTTCAATACACATTTTATTAAATTGCACATTGATAGAAATATTCTATTTATTTAGAGAATGTTAAGAGATATTCTAAGTAGTTACTTAATTGATGTCATTTTAAAATTCCTCCTGTTAGCTTGCAAACCATCTATAGTTAGAAGTTTTTCTGGTGGATCGGTATTTAGAAAATAACTCTAACGATGTTTCTAAAAATGTAACAATTTATGTATATCTTTGTGAAGAAAAAAACGACCTAATTGACAGCATAGTGAGAACTCTGGTTTGACAGTTATAATTTTTCAAATAAAATCATCTTAAAAATAAATTTGGCTTACGTCATTACATTGTGCACACTCTTCAGCGGGAATTCCCGCACTCGAGTCAAATACTCCTTAGTATTCAGGAAAAAGTTGTAAAACTAAGTTGATAAACATAAACATTTTGCGTACCGTCTTATGTAGAAATTATTAGGCGGACAGTTAACGGAAGAACTTGATTGTTCAGAGCTCAGTGGAAAGACTTCTTGCAATAATGAATCATGACAAGAAATAAATAAAGTAGGAACCTATTTTTGTTTTATCTTACATGTTTTCAATCCTGTGCAATAAATGCAAATGACCTTTTCCTCTCCTTATGACACGGTCATAATTCTTTAATGAGCGCAAATCTTTAGATTATTTAGAATGTAAAATGAATAATATTATAATAAAAATAAATCTTTACTATCCTAGACAAAAGCCCATATCCCAAGATATCAAAAAGCGAAAGTAGAGCTGGATAGGACACACCCTGCGAAAACTATCAAACAATGTTGCAAGGCACTTGATTGGAATCCGCAAGGAAAGAAGAAAGTGGACAGACCCAAGCAAATCTGGAAGAGGTCAGTCATCAGTGAAGCTGAGGATACTGGAATGTCATAGGAGCAGATGAAGAAAGCTGCTCAGAACCGAGTTCTGTGGAGAGGTGTGGTTGCGGCTTAATTTTCCCATGGGAGTGCTCAGGATTAAGTCAACTTAAGTCATCCTATTTTTTGAAACTACGGCTCCGTTTAAAAGACGCGCGTTTAAATCAGATAGTAGTGCCTGTTGTAAATTTTAAATAATCATTTCAAACTGTTAGAAACAGGAACCCATTTTGTTTCTTTTACACGATTCGGATGTTTCTACAGACTTGGAGGTAATTACATCCTAATTGAAACCTCCAGCAGACTGGCAAGGGGGTGGTGGATGAATGAGTTTAAACTCGGGACCATCCTGAACATTGAAAGACAATCTAAAGCGCATACTACATGACCAGACAGTCTACTAGTGTATAAATGCTGTGATGAAATTATCTCAAAGAGATGTACTTACGGACATGTCATCTGAGATTGGTCTTCTTCCAGTGGAGCTAAGCATTGTCCCAATACTTGATCACACTCTGCAGAAAGATAGAATAAAAGAAACAGGTTAGGTTGCAAGAACCGAAATTTAAAAGCCTATATTGGAACTATGGCATAATGGTTCCCATATGAAATTTCTGTGGTCGCTTCACGGAGAGTTTAGTAGATAAGGTTTTCTTTAATACCTAATGTCGTGTATAACACGTGATGTGAAGTTCACCTTCTACCAATCAACGTGCCGTGTGGATAGCACAACGACTGTCTTCGTTGTTACCCATGTGTTACAATGTTAGCTTGATATTCCTTGTAATATCGGCGAATCCACATTATAATTTTAGTCAGTCCACACCGAGTTTCGAATAAAAACTTAATCCCCATGTTGATGCTTTACTTCACCACTATGCCCCGTAGAAGGGAAACAAGAAGGCCGGCAAAAGAATGGCATGTTCTCCTTTTCAAGTTCGCTTTTTCCGTCAGCAGGCATTGGCCTGAAGTAAATGTCCGGCTATGTCTCGGTGGCTAAGTGAATGTCCGGCTATGTCTCTGTGGTTAAGTGAATGTCCGGCTATGTCTCTGTAGTTAAGTGAATGTCCGGCTATGTCTCTGTGGTTTAAAATAAAAAAAAAAACCTAACCCCTAACCCTAAGTTTTTTCAAGGAATGAAATATACCTAAAGGAATGGTGCTCTAACGTGAATAATTTTCATTTGTTGGACCAGTAAAACAATTTGTGATTCCTTCAGACTTTTCAAACAAAACCTCAATATCTCAGAATTTTTTTTATTTTGAAAAGCGTTGTTCGCAAGTCTAAACATAGTCGTGGCACAAAAGAAAGAAACAGATTCTTCACTGGTGAGAGGCTTTCTTCTCATAAAATACAGTTGGAATAAAAAGTTGTGCTCCCAGAGTTGCGTGAATTTGCAAAAGCTGATCAGTATGAGAAATAAGATACTTCATTAAGTCGTTTTATTCATCCTTTGATATACTGACATGTTTCATGAATAAAATAGTAACTCTAGTTTTCAAAGTTTAATTTTTTATATCCTTTGTCCTAAAGGCCGGTCTTAGTGGGCCCCACACTTTCACAGACCCCGCGCTAATTGTAGGTGTAAATTATTAAATAAAATTATTATAACTTATAACAAGGTTTTCTCAATTTTTTCAGGAGCTCTTGTTAATCTGCTGAAATTGCAATATATACGAAAAAGTTCTGGAAATTTCCTAAAGTTCTTAAAATATCGTGAAAACTCATAAACTCTCTTGAAAAAATAGACAAATTTGTCAATTTGGAGTGTCATTCAATAAGGAAAACGCCGATCCTACGCGCAATAAAAAAAAAAGGGAATAGCCAACTTTCATTGAATAAAAGTGCAATGCAAAGACAAATTTATTGTCTAATACAAAATATTAATATTCCCTTATTATCCTTATCTTTATCCAATGTGGCCTCCGCGCAATCTGTTTCGCATTGGGCCCGCACCCGCAATAGTTAGATCAGGCTTTGTTTGTCTTCCTTTGTAAAACTCCCTTTCGGTTCTCCTTTGAGAGAGCATGTATCCGACAACTTTATCCTTGAATATCACTCATAGTTGTCTTCTATCTACGTTCAAAAGAAAACCTAAGTGAAGTAACGAAACAGACTAAACAAAAGTAAATAGATTAAGCCAAACCGCGAATGGCGTAATACATTACAGCAAAAATTACGAAATTATGCAAACACTTGTATGATGAAATGTAAATCAATGATGTGGCGTATGTCAAACATAAATGATTCAACGCATGTTGAAACCGATTCTTAAAAAAAATCATACACTAATCATTAATCAAAGAGAACGCGCGCTATACCCTCATTTTGAATACAACACAAACATAGAGACCCCGTAATACTTACCGTCAGTTGTTAGTGTTGATGACAACTTCGGAATGACTAAAATATAAAAAGAGAAGGCACATTATAGTTTGGTGTTGTCAAGGCCCCTTCCCCCCCCCCTTTTATCCACGTCTTTAGGTCTCCTACAGTTAAAGATGGATGACTTTCGACTGACTGAAAAATGCAGTAGATTGTTGCCACGTTACGCTTTTTACAACTTCAGCTACTGCTAGACATTGGGAGATTCAGTGATACAACGACTATGCTAATAAAACGGTCCTCAACTCTTCTATGAAGACTTTTTTTTATCATTGTTCAAGTGTTGGTAAAAAAAAAAAAAGACTATATTAAAATAGTTTAGCTTTGAATGTTAAATATGTTAACAACTTAATTATCATTCATGCATTTAACCTAGTTTATTAGCATATGGATTTTTACCAATGGGATTTAGTATAAATGCTTCTCTTTTAAAAGGAACATATTTATGGTACAATTTAATCTTTTTTTCTGTTTGTGAAAAGATCTTAAGATTTTACAAACTTCTAATATCAATCTAGACTACTCCAGAGCAGAGTGTTATAATTTCCCCACTAAGTAACATTAAGTAACAATTAAAGTAATATGTTTTATCTGAAGTCTGTGATAAGTTTCAAAACATAGCCTTAATTATAGAAAGATGTATGTAAAAACTAAAAGTAAGAGTGTAGCTAACATCTGGAAAAGACAAACAAAAAAATCCATGTTACACTCATAACTCTGTTTTTACTCTCTGTTATTAGAGCGCTTTGTTTTGTCCTGTCTGCTATTGTTTTCATACTGTACAATAGAGCACGCACTTTTTTTCTAGAATGTTTAAAAACTCAAACACATATACACTATTACATTCAACATATGATGGAGTTGATTTTTTTTATTTCATTCTTAGGGTTTAATTTTAAATTTGACCTACCACAAGGTACAGCGGAAGTCATTCTTCTCTCTTCATATGTCTTTATCTGTCTCAGCTGGGAATAAAACATAACACAATTATAGTAATATGTCTTTGTCATAGAGATGTAAACATTTAGAGTTAATAGAACAAAAGAACATATAATTTAATAAATGAACTATAAGTTATGATCATGTATTCCTTCGTCATTCGATAGCAGTGAAACATTGGAAAATATATATAGGCTGGTGTATCATATACTTTCTGGAGACTTAGACTTTCGTGATGTATCAGTGAAAGTTGACCAGTGGGTTAGCACGTGTTAGACAACGATCAGCTAAACAATTAGCTCATGATTAGGTTGGAAGTGTCAAGTGAATTCTTTAATTTAGAATAAAAATCTTCAACTGTCACAGAAGCATTGTATTCGGCAATCTTTTCTCTTTTATGGTAGAAAACTCCATGCGAGCCCTGAGGATTTCATTATATATATATATGTGTTTATACATAGGGTTTTACCGGGCATTAGGGTTAGGGTTTACAAACAAATCGCCCAAAATCACTCCAAAAGTCTGGATCCGCTAGTGGGCCCAGTTGTTATTGAATCCTGTTTCCGGTGACCACGTTTGTAACATGTTCCTTGTATGAGATCTTTAAGAGTCTTTCTATAACATCTGTATTTCATGGCTATGATCTTCTTCTTCTTGTTTTTCTCAAACTCTGCAGTCAGTTTAAGATTAGTAAAGAAATGTCGACCAAGGCTCGCATCAGTCTGACTTAAGTGCTGAAGGCAACGCCTAACAAAAACAATTTAAAAGACTGTTAACACCTTGCATTATTATAGACTTGCTGAGTTAGTTGTCTCCAGGATAATGACCGATTTTTAAATACACTAATAAGACCTTTAATACACTTTTAGTTCTTTATAAATATTTAAAATAAATGGATTCTTGTTTTTAATCAATTCTGGTGATGAGTTTATCCAAGAAACTATTTACACACAAAAATACACTTGTGCTGTCAAATTACAGTAGGTTAAACTTACCTGTGTAATATTTACTGTACACTCTTTCAAAATTTGTAAACAATCAATATAGTCGGATAAATATCTGATGATAAACAATTTGTATGCTTAACTATAAAAACAGAAGATTTTGAATACGGCATTGAAAGTTGCATAGCTACAAAAACAGATACAAATTAACATACTTATGATGAAATGTAGCTTTACACCAAATTATTGTTACTATTTGATACTTACCCTTTTTGTGTACAGAAATGAAGACATACAATGACATTCACATAATAAATTCGTTTTTTAAAAACAAGTTCTTTTCGCTTCCTTATTTAATTTCAGTAACAACATAAGTTTAAGTTTACAGATAGAAACACATTGTACAGATGCACATGTACACAGGTGTACGTTCAGAAACATCACTAAACATCGTAATAGATTTATGGGAGCTGAAGCTTTATTACATTTCTAGTCAGACGCTTCTTGGTTCGTACTTTGTACAAAGTGCACTACAGTTACACTGAATGCTCATGAGTTCTTTAGAATGATCTAGAGAGCGTTTACTACAATAGGTCTACTTACTGACAAAACAACATCCTCTGGTTGCTGTTCATATATATAGGAGCCATTCGGTCAACGTAACTTCTCAAACATTTCTTGGATGCTGCCTTGCAGTCTTTGTTATGAAATTAACAAAACACGAAAACACAAATTTGAAGTGTTCACAACAAAAAAAGTTGAAACATAGTTGTAGAAAGACTCGCATTTCTTCGGATCCAATTATACATGATTGATTGAGATGGAAGTGATTGGTGCAAGAGAAACATCTTTTTTTTTGTACCTATAACAGCTGCAATATCAATATCCATACTACAAAATCTATAGTTAGCGAAAGAGAGACAGACAGTAAAACAACAAATAGAGAACAAGTGAAAGAAAGAATGGAGGTATAATACTTACATTTTTAGTTATCTGTAATGTTAACTAAACACAACATAAATCTAATTATAAGACATTGAACTTACTGTCAGATTCTGGGGAAACATGTGGAAAAATACAAATTAAAATATTGTTTACATTTTTTATAATTCTAAATTAATTTTTTAAAAATTTCTGTTATACTGGTCAAGTGTGTTAAGGGTGAAGTTTATTCACTCTGTTTTGTATTAACATGGTTTTCAAGCTCTTGAAACTAGAGGGCTTCACATAAGTTATTCTAAGTAGTAAATAGATGACTGAGTAGCTTACGTCTACAGTGTAGGGCAGAGATGCACAAACTAAGGCCCGTGGACCATGTCTGGCCGTGACTCTATCCGGCCTCTCAGAACATCTACCCACATTCCGCAATTAAGCTGCAGGTGTGGACAGTGGCATATGCATGACATACGCGTGAACAAATGTATACGGGCCCGAGGCCATAAAAACGTGGAGATAACCACCGTGCAGAGAATAATCTGGTTTACCTTTTAGGTGTACAATAGACGTATATAATTTAATGTATAAATATTATACAGTAACGTATACTGGTCTTTCTTAAAAATCATATTGTATTATTTTATATTTATATCTTAAGCAGTCTAAATGTTTTAATGGTTTAAACAAATACGTGCACTACTCACCATTGGGGTAAACCTCGTCTTCCAAATCTGGAAATATTTGAAATGAGTTTAACTTTCATTTATAACGTTGAAGTTATTTTACGATAGCAATACTTTAACAATAACAATAACTGAAGTTATAAAGCTTTGTTACAATTAAAGTTGACTAGCACTAACATTCGAAAACATAGTATGCAAACAAGAAAAAATGTTGTTTTTTTTTAAACAAAGCTTATATTTAGTGTAATTGAATCTAGAATTGTAATAGATCTAGACCAACAACAATAAATCTGCGTGATTGGAAATATTTTTACCACTTGTTTTTGTTTAACGCAATTTCGTGCTTTTAGCTTTCTCACTACGCTGTGAACCTATCACTTGTCTGGACCAGTTGGGAAGGGGTAGGATGAGAAAGAACGGGGTATTTGGGTGATAGCTTTTTACATGCATTTATAAAAAAAAAAGGTGAACGACCTGAATGCGAGCTCGAAGACTAAAGCTTCCTCGGCCTCTCCAAACCAATACACTAACCACTCTGCCGCGAATCGCTTATAAAAATAGGAGGTTTTATCTGTTGTTAGTTTCAAACTTTAAACAATAAGTTTTTTTAAAATTATTTATTTATATTTTTCTTGTTACAAATGTTCCTATAATTAGATTTATGTTCATTGGTTCCTACTGTTGGTACAGTTCTTCTCAATGATCTGCTCGTTGAACTCGAGGAAATAGAGTCGAAATGTGACATCCTCAAAGCACTTGTTGACCGCCATGCTTGCTAACCCTTGAACTGGTGACCTTTGGTTCAATGAAAACAAGTAGAACAAATTATCCACGTAATTTAACATTACCCTAATACAAAGTAATAGCAACAAAAAAATGCCATCAATACAACAAAGAGAGAGGGTTAGATCTTAGTAGAGGACAGACCTTTTAATAGAACTAATGCAAATAAAAAGTTCTATTAATGTAACTTACTCGCAAAGAAAAGTTCGGTTTGTTTCTTGCAGAGCCTTAGTAAAGTTAGTCCGTGTTTCATTCAGTGTTTTACTGCAGTCTGAGGACATTACAACATAATTATCTACAACACGGAGGACAAAAAATCATTTAATCTGAAATTGCTTTTTATAAATGTATGTTAGGGCCTAAATCCGAACTTGAATCGATTCCAGGACCTGCCGAAATAACGTCCGTTTCACACATTGGCCTGAGTGATGGTGATATAATTGAGCATTTCTCGATGTGGCCAATAAACATTCACACGTTTGTCGATTTCTTGGTTTGGACGTTAATGAATACATTGTTTAAACAAACATTCATACATTTCTCTTATTTGAAAAAAAAATACTTGCTTTAATCAATCTTAAATAATTGAGAAATTAGCAGTGAATTTAATTTCCAATTAGTCATCAGACGATAAGTTCAATAAATCTTGCTAAAAGGTATATCTAGTCTATGTTTTATGTTGATTTAGGGCTAAGTTTATCTGTTTAAAAATATCAATGTTATTTTACACGTTGTCCTGTCCCTCAGATCCTATGGTCAGTACTCAGTATGCAACACTATTGTTATGTAAAAAGTGCATTAAGTAAATAACATTTTTTACTATAACTATTTCTACACTTTATCATTTTACTCCTAAAGATACGAAGCAGGTTTGCGCCTGCAAAGTTAATTTATTTTTAGATTCAACTGTAACTACAAATTTGAATGCTATTTATTTGGCTAAAAAAAATCAGGCAATATCGATTAATCGATTCTCGCAAATGAGAAAATGAAAAGTGCGATTCTATATACAGATAGTGTCTAGCTAGATGGTATCGAGTTCATGTCGACCGAAGACGTCAAGAGGTTGATTCTAACAATGTCGTCATTAATCGACTACGAAGAAGGAGAACTAGCAACATCACGTGACTTTGTCACATCAACTTGTAGTGAGCTATGCCAGCTACTGGAAAGGATGTCTTCGACTTGTTAACCAGACGTTTATGCGAACAATGTGACTCTATAAACCAACAAGAAAAAAAACATTTAAAAATACATTTTTAAGATAATACAGAAAATACAGTATTTTATCATTATTACTATTATTATTATTATTATGATGATTATTATTATTATTATACAACTTATAGAGCGATCATTTATCTCTAATTAACTAATGAATGTTAGATTTTATCAAATGGAACATTTTTTATGACGCCCAATCCCCCATCCTGCCCTAGAAAGAATCTTGGTTAAGCGATTGTATTGATCTGCTATACTTTATAATAGCCCAATGATAGACCTTTAGATTAAGATTTAAAAGACTATGCGCGAAATATTCCTGATCATGAATTTATTAAAATCTTGAACGAATGTGGAAATACTCGACGACGTAGAGTCTGTTCAAGAAAAATATTTTATAATTCTTTACTATTAATTTTTCCCCAAGATATACATTAACTGTCAAATTTCTAGGAAAATCGTTAGAGCCGTTTTCGAGATCCGTGTCCACCCAGTCCACCAAATGCATTTATCACATAGCTGGTTACAGTGAGCGTCCTTCTGGCCACATATTATCCTCCTTAACTTCTGGCATAGAAAATTGTCCTCCACGTCATCGGATCAATAAACCAGGATGTCTCGATATAGAAAAAGGAGAGATAATTATCTGTTTTAGTTTTGCTGTTATTTTCAAATAGGTTTGAGGTATTCTATCCATTTTTTGATAATTTCCTGTATTGATATACTATGGTTTGTTATACTTCAACCTGGCGTGTTTCAATCATACTTGTAAACCATATCATTGAATTCACATCGACCAAAGCTTTGGTTTTAATATAATGTTTTCTGCTGGCCTCAACTAAAAATGAAAAAATACTTGATGAAAGAGAAACGCGTACAATAATGGAATCTTTAATTGTATACTTTAAATGTCTAGATACACAGCAAGCACCAAAAATCTTGACGTCAATAGGTCGATCGTCAATAATGATAATCATATTTTATCTTTTGTTGTTTTTTCAGCTTACAGTTAATCGACAGCTCTAGTATAGATTTGATCAAACTAGAACAGTCCTGCCCGCACCATATGATTTTGATCATATAATAATATATGACATATTGTTTGTAAAGATCATTAGAAGCTCTTGACGAATCTATATAGAGCTTATCTTATCTTATAAATTATAGACGAGAAAATAACTACGTCCTTCTCATGTCTTGTGTCAATCTAGTCCTGTATGTTTATCAATGACTTAAACTCTGCTATGCTCGTTGGTTTTCCTGACTAATTCTATCTTTATCTATCCATCTTTGTGTTTTTCTGAGTATTTCATTAGGTTTTGTTTCTGGTATTTGTAAATCACGATTCAGTGTTGTATATATTATAGCTACTTTACTTGTTATTCTTCTCTCCTAAAGTGTCTCTAACTTAGAGCATTTACTGATGGATTTACTCCAATCTAATGTGAATATTTGTTTGTTATAAATATCACAGCTCTTTCTTGCTTCTGTTCTAGTTTCCTTATGAGGGGTCCCTAACAGAATGCTAGTCAAAGTTGATTAACAGTATTAATTTTCAATAGTTCTCAGGTTTACATTCTCTAGAATAAATTTGTATCGATTTGATTTTTATTTCATTTATCGATATATTGAGGATCAACTAGAGAGGAAGTTTTATTTCCTACTTAACTCCTTCCTTAGGAGTCTCGTCTACTCACAAAGACTGTCTGATTATTATTCTCTACAAGCCAGCGCTGTGAGTTTCCTAATTCTACCAAACTTCAAAGACAAAACTCAATTGTTTAATTGCAACTAATCTCTATGGTGCTACACATGAAAATGTAGAATCGATTTTTCGCTTTCTTCTCTCTGCTTTTGTGTGTGTGTGTGTGTGTGTGTGTGTGTGTGTGTGCGTGTGTGTGTGTGTGTGTATGTGTGTGTGTGTGTTTTTGCGTGTATTTATGCACGTGAAATTATGAAAACTAGTTAACGATGTCAAACAAATTAATGGAAGAAGATTAGTGTTATCTCTAGGAATGTTTCAAGAGGCTACTTTTTAAGTTAGAAATCCAAATAGTTCGATAAATTTGTCAAATTGAAAACTTTCAGAGAAAAATAAAATAAATGCATTGCTTTTTTTTTCTCATAACCTATGCTATGTAGTGAAGTCGAAAGTATAAACTAAACACTGACTTATAATTAACATGGACATAATAAGGCTGAATGAGAAAAAGATGAAAGCAGTAATATTGTTCCATCCTCTTGATGTAATTCATGCAGATACTCTTTCTTTCCAATAATAATAAGAAGAGGAAGAATGGCAATGTCTTCAGTTTCGATGATTAGGAATAAGTGCAATGTTTCACACGACTACACAAAACCAGTTGCGACCTGCATATGTTTCCGCATCTAGTGCAGACAAACCCGTTGTCCGCCGGCGGTCTATTTAGTTTTCTTTCTGTCTCTGCGCCTGATTTTAATAAGGTTGTTGTGTAACTAAGTTGATTTTCTGCGTGCGTCCAGCGTGTCTGAAGGTCATGGCCATTGTTGTGTTTCATGTCCAGTGTGTGTGTGTATATATAGACTGCATCAGTGGTATGCTAGACGTGCTGGTTTCATTCACTGTTTACTGTAGTCTAATGTTGTCGAATAAAGCCATATTATTGGTATTCTAGTCGTTATCATTTCATTACAATTTATTCGACAAAATTATGTATCTGGATTAGTGTTGGATTCCTTAATCTACAATGGATAAATTACTCAGACCGAAAGAGTTGGACATTGATCCTAATGCTCCTCTGGCCTCAGAAAAATGGACTCACTGGTATGACACATTTCAGAATTTTCTTTCGTCCATCAAGGATATTAACGAAGACTTTAAACTAAAGTTGTTGAAGAATCACGTATCTGCTACGGTTTATATGCTCATCAGTGATGTATCGTCCTATTCGATGGCCATGACCTTCAGACGGCAGTATTGGTCCTGGTAGATATAACCTAAGACCAAGAACAAGCAGACCCAATTATAAGGTCTAACATTTATTTAATTATTTTTCCAAATCACAAGTTCTAACTCAGTAATTGTAGGCTTAATATGACACTCTTTGAACTGATCATTTTATAGTGTATAGCTTTTCTAGTTAGACTTTTTGTATTGTATTACTTATTACATTATTTTTCAAGACAACTGGTCTTAATATTTGTATGCATAAGGGACTGATAATTTTATAGTATATAACGTGTTTGTTTATAGTTATACAATGCTTTTCAATAGAGTAAATCTGTAAGTATTCTGTAGGGATACTAAGGCCTCTTATATCGCTGTCCTTCACTATTATTTACATGTTTATGTTTCTATAACTTTTAGGCGGGGTGATTGTTGTGTAACTGAGTTGATTTTCTGCGTGCGTCCAGCGTGTCTGAAGGTCATGGCCATTGTTGTGTTTTATGTCCAGTGTGTGTGTGTATATAGACTGCATCAGTGGTATGCTAGACGTGCTGGTTTCATTCACTGTTTACTGTAGTCTAATTTTGTCGAATAAAGCCATATTATTGGTATTCTAGTCGTTATCATTTCATTACAAAGGTCTTTCCTTTGGGTCTCAAATATGTGTCCTACAGCCTTCGTGAGAGTATACGTTGTCAAGACTACATTACAATGTACTATCTTCTGCAGGAAGCTGGTGTGGAGAGTATAGAAGCACTAATTACCATTCGACAGCTGTGCTGGGTCGGACACTCGTCCGGTATGGGAGACGACCGCATGCCAAAGCCGTTCTTCTTTGGCGAGCTTTAAAAGAGGACGGCGTAACAGAGGTGTTTCCCCATCCCATTAAGCGCTTTAAAGATCATCTCAGGCGCCATTTTGCTATCACTGGAATAGAGAACAGTAACTAGCAGTAGGAAAACTTTCCATGTCTGAATCAGCCGAGGAAACCAATAACTTAGGAGAGTTTACTGAGCGCCTAAAGGCAGCACGGAAAACCAACTCCTAGATACCCCCTCCCCCCCCCCCCCCACCGGTCCACAAATGAGATTGGACCAAAAGCGCTCTGAGCATGCTATAAGCATGAAAGTAGCGCTATATAAAAGCGATAATAAAGTTCAGGTTCAAACGTTCTTAATAAAGAAACTCGGTTATTATGGTTAGAAAACTTTTGCATGGTTGAAGTAACATTATTTCATAATAGGAAAGGGATGAAGAATGGTCAATGTTTATATTCTAGGATTTGCATTTGGCTTTGTGATCCTCTTGGCAAATTCAAAGTTTATCAATTGAAAAAAAGAAAATGGAAGGCATAAAATTTGAACATTATTTGCTAGACCATAATCTACAGCCCCTGTTTTAAACCAGACTATTAGTTGATACATTACTTAAAACCAACACACGCTCTCTTTATGTACAAAGTTGCCTTTCTCAACCAACACACAGTCTCTCTATGTACAAAGTTGACTTTCTCAACCAACAATTACGAACCCGAATGATGACTACATTGATCATTCAGTGCTATCTGCATCGATGGAGGGTAACTTGTGGATAGAAAGATTTGGTTTAAACTATTTTCCTGTAGGAATGTTTGCACACGTTAAAAGGCTATTATCATAGCAATAGTCTAAAGAGTTAAAGATAACACAAGTGAAATAGAACTCACCAAACGTTTGCGCTAAAGTTTGTAATGTAGTGATTTCTGAAATTACAAACACAGAGAGAAATAAGTTCAGTTTTTTCAGTGAAATTTTTTTAAATTTGTTAAATTTGACCTACAGTATTGGTTCCTTTTTTTTTTTTGGAATTAAGTCTTTAATTAAAAGTTTTATTTGTCATTAGTTTTTGTCATGCAGATAGATAGATAGATAGATAGATAGATAGATAGATAGATAGATAGATAGATAGATAGTAGATAGATAGATAGATAGATAGATAGATAGACGGAAAGACTGAAAGACAGACAGGTAGATAACCTTTGTGCCTTCCCATGTCTTAAAGTGTCTATATATAGCCACCTAATCATTAACCAAACCATAGCAGAGGCTATAAATAACCCACACCATGTTAAAAGTATGCTATAAATACACCCTGCTAATCGTGACGGCTAAAATGCACGCTTTATTGATTTCATTGACAAGTACCATTAACATATGAATGAAGAGCGTATTAGACATCGTTTTCATTTGCTAGCGAGACTTTTATGCTTTTCTATGGGAGATGTCAATATATTTTGTACAAATATAAGAGGGGGGGGCAATCTTATGTACGTCGGAGTAATTGTATCCTAAGGTTCACGTTTAAGTCTCCATTACTTTTGTTTTGGTGTGTCTGTCCGTCTTCCGTCTGTTCATCAATACGCTTGGAACTCAGAATTTGAAAATCTATTACAAATTTAATTTCAGCTTATTTTGTGACTTTCAATTTTGGTGCAACGGATATTGTTTGAAACTCTTCATCGTTTGTAAATGATGCTTTTTTCCCCATAAATATACATCACACATTAAAACAACTCATAACATAGTATAATGATACGGAGGATGGTTCTATTTAAAAACTAGCGGTTCATCTCAAATAGAGGATTACTGGTCTGAACCTTCCAAATAGAGAATTACTGGTCTGAACCTTCCAAATAGAGGATTACTGGTCTGAACCTTCCAACATACAAAATGAGAACGAAACTGAATTAAAAAAAAACAAAGCTTATCTAAAGGGGAAGACCTCAAAACTAGAATGTACAAGTTGTTTCCTTTATTCGATATTAAACAAAATAATTAATTATCAATAATTGATCAACTAATTGTTTGTTTATTGATTCATGTTTTGTTAGGTACAATAAATGATTGTTTAAAGTATCAACTTGATCAGAGAATGCGTGAGGGAGAAACAGCGTTAACAATTATTTAAACGGACTAAACCCAACACATTTAGACATATTGTAATGACACAAGATGCGTAGAAGTTGAGGTTAATCGGGTTTTTCCTGAGTGATGTGACGAGTAATAAAAGAGCAGGATTACGAACTAGAGAGAGTAACGGACAATACGCCTTAGAGGACGACTCTAGGCTAGCGACGACCGAGGACTGTGCCCTTTTTATTGTTCATTAAATTGTTGAAGTTATCAGCCTGCGTTATCGCGGCAATTCCAGATCCCACCTCATCGTGGTTGTCGCGTGAACACCCCATGTGGGGGTGGCCAAGAGGAACTGGTTTTTGATTACAGGTTTTAAAGGCCAGGTGATCAATGTAAAATAAAACAGCCACATGTCTCCGCCTCCCACCGAGTGGGGGAGCATGGCTAACTTAGTAGCCACTGTATTCGGCTCACAAGGCTGAGTACGGGGGTGAAAAGATCGGAGTCCAGCGTGCTACGATACGGCGCGCCATAAACGTTAGGGACCTCGGGGCCAGTGTTTCCGGAGACACCGGCATCGCACTAAGCCGCCACGCCGACGGCATTGGTAACGAACGTTGAAAGAGACGGTCTCTAAAATTTCCCCTCTCTCGAGGGCAAGCTCGCCTGCGTTATCAAGTATATTCTTGATTCATTCTGTTGGTGTGTCTTCTATGAACTCGCATGCACCATTAACATATAGAATCATCAACAAAATAGACCATCAACAATATCTTTGAATACTGAAGTATTAGTTTCCCTTATTGCTATTAAACAAAATAATGAATTACCAGTAATTGGTTAATTTTTTTTTTATTGATTCATGTTTTGTCTATTTAGACTATTACAATGAATAATTGTGCGAGGTGTACACACTTTTACCAGACAGGCAGATAGACAGAGTGAGTTGATATAAGCCTTATAAAAAGACTAAGAAAACTCTAGTCACAAATGTCAGGGGAAGTAATATGAGATATCTTTGTGTAACATTGAGAGATATTGTTGAGTCAATAATCCAAACAATTATCTATAGCCTGATTAAAATTTATAGAATTAGTTGTTATTATTTGTTATTCTAAACCTGATCCACTAAAATAATACTTACGGAGAACGAACAGCAAACATTCTATCACGGGTAGCATTGTTCCAGTGTTCTGCTATACACACGAGACTGTAGGTCTATTCAGAGGGTATAGTATTTCTGATTATTTCTGTAGGAGTGCATCCTTATAGGCATCAGTGACACACGTGCAGTTTGCGCCAAGAGAAGACAGAGCGTGAACGAATCGCGTAAGATTAGATGCGCGTGAGTGTGTATGTGTGTGTCAGGGGCTAAAGTATTTGTGTGTCCGTTTCGTTTTTCCGGGTATAAAAGGAACATTTGCAACAATGGAAAACATAGTGTTCGTCTCTTCTCTTCTCTACACATTTCTCCTTTTTTAAAAAAAACATTAGTTCTTATTCATAATACCTTGTTAGTTTTTTTTCATCTTGTTTTTTTTTTTTCAACTTTTTCTCAAGAAGTTATCCGCTCTAAATCTAGCTCTAGTCCTTTAAAAATAGTATTTGTTAGCTTACAGACTGCAGCAGACATCTCCTCACTGTGTCGCTGTAGTTATAGTCGACACACACGAGTTTATTTCAACAAAAAATGGTAACCTACTGTTGTAACTCTGTCCCCGCGCATGTATACATGGTGACTTCTAGTATGAGTTGTCTCTCCTTTCTGTCCCCTCCCTCAAGAAAAATGTCCTATAGCCATTCTTACATTTCTCAATGGGCCTCATTCACCAATCGTTAACAAACAACATTTAGTCACGTGATAATATTGATAAAACAACGAAAAAAAAACTGTCACGTGACAGCCTGTGTGTATTACGTAATTTAAATAGACAGAGAATCACGTGGCTAAATGTTGTTTGTTTACGATTGGTAAATGAGGCCCATTATATATCGAACTATTTGATAGGCTTCATGTTGCTTTTTACAAAATGTATATCAACTCACTCTGTCTGTCTGTCTGGAAAAAAGTTTGTACATGTTATTTCTCCCACACCCAATCTCGTATCAAGCCTTCTTTTTTTTTTTTTGCCCGACAAATAAAGAATCAATTTAAAAAAAAAAATAGTTGATTACTTGAACTATTGACAATTAATTATTTTGTTTGGTATCTCGAACAATGGAAAGAAATTCTACTTGACCGATACGGTTGTATAAGTTGAATTAGTCCCCTTTAATGTACGTAAAAAGAAAAGTTTGTTAATCTTCTATAAATATAATTCTCTTCATGGCTGAAGAGTTTAGACAAGATATAATGGAAAGATCACTCTTTTATTTCTGCAAGTCGGATTAGAGTTATCTTACGAAAATAAAAAAAGTGGGGGGGAGATATATCTATTAATCTCTCTCTCTCTCTCTCTCTCTCTGTCTCTCTCTCTCTCTCTATATATATATATATATATATATATATATATATATATATCTTCTTTATATATAATTCTCTTCTTCCCTAATCAGGTCAGACGAGAAGTAAATGGGAAGATCACTCTCTTATTTCTGCGGATAGTCACTCCACGAAAAAAAAACACGTTTTCACAGCACGCTACGGATGCCTGCTCGCTGGACTGTCAAACCCTGCCCGCTCCCATCCGATGCGGGAGGTTTGGACTAGGATGTAAACTATCGTCAACTCTGAAGGAACATCCGAAACATGTAAAACATTTTACAAACAATAATTACACCTTCAATTAGCGCGGGTTCCATGAAAGTGCGGATCCTTCGGTCACATCGGTTGCAGTGGCCTAAGACCGGCCCTGCAAAGACCGGCCCTGCAAAATAGCGGCGTATGCTATGCCGCGGGTCGACTAGTATATGTATAATTCTCTTCTTCCCTCAACAGTTTAAACGAGAAGTAAAGGAAAGATCACTCTCTTATTTCTGCGGATAGTCCACGAGAAAACAAGAGTAGTGTTCACACTACGGATGACTGGCTGCGCGCTTGACTGTTGTTTAAATTTATCAAACCCTGCCCGCTCCAATCCCCCTTTGTCCATCGGGAGGTTTGGACTAGGAACTAATCTAACTAATCTACTATGTATATATATATATATATATATATATATATAGCAGGGCCGGACTTAACCATTGTGGGGCCCTATGCGAAACGGATTTTGCGGGACCAAGTTTGGGTAGGGAAACGGATAATAACTGAAATGTAAGAGTTTGTATTAGAAAATAAATTCGTCTGTGCATTTCATTCATTCTTTGCTACGTACAGAATTACTTTACGAGCCTTGCGTGTAGCAAAGTCATACAGTATATCATAATAATTCTGTTTCCTATATAGATCACGCTCAATAGCAAGAATTAGCAAATGTTTCAATCTATCTTTGAGAATTGTTGACCTCAAGTAATTCTTCATTAGTTTGAGGCGCGAGCAGCTTCTTTCACCAGATTACACAATTACGGGTAATGCATATTGCCGTTTTTATTTATCGCGAGTAGGATTGGCGTTTTCCATATTGAATGACACCCCAAAATGACAATTTTGTCTATATATTTCATGAAATTTGTATGAGTTTTCAAAAAGATTTTTAATAATTTCCGGAGGTTTCCATGACTTTTTCGTATATTTTGCAATTTCAGGAGATTTCCAGGAGCTCCTGGTAAATCAGTCTGCCTCGGGAAATCTGTTACAAGTTATAAAATGGTTTAATATAATAATTTACACCTAGAATTAGCGCGGTCCTTTGAAAGTGCGGGGCCCACTGCGGTCGCTTAAGTTGCATTGGCCTAAGGCCGGGCCTGCAATATAACGGCATATGCTACGCCGTGGGTCGACTAGTAACTATAAAACCAGCTCTTTAACGTTGAGCTTCTTTGTTACATTTTCCCAACATTCTGGACATTTAGACAAAATATGTCTATATGACCCACAAGATATGCATCTCAAAACATTTCCATCACGACCAACTGAATTTAGATTTTTCTCACTTCGTTTAGAGACCTGACTATCCCGACTGTGTGTAGTCGTTGAATAAACTCTTTATGTTGTGTCTGTTGTATTTATGTGTATTTTTCTGATGTGTTGTCTTTATATGAGAAAAGAGTCCTTGTAATCACAACAAATTTCCGTAAGGATCAATAAAGCAGTCAGTCTTAGCCTTAGTTTTAGTCTATAGAGAAATTACTTGACCTTCACCACATTTATTTCAAAAACCGCTCTAACGATTTTCTTTAAAATTTCAAGGTATATGTATATCATGGGCGTAGCCAGGATTTGTTTTTCGGGGGGGGGGGGATTTTTTTCTCCCCGCCCCCACCCCCCACCGAAAAAAAATGTTTGTATGGATGTATGTGTGTGTGTAAATAATTAATCTCTATTACATTCTAACCCTTTATTCTTTTGGAAGACGTTTATTGTGCCCTAGAATAGTTTATTCCTGCAGTTAGTGAAAAAATTGTAGACTCCTCGCCCTTGCCAGCAAGGGGTCTGGGGAGCGCTAAGAGCTCCCCCAGCGCGTGGCGGAGCCAAGCACTATTTCTGGTATTGAAAGCCAACTAAATGCATATTCTGAGGTACCTACAGTGCATTATTTTGCTATTAAAAAGTTTTATTTCAAAGACCTAATGTGCTATTCTTACTGACTTAGACCCTCCCGCGCCGTTCGGCGCATTTGCTGGCAAGCTGTCTCCACAACAGTCTGTCAGTGGCAATGTCTGAAGCCTCTTCACACCTGCTCTAAGGACCTCCATGAAAGTGTGGCGCCAAGTTGTACTAGGATGTCATCGCATCTCTTCTTATGCGTAATTCATTTTGTCGGAGAACATGTTCCGCAAACCTCATGCGACGCTCTGTCACAACCTTACTAAGGGGTCGAATCCCATTTCGGCATAGGATTTCTTGATTTAGACCCGATCTCTATAACTGACTCCTAAATTCCGTCTTAGCCATCTTTGTAGAGCCAAATTTAGTGCTTTTCAATTTCATTGCACTTTACTAATGGAGTCCAGCCACTGTCATAGAATTTGGTGACTGTAGTTTGCTTTAGAAATAATATTGAAGAGAGAAGCTTTCAACCTTAAAACGCTCTGTAGGGGGATTTTAAACTCAAAACTATCTTGAGGGGTTTTAAACTTTTAAAAAAGCCATCTGGAGGAGGGGGGTTGAAACTCAAACCCCCCCCCCCCCCCCATTGGCTTGGCAACGCTCAAAGAATTTTAGTGTGTAATTAGCTTTTTTATATTGAAGAGGCATTTTTCAGCATCAAAACCCTCTGAAGGGAAATTTAAACTCAAAACACCCAATAGGCTTGGCTACGCTCATAGCATTTTGATTGCGAAATTTGTTTTTTATTTTGAAGATTTCTTTTTTAGCTTCAAACCCCGCTGGCGGGGGGTTTAATCTAAAAACCCCTTTGGCTATGCTCATAGGAATTTGAGTGCGTAATTTGCTTTTTTTTTCATATTGAAGAGGTATTTTTAACTTCAAACCCAGCTGAATAGGGGTTTAAACTCAAATCCCCTTTGGCTACGCTCATACAATTTTGAGTGTGTAATTTGCTTTTTTATATTGAATTTCGGAGAGGGTTTAAAGTCAAAATCTTCCTTAGATGTGCTCTTGGAATTTTGGGATTGTCGTTTGCATTTTTTTTTTTTGTTTTATAGAAGAGGGGGATTTAAATGCAAAACCCCCTGGTAGGGGGTTTTAAACTCAAAACCCGTTGGTAGTGGGTTTTAAACTCAAAACCCCCTGGTAGGGGGTTTTAAACTTAAAACCCCCTGGTAGGGCTTTTCAAATTTAAACCCCCCTGGTAGGGGTTTTCAAACTCAAAACCCCTGGTAGGGGGGTTTAAAATCAAACCCCCTCTTGGCTGTGCTAGGGCAAGTGATGGTTTAGTATTAAAATTTCACTTAAAATAAACAAATTAAAGCAAAAGATCAGTCACTAAACTCTGACACCCCCGCAGGGGGGGATTTCATTTGGGGGGGGGTTACGCCCCCCCCGGCTACGCCCATGATGTATATAAATAAGAATTTAATTTTTTTTAACATATATACATAAAAGACGTGCTTGTAGAGAAAAAAAAAGACCTCCCACATTATTATACAAAATATTCTCCTCTGAATAGACGTATAGTCTCGTGTGAATAGCATATAGCAGAGCCTGAAACAATGCTACTAAAACCAGTGATAGAATGTTTGCTTTTCATTCTCGGTAAGTATTTTTTTAGTGGGTCAGATTTAAAATAACAAATAATAATTACAAATTGATACCGACAAGGGAAATTAATCCTTCAGTATTGACAGATATCGCTAAATCTGTAGAGTTTGGTACCCTTATATAATTTATTATATCACGCCTAATGCAGCCATTCTCGGATAAAGTTGAAGTTTTAAATCATATTTTATTGTACCTAACGAAACTTGAATCATTTAAATAATTAACCAATTAGTCAATTAATTATTGGTTATAAATAGAATAAGGGAAATAATGTCTACATTTTTTTACTATATTACTGTAGTCTTACTTTTACTCTATCTGTATTTTCTGATTTTCTGAAAAAGGGAAATAATTTCTACATTATTGGGAGATATAGTTGTAAGTGGGGAGTTCTTCTCCTTATATAAGCTTCGTTTTTTTTTTCAAAGTTTTTTTTTTAAATTTTGCTTGTTTCTGTTTACTCTATTACTCTAGTCTTACTTTTATTCTATTACTCAAGTCTTACTTTTACTCTATTACTATAGTCGTATTTTTACTCTATTACTCCAGTCTTACTTTTACTCAATTACTCAAGTCTTACTTTTACTCTATTACTCTAGTCTTACTTTTACTCTATTACTCTAGTCTTACTTTTACTCTATTACTGTAGTCTTACTTTTACTCTATTACTCTAGTCTTACTTTTACTCTATTACTCTTGTCTTACTTTTACTCTATTACTCTACTCTTACTTTTACTGTAGTCTTATTTTACTCTATTACTGTAGTCTTACTTTTACTCTATTACTCTAGTCTTACTTTTACTCTAGTACTCTAGTCTTACTTTTACTCTATTACTCTAGTCTTATTTTACTCTATTACTCTAGTCTTACTTTTACTCTATTACTCTAGTCTTACTTTTACTCTATTACTCTAGTCTTACTTTTACTCTATTACTGTAGTCTTACTTTTACTCTATTACTCTAGTAATACTTTTACTCTATTACTCTTGTCTTACTTTTACTCTATTACTCTAGTCTTACTTTTACTCTATTACTCTAGTCTTACTTTTACTCTATTACTGTAGTCTTACTTTTACTCTATTACTCTAGTATTACTTTTACTCTATTACTCTTGTCTTACTTTTACTCTATTACTCTACTCTTACTTTTACTCTAATCTTACTTTTACTCTATTACTGTAGTCTTACTTTTACTCTATTACTCTAGTATTACTTTTACTCTATTACTCTAGTCTTACTTTTACTCTATTACTCTAGTCTTACTTTTACTCTATTACTCTAGTCTTACTTTTACTCTATTACTGTAGTCTTACTTTTACTCTATTACTCTAGTATTACTTTTACTCTATTACTCTTGTCTTACTTTTACTCTATTACTCTACTCTTACTTTTACTCTAATCTTACTTTTACTCTATTACTGTAGTCTTACTTTTACTCTATTACTCTACTCTTACTTTTACTCTAGTCTTACTTTTACTCTACTATTCTAGTCTTACTTTTACTCTAGTACTCTAGTCTTACTTTTACTCTATTACTCTAGTCTTACTTTTACTCTATTACTCTAGTATTACTTTTACTCTATTACTCTTGTCTTACTTTTACTCTATTACTCTACTCTTACTTTTACTCTAGTCTTACTTTAACTCTATTACTCTAGTCTTACTTTTACTCTATTACTCTACTCTTACTTTTACTCTATTACTCTAGTATTACTTTTACTCTATTACTCTTGTCTTACTTTTACTCTATTACTCTACTCTTACTTTTACTCTAATCTTACTTTTACTCTATTACTGTAGTCTTACTTTTACTCTATTACTCTACTCTTACTTTTACTCTAGTCTTACTTTTACTCTATTATTCTAGTCTTACTTTTACTCTAGTACTCTAGTCTTACTTTTACTCTATTACTCTAGTCTTACTTTTACTCTATTACTCTAGTATTACTTTTACTCTATTACTCTTGTCTTACTTTTACTCTATTACTCTACTCTTACTTTTACTCTAGTCTTACTTTAACTCTATTACTCTAGTCTTACTTTTACTCTATTACTCTACTCTTACTTTTACTCTATTACTCTACTCTTACTATTACTCTATCTGTAGTTTCTGATTTTCTAACTCATAAGTCGTTCAACTTTTAAAAAATGTTGGTAAGAACTTTCTCATCAGTTTGATGTGAAATATAACATGTGCGTGACGTCAAGTATTACATATGTGTGACGTTAGGTATTATATGTGAGTCAGGTAAAGTATTACATGTGTGAGAGATCAGGTATTATATGTGTGTGACGTGAAGTATCACATGTGTCTGACGTGAAGTATTACATGTGTGTCAGGTGAAGTATTACATGTGTGTGAGATAAGGTATTATATGTGTGTGACGTGAAGTATTACATGTGTGTCAGGTGAAGTATTACATGAGCGTCAGGTGAAGTATTACATGTCTGCCAGATGAAGTATTGTGTGTCAGGTGAAGTATTACATGTGTGTCAGATGAAGTATTGTGTGTCAGGTGAATTATTACATATCTGCCAGATGAAGTATTGTGTGTCAGGTGAAGTATTACATGTGTTAGGTGAAGTATTGCATGTATGTCAGGTGAAATATTACATGTGTGTCAGGTGAAGTATTACATGTGTGTCAGGTAAAGTATTACATGTGTGTCAGGTGAAGTATTGTGTGTCAGGTGAAGTATTACATGTGTGTCAGGTGAAGTATTGTGTGTCAGGTGAAGTATTACATGTGTGTCAGGTGAAGTATTACATATGTGTCAGGTGAAGTATTACATGTGTGTCAGGTGAAGTATTACATGTGTGTCAGGTGAAGTATTACATGTGTGTCAGGTGAAGTATTACATGTGTGTCAGGTGAAGTATTACATGTGTGTCAGGTGAAGTATTACATGTGTGTCAGGTGAAGTATTGTGTGTCAGGTGAAGTATTACATGTGTGTCAGGTGAAGTATTGTGTGTCAGGTGAAGTATTACATGTGTGTCAGGTGAAGTATTGTGTGTCAGGTGAAGTATTACATGTGTGTCAGTTGAAGTATTACATGTGTGTCAGGTGAAGTATTGTGTGTCAGGTGAAGTATTACATGTGTATCAGGTAAAGTATTGTGTGTCAGGTGAAGTATTACATGTGTGTCAGGTGAAGTATTATGTGTCAGGTGAAGTATTACATGTGTGTCAGTTGAAGTATTACATGTGTGTCAGGTGAAGTATTACATGTGTGTCAGGTGAAGTATTACATGTGTGTCAGGTGAAGTATTACATGTGTATCAGGTGAAGTATTACATGTGTGTCATGTGAAGTATTACATGTGTGTCAGGTGAAGTATTACATGTGTGTCAGGTGAAGTATTACATGTGTGTCAGGTGAAGTATTACATGTGTGTCAGGTGAAGTATTACATGTGTGTCAGGTGAAGTATTGCAAGTGTGTCAGGTGAAGTATTACATGTGTGTCAGGTGAAGTATTGTGTGTCAGGTGAAGTATTGTGTGTCAGGTGAAGTATTGTGTGTCAGGTGAAGTATTACATGTGTGTCAGGTGAAGTATTACATGTGTGTCAGGTGAAGTATTACATGTGTATCAGGTGAAGTATTACATGTGTGTCAGGTGAAGTATTGCATGTGTGTCAGGTGAAGTATTGTGTGTCAGGTGAAGTATTACATGTGTGTCAGGTGAAGTATTACATGTGTGTCAGGTGAAGTATTACATGTGTGTCAGGTGAAGTATTGCATGTCTTTGACATGTGTGTGACGTGTATAAATGTGAAGTAATGTTTTAAAGAGCAGCCTACATTAAAAACTCTTCATTAGTGAACCTCAGTCAAATTGCTTTCTTGTTAGTTTGACTATCGAGACACCTAGACCTAAACAGTAGAGGGAGTATGATTATAGTTTGACTATCGAGACACCTAGACCTAAACAGTAGAGGGAGTATGATTATAGTTTGACTATCGAGACACCTAGACCTAAACAGTAGAGGGAGTATGATTATAGTTTGACTATCGAGACACCTAGACCTAAACAGTAGAGGGAGTATGATTATAGTTTGACTATCGAGACACCTAAACCTAAACAGTAGAGGGAGTATGATTATAGTTTGACTATCGAGACACCTAGACCTAAACAGTAGAGGGAGTATGATTATAGACCTACAAACATGATTTAAACTTAATGTTCAAACTATGAACATTTGTCTTTTATTAATTTTTTTTTTTTGAAATGCAACAGAAACGAAACTTCCAACATAAATCATTCTGACAAAACATTTATTAATTTAAATTTATGAAACTTATCAACACTTTCTCTCTGACTCTTTCTTTATCTCTCTCTCTCTCTCCTTCTCTCTCTCTCTCTCTCTTTCACTCACTTTCTCTATCACACTAGGCTGTATATATGGAATGTATTCGTATATATCGTAAAGTAAACATTGAACAAAGTAACATTTTTCTACTGATTACATCAAAGTGATCTAGACACTAGCGACAAGAAATAATGAAAGCATAAGACAAACATTTGTATAGTTCGCTAATTTTTTGAAACATCCATTATTTTATATACTCACAACTGTAAGCATTTGTTTCAGTAAGTCAACGTAACTTTTAAAAAATGCAAGCTAAATGTACAAAGATATTTGTAATATATGAACTACTGATATGTTATAAATGTATTACTTGGCTATACGTGAACACAATCAATGTCTTACGGTTTCGTCTTTACTAAATGAAAACATATATGATGTCATGTCAAATCATGGCTACACAACATTTTCAATAGAAACTTGTAACGTCGTTTCCACTTCCAAGGCTGAAACATTTTTATTTAAAATAGAATCTCAAAGTTATATGGTGAAACATTTTGTATCCATTGGTTAAAGTTAACGATTAGTTCCAATTGAACAAAAACAGAAGAACACTTGAGATGACTAGCCAACTCCAAGTCATACTTGGTGCACCATTGAGTGCGGTCAGTGCTGCGGGATGAAAATACAATTCTTTGTCATATTTAAATTCATTATAATTATTACAGTTACATGTACAGACATACACAAATATGCATCCACTATCTCAGAAATACACTATTTTAGCCATACATCCACTATTTTAGCCATACATCCACTATTTTAGCCATACATCCACTATTTTAGCCATACATCCACTATTTTAGCCATACATCCACTATTTTAGCCATACATCCACTATTTTAGCCATACATCCACTGTTTTAGCCATACATCCACTATTTTAGCCATACATCCACTATATTAGCCATACATCCACTATATTAGCCATACCTCCACTATATTAGCCATACATCCACTATATTAGCAATACATCCACAATATTAGCCATACATCCACTATATTAGCCATACATCCAATATATTAGCCATACATCCACTATATTAGCCATACCTCCACTATTTTAGCCATACATCCACTATTTTAGCCATACATCCACTATTTTAGCCATACATCCACTATTTTAGCCATACATCCACTATTTTAGCCATACATCCACTATATTAGCCATACATCCACTATATTAGCCATACATCCACTATATTAGCCATACCTCCACTATATTAGCCATACATCCACTCTATTAGCCATACATCCACTATATTAGCCATACCTCCACTATATTAGCCATACCTCCACAATAGTAGCCATACATCCACTATATTTATATACATATATCTACTATATTAGCCATCATGGGCGTAGCCAAGATTTTTTGTTTCGGGGGGGGGGGGAGGGTTTGGGGGTAGATTTTTTTTCTCTTGTAGATCTCCCGCCACCACTAGCAAAGGGGTCTGGGGGAGCGCTAGGAGCTCCCCCAAGCGCGGGGCAAAGCCCCGCCGCCAAGCACTATTTCTGGTATTTAAAGCCAAAAAAATGAATATTCTGAGGTACCTACACTGCATTTTCCTGCTATTAAATGGTTTTATTTCAAAAACCTAAGGTGCTATTCTTACTGACTTAGACCCTCCCGCGCCGTTCGGAGCATTTGCCGTCAAGCTGTTTCCATAAAAATCTGTCACTGGTAATGTCTGAAGCCTCTTTCCACCTGCCATGAGGACCTCCATGAATGTGTGGCGTCATGTTGTACTAGGATATCATCTCAACTGTTCTTATGCGTAATTCATTATGTCGGAGAACATGTCCCGCAAACCTCATGCGACGCTCTCTCACAATCTTACTAAGGGGTCGACTTCCAGTTCGGCATAGGATTTCCTTGATTTGAACCCGATCTCTATAACTGACTGTCTTAGCCATCTTTGTTGAGCCACATTTAGTGTTTTTCAATTTCGGCAGATGACTATTCACTGCACTTTATTAATGGAGCCCCGCCACTGGTAAAATGTGTAGTCTCTCTTGAATACGCTCTTGGAATTAAGTGACTGTAGTTTGCTTTAGATTTTATTTCGAAAAGGGAAGTTTTATCGTCAAAATCATCTGTTGGGGGTTTTCCACCTCCAAATGCTCTGTAGGGGGATCTTAAACTCAAAATCATCTGGAGGGGTTTTAAACTTTAAAAAAGGCCATCTGTAGGAGTGGGGCTTAAACTCAAAACCCCCGATTGGATTGGCTTCTCTCAAATAATTTTAGGGTGTAATTTGCTTTTTTTTATATTGAAGAGGTATTTTTAGCATCAAAACGCCCATGATCAGCATTTAAACTCAAAGACCCTTTTGGCAACGCTCATAGCATTTTAAGTGCGTAATTTGCTTTTTTCTTACGCTGAAGATGTATTTTTTAGCTTCAAACCCCCTTGCGGGGGGTTTAAACTCAAAACCCCTTTGACTACACTCATAACATTTTGAATTTATAATTTGTTTTGTTTTTATTATTAAAGAGGTATTTTTTTCCTTCAAACCCCGCTGAAGTGGGGTTTAAACTCAAAACTGAGTCAAAACCCATTTAGCTACGCTCATAACATTTTGAGTGTGTAATTTGCTTTTTTTGTGCTCTTGAAATTTGGGGATTTTCGTTTGCATTTTTTTTTGTTTTGTTTTATGGAAGAGGGAGATTTAACTGCAAAAACCCAAGGTAGGGGGTTTTAAACTCAAACCCCCCTGGTAGAGGTTTTAAACTCGAACCCCCCTGGTAGGGGTTTTTAAACTCGAGCCCCCCCCCTGGTAGGGGGTTTTAAACTCAAAACGCCCTGGTAGGGGATTTTAAACTTAAAACACCCTTGGTTGTGCAGGGCAAGTGACGGTTTAGTTTTAAAATCTCACCTAAAATAAACAAAATCAAAGCAAAAAATCAGTCACTAAATTCCGACTCCCCCCCCCCCAAAGGGGGGGATTTTATTTCTGGGGGGGGGGGTTGAACCACAACCCCCCCCCCCCGGCTACGCCCATGTTACCACTATATCCACTATATTTGCCATATATCCACTATATTAGCCAATAGCCATATATCCACTATCTCAGATATACATCCACTATATCAGCAAGATAAATAATGGGAGAGAAATTGAAGGTGAGAACGAGAGAGAAGGAACGAGAGAGAAGGAACGAGAGAGAAGGAACGAGAGAGAAGGAACGAGAGAGAAAACATGACAGACTGATAGCGAAATAGAGCACGAGGAAGAGGGAGAAAAACGAAGAGAGTTTGAGGGATCAATAAAGATTTATAGAAAGAGTGAGATGAAAATACATCATTTACATAGACCTACATAGACATTTACATAGACCTACATAGACATTTACATAGACCTACATAGACATTTACATAGACCTACATAGACATTTACATAGACCTACATAGACATTTACATAGACCTACATAGACATTTACATAGACCTACATAGACATTTATATAGACCTACATAGACATTTACATAGACCTACATAGACATTTATATAGACCTAAACATCCATCAAAGATTAAATTAAAAAGTTTAGAGTTAAAGATGAACTTTTAGATAGAATGAAACAACAAACTAAACATTTACTTACAACAAGCCTTGACCTCTGCCCTTTGAATTTCCTCTTCACTAAGTAGTTTCAGCTGTTGGAGCAAAATATGTCACAAATTAACTTTTTCCTCAGTGCCAATGTGCTATGAGTGCAGGAAACATCTACACTCCCTTACATTTCTCTTTATTCCATGACTATTCCATAGTATCTCAACTAGATTTATAACGAGATATTTTTCTGTATAAAATCAAATCTTCAATTTACGGCTACCCCACCGGCGACATCCTAAACCAATGTTTCTCAAATAGGTGTTCTACGAACTATTAAAATAATTAACAAGTGAATTAATCTCTCTTAAGAATTAAGTTTTGCATTAAATACTCAAAATGTGCGAAGTGTTCCATTAAGGAAAAAGCTTGGGAAACAATGGACACTAAACTATTCCAAAGTGAATGAGATGAAAACACTGGACACTAAACTATTCCAAAGTGTATGAAATGAAAACACTGGACACTAAACTATTCCAAAGTGTATGAAATGAAAACACTGGAACTAAACTATTCCAAAGTGAATGAGATGAAAACACTGGACACTAAACTATTCCAAAGTGTATGAAATGAAAACACTGGACACTTAACTATTCCAAAGTGTATGAAATACATTTTTCTGCTCAATTTTCCAATGGTTTTTCTTACCTCGCTTGTTGTGTTGCAGCTGGAAGACTTTGACAGACAGGTGATATAGCTGTTCAGATCTCTGAGGGGATAATACAAATTTTAGGATATATTACTGAATTTTAAAAAAAGAAAAAAAATCACAAAAAAAAAATAATTTATCAAAGCTCACATGTAGATCCATGGATCAATAACAAAAAAATATTGACATTTGATTAGTGTAACCCTTCAGGACAGTAGGGTAGCAATTATACGTAAAACAGAACCATAATCTTCAAAGGCAAAAACAAAACCTAATAAAACACTAAGAAATACACAAAGATATAGACGCATTTCTTGTTCCTTTATCTAGGACTAATGTGTATAAATACTCCTTCTTCCCTAGTAGGCCTACTATGGAATCGGTGGCCTGAATCAGCCAGGAAACCCAACGATTTCGCAGAGTTTAAGTTATTGATTAAACACTAAGGCTGGATTTATGTATACATATATATTTTGTGGCTCATAAGAAATGTTATTTAAAAGAGATGGGCTTTAAAAAAATAAGAAGTACATGACGATTTTGTTTGACATTATAACAATGAGCCGTCGGTTAGTTGAGGTCAAATTAGACTTATTTCTGTAGTGAACTAATTAAATAGCCTTAATTTATGGATACAAATTTCAAGCTCCACATGGTAGAGCCGATAGGCCTGATCTCCAAAGAATTCAACTTAATGATTACCCTTGTGCAGCACAAAAAAAAACCCACACTTGGAATCAGTTGCTGAATCGTTTAGATTAGATTAGTGTGTAATTGTGTGTGTATTTTATTATAATTGATGTTGAACAAAAGTATCAAATATTTCACTAATAACACTAAATGTAAGCACAAGATGAACACACGAGAGAATCGCAAATAAAAAGTTTTGTCTTACTTGCATTTGTCTGTGTCTGTTTCTCTGGTCAGTACTTGATCAACATACGTGTTGGTACAGTCTCGTCTTGAAGTTTGACAGGCTTTAGATATAAAACAATATAGCCCAGATTAAGCTTAGGTTTTACACGATAAGTTTGACTTGGGCTAAATGTATTGACCTATGATTTGCCCTACATTACTACTCAATATATTAAGACAAACCACCTTTCCAATAAGTCCTTCTGCAAGTTTATCTTTTTTATTAGCAAGCAATCTTCTTATCTTTTTTTTTTGTAATAAACCACATACTTTCTATTATAAGAGGATAGCATTCAGAAGTTTAGGTTCCATTTATATATTTGTGTTTGCCCTTGTCATAGTTTTTAATAACTTTTCTTTCTATTAGAAAACAGAAAACAATAGAACAGAAACTTCACTTGTTCTAATGGGCAAGTTACTGTCAACTTTTTCTAGTATCAAGTCCATTTCATTTAGACCTTCACTATAAATATTGAAAGCTAGAGGAACATAAATGTACATTATGTTACATGCAGCAAACTTATTATATGGTGGCCTTATTTATGTAATCTACATTTATCATAGCTGGAACTGTTAGTCTATTTTCTGAACTAACCTGTCAAGCCTGGCTTCCCTGCAAAACAAGAACACAGAATGTTTATGACAGACTTAGATCTATTGTTAGTACCACTATTCGTTAGGAAACAAAAATATTCTGCATTCAATGCTGGTAGAAAAAATTAAAGTGAAAACGTAAAAGTGCTGACTTACCCAACGGGTAAAGATTGTCCAAGGCTGTGAAATAAAAGGGTGTAAAAGTTCACGAGTAAAAAATACTGAAGACAAATCTAGTTGTATTTCTTCTTGTATTTTAATCTGTTTGCTAGGGTTCTTAGATTGAATTGAAAAAGATTCTATGTCATAATAACACAATACCAACTAATATCAGTATAGCAGTCTTTTTTTTTTCGTGATATCAGTTATAGCGACAGACTACAGGTGATAAGATTGAAGGATAGGGATAGACAAACGAAAAGATATAAAAATATCCAGAGAGAGAGAAAGAGGGAGAGAGAGAGAGATTGGATGGTTGGATTCGATAGATTCGATAGATAGATAGATAGATAGATAGATACATACATACATACATACATACATACATACATACATACATACATACATACATAGATACATAGATAGATTAGATAAATAAAGAGAGAGATAGAAGGGATGTATAAGTTTCAACAGTCTGCAATGTTTAACTCACCACATGCGCTGGAAATGTTCTTGACTGCTGTATTATACAAGACATTGCTTACTCTCAAAAGTGCATCATTGGCACAGTTTAATCCGACAACACATCTCACGGTGTCTTGTACTTTCCTAAAATTATTTTTTGTACAAAAACAACAGAATTGTTTGTTTTAGACATTGAATCATGTATAAAAGGCAATACTTTTTAAAGTGAATTACAATATTAATTAATCGTCATAACACGAAAATATATTTACGAAGTAATCCTTAAGGCAAACCCAATTAAACTTTCATCGTTATTCCTACTGACTATTTGCAAAGACTATGCAATATAAAACCTCGTATTAACAAACTGTGTGGAGAGAGGAAATGATGTGTGGGCGACATCGTTCCGATCACAGCTAATGTCCAGGCATTCATCTCATTTCCATGAGATAATCCATAGTCCAATGTCCAACATGTTCTAAATTTACGTAGAAATGTAGGTTACTTACGAGCAAAATTCTGGGCTGTTCTCATATCCTAGGGGAATAGTTTGGCATTGTAGGACAGCCTTATAACACTCTAGAGGGGATGAAAATATGACAGTTTAAATCAAATGTAATTGTAAGAGACATGGTCTTAAATTATTTAGCACATAGACATTGTTATTTTGCGATATTATTATCTAGTTGTAAATGTTACAATCATTATTTAAAGTTTAAAGTGAAGTGTATTGTTCAAGTCATACAAATAAAATACGCCCCTACCTTCAAAAGTGTAGCTCTTTTTAAAACTTGGAATAACTGGAGAGGAAATAAGAAAATAATATATAATTAAGTTAGGTTCTAGTGAAATCAATGTTGTCCTAAGTTTGAAGCATGATTATGGTGACTCATTTCAAAACGTCTTAAAACGAAACTGCCTAAGTCAAGAGAAAGAAAAAGAAAGCTGCCCTGTCAGCTAGCCCTAAAACAGATGCATATACAAGTATAAACTATGACAAACTCTGGCGCTCCAGAATTGGCTTGATCAGTCTCTCCAGATTCTGCCCCATCTCAAGACGAAACCAAAGCCAGTGACTCATCTGGGCGCATCCATTGTCTTCCGAGACAGAAGCAGCCATATATGCCTATATAGTGATTCATTCAGTTGAGAGAAGTGTAAGGCTCATGTAAGTGCTCCAATGTCTGATCCGTACCTGAAGTCCAGGAGTTGCACTGGTTCTCAAAGGCTTTTTGAGATGGATGCCATTGGTAGTTCTTTACAGGTGACACTTCCAATAACAACCTTTTACTAAATTTCATATTAATGACAAGGATGCGAACCCTAGAAATTTAGTAATTGAAAATATAGCTTTTATATTACGGCATGTTCAGAGGGCTTTGGTTCAATCTCATTTGTGGACCAGTGGGGGGAGGTGGTTTCTGGGAGAAGGTTTTCCGTGCTGCCTTTGGGCGCTCAGTAAACACAACTCTGCTCGAGTCAATGTCGAACTTTGAGCCCCTTAATAAGTAGCCAAGCCAAACCAAACGTTTTTTACTAATAGGCAAGTGCTCTACCATTTAAGGCAGCCCCATTCAATGCAACATGCACATACAGACTGATACAGATACACAGTACAGAGACGCGTTATTTAAATATATTAAAACTAAAAAAACAATTACAATCATAGCTATTCTTGTGTTGAGACACAAGAGGTTATGTAAAATATATACAGGTATGTCAGTACTGTGGATGTGTGTGACTATGTAGTGTAGATAGATATCTGTTTGTGTGTGGGTTTTTTTTTGGTATATATACTTTGGGAAGCAAGTCGAGAGGCCAAGTGCGCTTGAACTTGGCTTGGCTACCTAGAGAGGCCTGAGGTTCGACACCCGACTCGGGCAGAGTTGTTTTTACTGAGCGCCTAAAGGCAGCACGGAAAACCAACTCCTGGATACCCCCTCCTCCCCACTGGTCCACAAATGAGATTGGACTAAAAGCGCTCTAAGCATGCTATAAACATGAAAGTAGCGCTATATAAAAGCTATAATAATAATATATCTGTGTTGTGAGTATGCATGTATTTTGGATGTGCCTATGTTGTAGGTGTACCTATAGATATGTCTGTTTTGTGTGTTTATCCATGTTGTTGGTGAACTTGTTTTGTTGGTATCTTTATGTTGTGTTGTGTGTGTATATGTTGTGTTTTTGTCCATGTTTGTGTACATTTTGGGAAGTTAGAGAATTCAATTATAAATCTACTCACTGCAAGCAGAAGTTGGTTGGATATTTTTCATCATCTGTTCATTGGTTACTATACTGGTAACCTTTTGTTGGAGACAAAAAAAATAATAAAATTTAGAAATAAATAACTGCAAAATTATGACTTTATTTATTTTATGAGCTTTTTTTTTTTTTTTTTGATGTTTTAACTCCATATACTATTTCACTCTAAGCAATACTGTTTTCTAGGCAATAAGGTTCACGAATATAGTGACTGATACAATGGAAAACAAGCAAAATACGAAGGATTCTTTAAAAAAAAAAAAAGCTTTTCCTAAGGTGGAGAAAGTTTGTCCTTAAAACTATATCTACCAATAATGTACAAGTTAGTTCCCTTATTCGATATCAAACAAAATAATCAATTACCAATAATTAATTAATTGAGTATTTTCGTTTATTGATTCATGTTTTAAGTACAGTAAATAATTGTTTTATGTATCAACTTGATCGGAGAATGCGTGAGGGAGAAATATCTTTAACAATTATTTCAAGGGGCTAAACGCAACAAATTTAGCCATATCTGTGAATACTGAAGTATGATTTTCCCTTGTTGCTATTAAACAAAATAATGCATTATCAGAATGAATTGTATAATTAGTTACTTTTTTTTATTTATTCATGTCTTGTCTATGTCAATGAATAATAGTGCAAAGTTTCAGCTTGATCCGAGAATGGATGTGGGACACATGTACACACTTTTTACCAGACAGACAGACAGAGAAGAGTTAATATAAGCTTGATAAAAATACAATAATTATGTTCAATTTGTTTTACGTTCTTTTAACCCTTCAGAAAGTCAAGTAAAACACATTGATACCGGTGTATTCATGGATCAATGGGTTACCTGAATGCCTAGTCTATCATTCTATACTTTTGATATATTTTGTCCAACGCAATAGTTTCCGTTCGAATGTAGACTATTTAGGCGTGGTTTTAAAAGAGAACCACTTTTTAT
Organism: Biomphalaria glabrata; assembly: GCF_947242115.1. NCBI lineage: Eukaryota > Metazoa > Mollusca > Gastropoda > Planorbidae > Biomphalaria > Biomphalaria glabrata. The sequence goes on along the minus strand of NC_074714.1, from coordinate 17,567,792 downwards.
TATACAGCACAATGAAGGAATGTTTTGAATTGACACATTTGAGTTTCATATCTAGAGCAAGTGTTCCCAAAGGCATATTTCATGTGTTAAAGTGAGAATTCGATTAGGCAGAATCGATACCGCTACAAAGCAATATGACAACGTAGGGGTGAACGACTGTATACAAAATACAATTAACATGCATATATGTGACCCTGGGGGACCAATTAAAAAAAGACGTGACCCAAACGCAGGGTCACATATATGCATGTTTCTTGTATTTTCTAGATTAGTGTGACTAGATACTTAAAGTTAAATTATCCATAAAAAAAATTCCAACTAAATATTTCGAGCCAGATAAATGCACCTGAGATAGTTCCAACTGGTTACAGGTCAGGTACCTCCCTGTAAGAAACTCATCTGATCGGCCGCTTCTACGGCGTTGTCTTAAGACAAGGATACAACAGAAGACAAACAAAAATGCAAACATTTTGTCTGACTGGCGCTTTAATAAATGTACATATGTATAATGTATTAAAGATTTGGGGCTCATTCCATATTCTGCCCAGGCAGACATGTTTCCGTACGTTTTATAAGAACATGCATACTAGTTTCTACTAAAGTTATTTAATGTACTCTGTTTTATTATTTAATACTGATTACCTGCGTCTGGTTAGTACACGTCGAATCATTCAGCAAACACTGAGCAAAGTCGGAGAGTTGTCTGCAGACAATAAATATAATGGTGTATATTAGTTACAAGTGACAGTTACAATTTGGATTTCCTTTTGTTTTGTTTTTTTGACATGTTATGCTAATTTTGTTTTCCTAATTTTCAAATGTTAGCCGACTTATATTGAAATGGTATAGAGGAAACACGCATATTAATACCATAGGGAAGCTAGAGCCGAAGACAAAGACAAGAATTAGGCCTACTTCAATCCAAATCTCATCTTTCCAGACAGACTATGTATTTCTCTATTTTGGATTGGCAATATGTGTAGGTCACAGTGGGCTTTGTTATCCAAGTTAAATTCTTCCATTCTTAATCTTTGAAATAGAAGTTAATCCTTATTATTAATATGTTAGAAACGATGCAGTATTCATTGTCTGGCGCTGCCAGGGTCGAGTTTCGTTGAAAGAAAACACAATCCATCGTAGTCCCTTTATCAGTTTCCACTAAGGAATTTTCTGGTGATGGGCAGGTCTGCAGCAGTACCGCCCTCTGACAGGCAACAAAAATGTTCCTAGGAATGTTAAGGGCCTTGAAGGTATCTGTGTGGTCAGTTGTTATTTTTCCCTTTGTTGTGGTGAATCAACTATTAAGAAAACCATTGCTATATGATATAAGTAACGCATCAGTACCGCTGTACAAAAATTAACATGAAATCAATATAAAAAATGAAATCATCGATGTTTGTTTGGAGATATGGAACCCAAATTAAAGTCTAACTTATTCACAAAGCAATAACTCACTGGCAAACTGCATCCGTTTGATTGACATTTCTTTCCACCCAGATCACGTTGTCAACGTAGCTAAATAGGCATGACCTTTGTTTTGATAAACAGCCTGAAACATTGTGCTTTTGTTTAGTAGTTGGCAGCATTTATACTTCCTTAAGCTTATGCACACAAAATGTAACATGTACACAGTACTGATATGTAACATTAAATTGAATAGTAAAGGTATGCATGAAAACGGAATTAAAATATATGCATATGTATATATATATATATATATATATATATATATATATATATATATATATACTAGTTTGGTTTCAGTATTTATGATTTGTTTCGAGTAAGCGGCTGGTCCGACTAACCGGTGGTTCGGTTAACCGGATTCGACTATCAATGTACATCACATCATTTTGAATGAAATTTTCTAAACATAAAGAGTTAAGGAGCATAAATAAGAAACAATATTAATTAAGAAATGTGTACTGTCTTGATGTTATTTTTGCTTTATGCTAAGTCTTGTCTGTAGAGAGGTTTTTAATATTGATATTTACAAGGAATTATGAGCACTAACAGTTAAACTATAAAAGTTAGTAAAACAGTGTTTGTATACTTACTACCAGGGGCTGAAAAGAAAGAAAAATATAGTTAATACTTAAATATTGCACACAAAAAAGGAGTTAGTTTAGTTATTGACAGCAAAAGGTTTTTGTGTCACGATAATAACTAATTTACTCACCGGCCGCCGCAGTGTCTCAATTATATGACATTCTGACACTTTGATTAATTTATGATAAATTATTTGTTTAAGATAAACTGATATGAATGATATATAAATGATACACTACATGATATACTAGTCTACTTAGTTTTTCAATGACTCCTCATATATGTTTCAATATATTAATGTTTAGGAAAAGACAAACATATAAACAAGAATGAAATGTTAGCACGTGACTCTGGGGAGGGGGAAGGGCTGAAGAGAAGACCTTCTCTGGGGGAACCACTGATGACTTAAGTTGTCGTGAAGTGTCTCTGGCCATTAATGTTTGGTGGCTCTTGAAAGCCTTTTCATCTTCATTAGATCTCGGTGCACTGAGGTCATTTATAAAATTTAAAAAAAAATCTTCCTTCCGTAGATTTGAACTTAAAGCCCCTTGGTTTGGAAAGCAAGCGCTGTACCATTCAATCCCCAGATACTATTTCTGAGAGAAATCCTAAAAATTCAAAATGTAGAGTCCTTTCGAGATTTGAATTAAAGCGTTATCGGTTTGGAAGGTAAGCGCTATAACATTCGGCCTCAATTTTCTAAGCTTCTATTAAAATTCCTGAATTCTTTTTTCACGGTCGACTCCAAGTGTGATAAGTAAGTGAGGACTTACTGAGTGGTGGGTAAACATCGTTGGTGATATCTGTCAACAAAGTAAAAGTAGAGTGAGAGCAGTACAGACAGAATGTTTTTAATACAATGATAATCATATCATCAAAACTATTTTTAAAACATGAAAGTTTAAATCAAATTTAAGAAACGAACAGCGAACAGACTATACACACGTAAACCAAAATACTGGCAGATCAATTGAGATTAATCAATAGATATATCGTTACCAATATTGAAAAATAAGCTTTCCAAGTATTTCATGTGTAAATGGAAGAAAAAGAACGCAGCTTGAAACTCAATTTTTGCTAAAGAAAATGGTTGAGAACCACTGAACAAAAAACATCATTATTCACCTAATGAAAGAAGGAAATGATAAATAATCTTAATCTGTACATCGTCTTATTCACAGGCAGGCGAGGGGGGAAGCCATGTTCTACATGTGGTCTTTGAACCCATCTTATAAACTTTCCGTTTGGTTAGGTTTGATAATAAGTATAGTTCAGGTTCGGTTCAGTCAGATCTAAAGTTCAAGTTCAATTTGTTGTTTTAGGAAAGTAGGCAAGAACTAAACTAAGTTATAAGGGTCAGTGCAGTTAATTAGTTTCAACACTTGAACTTGAAACTTTCAAGGAATAACGATAAAACACAAATAATTAGCAACATCAAACATCGAAAATCATAGTTTATAAACTTTAAGTACACTAAACAACGTATTAGATATGTGATAAGTAATGATTTGATATAGAATACAAATAAATTTAGTTTAATTAGCCTACTGTCAGGGCTGCATGTTTTATTTAAGAAATATCAGCATTTCTAATGTTTCTGGGCTTGGCATAACCCTGCGATCGCTCACTGTCAATCCACACATTGAGAATACCCTTTGACTGGTATTAACTGAAATAAGGAATCTGAAGCTTATTTTCAAAATCATTCTCTTTCCAAAATTGCGAAGCCTCACAATCAGTCACGTGCAGTGTCAAGTATTTTTCAGGCTCATGTCTCATGGCATTAGTATAGAGTCACTTCTGTTTTGAAGTCTGATTCAGGGTCAACTTCACTCTTTTCGGAAAGAGACTGTTGAACTGAATGACTATTCACCATAACATGTGCACTATAGGAGTGCTCTGATACTATCGGATGTGTTGAAGAAGACTTTATTTTGTCTATCATATTGCTCATCTCTGACGGAACACAGTCACAACGCTCGTCTTTCGCAAAAGACAAATATTTGAAACAATGCAAAGTGTTGAAAGTTGGTGCAATGATAGGATACTATTTTCTTCATCCAACCTGGACAAAAAATGTCTCCTATACGCTGTACTGTGTATATAACATTCTTGTTGTACGTGTTTTCTAGTCTATTTTAAAAAATAATTATTTAAGTTTAGGAAAAGTCTCGAATACTTACCACAAGTATTGTTTGTTAACGTGAGCAAAGTGTTGGCTTGTACAAACAAAGTTCTCAGATAAATGTCGTCCGAACAGGGAAATGTCTTCAAGAGTTGGAAAATGTCTTTGACTTTCCTGTGAACACAAACAAATCCACGAAATAGTATCATCTCCAGTGTTAATGCTTCTTGTAATTAGAGGGCGGATCTAGAACATTATAGTGTGGGAGCGACTGTTTTCTTAACAAACTAAACTCCATATACCGCCCCACCTTGACCCCCGAGTGCTACGCTTTTATCATACTCTTTAGATCATAACGGGTTAAACGGGCACCGCCACTCTTGCATTTTATGACAAAGCTTATATCAACTCAAAAGTGTCTCCTATCTGTCCGTCTGGTAAATGGTTATAACATGCTGTTTCTACCACGTCCCATTCTCGAGTTGTAACTATGCACAATTATTCATTGTACCTGACAAAACATGAATCAATAAAAAAAAATTAACCAAATAGTTATTAATTATAGGTGATTAATTATTTTGTTTCATGACAATGTAAAGGGATTAAATGCTACGTAATGAGAGATGTGGATGTGTATATGGATTTATTCTCCTTATTTCGTTTGTCACGCGTGTTCTCCCACATACCATTCTTGGATCAAGTTGAAATTCTGCATAATTCTTCATACTCATCGACATTACAAGAATCAATACAAAAATTAACCAATTAGGTAATCAATTAGTTGTAATTAATTAATTTTGCTTTATATAGAAGAAAATGAACTAAAATTTGCCATCTTGAGATAAATGGCAATAATTAACGAATAATTTCATTTAGCTTAGCTTTGTTTTTTAAAAGTATCCTTTTTTTCCTTTTTTTTTTTTTTGGGGGGGGGGGTAGTTTCATTAATTATATATTCGTAGGGTAATTAGTGTATATTATCGATTTGCTGTGATCGCAAGTCGTTGTATTTTTAAAGTACCTCTATTGAGTAGAGTAAAGTGTACTGACACTCATCTCAGATAAGAGGCTTGCCCTGTTTTCTCCACTCGTCACCCTCAAAGTGTGCCACAAGTACATATTGTGTTGCCTACGCAGCTTATTTAAATTAAGTCAAGTTTTTTTTGAGTGTGCATGTGAGTGCGTTAGTGTGTGTATGTATGTCTGCGTGTTTTTACAGTTTCTTCGACCAAGTCTTAAAACCTGACTACATGCACTACTCACCCACATTTCGACTGCTCGGTAGTGTTACTAAGAATCATCAAGGTCATCTCCTGTCCGAAAGTCTCCATCGATAGCATACAACTTTGATCTGCGTACCATTGATAAGTTCAAGCAAAATTACACCAAGATCTTACTGCAGCAATATTTGGTTAATATTATACACATAAATGCACTACCGGTACAAAACTCCAAATTAGCATTTCATTGATTTAGTTTTGTGATATATAAAAAAAAAAAAGGTTTAGGCCCTATTAATCTGTAATGTAAAAAACATTTCGTTCTAAGTTGTTTTTTTCCTAACTAGGCCCTATATACATTCTCTTTTCTTTTAAGCTATTCTGTATTCATATCTCCTCTTTCACTCTGTCTCTCTTTCTCGTTCCCTTTGTTACTAAAAATTGTGACTTATTTTTGAATGCCTGTTGAGATATTATAAATATTAATTTTCCGTTGACACGCTGCCAGAGGCGGAGTTAGGAATACACAAGACCATAAGCCCATCATTGTTTGGGGCACAACTCTAACCCTAACCTTGGATGACTCAAGTTTGGCTATCCCGACAGTGAATATCGAAGGCCACTTACAGGACTATAAAACAATGGCATGAGAAAGAGAGAGAGAGAGAGAGAGAGAGCTACAGAGAAAGTCAGGAAGAGTCAGACAAAGGAAGAGACAAAGAGAATTATAAAATGTTGCAAAAATGAACCGAAGTATTAAACAGTGAATGACTAAAACTACTTACGACATGCACCAATTCTTGTTCTTTTAATTTCATCCTCATTGATTTGTTTGATCTGTTCATTAACAAAATAATGGATGAAACTTTTAAGAAATGTTTAGCAAAGATCCTTATTCTACAGCCAATAAATGTGGACACAGCGGGCAGTATTTAAACTTCAGTTTACTTTATACATATGTAGTGGAGTGAATATCTTTTTAGAAAAACACCGGCCACCCCGATATCCACGTGACCCTTCACCCTAGATGGCACCTTGTGTCCGCGCATGACAAGGCAGACCAACGTGGGCACTGTCCATTCGACCGGCATCTCGTATCGCTGTAATGTCCGTATGTTACTGGACCTAAGTCGTCTCCACTCCCTTTTGTGCTTGGTTCTACACCATGTGTTCGTATGGCTGCAGGTAATCACATTTTACTTATTCATATTAGCTTGTAAATTTAATTACCGGTAGTAGTTTATATAGAATATCACTACCGCGGTTTTTGTTCATGTTGGACTATTCTTATTTTTAGAAGCCAGCATGTAGATGAATTCATTTATTGAAATGCGTACCTGTAGTATTCTATATAGAATGTGAACTGTCCATTTTGTAAATGTATTTTTACAACAAGTGTTTAGATACTGTACTGGCTTTTAAGAAACATTGTATTTGTGAGTGTATAGATTTGTTCTATTTAATTGTTGTAGTTTTTTGTAAGGAAAGTAAAGAGCGAAACTCTTCAAACAATGTATATTAGTTTTATGTAGAACAACTAGTTGATTTATTTTTAGAGAACTACATTGTCTTTTATTTTTATAATGTTTCGGGTGTTCCATATCTCTCTTGTGTTTGAATAAGAGAGGTTGGTTTACACTATATGATTTTCTTTTCGTTTTTTGTTAAGATTTAGTATTTAGACTTTGATGTTGTGTGAACAACTTGGTCTAACCATTTAGGCTTATTAATTATGTTTAGTTTATGTTTATTTGTAATTATGTTTTATGTTTGCCTTTGGCAGGTCTTTAATATAATATTATAATAAACAGTTTTGAATCGCCCTACGAGTCGCCTTGTCCTTTAGTTTGTTCTGTGCCAAACCCACCACACATAAAAATATAGTCGGAACGTTGATTTAATGTGGGAAAGTAATGTTGGCATAATGAATCATATCAAGTTTTACTTTTACAAACTATGCAGTTTTATTATAAACAAAAGATGCGAAGAGAAAGGGGGGCGTAGCTTAAGACATAAACCTCAAAAAAATGTTTCTAAAACACTCGTACTGATACCACCAAAGTTCTCCTCCAGGCCATAGAACTAACGGCTAGCAAGGGTGTTGCCTGTTCCTCACAATAATCAACCACCTATACTAAACCACGTGAGGCGTGATTCACTAAATGGGTAAACTTCAGTTCAGACGGGTCTATGAGATGTCCACGGGGGTCTGGGTCTACAATAATAGATTTCATTTAACAGGTCGTGACTTAAAATAATTTTTACATCCCATTAATGTAATTATTTCATACACTAACATATGATTTGTACCTTAGTTAATCTTTTCAATATTTATCCTGCTATTTAAACGAAAAATTGTTGTATTTAATGTCAATATTTATTTAAATAGCTTCATTTTGTCTACATGTATGTAATGTTTCACAGAAATAAATGTAGTTGTAAAGCGTTGATTATTTAAAATTTGTCATTCCTTTCTCATCAAGCAAGCGGTTGCCTAAGTGCCTATTTTATGACGATATGAAACCAATCAAGCTGGAGGATCATCTGAAACAATGCCACCATGACAACAATAGATCATGATTTGAAAAACTTTTGAACACTCAAAGATTAAGTTCAGAATTAGACCCACAAAATCTCTCTTCGGCATCATATAGAGAAGATGGTGGTGTGTAAGCGTCTTACAGGATCTCCTTCATCATCATAATCTCTCTACTTATAGCCAAATACGGAAAACACAATAGATAAAACATTGATTTTACCAGCTGTTGTAGTTTAAAAAAATGTTTTACACAAACCTGCATCTGATATTATTAAAAGAAATTCTTTAAGCAGCAATACATTTCAAAGTCGCATCTGTGTTATGAGTTATAACATTAAAAGCTTCTTATGTAACTCTTTAAAAAAAAACGACATATATACAGTTTGGGATCAGCGGCGTCATAGGTTCTGACAGGGTGTAGCCCTGTGGGCTGGGCTCGGCTCCTTAGTTTTCTTCAGGGTTTACCCACAAAACCTTTCCCATGTTTGGGTATAGTTGCAAGGTTTGAATTCAGTTATCCTTCTGCTAGGTGGGTCGCTAGCCAAGGCTAATGAGCCCTTCCTGCTCGAATCGTACTCGTTTGGGCGGCAGTAACTCGCCTTCGCCCCTTCTCCTGTCAGTGAAAACAGCTCCGCGGACTCAATATTTGAGCCACACGTTAAAGATTTAAAAAAATAGACGTGAAACTGATCTTTGCGAAAACTTTTACAAATTAATTCATGAATTTCTTAATATTTAATGTTTGACTACTTCATAGAACAACAAAGTCCTATGTCAAACATAATATCCGTAGCAACGGATGATACACCCGCAAAAAGAAAAAATATGTTTGTTTTTTTTCAAATCGGTTTAAATTATTTTTTTCACTAAAAAGGAAATGTATCTCTATCACTAAATATGTAGCTTTAAATTACGTTTTCACTATTCAACTCACTACATTAAGAAATTAGTTTTAAAAAAAATGTTGAAGAATTTGGAAAAATGTGTAAGTTAAGCAGGGGGTCTACCAAAAATCAGAAAACATGGCAAGGGGTCTATGAGACAAAAAAGTTTGGGAACCACTGATCTACGTTACCCCCCTGTCTCACCTTGTCAGCTGTGTAACAGCTAGATGTAGCAGCGCATAAAACAAACGAGCTGAGGTCACTGGAAATTGAAGAACATAAGTGAAATGGTTAGTTCAGGGTTGAGTTGAGTTGACAACACACATACTAGATCTATATAATGTAACATTGGCTAGACTAAACAACGGACGTGCTGTCTGACTAAACCAGACACTTTGGAACAGATAATTGCTTTTGAGAAAATATTTTTTTTAATAAGAAAGAAACTACTTCGTATATGCTACCTTCACATTTAATAACTTCTTGTTTTTTTTTTTGTTTTTTTTTGGGGGGGTGGGGCTTATACAAAGCTTATATCAACTCACTCTGTCTGGTACAGAGCTTATATCAACTCACTCTGTCTGGTACAAAGCTTATAGCAACTCACTCTGTCTGGTACAAAGTTTGTACACTTTATTTCTCCGATAACAAATCTCGTATTAAGCTGAAACTTTGCACAATTATTTTTACCTGATAAAACCAAAATCAATTTTAAAAATTAACCAGTTAGTTTATTAACTATTGGTAATTGATTATTTCGTTTGGTTTCTTGGATAAGGGAAAGAAATAGTACTCAACCGAAATGTCGGTGGAAGCTGTATTAGTACCCTTTATATTAGTCTTATAACGTAAAGTGAACCTTCAGTTAGGTTACCTCACTCGCTTTCTCCTAAATCTAACCTCCAAAAATTAATTTTAATTCTAATCATTGATAAATACTCTATAGATCATTATGCGGAAAAAAAAGGTTTTAATTTCATACCAAAATGGCCAGATTTTGATGGAACTATAATTTTTAAAATGAGCCAAATTCATATTTTCACATTGTGACTGGTTTTGTCAAACTATTGTTACAAATCTCACTATCCAGGCTCTCTGCAAACTGCACCATACACCACCAACTTAAAGAACTTGACAAGTCAGGGCTCCAAAATAACGTAAAGGTTTAATGTCCATAAATAACAGCCAATACTGTACAATTGGCAGCACGTAGAACAGTACAAATAGCTCTGCGATAACACCGTTCCGCCGTATCAAGTCTTGCACTGGCCTCCCCGTCTCGTTCCGGGCTTGCACTGGGTTCAACATTTCGGGACTGACTTCACACACTTGGGCTCGTTGTGTCGGACTCGATCACAGACCAAGATCAAGACGCCGTTCGTCTCAACTGTACCTGACAGTACTCCGCACTGAACCGTCGTAATGCTCCGTACAGGACCACACCGTTGAACTGTGCTGTAGTCGACCGTGTTCTGAACTCCTGTCGTGAACCCGCTTTCTGAACCGTCTTGACTGCGACACCTCCGCTCTTTATATAGGGTCCCTACTGGCCTTCTCGAACCGGACAGAACGCCGCTCGACGTTTCTAGGTGGTCAGGTGACTACAACTCTCGTGACGCTGTGATCCTTCCCGAACCGTCCTGTTGACACGACTCGGCTGACAGTCGTACCTCGTCACGGTTGACCGCTCGTCTAGCGCTGGCCTGGGGCGATTTGCGTCGGCTGACTACACACACACCACTACCCCCATTAGTGCCACCACCAGGTTTATAACACTATAAAGTGTAAAATATTTACCTGCAAATGTCTGTTGCTGTTGTCTTATTAATGACAGCGTCTATATAGCTATACGTGCAAGATTTAGTAACTAGTTGACAGGCTGTTTGATAATAAGAATTGTAACAAATTTTAAACTTTATACCCTTCACGTTCACAAATTATAGCACTAGTATTATTTCAATGAACCTATTGAGACACAACCATTTAGTATTCTCACTCTACTTACCTGTCAAATTACTTTTACCTATTTAGAAACAAAAAAATAGCAATATTAATATGTAAGAAAGCTTAGCAACTCTGTGCACCACGGAACGACAAATACTCTACAGCAGTGTGTACCAAACTGTTTTGAGGAACCTTTGTGTTTCTAAAACATCTGGAATAACTAGCTAGTAGCCCACGACGTGAATTATTTTCTCTTAAAAAATATGAAAACTGTTCCGCTAAATACTCAGCATGCAGCATGCGCGAAGTGTTCCGTTAAGTAAAAAGTTTTGGAAACACTGCTCTATAGAAAATGTCTTATGTTTGACAGTGTACGTATATTAAAAAAAATATTTGATTCTTTTATCCTCATTAATGTAGATATAATTTTGGTTTTAACTTCGTACTCACCCAACGGGAAAATGTTGTCAAGCACTGTGGATAAAAGGAAAACGAAGAAACATATTTTCAATAACCATCGATCATTGATACAAGTTTTGTTACTTTCAAATCAGTTTCGTTATGAGCGATGAATTTTAGTGTTTCTGGTAGATATAAATAAAAACTTGTTACATTCTTTAAAAGTTAAGAATCAAATTAGTTCTAACGAACATGTCTGATTCCTCTATTCCAAGCAGTTCAATTGCTTTGGTAAACATGTTTGTAAGGATTGGGTGTGAGTTATCGTTTAAGTATAAACCTGTATATGCCATAGTGCCTTACTTATCACAGACACTTTTATCTGTCAATATATTCCGGAAATGTATCCATAAAAAATATATCCCAGACAGCTTCCCCATGCAGCAGATCCCTGGTAACTATCTGCATGAATTATAGGTTGAAATCTAAACTCTAAGACTTTTCAATTATCTGCCACTTTATTCTCTGCCACTTTATTCTCTGCCACTTTATTCTCTGCCACTTTATTCTCTGCCACTTTATTCTTAGCCACTTTATTCTCTGCCACTTTATTCTCTGCTACTTTATTCTCTGCCACTTTATTCTTAGACACTTTATTCTCTGCCACTTTATTCTCTGCCTCTTTATTGTTAGACACTTTATTCTCTGCCACTTTATTCTTAGACACTTTATTCTCTGCCACTTTATTCTCTGACACTTTGTTCTTAGACACTTTATTCTCTGCCACTTTATTCTCTGCCACTTTATTCTATGCCACTTTATTCTCTGCCACTTTATTCTCTGCCACTTTATTCTTAGACACTTTATTCTCTGCCACTTTATTCTCTGCCTCTTTATTGTTAGACACTTTATTCTCTGCCACTTTATTCTCTGCCTCTTTATTGTTAGACACTTTATTCTCTGCCACTTTATTCTCTGCCACTTTATTCTCTGCCTCTTTATTGTTAGACACTTTATTCTCTGCCACTTTATTCTTAGACACTTTATTCTCTGCCACTTTATTCTCTGCCTCTTTATTGTTAGACACTTTATTCTCTGCCACTTTATTCTTAGACACTTTATTCTCTGCCACTTTATTCTCTGCCTCTTTATTGTTAGACACTTTATTCTTAGACACTTTATTCTCTGCCACTTTATTCTCTGCCTCTTTATTGTTAGACACTTTATTCTTAGACACTTTATTCTCTGCCTCTTTATTGTTAGACACTTTATTCTCTGCCACTTTATTCTCTGCCACTTTATTCTCTGACACTTTATTCTCTGACACTTTGTTCTTAGACACTTTATTCTCTGCCACTTTATTCTCTGCCACTTTATTCTCTGCCTCTTTATTGTTAGACACTTTATTCTCTGCCACTTTATTCTTAGACACTTTATTCTCTGCCACTTTATTCTCTGCCTCTTTATTGTTAGACACTTTATTCTCTGCCACTTTATTCTTAGACACTTTATTCTCTGCCACTTTATTCTCTGCCTCTTTATTGTTAGACACTTTATTCTCTGCCACTTTATTCTCTGCCACTTTATTCTCTGCCACTTTATTCTCTGACACTTTGTTCTTAGACACTTTATTCTCTGCCACTTTATTCTCTGCCACTTTATTCTCTGCCACTTTATTCTCTGCCACTTTATTCTTAGACACTTTTCCCTTAGTCTTTTAACAAGTGAAATTAAACCACATTGAAAAGAAATAAATTCTAAAGGTGTGCGTGAAATATTTATTTCGTCAATAAATATTCCAAACAAATTATCTTTTTTTAGGTACAATTTCAAATGCTTTTGTGATCTAAGATTAGCAAAATTTAAATCTCTGTACACAAAGATTGCCGCTGAGCTAAAAGCAGAGCCAGTCTTAGCCCACTGCAACCCATGCGGCTGCAATTGTTTCCGCACTTTCATAGGCACCGAGCTAAATCTAGGTGTAAATTATAAAATTAAAACATTATAGATTTAATATATAATATTAGATTATATAATAATAAGGTTTCCGCGCACTCAGATTTTCCAGGACCTCCTGGAAATCTCCTGAAATCAAAATATACGAAAATGTCATGGATATCTGAAATTATTAAATCTCCTGAAAAAAATAGACATAATTGTCATTTTGGGGTGGCAATCCTACGCGCGATAAAAAAAAGGCTTTGTCAGCTTTCATTAAATAAAAATGTATTGCAAAGACGAATGTATTTTCTAATACAAATTCTTTATTTTGACATTATGCTTATCCCTACCCAGACTGGGTCCCGCGCAATAAGTTTCGCATGGAGCCCCGCAATCGTAAGGGCCGGCCCTGGCTTAAAGTTTTGCTTGAAAATGTTAGGTTGTTTCAACTTGAATGGTATCAGTGGTGATAAAATTTTCTTATCTTTTTTATTTTTTTTATTTTACAAAGCTTATATTACACTTGGTCTGTCAGTCTGTTTCTTTCTTCCATTTTCCTTTCTTGGATCAAATTGAAACATTGCACATTTATTTGTCGTCGATAACAGCACAAGAATCAATAAAAAAAAATTAACCAATTAGTTGATTAGTTAGTTGTGGGGTAGGGTTAGGGTTAATTTAGTTTTTATGAAAAAGGGGAAATAAATTTTGTAGTATTGAGAAATGTGGCGCTAAAATTCAGTTTTTTTCCTTAAAATGAACTTTTTTAAAAGGATTTTTTATCGGCCCCAGAAAGGGGAAAAGACGCTATTAGTTTTGTCCGTCTGTCCGTCCGTCCCGTTTAGATATCAGAAACTAGAGGGAGAAAATGAAAATCGGACATCATGATATTTTAGATCATTCAAATTTCTGATGCAACGGTTAGTTTTTTCTTTTCCGAAAGAGAACCATCTAATTTTTTAAATTATCTATGCAAGCAGATTTTTCAAAAAAATACACCACGTTTCAATGAAAAACTTCAGGGGAGGTACGTCTTTTAAAAAGGTCACAGACTTCTTCATTAATAAATCAAGCTTCATTCATAGATTCGCGCATTGGTACAAAATATTTGCATCTAAGGTCACAATGGAAAATATCAATGGATCATTATAAAATAGATTTTCCTTTTATTAACTAGCTCATGGAATAGAAAAATGATTCAAATGTTGTTTTTAAAAAAGAATTTTGATATGAACTTCGTTTTAGTTATAAGTTTCAATAATAACGAACTACTTTTATAGCGCGCAATTTTGACATATCCCAATTATAGGGGCCTACACTTAACAGTCTAAATAAGACTAAAGTCATAGGAGTTCTAGTCTAGATATAGATAGTAGATTCTATATCAAGATTCTATATCTTTTTCAGATCTAAATCTAGACTTAGATCTAGACTTAGATCTATATCTAGACTTGATCTAATTCTAGATCTAGACTTAGATCTAGTTCTAGATCTAGACCTAGACTCAGTGGCGTAGCATCCATGGCGCGAAGGGGTTCTATGAACCCGGGCCCACGACCAATAGGGACCCACAGCTGTGGCGTAGCAACCATGGCGCGAAGAAGATCATTTCGCTTGGGCCCATGACTCATGGCCAGTTGGGGCCCACAACTTAGGAAGAACATTTGTTGTTCATTTGAAACACTTTTAAGTCGTTTAACTCTGTTCAGAAGTTGTAAAAACATTGACTTTTAAGAAACTATTACTTATATGCAGTCATAACTGAATCAAACATTATGACATAATTACTTTTTTAAAAAAAAAGGTACGATCTTTACACTTAGATTACTCATTTTTTTTTTGTCACACATTAAATTTGTCTTATTGGTTGGAGGGGGTCCCACCAAGATGTTCTTGAACCCGGGCCCACGGGTACCTTGCTACGCCACTGCCTAGACTTAGATCTTGAATCCATATTTAGATCTAGAACTAAGTCTAGATCTAGCTAGATCTAGGTCTAGTTTGTATGACAAATGACAACAAAGATATTAATTTGTATTTGCGACGCAAAGTCTTGTCAATCTAGGTCAAGAATTTTTTTTCCTGTTGCCAATTTATCTAATTTTGTAAGAAGAATAAATCTTTTGTCACCTCCAAACTATCATACATCACGAAATTTGAGAGACAACACTGTTCTCCAAACTATCATACATCACGAAATTTGAGAGACAATACTGTTCTCCAAACTATCATACATCACGAAATTTGAGAGACAATACTGTTCTCCAAACTATCATACATCACGAAATTTGTGACAGTTGTAAAACAGATTTAATTGTATTTAAGAAATACAATATACCAAGGGGGGTCCTAATGTTCCACTGATATACCAAGGGGGGTCCTAATGTTCCACTGATATACCAAGGGGGGTCCTAATGTTCCACTGATATACCAAGGGGGGTCCTAATGTTCCACTGATATACCAAGGGGGGTCCTAATGTTCCACTGATATACCAAGGGGGGTCCTAATGTTCCACTGATATATCAAGGCCTGAGTTTTGTGACTAGTAGAAGTACAGTAAAAGTCAGTTTCATAGTTTGTTGCATATTTCATCATTCAACATTTGATGGAGTTATTTACAGATATACGTTTTTATTCTGATTACTTTTATTAAATATATATTCTATTCTTAATATATCACTGGTGTGAAGTGTCGATGTTGAAGACAAGTAAGGAGTTCACAATAACTGATGTATCAAGGGAGGGTTACACTTGTTCTACAATATTACTTACCACATCCTGTTAAATTCTTTGTCTGGTTATTGAAGATGACATTCCAAAGCCTCAACATCGGGTCATTGGCGCAATTCAAATCAACTATACATTGGGCTGACTCTTGTGTTTTTCTAACAAGAATCAAAAGTAAAAATTGACATTAACTTGGTCCTAAGTCCATGTCATGTATGTGCAATTATATTGTATTGGTCTGTTTGGTCATTAAATATTAACAAACTAGTAATAGGTTTAAATGGTTTGAATTACAAAATAATTGAAGACGTTAAGAGTGATAAGTTTATCAAAGACATTCAGAATGGTGTAGCTATCAAAGACATTCAGAATGGTGTAGCTATCAAAGACATTCAGAATGGTGTAGCTATCAAAGACATTCAGAATGGTGTAGCTATCAAAGACATTCAGAATGGTGTAGCTATCAAAGACATTCAGAATGGTGTAGCTATCAAAGACATTCAGAATGGTGTAGCTATCAAAGACATTCAGAATGGTGTAGCTATCAAAGACATTCAGAATGGTGTAGCTATCAAAGACATTCAGAATGGTGTAGCTATCAAAGACATTCAGAATGGTGTAGCTATCAAAGACATTCAGAATGGTGTAGCTATCAAAGACGTGCTGATATTCCATTCAGAACTGAGAGCAAGTGCAGGAGATTAAAAGCTGGTTTTGGTATCATTCCTACGATTGGGAGTAGAATACATCAAATCGATATTGACAGAGACCCTAAACATGTATAGCAAAGATATAAAAAAAAAGAGATAATACGTAGACCATGAATAATGTTATATAAGGAGAAGGCATTTAACAAATCTAAATAAAAATGACCTTACTGGCATTTAGTGGTACTGTTTGATCTGTATTTTGTAATGGTTGCGCACTGCATCATGGCCTCGGAACATTCTAAACATTGAAAAAAAAACTTCTTTGGAAATCATATTGTGTTAATACATTGCACATCATGGAATTACTTTAATACAATCGTGTTATATTCTTGAGTAGCTATTTAGTTTATAATAATTTACCAGTTAGAATTTACCTTCGAAAGTAAGACTGCTCTTCAAGCTGGGTATAACTTGGAATACAAATAAATAAGGAGTTTAGCAAATATTATTTATAACTTATTTGTTTCAGTTCTAATTTGGAATTCTTGAATCTTATTCCCATTATTGTTAATGATGAAAATAAGATAAAACAAAGACTTACTGCAAGAAGCATTGGGACTTATTCTAGCTCTCTCTTGATCCAAGAGAACTTTGGAGTTGATCTACAGAGTAGTAGACAAAAAAAAAATAGACTGTATTGAACTAGACTGTATTTTATTAAATAAACTTTTTTGTTACATTTTCTTTCACAATAGAAAGTAGTCATGTTTTAGTGTGTATGTTGTTGTTGTTGTGACAACTTTGGAAACGTTTTGGACATGATCTTTATATGAAACTTTCTGCATGTATCTTAGTGAACACTTCATGTAATAACGCTTCAATCTCGAATATAAGGAAAAACTTAATGCTACATACACTTCTTCTATCTGATTTTTTTACAGTTTTTTTTTTGTTGGTTTCCCAATAAAAAAGGTAAATCAGACTCAAATTATAAAAGTCAGTATGACGCATTTTTTTTTCAAAAATTAATAAGTCAAATAAGTTGAATTTGTTTTGACCCAAGTGAGCGTTAAAAATAAAAAGACCGCTGCCAACTAAGCATCTTTTATACTTATTTAATTTTTTTTTACCTCTGTGTCGTTGGTACATGTGCCCGTACTCTTTAAGCATTTAGCGTAGTTGGCAAGTTCACTGAAATATTAAAGAATATGTGTTTGAAAAAAAACAAAACAGAAACAACAAATCGAATCAATTGCATTCTTAACAAATGTATTTATAAGCTTCTTCAATTCAAATATATAATTGATCAAACAAATGTCTTAAGAATTTACATTTTTATAAAAAAAAAAAGAAACTTTAAATAAATTTGTTAAACATTCACTGCACAATTATAAGTTATTTAAGATTATCTGCATTGGCTAGACTGTGTTGTTTATAAAGAGGAGGTAACATACTTGCACACCGCTTGAGAGTCGCTGATGTCAAGTGTATCCAAGACGTACAGTGTGTCAACATAAGAGAAAACACAAGCTCTTGTTTTGGCTGGACATACTGGGGAAAAAATATTTTTGTTTTACAGTTGTGGCAGCATCTTGCTCAAACACAAATCTATATATAGGCCAGTGTTAGGTCAAAATTTTTTAGACCCGGGTGTAAAACCTAAAGAAATGTTGTTGTTGTTGTTGTTTTTTGTTTGTTTGTTTAAGTGACAGAGAAGATCTGTGAATGAATGCAAAATAAGATAACCATATAGAAACTTTAAAAGTTTCACAATCCAAAGAAAAAACGGCGAGTGATGATACAGTTCGGCATCAGCGGCCCCGCAGGTTCTACCTGGGTGTAACATTGCTGTTACAAACTGCCTAAGGCTCTCCGGCTCCTGATTTTTCCTCCGGGTTGACTCCCAAATCTTTTCACACATTTCGATGTTAGCTGTAAGGCAGTACAGATTTCTCGTAGGGGGGTAGAAAGTAGTAGCGAAAAGTATTTCGATGTTAGCTGTAAGGCAGTACAGATTTCTCGTAGGGGGGTAGAAAGTAGTAGCGAAAAGTATTTCGATGTTAGCTGTAAGGCAGTACAGATTTCTCGTAGGGGGGTAGAAAGTAGTAGCGAAAAGTATTTAGATGTTAGCTGTAAGGCAGTACAGATTTCTCGTAGGGGGGTAGAAAGTAGTAGCGAAAAGTATTTCGATGTTAGCTGTAAGGCAGTACAGATTTCTCGAAGGGGGGTAGAAAGTAGTAGCGAAAAGTATTTAGATGTTAGCTATAAGGCAGTACAGATTTCTCGTAGGGGGGTAGAAAGTAGTAGCGAAAAGTATTTAGATGTTAGCTGTAAGGCAGTACAGATTTCTCGTAGGGGGGTAGAAAGTAGTAGCGAAAAGTATTTCGATGTTAGCTGTAAGGCAGTACAGATTTCTCGTAGGGGGGTAGAAAGTAGTAGCGAAAAGTATTTCGATGATGGATGTGCCAAAATATGTAGGTCGCAGCGGTGTCTGCGTATCCACGTAAAATACTGCTTTCCTCATTAATCTTCAGACATGAAAACAAGACTTATTACTACATTCAGGACTTGTTAAGGTTTTATATTTGAGGCAGTTTTACAGAAGATGTCTTGATAATACTTGATATATGACGCAGTCCTATCTTGATGAAATTATTTGTAAAAAATCAAGCAAAACATTGGGGTTTATTAAACAAGATTTTTACAAATCAAACAGGGACATAAAATTAATTTAATTTAACCTATTTAACCTTAGTTAGGCCAATATTATAATATTCAGCCACTGTTTGGGATCCCTCAACTCAAGGAAACAAAGAAACTGGAACAGATATGAAATAGATCAGCGAGATTTATAACAAACGAATATCAAATTTGATTAGATTTACACCATTAATAAAAGCACTAAACTTCAGGACAAAAGAATAAAAAGTAAAGTAACAATAATACATAAAACACTGAACCATAATTTACAAATACAAAACAAAACCAAATAAAATGCTCAGAAAGAACAAAGAGGCACATTTCTTATTCCATTCGCTAGAACAAATTCAAACAAGTGCTTCTTCTTCCCTAGTACCATTAGAGAGTGGAATGGGTTACTTGAAACAGCCAGGGAAGCCAACGACTTAGCAGAGTTTAAGTCATTGATTAATATGCATGACGAGATTGACACATGAAATGCGTAGGACGTGATTATCTTATCTTTTTTAAAGTAACGTCTGTTACCTATAAGATATGAAGATTTAAGAAAACAACTTTGTTCTCGAGGTAAGTGTCATTGAAAATCCCAACACACCCAGATGGTTTGCTATCCATTTGACGTGATCTTTTGTATTCTTGATGTATGTAATTTTAAAATTCTCAGATCTTCCGCAAATTCATGAAATATATCTGGTCGTTTGTTGTTTTCTTCAAGGAACACAAAACATCGGAATTTTGTCCATAGTAATAGAACTGAACTTGCAGTAATTTATATTTAAAGCCAATTAATTCGACTCTAATGACTAATAATAGTTTTTGAGATAAACTTAATTTCAAAATCATTTTTCAGGATAAAATGGGCAAACTTGAATTATATATTATTGAACAAAGTTGTCTTCGGCACTCGGCAACATCAAACGTACGTTAAATAGCTCTTGAATTAAGCATTATGAAGTTTTTGAAAATGATTGTGGGTGCATGAAAAAGTGTGTTTTTTATAAAAATAAAGTTTTGGGATATATTATTTTAAGTGCTTATGAATTACCATGGTTTCATTGCAAATTAGACACACTTGTTTGTAGCAATTCAACTTTAATTTTTAACTCATATTCAAAACTTGAATTTTTTCAGTGTGGATTTTTAAAAATTATTCTTACAAAACATTTGGCGGGTCGGATGAAACTACTCCACGGGCCGGACTTGACCAGCGGCCGTAGTTTGCCTATCACTGATCTATCCAAAGATGTGGATTGTTTGGGCATTGCTAGGTATGGAACTTAAATTCCTAAGATTAAGATATTTTTATAAAGCAAAAATAAAAATGAATTTTTAATTTTTTTTTTTAAAGTTCTTTTTCAGTATAAAGATAAAAATGAGCTCATCTTAAAATTTAAATATAATTTTCTAGACTGGATTTTAAAAAATTATGACATCTCTGTGATACATATTGCCAACGTTTAAGTTATAACAATAAATGTGAGCTAATCTTACCTTCTGGAGCTGGAACAAAAAAAAAACATTGTTAAATATTTGAAAAAGTTCTTTTAAAGTTAATTACTAACAATACCTATTATATTAATGATTGGAATCATGTACTAATAATTTAATATTTGCAGATGCCATTCACAACAGCAGTAGAAAGAAGGGTAAAAATGCAACGGCGCCCAACCTGTGACCGTAGCTATGCATCAAGGATTGGCCTCTTTAGTCACACAAGAAATTGCAAAGGAAAAAGATCGTCTCTCGAGACTTAAAATGCCACAGAATTAAATATGTGGTTTCTCGCTAATAAAAAAAAATATCATTTTGATACATTTTTCAAAATGTGAATTTTAGTTTCATTAGCAGACAAGACTAGTTTCAAAACAATGACATAGAAGGTGAACCCTTGGCTAAAACCATAACAATATTCTCATGCTCTTCAAGTGCAATAATGAATCTACCTTTTTATTTCTTTTGTTATACATGTTTAGGCTGTTCCTATAGAACACAGGATTATTATATCCAAGCCCAAACAGGACAGCGGGGGGGATGGCGGCCGGCCGGCAGGGTTTGAACCTGGGACCATCGAGGCGAAAGTCCAGAGATCAATACTATCACACGACCAGACAGACATCCTTATTTCGGACTTGACTACCCTTTAACTTCAATGTATTTATTTGCACAAAGATTTGCCGAGAAAGTGGCGCCATAAAGGTAGGACTATAAAAAGTTCAGTACCAGTGAATCATTCCATACTCAATGAACCGAATTCTGTTCATTGCAAACCAGAACAGAGAAGACATGAGAATGTCAAATCAAGAATCTTTTATTCTCTCTTTTAAAAAAAATAGATATTGGTTTGCATTTGCGCGTGAAAAATTATAATAAAAAAGAGGTTATCCTAGATTAACTAATGTATGTAATTCAAAATAGTATTAAGAAGTTCTTTTTTCAATTTATTTATTAGGAATAAAAATATCACGTACCTAGAGCAGGGTAAATTGCATTGGTTATAGCTGTTACGTCTGAAAATGGAAATTAGAAATTGATACAGTTTCAGTCTATAATTGACATTTTATAAATACTTGTGAACAAAAATTATTTACATATAAATATAAGTAAGTGTGCTTGACAAATGGACGAACACAATGAAGTTTACACTTCTTTGGGGGGGGGGGGGGGGGCGGGGGAGGTGTCAGACACAGGTAAAAGCATAGGTGCATCAGGCACCTGTAAGAACATCGCTGTACCAGACACCTATAACAGATTGCCTGTATCATACACCTATAAGAGCAGGGCTGTATGAAACACCTGTAACAGATTGCCTGTATCAGACACCTATAAGAGCAGGGCTGTATGAGACACCTGTAACAGATTGCCTGTATCAGACACCTATAAGAGCAGGGCTGTACCAGAAATTTCTGAGAGATTGCTCCATCAGGCACCTGGAAGAACAACGCTGTACCAGACACCCGGAAGAGCATCGTTTGTATCAGAAACTTGTGAGATCATCGGTGTGTCAGACATCAATCAAAGATTTCTGTAATATTTTAGATCAGTCTGACCTAAGTTAGTGACTTTCATATCCTAGAGCTATCAGCAAGTTTAAAAACACAAACAAGACCAACATACGTCGCTGCTGCTTTTTAGTGGGTTAGTGAAAAATTGCACTGACTTCGATCTATTGGTAAACATCAGATCTACATATTTCAACTCAAAATGAAAGTCTTGCGTAAGCATGAATTATTCATTTAGTAATACGGTGTAGTGTCTACTTTAATTTCACCTATTTGTTTTAAAGTTAACTTATACTTTTTAAATTTGATTCGGTTCGGAGACTTTACAGCCTAAAGTATAAATACACACACACACATATATATATAACAGTGCTTTTTGTGTAAAAAAAAAGTATGTGTTGGTACTCAGTGATGGATTGCCTAACTTTTAACAACTAGTAAATTAATATTAATAATAATTAATTAATTAATTAATTAATAATTAATAATAATCGTTAAAATACAAGAAAAGTACTAATTTTTCCCAAAATTGAAAAAAAAACTGCAGGTACGCCGTACCGGTGCGTACCGTCACATAAAAAAGCACTTTTTTTAATATACATGTATATAAATATTATATATATAAGATTATATTTTTATATTGTATTTTTAATGAACTTACTGCACGAGTAGTTGGCAAGTCTGTCACCGGCCTGTACAAACAGAAGTCTCAAGTATACGTCTGTAACACAACTTTGATTTTTCAGAAATTGAAATGTGTCATTGAGCTCTCTGTGTATAAAAATGGACTTTTTTAATAGCAGTATTGTTGAAACAAAAGTTAAATATAAACAAGAAATACATCAAACATTTAATTCGGTCATTTCTTTAGTTTTCGGTGTTAGTCCCTCAGTGTTGATCTATTGAAAAGATTGGTTTCATTCCTAGAGATTTAGATCTCGATCTGTTTGATTAACAAACGTGCCATTAGCCTCTTCATCAATAATAACTATCTTTCATTCTAGTCATCTTTAGTATTCTTTATTCTTCTTTTCGATGTAGATGTCATATTATAGTCTGAACTTAAACATGATTGGTCACATATTTCACTATGATGTGGCTTTTAATTTAACTTTTTTTTTTTTTTTAGCAAACCATAAATGGAATTTAAGTAGTTTCAAACAAAATGCATATTTATTTAAACTTTATAGAAACTTTTTTTATTTATTATAAATCTTTGTCTTCGAGATATCAAACTATAGTCAATTTGATCAATGGTACTTACAGGCATTTCTGATCATTTGTAGCATTGCTGATTTCTAGTTCCATAAAGCTTCGCATGTATGTTTCCACCGCTGTTGTACAGTTGGTGTCTACCAGTAAAATACAAAAATACTTTTTAGAAAAAAAGGACATAATATACTTCGGATTGCCTCTAAGAAGAAGCGACATTTGGGTCATGACTTAGGAAGCGGGGTGGCTGAGCGCTTGTCTGTAATGGGTAATGACATTAGTTGGGGAAGAGTAAAGGCGGTTGGTTGTTGTGCTGGCCACATAACACCCTCGTTAACCGTGGACCCTATAGATCGCAAGCTCTGAAAAGGGAACTTTTTTATTTAGCAAATTTGCACTTTCTGTCATTACGTGTTAATTTTTATAACTAAAATTGTCAGTGTTGCCCACTGTCACAATCTCGTTTGACAGTAACACAGACTAAAAACGCAAAATGCGAAACTGTTATAATAAATGAAAAACTGTCATGGAATCCCCATATTGATGAAACTATCAAAAAATCAAGCAAAGCATTAGAATTTATTAAAGTAAATTTCTATAAATCAAATAAGAACATAAAACTAAAATGTTATTTAACCTTGGTTAGGCCAATAATAGAATATGCATCCTCTGTTTGGGACACAAACAGACACAAAATAGAGCAGTGAGATTCATAACAAACGAATATTCACATTTGACTTGAGTAACACTTTTAGTAAAATCACTAAATTTAGAAAGCCTTCAGGATAGAAGAATCAAAAGTAAAGTAGCAATTATACATAAAACACTGAACCATAATCTTCAAATAGAAGAACAAAATCTACTAAAATACTCAGAAAGACACAAAGATAAAGGCACATTCCTCGTTCCATATTAATCCATATGCTAGGACGAATTTGTACAAATTCTTCCCAAGTGCTATTAGAGCATGGAATGGGTTGCCTGAGCCAGCCAGAAAAACCAGTGACTTGGCAGAGTTTAAGTAATTGATTGACATGCATGACTAGATGCATGACGCGTAGGACGTAATCATCTTCTTTTTTGAAGTAACGTCTGTATTATATAAGATAAAATAAAAAGAAGATAAGACATTGAGTGTCATTTGTTCACCTTGGGTCAAGAAGGTCAAAGCACGAGACATCCTGAGTGGAAAGCAGAAGTGAGAATTGCTAAAGTAAAATTTAGTTTTTCTTTAGTACTTGGAGCAGTACGTATGATAAAAGTAACCTTTGTTACCCTCTGTGCTGCGGACATAATTATAACATCCGGATCACATAATTATAGTTATAGTTGTACTTATTGTGAGATATACTTATTCTAAAGGACTTATTATTGGATACCGCTGTAATGCGGATGTAACTGTACATTGTTATACTTTGGATTGTGTTTATAATTCTTGGACGTAATTATTTTTTATAACCAGTGATCTGTTACTGAAGCTTGAAGATTCAGCCTTTTAATATGTATTTTTCTCATTGAATAAACATTATTTTGCCTGCTGAAATTGGACTCAGGTGTAATATCTATATTTGTTACGTAACACATTTACATTTTACACATAGTCATGAGCCCAGAGGGTATTTTGGCGCCAGTGATTTAATTTTACGTAGGCCTATGTTTGGAAGTAGCTTGGTCAGAGCTAATTTTACCATCAAGGTTAAAGGCGGGGGATCGCTGTAAAAAAAATGAATTCTCTTCTTCATTCACAGTCAGTCAGTCAGTGCGACAGTAAGACGGTCTTACAGAAGGATATAAATGTAGCCACGTTCAACTGTCAACATCTATTTTAAGTAACGCCCTGCCTCCGATATTTTCCACCTCTATAAACCCGGTGACGCATCATTGCAATTACAGATCGATACCTTGTCTTTACATCGGCCTTGATACCTTCAACCAAACCTGTTCATGCATCCTGCTTATCTACCTTCCTCTCATTGGTTGTTTTAAAGTACAATTCTAAATGTTCTCCCTATAACCCCACTCTGATTCATTCAGTCAGCTGCTACCTGTGCTGTGGTCTCGTATTTCACTTCGCCAAGTTGATTAAAGCTGATTATTTAAATCCAGCAAAAGTCTATTTCAATCAAGCAAAAGTCTATTTCTGTCTAAAATTTCGATTTTTTTTTATTTTTATTTTGGTAGAGTCTACATTTTGAGCTATTTTAATAAGGAGCAATCCATGTTGTCATTATGTCCAGTTTTGGAGAATTTCACGGTAAACTAAATGTCAAGGACGCTAAGTTAAACTTTACTGTTACCAACTAAATAAAAACAAAATTGAGCTCTACTTTTTAAAAATATTAATGTGCACTAGTTTATATTCGTATCAAACCTTCTGTATTGCCTCTAGTAAGTTGTCCATCACTTTTTAAATAGGTTTAAAGTCATAGACAGAAAGTCGAATGCTTCCATTCACATCGAAGTTATAGTGTGCTACTAAAGGAAGAGAGAGGCGCGGTGGCTGAGCGGTAAAGCGCTTGACTTTTGAACCCGGGCACCGGGTTTCGAATCCTGATGAAGACTAACATTAGTTGGGGAAAAGTAAAGGCTGTTGGTCGTTGTATTGGCCACATGACACTCTCGTTAACCGTAGGCCACAGAAACAGAAGACCTTTACATCATCTGCCCTATAGACCACAAGGTCTGAAAGAGGAACTTTACTTTTACTACTTTACTAAAAGAAGAGCTTAGAACATTAAATTCGGCAGTGCTAAAATGTGTACAGAAATTTTCTGATACCTTCTCAAAAACAGCTCATCAATACTTCCTTGATATGGTGCACCCGATACACCGAAAATCTAGCTATTTATAGTTTCTCCGCCATCTATGAAAATCCAATAACGCATTTTTATCTTGGAATTCCCAAATACCAATAAGCAGATGAAAACAGACTTTTTGTGTATTTTTCTCTCCTATTGAAAGTCTGCGCTATGTCTTGAGGATATTAAGGAAAATTAGAACTTAACAGACCTTTTGTTTATCAACATCAGGATTGTCTAAATAATGACATATAAAACTTGAAATCATATTTTTTTAATGCGTCATAGTGTATGCTGAGAAAACATATCTAGGAAGAGAAATGAAAAAGAAAACATTGTCGTTTCTACTATCGAAGACCTCGACAAAAATACATGGACTTTGTAAATAGATATGAGTTTGTAATGATCACTGCAATAATCTAAAGATTAACATTTTTTAAAATTAAAACATCATAGAATATATACGTACCAGAAATTAAATATACCTAAACTAATTCTATTGAAATACAGGAAATGAATGGTCTATGACACTGTTTCCCAAACTCTTTCGTTAACGGGACACTTATTTTTAGAGAGTATAATTCACATGGTGGCCTACTAGTTAATTATTCCAGTAGTAGTAGCGGAACACGGTTTGGGAA
This sequence comes from Biomphalaria glabrata, assembly GCF_947242115.1. Classification (NCBI taxonomy): domain Eukaryota; kingdom Metazoa; phylum Mollusca; class Gastropoda; family Planorbidae; genus Biomphalaria; species Biomphalaria glabrata. The sequence continues at coordinate 17,540,963 of NC_074714.1, read as the reverse complement.
ACACTGGTCTGTGAAAACGAAATCAAGTCATAGTGCATGCTAAGATAATACATGCTAAGATAATTTAAACACGTCTATTTACAAGCATTCATATCTCTTGTCAACAATTACATTTAAAATGAGACTCTCCTCTCTCTCTCTCTCGCTCTATTACTCTTTTTTACTCTCTCGCTCTCTCTCTTTCTCATTCCCATTCTCTCTCTCCCCCCTCTCTAATTCTCCCTCTCTCTCGTTCCCTCTCTCTTTTTCACCCTCCCCCCTCTCTCTCTCTCTCTCTCGCTCTCCTTCTTTTTCACTCTCTCTCTCTTTCTCTCTCTCTCTCTCTCCCTCCCTCTCTAACTCACTCATTCACACACACACACTGCAAATGAAGAAGATAACGCTCTATTTACCAAGAAATTACCGCCCTTTGTACTCAGCCACAACCCAAGGGCAGCATATGTTACAATATTGATTCTAAAGAAAACGCACACCTACAAAATGTATGTAATATTTTCACTTGGAATGTCCAATATACTAAGCGGCTCTTATCAGGAAAACGCTGATAGCAAAGTGATGAGGACATCTAATACGTATTGACGTGGTCTGGCACAACGTACTTATGTTTTACAACATTCAAGGAACGGATTATCTCTTACTTCACATTTATTAGATATCACAGATCGATGTCAGTGTTAAAAATTAGATAATTCATACAAACCATATTCCACTGATATTATTTAACAACATAAAACAATCATAGAGTAGGCCTTCTATTAAACCGAAGGTGATTTTGTAACTGGAGGCAGTAACTCGAGGCTAAAATGTTAGGTTACGTTTACCTACACACTGCGTATTCTAGAATTGCTTTTGTATATAGCGCAACTTTCATGCTTATAGCATGCTCAATGCACTATCCAATATCTTTTGTGAACATACAGGTGTGTGTGTGTGTGGGGGGGTCATCTGGGAGACGGTTTCCGTGCTGTCCTTAGGTGCTCGCTCAAGTTGGGTGTCGAGCTCAAACCTCCATTGATAATAATTGATAGATAATGTTTTTTTGTTGTTTTATTTTCACTCAGCCACATATCCAACTTTGACCTTCAGTGAAATGACCTTTTTGTAACTCACCTCGCCCACGTCATCGAAGTGTAATTCAATCAACGTGTCGTGACTCAGACGTTGTTTCAAACGTCTTTCATCGATTTAACCAGAAGTCCATGCAAACATTTAACTACACATTGTTTTACTGCGACTCACTTATGCCGAGAGAGAAAGATTTGGTGAGCTCTAGAATCGTGACAATAAGTCCAAGAGAGAAAGGTTTGGTGAGCTCTAGAATCGTGACAATAAGATTAAATTCCCACCATATAGCAAAAAGAATAGTAATAATTGAAAAGCTTACGCTGTTAATGGGAGGCTACTGTTGAATTTACCTTACTATAACAACTCGATCCTAGCAGTACCAGTATCACTGAAAATAGTGGAATGATACATAGTCACCAACTGAGATCTCTTCCAAACTGAACGAATCTATTCAGTCAGTCTTGTACATAGACACCAACTTAGATCTCATCAAACTAGAACGAATCTGTTCAGTCAGTCTGGTACATAGACACCAACTTAGATCTCTTCAAAACAGAACGAATCTGTTCAGTCAGTCTGGTACATAGACACCAACTTAGATCTCTTCAAAACAGAACGAATCTGTTCAGTCAGTCTGGTACATAGACACCAACTTAGATCTCTTCAAAACAGAACGAATCTGTTCAGTCAGTCTTGTACATAGACACCAACTGAGATCTCTTCAAAACAGAACGAATCTGTTCAGTCAGTCTTGTACATAGACACCAACTTAGATCTCTTCAAAACAGAACGAATCTGTTCAGTCAGTCTTGTACATAGACACCAACTTAGATCTCTTCAAAACAGAACGAATCTGTTCAGTCAGTCTGGTACATAGACACCAACTTAGATCTCTTCAAAACAGAACGAATCTGTTCAGTCAGTCTGGTACATAGACACCAACTTAGATCTCTTCAAAACAGAACGAATCTGTTCAGTCTGGTACATAGACACCAACTTAGATCTCTTCAAAACAGAACGAATCTGTTCAGTCAGTCTTGTACATAGACACCAACTTAGATCTCTTCAAAACAGAACGAATCTGTTCAGTCAGTCTGGTACATAGACACCAACTTAGATCTCTTCAAAACAGAACGAATCTGTTCAGTCTGGTACATAGACACCAACTTAGATCTCTTCAAAACAGAACGAATCTGTTCAGTCAGTCTGGTACATAGACACCAACTTAGATCTCTTCAAAACAGAACGAATCTGTTCAGTCAGTCTTGTACATAGACACCAACTTAGATCTCTTCAAAACAGAACGAATCTGTTCAGTCAGTCTGGTACATAGACACCAACTGAGATTTCTTCAAAACTCAACGAATCTGTTCAGTCAGTCTGGTACATAGACACCAACATAGATCTCTTCAAAACAGAACGAATCTGTTCAGTCAGTCTGGTACATAGACACCAACTGAGATTTCTTCCAAACTCAACGAATCTGTTCAGTCAGTCTGGTACATAGACACCAACTTAGATCTCTTCAAAACAGAACGAATCTGTTCAGTCAGTCTGGTACATAGACACCAACTTAGATCTCTTCAAAACAGAACGAATCTGTTCAGTGAGGCTGGTACGTAGACACCAACTTAGATCTCTTCAAAACAGAACGAATCTGTTCAGTCAGTCTGGTACATAGACACCAACTTAGATCTCTTCAAAACAGAACGAATCTGTTCAGTCAGTCTGGTACATAGACACCAACTTAGATCTCTTCAAAACAGAACGAATCTGTTCAGTCAGTCTGGTACATAGACACCAACTTAGATCTCTTCAAAACTCAACGAATCTTTCCAGTCAGTCTGGTACATAGACACCAACTGAGATTTCTTCCAAACTCAACGAATCTGTTCAGTCTGGTACATAGACACCAACTTAGATCTCTTCAAAACAGAACGAATCTGTTCAGTCAGTCTGGTACATAGACACCAACTTAGATCTCTTCAAAACAGAACGAATCTGTTCAGTCTGGTACATAGACACCAACTTAGATCTCTTCAAAACAGAACGAATCTGTTCAGTCTGGTACATAGACACCAACTTAGATCTCTTCAAAACAGAACGAATCTGTTCAGTCAGTCTGGTACATAGACACCAACTGAGATTTCTTCCAAACTCAACGAATCTGTTCAGTCAGTCTGGTACATAGACACCAACATAGATCTCTTCAAAACAGAACGAATCTGTTCAGTCAGTCTGGTACATAGACACCAACTGAGATTTCTTCCAAACTCAACGAATCTGTTCAGTCAGTCTGGTACATAGACACCAACTTAGATCTCTTCAAAACAGAACGAATCTGTTCAGTCAGTCTGGTACATAGACACCAACTTAGATCTCTTCAAAACAAAACGAATCTGTTCAGTGAGGCTGGTACGTAGACACCAACTTAGATCTCTTCAAAACAGAACGAATCTGTTCAGTCAGTCTGGTACATAGACACCAACTTAGATCTCTTCAAAACAGAACGAATCTGTTCAGTCAGTCTGGTACATAGACACCAACTTAGATCTCTTCAAAACAGAACGAATCTGTTCAGTCAGTCTGGTACATAAACACCAACTTAGATCTCTTCAAAACAGAACGAATCTGTTCAGTCTGGTACATAGACACCAACTTAGATCTCTTCAAAACAGAACGAATCTGTTCAGTCAGTCTTGTACATAGACACCAACTTAGATCTCTTCAAAACAGAACGAATCTGTTCAGTCAGTCTTGTACATAGACACCAACTTAGATCTCTTCAAAACAGAACGAATCTGTTCAGTCAGTCTTGTACATAGACACCAACTTAGATCTCTTCAAAACAGAACGAATCTGTTCAGTCAGTCTGGTACATAGACACCAACTTAGATCTCTTCAAAACAGAACGAATCTGTTCAGTCAGTCTTGTACATAGACACCAACTTAGATCTCTTCAAAACAGAACGAATCTGTTCAGTCAGTCTGGTACATAGACACCAACTTAGATCTCTTCAAAACAGAACGAATCTGTTCAGTCTGGTACATAGACATTAAATTAGATCTCTTCAAAACAGAATGAATCTGTTCAGTCTGGTACATAGACACCAACTTAGATCTCTTCAAAACAGAATGAATCTGTTCAGTCTGGTACATAGACACCAACTTAGATCTCTTCAAAACAGAACGAATCTGTTCAGTCAGTCTTGTACATAGACACCAACTTAGATCTCTTCAAAACAGAACGAATCTGTTCAGTCTGGTACATAGACACCAACTTAGATCTCTTCAAAACAGAACGAATCTGTTCAGTCAGTCTGGTACATAGACACCAACTTAGATCTCTTCAAAACAGAACGAATCTGTTCAGTCAGTCTTGTACATAGACACCAACTTAGATCTCTTCAAAACAGAACGAATCTGTTCAGTCAGTGTGGTACATAGACACCAACTTAGATCTCTTCAAAACAGAACGAATCTGTTCAGTCAGTCTTGTAAATAGACACCAACTTAGATCTCTTCAAAACAGATCGAATCTGTTCAGTCAGTCTGGTACATAGACACCAACTTAGATCTCTTCAAAACAGAACGAATCTGTTCAGTCTGGTACATAGACACCAACTTAGATCTCTTCAAAACAGAACGAATCTGTTCAGTCAGTCTGGTACATAGACACCAACTTAGATCTCTTCAAAACAGAACGAATCTGTTCAGTCAGTCTGGTACATAGACACCAACTGAGATTTCTTCCAAACTCAACGAATCTGTTCAGTCAGTCTGGTACATAGACACCAACTTAAATCTCTTCAAAACAGAACGAATCTGTTCAGTCAGTCTGGTACATAGACACCAACTTAGATCTCTTCAAAACAGAACGAATCTGTTCAGTCTGGTACATAGACACCAACTTAGATCTCTTCAAAACAGAACGAATCTGTTCAGTCAGTCTGGTACATAGACACCAACTTAGATCTCTTCAAAACAGAACGAATCTGTTCAGTCAGTCTGGTACATAGACACCAACTGAGATTTCTTCCAAACTCAACGAATCTGTTCAGTCAGTCTGGTACATAGACACCAACTTAAATCTCTTCAAAACAGAACGAATCTGTTCAGTCAGTCTGGTACATAGACACCAACTGAGATTTCTTCCAAACTCAACGAATCTGTTCAGTCTGGTACATAGACACCAACTTAGATCTCTTCAAAACAGAACGAATCTGTTCAGTCAGTCTGGTACATAGACACCAACTTAGATCTCTTCAAAACAGAACGAATCTGTTCAGTCTGGTACATAGACACCAACTTAGATCTCTTCAAAACAGAACGAATCTGTTCAGTCTGGTACATAGACACCAACTTAGATCTCTTCAAAACAGAACGAATCTGTTCAGTCAGTCTGGTACATAGACACCAACTGAGATTTCTTCCAAACTCAACGAATCTGTTCAGTCAGTCTGGTACATAGACACCAACATAGATCTCTTCAAAACAGAACGAATCTGTTCAGTCAGTCTGGTACATAGACACCAACTGAGATTTCTTCCAAACTCAACGAATCTGTTCAGTCAGTCTGGTACATAGACACCAACTTAGATCTCTTCAAAACAGAACGAATCTGTTCAGTCAGTCTGGTACATAGACACCAACTTAGATCTCTTCAAAACAGAACGAATCTGTTCAGTGAGGCTGGTACGTAGACACCAACTTAGATCTCTTCAAAACAGAACGAATCTGTTCAGTCAGTCTGGTACATAGACACCAACTTAGATCTCTTCAAAACAGAAAGAATCTGTTCAGTCAGTCTGGTACATAGACACCAACTTAGATCTCTTCAAAACAGAACGAATCTGTTCAGTCAGTCTGGTACATAAACACCAACTTAGATCTCTTCAAAACAGAACGAATCTGTTCAGTCTGGTACATAGACACCAACTTAGATCTCTTCAAAACAGAACGAATCTGTTCAGTGAGGCTGGTACGTAGACACCAACTTAGATCTCTTCAAAACAGAACGAATCTGTTCAGTCAGTCTGGTACATAGACACCAACTTAGATCTCTTCAAAACAGAACGAATCTGTTCAGTCAGTCTGGTACATAGACACCAACTTAGATCTCTTCAAAACAGAACGAATCTGTTCAGTCAGTCTGGTACATAAACACCAACTTAGATCTCTTCAAAACAGAACGAATCTGTTCAGTCTGGTACATAGACACCAACTTAGATCTCTTCAAAACAGAACGAATCTGTTCAGTCAGTCTTGTACATAGACACCAACTTAGATCTCTTCAAAACAGAACGAATCTGTTCAGTCAGTCTTGTACATAGACACCAACTTAGATCTCTTCAAAACAGAACGAATCTGTTCAGTCAGTCTTGTACATAGACACCAACTTAGATCTCTTCAAAACAGAACGAATCTGTTCAGTCAGTCTGGTACATAGACACCAACTTAGATCTCTTCAAAACAGAACGAATCTGTTCAGTCAGTCTTGTACATAGACACCAACTTAGATCTCTTCAAAACAGAACGAATCTGTTCAGTCAGTCTGGTACATAGACACCAACTTAGATCTCTTCAAAACAGAACGAATCTGTTCAGTCTGGTACATAGACATTAACTTAGATCTCTTCAAAACAGAATGAATCTGTTCAGTCTGGTACATAGACACCAACTTAGATCTCTTCAAAACAGAACGAATCTGTTCAGTCTGGTACATAGACACCAACTTAGATCTCTTCAAAACAGAACGAATCTGTTCAGTCAGTCTTGTACATAGACACCAACTTAGATCTCTTCAAAACAGAACGAATCTGTTCAGTCTGGTACATAGACACCAACTTAGATCTCTTCAAAACAGAACGAATCTGTTCAGTCAGTCTGGTACATAGACACCAACTTAGATCTCTTCAAAACAGAACGAATCTGTTCAGTCAGTCTTGTACATAGACACCAACTTAGATCTCTTCAAAACAGAACGAATCTGTTCAGTCAGTGTGGTACATAGACACCAACTTAGATCTCTTCAAAACAGAACGAATCTGTTCAGTCAGTCTTGTACATAGACACCAACTTAGATCTCTTCAAAACAGATCGAATCTGTTCAGTCAGTCTGGTACATAGACACCAACTTAGATCTCTTCAAAACTCAACGAATCTTTTCAGTCAGTCTGGTACATAGACACCAACTGAGATTTCTTCCAAACTCAACGAATCTGTTCAGTCTGGTACATAGACACCAACTTAGATCTCTTCAAAACAGAACGAATCTGTTCAGTCAGTCTGGTACATAGACACCAACTTAGATCTCTTCAAAACAGAACGAATCTGTTCAGTCTGGTACATAGACACCAACTTAGATCTCTTCAAAACAGAACGAATCTGTTCAGTCTGGTACATAGACACCAACTTAGATCTCTTCAAAACAGAACGAATCTGTTCAGTCAGTCTGGTACATAGACACCAACTGAGATTTCTTCCAAACTCAACGAATCTGTTCAGTCAGTCTGGTACATAGACACCAACTTAAATCTCTTCAAAACAGAACGAATCTGTTCAGTCAGTCTGGTACATAGACACGAACTGAGATTTCTTCCAAACTCAACGAATCTGTTCAGTCAGTCTGGTACATAGACACCAACTTAGATCTCTTCAAAACAGAACGAATCTGTTCAGTCAGTCTGGTACATAGACACCAACTTAGATCTCTTCAAAACAGAACGAATCTGTTCAGTGAGGCTGGTACATAGACACCAACTTAGATCTCTTCAAAACAGAACGAATCTGTTCAGTCAGTCTTGTACATAGACACCAACTTAGATCTCTTCAAAACAGAACGAATCTGTTCAGTCAGTCTGGTACATAGACACCAACTTAGATCTCTTCAAAACAGAACGAATCTGTTCAGTCTGGTACATAGACACCAACTTAGATCTCTTCAAAACAGAACGAATCTGTTCAGTCTGGTACATAGACACCAACTTAGATCTCTTCAAAACAGAACGAATCTGTTCAGTCAGTCTTGTACATAGACACCAACTTAGATCTCTTCAAAACAGAACGAATCTGTTCAGTCAGTCTTGTACATAGACACCAACTTAGATCTCTTCAAAACAGAACGAATCTGTTCAGTCAGTCTTGCACATAGACACCAACTTAGATCTCTTCAAAACAGAACGAATCTGTTCAGTCAGTCTTGTACATAGACACCAGCTTAGATCTCTTCAAAACAGAACGAATCTGTTCAGTCTGGTACATAGACATTAACTTAGATCTCTTCAAAACAGAATGAATCTGTTCAGTCTGGTACATAGACACCAACTTAGATCTCTTCAAAACAGAATGAATCTGTTCAGTCTGGTACATAGACACCAACTTAGATCTCTTTAAAACAGAACGAATCTGTTCAGTCTGGTACATAGACACCAACTTAGATCTCTTCAAAACAGAACGAATCTGTTCAGTCAGTCTGGTACATAGACACCAACTTAGATCTCTTCAAAACAGAATGAATCTGTTCAGTCAGTCTGGTACATAGACACTAACTTAGATCTCTTCAAAACAGAACGAATCTGTTCAGTCTTGTACATAGACACCAACTTAGATCTCTTCAAAACAGAACGAATTTGTTCAGTCTGGTACATAGACACCAACTTAGATCTCTTCAAAACAGAACGAATCTGTTCAGTCAGTCTTGTACATAGACACCAACTTAGATCTCTTCAAAACAGAACGAATCTGTTCAGTCAGTCTGGTACATAGACACCAACTTAGATCTCTTCAAAACAGAACGAATCTGTTTAGTCAGTCTGGTACATAGACACCAACTTAGATCTCTTCAAAACAGAACGAATCTGTTCAGTCTGGTACATAGACACCAACTTAGATCTCTTCAAAACAGAACGAATCTGTTCAGTCAGTCTGGTACATAGACACCAACTTAGATCTCTTCAAAACAGAACGAATCTGTTCAGTCAGTCTGGTACATAGACACCAACTTAGATCTCTTCAAAACAGAACGAATCTGTTCAGTCAGTCTTGTACATAGACACCAACTTAGATCTCTTCAAAACAGAACGAATCTGTTCAGTCAGTCTGGTACATAGACACCAACTTAGATCTCTTCAAAACAGAACGAATCTGTTCAGTCAGTCTTGTACATAGACACCAACTTAGATCTCTTCAAAACAGAACGAATCTGTTCAGTCAGTCTGGTACATAGACACCAACTTAGATCTCTTCAAAACAGAACGAATCTGTTCAGTCAGTCTGGTACATAGACACCAACTTAGATCTCTTCAAAACAGAACGAATCTGTTCAGTCAGTCTGGTACATAGACACCAACTGAGATCTCTTCCAAACTCAACGAATCTGTTCAGTCAGTCTGGTACATAGACACCAACTTAGATCTCTTCAAAACAGAACGAATCTGTTCAGTCAGTCTGGTACATAGACACCAACTTAGATCTCTTCAAAACAGAACGAATCTGTTCAGTCAGTCTGGTACATAGACACCAACTTAGATCTCTTCAAAACAGAATGAATCTGTTCAGTCAGTCTGGTACATAGACACTAACTTAGATCTCTTCAAAACAGAACGAATCTGTTCAGTCTTGTACATAGACACCAACTTAGATCTCTTCAAAACAGAACGTATTTGTTCAGTCTGGTACATAGACACCAACTTAGATCTCTTCAAAACAGAACGAATCTGTTTAGTCAGTCTGGTACATAGACACCAACTTAGATCTCTTCAAAACAGAACGAATCTGTTCAGTCAGTCTTGTACATAGACACCAACTTAGATCTCTTCAAAACAGAACGAATCTGTTCAGTCTGGTACATAGACACCAACTTAGATCTCTTCAAAACAGAACGAATCTGTTCAGTCAGTCTGGTACATAGACACCAACTTAGATCTCTTCAAAACAGAACGAATCTGTTCAGTCAGTCTTGTACATAGACACCAACTTAGATCTCTTCAAAACAGAACGAATCTGTTCAGTCAGTCTGGTACATAGACACCAACTTAGATCTCTTCAAAACAGAACGAATCTGTTCAGTCAGTCTTGTACATAGACACCAACTTAGATCTCTTCAAAACAGAACGAATCTGTTCAGTCAGTCTGGTACATAGACACCAACTTAGATCTCTTCAAAACAGAACGAATCTGTTCAGTCAGTCTGGTACATAGACACCAACTTAGATCTCTTCAAAACAGAACGAATCTGTTCAGTCAGTCTGGTACATAGACACCAACTGAGATCTCTTCCAAACTCAACGAATCTGTTCAGTCAGTCTTGTACATAGACACCAACTTAGATCTCTTCAAAACAGAACGAATCTGTTCAGTCAGTCTGGTACATAGATGCCAACTTAGATCTCTTCTAAACTGAAAGAATCTGTTCAGTCAGGGGATATATATATATATATATCAATACTGTAAGATTTATTTCCCTTGTTCAATATCAAACTTAATTAATTACTACTTTTTAATTTATTAATTTGTTAACTTTTTAAATGATTCATGGTATGTTAATAACATTGAATAAGTGTACAAAGTTTCAACTTCATCCGAGAATGGGAAGTGGGAGAAATAACGAGGTCTACCAAACAGTTGATAAAAGCTTTGTAAAAATTAAATATAAAATCCGACTGAAGTGTATCGGCCACTGTATTAGTAATTGGGCTGTTACGATGTAGGCACATGCAAAGCTATAACTGACTTGGATTAAGTTTGAATGATCTTTTCTTTTCTAATACGGACCGACAAGGAAAAAAAACTAACTACGAAACGAAATTGAATTAAGAGGGATCTGACTTTATGTGACTTCGAATTATCTGGACTCCAATGTACTTCGGGGTATAGATTCTTACAAGCCACTGATACCAGTGGTCGAGAGGCTAAGTACGCTTGGACTTGGCTTGGCTACCTATGATGGGAGGTTCAAGGTTTGACACCCGACTCGAGCAGAGTTATATTTACTGAGCGCCCAAAGGCATCACGGAAAAACCTTCCAGATACCTCCCTCCCCCCGACTGAGATTGGACCAAAAGCGCTTTGAGCTTGCTTTAAACATGAAAGTAGTGCTATATAAAAGCTGTAATTATTATTTTGTTTTCTTCCTTTCCCATGAAAAAAAAAGTATCCATTCATGTTTTATTTGTGTAACATTTATAGTAAAAACTGGCAACAGAGCCAGAAAGGCAATTGATATATAGATTCTAGTTACACTTGTCTAGCCTAGTATTTTAAATATCTTACGGATTCTTTTTTCTTCGCCTTTTATTTCATTTATGTAATAAGTTATGTTAATACATTTTATAAACAATAAAAAAAATTCTAACCTGTCTGTTGAGAAGCACCATACTGAATATAACATGCTGTGGAGCATAAAATAAACGTTTAGTATCACAAACACATTTACATATTATAAATATTTTTTTAATTGTTAAACATAACTTATACATAACCTAATAAAATACAAAAACAAAATCTAATAAAATACTCAGATAGACGCAAAGATAAAAGCATATTCCTCGTTACATATGCTAGGACAAATTTGTACAAACGCTCCTTCTTCTCTAGTGCTATTAGAGCATGGAATGGGTTGCCTGAGCCAGCCAGAAAAACCATAGACTAAGTAGAATTTAAGTCACTAGTCGACCGGCGGCGTAGCATACGCGTTATTTTGCAGAGCCGGCCTTATACGTCCGCAGTGTGCCCCGCACTTTCATAGGACCCGCGCTAATTCTAGGTGTATAAATTATTAAATTAAACCATTTTATAACTTATAACAGATTTCCCGCGGCCTCCTGATTTACCAGAAGCTCCTGGAAATCTCCCTGAAATTGCAAAATATACGAAAAAGTCCTGGAAATCTGCAGAAATTATTAAAATCTTTTTGAAAACTCATACAAATCTCCTGAAATATATAGACAAAAATTGTCATTTTGGGGTGTCATTCAATATGGAAAACGCCAATCCTACGGGCGATAAATAAAAACGGCATTATGCATTAGCCATAATTGTGTAATCTGGTGAAAGAAGCTTTAGCGCCTCAAACTAATGAAGAATTACTTGAGGTCACCAATTCTCAAAGATAGACTGAAACATTTGGTAATTCTTGCTATTGAGCGTGTTCTATGTAGGAATCAGAATTATATGATATACTGTATGACTTTGCTACACGCAAGGCTCGTAAAGTAATTCTGTATGTAGTAAAGAATGAATAAAATGCATAGACGAATTTATTTTCTGATACAAACTCTTAAATTTCACTTATTATCTGCTTCCCTACCAAAACTTGACCCCGCGAAATCCGTTTCGCATTGGGCCCCACAATAGTTAAATCCGGCCCTGCTATTTAGTGATGAGTAGATTACTTGTTCTCTTTCCATGACTTCTTGGTCACAATGGTTAAGTCCGGCGCTGCTATTTAGTGTTTGTAAAATGTTTGTTTTGTAAAATATTTTACATGTTTCGGATGTTCCTTTAGAGTTAAAGATAGTTTACTTCTTAGTCCAAGCCTCACACAGGACGAAGGGGGGTGGGATCGGGCAGGGTTTGACAGTCCAGCGCGCAGCCATCCGTAGCGACGTGTGAATACTACTTGTTCTCCCTCCCCCCTCTTTTTTTTTTTTTGTCGCCTCTAAAATTACGTGGGGTAACTCTAGTCTTTCCGACTTGCAGAAATAAAACAGTGATCTTTCCATTATTTTGTGTCCAAACTCTTGAAAAATGAAGAGAATTATATATATAAATGTGTTAACATGCATGACTAGATTGACATAGGAACACGCGTAGGACATAATCATCTTCTTTTTTTGAAGTATCGTCTTTATTTTATAAGATTAAGATTAGATAAGAAGATAAAATACTCAGACAAATATAAATGCATATTTTTTATTCCATATACTAAGACAAAGTCATACAAATGCTCCTTCTTTCCTAGTGCTGTTATAGCATAAAATGGGTTGCCTGAATCAGCCTGGAAAGCCTACGATATGGCACAATTTAAGTTAGAGATTAAGATGCATGGCTAGATTTTCACAGGATCACGCGTAGAACTTAATCCTCTTCACTTACGAATCCACGTTTGCAACTAAGATAAGATACAGTGTGAGCGTTTTATGTTCCTTGACCTGGATCTAAAGCTATCTGGTTTGATTCAATTGAAATGCAGTCACGCATGAAGGTCGGAGCATACTTTTGGCTTTCCTATTTAGAATCACGAGACCTTTAAAGCGAAGACAGAATTAGGTCAGGAAATAACTAAAACTTTGTAAGTAAAGTTTATTTGGGTCACTTTAAAATGATGCTTAGTTTGGTCACTATCAGGCGAAAACATCTTTGCTGCCAAAGAAAGGAAAAAAGAATTTAAAATTATAGGGCTCCACCCTTTTTTTTCTTTCCGTTAGCATGTCATGTTTAGATGTTAGAAACTAAAAGCGCTTTTGAAATGATGCATAGTTTGTTCGATATTAAATGAAAACACTAGCAGTCCCTGCGGCAAGCACAGTCTCATCACTAGAATCTAATGTAAAAAAACACTCATCACTGTCCTCCTGGACACATTGCAGTTTCTTTTGATTACATTGAATACCGAAATGATTTCTTTGTTTACAAATATTACAGATTTTACCCCATGCAGGACATCCTGAGGGGGTGATGCATCAGATGTACCTGTCTCTAGTACCTTTAGCTGCAAGTCAGCAGCTTCACTAGCTTTGCAAGTCTTGGGCCGACAGTGTGCAAAAGCTGTGCTTTGGCCTACTCTTCATCTATAAATCTATATTATTTATTCTCTCTATAGTCCAATAGTTTAGCCAAATTTGCTTGAAAAGCTTGCAATCCTCACACCCTTTCTTCACATATAAAAGGAGGTGGAAAGTTAATTCTAGATTTAAAGTAATTGACTTTACTTAACCTATCCATTTTAGAACTTAAAGAAAGCTGCCACCTTGTTATATTATCAATTATGATTTAATTACAACACTTATGCTTAAGTTACAACTCCATTTTATGGACATTAACAAGAAGATGAAAGACTAACAGGAGACAGCAACACACAGTAGCTCCATAACAAATACACGTGAACAATAGAACAAGGGAGACCACAAGAAAACAAACAAAACAAACACACAACATACATAAACATAAAAACACGTATAAATGTAACGCTGTGGTCTCCCTTCACTCAATATACACTTTTGTATTTGAAAAACGAATGTTCTTTTTCTTTGTATTTAGTTTTGTTGTTGTTGACCAAGAAATGTATAAGGCCTCAATGCATTGAAGTTAGAATAGAAATTCTGAATTTAATCATGTTCCTGTATCTCTCTCTCTTCCTGTCTCTCTCTCCCTCCCCACCCTCTTATTTTCTACCTCTTTCTCTCTCTCTCCTCTCTCCCCAACTACCCTCCCTATCTCTCTCTCTCTCTCTCTCTCTCTCCGTCTCTTTCTCTCTCCCTCTCTCTCGAAGTAGCTCTCCTCTTCGTTTAACCCTTGAAAGCCCAGTCACAGCTGGGACTCCATGGCAAACGAATCAATACTTTAGTCTCCAAAAGTAAGTGATGAAAGCTTATCTGGTCTCTGATAATTACACACTGGGTAATATAAGTGTTAGAACGTCATGAATTATGGATATGAACTTATAGGGGTGAGCACACTGTGTCATAGTGACTCATAGATATTGTTGAAATGTAATATTATCGCTAGGTTAACCCTCTAACCACAGATCCTTGTTAAACATTGTTCATACGTTGATTACCGCAAAGTTAACCCTCTAACTACAGATCCTTCTTGGCTATTTTCATATGTTGTATGATGTTCGCAAAATTAACCCTTTAGCTACTGATCCTTGTTTCCAAACTCTCATTTTTGTTTTCCTTTGAAGAGCTAATGGTGGACATTTTAGAATGGGTCAGACTATGGGAACAGTAGTACAAATAAATATTAAAACAACTGACAAAAATGTTTTAACTAAAGAATTCTAACCAATCAAGTAATAATAATCCTTAAGTCAGATGAAACAACTGTATTTTTTAGTTCACATTTCCTTCGTTACCACTGCGTTGGATTATTTCAAGGAATCTAATAACATGAACTGCATTCGGTGAATGGGAATAGGACTTTGGATAACACTCTTCCGTTAGCACGATTCTGAGATAATAAATGTGTATGAATTATTGCTTCGCTACTTCCAAAATTAAACCAATGAATTCATGAAAATTTACAAAGGGGTTATTTTAAGTTATAAAGTAAATAGAGCTCTGGCAGAACACGGCTTTGTCTGTATCAGATGTGACAACATATATAGGTCGCAACTGGGCTTGCATGGACCATTTGAAATACTGCACTCATCCTTAACCTTCGGAATCGAATAAAATGCCTTATCTTCAATACTATAAAGTAGAATGTAAGGCGCATGTATGTATGTGCCGAATAGAAACCAAAACCATTTAACTAATCTTGATAAAACTTTGCACACATGTTCCTTGAGTGCTAACTGGAACCGTAACGTATGTATGGTAGCCCTGAAACAAAATTAAGACCCTCAAAAAAAAAAAAAGTTGATCAGCTCTATGAAAGCCTTAGTATTTTATAGATCTAGGCCATGTTTACCATGTCTACATGATGAGACAAGACGGAAAGGTCACGCATGCGCAGAGATGAAAATCTGTAGTTCTAAATTAGCCCTAATTCAAGAAAACATAATTTTTTACTTTTACACATGAACATACAAATTAGTGTCTATTCATTTCATTATTTAATGAAAATTAACCTTCAAATTTGAGTTTACAAAAACATTTTTTTAACATAAAATCGTTCGCTCTAAATGTAAATAGCTTTAAACGTCTTGACATACTTTTCCGTAACTTGCGGCACCATTACATGCGCCGCGTAGTGATACAAATGAAATGAACGTCAGAGGTCATAATATCGCTCATTATAAATGCATATTATTAAATTAATAAACTACTTACATAATACAATTTACTTTCCAATGTGTTTTTTAAAGCATTTAAGCCTACAACTACCGATTCGGTTTTAATTTTAAGTCCATTTTTCAATTTACTTTTTTCTTTAAGATTTACTTATGCGCATTTACACCTCTTAGCAACATAGCTACATATATTTAAAAAAAAATGTCATTCATTATGTCGTCCTAGCGTGCGTGTAGCTAGATCTAGGTCAACACAAGCCATTTACTAGGCTCAAAGTGTTTAGTTACTGACTACTATCGCATTCAAGTTTTTTTTAATTTTCTAGATCTATATCTACATGAAATTAAACTAACAATGTTATATTAACAGTTACATTCACGCGTTCGCTTTAATTATAAAACATATTTGACATCTTGATATTGTGCACTTCAAAATACCAATGTTTTCATTCAATAATTGGATCTAGATATCTAGGTCGAATAGTTATTTTTAGCTCCATTTCTGATATTTTTATAATCTTGAATTCGTGCATTCGCTTTACTTATTACATTATTATTTTCTTTAATTGTTTTAAATGCACTTTATCAGTAACTATTTCAGTGATTGCAAATTAAGACCCGCGCGCCGCGGGTTATTTATAAATGTAATTTTTGTTTCGGTTATAGATTTTAAAATATTAACAAAAAACGTCAAAAAAACAACAACAACAAAAGAGCATAAACTTATATATACTACTCTAGACTACACATGGAGACTTTTTAACACTACAAAAAAATGTGAAAATTTTGTAGAAAGTTGGATAAAGGCGTTGTTTTGTAAAGTAGTTACATGCAGTACATTTGTTTTGTTTTTCAACCCTATGTAACATATAATTTAATTTTTAGATCTAGATCTAGTACTTGAATATCAAATATAAGAGTATTCTCTTCTCATAATTATCATTTTGCAATTTTTAGATACATAATCAAGAAAGATCTAGGTAATCAATCTATTTAAATGTAGATAAGATGATTTAAATCAATATGAATTATTTCGATTTAGGATTTTTGAAACATTATCTCAATGAAAACAAACAGGAAATGGCTTTGTTTCATATATTTGCGTGAATATCCGAGAAATGATTTTGCATTATTTCTAGACTTTGAAAACTAAAGATCATTACTTTTCTATGAAAAAAGAGTTTATGTACATAAAAATCTATATATAGATAGATCTGTGAATAGATCAATGGTGGATAAGAATTTATTTCCGGTTTCCAGTCTAGTATAATATATGTCTATGGTAAAGAGCTTCAACTAATCACTAGTATGAGTGCTCTTTCTTTCCTAATGCTATTAGAGAACGGGTTGTTCCTTCAGTCAGGTAAAACTAATGACTTGCCAATGTTTTAGTCTCTAATTAGCAGTTACGTCTTCATTAATACAAAGAAATGTAAAAATCTTCTAGTTTTATTGAAAGTCTGTAATTTGTAAGATATAGCATTGAAGAAAATTCAATGTTATTGATACTTTTTTCCAGAGCTTCAACACCAAATCTCATTACTGAATACTGAATGTTTGATACATTACTCTTCAAAGAATTATCAACCAAATACATGCCATGCAAAATGAAAACCTGCATACATTTTACCTAATCATACATCTGTAAGTAAAACAGAGCTACAGAAGAACTAAAAAAAATGCTATTGTACACCCTACTCGTAACGATAGTCATCTTAAAATTCAATTGCTTTTTTTTAAAAAGCTATCATTTTGAAATGTCTATCCAAATTATTTTGAATGTATTTTTTTTCTCCTCAAGCTGAGCACGCAGTATACTAAAATCTTTCGTCACTTTTTTTCTTAATTAGAAGTTGAAACAAAGTTAAAAAAATAAAAAGAGGTTAAATACAAAATTAAAACGTACCAAATGTAACGAGCAAGATTACCCTGTACATCTTTGGATCTAAGTCTCTATTCAAAGGTCGCAGCGACAATCCTAGAGTGTTTGCGGAAAAGTTTATTACCACTGACACGCCTAGATCTAGAGCGTCTGTGTCCTTACATTACCCAGAGTTCATAGACTGGAAAGTGCGCTCTAGCGAGTCGAACGAGTCCCAAGATCTAGCGCTGGGCTGGCTAGTCATGAAGTGAGGGGGTGTGTCTGGTGAGGGACGGGAAGGGAAGGGAGGGGGGACTATTCTTTACCTTTTCATTTATTTACTTACAAACAGTTCTCAGAAAATCTTTTTTTTTAATTAAACTACCTCTGAGTAGATCATATGCAAATATATGTGTGTGTGTGCGCGTGTGTGTGTGAAGCCCGAGATCACGACGCGTAATTTCGTAACAGATTTTAATATGAATCAGATCAATGCCGACCAAGTGTTTGAATAAGACCATTTAAATCTTGTTTGGCTTGATTTCTTGGAAGGCATGCTCCTTCCTTCACTGACCTAGTTCAAGAGCTTGACTCAGTCCTGCTTCGTAGATTGCATTAACACAGAATTGATTTGTAGCGTCCATTGTTTTTCTTAATGAAATATTAGTTGACTTATTGGTTTTATTGATTTTCCTATTGAACATAACACTGGTGCTTTGGTCAAGTGATCGGTTGATTATCAAAACAAAAGACGGTTTAAATAGTTGTGCAGTTCGGGTGTTTAAATAACAAATGTATTGATTCTTGAGTCACGTGATAGATGATTTGATACTTGTATGGTTTGACAAAATAAACGTAAAATCTAGATGTGTGTATAAAGAGATGACTTCTCATAGTTCATACACTAAGCTCGTGAATATTGCTGAGCTGATTTTCTGCACTTCCCCTATCATGTATTTTTAATCACATATTCATGTGCTGGGAAGACAGCATCAAAGAATGGAAGGGCCATTCATTGAATGGAATTCTATCCTAGGCAAAGGACAGAGGGGAATGGAGAAAGACGGTCAGCAGATCTTCTGTGGTGCCCCAACGGTTCAACAGACTAAGGTAGGGTGGGCAAATTACGGGCCGCGGGCCACATACGGCCCGCCGGAGCGCTTCATGCGGCCCGCGAACACCTACAGAAATCAGGTGTACAAATATATAAGAAATAAATAATTATAAATGTCTATATAAATTGTTGAGACTTCTGACTCTTATCACTTATGATCAAGACGCTAAAGAAACATTTTCCCTACAAGTCATTCTAAAAAGTTTAAATTAAACGAAGATTATTCTTATTTCAAAACATTCAGTCAAAGACACAAACTCAGGCCAATATCTATTCAATACTATGAAGAACTGTGTTGACGGTTGGAAGATGTTAGCGATTGGTTGTGAATGATGCAAGATAGGTGCTATTGTCGTCGGCGGTGAAAGTTCGGACAGGCGACTCCAGAACGTGAGAGTGAAAAGAAGTGTTATTGTAGTGAGTTAGATTGTGTTTCAAATACTATTTAAGTCTATATATATACTACATTTATCTTATTTCATATTACGTTGATTTTGTCTATATTATTTTAAAAAAATTATATTTATTATTGGTCACAAAGAAGTTAAGACATTTAGTTGTCTACCAGTAGCTCGGTGCTATAAGTCAACGACCGTCCACAACAATATGTATGTCTTAGAAACGGACATTTATCTTTTTCCCAGCATATGTAAATCAACATTCAAGTCTGGGTGAGTCTTGAAGTTTCTCATTTTTCAACATCATCCCTCTCTGCAGGTAGGCCTACTCGAACCCAGTTCCTTGAATCATGATTCTTGTGTTTTTGGTTCTGGCCACTCAGTCGTGATGTTCCGTGTATTGTTTGTTTGTTTGTTTGTTGTATTCTAAGTCATGCAAATATCATCTCGGTCTCAACAATACTTGAAAGTTATTTCACTGTTCCAGCCAAGTGCTGAAGTACTGGAACGAATGCTGTTGTTGTTCTGCCTGGGAAAGCAGAAAGTGGAAATGTGTCTCTTGTAGCAAGTAGGACGTGACCAGGTGGCAGCGCACTCGAGTGGAAACAAGAGTTTCCGAGTTTACCTTCGATTTATAAATACCTAGCTTTACCCTCCAGCTACGCCCATTGATTGGTTCTTATGCTAGATATTAGTTATAGTAGCTGTCCGCCTTTGAAAAAAAACAACTTTTAAAGAATGTGCAGCATTTTAACGTTCCCTAGACATTCATTAGGCCCGTAACTTCTAGCATCTGTTACGTTGAATTGGAAAGGTTCGCTTTGACCCGCCCCCCTGCACCACACACACACATAAACAAATAATTATGGCCCCTGAATTCTACTATCATTTATCTCTCTCCGCCCTTCCCTCCCCCTACCAAAAAAAAGTCTCTCTCTCTCTCTCTGTCTCTCTGTCTCTCTCTGTCTCTCTCTCTGCTTTTAGTGTAAATAAATAGATAGAAATATATGTTTATATAGAGAAATACAAATAATCTCCACTCGACAAAGTCTCCCGAATTAAGAGTATTAAACCACTATATCATATCAGTGTGTAAGCTGCAAACATTATGACATACACACCTTCTCGAAAGGCCGCTCGCTTTCTTAGTATATATACATGCATGTTTTTGCGTGTCTGGGCCTGCAAACTTTCAAATATAATTATTTACATTTCTTTGCTATGGTAACAGAGACACTGAAGTAACTAGACAACCTTGTGAATAATGTATCGCATGGCAATGTATAAATAGAAACAGATGTTTTTCTTTACATTTGATTTAGTTCTGATTATGAAGGTCCAATTGTGCAAGGCTGTGAAAAATAAAAATAGTCGTTCGATATGGCAGGGACTGTAACGATTGAATGCATGTTTCATTTGCTCAATGGTCTTAGTGAGTGATGTCCCCTTTGAGAACTAACGATCCATAAGGAAAATATAGAACACATCATTCTGAGTTCAATATTAAACGAGAATATCCTGCAGTCAACGGATGCTCAATCTGCTGGCCATTTCATAGATAGAGGTATGTTATAAAGGAAATAAGAGAATGAAAAAGGATTGAATCGACCAGTAACACTCCTGGGCAGGGCCGGTTTTAAGAGGACAGGTGGGGCTAGTGCTTCGGAGGTTTCTAGAAAAAAGGCCACCACAAAAGTGAAAACGAGTCAATTTTTAGACAGGTCAGCATCTTTGCCTGTTTTTTTTTATAACATTTTTTTTGGCATTTTTACTGAATACTATAAATCTTGCAGTTGGCAACATTCTCATGGATAAGAGGTGTCCGCTTGGAGCGTGCTCGTATTATACAAAATCAGCTCCGGATTTACGACAGTTCGTAAACCCCAAAAATATACATTCGTTTAAACCAGTGGTTCCCAAACTTTTTTATCTCGTAGACCCCTTGCCATGTTTTCTGCTTTTCGGTAGACCCCCTGCCAGTGGCGTAGCAAGGTACCCGCGGGCCCAGGTTCAAGAACATCTTGGTGGGCCCCCCTCCAGCCAATCAGACAAATTTGGTGTGTGACAAAAATTAGTAATCTAAATGCAAAGACATTCCAATGTAAAGATCGTACCTTTTTAAAAAAATAAGTTAGTCGAATGGATGGTTTTGAGGTCATACGATGAGAATGTATGGGCATTGGCATCATAATGGTTTCAAAATCAACCACCACAAGAAAACAAAGAAACAAACAAACTTCGAATGGATGGTTTTGAGGTCATACGATGAGAATTTATGGGCATTGGCATCATATTGGTTTCAAAATCAACCACCGCAAGAAAACAAAGAAACAAACAAGCTTCGAATGGATGGTTTTGAGGTCATACGATGAGAATGTATGGGCATTGGCATCGTATTGGTTTCAAAATCAACCACCGCTGGAATCCACTATCGGAATAATTTAAATAGGCACTCGCTGAACCTCCAAGAAAACATTTAACATCTATATTTCATTTAGTATGGGGATCCAACCCAGGACTTGTGTGACAGGCTCGAGCTAAATGGGAGATGGCATAAACACGGCTTGGTGTTGGACCGAATCGATGTTGGAAATCAAGTGCCAGTGCTTCTTGTGACTGAATTAGAGACAGAATTATAAGCGCACATTCTTAAAAGCACGGGATAAAACGATATTATTCATTAATATCTATTCGTTTTAAGACACATTAGGAAGTAATATGTAAGCATGTAGTTTAAATATTGGACTATTAGTGTTAAGTTAAATTTTAATTTAGGTGCTGGCCAGATGTATACGACGTAACCACTGCCTGCTACATAAGTAAATATCACACAATTACTGCGATGACTATAGGACGTAACCACTGCCTGCTACACTAGTAAATATCACACCAGTACTGCGAGGACTATAGGACGTAACCACTGCCTGCTACACAAGTAAATATCACACTAGTACTCCAAGTTCAAGAACATCTTGATGAGCTCCTCTCCAGCCAATAAGACAAATTTAGTGTGTGACAAAAAATGTGTAAACTAAATGTAAAGACATTCCACTGTAAAGATCGTACCTTTTTCTTAAAAAAAAAAGTAATTATGTCATAACGTTTGATTCAGTTAGAACTGCATATAAGTAATAGTGTCTTAAAATTCAATGTTTGTACAACTTCTTAACAGAGTTAAACTACTTAAAAGTGTTTCAAATAAATAAACAAATGTTCTTCCTAAGTTCTAATGTGGGCTTGAGGCATGGGCGTAATGAGCTCTTTCGCGCCATGGTTGCTACGCCACTGCCCCCTGCTTAACTTATATTGCATTTTTGCAAATTCATCAACTCCATTTTTTTAAAACTAATTTCTAACTGTAGTGAGTGTAAGAATGAAAAATAGAGATTCATTTTTTTTTATTCATAAAATTCAAATTTAAACCAATTAAAATAAAAATTAATATTTTTTACTGGAATCACCAAAACACACTGGAAATGTCTTTTTGCACGTCTATTCTCCGTTGCTATGGATATTATGTTTCATATAGGAATTTGTTGTTCTATGATGTAATCATCCAACATTAAAAATTAATTAATCAATTAATTAATTTGCCTTATGTATCATTGTAAAATTTTTGGCAAAGCGCAGTTTCTCGTGTATTTCTTGGTCTTTCACGTGTGGCTCAAATATTGGAAATACAGAACTGTTTTCACTAACAGTAGAAGGGGCGAAGGTGAGCTACTGGCACCTAAGCCAGTAACTTTGAGCAGGAAGGGCTCATTAGCTTTGACTTGCTGCCCACCTAGCAGAAGGAAAACTGAATTCAAACCTATGCTGCGTGCAACTTTACCCAAACACTGGAAACGTTTCGTGGGTCAACCCTGTTAAAAATAAGGAGCCGGCAACCATTAACCAGTTTGAAGCACACAGCATTACATTCTGTCAGAGCCTGTGACACCGCTGATCCAAAACACTGAATGTATGTCGTTTACAAAGAATTACATAAGAAGCCTTTAATTTTATAACTCATACCACCAATGTGCCATTGATTTGTATTGTTGCTTAAAGAAATTGTTTTAATAATATCAGATGTAGATTTGTGTAAAACAGTTTTTAAAACTACTGATAACGGCTGATAAAGTCAATGTTTTACCTATGGTGTTTTCCGGTTTTTGCTATAAGTAAAGAGATATTGTAAGTCGCCTACAAACCATCATCTTCTCTATATGATGTCGAAGAAGGATTTTGTGGGTCTAATCAGAACTTTATCTTTGAGTGTTCGAAAGTTTTTCAAACCTTTATCTATTTTGTCAGGGTGGCATCGTCTCAAACGATCCTCCAGAGTAATTGGTTTCATATCGTCATAAAACCGCTTATTTGACAAGGAAAGAATGAATCCCAATTTTAAATAATCAACGCTGTTTAACATTAGTTACATGTAGACAAAATTAAGCTAGTGAAATAAGTATTGAAATTAAATGCTACAATTTTTCGTTTGAATAGCATGATACATATTTAAAGGATTAACTAAGGTACAAATCATAGATTAGTTTAGTAAATAATTACATTAGTGGGATGTGAAAATTAAAGTCGCAACATGATTAAATGAAATTTATTATCGTAGACCCCCGTAGACATCTCATAGACCCCCAATTTATTTTTTCACTTTCGTAGACCCCTTGGAAGTCTTCGTAGACCCCTGGGGGTCTATATAGACCACTTTGGGAATCACTGGTTTAAACCAAAGTGTGCATATATATATATAAGCTTAAAAAAAAGTGTAAGTGCATGCATAAAAATCCTGCCCCAGGGCTTTCACTTAATTAAATCCGACTCTGCTCTTGAATCTTGTAGGAATTTAATATCAACACTGGCCCCAAAAAGAAAAAATTAAGTATCACTGCAATGAAGCCGATGGAACCTGTAATTAATTCACTTATTTGTAGTTTTTTATTGGTTCATGTATTTTCTACGCCAATACTTTGGAAAGTAAAGTTTCAATTTGATCCGTATGTGGTAGAAAGAACATCTACATTTTTTTTTACCAGACAAACAAACATATTGAGTAGATATAAGCTTTGTAATAATAAAAAATCAATGACTCATTCAGATTTGAACCTATTCTTTGACATTGCCTATAAGCATTCATTCCATTCGACCAAAAATGTAACAATTTGAAAAAAAACAATATTTCGAAGTTAGGGCTATAGTGAAATATATAAACTTTGTAGAAACTAACGTATCTGTCAGGGGGCTTAGTGACTTTAATTCCCACCTCCAGCCCTGTGAGACCAAGTTTCGAACTGAGCATCACAAGAAATTAACAGCCAACCACTGCCCGTTTTGTCATCCGTCACATCCGTCACACATGCTAGATCTGCTTGTTTCGCCGTGATGCTTAAGATTCTTTAGAAAATAATCAACAATTTGATTTTCATTAATTCTGCTCGGATGTGTGCAAGTTTTACTTGACAATCTACTTCCTGAGAAAGAAATCGATCTTTTCATCTTCGTTCTGCCAGCTGCCTCTAGAGATGCAGTGAAATCAATAGTTCGTTTTTCTAGAGTAGGGGACAAGATAATAGGAGTTCATCAGGTGTGGACATTATTCCAAAGTTTACCTGCTTCAATATTGCTTCAATATTTGTGTAATTTTTTGTTATCTGATAAAGATTCTCTTCATGTTAGTTATTCGGCTTTTTTAAAAAATTGATTTCCATGGTTCGAGATGGTTTTGATTATTCTGAGAGTGTTGATTTTGATTGCTTTGATGGTTCTGATAATGTTGATTTTTAAGGTTGTTGGTGTTTTTTTTGTTTCTGGGAGTGTGAATTTTGATGGCTCTGATGGTTTTGATGGTTTGGTAGTGTTGATTTTTATGATTGTGGTAGCGTTAATTTTAATGAGTGTTGGTGGTTTTGATGTTAATTTTGATAGTTATTTATGTTTTTGAGGGTTCAATTCTCTCTAATATCATGAGAGAGAGAGAGAGAGAGAGAAAGGGGTAGTTAGTTAGATAGATAGATCGATAGATAGACAGACAGACAGATAGATAGATAGATAGATAGATAGATAGATAGATAGATAGATAGATAGATAGATAGATAGATAGATAGATAGATGGATAGATAGATGGATGGATGGATGGATGGATGGATGGATGGATGGATAGATAGATAGATAGATAGATAGATAGATAGATAGATAGATAGATAGATAGATAGCTTGATAGATAGATAGATAGATAGATAGATAGATAGATAGATAGATAGATAGATAGATAGATAGATAGATATTATTTTTTATTAATTGGAGCTTTTCCTGTAGCTTTGTACATTGAAGTTTTACTTTAAGTCGAGTGATGTGTCTTGTTTAGTGTCACATGTAGTGCTTTATAGTGGCACTTTAAGTTGCTCAAAGAGTGTTTTAAGAACTGGCAAAAGTTGTCACACATGTGACGAAATATGTAAGATCATAGATAATTGTCACGTGTAAAGCCGCTTTTTGTGTCACATGCAGTGTCAAACAAAGCGACACTTGTGATGTCTTTGTAGTGTCAACTGTTGTGTCACAATTAGTGCCACATGCATTGTTATATCTTATGTCAAATGTGTTAACATTTTATCATATAATTTTTAAGACATACTATTATATTAGCCTAAATAGGAATGGCATCGCGATATCATATTATATATATATATATGTATAAAGTGAGGAGCGGTGGCTGAGATGTCAAGCGCTTGGTGAAGACTGGGATTTTAAATTTCTTAATCTTTGGGAGCCTCTGAGTCCACCCAGCTCTAATGGGTACCTGGCATTAGTTAACCTCGTTAACTTTGGGCCAACAGAAACAGATGACCTTTACATCATCTGCCCTACAAATCGCAAGGTCTGAAAGGGGAACTTTACTTTATATTTTGTCTCTGTGTGTGTTTATGTTTGTGCGTATTAGTGTGAGTTCGTGTGTGTGTGTGTGTTTTAAATTATTCGTGTGTTCCTACCAATTTAAAGATTATTTCCCCCTTTCAGATGATGTAAAGGTCATCTGATTCTGTGGCCAGCACAATGACCAACCGCCTTTACTTTTCACCAACTAATGTCAGGTACCCATTAGAGCTGGGTGGACTCAGAGGAGCCCAAAGATCCCGAAAATAAAAATCCCATTCTCCTCCAGGATTCGAACCCGGGACCAACGGTTCAGAAGTCAAGCACTTTACCGCTCGGCCACCGCACCTCCAATTTAAAGATTGTTACATCCTAAATCATCCTGCAATGTGGCGTACAGGTTTGAAACATGTACCAACGACACGACAGTCCTTAGTGCATTCTCCTCGACGAGGCAGACATCATTTAGAAAGATTCACCAAGACATGTGCCCATATGCATTGCCTCGATATTGAAGCCAATTTTTAAAACGGATTTTAGTTATCAAGTTTGTAAAGATATGGTCCCTTAAGCTTGAGTATGACGTGTGACCATCTTAAAGTCCCCAATTGTCTTACTTACACCATATTTGGTATAAGATACAAGAATAGAATACCTTCGTAACTCAAGTTAAGGTCTATAATTTTTACTTGGACTAGATCCCATTATTTAAAAAAAAAACAAGAACCAGGTAAGTACAGAAAAAAAAAAAAAATACCCAGACAGACACAAAGATAGAGGCACATTTCTTATCCTTATGCTAGAACAAATTCTTACAAATGTTCTTTCTTCCCTAATGGCATCAGAGAATGGAATGGGCTACTTGAATCATCCAGGAAAACCAACGACTTAGCAGCGTTTAAGTTATTGATTAACATGCATGACTAGGTTGACATATGAAATGCGTAAGACGTAATTATCTTCTTTTTTGAAGTAACGTCTGTAATATATAAGATAAGATAAGAAGAGGAACGAAGCATTTGAATTCAAGCAAAGAAATGTTTATATTTTTATTTTTATTTCGATATACATTAACACTAAACCACCACATACAAACATTACATTGACAAAAAATATTTTCATAAATCTATGAGAACAATAACTGCATGGCACATCACCTACTTTACAATTTTCTAAAACTATAATTACACTGCATTTCCATGGTAACAAAAACATAATAAAAAGGTTCTAGAAAAGGTCATTGTTTTGTCAGAGCTTGGTTAATGTTTGGTCGTAGTATTGTTTTGCTACTGTTGGGTTATTCTGAATAGAGCTGTGTTTTTAAAAGAAAATCATTGCTCCCGTTTAAAGCCTGCATTACATGATGTGATTATTGAAATGTAGACCGAATCTATGCATGTCTGTGAACAGTGAAGGAATAACGTTTCTCCATTCATTAACAAGTAGATAGTTGTTGAAATAACAAGTACAATGATAGTTGTTGAAATAACAAGTACAAAGATAGTTGCTGAAATAACAAGTACAATGATAGTTGTTGAAATAACAAGTACAAAGATAGTTGTTGAAATAACAAGTACAATGATAGTTGTTGAAATAACAAGTACAAAGATAGTTGCTGAAATAACAAGTACAAAGATAGTTGTTGAAATAACAAGTACAAAGATAGTTGTTGAAATAACAAGTACAAAGATAGTTGCTGAAATAACAAGTACAAAGATAGTTGTTGAAATAACAAGTACAAAGATAGTTGTTGAAATAACAAGTACAAAGATAGTTGTTGAAATAACAAGTACAAAGATAGTTGCTGAAATAACAAGTACAAAGATAGTTGTTGAAATAACAAGTACAATGATAGTTGTTGAAATAACAAGTACAAAGTTAGTTGCTGAAATAACAAGTACAATGATAGTTGTTGAAATAACAAGTACAAAGATAGTTGCTGAAATAACAAGTACAAAGATAGTTGCTGAAATAACAAGTACAAAGATAGTTGCTGAAATAACAAGTACAAAGATAGTTGCTGAAATAACAAGTACAAAGATAGTTGTTGAAATAACAAGTACAAAGATAGTTGCTGAAATAACAAGTACAATGATAGTTGTTGAAATAACAAGTACAAAGATAGTTGTTGAAATAACAAGTACAAAGATAGTTGCTGAAATAACAAGTACAAAGATAGTTGCTGAAATAACAAGTACAAAGATAGTTGCTGAAATAACAAGTACAATGATAGTTGCTGAAATAACAAGTACACACAATAGGGAAAAAGTACCAAGCAATTTAAACTATTGAGTGAACATTATACAGTAATTTTCAAGTTTGATTGTAGAATATTGTAACGAGATTGGACTCCACACCAGATTCTTTCATAAATAAAAGGATAACCACAGACCTATATATATATATATATTATATCTAGACTGGAAAACGTAAACAAATTCATATTCTCGATTGATCAACTCACAGACCTATATATATAGATATATATGGATGGCTGCCTGGTCGTGCGGTTTGCGCGCTGGACTGTCGTTCGGATTTATCGACGGTCGAGGGTTCAAACCCTGCCCGCTCCCATTCCCCGTCGTCCTGCGGGAGGTTTGGACTAGGAAGTAAACTATCTTCAACTCTGAAGGAACATCCGAAACATGTAAAACATTTTACAAACAAACATTTTGTATTAATCACAGAACTATATATTCTTGCAAATTCATTAAATAAAGCTATTTCCTGAGTTTCCATTAAGATAATGTTTCAAGGTTCTAGATCGAAATAATTCATGTCTATTGATTTTAGTTATCTTATGTACATTTAAATAGACTGATTTTGTTTTTATGTATCTAAATATCACAAAATAATAATTATGAGACGAGAGTGCTCTTATTTTCGATGTTTAATAACTAGATCTAGATCTAAACATTAAATTATATGTTACATAGGAGAGGGTTAAAAAAACAACTTTACTTCTTATAATTACTTTACAAAACAACGCCTTGTTTCATCTTTTTAAAAAGTTTTTTCACAACATTTTTGTAATGTTAAAAGATTTACATGTCCAGTCTAGATATCTAATATGTATAGGTCAGTGAGGATAACTTATTTATAACTCTACTTCTTTTTTACAATAAACCGACGTGATACTAAAGTTACTAGAGTTCCATATACTCCATATAGAAACCTGCGTAGAGCCAAGGCAGTGCTACCAAAAACACCACCCGAAGTTCATATCTTGCCAGTGACATGCTGTCCCACCCTTCTAGATGTTTTGCCCTAAATACAACACAAGAGGCATGGCTACAATTGGCGACTTTTTGCACTGACAGGTGTCGACAAAAATATATCCCCCAGGCCGTAAAGGAATGTGTATCACTGATATAAACAATACGCAAAATATTTCTTTTATTGTTAGCATGTAGCAATTTTGAATAAAAGATTTCTTTTAGCAACAAAAACAAAACTCTATACATGTAGTGATCTACGAAAACTGATTTTATTAAATGAAGACAAGGGTACAACAATCAATCTACATCTTTATATGCTGTACAAATGGAAAAGTAATATTTTTTAAAAAAAGATCAATAATGATTATGCGTCGTTCATGGTCCCAGGTCTTGTGTCCACTCCAGCACACCATACATTCGTTTCATTGACTTTTTATTGCATGATGGACAATCGATTTGTTGAACTGGTCCGCGATTAGTGCAGCTTGCTGACAAGGATGGTTGCTATGGCTACCAAGAGATAGTTGGCCGTGGCAGTCTTGAGGGCGAGACTTTCTGTGGATGATAAAGACAGGAAGAAGAAGTAGACATCTAAAATGTGTACACACAGGTCAACAGGTGCGTATCAAAGTTCCATGTTAGTAACTTTTTTTTTATATAGCCAAAAGAGTTGTGAGTCGGACTGAAACTATTTTGGATGAGAGAGAGAGAACGATAAGAAAAGGAGAGAGAGAGAGAGAACGATAAGAAAAGGAGAGAGAGAGAGAGATAATAAATATAATGTTCTTGCTTTCTCTTTATTTTGTAACTCAGTGTTTCTCAACAATTTACTAAAGATACCCCCCTCCCTTTCCAAGATGAAAAAATGTTCGCTCGCCCTCCTCTAGTGATCTACATGGACTGTGAGGGTGGTTGTAAGCTTCTTCATAAGTTACAGAATCAAGGAGCCAAGAGTTGTCTGACTTCAGACATGCATTTGAATGGCGTCTACAACGCAATCTTCAATCCAATAATTTTGTAAAAAGTCACATAATAAAGTTTTATGGTAGTTTCACGTCGGACTCTTAAATGTGATGACCATTCGACGTGCATAGATCTACATTTATGCAATGAGCCTGTTGTCGTAAGATGATCTTCAAATCGAATCAAAATGTTGTGTACCAGGTGACCACAGGTCTGTCACGAAAAAAAAAAGTGAAAAGAACAGTAGTAGCATCCTGTAAATTTGACCATTCGGACGTGCTGTCAGAGTCGCAAAAAATGTCCCAAACAGAAAACGTTATGAGTGATTTAGTTGATGTCTTGTAGAGACTTCTAGCAAAAGAAAATGAAAATGTTATTAGGAAGTCTTACTTAGGAGATAAAACAACTCTCATGTTTACAAAGCTGTCACTGTGACACATTTTGAACACGTTAATGCTCCTACTTTCCATGATCAAGTTGAAACTTAGTACAATTATTTATTGTCGAAGACAACACATGAATCACTAAAAAAATAATTTACCAAACAGCTAATTAAATAGTGGTAATTAATTTATTTTGTTTGATATAAAAAGGGAAAAACTTTTTATAGTATTGTATATATGGCTGTCAATGTGGAGTTCTTGCATGTTTTATTTAATTTTTCTAAACATTGTTCTGACTTTATAAAGATTTTATATAATAGCGCAAATAAGAAACAAGACCCTCCTTGCGCTCACATTTCGCTCTAGCTAGGGGACACGCTCTAAAAGATTGAGAAACGCTGTTGCCAACTGTATCTAGTGAATGTATGGATTCACCGTCTTCATCGTTGATAATTAATGATGACTCTATTTAATGGAAAATTCCCAGTGTGTCAACTGAACGCAAAATGCGTCGATATGATAGTTGAAGAATGTCAATATGACTGCAGTGATGGAACATGACAACGTATTTTGTATTAAACAAATACAAGTGTTCTTTGTTCTTTTATACTTTGCATGTTGAAATAAACGTGCGCACTCTTTGAATCGCGAACAAATTGCATTTCGAAATATGCTCATAACATGAATTTGTTAGCTAAGTGTTCAGGAGATTTGCTATTGATTGCCCCTACTAAATGAGTGTCAAAAAAATAGACATGGCAAGCAGGAAAATGAATGTATTTGTTATTTGATACATCGGGGCAGTTAAGGCCTTGACTTGTCAATTAAATCCGCTGAATCCCTTTCTAACCATCTATTCCGAAACTCCTTTATCCTAATACCTTTAGTATTGACAACTAAAATATTAAAAGTATAAAATGTTCAGTAGAGATTTGTAAAAAAAAAAAAAAGAAATTATTGGAGGAAGAAAGGGGAATATTATTTATATGCAATGGGTGCCCACCCATCGCGGTCTGGTCGGTAACGAGGAGCCGACTTTTTAGCTAAATCTTTCTCCCTTCTGGCACCTGATCCTGATGTACCACACTCCTACGTAGGTGTTCCATCTCTAGTCTTTGAGAGAGAAATGACATTTGGGTTAGATAGCTGGGACACGTCAGATGAGGGCAGAGAATTATGGAGGCAGATTCAAAAAGACTAGACCGGAAGGATGCAGGGTGGCAAGTAAAGTGAAAAGACCAGGCCGTTTCCCCCAAAAAAAAAATGTTATCTAAGGGGAAGAAACAAAAAAAAATTCACTGTCATATCTCTCAATACTGCAAGGTTTAACTCCCTTTTTCTATTTGAAATAAAAACAATTAATTGCCGCTTAACTATTTACCTATTTGGTTTATTGTTTGATTCATTCATTTGTTGTCATCGACTATGTACACAAATTTCAACTAGATCCGAGAATGGGAAATGGGAGAAAAAAATGTATAATATTATTACCAAACAGACAGAACAGACGGAGTGAGTTAGTATAAGGTTTGTACTGAGTAATATAGATTCTAGTCTCTGAATCTTAATTATGCACAGCGCGCAGACGTTTCGAGGGGTCGCATTAAACCTCGTCATGGGACGGATATGGCCCACTGGCCAAAGGTTGAGCATTACATCTAATTAACATTGGATTGTTATGAGTAAGAAACTTACCACAGTTTTCAAGGTTCATTCTTGACTTTTCATCTCTGGTCATTTTGTCCACCTATAGAGTAAGAAAACTTTAATGTCAATTTTGTCAACTTCAAATAATCAAATAACTTGCACCAATGGTTTAAAGATGCCCGTTGTCTTTCAAAGTAGCGTTGAAGAAATACAAAATACCCCAGAAACGGAAAACATGAAGGTAGAAACAAAGGGAAAACTACCAGAAGGTAGAAACAAAGGGAAAACTACCAGAAGGTAGAAACAAAGGGAAAACTACCAG
Organism: Biomphalaria glabrata; assembly: GCF_947242115.1. Lineage (NCBI taxonomy): Eukaryota > Metazoa > Mollusca > Gastropoda > Planorbidae > Biomphalaria > Biomphalaria glabrata. The sequence continues at coordinate 17,508,169 of NC_074714.1, read as the reverse complement.
AAGGTAGAAACAAAGGGAAAACTACCAGAAGGTAGAAACAAAGGGAAAACTACCAGAAGGTAGAAACAAAGGGAAAACTACCAGAAGGTAGAAACAAAGGGGAAATTATCATAGCTTAGAACGTGGTGGCTGAGTAGTAAACGGCTTGGCTTTCTAAACGATGGGTCTCTGGTTCCAATCTCGGCGTGGGATTTTCATTGTCGAGATGTTTAGGGCGCCCTGAGTCCACCCAACTGTTAGGCTTGTTGTGGGGTTTGCGCTTTGAACTCTCGTTCGATGCTCTCGATTAATCCGTGTTTGAATCTTGCCCGCTGCCATTCCCCGACGTCCTGCGGGAGTTTTGAGCTGGGATGTAATTATCTTGAAATCTGAAGGAACATCCGAACCATGATAATCAAAAACAAACTCTAATTATACCTGACATTATTTTTGGAAAATAAAGACTGTTGGTAGTTGTGCTGGCCACATGACACCCTCGTTAACTTCTGCCTTAGAAACTGAAATGAACTTAGCATCACATCATCTGCTGGGCTGCTGTATAGATCGCAATGTCTAAAAGGTTATTTATTTTTTTTACAATAGTAGTATTAGTAATAATAATAAAGAAACACAATACCTCTTCTCTTTCTGAGCCACACGATGAAATTTGTAGTAAGCAATTTCTGAATGTGTTCAGATGTCTGGAAGTGCAAAATAAACAAATTTATGAGACACAATTAGTGCACCACTAGTGAAATTTAAAACCATTTGTGTGTGGTGAATTGATGTTTATACTGAGAATAGTTCAATAACAATAAAAATATTTTGTTGAAAAATATAGCATCATATTTCTCTTTAAAAAAAAATTGTCTTTTAAGAATTATTTTTTTTTATATACCATGAAAGCACAAACTTTTTTTTTGGAAACTAGTGATGAAATAACGAAATAAAAATGATAGTTATTTTATTTCATTGTCTCAACTAGCAAGCTACTCTAAAACATAACTACATCAGGATAATTCTACATTGCTTCTTGAGAAATTGTAAGCTATTTCTTCAGGAGCATTTTTTGTTATATTTTAGACTTTTTAAATTGTATTAACAAAAATGTTAACAATTTTTACAATATCCTATTAGCTTGTTCACGGTTTCAACATTGAAGTTTATAATTGGACACTGAGTGGACAGGATCTCGAAAACGGCCCTGAGGATTTTCCTATAAATTTTGACACTTTATGTATTTTTTTAGGAGAAGAATTGCTAGACAATTGGCCACACAGAGAAGACTCTGGTTTGACAGTTATAATTTTTCAAAATATAATAATCTTAAAATTAAATTTGGTCTGAAGATCTATACCTTGAACACGGCAGTGGAAATTCCCACATATACTCACAAAGGAGTTATACAAACAATTAGATTTCGGAAGCATTTTACGCACCGTCGTATGTATATAATAATTTTCAAAACACATCAGTAGCATATCACTAACTAGAATGTTCTATACCATATCTCTAAAATTCCAGTATTCTAGTATACACTTCTGTGTTTTAATGTTACAAAGTCTGGATCTATATCACAAAACTAGAATTTAAATAGTCTGAGTAGATTTATACATGGCCGTAACCAGGATTTTTTTTCTGGGGGTGGGGGGATTGGGGAGGGGTAAAAAATTTTCCTTTTTTATCTGTCATTCATGAGTTATTGAGAGCAACTTTATCGCTGTTACAAAAAGAGCAACTTTATCGCTGTTACAAAAAGAGCAACTTTATCGCTGTTACAAAAAGAGCAACTTTATCGCTGTTACAAAAAGAGCAGCTTTATCGCTGTTACAAAAAGAGCAGCTTTATCGCTGTTACAAAAAGAGCAACTTTATCGCTGTTACAAAAAGAGCAACTTTATCGCTGTTACAAAAAGAGCAACTTTATCGCTGTTACAAAAAGAGCAGCTTTATCGCTGTTACAAAAAGAGCAGCTTTATCGCTGTTACAAAAAGAGCAGCTTTATCGCTGTTACAAAAAGAGCAACTTTATCGCTGTTACAAAAAGAGCAGCTTTATCGCTGTTACAAAAAGAGCAGCTTTATCGCTGTTACAAAAAGAGCAGCTTTATCGCTGTTACAAAAAGAGCAGCTTTATCGCTGTTACAAATGTCATCAGGCTCATGAAGAATTGTCTTTTTAAAAAAATTATTTTACTTGTCAGATATGACTTTTCCCACCAATAAAATAGACCTACTATAATACAATGATCTGATGAAGACAACTATTTATTTAAGTAAACATAAATTCTAGCTGTAAGAGAAATCAAGGAACGAGAACTACAACGACAAGCTATAACAAGAAATATCAAGGATCTAAATCAACTATACAGTTCAAACAATCTTCACATTACGCCAGTCTCCGTAAGAAATAAAGAAATTAAACGGTACACTAGTTTTAAACATGTTTGCAATTTAGAAAAACATCTTCTATTGATACTAAATAGAACCTGTATTATAACACAGAGAAACATCGTTTAGAAATACTACGTGATAGGCTCATGGAGACCTAATGTTTTACCAAAATTATATGACATTTCTTACAGAGAACTTAATTATATATATATATAACAATGAACAGCTACATTTACTTACTGACAAATTACTGTCTCGTTTCTGTCTTTGTTCATTGTATCTGCAACTACGATGTTGTCAACGTATGACTGCCTACACGTTTTCACTTTGCTGTTACAATCTGAAAAAAATTGAAAGACATAAAGAGCAAGACATGTTTGAAGTGTGTCTCATCTATTACTAAGAAAGCTGAGAAGAAAGACTTTTTGAAAGACATTCTTATTTTTCTTTCTTTTCAATATCGCTTAACTAGGTCAGCTTCCCACATTTAGACACAATGTACTAGAGTTTACTAGACTATAATTGATTCCCTTAAATGATTGATATATGTGTTGTCATCGACTATGGTTAATTGTACAAAGTTTTAACTTGATCCTAGAATGGTAACTTGGGAAGTGTGAGAAATACCGTGTAAAATATTCCACCCAGACCCAGATAGACATTATGATTTTAATGTTGATATGAGTGATATGGTGTATTTTTAAATATGAGTCATTTTGAACATCAATTTATGTATACATATTTTCAAATTGGCTAACAATGTTTGTTATAACAATGTTGTTTGTAAGATGAAAAGGTTAGGTTTTACATCTCTGTATGAAAATGTATTTACTGACGCACTATTATTAATACACATACAATTTAATTTCAATAATAGATTAGCAAATGTACACTTAACATAACTCTTTAAGATTGAGACATATACCCTGTTATTGTCTTCCCTTGTATTTATACCCTCTCTAAAATTAACTTGGCCATAGACTGGAAGAAATCAGAATCTTCCACTAGCCCTGCTTATCTTTAACTTCCGTGGCTATTTCCAGTTCGACTAGAAACTTAATGTTCTTTCACGAAATGTAAACTCATTGAAGAAGGTTCTATCCAAGGCAAAGAATACATTACATAAAAAAATTGTTGACAAATCTTGTGTGGTGCCCCAACTGACTAAGGGATGTATGAAGGTGTGAGGTGAAACTATTTGTTTATAGTTTATACAATTAAAACAAAAGATTAAAAATAATTCCGTCACACTAATATGTATGTAATGTTCACCTACCTTCACTACTGTATGTCCTGCCTAAAGACAATGAGAAATAGAATGTGTTGAATGTCATAACTATACACTATACACATTTGGTTATTGCTATTGCCTTAGTTATAGTACAAACAGTATAATAGATAAATTAGGTATTAACAATGGTGTGTATTTCATCGAATGTATGACATTTATTAAACTACTTTCAAAAATATATTTAAAATCTTCTTTTTGACATAAAACGCGAATTAAAAAATAATATTATATTTGATTCGTTAATCATTGTAGACTTCATATCTAATAATGTTTATCAATATATATTTATTCTTTTAATGATAAAGATAAAGGCACATTCCTCGTCCTATATGCTAGGACAAATTTGTACAAATGCTCCTTCTTCCCTAGTGCTATTAGAGCATGGAATGGGTTGCCTGAGCTAGCCAGGAAAACCAGTGACTTGGCAGAATTTAATTCATTGGTTAATATGCATGACTAAATGCATGACGCGTATGACGTAATCATCTTTTTTTTTGAAGTAACGTCTGTATTATATAAGATAAGAAGATAAGATGTTCCTTCAGAATTGAAGATTATTACATTCTAGCCCAACCCTCGCTCGGGACGGCGCGAGATTGCAGTGAGCAGGATTTGGCCCTAAATCATTGACACGACAGTCCAGAGCGCATACCGCACGACCATAATTCAGCAGCCATAATGGTGTTAATAAACTAATAATGATTTCCTTTTTATTTTACACAATTTTGCCACACTATGGATAAACGTCTAAGAGACTCAATTTTATTATGACACAGAAAAGAAGGAAATTGGTTTTCACAATACGTTACTGTCGATGAACTCTTGCAATTAAACACATAATATAATAATGAAAGTGTAAATACAATACTAAAGAATAGACAACTAAGATATCAAAATCTGCATACCGTTTGGAGGATTTCCAAGTTCTGAAATGTAAAACAATATCTTTTATTTCTTTCATGTCAATTAACCAATGTTTAAATATAAAAAATACATTACAAATTTATTATTTTAATCCGAACAGACACACAGACTTAAGTTCTTAAACTTTCCATTTTATACAAAATAATAATCACAATAGAAAGAGCTTTAACCGTGTGGTAACTTCTATAAAATAGATTTCTTCCTAGACATTGTCTTGTCTCCCTTTAGTGTTTGTAGTCCAGCCAAGAAATATTACAATTACCTAAGACCCAAGTGACGGCACTGCTCGTGATAAATAAATGTCATTATCCAGAAAGATTACGAAATCAAAAGGAAGACTATGATAAAGTGTATGTTGATGAATTGGAAGCAAATTTACGACAAGATATTCAGCTTTGTCTTCATCAGGCCTCGCACTTTGCAACAGAACTATTTCTACGTTCGCTTATACACACTGTCTAATAGCCAGATAGAGAAGCTTCTGTACAGTATTTAGTAAGTACTTATTAAGTTGAAATTGTTAGCCAAATCATCTAGAAATGCTATTGACTTCATACATTTTACAATAATTATCTTCACTTTTGTTTTCGAGAATGTTAACTAATTTTGTTTTATTTGAATAATTAGTATCGATCATCATCATAATGAAACTCTATCTGATCTGAGTGAGGGCTAGAGAGGTTGAAGCCTCTCTTGCAAAAGCCCTGGAAAGAAGCCATGCTGTTTGGCGTAGTGCATATATGCCACCATAGTAGTGACCATACAGGTCGAGGATTTGTGGTTTCTGTCCTGACCTGTCGAAAACGGAGATAAGCAAGTCTGGGGCAGCCAAAATAAATACGGTATCCTCTTCTTCCGGGGGCACCGTGAGTGGAAGTTTGGCCACAGCCATGAGAAATATGAGCCTGTCCTGCAAATGCAATGTACTATAAATTATAATAGCTTGCTCAGTCCTGGACAGCCTCCACCACGGGGAAGCGCGATCAGGGCGCCTCATGTGCCCCTAGACTCCGCGAGATTCCCAACATTCAAACCACTTTTCCAATTCAACTAGTATCAATAACAATATTATATATTTATGGGACGTGATGGCGTTGTATTTCTGAGCCGAGGCGACACGAGTTCTAGCCCTGATCACTTGGTGAACGGTGAACTCAAAAATGTCTGAAACGCTCAACTCTCATAGGGACCTAAAATTGGTCATTATGCTTTCCACGTTGCTCCTTTGTTAACCACCCGTCATAGAAATAGAAGAGCTTTACATCAACTGAGTCAAGTATCGCAAGGGGAACTTTCTTACTGTATTTTTGGGAGGGCGAGTAATACTGATTGGTGAAATGAAATATGAATCACACTAGAGCAAGTTATGTTATCAGTAGGGAGATATTGATCTACCTGACAGTTCAAATGTATATCAAGTGGAGTTGTTGTTTTTTTCAATTTAATAATATTTGATTTGATTTGTTGATTTGAGGCACATCGGCACAATTTAGGCCATGTCGTGCCTGCAGTCCCCCAAGGACTACTCTCTCTCTAAATAACAAGGGCCAGATTCTATACAGTAATATAATTAAAATTAAGGTCTATTCACAGTTAAAATAGTAAAGGTAGTAAAAATTTAAATATTTGGTAAAAATCTAATGTAAATAGTGCATGTTCACAAATTCAGAAATCAGATCTTCGTAGATAGCCCCACTTCCCGAATAAAGCCCAGTACCTTCCCAGGGTCGACATTATTAAATAGTGTTTTTAGATTAGTGGCTCTAAAATGTTTCGCCCTGACATCCTGGTATCTGGGGCAATCAACGAGGATATGTTCCACGGTGAGGCGAGAGTCACAGTACTCGCAAAGTGGGGGCTCCTCTCTCTTCAGTACAAAAGAGTGCGTGATGTAGGTGTGGCCAATCCTAAGTCTGGACATGGTTGTGCTACCACGCCTTGTCAGACCCTTAGATGTGGGCCGCCACCTGACATCCGCCACAATCTGCCTGAGTTTACTGTGAGTCTCAGCCTCCCATCGGTTCTGCCACTCTCTATAGGTGGCAGAGGCAATACTTTGTCTCAGGTCCGAGTAGGGAATTTGGGTTCCTGACACCGCATGATTTAGGGCTCTCTTTGCTTCTCTGTCTGCGGCTTCGTTTCCCTCAATGCCAACATGGGAGGGGACCCAGATGAAGGTGACATCCCTACGGTCGGCTGTTATTAGGTCCAACAGCTTCAGGCTCTTATGTACCAATGGGATGTCAGTCTTCATCCGCCCCAAAGCTTGCAATGCAGATTTGGAGTCGGAGCAGATTATAAATTTACTCCTTTCTGATGCTTTTACGGCCATAAGTGCAAGCAATATTGCGTGCAATTCGGCCGTAAAGATGGAGCAGCCATCGGGGAGTCTACGGGAGATTGTTTTGTTCCGAAAGGAGCAGGCACACGCGACCTTTCCCTCCATTTTGGATCCGTCTGTGTAGATGGTGCCACAATCTCCGTAGCTCTCCTGCAGTTCCCTAAAGTGGACTTGTAGTATGCTTGGGTCTGTATTTTCTTTTTTGGAATTAAGGAGGGATAAATTTAATTTAGGTTTATTCATTAGCCAAGGAGGATTCTGAGGGGTTTCTATTTTAGAGATTTGGTCAATGGGTGGGGTTAAATTTTGGATGGGTTCTCTCATTCGAAGGCCCAACGGCTGTATGACGTTAGGCCTTCGATTGTATAATTCTACCTCTGTGGGGTTAAATATGGAGTCAAAAGCAGGGTTCGTGGGGTTGGATTTTAGCTTGACTATATACTGCATTGCAAGCTTTTTCATTCTTATATCCATGGGGAGTTCTCCAGCCTCCACATGGAGACTTGGGATAGGTGATGTACGAAACGCGCCGAGACAGAGACGCAGGGCAGCATTTTGTATTGGTTCCAGTATTTTTAGGTACGACTTCCTTGCTGCTTTATATATTATGGATCCGTAGTCTAGCTTGGATCGAATTAGACTCCGATAGAGCAGCAGCAAGGTATCTCTGTCAGCTCCCCAGTCCGTATGGCTGAGTACTCTTAGTATGTTTAATGACTTTTGGCATTTCTTCTTAAGTTCCTTAATGTGGGGGAGAAAATTAAATTTGGAATCTAAGGTAAGGCCTAAAAATTTTGTAGTTTTCACGACAGGGATCTTCTTTTTGTGTATAAATAGTTCAGGGTCTGGGTGGAGCCCCCTTAGATTACAAAAATGCATACTAACTGTTTTGGAGTCAGAGAATTTGAAACCATTATAGTTTGCCCAACCCTGAATTTTGTTTAAACATAACTGTAATTTCCTTTCTAAGGTGTTCATGTTTTTCCCATAAGTAAGAATGACAAAGTCATCAACATACAAAGAGCACTCTATGCCAGGGGACAGCGCATTTATGATGCTATTTATTTTAATGTTGAACAGGGTGACTGACAGAATGCTGCCCTGGGGTACACCCATTTCCTGGTCATGAGTGTCAGAAGCGGAGTTGCACACTCGGACCTGAAATTTTCGATCTTTCAGGAATTCCTCCACAAAACGGGGGAGGTGTCCCTTAAGCCCCATAAGCGCCAGGTCACGTAGAATGCCATGTTTCCAGGTTGTGTCATAGGCCTTTTCTATATCGAAGAATACAGCTACTAGATGTTCTCTTCTGAGTAATGCATTTCTAATATAAGCTTCCAGCCTTACCAGGTGGTCAGTTGTTGTCCGCCCCTGCCGGAATCCGCACTGGTAGTTTGAGATCACTTTATTCCTTTCCAGGTACCAGACCAGCCTACTGTTAATCATTCTTTCCATGGTTTTGCAGATGCAGCTTGTTAGTGCTATTGGTCGATAGTTAGCTGGGTCAGAGCCGTCTCTTCCCGGTTTAGGTATCGGTATAACTGTGGCTTTCCTCCAGCTGTTTGGGAAAGCGCCTGTTTGCCACACACAGTTATAGACCCCTAGCAGGACTGCCAATGAGGGTTCGGGAAGGTGCTTGAGGAACTGGTAATGGATTTCGTCTTCTCCAGGCGCTGTGTCATGTGACTTGTCCAGCGATTCCCTCAGTTCCTCAAGCGAGAACGGTTTGTTGTAGTCTTCATTGTTCTCTGACCTGAAGTCAATGGGGTGTCTTTCCTCCCTGGTTTTGACTTTTTGGAACTCTGGTGTGTAGTGTGCAGTGGATGATTTTTCTGCTATTGAGGATGCAAGGCAGTCAGCTATTTCTCTGGGGGACGTGACAGTTCGTCCTTGGTTTTTCAAATGCCCTATTGCATTTGATTCTTTCCCTTTGATTCGCCTTACTGCCTTCCAAACCGCTCTAGCAGAAGTTTTGGCATCCAGACTGCTGACAAAACTTCTCCAGGAATTCCTTTTGGCTGACCGTATGGTTTGTCTAGCCTTTGCTCTAGCTATCCTGAATAGCTTTAGGTTTTCCTGGGAAGGATTCTTTATAAATGCAGCCAGTCGTTTTTTCCTATCACCAATAGCACTTTTGCAAGCTGTATCAAACCATGGTTTGCTATGCCGTTTTGGATTTGCAGAGGTTAGGGGTACAACTTTCCTGGCTATACTTAGTAGCTTGCTAGCAAAGGTATCAGCTGGGTTCTGTTCATGGAGGATATTTTCTGTGATATCCTCAGAGCATCTTTTTTGGAATTGTTCCCAATCAGCCTTATTCAGTTTCCACCGCTGAGGTCGTCCCAATGAAGGGAGATTGTTAGTAATGATGATTGGGAAGTGATCACTTCCCCGTAGATCATTGCTAACTGACCATTTAAAATCGTCCAGAAGTCCGGGGACGCATACGGTGAGGTCAATGCATGTGAATGATCCAGTTCCTGGGTGCAAGTAGGTCGGTGATGCATCGTTAAGTATGCATAAATCATGTTGGAGGAAGATATCCTCCAGCATACGACCTCTTGTGTCGGTATTGTTGGATCCCCACATGGTGTTATGGGCATTGAAATCCCCAAGGATTAAATAAGGCCGGGGGAGTTGTTTCAATAGGTCCTCCATGTCTGTTCGGTTTAATGGAGCGCCTGGTGGTAGATACAGGCTGCAGCAAGTGATAACCTTGTGAAGGGTTATCCTAGCTGCTACGGCCTGTAGTGTGGTCTGTAGTTCTACCCTCTCATGGGGGATGCTATCCTTCACAAGGATGCAGACTCCACCTGATGCTCTCTCTGCATCCTCAACATTCTTGGTGTAAGCACGGTAGCTTCGGAAGCTGATGCAATCTTTTAGAAATGTTTCCTGTAAGCAGACAGCTACAGGAGTCTCAGAGTCCATCAGTAGCTGCATTTCCTCGTAATTGGCCTTGAGGCCTCTACAATTCCACTGTACAATTCTGGAATCCATGGCTTATTCTAGATGACCTACTTGGAGCTATTTGGCCTTGGGAGGCCCCCGGAGGGGTTTCCCTTTATTCCAGTGACCTTGGTATTTTTATTCTTGGGTTTGGATGGAGAGGAGGACAACCCCCTTTTGGGGGAAGTCTTTCTCTCTGGAGAGGGGAGATCCCTCTGGTTAGAGCGGAGGTTATTTCCTCCTCTCTCACCTCGGGCATCCTCTCCGCTTTGATTTCTCCCCTTAGGGAGTTGGTCAACCTCTAACTCAGTAGAGGTTGGGGTGTCTGGCTGGGTTCTCTGAGGAGAACCTGTGTCAGACATGATGTCTCCGGGTTCTCCCGGAGTATTGGTTTTGACATGCTGCTCAGTCTCCATGCTCTCATCAGCGAGCTCAGAGAACCTGTTCTTTAGCATGACAACAGGGCTTTCTTGTTTCTTCAGAGGTGTGTTCTTTGGCGGTGTTTTCTTCTGAGTTGGGGGAGGAGGAGGGGGTGGTGGGGTCAATGTGTCCGTCTGTGTGGCTATGGATCTTCCTTTCTTAGCAACAGCCTGGGCGTAGGTCTTTGTCAAGCCGAATTGGCCCTTGGGTAGGGCCAGTACAGCCGATTTCGCCTGGCTAAAGGTACATCCGTTTCTTGCCTTGTACTCCTGCACGGCAACCTCCTGTTTCCACACAGGGCAGTCCTTGGAGTAGGCTGAGTGGCCAGCTTGACAGTTTGGGCATTTGAACTGGGCTGTGCAGCCCTTGTCCTCATGACCCTCTCCAGCACATCTGGCACACACAGTGTTCCTCTTACAGACTGCCGCGCCGTGTCCATAACCCTGGCACTTGAAGCACCTCATGGGGTTAGGTATGTAGGGCCTCACTGGAACTCGTAGGTATCCTGCCTTCACATACTCTGGCGGTGTCCTAGTTCCGAATGTGAGGATAATAGTGGCGGTTTTGACCTCCTCACCCTCCCTGCGCCTGGTAATGCGCCGGGCATGGGTGACTCCTTCAATGCCCTCCACTATTTCCTTCTCGGAGCATTCCAGTAGGTCCCTAGAGCTGATTACACCTCTGCTGGTGTTCAGACTCTTGTGTGGCATGACTTCCACTTGGAGATCACAGAGTCTTCTGCATCTTAAAAGCCCATCAGAGTGTGTCTTGCTGTCTACTTCTACAAGGAGTTCCATTGTTTTGTGTAGCTTAGACACACTCTTGGGCTCTCCCACTACTGACTTGAGTCCCTTATAGATAATAAAAGGGCTCAACTTGGTCAGGCTTTTTCCCTCCTCTGTGCATCTAACCACCAGAAATGATGGCCAGGTGGCACAGCTTTTTGGGACCTCCTCTTTTTTATCGTCAATTCGTCGTTTCTTGCCCAGACATAGGTCTGGGGCAAGTAGTTTTGTGTGTGTTTTTTTGTCCATATATATTTTGGTTAATTCGGCACCTGTGCTCCCCACCCGCCATCGAGTCCAACAAGGGGACGGGCCATTCGGATGTCCAGAATGAGCCCGCCAGAGCTACACAGGTGCTATACTCAGTCAGCTGCTACATCGGACATGTGTCCGATACAGCAGCTCCCTGATTGACCCTCCAGCCACCGCCCTCCAGCATAGGTCGACGACCTATGCTGGTAGCTCGGCATGACCAGCCGGTTGACCCAGAGCGGGCCATCTGGGTCTCAGGTCTAGGGGAACTTGGAGCCAAAGTATTGTGTTGTTGTGGTTTATCCTCAGATAGCCACCACTCAAACACCAGGATCTCTTTATCCCCCCTTACCCGTCGCAGTCCACGGCAAACGGACTGGTCTAGGACGTAGTGAGAATTTAAAGTTAAGGAGACAGTGTGATGATCAATGAAGGCAGACTTAGGAAAAGAGGAGGCAGACACAATGATAGAAAAGAAGTAGGGCACTTTTGAGCTCCAAAAGTGCTAAGGAAAGAGGAGCGCAGTTTAACGTCATGTCTCGGGACGAAATTTAATAATACCATAAATCTATCAATATTTCATTTTTCACTACATATTTACTATTATAATATAAAGTTACGTGGTATTTATTATCTGAAGATGTTCGGTAGTTCCAGAGCTCAATCATTGTGAACACAAGTTCGTGGCAACAATGAATGATAGTGGAAACAGAAGTAAACAACTATAAAGGAGAAGTTTTCTGACTCTTACCCCTTGAGGGCCCCCCTTCCATCATCTGTAAGGCCGCTCTATTTACCCCCCCCCCCACACGCACACACACCTTTTCCAAATCATAAGATGTACTTACCACAATGAGAGTTTGAGGCTGACATGTTTCTTTGGATGATGTTGTACGCCAGCAGTAAATACATGTCATCCTTGCACTCTATGTGCTCTACACACTTCAGGTATGTTCTGCCTGTCCTGTGGAGAAACTTGAAGTGTCATCAACCTTTTTTATAGAAACTATTTTTTTTTACCGATAACAAATAAACAAAATGATTCGGTAAAAGACAGCGCTATTAAGGATTATATAAATGTCCCACCTTTTTTTAGGAGGGGGGACTTTAATTTGAAGGACCAGAAAGTAGATGGTTGGGAAAGAGAATGCAAATGTATGAGGGGAGGGGAAGAGTTATAATGCTGGCCATTCCATTTAAAGTTGAAATAAAAATGTTCTGGTCAAAGGAGACATATATCATGGGCGTAACCAGGCTGACTTTTTTATTACTTGGCAATTTTGTCCACATTTGTTTCACTTTGCATACAAAACACGCATAAATCTATGCCTATGTGCATGCACTCCAGAGTTACTTGCTCATTACAGCTTGTCCGTTCATATTGTTTTTACTGCGGTAAGTCATATGTACACTAGAAAAGGTTCTTTGTGGAGCTAGTGGAACGACAGGGTCTTGGGGAGTGCTGTTAGCTCCTCCCAGTGACATCCTGCATCTGTGACTTCAAAAATGAATTTTTCTGATGTGTCTACAACGCAATATTCGGCTATTCTTTAAAAAAAATTGCAGGTGAAAAACAAATCGGCTATTTAATATACTTTACTTCTCGAGCCAGCAACTGATGGGAAAACAGATCAAGGATTGAAATATTTTAGGAGGGGGGGGGGGGGGAGGGGTAAACCTTTTCAAGCTCATGAATTTGAGCAGCAGACGTTTTTATTTCGTTGTTCTCATACTGTCGATTAATTTCTTATAGATTTACTTTATTAATGGAGCCCAGTGAGTTTTATTGGGTGGGGGTGGGCGAATCTTAACCCCTGGCTAAGCTGATGGAATCTGGTAATCGTAGTTTTGTTACAAAGTTTATATCAACTCAATGTGTCTGTTGAGTACAATTTTTTGCACACGTTATTTCTCCCACACCCGTTCTCTGATCAAATTGAATCTGTAAAAAAATTATTTGTTGAACAACATGAATCAATAATAAAAAAATTAAACAATTAGTTAATTAATTATTGGTAATTAAATATTTTGTTCGGTATCGAAAAAGGTAAATAAGTGATACTTATTAAGATAAGGCTATATATGTGGAGGTATTCTCCCTTGTATACCTTTTTTCTCCGAATTCCCATTCTAGGATGAAATTTTACGTAGTCTCCGTTACTTGACGACAACACACGGATCAATAAAAAAATAACCAACTAGTTAACCAATTAGTGGTAATTAATTGTGTTTTAATTAGAAAAAAAAAGTGCTTATTCCTGCAGAATTAAGATATATGTTAGTAATTGTTGTGGTTCTTTCCCTTAGATCATGTTTGTTTATTTGTTTTATTTGGGAGCGGGTGGTCGAGCTTTACCCCACTGGAATTTGGTAACTAGTTAATGATAGTTTGTACCCTTGAAATGGAGCCCAGATGCTGATTAGAAAACAGATCAGTGTGTACAATATTTTCGAGGCGAATTATATTTCGGGGGGAAGGGAGGAGGTTTAACCCCCAAAACTCGCTTCCCGGCAGCTCCCATAGCATATACCAACTAGTTCAACGTAGAGAAGTGTGTGTCTCCTCTAGTTGAGTTTTAACAACACTATTATGTATCTTAATAATTTGTTTCATTATCACTTCTTGACTTGCAACCGTTGTGCTGGCCACACGATAACCTTTTAATCGTTGGTGAAAGAAACAAACAATGTTATCCATCCCATACGTCTCTGGCTATGAAAGACAACTTTCATTGTAAAGGATAAAGAACATTGCCAAAATGGCAATTAGAGATTAATGGGTCAATATAGGAATAGTGGGATGTCATTCTTATTGTTGTCTTGCTTTAAAAGATGAATAGTTCAGAACTATTTGACACTTCACATACTTACAGGCACAATTCTGTGATGTGTTCTGTGACATTCTGTAGAAAAGGCGCTACAGAGTAATTTGTCTGGCAATCGAGGAAATCCTTTTGACATTCTAGTTTATAGTAAGACACAAAACAAGGTGTATTACAGAATAAAGGCAAAACTAAATAGGGGACAATAATGCAACAATAATGTTTAATGTTCCTTTCGTTTATACATGAGAGTATACATGAGAGAGACAGACGGAGAGAGACAGAGATAGAAGGAGAAAAGAAAAAAAAATACGTAGAGAAACTGTGAGACTTTAAGAGAGAGAGAGAGAGAGAGAGAGAGAGAGAGAGAGAGAGAGAGAGTAAAAGTGATAAGAACCATGTTTATAAAACACACACTAAATAGCTATTTATGATATGCAATAATGCAACACATAGGATCTAATTAGTTATAAGACAATATAGTGATTCCTCTCTTTCTTTCAAAGAAAAAAATCAGTATTGGTTTGATCTACAGGAAGTGTTTGTGTGAGAGAGAGAGCGAGAGAGACAGAGAGAGAAATTAATATATATATATATATATATATATATATATATATATATATATATATAGAGAGAGAGAGAGAGAGAGAGAGAGAGAGAGAGAGAGAGAGAGATCGACAGATAGATAGAGAGATTAATTAGATAGATATAAGGCAAGGCAAAGAACACTTGAATAGTACGAAAATAGTTCTCTGAGCTGGGTATTGATCAGCTGGCTGTGTCTGTAGGTGAACTAGATAGTGGGTATGTCAGTAGATAATTAAGAAGTCAGTATGGCCTATACATGTGAATACTTAGAACTCACGAGCAAACTACTTAATCGTCCAAATGTTCACTTTTCTTTTCCTAGTCAAAGGCCCATGGCCATATTTACTTTCTTAAGTCTACAAAAGGTGTGATAAGGCTTAAGGTAAAGTTTTCAAAATGGCTCAAGCACTAGAGATCTATCTAGTTAAAGGTCATGGAGACCGCCAAGAAAAGTTAATTGTTCGTTTAGCTATGCGCGTCTTTGTTGTATTAAGACAGAGAGAGAGAGAGAGAGAGAGAGAGAGAGAGAAGGACAGAAAGAACGAACTCAGTAATGACTTCATCTACTTCTACCCCCACCTACCACTGTAAGGACATGTATCTTTCAGTCAGTTGTCTCCCTTTAAACTGCACATCCTACAAAACTATTCGATTTCAGAAAACAAAATGATTTTCGATACTGCGATTCTAAGACTAATTTAAATATATATAAGAATCTGGACCAGAGTCATGTCATTCCAGACCTGCATACTCTTATGACCTCACCTTGAAAAGGAAGGAGGCCCTTTACAAACGAAAAAAATATTAAGACTTAAAAAGAATATGTATACTAAGACTAAAATTAAGTTGGCTTTTTTTTTTTTTTTTAAAGTTCTGACAAACGAATTACTCTGGTAGATTTTCTAACTGAGGAACAAAGACATTCTGGTATCTGCCAATTCTTGGGAAGAGAGAATGAAGTCACCCACTTAGCTGATTGCAATGGTTTTACGAAATATTAATATGCACCAACAATATTCATAACTTTCTCTATTTAATTGGCATATTGGTTTTTCTGAAGTAAGATTACAATGTGCCAGGTCCTCGCACCCTTTACAGATAATAATTCAAACTGACCTTGACTAGTTCTGGCAGCCAAGCCAAACAACACCGCTGTCACTGTAGGTAAAACAAAAGAGACAAATTAGTTTTAGCTTCAACTGTTGAACAAGCCTACTCTGGCTTGTATCTCGATTTTAAAAGGTCTCCTCTAAACTTGCTTCGTCCAAGGCTATGATAAAATTGATTACCTTGTAAATTAAAGGCGAGAGGATATAAAATATACAATGAGAAGGAAGAACCAAGATTGAAAATATACAATGAGAAGGAAGAACAAAGATTGAAAATATACAATGAGAAGGAAGAACCAAGATTGAAAATATACAATGAGAAGGAAGAACCAAGATTGAAAATATACAATGAGAAGGAAGAACCAAGATTGAAAATATACAATGAGAAGGAAGGACCAAGATTGAAAATGTACAAAAGTAAATGTAGTTAAACACAACTAATAAATTAACTTACGTAGTATTGCAATGCAACGAAATGAGACCAGATAATCCATTGTGTCTACTCCTCAACACCTATTGACTATAATACTAAGAGAAGTTTTATTTTTTTCTTATCTTTCGTAGCAATTCCCAAAGCGATTTCCTTTTAAATTGAAATAATTGTTCACCATCATCTGACTGTCTTGGTCGATCCTACTAGACTTTGTATCCAAACAGTGGAAGTGGTAAGGTGGATCCGTTTGTCACTTGCTTCATGTTTAGCGTGCACGTACCCGAAAAAATGGGGTGGGCGATAGGTGGACGAACATTTTTGTAAGGGGAAAGGGGAGGGAGTGTTGGGAGATGGTTGTGTGGATGTGGTCGAAATGTTCAAATTAACGGAGCCTGGCGAGAGAACAATGTTTGAACAAGCATTAGCTCCAAGTACCTGATCAGCTCAACTTGAGTCAGAGTTTAGAGTCACGCCCCTTCCTCGCTCCAAATAGATCTATTTAGTCCCTTCAATACAAAAATAAATGGTACGTTCACATCTAGGAGGGAACAAGAAAAACCTTTAAAATATCTTTTGTTAAAGATTAATATCTCCATTATTCAACTTCAGGTATAATAGAATAATTAAAAACAAATAATTTAAAAGATTTTTGGTTCAATCGAACACGTGACACCGTCTGACCGTCATCTGCTAGAACTTTTTTTTTATTAGGCTAGCGAGAGAGGCATACTTAGACGATTATTTACTGGTATATTCCTAATATTGATCTAACACTAGACCTTAAGTTATGATTTAGAACTTTTAAGATCTAGTCTAGATCTACTTCATCTAGATCTAGAATCTAGATGTAATCTATACTAGATTTGCGTAAAAAACATAGGTCTAGGTCTAAGTAACGCCTATAAACTTCAATAAAATTGAATTAACTTGAAATTTACACAGTTGAGTCAATTATGGCATTATTACGGTAATACTACTGACTACGCCATGTTGGCTCTAGACCTAGATATAGGCCTAGTCTCCAGCCAAATTTATTTTTTTTTTTGTTTTGTTTTTTCACTTTGAAAAATTGTGACGGTCAAACTAGAATTTTCAACGTGTGGCCAACGAGCTAGTAATTCTTTTCTCAGCGATATACATCAACTTTTACATTTCTATGAAAATCGTTAGATGCGTTTTTGAGGCCAGCTGTCCAGGTTCCTGCTGGTTCCAGGTTCCATGACGTTCTGACTTGAATAGAGGTATTGTAAAAAAAAAACGTATAGCAAGATCTGAAGTTCTTTATTTAATGATGTATTTGGGATATTTGCACAAGGAACTTTGTCTTCTATATTTCGTCTCTTTGCTTTTCTGAAAGAAAATGTTTGGTTTACAGTTCTGACTTTATCGTCAACGTAGTCCTTTGACTTGCGTCATAGCTGGGTGCTATAATAACTATTTCCTTCCACTCTTCCCTGATAGTAGTTGTACCTTGCAGAATATGAAAATAGAGGTTGGTCCATTCTTTCGCGTTGTCCAGCCAGCTTTTCTTTGGGCGACCCTTTCGTCGTGCTCTTCTCCAGGGTGCTAGTTGACAGTGAGTCCCGTTATGCAAGATTACCGAAAGAGCACTGCGTACATCTCGCCACACTATTGAAGAATTCGTTTTTTTTGTTTTTTGGCAGCCGGAGTCTTGAAATGTAAAAATACACACGCATATGTTTGCTTTTTCTATAAGATATCGGGAACAGTTTGGACTAGCATTACCCACCGACTACGCCCGCTGATTTTGTTTCAGGCTATACATTATTTATTTTGCCATGGCCCCCTCACTTTTTTCTCGGACCGGCCCTTAAATTCGAGTATCACTTTTCTCCCTCCCCGATCAGCTCTCCGGGCTAACAAATAATCTTATTTACATTATCTGACTGTTCTTCTGCTCATTAGTCATTAGTCAAAATCAGAACTACACTAGCCACTGTGCCAAAGAATCGCTTATGAAAATAGAAGGTTTTCTAATTATCTATTGTTAGCTTCATAAAGCGGATACATACAAAGTATAAAAGGGGCTAATTCAACTTATACCGCCACATCAGTCATTTACAATCTCTTTCCTTTTTTCGATAACAAACAGAATAATTAATTACAAATAGTTAATTAACTAATTGTTTTTTTTTTATTGATTCTTGTTTTGTCGGGTAAAAGAAATAATTGTACAAAATTTCAGCTTGATCTGAGATTGGGTGTGGGAGAAATAACGTGTACAAAATTTTTACCAGACAGACAGACAGATCAGAGTGAGTTGATATACACCAACTCAAGAGTCAATTGTCAGACAACCGACTCAGCTTAGCGACGCACCATATATAACGGACTTAAAACACTACATAATAGTGACTCTAGATAACCATAAAAAGCATACCGATTTGCTAGATTTCGAAGAGCTAGTATCTAGTATAGCTTCTACAGTGACAACATCAGTTAACGGCAGAGACTCGACTGTGGAACATTTTGAACTTCTTCTTCTTCTTCATCGTTCTCATTGTTATGTTGGAGTGTTCATATGACTAGACCAATACATGAGATGAACTGCGCAGTGGTTTCCAAATCAGGGAGCTTTCCATATAGTTTTCTTTCTATTGGGGTGATTTGGGGCCAATGTCTTATACGGGCCTCTTGGTAGAGAGAGCAGTTTTGGAGGACGTGGTCGGCATTTTCTGGTGATACTCCACATGGGCAGATTTCACTGGTTCCAATTTTGAGCTTCCGGAACATGTGTTGTCGCATTCTGTTGTGTCCGGTCCTGAGTCGAAAGATTAGACGTTGGTCTTGTCGGGATAGCTTATAGTAAGCATCATCTTTCTTGTGATTTGGATGGGAGCTCGTCCATTTCTCATTTATTTTATCTACAATTAATTTCTTCATTTCTTCTGGATAGAGTGCAGAGTTTACTTGTGAGTTTGTTCTCCCACTCTTGGCGAGTGTGTCAGCCTTCTCATTTCCTGCTATTTGTATGTGAGCTGGTATCCATTGAATAATAGTTTTTTTGCTGTTGTGGTTGAGCTTTGTACATTTTGAACTAAACTTATTAATTGTTGAAGCTTTGTGAACTTAGTCTAGTTTATCTTGTATTGATTTCTCGTGTTAAAAGAATCAACGTTTATGCATTTAGATTCACCCGAACAAGATACACACATCTTCTGAATATGTAGTCATCGGTAAACAAAGAGAAAACAGCACATGACATATTCACCAATATAGAAAACGATAGGTGAAAGCAAAGGGTTTTTTGGGAGAGTAAGCTTTGATGTAGCAACTATAATACTAATAAACTTTAAACTCGCTCATTGTCAAAATTTAATAGATCTGGGTGCATTTTCACGTCTACCTACAAATTTATTCCATACAGTAGTTTCGTCATTTAACATAGATCTGAATATTAGATAAGTTTAGATTGGACTTGGAGCTATTCCGACAACTGGGAAAAGGGAGGGGGTGGAGGCAATAGATCTATCAATTAGTCTATTCAAATTGGTGAAGAATCAAAGTAAATACCAATTAGAAAAAAATGCGAAATAATTATTTAGTTTTTAATTCTCTTTGGTTCTATTGTCTCCATTTACATAATAAGTTCAATTAGGCAACTTAAGTTTACAAAGGCCAAGTCATACTTGCGTACCTACATTGGAATGACTGAGCTAATGACGTCAGCAATAGTCAACGTTAACTGGTATGGATGCATATTTCACTTTCAATACGTGGACGCCTCCTCTGGGTCAGTCCGCGTGTACTAAATTTAAGGGTTAGGCCAATAATAGAATATGCATCCTCCGTTTGGGACCCCTCAACTCAAGAAAACATTAAGAAACTGGAACAGACACAAAATAGAGCAGTGAGATTCATAACAAACGAATATTCACATTTGACTAGAGTAACACCTTTAGTAAAATCACTAAATTTACAAAGCCTTCAGGACAGAAGTCTCAAAAGTAAAGTAGCAATCATACATAAAACACTGAACCATAATCTTCAAATACAAAAAAAAAAATTAATAAAATACTCTGAAAGACACAAAGATAAAGGCAAATTCCTCGTCCCATATGCTAGGACAAATTTGTACAAATACTCCTTCTTCCCTAGTGCTATTAGAGCATGGAATGGGTTGCCTGAGCTAGCCAGGAAAACCAGTGACTTGGCAGAATTTAGGTCATTGGTTATTATGCATGACTAAATGCATGACGCGTAGGACGTAATCATCTTCTTTTTTGAAGTAACGTCTGTATTATATAAGATAATATAAGATAAGCATGATTTTGGTCAGCTCCCTAGTTTTTCTCACTGAACTAGTTGTGGCGCTTTTGTCTCTGGTTGTCTCAGCCTAGTTCTACCCAGGGCCGGATTTAATGGAGGGCAGTCAGGGCTACAGCCCATGGGACTCTACAATAGAGAAAAGAAAATCCATATTTCGACTGATCAGCACCTTTAGAATTTGTTTGTTTGTTTTTTAAAACATGTTTGTTCGCATTTTTACCAACAATACTTATCAAGACAAATTTTACAGCTTACATTGTGCTCGTATTCTTGTAATATACTCCGGATTTACTACATTGAAAAACCCTAGAAATTTATTTTTTTTAATTAAAATATTCATATTTAATAATTATTTTTTTAAACGAAGGAAAATATAATTACTCTATAAGCACTCTCTTTCTTTTATAATTTGTCACATGCTTTTAGATTTTAGTAATTTTGTTTTAATAATAAGTGGATTTTTATCAAAGTGTTAGAAAAAATGTATGGGCCTCAACAAAAATTCTGCCCCCGAGGCCTCCACTCAAATCCGGCCCTGCGCTTTCCTGTGGTCAAGATGATCCATAATCCTCGGCGATCTTGCTAAGATTTGTGTGCAGTGTCATCCATGTTAAAACCATAATGATGGTATGGTAGTTTGTTAATGCATTTGTTGCTTTAGAGTACTTCAGACAAAAGGCTTGATATAAATTCGTATCATAGCATCGACATTCAGGCTATAGAAAGCCATCACGAGTGCAAGCACAAGAACATTTGAGTGGATGGTCAAAGAAACGATGTGAAGTCTACTTTAAATAATGGACACACCCCACACCAAGTAATAATGTATCGCTAAATAATAGACCTACTCTATTTTTTAAGTAAGTATGAAGATCTTAATCAAACACCGGCGGACAATGGTTATGCTTGCCCTGTTGTGGCAAAATATGTAGGTTACAGCTGGGGCTGCGTAGTACATGGGAAATGCTGCATTCCTCATTAATCTTCGGACTCGAAGACAAGCCTTATTGTTATTATTATGTTAGAAAAGAACGAGTATTCATTCTCTGTCGTTAAAGGGAAACAATTCATCGTAGTCCCTTTATAAGTTTCCACTGAGGAATTTTCTGGTGATGTGGCAAGTCTGCAGCAGTACCGCCCTCTGACAGGCAACGAGAATGTTCCTATGAATGTTAAGAGCCTTGAAGGTATATGTGAGGTCAGAATTTATTATCCCCTCGGTTGATATGACAATTGTTATTTTGGATAATTTCCATCAATTTCTCCAAGCCTAGGTTCCCATATTTTCTTTGTTTTTCCATTTCAGTTTTTCTTAAATTATGACACAATGGAACAGCGATGTCAATAATGGTAGCGTTTTTTTTTCTTTTTTATTAAAGAACAGCAGATCAGGGCGATTGAAATCTACCGTTTTGTCGGTCAAAATAGGCCTATCCCAGTACAGCACATGTTCAGTAGACTCGAGAACCTCTGGTGGTGAATATTTGTAATAAGGAGGAGTATCCTTACCGATCAAATTGTGTGTCAAAGCTTTCTGTTTCAGGGTAGAGATGACCTGCTTTGAGACATGTTAATGAAGCAGCCTTGTCAATGTTGTCCCCATGTAATAAAGCCGGGAATTTTCCGTGGAGTGTTTTTTCTTCTCATTGGCGAATCTCATGCCCGACGTCGTCCAGACCGACATTAACATAAACATTGTTTAGGTTCAGAGGGGTTGCTTCGGAGTCGTATTTACGTAGGAAGGAAACTAGTTCATTGCTGAAGGCGTGCAGTTTTGATCGTATTTTTGAAACTTGCGTCTTACACATTTGAAGATGTTCTGCAATCCACGCCCTCCATCCTACCTAGGTCGCCATAACCAAGTTGCAAAGTTAATACACCAACACCTGGCTTTGACGTACAAATTGATCGGTAAGGACACTCCCCCTTATTATAAATACTCTCCGCAAGAGGTTCTCGAGTCTACTGAACATCTGCTGTACTGGGACAGGCCTATTCTGACCGACAAAACGGTAGATTTCAATCGCCCGGATCTGCTGTTCATCGATAAAAAAGAAAAAACCGCTACCATTATCGATATCGCCGTACCACTGTCTCATAATTTACGAAAAACTGAGATAGAAAAACAAAGAAAATATGGGAACCTAGGCTTGGAGATTAAGCGTCTATGGAAATTGTCCAAAATAACAATATACCCCATTGTTATATCAACCGAGGGGATAATAACAACTGACCTCACAGACACCTTCAAGGCCCTTAACATTCCTAGGAACATCTTCGTTGCCTGTCAGAGGGCGGTACTGCTGCAGACCTGCCACATCACCAGAAAATTCCTCAGTGGAAACTGTTAAAGGGACTACGATGAATTTTGTTTCTCTTTAGCGAAACTCGACCCTGGCAGCGCCAGAGAATGACTACTCGTTCATTTCTAACATAATAATAATAATAAGGCTTGTCTTCGGGTCTAAAGATTTGTGTAATGTACAATTGTACAGACACCTTCAAGGCCCTTAACATTCCTAGGAACATCTTCGTTGCCTGTCAGAGGGCGGTACTGCTGCAGACCTGCCACATCACCAGAAAATTCCTCAGTGGAAACTGTTAAAGGGACTACGATGAATTTTGTTTCTCTTTAGCGAAACTCGACCCTGGCAGCGCCAGAGAATGACTACTCGTTCATTTCTAACATAATAATAATAATGTTAAAGGGACTACGATGAATTTTGTTTCTCTTTAGCGAAACTCGACCCTGGCAGCGCCAGAGAATGACTACTCGTTCATTTCTAACATAATAATAATGTTATTTTTATTATTATTATGACAGAAAGGAACGAGTAATCATTCTGTGGCGCTGCAGAAACAAAATTCATCGTAGTCCCTTTAACAATTTCTTCTGAGGAGTTTTCTGGTGATGTCCTAAAGATGCTGCAAATCGCTAACAGTACCAAGATATATTTTAAAAGACTTAGTTTTTAGACAAATATTTATTTAAATTCATTGTAGGTATTAAAGAAAGGTTTTGTATCTTAGTTCAAAGTAGCGTCGGTACAATAGATGCACAGAAAAGTAACATCAGATGTAAGATAAATCTTAGCATTAAAAAAAGGCATCCTAAAGTTAAATTTCAAATTAAAAAAAATATTTGTAAAGTTGTGTGAATTAGATAAAATAAAACAAGAAACAACTTCCTACAAGGCCAAGTATCAGGCAAAAGAAAGAAAGACAAAATAGATTTAGGTGAATCTATTATGGATTTCCAGGGTTCTCCTTCGCATATTTTTGTTTATAGATAGCAAAAACAAAGCAAACGAATTTGTTCCTTTTCTCCCGTTTGCAACTGACAGTCTAAAGTGCGTGACACCCAATCAATGCACATGGTCTACAATCTAAAAGAGAACAAAAATAGCGCACCAAAGGAAACAACAAGAGTGAGGCATTTCAAAAGTAGGAGTTTTCTTAGCGTATCGTGCAATCTTACATCGTAAACATTAACCTAGAAATACCTAGATCTAGTCATATTTGAATTCTACTCAAATGACGTTATTGCTTTGGAAAACTAGTACAAAAATGGCTTTTTTCTTTTGGAAGTAAGATAAGATAAAGATAAGACTAAGTCACTAAGATTCTCGTTCTTCTTATCTTATATAATACAGACGTTACTTCAAAAAAGAAGATGATTACGTCCTACGCGTCGTGCATTTAGTTATGCATATTAACCAATGACCTAAACTCTGCCAAGTCACTGGTTTTCCTGGCTAGCTCAGGCAACCCATTCCATGCTCTAATAGCACTAGGGAAGAATGAGCATTTGAACAAATTTGTCCTAGCATATGGAACGAGGAATGTGTCTTTATCTTTGTGTCTAGACTATTCTTAAAATCGTCAAAACATGAAACGAAAGCTCTAGATTCTTTGTCGTGTTTGTTTGAACGAGTGATGTGTGTGTGTGAGAGAGAGACATTGACACTCAAGTAAAACTGTGATTAAATACATTTGTCAGTTAATCAGTCAAGCGTTTAAAGTCAGTCACAAAGTCAGCAAAAATCACTAAGTCAATCAGTTAGTTAATAATTTAATCATGCATTCATCCAACGAGAAAATAAATATTCCCATTTCTGTTAATTGACTGAAGCAATGCGAAAATAGGCCAGTAATTCATTTATTCTGTCACTGAAAGATTCCAAAGATTAATGCTCGTAATAGAAGCAGTCTTCCCCTACATGAAATAGAGGCATTTAGTTTTAAAATACCTCTCCTAGCGTTTGGTGTTATCATTTACAATTTGCACCAATTCATTAGGGTCATCCTCGACATTGTCCTGGTCTTCCGATGCAGTACCGTGTTTCTATACAATTGATCGGGAAAAAATGCAGCGTCCTAACCTTCATTTAAATTATCATAGCATTAAAGCGCTTGTCAATTAATCAAAATTCTTCTTTTAATTTTCGACCAGATCAAGTTCCACATTTTCGACTCCCTATTCTGAATAGCTCTTCGGTCTGATTTAGCGGAATTTATGTGAAAAATGAGCGGTTAACATTACATGTATATAAAAGGATTTGTTTCAATACTTTAGAATTTCGATTAACCGGTGGTCCTTAATGACTGGATTGGTTTGTATTTATGAGATCAGGTTGACATTCAGATAAACTCCCCCCCCACAGCGGCGTAGGTAGGGTAGAGGGGTCCAAATTTGATAACCCCCCCCCCCCCCGGGCCCACACTTGAGGGGTCCCCCCAAATGAGAGTCTGAAATTTGTTTTTACATTAAATATTAAGCCATTATCTCATGTCCTGATGTCGAATGTCCAACTGCAGGGAGCCTCTAAAGATGTCCAACTGCAGGGAGCCTCTAAAGATGTCAAACTGCAGGGAGCCTCTAAAGATATCAAGCTCAGTGGGTTCCCCAATACCTAGCTACTCCACTGCCCCCCCCCCCACCTTGTTTTGTATCATTGTACTCACTGATCAAACTGTCAATATGTTTCATAGTTATGAACCTTTTATTTTCTCTTCAGTATCACTAGCAAGTCCTTCACTTCCTTGGTCGGGATCAACGTTCTGTTAATGCTGCTTCTTATCAATTATAACTTCACGTGTGAGTAGTTATAAATTGTGTTGATTTGTTTCGTTCACGTTTAGATGTTGGTCTAAAAACTTTCAATAGATGTTTTTGATAGACCGATGAGGTGAGTCCTCTAGTCCCAAGGTGGTTAGGTGACCGGGTAGTTTAAACAAGCAAAATACAAGAAAAGTACTTTTAAAAAAACAAAGCTTATGTTAATGTGTATCAATTAGTTTGGATCAGTCATGTAATTAAATTTGTAATGGATCTATTTTTGGGCTAACAATAATAACTCTGTGCGATTAGAAATATTTGTTGACCAATTATTTTTGTATAGCGCAATTTCATGCTTTTAGCTTTCTCAATACACTACGATCCTATCGCTTGTCAGTACGAGTTGGAAAGGGGTACCGGTAGTTGGAAAAAGAACTAGGTATCTGGGTGATCCCTTTTTAAATGTATTTATACAGAAAAAGGGTGGACCTGAATTCGAATTTCGAACTCGTTGGCTAAGCCATCTGAGGTTTCTCAAGCCAACACGGTAACCACTCTGCTAGCGAAAAGCTTATGAACATGGAAGATTGTATAGTTATCTATTGTTTCTATTTCATGTTTGTGTTCACTAAGCCTCAGATAACGACCTATAAGGGGGAATTATTCAGCCAAATACAATTTGTTTATCTTTTTTCGAGATACAAATAAAAATTAATCAACAATAGTTAATTAACTTGTTGGTTAATTTTTTTTATTGATTTTTGTGTTTTCAGGTAAAAGATATAATTGTGCAACATTTCAGCTTGATTCGAGATTTGGTGTGGGAGAAATATCGTGTACAAACTTTTTACCAGACAGACAGACAGAGTGAGTTGAAACTTGATTTATAAGCTTTGTGAAAAACCTCATCTAACCCGTTCTCATCATATAATATGTGAGAGAGGTAGGAGGGGAAGAAGAGGAGGGGTATTTGTACAAATAGATAACGTATACCCTGGGAACAAATCAACGGGCGTATCCGGTACTTCATCATAGAGCTACTAGAGTTTTGTAATTTTGTATTCTCTGTTTTACCAAACCATGTATTTGAGAGCCGACATTTGAATGTCGAAAGTACAACTTCTTTCCGCTTAAGCAGTTATGAACACTTTTTGGTGCGTAACTTTCTTTCGTTCCAATTTGTTTTATTTCTTCACAGATCTAGAGCTTGAAGGCAATTCTCCTCTAAGTGTAGATACTTGTCACAGTGAATGTGAGGGACTATCCTTAGACATTGATTAGAAAATGTGTTTTTAGATCTGAACGAAAGCGTGTGTGTGGGTGTGTATATGTTTTGTTTTTTTTGGTTGGGGGGGGGTCTAGTACGGTGTGTAAAGACGGGTTATTCTAAATAAGGTGCCGATCTAGATCTAAGACAGACTAATCAATAAGAAATAGTGGGCGTAGTAGTAAATAGAGAGATAGTATTTGAATACTGACTATTCCCCTGAATATATACAAGGGTCAAAAATGGTCAAAAAGTGACTGATTTTTGCTTTCATTTTGTTTATTTTAGGTGAGATTTTAATACTAAACCATCACTTACACAGCACAGCCGAGGGGGGTTTAAGTTAAAAACCCTCTACCAGGGGGTTTTGAGTTTTAAAAAACCCTATCACGGGGTTTTGAGATACAAATCTCTCTACCAGGGGGTTTTGAGTTTAAAACCCCTTACCAGGGGCTTTGAGTTTAAATCCCCCTACAGGGGGTTTTGAGTTTTAAATCCCCTACCAGAGGTTTTTGCAGTTAAATCCCCCTCTTCTATAAAACAAAACAAAAAAATGCAAACAACAATCCCCAAATTCCAACAGCACAGTTAAGGAAGATTTTGATTTTAAAACCCCCTCCAAAATTTACGATAAACCCCCTCTTCAATATAAAAAAAAAGCAAATTACACACTCAAAATTCTATGAGCATAGCCAAAGGGGTTTTGAGTTTACTCCCCCCCCCCCAGTTCGGGTTTGAAGCTAAAAAGTAACTATTCAATATAAAAAAAAAGCAAATTACACACTATAAAATCTATGAGCGTAACCAAATTAAAACCCCTTGCCAGGGGGGTTTAAAGCTGAAAACTACCTCTTCAATATTAAAAAAAAAGCGAATTACGCACTAAAAATGCTATGAGCGTAGCCAAAGAGGATTATGAGTTTAAATCCCCCTCCTCCAGATGGCTTTTTCTTTATTTAAAGTTTAAAACCCCTCCAGATGGTTTTGAGTTTAAAATTCCCCTACAGAGCGTTTAGAGTTGAAAACCTCTCTCTTCAATATTATTTTAAAGCAAACTACAGTCACCAAATTCTATGATCGTAGCTAAATGGGGTTTTGAATTAAAAAAAAAACAAAAAAAAACTCCAGAGATTTTTTAGTTTAAAACCCCTCAGATGATTTTGACGAAAGAACTTTCCTTTTCGATATAAAATCTAAAGCGAAATACAGGCATGTAATTCCAAGAGAGTAGTCAAGAAAGGTTACAAATTTCTACCAGTGGCTTGGGCTCATTAATAAAGTGTGAATGGTCTTCTGCCGAAATTGAAAAACACTAAATGTGGCTCAACAAAGATGGCTAAGACAGATTTTAGGAGTCAGTTATAGGGATCGGGTCTAAATCAAAGAAATCATATGCCGAACAGGGAGTCGAACCCTTAGTAAGGTTGTGACAGAGCGTCGCATGAGGTTTTGCGGGACATGTTCTCCGATAAAATGAATTACGCAAAATAAGAGTTGCGGAAACAGCTTGCCGGAAAATGCTCCGAACGGTGCGAGAGGGTCTAATTCAGTAAGAATAGCACATTAGGTTTTTGAAATAAAACTTTTTAATAGCAAGATAATGCACCGTAGATACCTCAGAATTTGCATTTTGTTGGCTTTCAATACCAGAAATAGTGCTCGGCGGCGGGGCTTCGCGCTGCGAACTCCCCCAGACCCCCTTGCTAGCAAGTTTCCCACTAATTCCATGAAGAATCTATTCTAGGGCATAATAAACGTCTTCCGAAAGGGTCAGAATGTAATTATTTTATTTATATTAATTATGTACACACACACACACACACACACACACACATATATATATATATATATATATATATATAATTTTTTTCCGCGGGGGGGGGGGGGGGGGGTGATGGGGAGGGGGGGGTCCCCCGAAAAAAAATCCTGGCTACGCCCATGGGTCAAAAAGTGTATTCTTGAGGGGTGGGCGTTTCATTAAAAATAATGTATGTGTGTCACAAGTGTTCTGTGACACCGGGTATTCTTATATATATATATATAGACTCCAGATATCTAATATCTTTAGAAATTCAGCTAATGAAGATCCCTTGATTCAAAATACAAAACTTTATCGACGTCGACTGTAACGGCTCAAGTCCACTGTAGTTCGCTGTATAGACTTTAACGACAGTAGTCCACTCCAGTTAACTCTACCCTAGTCAACTTGCATCGAGTCGTACACATTTCTCTTCCACAGAGCCGCACACGTCTTACATAGTCTGTCTCGACTCTAACGGCTCACTCACGACTCCATACGACTGACTTTCACATTAACTCTCTGGCTTATAAAGAGTCCGTAATCGCTTGTCCAAAGTTGCACAAACACGGCTAGAATCCTCTGGAATAACACGTGAGGAAACGTCACATCCTGTCTTTGTTTATACATGTAGATTCCAGAAAACATCGGCTGCAGTGTCATCTTGCCGGGGTCACAAGTTGTGACCTCTATCTGTCACTATTCATTAGTAACTGTCCCCCTACTTAGATCTGTTCGTCCCCTGGAACAACACGTGAGGACACGTCACATCCTGTCTTTGTTTGTACATGTAGATTTCAGAGAACACTCGCTGCTGTGTCATCTCGCCGGGGTCATACGTTGACCTCTACCTATCACTGTTCATTTGTAACAATATTAATTCTACAACTGAAAATATATACGGCTAGTCTCTTTAAGTTCCATCTCCCAACTGACGCGTCTAGCTCAGCTAAAACGAAGCCCCGGGCAAAACCACGGCCATCGATGACGTCATAGCACTTGCGTTAGAACCTTCTGGAAAAAAAGGCGCAGCTAGTTGCTAAGGTTACTGCCGGCAGCTAGTCTGCTTCGTGTGTTTGCGATATTAAAATGCAGGTAGATAACTACAACTACTACAAGTGATGGGCCTAAGAGATGTTTGTGCGTTCTCCATAATAAGAGTTTGTGGGCCTTTCGATTGAAGGATGAAACAGACAAAATAACGTAGACTTTTAGAATCTGATGGCTAGAAAATTGTGTTAGCTGTGGGGTAGTGTTGTAACGCGGGACGTTTTATTGAATGATTTTATAGTGTTCCGGGTAAACTAAATATATTGTCACGGAACGGAAGCGTGCAATTCCCTTTCGAATTAAAAATGTTTATTCTTTGATTGGTTGAATGTTCGCATCACAAGGTCATGGCGGCATGCTAATGACTGAAATTCCATACCATAAAAGGTGGTTGAGAAACTCCACGCGCGCGAAAGGAGATTTGGCTGGTTCCAAAAGGCGGGAGGACGAAGATGATAAGAAGTATTTAAAGAGATGCATTGGCTGTTTGGGGGACTTCAACGACGGCTGTTCATGTGTTTTATTATATTGTATTTGTACATTTATAAAGAGTGTATATTTTATTCAAGTGCTCCAGACTAAAAGCTTTGTATTTATTGCTGAAGGATCTCAGTTTTGAATTTATAGTTTTTTCATTGTCTGATCAACACAATCTCATCGTAACATCAATCAAGACATCGTAACACTCAGTCTCAAAAGTATCGTAATCATCTGGCACTCTAAACTAATTATGTCACATATATACCAACTACTTATCAGCTTGTAGTAATATATACACACAAGGGCGTAACCAGGAATTTTTTTCGGGGGGGGGGGGGGGTTGGGGGGGGGATTTTTTCTCCCCCCCCCCGACCCCCCCCCCTCCCCGCGAATTTTTTTTTCATATGTATTTATGTGTGTACATAATCTTTATTGCATTCTGACCCTTCATTCTTTCGGAAGACGTTTATTGTGCCCTAGAATAAGTTCTTCCATGAGTTAGGGGAAAAATTGTAGATTCCCCGCCAATACTAGCAAGGGGGGTCTGGGGGAGCGCCAGCAGCGCGGGGCGAAGCCACGCCGCCAAGCACTATTTCTGATATTGAAAGCCAACAAAATGCATATTCTGAGGTATCTACAGTGCATTTTCCTGCTATTAAAAAGTATTATTTCAAAAACCTAATGTGCTATTCTTACTGACTTAGACCCTACCGCGCCGTTCGGGGCATTTGACGTCAAGCTGTTTCCATAAAAATCTGTCACTGGTAATGTCTGAAGCCTCTTCCCACCTGCCATGAGGACCTCAATGAATGAGTGGCGTCAAGTTGTACTAGGATATCATTGCAACTCTTCTTATGCGTAATTCATTTTGTCGGAGAACATGTCCCGCAAACCTCATGCGTCGCTCTCTGACAATCTTACTAAAGGGTCGACTCCCAGTTCGGCATAGGATTTCCTTGATTTAAACCCGATCTCTATAACTGACACCTAAAATCTGTCTTAGCCATCTTTCTTGAGCCACATTTAGTGTTTTTCAATTTCGGCAGATGACTATTCACTGCAGTTTATTAAGGGAGCCCTGTCACTGGTAAAAATGAGTAACCACTCTTGAATACGCTCTTGGAATTAAGTGACTGTAGTTTGCTTTAGATTTTATATCGAAAAGAAGTTTTTTCGTCAAAATCATCTGTTGGGGGTTTTCCTTACTCAAAATGCTCTGTAGGGGGATCTTAAACTCAAAACCATCTGGAGGGGTTTTAAACTTTCAACAAACGCCATCTGTAGAAGAGGGATTGGATTGGCTACGCTCAAATAATTTTAGTGTGTAATTTGCTTCTTTTTTATATTGAAGAGGTATTTTTAGCATTAAACCCATCTTATAGGGGGTTTAAACTCAAAACCCCTTTTGGCAACGCTCATAGCATTTTGAGTGCGTAATTTGCTTTTTTTCTTACACTGAAGATGTATTTTTTAGCCTCAAACCCCATGGCGGGGGGTTTAAACTCAAAACCCCTTTGGCTGCGTTCATAGATTTTAGTGTGAGTAATTTGCTTTTATTTATATTGAATATGTACTTTTTAGCTTCAAACTCCACTGGAGGGGAGTTTAAACTCAAAACCCCTTTGACTACACTCAAAACATTTTGAGTGTATAATTTGCTTTGTTTTTATTATTAAAGAGGTATTTTTTACCTTCAAACCCCGCTGAAGTGAGGTTTAAACTAAAAACTAAGTCAAAACCCATTTAGCTACGCTCATAACATTTAGAGTGCGTAATTAACTTTTTTTTATATTGAAGAGGGGGTTTATCGTAAATTTTGGAGGGGGTTTTAAAATCAAAATCTCCCTTAACTGTGCTCTTGGAATTAGGGGATTTTCGTTTGCATTTTTGTTTTGTTTTAACTGCAAAAACCCCAAGTAGGGGGTTTAAAACTCAAAACCACTAGTAGGGGGTTTTAAACTCAAAACCCCTGGTAGGGGGTTTTAAACTCGAACCCCCCTGGTAGGGGGTTTTAAACTCAAACCCCATGGTAAGGGGATTTAAACTCAAAACTCCATTGGTTGTGCTGGGGCAATTGATGGTTTAGTATTAAAATCTCACCTAAAATAAACAAAATCAAAGCAAAAAATCATTCACTAAATTCCGGGGGATTTCATTTCGGGGGGGGGGGGTTGAAGCCCAACCCCCCCCCTGGCTACGCCCATGTATACACACATAAAGAGTACGATAAACACATATACAAGATAAGCACTTATCGGAGAGATAAGCATGTGCACAGTTAATAAGAACATGATAAGTTAAAGAAAAGCATACATAAATAGTTGAACACATACATTTTCAGATAAACGCTTACAGTTTGGGCTATTTTTTTTTATTTCTGAAAGCATTGACGGCAGTAAGGCCCAGCTTCGTCCGGCTGCATTCCTACAAACACCAGCTGTCACAGACCACGTGCAGCGTCCAACTGGAGGCGGAAAGGGACTATGCTGTGCTGGTTGGCACGGTGGGTGTCATCAGCGATGGAAAGAATCCAGTGGCGGTGCTGTCCTGTCTAAATACATCCTCAAACTACATTTACACTGTGAGTTTAAGCTTTGAGTTATTTTCTAGCCGAACGGATTTTGTTTAGAACTGCTACATATTTAGACTTTAGGTCCTCGGGTAGCTCAGGTTCTCAAGTACTTTTAAGTGTACTGAGCGGCAATTTGTACCTATTGAGATCACTATTGAGTGATGGACTTAGCCAAGTTTTTTTTTGTCCATATAGGTAAGGCACCATGTTATACGGATTGGCTCTGTTTACGTTCTTCGGGACATGGGCGTAGCTAGGAATTTTCCATCGTTTGTGGGCCGGGGGGGAGGGGGCTTGACCTCTTTGGGGCCCCTGACTTTTGCGTAATATTTAATTCTTAATGTAAAAAACACTCATTTCGGGGCCCCCCTCAAGTGTGGTCCGGGGGGATTTTAAATTCTTCCCCTCTTCCCCCGCCACTGCTTCGGGACAAGCTACACACATATAATTAGGATCTCTAAAAAAAATGTCTAATACCGTAGCTTTACAGAGACTTTTAAGACAATGTGCCATTGTTTGTGAAGGATTGGCGTAATTGGCGTAAGACAATGTTCTATCAGGCCAGGATCGACTTGTGTCCGACATGACAAGACTGGATTTAACAGTGCTCCCCTGACTGCAAGCGTGATAGTAAGTGTGTCTGTTTTGAGTAGCAGTGTATTGTGTGTGACTGTGTGTGGAAAGGCCAGTAGACCTTCATTGTACATGGATGATGAGATTATTGTTTTTAGTGTGTCTATTACAGCAAGGGGGAATTCCAAAAAGGGGGAGGGGCATCTAAATTCCTATTAATGAGATCCTGATTTCAAACTCGATTAGAGTTTTAACATTACAAAGCCCCCTGGCTCTGGTTTTTTTAAGTCACCCAATCGTTGCAGTTGCGACAATGTTTTATTGTGGCTGTTGATATATACAGTATCTTCTCTTGTTCCCAGGCCTGTAAAATCCAGCTTGATGTTCGCCAGTGTATCGTGCTGGTGTACTACACCGGATGTTACTGCGAAACTGCCAATGCGGATGTTTTGGGCGTTGTCATGTCCATCAAGGTCCACATGGACTATTTCAACAGTCCCTTTATGCTCTCTTATTTTCCAAACTACCCTAACCTGAGTTTTGATGACGCGCACAGCAATGTCATCTACCTGCCGCAAATTATAGGTATGGTTTATTAGTTAGATCAATATTCAATCACTCCATTAACAAGATAGCTCTCTGACTTTATTAGAATTTAGTCTTCAAGCTGTTCCTTTGTTCGTTTTCTCTATATATGTACTAACGGACTTCGCTAGTAGCCAGGAAGCTCCACCGATACAACATAGACATAGCTGCATGGACGTAACCAAGGGGGTATGTGGTTACCCCCCGATCCCGAAATGAACCTCCCCCCCCCCCCCGCATGGGAATGGTGGAATTTTGTTACTGATTTTTCGCTTTGATTTTGTTTAGTTTAGGGAAGATGTTAATGTTAAACCATCACCTACCCCAGCGGAGCCAATGGGGGTTTTGAGATTAAAATCTCCCTCCAGCGGGATTTGGAGCTAAAAGCCACCTCTTCTATAAAATTAAAGCAAACTACAGTCACAAAATTCTTTGAGCGTAGTCAATGGGATTTTGAGTTTAAACCCCCTCCAGATGGTTTTGAGTTTAAAACCCCCCTACAGAGAGTTTTGAGTTTGAAAACCCCCTCTTCAATATTATTGTCCAGCAAACTACAGTCACCAAATTCTATCAGAGTAGCTAAGGGGGTTTTGAGTTTGTTTTAAAAAAAAAAAAATCCAGAAATTTTTTATTTAAAAAAAAAACCTAACAGATGGTTTTGATGATAAAACTTCCCTTTTCCATATGTAATCTAAAGCAAACTACAGTCACCAAATTCCATGAGCGTAACCAAGAGGGATTACAAATTTCTTCCAGTTGCTGGGCTCCATTAATAAAGTGCATTGAATAGAATTATTGGTTTTTGAACTAAATCTTTTAACTAAGAAGATAATGCATTGTAGATACCCCAGAATATGTGCTTTTTTAGCGGCCCCCGAAAGGGGAAAAGACGCTATTAGTTTTGTGCGAAATGTCTGTCCGTCTGTCCGTCTGACCGTCTGTCCGTCCGTCCCGTTTAGATCTCGTAAACTAGAAAAGATATTGAAAATCCGACATCACAATATTTTAGACCATTAAAAGTTCTGATGCAACGGCTACTTTTTTTTTTCTTAAAGCGAAAAATCTAATTTTTAAAATCAGTTATGCAAGCAGTTTTTAAAGAGAAAAAGCTAATTAGTATGCATTATAAGTTAGACCTAATTTAAATTAAATAGTAATCTTATAAACTCCATTTTTCTGAACATTTTTTTTATTGCTGAAATTATTTTTTTATTTTTATTTTTGATGATTCGAATAAGAGATTGAGCCTTTGCAAAACAATTAGATCAATTATAAGACATCAGTTAGGGCAGGGGAGGCGCGGTGGCTGAGCGGTAAAGCGCTTGGCTTCCGAACCGGGGGTCCCGGGTTCGAATCCTGGTGAAGACTGGGATTTTCAACTTTGGAATCTTTGGGCGCCTCTGAGTCCACTCAGTTCTAATGGGTACCTGACATTAGTTGGGGAGAAGTATAGGCGGTTGGTCGTTGTGCTGGCTACATGACACCCTCGTTAACCGTAGGCCACAAAAACAGATAAACTTTACATCATCTGCCCTATAGACCACAAGGTCTGAAAGGGGAACTAGTTAGGCCAGGTTCACATCTAACTTTACATTCACTTACACCTATCCTTTGATCTGCGGGACCGTTGGGGCACTACACAAGATCTGTTAACATTCTTTCTCCATTCTTATCTCTCATTGGTCTTTGATATAATTTTATTTGGATGTTCCTTCTAAAAATATTGAAGACTGCCTGGGTGGACCTCTTCGGGGGCCGATTTTGAGTTTGTGTTTCCACACAAACTGTCTTTTGTAACCTTGTTTTGTTTTAAATACAGCCTAAAATACAGCCTAAACCCGAAGTGAGCCCATTACTAGAATTGGTTAAGACGTCTTGCCCATACCCGATGCACTTGAAGTTAAAAAGTGTTAAATGGTATTAGATTTTCTGGACCGTTGGGGCATCACACAAGATCTATCAACCTTCTTTCTCCATTCTTCTCTGTCATTATGATATTCTTTCTGAAAATATTGAAAGCTGCATTTTTACCTGCCTGGGTGGAACACTTCGGGAACGATTTTGAGTTTGTGTTTCCAAACAAACCGTCTTTGTAACCTTGTTATTATTATTATTATTATTATTATTATTAAATTCCTTTGAGAAAATTGTATCTATAAAATATGGATTGTTTCGTTTTTATTTGACGCCAGATCCTGAAATAGATAACTGTTATCCAGTATGATTCCCCTTCAGAGATTTGGACACGGAGTGTGTCGTGACAGTTACGAGTGCCATGTCCGAGAGAGAGTCGTTTAGAAGCAGCCTTGTTGACATTGCATCATATTGTCCTTGTTTTTAATGTCATAATTAATAAAATGAACCCTAAAAGCTTAGTTTGTTTTTTTAAGTCAATAAATGTGTGTGGGCTCTGGAAGGAAGATGAGGCGGGGGGCGCTTTGCAGACTCATTTCTTTTTACTTAGTGCATGGCCTCTAAAAAGCGCTAGGACTTTGGTAGTCACCCTTGTTGCACTTCTGTATGGATGCCGTAGTCCATGGAGAATATATAAACTTGTGACAATATATGCAATGCGAGTTAAAAATGTTTTTTTTTTAGACGGAAAAAAAAGAACTAGAGTCTAGCAGGAAACAAGCAAAAACAAAGAACTGTACATTTATAGGTATATCTATCAATAATGTAAGATTTATTTCCATTCATATCTTAATTAATTAATTAATTAATTGTTTCTTTTTTACTTTCTCGTTTTTTAGAGGCAATGGAGAATTTTGAAAATTTTCACCTTGATCTGAGAAAGGGAAGGGGGAGAAATAATGTATCCAATAATTTGACTAGAGAGATTGGGATTTGTTATAAGTTTTGTACCTTGAACACCATGGCTGGAAATCACCTTTTTCCCACTGGTAAATCCGGGGGATGGGTGGTGATAGCGATGCAAGACCAAGTTGTTAGAGATTGAGCTACCAAGTACTTATAAGAATAGAAGTTTTTATAGTCTCGATACAAGGATTATTTCCCCTACGCTTATAAGTCTCTATTTAGATTTTTACGATGCACTAAACAATGTCAAGGACGTCGACCTTCAACATTGCCAGCGAAATAAAAGTCACAAAGCTTACAAAATGTGATGCTGCAGTGCTAACATGTGCACAAACAGTATCCTGTTACTTTTTAAAAACATCTTTTCAGCACTTCCTGTACACGGGAAAGACCAAAAAGCTATTCTGTTAGACATTAAGTAAAGCGCACACCATAGTGGACGGACTTGGCGACATTTAGTGACGCCACAGACAGTGTCGTTTAGCTTGTTGGTGAGAATAGTATTGAGTTGGTTTCAGGACTTCAAGCTGAGAACATCTTATTACTGATAGAGGACTGTGGCCTTGTCATAATAAACTTCTTTCAAGATATTCTGGTTGTAATTTTTCGCTTGTTCTTTTAATAGGTTAAATTGTTTGTTTGTTCGAGATTGCAAGAAATACTCCTGTACAAGACACTCATAGTTCTTTTGTATAATCTGTCGAAGCCAGACAGCCATTTACAACTACAAGAAAAAAAACTATTACAATTCATAGGTAATGGGCCTTTTATGAAAATATTCAATATAAACAAAATAATTACGACTAATTGATCTACTACTTCTAGTTTTTTCATTGATTCATGAGTTGTAATTAAGGCTAAATAAATATAATAATAATCTAAAATAACAATATACCTCATTGTTATATCAACCAAAGGGATAATGACAACTGAGCTCACAGATACCTTCAAGGCCCATAACAAAACAGCACGAGGTAAAGAAATTTTACAAGGAGAATTAGATCAATGACATACATGGTAATTAAAGTGGAGCATGTCTTTCCATCAAGACAAAATTTCAATCATTAAGAGCAACAAAAAGCTAAAACATATCAATACCACTTATCTTATTCATGGTAAACCAGTTACACAGAAGAGAAACTCAAAAAGTATTATGGAATCCCCATACTGATGAAACTATTTAAAAAATCAAACAAAGCATTAGGGTTTATTAAAAGTAATTTCTATAAATCAAATAAGAACATAAAACTAAAATGTTATTTAACCTTGGTTAGGCACATGATAGAGTATGCATCCTCTGTTTTGTACCCTTCAACTCCAGAAAACATTAAAAAACTAGAACAGACACAAAATAGAGCAGTGAGATTCAAAACGAACGAATATTCGCATTTGATTACAGTAACATCTGTCGTAAAATCATTAAATCAAGAGACCCTAAAACCCTGAATCGTGATCTTCAAATTAAAAAAAAAAAAACTAATAAAAATATCTTATCTTCTTATATATTACAGGCGTTACTTCAAAAAAGAACATAATTACTTCCTACGCATTTCATGTATCAATCTGTCACGCATGTTAATCAATGACTTAACCTCTGCTAATATCAGCAAAAAAGGGCAGCAAAGATTACGATTACTAAGAAAACTGTCCTCATTAGCGAAAAGGCCTTGGCTATGTTTTATCACGCTCATATCTGCAATATTTTAAGCATCAGTATCACTGCCTGGTATGGCAATCTGAGCATTAAAAATAAAAATAAACTTTATAGAATCCTAAATGCTGCTGGTAAAATCATTGGCAAAAAACAAACCCCATTTGGGCAGTTGTTTGAGACAAACATCTATAAAAAAGCTAACAAGATCCTCGAAATAAAAAATTGCACTTTGTGTCAGGATTTTGTGATTTTACCATCACAAAAGAGATACAAGACACCGATGGCAAAGACAAACACAAAAACTCTTTTGTTCCCCTGGCAATCAAATCATTAAATAAGAACTATCTGATATAAACTTTGTCACATGTAAATTATGAGTGAGTCTGGTGTGAATGTACACTTTGGTTTCTTATAGTTATAAAGATTATTGTTATTATTATTAATAGTATTAATACTCAGAAAGCACATTCCTTGTTCCATTTGGTAGGACATATTTGTACAAATACTCCTTCGTCCCTAATACTAATAGAGCATGGAATGGGTTGCCTTCTTCAGCAAGAAAACCAATGACTTGGCAGAGTTTAAATCTTTGATTAACATGTATGACTAGATTGACCTAGGGACACGCGTAGGACGTAATCATCTTTTTTAAAGTAACGTCTGTATTTTATAAGATAAGAATGGAAAGTCAGTAATTTATAAGATAGAATAGTATTTGTACAGGTTAGATTGCTGCTAGATAATTTTAAAATTGCAGAGTTCTCCATTGACATTTATTACGACTCAGAAGTAGTTACTTGCCCCTGATACCGCAAAGTTCTCTGAATGTGAACTCTTCTGCTTTACTAGGGGTGTGTTGTTGTTTTTTTTATAGGTCGCCACGCTTCGTTGGTTGTCCTGGTTGAAAATCTGGGAGAGACTTCAAGTCTTCCAGCCTGTGTCATCTTAGTGACCTTTAATGGGGACGAATTGTACACACTGAACACAATTAGTCAGACTGTGTACTGTGTCAATTACAAAATACTGCTAACGATTTTGAAAGAAATAGTGGGTGAAAAGACCTAATAAAAAAAATGGGAGAGGGGGGAGAGAAATGTTATAAA
Source organism: Biomphalaria glabrata (assembly GCF_947242115.1). Taxonomy (NCBI): domain Eukaryota; kingdom Metazoa; phylum Mollusca; class Gastropoda; family Planorbidae; genus Biomphalaria; species Biomphalaria glabrata. The sequence continues at coordinate 17,468,635 of NC_074714.1, read as the reverse complement.
ATATGTCAGAACTTAGTTTATTTATTTATTTATTCATATTACTGTTCATGGTTATGAGGGAGTAATTATTTTTCTAATGGCAGGGACAAAATATAAACACTTCCTACTGAAAACGTCTACAGGCCCTCCGAATAGTGTAGTCATTCTGCTTAACAAGTTCTTTCAGAAATGAAGATAATTAAATTACATCGCGGGGCCCTGTGCAAAACGGATTGTCTTGGTAGGGATAAGCATAATGTCAAAATTAAGATTTTGTATTAGAAAAAAACATTCGTCTTTGCTGTAAATTTTTAGTAAATGAAAGTTGGCAATGCCATTGTTTTTTTTTTTGTTTTTTTTTTGTTGTGCGCACGATTAGCACCACAAATGACAATTTCGTCTATTTTTCAGGAGATTTTTTATAGTTTTCAAGAGATTTTAATAATTTCAAGAGATTTCTATGACTTTTCGTACATTTTTGTAATTAGAGGAGATTTCCAGGAGGCCGTTGAAAATGAGGCCACGGAAACTCAACTATTTATATAAGTTATAATGGTTTAATTTAATAATTTACACCTAGAATTAGCACGGGGCCTATGAAAGTGCGGGGCCTGCCCCCGGCCAAATAGGTTAAAGTGGCCTAAGGCCGGCCCTGATCGTAGCCCGTACCTCCTGCAACAGGGCAGGGATGACAGCGGGGAGGGTTTCAGACCAAAAGTCATAGTGTTCAATACGTTATAATAAGCCCCTAAAAGCTTCAATTAGAATCAGTTCTCAAAAACTTTACCAAAACATTCCTTTCCTCTCACAATCGTAAATATGTGAAACAGGAGACTTTGTATTCAGGTATTGTTGTGTTTATAAAGGGCAGCCCTAGCCGTACAATTGGGGTTAGCTAAACCACTCTGCAGTCTGTTACAAAGACTGGCCTAAAGAAACTGTTCTATGCTCTACCTGGCTTGTGTTGAAAACATGAGACTCAAAAATAACAATACCCAAAGAATGTTGTGGGAGACGTCGTTACAGTCAAGTTATCTCCCGTCTTCCTTCCACTCTTTTTTTTTGTCTTTCATTGGAGTTTGTAAGTGAATTATTGCATTGTTTGTAAGTTAATTATTGCATTGTTTGTAAGTTAATTATCGATTTATTGCAGTGTTAATTTTTCATTGGAGTTTGTTAGTTCATTATTACAGTGTCATGTGATAACAGAATTTACAGATCTATATGGACTTTGCTAATACAAGTGTTGTGTGTGTGTGATGCATGAGGGGCGCTGATTAAAAAAATTCTCCTTGACTAGACGTTATTGTTTATAGTAAATGGTAAGCCAATACAAATAAAATGTCCGTTAACACCGATCCAGGAAACGCCTTCCATTGCTATGTGTGTGTGTGTGTGTAAATGAATGGGTCTGACCTCCTTATAACCCGGATATGTTGGAGATGATGACTTCGGGTGACACACATATTTTATAGGAGCAATATTACAGGTATGTGCGTTGTGTTCAATTGGAGACTTGGTTGACAAGGGCACAACTCAATAAGTCTCCCCTTCAAGTCTTCCCGGGAACACATGTGTCCTGAACTCGGCAATAAGTTAACCTCTTGTTTGTTTTATAAACACACAACAAACCATTGGATAAACAATACTCCATTCTAGACGACATTAGTGTAGAGTTACTAATGTAACTTTAATGAACTGTGATAATTAACTAAGCTTTAATCGGCAGGGATGATTCATACTATGTGCTATGTGTGAACAGTAGTTTTCATTGACACAAAGGTACGTTTTACATTTCACTTATTAACAGAACTAGATCTGTATAGTCTGCAAATTAACCCGAGCTTCTATTCTTATAAAAGTAATTAAAATGTAAAAAAAAAAAAAGCTACAATATTACATTATTGTTACGTATTTCTGAATTTTCTGGCTAGATGTATTAGTTGGCACATAAATAAAAACACAGCAAAGAACTTGACGACTAAACTTTCAGTTTCATATAACTTTAATGACTATTAACTCTAACAATTCGTTACTTGAACATGTAGCGTAGAAGACTGTACAATATCTGTCAGTTTACATTTAGCTATACTTCGTTAAAATACATCTCTTCACTTCGTTGCAATTCATCTCTTCTCAACTTATCTCGAGCCGTATTCCACAGAACAGACCAACGACACACTTCCCAGTGTCGCTCCAGGTCTCCTAAAGCTGAACCAAGTCGTACTCAAGTCTACCGAATCAGAGCCGCACACGTCTTACATCGACTGTATCGACTGTAACGGCTCAAGTCCACTGTAGTTCGCTGTATAGACTTTAACGACAGTAGTCCACTCCAGTTAACTCTACCCTAGTTAACTTGCATCGAGTCGTACACATTTCTCTTCCACAGAGCCGCACACGTCTTACATAGTCTGTATCGACTGTAACGGCTCACTCACGACTCCATACGACTGACTTTCACATTAACTTTCTGGCTTATATAGAGTCCCTAATCGCTTCTCCAAAGTTGCACAAACACTCCTAGTATCCTCTGGAATAACATGTCAGGAAACGTCACATCCTGTCTTTATTTATACACGTAGATTCCAGAAAACACTCGCTGCAGTGTCATCAAGTCGGGGTCACACGTAGTGACCTTTATCTGTCACTGTTCATTAGTAACTGTCCCCCTGCTTAGATCTGTTCGTCCCCTGGAACAACACGTGTGGACACGTCACATCCTGTCTTTGTTTGTACATGTAGATTCCAGGGAACACTAGCTGCTGTGTCATCTCGCCGGGGTCATACGTTGACCTCTACCTATCACTGTTCATTTGTAACACTGCCCCCTTCTTAGATCTGTTCGTCCCGAACAGATTCTACTTCATCACGATACTGATGAAATCGATCGACGATCAAGTAGGAAGCTTTGGTGGTTGCCCCCTTCTCAGAGATGTTCTTTCAATCTGGCAGTTGTCCATCTTCTTTCCATAGAAGAATGGGAGCCAAATCCTCATTTTTCAGCAGTTCCTCACAAATGTTTTCATCAATCTTGGTATGGAAACATCGACCTTCAGATGACGACATTGGGCACTCTTGTCGAGAAAATTCATCAGCATTCTAACGAGTTCGTGCTTCACTGGCTGAGTTTTACATTTTCAAGCATCTTTTTACAGATGGGTTAGGGCTTTTTCCAGAGCTTCTTCAGAGATGACCAGGTTCATTATAGTACAGCAATATTCACATGTTCTTCTTACAACAGCAACTGACTTTGGGTTTGTACGATGCCTGTTGGGTTGATCTTCTCGCACAGTTTTATTTGTACAGCTCTATCTCAGATGGTTACTCACTTCACAGTTCTGGCATCTTAAACTAGTTCTGTCCTTCTTGCTTCTGACTTGATTATCGTTCTTCTAAAACCTCTGTTATACTTCATCAAACCTATTCTAATGAGGAATGTTCTTAGATTATTCTTTAGTGGCTTCACACTTTCAACTGATTCGTAAGGCTTTCTTCTTTGGTCTGATGGTTCCGGACATAATCTTTCTAACAACATGGGCTATGGAGTTTCGTTAGTGAAAGGTGGGGGTCTATCAGTGGGAGAAGTGGTGGGCTTGTTTTCTAACAACATGGGCTATGGAGTTTCATCAGTGCAGGTGGGGGGTCTATCAGTAGGAGAAGGGGTGTTCTTGTATCTTGATCTTGTTGGAGCCATCCACGTTGCACTCTGCATGTGTCGCTTTCTCCGCCTCCTCCATTTGATATTTCTTTGGTTGCGTTGATGTCGTTGTCGTTGCCTTGCTTTCTTGTCGATCAATGCTGATGGTAGCCACTTAGCATATAGGAAGGTATTGCATTTCATAGCTGTAGTCATCAAGACTGTTGATCTAACAAGTTGCTTCAGCATTATTCTTCGATGGGTGCTTTGCGAATGAGCTGCAAGTCCACTTGAAGGCAAGTTGTCAAACACGTCATCACCTTCATCCGAGTCTGGAGGACTCGACTGTGGGGCAGGTTGATAACATTCAACGTGCAAAGGTCCATCAACTTCAGCATCAGTTTCTATTGTAATTCCTTGACTAATCACCAGGGCTTCTCACGCCTACCTTGATAGCTGTACAAGCTTCTGTTAAGTCTAGAGCTTGTTGGTGTATTTCTTGGCATTCACAGTCTTCTTGCATAGCTACGTACGTACAGTTCTTGTCAAACGCATGGGTGCAATAATCAAGCTTCGAGTTCCTCTCGTAGACAATGGCAGATAGACAGAAGTCTTTAAGGCCCACAGCAACAGGCTTGGACGCAGACCCAACGTTGTCTTGATCTGTTTGGCTGGTTGAGGTACTCATATCAAGTTTATCTATAGCTAAAGCTTCGGTCAAACTATAGGTCTCTTCTATTGTTTCTTCAGCGGTCTCATTCTGCTTTTCGTTGAAATAGTTACAGCTATCGTCTCTTTTCATTTCTTGTGGGCCACATTCGTTTGGTTTGCTATCACAGTCACAGACAGCACAACCATCACCAGCATCCCTATCGTAATTGTCTGTAACGCCACATTCTTGGTTGGACAATTGTTCGCTGTTCATCAATGGTATAGCTCTTTCATCTGTCGACTCAATCTGATACTGTTGGGTGTTCAGCAGCTCGTTAATCATGATTCTAGTTTGATCTTTTATCGTATAAGTTTGTTCTTCTGTCTTGTTGGGCGTGGAAGCTATTTGTTCATTCTCATTCATGGCTTTGATCAACTGGTTAAGTGAAGAAAATCTGGTGTTGATTTCTGATTCTATCTTCTTAATGCTCTCTTTCACCGAGTTCATTTTGTATTGCAAAGTTCTCAGGAGCTCCATCGTATTAGGTTTGATTTCAAATTGGCAAGTGTCCGGATTCTCATCTTCCTCCAACATGGCTTGTCTGAGACGTGCTGTTAGCGTTTCCTTATTTCCGTTAAGCTGTAGACCTCTTTCTCGAAGCTCTTGTCTAAGTTCTTTCATGTCAAGTTCATTAAGAAGTTTGAGGGAACACATTCTAGCCAGAAAGATCCCACTTCTGACACCAATTGTTACGTATTTCTGAATTTTCTGGCTAGATGTATTAGTTGGCACATAAATAAAAACACAGCAAAGAACTTGACGACTAAACTTTCAGTTTCATATAACTTTAATGACTATTAACTCTAACAATTCGTTACTTGAACATGTAGCGTAGAAGACTGTACAATATCTGTCAGTTTACAGTTAGCTATACTTCGTTGCAATACATCTCTTCACTTCGTTGCAATTCATCTCTTCTCAACTTATCTCGAGCCGTATTCCACAGAACAGACCAACGACACACTTCCCAGTGTCGCTCCAGGTCTCCTAAAGCTGAACCAAGTCGTACTCAAGTCTACCGAATCAGAGCCGCACACGTCTTACATCGACTGTATCGACTGTAACGGCTCAAGTCCACTGTAGTTCGCTGTATAGACTTTAACGACAGTAGTCCACTCCAGTTAACTCTATCCTAGTTAACTTGCATCGAGTCGTACACATTTCTCTTCCACAGAGCCGCACACGTCTTACATAGTCTGTATCGACTGTAACGGCTCACTCACGACTCCATACGACTGACTTTCACATTAACTTTCTGGCTTATATAGAGTCCCTAATCGCTTCTCCAAAGTTGCACAAACACTCCTAGTATCCTCTGGAATAACATGTCAGGAAACGTCACATCCTGTCTTTATTTATACACGTAGATTCCAGAAAACACTCGCTGCAGTGTCATCAAGTCGGGGTCACACGTAGTGACCTTTATCTGTCACTGTTCATTAGTAACTGTCCCCCTGCTTAGATCTGTTCGTCCCCTGGAACAACACGTGTGGACACGTCACATCCTGTCTTTGTTTGTACATGTAGATTCCAGGGAACACTAGCTGCTGTGTCATCTCGCCGGGGCCATACGTTGACCTCTACCTATCACTGTTCATTTGTAACATTATTGTCAAAGTAGGCCTATTTTGAACTTAAAGACAACTAGTTCTTATGTTTTTAATTTCTCAAGCTTTGTTTGAAGATCAAATGGGAGTAAAGTAACAAGATCTAGATCTAGGTGAATGAAGGGGCACTGCTAATAATGAATTGTGTGGATATGACAAACAGTAACTTCTCAGGAATAAGAAAATATATACATTCAAATACATTGTGCTATATCTTTTATTTGTCTTGGCCATTTGAGAATAATGCAATCCAGGATCATTATCAAATTTCTGAAAGTAGAACAAAATGAATTGAAGAGTTATGACGGGTTACTCTTACTGTGTTACTATATACACTTTTGCCAACCTCAAATATAGTGAACCACATTATGATCAGTTATGTTATTTCGAAAGTCTGTCCTTTTGTTTATTAGCAAAACATTTTTTTTTAAATTGGAAATTGGAGTTTGTATATATAGAAACGTAATCTTTCTGGCTCAATACAGCAAATATAAAGCGATGTCGTTAAAGCGAAACTTTAGAGACGATGCGCATCAAAAGAAATCGAGACCACTGAAGTCGTATATCTGTGAACTTAGGTACCCATTACAACAGTTGCCCAAACATCGGCGCAACAGCGTTCCCAACAAGAGGAACTTTAAGAAGCTAAGGCGTGAGGTTTTCACAAACAAGAGGAACTTTAAGAAGCTAAGGCGTGAGGTCTTCACAGACAAGAGGAACTTTAATAAGCTAAGGCGTGAGGTCTTCACAGACAAGAGGAACTTTAAGAAGCTAAGGCGTGAGGTCTTCACAGACAAGAGGAACTTTAAAAAGCTAAGGCGTGAGGTCTTCACAGACAAGAGGAACTTTAAGAAGATAAGGCGTGAGGTCTTCACAAACAAGAGGAACTTTAAGAAGCTAAGGCGTGAGGTCTTCACAAACAAGAGGAACTTTAAGAAGCTAAGGCGTGAGGTCTTCACAAACAAGAGGAACTTTAAGAAGCTAAGGCGTGAGGTCTTCACAAACAAAATGAACTTTAAGAAGCTAAGGCGTGAGGTCTTCACAAACAAAATAAACTTTAAGAAGCTAAGGCGTGAGGTCTTCACAGACAAGAGGAACTTTAAGAAGCTAAGGCGTGAGGTCTTCACAGACAAGAGGAACTTTAAGAAGCTAAGGCGTGAGGTCTTCACAAACAAGAGGAACTTTAAGAAGCTAAGGCGTGAGGTTTTCACAAACAAGAGGAACTTTAAGAAGCTAAGGCGTGAGGTCTTCACAGACAAGAGGAACTTTAATAAGCTAAGGCGTGAGGTCTTCACAGACAAGAGGAACTTTAAGAAGCTAAGGCGTGAGGTCTTCACAGACAAGAGGAACTTTAAAAAGCTAAGGCGTGAGGTCTTCACAAACAAGAGGAACTTTAAGAAGCTAAGGCGTGAGGTCTTCATAAACAAGAGGAACTTTAAGAAGCTAAGGCGTGAGGTCTTCACAAACAAGAGGAACTTTAAGAAGCTAAGGCGTGAGGTCTTCACAGACAAGAGGAACTTTAAGAAGCTAAGGCGTGAGGTCTTCACAAACAAAATGAACTTTAAGAAGCTAAGGCGTGAGGTCTTCACAAACAAAATGAACTTTAAGAAGCTAAGGCGTGAGATCTTCACAGACAAGAGGAACTTTAAGAAGCTAAGGCGTGAGGTCTTCACAGACAAGAGGAACTTTAAGAAGCTAAGGCGTGAGGTCTTCACAAACAAGAGGAACTTTAAGAAGCTAAGGCGTGAGGTCTTCACAAACAAAATGAACTTTAAGAAGCTAAGGCGTGAGGTCTTCACAAACAAAATGAACTTTAAGAAGCTAAGGCGTGAGGTCTTCACAAACAAGAGGAACTTTAAGAAGCTAAGGCGTGAGGTCTTCACAGACAAGAGGAACTTTAATAAGCTAAGGCGTGAGGTCTTCACAGACAAGAGGAACTTTAAAAAGCTAAGGCGTGAGGTCTTCACAGACAAGAGGAACTTTAAGAAGCTAAGGCGTGAGGTCTTCACAAACAAAATGAACTTTAAGAAGCTAAGGCGTGAGGTCTTCACAAACAAAAGAAACTTTAAGAAGCTAAGGCGTGAGGTCTTCACAAACAAAATGAACTTTAAGAAGCTAAGGCGTGAGGTCTTCACAAACAAAATGAACTTTAAGAAGCTAAGGCGTGAGGACTTCACAAACAAAATGAACTTTAAGAAGCTAAGGCGTGAGGTCTTCACAAACAAAAGAAACTTTAAGAAGCTAAGGCGTGAGGTCTTCACAAACAAAAGAAACTTTAAGAAGCTAAGGCGTGAGGTCTTCACAAACAAAAGAAACTTTAAGAAGCTAAGGCGTGAGGTCTTCACAGACAAGAGGAACTTTAAGAAGCTAAGGCGTGAGGTCTTCACAAACAAAAGAAACTTTAAGAAGCTAAGGCGTGAGGTCTTCACAAACAAAATGAACTTTAAGAAGCTAAGGCGTGAGGTCTTCACAAACAAAAGAAACTTTAAGAAGCTAAGGCGTGAGGTCTTCACAAACAAAATGAACTTTAAGAAGCTAAGGCGTGAGGTCTTCACAAACAAAAGAAACTTTAAGAAGCTAAGGCGTGAGGTCTTCACAAACAAAATGAACTTTAAGAAGCTAAGACGTGAGGTCTTCACAAACAAAAGAAACTTTAAGAAGCTAAGGCGTGAGGTCTTCACAAACAAAATGAACTTTAAGAAGCTAAGGCGTGAGGTCTTCACAAACAAAAGAAACTTTAAGAAGCTAAGGCGTGAGGTCTTCACAAACAAAAGAAACTTTAAGAAGCTAAGGCGTGAGGTCTTCACAAACAAAAGAAACTTTAAGAAGCTAAGGCGTGAGGTCTTCACAAACAAAAGAAACTTTAAGAAGCTAAGGCGTGAGGTCTTCACAAACAAAATGAACTTTAAGAAGCTAAGGCGTGAGGTCTTCACAAACAAAAGAAACTTTAAGAAGCTAAGGCGTGAGGTCTTCACAAACAAAATGAACTTTAAGAAGCTAAGGCGTGAGGTCTTCACAAACAAAAGAAACTTTAAGAAGCTAAGGCGTGAGGTCTTCACAAACAAAATGAACTTTAAGAAGCTAAGGCGTGAGGTCTTCACAAACAAAAGAAACTTTAAGAAGCTAAGGCGTGAGGTCTTCACAAACAAAATGAACTTTAAGAAGCTAAGACGTGAGGTCTTCACAAACAAAAGAAACATTAAGAAGCTAAGGCGTGAGGTCTTCACAAACAAAATGAACTTTAAGAAGCTAAGGCGTGAGGTCTTCACAAACAAAAGAAACTTTAAGAAGCTAAGGCGTGAGGTCTTCACAAACAAAATGAACTTTAAGAAGCTAAGGCGTGAGGTCTTCACAAACAAAAGAAACTTTAAGAAGCTAAGGCGTGAGGTCTTCACAAACAAAATGAACTTTAAGAAGCTAAGGCGTGAGGTCTTCACAAACAAAAGAAACTTTAAGAAGCTAAGGCGTGAGGTCTTCACAAACAAAATGAACTTTAAGAAGCTAAGACGTGAGGTCTTCACAAACAAAAGAAACTTTAAGAAGCTAAGGCGTGAGGTCTTCACAAACAAAATGAACTTTAAGAAGCTAAGACGTGAGGTCTTCACAAACAAAAGAAACTTTAAGAAGCTAAGGCGTGAGGTCTTCACAAACAAAAGAAACTTTAAGAAGCTAAGGCGTGAGGTCTTCACAAACAAAATGAACTTTAAGAAGCTAAGACGTGAGGTCTTCACAAACAAAAGAAACTTTAAGAAGATAAGGCGTGAGGTCTTCACAAACAAGACTAACGCCAACAAATCGCGCTGTCCTAGTTCATGTCAACAAACTCTGATGAAAGACATTGTAACAGGCGAACAGTTGTATTAAGTGCGGATACTAAAGAAAAGGAGGGAAAGACAGTGTCGGGTGTGCCAATGCCGTGTAATTTAAGTCATCCCATAGTAAAACTGAAATCGGCAGAAATTGGGGCTCCCGTGAGAAATAGAGTTTTAGCAGTGTGGCCTTCATTTTACTGCTCAGACTAGGCCTACCAATATATTAATCACTAATGTAATAAATTAAGAAGCAACTAGTATGTACGGTTAGCTGTTCCGAACCTAATGTGATAAAGTACATTCCATTGTTCCACCCCTTTAAAGATTAAATCCTTAATGATATTCATGAGCTGATGAGCTTTCAATGTATGAGATTATGAGTGAACATCTTCTATCGCTATTCTCTAGAGATGAACGCAATGTACTGCAAAGCCAGCAAAAGGTAGGCCACTACAGGTGATGCCAATATCGGCTTCTACTTCTTCAGAGACACATGGCGTTAAAGGGTGGCTCCCAGAGCCTTGGAGTCAATCGAAATCCAGTAAGTAGTCTAATTATTTTTTTTTTAAGTTACTAACAGCGTATAATAATGTAATTATCAAATCACTTAATTATTACTCCCTCCATAATTACAATACAATTAGGGTACACAAAGAAATAACCTTAATTTCCAAAATTCAACTTCCACAACATTTAAACGTGATAGTGATGTCCTATATATATATAGTTGAAACTTTGCGCAATTATTCATTGTTGGTGATAACACGTGAATCAATCATAAAATTAACCAATTAGTAAATTAATTAGTGGTAATTAATTACTTTTGTTTTAAATAGAAAAAAAGAAATAAATGTTGCAGTATTAAGAGAAATGGCCATATTTGAGCCATTCTTTTCCATATATAAGTTTGTGTGAATGTGTGTGTGTGTGTTTTTGTTTTCAAAAATGTTTCATATTCTGCTTGTTATTAGTTTAAGCCTCAAAGACAATGGTTCCCTATCCCGATAATAAGGTGCACTGATTAACTAGTCTTATAGCCTGGTTTATAGACTGTCTGTGGTAATATAGGCACCTAATACCTAACCCCAGTTAAACACACACACACATATTTCTAATAATATCTCATCTTACAAGTATTTATATACACATTATCATTGTTGGGAACAAACTATTTTAACATGTTCGACACGCTTCAGTAATTTTATTGTTTTCTTACCGTACCGCTACGAAGTGTAGAAACTATTTATAGTTTGGTTTCTGTGTTACGTAACAGAGCATTCACCTCGTCTTTATGTTTCAGTCGTAGAGCTTTCAAAAGTCTGTAGCCCAGTCAAATTAATACAGAGAGGTTTTTTTGTATTCCAGGCTGCGGAAGGGTTGTAGTTAACTTTTAATATGTATAGTCTTGGTCGGAACTTATTGGTACCAAACTTAGAAATATCAATCAGTAAAAAAGAAAGTACTGCTTTTGTAGGCCTAACTTTGTCTGAAGTCAGAAACGTTTTGCTTCCAACTGTTACGAGCATGTGCCTTTGGGAAATGCTTGAACATGACAATTAAATCTATAAAATGCAATACAGTAGCTAGTCCTGACTGAAACGGTTTGATTAAAGAACAGAAGTAGAACAGAATGAATCCTCCTAGAGCTATGAAACACATCATTTTAACAAGTTATTTACGTTTTTACAATGCAAGTAAGCATAGTCTGTGTCTTACGTCTTATTATGACATTTGACCTAAGAAAGGTTTTTTACTCGGATACCAGGAATGAGAGCTTGACTTTTCACAGACCACTTTCCGGACTTACTTCATCAACTAGTAACTAGATGATAATTTAATCATATCCATTCTTGTGATGCACGGTACCTTCAGCACTGTCTGCGCTCCACCATCCAGACGTTTTAGCGGAGACTTTCTTACACCTTCTCTGCCTGCCATGGGTGTTAGCTACAAAGTGTTAGCTACAAAGTGTTAGCTACAAAGTGTTAGCTACAAAGTGTTAGCTACAAAGTGTTGTGGAGCTTCCAATTAAAAGAGGAAGATTGTGAGAGCTTTTGAAATATATATCCTATAGGCCTAAGGAAAACAAGAGCCCTACGTCAATTTTGTAACGGAGGATGAAGTGACCTTGTTATTTAAAAGAGTAGACGTAACAAAAGCTTGTGGACCAGACAAAATTAGTGGCAAGCTGATCAAGCTATGTGCGGAGCAAATTTCTTCTCTCTTCTGTCATATCTTTAACCAGTCATTGCAAACGTGCGTAATTCCAAACATCTGGAAAACTTCAGAAATCATACCAGTGCCTAAGAAACCAAAAATAGATTGCTTAAATGATTTCCGCCCAGTAGCACTAACACCTATTGTTATGAAATGTTTTGAAAAATATATCCTTAAACAACTTGTAGCAAAAGTCAATAACAGCCTAGACCCTCACCAATTTGCATACAAAGCAGCTAGAGGAGCTGAGGATGCCATTCTATTGCTTTTGGACCAGCTTTATAAGCATCTCGATATACCCAAAACATATGCACGAGTCCTCTTCGTAGATTTCTCCTCGGCTTTCAATACCATACAGCCACATCTAATGATAAACAAACTGAGTAACTTAAATGTAAGCCCTTACTTGCAAGCATGGGTTCTAAACTTTTTAACCCAACGGCCCCAGTATGTTAAAGTCAACAACACCAAATCGTCAACTCGAGTACTATGTACGGGTGCTCCACAAGGTTGTGTACTTTCTCCTGTACTATACACTCTTTACACTAATGACATAAGAAGCATCTATGACTCAGTTAAACTCATTAAATTCGCTGATGATACTGCCATAGTCGGGCTTATTTCAGGAGACGAAACTCAGTATCGAAGCTCGATAGAAGAGTTTACAAACTGGTGCACCGACAACTTTCTAAAACTGAATGTAACAAAAACTAAAGAACTTATAATAGATTTTAGAAAGAAAAAACAAACTATACGTGAACTGCAAATAAACACTACATCTATAGAACAAGTAAAGGCATATAAATATCTAGGCGTTATCATCAACAACAAGCTTTCATGGGAAGACCACCTTGGAACTCTGACAAAGAAAACAGCCCAGCGACTCTTTTTTCTATACAAACTCAACAGTTTTAAATTAAACAAGAAGATCCTTGAGACATTTTACGGCGCGACTGTACAAAATCTGCTAACATACGGAATAAGTTGTTGACAAGGCAACGCCTCATCTAAACTGTTGCAACGTCTAGAAAACATCATTAAAAAAACATCAAAAATTACACTCACAACATTACCACATTTAAAGGAACTTTTTGAACAAACGTGCCTAAGAAAAATCGAAAAAATCTTGGAAGACAACGGCCACCCGCTCCATCAGAACTACGCTAGATCGTCGCGAAGTGGGCGACTGCTGTCAATCAAAACAAGAACGGAGCGGTACAAAAACTCGTTCGTACCTCACTCGGTCAGACTATCACCGCCACTCATTGATCAGGGAACATGAAATGCACCAAGATACCTGTTTGTAGTCGCTGAATGAACTCTTTATGTTGTCTGTTGTATTTATGTGTATTTTTCTGTTGTGTTGTCTTTATATGAGAAACGAGTCCTTGTAATCACAACAAATTTCCGTAAGGATCAATAAAGCAGTCTTAGTCTTAGTCTACTCTTCAGCGAGCAAATCCTTTATGTATGTATATTTGTATATATATTTATAAATTTTATTTCGAAAACGGCTCCAAACGATTTTCTTTAAACTTTCAACGTATATATATATATATATATATATATATATATATATATATATATATATATATATATATATATAAAAACTCTCCACTCATTGGCCACAATGGGAAAACTAAAAATGCCGAAATTCAAAATCCTAGTCTTCACCGAGATTCGAACCCATGACTCAAGCGCAAGCGCAAGCCAAGCGGTTAACCCCTCTGTTACCGCGCCCCCTGGAAAAGGAAGAGCTTAGAAATACTCTCTTTTGAAATACATAGCTTCACCTATATTCTGTACACCAGATTTATTGTACTGCTAGTTACAGGGCGCCCCTGAGCCCACCCAACTCTAATACTCTAGGTACCTGACTTATGTTGGGGAAAGTAAAGGCGCTTGGTCGTTGTGCTGGCCACATGACACCCAGCTCGTTAACCGTTGGCCATAGAAACAGATGACATTAACATCATCAGTTTGTAGCAGATAATATTTTTTTTTTTTGGGTAGGCTAACCTCCCATGCAACCTCTTTGTTAGAAGTCGAAATGAATCGCCATCATCACCGTAGTAATGGAGTATGCCTATTTCAATATTTTGGGAAATTTCCCTCTTGAAAAATAAAAAGTTTATAAATATAAGTACTGTGTACTAGATCTAAATGGCGTCGCCAACATTGCAAAACTAACGAGGGTGTTTTGCTGGGCTACGTTGAATTGGCAATTTAAAAAGTTGGTTTTGTAGGTGCAAATGTGTGAGCTTTTTAATATGCTCTTTTATGTTGGAAGCTTTTACCCATCGGCTACATTCAGTATTTTTAAAAATTAAGATCTAGATCAATGATCTTCAACGGGGGCGCTAGCGCTCCCTGGAGGGCGTTTTCGTGAAATTGGGGGGCGCTGGGAGCTAAAGGGGACGTAGAGATGAAAGGACTAGAGGTGGTCTGAAACAAAACAATTAACACATTTCTTCAAAATTAAAGCTCTTAAACTAAATGTAGACAAATTAGAGTTAGCTGGCTTCTAATTTAAGAACAGAAACAACGTTAGAAATTGAGTTCGGGAATCCCATTTTCCTACTCTTTTGCTGTAATTGGAGGCTATCTTTAGTATTATAGTATTTAGTTCCTGTGTGCGTAAACTTTTTTGGGATTTAATAAATAAACTATGTAATAAGCTTTTTTGATTGTGGTTTATTTTATCTACATATGTTATTGTTTGAGAATTTATAAAAACTAAAATTAAAATTGTTAAAAACTTATGTGAAACACTAAAAAACTTTTTTTGTAAGTGATGAAATATTATGTCAAAATTGTGTACTTATGTATCTTTTTGCGACATATGGGGAACCAACTGTGGTTGGATGCTACGATGGCTTCATAAGCAATAAAGAATAAAGAAAATCCAGATCTATCCATTATTCACCTTGTGAGTTGTGGTACACAGGCAACATCTTTTTAAAATTTTAGCCCACGATTTCAATCCTATTTGAATCTAATTATAGAAATTTCCAATAAAATACAAAACCCATTCCGAAAATAAGCGCATCTTTCAACAAATGATGAGCAATATGTTAAACTCTTATTGTAAACTGAGATTCGCTGGATTACGAAAGGGGGTTGTTATTGATAGTTTTGTCAAGCTCTTAAATACGATTTTGGAATTTTTTTTAGAAACAGGAGGATTCATTGTTTGGGGATGAATTAAAGCAAGCTAAAAAAAAAAGATATGTTTTACTTTGTAGGCATCTAACACAAATGAATGAAACCTACCTCCGACTGCAAGGAAAAAAATTGACTTTCATTGATTAAATTATTTTTTTCTTTTATTGAAATATTAAATCTATTTTAAAGGGTTTTACAATCTCACATAACTTGTTTGTTGACAAATGAATTACTGCCTAAGGACATCAATGTCTATGCAATTCAACTAACAATGCTATTTTAAGAAATGACAAATCGCTTCTAGCATGTAAATAAATTTAAGAATTTAAATATCAATCTATTTCTGATGTTCAAATTGATTTGCAGGGAAAAATAGATTTACAAAATTATGTCTTCAGTACAAAGAATATTAACCTAGGAGGCACAACAGAGATATGGCTACACAGAAATGTTTCTGTAAAATTCCAAAACTGTGGTCGAAAATGGAATTATTTTTTAGATTTTCCATCAACATGCATGGTTAACCTAGATTTAGTGCGTAACAAACTTAATGAGTAAGCAAAGAAATAGACTGGATGTAGTCACTAGAGGAGACTTTGGCTAATTTAAAGCTTGAAATTTCTAATATTGTCAGATTGCAGGAGGCACAAGGTTCCTATCAGCTTAATTTCATTTTGTAGTGAATTCAGCAATAATAGGCCTAATGTTTATATTAAAAATGAAAATAAATGTACAACTAAACTTTAAAATACTAGGCCCTAATATTCAATAATTTACTCGAAAGATTTGAAAGAAATTCATGACAATGAGATTAATTTTTGTGTGTAATCACTGCAAATTATTTGACATTATTTGTGTATAACGATAATAATGGCAATGTCTTCTGTTCCGAAGATTAAGGCTGAGTGCAGTGTTTCACATAACTACGCAAACCCAATTGCAACCTGCATATTTTCCCGCATTTCGTGCAGACAAAGCCGTTGTCCGCGGCATCTATTTAAGCTTTCTATCCGTCTTCTGCGCATATCTTCAATAATGGATTTTCTTTGAATCTAAAATGTTTGTC
The DNA here is from genome assembly GCF_947242115.1 of Biomphalaria glabrata. NCBI lineage: Eukaryota > Metazoa > Mollusca > Gastropoda > Planorbidae > Biomphalaria > Biomphalaria glabrata. The sequence goes on along the minus strand of NC_074714.1, from coordinate 17,452,437 downwards.
CCGAAGCCTTTGTGAGAGCTCTGCCAGCTACTTTCCTCTAAGCCAGTTAGGGCGAAATGGCGCCTGAGTGGATCTTTATAACGCTAACGGAGGGCAACTCTGTTACTCAGTTCTACTATAAGCTCGCCAAAGAAGATCGCTTTTGGCATGCGGTCGTCTCCCATGCGGGATAAGTGTTATTGAAAGCTAAAAAATTAATTAATAAATGACATTTTATTTCAATTGGCCTTCCCACACTTCTTTATTAGTACTTTTCATAAAATTAATGAGCTAGCCCCAGTGTTCAAAATACTCTTTCAGGCTTCACTTAACCAGGGCAGAGTACCAAAGGACTGGAAAGAAGCTAATGTCACCCCCCTATTTAAAAAAGGAGAAAAATCTGACCCAGGAAACTACAGACCAGTATCACTTACCAGCATCACATGTAAAATCCTAGAACACATAATATGTAGCAACATCATAAACCACTTAGACAAACATAATGTCCTCACACCATACCAACATGGCTTTAGGAAATATAGATCATGTGAAACACAACTAATAGGACTAATTGATGATTTTTCAAAAGGTTTAGATAATAGTGAACAAATAGATGCTATCTTACTAGATTTTTCTAAGGCTTTTATCTTCTTATCTTATATAATACAGACGTTACTTCAAAAAAGAAGATGATTACGTCCTACGCGTCATGCATTTAGTCATGCATATTAACCAATGACTTAAATTCTGCCAAGTCACTGGTTTTCCTGGCTAGCTCAGGCAACCCATTCCATGCTCTAATAGCACTAGGGAAGAAGGAGTATTTGTACAAATTTGTCCTAGCATATGGGACGAGGAATGTGCCTTTATCTTTGTGTCTTTCAGAGTATTTTATTAAATTTTGTTTTTGTATTTGAAGATTATGGTTCAGTGTTTTATGTATGATTGCTACTTTAATTTTGAGCCTTCTGTCCTGAAGGCTTTCTAAATTTAGTGATTTTACTAAAGGTGTTACTCTAGTCATATGTGAATATTCGTTTGTTATGAATCGCACTGCTCTATTTTGTGTCTGTTCTAGTTTCTTAATGTTTTCTTGAGTTGAGGGGTCCCAAACAGAGGATGCATATTCTATTATTGGCCTAACCAAGGTTAAATAACATTTTAGTTTTATGTTCTTATTTGATTTATAGAAATTTCTTTTAATAAATCCTAATGCTTTGTTTGATTTTTTTGTAGTTTCATCAATATGTGGATTCCATTACAGTTTTTCATTTATTATAACACCTAGGTATTTTGCGTTTTTAGTCTGTGTTACTGGTTTGCCATGAATAAGATAAGTGGAATTAATTTGTTTTAGTTTTTTTGTTACTCTTAACAACTGACATTTTTCTGGGTGGAAAGACATGCTCCAATTTGATTCCCATTTCTGTAATTCATCTAATTCTCTTTGTAAAATATCTGTGTCTTGTGTTGTTTTTATTGTTCTATATATTATGCAATCGTCTGCAAATAATCTGACTTTTGTTCCTGAACTAATGCAATTTGGTAAATCATTTATGTAAATTAAAAATAGTAGTGGACCCAAGACTGTTCCTTGAGGTACACCTGAGTTTACTGTTATCGGTGTTGTCAAAAGCCTTAGAAAAATCTAGTAAGATAGCATCTATTTGTTCACTATTATCTTTTTGACAAAGTTCACCACCATAGTTTGCTTAAAAAATTAAAATATTTCGGCATTAATGGTCCACTGCATCAGTGGATTAAAGACTGTTTGATAGGGAGAGAACAAACTGTAATAATAAATGGCTCTAAATCAACAAAAAAACTAAAACAAATTAATTCCACATATCTTATTCATGGCAAACCAGTAACACAGACTAAAAACGCAAAATAACTAGCTGTTATAATAAATGAAAAACTGTCATGGAATCCACATATTGATAGAACTACAAAAAAAATCAAACAAAGCATTAGGATTTATTAAAAGAAATTTCTATAAATCAAATAAGAACATAAAACTAAAATGTTATTTAACCTTGGTTAGGCCAATAATAGAATATGCATCCTCTGTTTGGGACCCCTCAACTCAAGAAAACATTAAGAAACTAGAACAGACACAAAATAGAGTAGTGCGATTCATAACAAACGAATATTCACATTTGACTAGAGTAACACCTTTAGTAAAATCACTAAATTTAGAAAGCCTTCAGGACAGAAGGCTCAAAAGTAAAGTAGCAATAATACATAAAACACTGAACCATAATCTTCAAATACAAAAACAAAATTTAATAAAATACTCTGAAAGACACAAAGATAAAGGCACATTCCTCGTCCCATATGCTAGGACAAATTTGTACAAATACTCCTTCTTCCCTAGTGCTATTAGAGCATGGAATGGGTTGCCTGAGCTAGCCAGGAAAACCAGTGACTTGGCAGAATTTAAGTCATTGGTTAATATGCATGACTAAATGCATGACGCGTAGGACGTAATCATCTTCTTTTTTGAAGTAACGTCTGTATTATATAAGATAAAGTATCTAGTATTGCGGTATCATAAGGGACGATAAGAACGACAGACACATATAATATGTCTTGATTTGAATGTTTCCTATTTATCTCAACTTGAAATTGAAAGAGATTTTGAGATCTAGGCCTTTAATCGAATATACGAAATGTCGTAGCTTGCAAGAAGAGTCCAGGACGTGAAGCTTGATGTCCTACATGAGCGACACAGATACTGTTGTAATATGCTGGTGTAAGTCTAGCAAGTCTAGCTACTAGATTTCAGTACGGTACACAAGTTGAGCCTTTCCTTTTTTTTTCTTTGTCATTCCTCTCTCGCCCAGCACTATAACTCATTGAGCCACCAGTATGAACATCATCGGGGATCTCACAATTACAAAGTATTAGTAACATCAAACATCTAGTAGGTTACATTTGAAACCCCTCTTATTTTTAAAATGAAATGTAACGTATAGTTTTTCAAAAGTGTCTATGTATTTTATTGAGACACGACAAATACACCCAAACACAACTAACAGTGTTATTGTCATTCCTTTTTCAATTTTGAACAATTTTATTTCACATTTTTTTTTCCTGAAAGAGTTTTTGTTTTTATTTAATTCTGTAACAGGATCAAAGCTATGGGAAACAGAAGACAGGGAAAGATGATGGAGACTTCTACCATAGCTACGATGACATAGACAGCGACTATGACAAGTCTTTTGTTGCTCGCCATCCTAAAGATGAGGCTGACGATGACCGTAGAACATCCGGGTCCAAGAAACCTTTGTCGAATGGTCACGCCGCACCCTTAACAGAGAAAGACAGCAATAGAGAGAAGCCCTCTAATGATAATGACAGAGAATATTTGCCACCTCGGAAAAGAGATTCGCCAAATGGATATTATGACAGAAGGCGTTCACCTCCTAGTGTCAGAGGGCGTTCATCGCCTGACAGAAGGAATTCACCACCTAACAGGGATTATGACAGAAGGCGTTCACCTCCTGACAGAAGGAATTCACCACCTGACAGGGATTATGATAGAAGACATTCACCTCCTGACAGAAGGCATTCACCTCCTGAAAGGGATTATGACAGAAGGCGTTCACCTCCTGACAGAAGGCATTCACCTCCTGACAGGGATTATGACAGAAGGCGTTCACCTCCTGACAGAAGGCATTCACCTCCTAACAGGGATTATGACAAAAGGCGTTCACCTCCTGACAGAAAGAATTCACCACCTGACAGGTATTATGACAGAAGGCGTTCATCTCCTGACAGGGATTATGACAGAAGGCGTTCTCCTTCTAACAGGAATCGTGACAGAATGCGCTCACCATCTGACAGAGATTATAACAGAAAGCATTCCCCATCTGACAGAGATTATGATAGAAGACGTTCACCTTCTGACAGAAATTATGACAGAAGACATTCACCACCTGAAAGAAATTATGACAGAAGGCATTCACCATCTTGTGAAAGAGAGCATTCACCGTTTGGCAGAGATAACTACAGAAGACGATCACCGACTGAAAGAGATAAGAAACGACGTAGATCACCACTTAACAGAAGACATTCACCAACAGAGAGAGATTCTGAAGAATACAAAGACTTTGAAAATAAACTGTCTTCAGATAGTAGTCTCAGCGAGTTAAAACAAGACACTGAAACTGACACCTATGAAGACCCATGGGACACAACACCCAGTAAAGTATCGGATATATTAGAAAATCTGCGGGAAAATCACGATGCCAGTGTTTCTAAAGCCCCAAGAATCCGGTCTTATGAAGATCCTGTGGATTCACTGCTCGAACCAAAGTACCCATCTCTAGCAACAACTAAAGGTAACACTTATGAATCCTATGCTCCAAATTTTCATGGCTTTGATTATCCTGAACCTAAGCAGCCACAGAAAGAAGCAAATAATAATATTGATAAGGATAAAAATGCGAAAGATAAGTACCCATCTCTTGCAACAACTAAAGGTAACACTTATGAATCCTACACTCCAAATTTTCATGGCTTTGATTATACTGAACCCAAACAGCCACAGAAAGAGGCAAATAATAATATTGATAAGGATAAAAATGCGAAAGATAATGACGGCTACATAACTTTAGATTTCGGCGGTTCTGATGATCGAAAACCTTCAAAGTCTAGGAGTAAAAGTAACACACCGTTTTCTTCACAGGTAATTAATTAGACTAGCATCTAGATCTAGATTCTTGAATCAAGACTCTCTTCACCTCTTGTTCTAAATCTAGATTCCAAACTCAGTTTTTATTTTACCTTTATTTTATCCAGTCTATCTGTCAGTACCTGCCCCCCCCCTCCCCAATGAATAACTTGAATAAGTTTGATTGAATATGATTATGATTGAAGAATAAACATGCACACTGTTTAAAATACTTATAAATACTTATGTTTAATATGTATGTATCATCATTTGTTTCAACACCTAGTATCACATCTATATTTACGTTCACAGCTTAATTGCTCATACCCACTGAAGCTTCTATATGTACCATTTGTCCACTTGTCATTATGACATTACTTTTATGAGAGATACACAATAAATAGAGCCATTGTTTGTCTAATACAGTGATGCCCAAAATACGGCCCGCGGGCCAGAGGTGGTTCCATCCAGCCTGCAAACCGTCGGCACAATGTGTAGAAAATCCCCTCCCTTCAAATGAAAAAAAAGGTTGAAAAATGTATCTTTACCTACCTTAGGCCCTCACTTTTTCTTTGATTGATTAATTGGTACCATGACCGTTAACATTTCAACGTTTATGAAATTGGAAAGCCGAAGAAACCACAAGTAGACTCTGAATGTAAAAGCTACCAGGAAAAGTGAAAGTATCTTTACTTTTTTGTGGAACATTGTAATAAGCCAACATATATGATGTGTAAAGAAAGTGTGGCCGTTTTTTTTTTTTCTTTTTTTAAAGATAAAACAATATATAAACGGCATTATAAAACACATTTGACGCCATTCCTGCTTTGAGCTGTGAATAAAGATTGTTAAACTACGTCTAGAGATAGAAGATGAAGGGAATATTTACCAAAAAGAGACCAGAAAATGAGTCGGTGGTAAAGATATCTACAATGATATTTATATTTTAAGTAGAGATGTGAAGTCGTTTTCCGACACGTAAAATGAAAAACAAACTTCAAATATCCCATTAATTAATGTAAGTACTAGGGCCTATTGTTTCAAGTAATTTCATTTCATTTTTGTACCTTTTCGGTCCTTTGGCCCACGACACGAGTGTCGAAAATGAAAATGGCCCGCAGGCCAAATTAAGTTGGGCATCACTGGTCTAATACATGCCTTACGGCTGTCTGTGTAATTGCTCAGTTGAAGTTGTTGGTGAACGGATGTGGCGAGGTGGGGGAGGAGCTAGCTAGGGCATGTGACCATTGACCACTGGGATGGTAATTTGCATATGAGCGAAATGACTGGACCAGAAGGTTTTTTTGGACATTCCGATGGTCTAGAGGTTAAGTTCGCTTAGTGCTTTATTGCTAGGCGGTGTTGTCATTTCCATGGTCACTGGTTCGAGCCTTGGTTTATTGTAAGACATGATGATGAGTAGCTGTCAAAAGGTCCATGAAGGGAGCCAAAGAAAGGCTGGCTGGACATAAAAGAATGGACAGGGCTCTCTGTTGATATCTTCAAAAAGTGGAAGCATTCTGTTTAGCAAACTGTCACAGCAACCCTACAATGAAAGTCAAGGGATATAGATAGATCTAGATCTATAAATGATGTTGATGAAGCTTCGCGTAACCATGTTTGTGGAATTCGAGGCAAATTTTCTTCAGATTTTACCTTGTGAGAAAAATACCTCTTAGTAAGCTATTGAAGTGTCAGTTTCTCTCTTGGCCTGTGTGCGCTGATCAGTCAAAATACTCTTTTAACTTTTCAAAAGAAACAATTGCAGATCTTAACTTTGAGACCAGGTTTCTTTTAAACAGCTCTAAATCTAAATCAACAAATTTTCACGAAGGAGGTCATCAAAGAACTTTTTGTTATCCTGCTATATTTATTAGTTAGTTTACGCACTTAAACCAAAAGAAGAAGAAATAAATCTGGTATATGGAAAATGTGCTATTGCAATTAACAGAGTGAAAGGATAGACCTGAAAAGGAGGACATTTAAATTTATATGTCCTCCTTTCTTTTCGCCAAGCGTAAAGTAACCTTACCAGAAATAATAGATATATCAATTTATTTTTCCCCCAACACTCCTGTAGCATAGATCCAAATTTAGAAGACCTAGACTATAAATAAATAAATATATATTTAGAGAGAGAGAGAGTAATGTTTTCTTGTAAATGTTTGGAGTGTCCTCATTTTCTCTTCAAAAAAGAAACTATATCATATATACAACATTAACACATTAAAAGTGGTAGTCAATATATTTTTAATTATGTTTCATCGTTCAGGGCTCTATACTTTCTCCTGAAGATTTCAATGATAAAAAAAAACTTGTCTATGGTCAAGATGAGAATGAAGAAAGAGGAAACTGGACAGGAAAATTTGATTTTATTCTTTCATTGCTTGGCTATGCAGTGGGTCTCGGCAATGTTTGGAGGTGAGTATACTTGAAATTTAATTTGATTTAGATCTATATGTCTTTTGGGCGTTCCTTCAGTGATTAAGATTATAACATCCTAGCCAAAACCTCCTGCAGGAAATCAGGAAATGGTAGTGTGCAGGGGTCTAACTTGATACCTTTTTAATGACAGTCTAAAGCATTATATACCAAATGACCAGGAAGCTCTTCTCTAAATAAATTTATACAAAGTACATTAAGTGTGGATGATCTTATTTTAAAGGAAACAAACTCCATGTGAAGTTAAATATATATATAATATAAAAAACCACTTACTATCACATGATCGAAAAACTACAACACATTAAAGACTAAAAGATAAATTATATTTTCAAAGCTATTTGTTTAACTCTTAAGAAGGCCTTTTTTAGTTTCCCCACTGGCACAATGTCTACTCTAACTAGTATGGTAGCATTATCATGTTGCCACAGCTGGCTAGCATATAATCTGTGAAAGGGGAGTAATTTGTAAGTCTCCCTTGTACATTTGGAAACTGAGGCTGTGAAGCCTCTGGATAATCTGCAAGGGTTTCTGAAAAGTAAAAAGAAAAAAGGGTGAAAGTGCTACAGTGTCTGGTAATTACAAATGCCAAATCTGTAACTGTGTATCAAGAATACAGTGCTTATTGGATATTCGTTCCATCTGATACACTGATGCAAATTCACAGATGTCCACTAATGTTAGAAAATGACAGTTGGTCATCTGAATAGAATATATTTCTTATTTAATATCGCTTGGATTAATCTGCTTTTTGTAACTTATTAAACAGTTTTTTTTTAATAATACACAACCTTAATATAATTTGTAAGCAATATTATATTACTATAACGTAAAAGTTGCACAAACAATTAGACTCATTACCATTCTAAACAAAATTATTCCTATTAATTGTTTCTTTCCTCCAGATTTCCATATTTGTGCTACCGAAATGGTGGCGGAGCTTTTTTATTTCCTTATCTTCTTATGATGGTTATGATAGGATTACCGCTGTTTTATTTGGAAGCAGCATTGGGTCAGTTCACTAGCTGTGGGGCTACCACCTGTTGGCAGTTTGCCCCATTATTCAAAGGTATTGTACTTAACAACAAAATCAGTAATTAAATTTTTCATTATTCATTAGCATTTGGTGGGGAAACTGTTTTTCTTTCAATATATTCACACCATTCCTGTACATAAAATATTATATTTTGGATTATTAATAGTTTAGTACTCTAGTTACAGACTTTCAGTGATCTACACATGATCTGTTTATATTTTATATTAAATATTTTCATATTATATTTTTTCTTACTCTCTAAATTTATTATAAATAGTCACAATTAGCAAATCAATAGTCACCATTTTATTTGTTTCTCTCAATATGTTAGACAATGGACCTCATTCACCAATCGTAAACAAACAACATTTAGTCACGTGATCTTATTGATAAAACAATGGGAAAAACTGTCACGTGACAACCATCATGAATTAAACATGAGAATGTAAATTATATAGAAGAGATAGAGCACCACGTGGCTAAATGTTGTTTGTTTACGATTGGTGAATGAGGTCCATTAGTAATAACTACTTTTAATTTATTTGAAGCTGCTGAAGCTGGGCAACAACATTTGTCTTTCAAGTTTATGTGAACAGTTTTACTTATCATGCCTTTTTTCCCTGCACTGATTTCAAACCATATTTATAGGATTTAAATGCTTTAATTCAATTGGGGCTTCCTTCAATTCATATTTTTACAACTTTTTAAACCTATGGCTTATGACAATTTTATAAGGCCATTATATAAATTAAAGTAAGCAGGTAAATTCAGTATGTTAAATTTCAGTGCTTTACTATGACTTCATAATTTATCATTATTGCATTAATGTAATGTTGAATTATTTATAATGCTTCTTTTGACCAGGTCTCGGTATAGCCATGGTGATATCATCTACACTGACTGCCATCTACTACAATATGATTCTTGGCTGGGCATTACACTATATGTTTTCATCATTCACCAGCAGTCTTCCTTTCCTAAGCTGTGATAACTCATGGAATACCAAAGGTTAGGGAGTTGAAACATGTACATTTTATCTTAAATTTCTTTTTAAGGAATAAAATAGTAACAGTTAAGTAAAGTTTCAATACTTAAGTCACTGTTTCTCATTCTGGGCCTGCTCATTTGGGTGTTTGGTGGTATAGGATAACACTTAAAAAGAAAGAAAAAAAAAGGCTTTGTCTGTATTGGTGAAAGCAGAAGGAAGACTTAAAAACAAGTTTTCTAAAGAAGTAGCTGGATTAAAACAATGTAAAAATTTTAAGTTGTTTTAGTTGTATTTTCTAGATGTATATGTGATCACTTGTTTACATTATCATCAGTATTTACTGATAAAAAAAAAAGCAGTATGCCTGGAAAATTTAGTAATAAAATAATGACCTGCATATCAACCCTGATATCCTAATAAATATCTGAAAATTGAGTGGATTAGGAAAATCAGCCACCCTCTCTATTGAGATTCTATTAGTTCTTTCTGACAATGTAACAAAATTATAAATGCATTTCTACCTTTCAATATTAACCACTGTATTGTAAATACCATAAGCTTTTTAGTCACTTGGCTGAAATTCTGTTAACTTTATCAGGTTGTTTGAGTAAGGAGATATTTTTCTTCCCATAAAGTTCAATAAAAAAAAAGATTTATTATATTAAAATAAAATTTAACCATTCGTATTATGTACCATATCAATCAATAATATTCTTGTATATATATTAATATAATTGACTTTGACTGCCAAGTATTTCGTTATAACTCAATTTTTATTATTTTGCATATAGACTGCAAGCTTAAACTTCCTGTCATGCAATGCAGTGGTAGTAGCCAATCAAATGATGGATTATGTCTTGATGAAAATGGCAAGGAAAGGGGCATTTGGAATAAAACATTATTCACAGAATCTACTGGAAGAAAGATTGTCTCACCCTCACAAGAATACTGGGAAAAGTAATTTGTTCAATTGTGTTCTGCTTTACAATTAAAGTCTACTAACCCATCCTGCATATATCCAGTCTTTTATTTGGGCACCACTTCTATTTATGTTATATGCCCACCTTTCCTTTTCTTTTATTATTCTCCTTTAGGTAACTATTTATTCAATATAGCTTTATGAGTATGATTTCCTTTTTTTGAATGAAATGCTAAAATTCAACATTGTCATCAGCCTATTAATCTTATAGATTTTGATTTTTAAATGTCTTAAGTATTAACTTTATTTATAGAACTGAATCCTTGAACTTGGTAGTAGGAAGGAAGATAGGAAACTATATTTAAACCAAAATGTTATTCATTTTTATGAACTGTCAACATGACTTTTCTCCTGCCAGGAATATGCTAGCTTTTAGTGATGGCATTCAAAATTTCGGAACACCCAAATGGGACTTGGTGTTGTGTTTACTGTTGGCTTGGGTCATCTGTTTCTTTTGTCTCATCAAGGGCATTAAAAGTACAGGGAAGGTAATTAAATTTAATTATTCTTTAAGGGAATTTGTAAAAAAATTACAGCAGTTTTCTTACACTTACTGTTTACTTTCATTGTGAGAATATGCTTACAGCAGGCTGGATACAAAACTATATTATGTGTGTATTGTGTGTGAACTAATATTTTCATTCAGTTAGAGCCATGAATTACAGGCATAGTTTTTGGTTAATTATCACTTATACAATTTAGGATTATACATTTGTTGTTAAAAAGGAAGGCTTGAATGTCAATGGACATTCATATTTTATGAATTACAAATTATAACCTATTAAATGTATAGCCCTAGTTATTCATGGATGACTTATTATGCACAATTTGATTTGTTTAAAAAAAACAAACATCTTTGACCAGAGTCTATAGCTAGGAGTTATGCACTTCTGTGGTTAAAAATTAAAGACATCTATGGTTAAGAGTTGTTATCAACATCTATGGTTAAGAGTTAAGGACTTTATGGTTAAAAGTTATGTACGCTTACTGTACTTTCAGGTTGTCTACTTTACAGCCTTGTTCCCTTATGTTGTTTTGTTCATACTACTAATTAGAGGAGCCACACTAGAGAATGCATCAGAAGGAATATATTTTTTCATTACACCTAATTTTAGCAGACTTGGAGATGCTAATGTAAGTAATACTTTTTTTTTTCTTCTCTGAACTACTTTGGTACTTACCCACTTAAAACACAATAATATTCATGTATGATTCTGTAAGGCATATTATCTTTTACATCTTGGGCCATGTGCAATCTACAATGTGTCTTTTAGTGCAAATAAAATAATTAAGGAATAGTCAATAATTGGTTTGTTAATTATCAAACAATTTTAATTTTACTGATGGCTAAATTTTAATTTATCACATTAGACTATACCAGTAATATCATTTTATGAAAGGAAATTAGAATCTGGCTGTGACAACAACAAGGAGAAAGAGATAGGAATGGACTAGCCAGGAAAGAACAGATATTAGTCCATGTATTTTGTAGGGGGGGAAGAAATATAAGAAACTAAATTTATTTCAGGCTTGTATCAGATTTCAAAGATTCCAGAAAAAGTACAGTAGTTCACATTGTTACAAGAAAGTTTTATATGTTTATGTACTTCCTGTATGATTGGTTGTAGAGACATTATAAAAAAAAGATTATCTGAATGATGTATACATATTACTATAATATCTATAATATACTTATACATTCTTGTTTAAGGTTAATTTTCCTTTCTATGCAACTCCCACTATTTCTTTTTTTCTCTTGTTTTAACCAGGTGTGGAAAGATGCTGCTAATCAAATATTTTTCTCCATGGGCATTGCCGGAGGAGGATTGATCACGTTGTCAAGCTACAACAGATTCCATAACAATATTCAAAGGTTTGTTAGAATAGTCCTTTTTTTTTACTTTACTTTCAAAATAAACTGAAAAGTATATTTTCATCCTAACCAAAATTATCAAGCATTTTTCTAAGTGAAATATTTCAACACTAGTTCAATAAATTGTTTCCACAGAGATGCAATATTAGTCGCTGTTGGGGACTCCCTGACTTGTCTGCTAGGTGGATTTGTTATCTTCTCTTACTTGGGCTATATGGCTGGCCAGTTGGATGTTGGGGTTCAAGATGTGGCAGCAGATGGTACTATTATCTATTTTCTTATGAAAATGTCAATGTACTTAGTATTAAATGTATCAAAACATGGCTTATTTTTTAAATAACAACTTGTCAGTGAATTAGAAAAATAACTTGAGCTGACAATTAAATGATTTTGTGCTGTTTAAACACACACTAATTTTCAAGTAAACAACTTTTAGTAAATTGTTGCTTTCTGTGCTGGCTAGTTGCAGAGTTTCTAAAGATATACATTGTCAGATGGGAATTTATATTAACATCCTTTTTTTTGTTTTAGGAGCTGGACTGGCCTTTGTTGTTTATCCTGAAGCCATTTCAAATCTACCTCCTCCAACATTATGGGCTCTACTTTTCTTTGTGATGCTACTTACGTTAGGATTAGATTCCCAGGTTTGTTATAGAATGATTTATCTTTCTATGTAGATAAAAAAAATAATTTTTCCTAACGTTAATGTTGCATTTTTGGACAATTTCACAAGTGCACTCTCACTCTCGTCATTCTGAAATTCTGTTTTATTGCTAATTTATACATTTGTTTGATGGGTATCTGAGTGGCATAAACTGCTCTGCTACTTATCAAAGGAGCTGAGTTGTGTTTACTGAGTGCCTAAAGTCCACACAGAAACCTTCTGCCAGATACCATACCACCTCCCCCCATATATGTCCACAAAAGAGATTGGACCAGAGCATACATAGCATGCTATAACATGATGTGCTTTGTATAAGCAATTTAAGACAAAAATGAAAAGACAAAGTTAATATTCCTGTGAATAAAGAAAGCAGACATTTTTTTTCTCAGATCCCAGTTATCAACACCTAGGCCTTCCACCTTATCCAATATAAATGGCACAGTAAAAGTAACTTCCTTGGTATTTAACAAAGTGATACCTTTAAAGGTTGCCTCTATCACATAGCTGGCAGCAGATGGCCTCTGAAAGAGACAGTTGGAGAGCTCTCTCAAAAGCTGCGGGGCACACATTTGAGGCCCAAAGAAAAGCCTTTATTGAAGACAGATGCAGAAGAAAAAAAACAAAACTTAAATAGACAATGGCTTTGTGCTGGAAAATATGCAGGTTGCTACTGGGTTTGCATTGTCATGGAAAACACTGCACTCATCTTTAATATTCGGATTCAGAGTTAAGGCCATTATGATTGCATAACTTAGAATATTGCTTGATACCACACCTTGTGAAGATGTTTTTGTATAAGTATGCACTGCTAACTTTATTCCTTTATTAGTCCATGTATAGGATTACAATGCATTTCTTTTTAACTCTCTCTCTCTCCTGACTACTAGCTAACCTCTGCAGCTTTCTTCAGCTCATTCATTCAACTAGTCCAATAACATAACATCCAAGTTTTTTCAGTACATTACACTAGCAACAAACTGGTTAATCAAAACTAGCCCATTTACTGTCAGTTTTTATTGTTTAGTGTTTTAAGTCATCCTGCTTGCTGTAAGTTACTTTGTATTGGTCACACACTTGCCTTGCATGACTGACCAAAAACTATGATGATAAACTCATCCTCCACTGACTATAATGTTCACTGCCAGGTCTAAATAAGAGACAAACTTTAAATTCATTATTAATAATAATTCACCTGAGGCAATGGAGCCAGTCCTTTCTTAAGAATAGTGTGCAATATATTTCAAATGACATTTTTCGCATTTATAAGTTTCAGATGTTCTTATCCAAATGAACGTGTGATACTGGCCATCTTAGCTCAACAATCCAATGTGCGTACCACATGAACTATTAAATGAACTTTCTTAATCCACAGTTTGCAATGTTGGAAACAATAATGACTGGACTGATCGATCAGTTCCCACGACTTCGACCTAAGAAAGTTTTTGTGATCCTGATTATTTGCATTGTATTATTTATTATGGGGCTTCCATTAACATCACCTGTAAGTATATCTCACATCTTTTATTTTCAATTTCATTCTTTTTTTAAATTTGTAGAGTACATAAATAATTATAGAAATACATTATCTCTTTGTTCTTAATATCATCTCATGTACTTGAGTTTTACTGTAATCATTATACTGAATAGCACTATTATTATCAATACTAGTCATTAGAATTGGAAAAAGTAATACATACTGGCCAAAGTTTTTTGTTTTTTTACTTATAGTTTGAAATGTAACTAAAAAATGAAGTCATTAGTTGTAGAATAGGATGACTATAAGTAGTATTATAATAGAGACATGATTTTACTTTTTTACATTTCTTTTAGGGAGGCATGTATATGCTGCAGTTAATGGACAACTATGTTGGGGGGCTAACTCTGATCATTATTGCTTTCTTTGAGGTGATATCTATCACCTATATCTATGGTAAGTTTTTTTTTTTATTTTTCACTTTAATTATTTCTATAACATAATGAATTCATAAAGAAAAGCTATTTACGTAGTTTAATTAGTTTTATTATTCTCCTTGTATTATACACATTGATGGTTACATCATTTTTACCGAGCTCATATCAATTTACTTCATCTGTCTGTCTGGTCAAAACATTTTTACAGCATATTTCACCCTCTTCCAATTCTTGGTTCAAGTTGAAACTGCACAATTTTTTATTGACAATGGCAACACATGAAACAATAAATAAACAAACCAATTAATTAATCAATTAATCGTAACTAATTAATTTTGTTTTGCATGGAAAAAATACTAATTCAGCCATAGGCGACCTGTGACAATAATCACATACAGACACACCCCAACAAACAAGCTAAAAATTTTAAACTAACAATAGATTAATAAAACCTTCTATTTTTATAAGTACTTAATAGCTCAGTAGCAAAACAAGTCGTGGAGGCTTGAGCTTGGATTCAGACTGGAATAGATTTCTTTTTTTTTTTTTAAATTGTTTTTGAAAAGGATGCACCTAAAACTTCTCTCAGATACCCACCTCCATTCCTCTCTCTCCCCCCCCCCCCCCCCCCCCAACATCCCTTCCTGGTTCTCTAAATGATTGGACCTAAGTGAACTGATCATGAGAGTTGCACTAAATAAGTTCGATCCAAAATAAAGGTCAACCAAAATTTCAAATAAGATCACAAAATACTTTCAATGAATTTACAAATTCTAATATTGCTCTTAGATCTCACGGGTTAGTTAAGGTCCAAAGGTAAACCAAACGGTTTATCCTTTTTAGACAACAAACCTATTAGGTAACGCATGTGTTTGGTTAAATTTTGAGTCAATAAAAACTAATTGCCATGATTAATTCAAAATAATTGATGCAATTTCACTCAATGTTAAGCAAGTTTTTTTTAAGTAGTTTTTTTAAATTTAATTATTGTTATTACCCTGGTATGCACTGATGATTGCATCAAGAATAATTGAAATAAAAACCTTTGGTTTTTTTTAAAGTGTTTACCACATATGTCTATGTCTTATAAGTAAAACAGTAGTTAAGCCATTTGGCCAGAACTGTTATTATATCTTAACTTGTAAACAATCATAATATGTGCTATTACTCTATGAAATTATTGATCTTATTTGAACCCAAGACCCCTGGATTCATAAGCCTAGCGCTTTACCACTCAGTCACCTTGCCAATATGTAGGACATTAGATTTGTTATACATGGTTACAATCATTATCTGCTGCACCATATTAAGCAAATGTGCTACTTGATACATAGATGGCTCAAGACTGATATGATCCTGCCGGGGTCATTCTGTGAGCTGATGAAGTATTAAATCTCTTAGGCTAGGAGTGGATCCACTTCATTAAAGTGTTTTGTTTTATATTTTTATTGGAAAATTAACATGTAGAAATTAATTAAGAATTAATGCAGAGTTAAAGTTTAGCATATGCTATATCTGTTTGCTTATCACAATGATTGTTGTTATAAATTTTTTGTACAACATTTAGAGTTTTATGGAGAGAAAAATATAGTATATTATTTGTCTCAATTAATTAAGAATGAACATGTCTTTGTTGTTTTATGTCTTTAGGTGTTAGAAGATTTTGTTTAGATCTTCATACAATGACAGGCTCTACTATATTCATATATTGGAAAATAGTTTGGTGTGTAGTCACCCCATTGACCATTGCTGTGAGTATATTGTCTTTTTCCCTTTGTATTTTAATTTGACTTTTATAAATTGTTTTATCATGTGAATATGTTTCAGGGTTAAAAAACAACATTCCAACTGTTATCAAAAGGATTATTTTTTACAACTTCTAGATAAACCTATGCCTATTAAAAGTACCCTTTTCAGATCTTTCAATCTATAGGGCAGATGACGTCATCTGTTTCTATGGTGACAGTTAACAAGGGCGTTGTGTGGCCAGCTCAATGACCAGCCGCCTTTACTTTCCTCCAGTAAAATCAAATACCCATTAGAGCTGGGTGAACTGTGAACATCCTTAAAATCCCAATTTTGATCCTAATCATAAGTTGTAAATTATTTTTTTTTTTTGGGGGGGGGGTCTTTTTGACTTATTTAACATTTAAACATTAGGGTTTATTAAAAGGAATTTTTACAAATCAAACAACATAAAACTGAAATGATATTTAACTCTAGTTATGCCAATATTAGAATATGCATCCTCTACTCAGAAGAACATAAAGAAAAAAGAACAAATATTTCAATTTGATTAGAATAACAAAACCTAATGAAATACTCAGAAAAACACAAAGATAGAGACACATTTCTTATTCCTTTTGCTAGAGCAAATTCGTACAAGTGCTCCTTCTTCCCTAGTACCATTGGAGAATGAAATGGGCTACTTGAATCAGCCAGCAAAACTTTGACTTAACAGACATGCATGACTAGATTGACACATGAAATGTGTAGGACATGATTATCTTCTTTTTTGAAGTAATGTCTGTAATATATATTTGTTCATCTTCAACCAATAATGTTTTTTAAATTTATTTTTTTTTGTTTCAGTTCATTTTCATCTTTATGTTTATTGATTATAAAAGCTCAACTTATGGTGACTATGTTTATCCAGGCTGGGCTGATGCCATGGGCTGGTTTATGACTTTGACATCTGTCCTGGCCATACCTATTGTTATGATCTACAAAATATGTAGAGAGAAAGAAGGAAAGACAATCTGGCAGGTAAAGAATTGATAACAAGTTCCATTTAGTTTTGATTTAGTTTCAATAAAATTGTTCAGCCCAGTTGTTCAGTATCAATAAGTGAATGAGTACATGAAATTTAACTTTTGCTTCCTTCCCATTTTCATAGCAGTAGAAGAAAAATTACCTTGAATTTTTATTAGCTCCACCATTCTTTGTAAAATAAAAATAAAAAAAAATCACAGATGGAGGGATACAACTTATTTTTTTTTGTGTCCATACTTTATAACAAAAATTTTGTTGGCTACTTATTTATTTTGCAACCATAAATATAAATTTTGTTTAATTATTTCAGAGAGTGTGTCTGCTGTGTTTACCATCCATTTACTGGGGTCCAGCTTTAAAAAAACACAGAGAACTAATCACATATGCTGAGGGCTTTCAGGTTGATCCTATGCATAACTTGCAAACCTCCAAAATGACTAAATCATCAAATCAATCTAATATGGTAAACCATTTTCCCTATGAGATTTTTAGTAGATCACCTTCACCTATCCATTAGTTTGTTAAACCGTTGTTGTTGTCTTTCTACATTCCTCTATCTTTTGCCTTGATAAGAATCCAATTCAATGACAGGCTTGTCCTCTTTTATGTGGTCTTCCCAGCGCTTTCTCTGTCTGCTTCTTCTTCTTTTTCATGATACTTTTCCCTGAAGGAAAGTCTTTGCTAGCACTGAGGACCTTGTGATATGGAAATAAAGTTTTAGAAGAAATTGTGCACAAATGTTTTTTAAATTCTTAGTTGGAATTTTTTTTTTTTTTTCTGTACATTTATTATATTATGAAAGATGTATTTGAACTGTTCTTTTAATTGTTTTGTGTGTGTGTGACTTGGTTTTTAATTTTCTTTAATATATTATTAAATAAATAATTTATATATATTATGGTTTTTCTTAACTTCCAGGCATCAAATGGATCTGCGAAAAGTCCCTACTCAAAATCTGGTGTTTTAAATCTGGGTTATGATGACTCCATGGAATCAGTGAAGGTTTGTTTTCCCCTTTTTCTTTCAATAGGAAAAAAAGGTTTTCTCATACATCCATTGAAGCAAGGATTTAGATTTGCAAAAATTAGAACAACCCTGTGTCTGTTGTTTTAAACTTTGGGTCTAGGTGAGAAAATAATATAGGTGGTTTGCCATAGCTTCCCTTGCAATGGCAACAATACTGATGAGTGTAACATTATATGCCTAATTGCACATATAATTTTGCAATTGATTCTTATGTTTTCATGCAAAAGAAATAATTGTGCAAAATTTCAGCTTGACCCAAGATAGGATGAGGGAGAAATAACATGTAAAAACATTTTACCAGACAGACAGAGAGAATTGAGTCAATATAAAAGTTTAAAAAAAAAACTGTTTTATTGTTACAATTGCTGAATTTTTCTAATTTACGTTTAAGTTTTGAGACATTGTCAAATATACTATTAGATGGTTTCAGTCTGATTGTGTGGTATGCACTCTGGACTGGCATTTCAATGGTCCTGTACTCAAACCTACTCACCCCTCTGTGGGATGTGTAGTCTGGGATGTAATAACCTTCAGTTCTCAAAGGAATATCTGAATGGTGTAAAACAAACAAAATAAAGTTTGTGGTCTATTGATTTTTAGGTAATCTTCCTGGTGAGTAGAACATACAACTTATAATTAATGTCACTGTTCAACAGGAGTCATCAAAGAGGGTAAATCTATTTCCAGTGGTCTGTCCCAGTTTCTCTAACCTGAATAAAAACATTTCTGTTTATCATTTTAAAACTATTGACTCCATTTAATTGTATTTGTATCTAATTAGGCTGAAAGTCAAAGATCACTTTTTGCTTCAAGAATGTCTGTGCTGTCTACATTTTCCAAAGGAACTCACAAATCAGAAAAGTCTGGCTTCTCGTTTGAGTCCAATGTATAGCTTTGTTTTGTATTGGAGCTTAGCAGCGAATATCTCAATTACATGTTCTGATGATGTTCTAATTATTATTACCATTTTGTCTTCTTTACAATGTGAATATGATGTGTTGAAAAGTCAAATCATAGCATGGATATAGACCCAACTGATTCAGTTTGGGTTGATATGGGAAATATATGTAAATTAATACTGTTATTGGCATTGTCAAAATTAATATTTACTTTTGACTTACCATTTATAACAAAATTCTTCTATGTAAATAACAATACTCTAATTACAACTAATTATCTGTAATAAGCTGGTTGTATGACACATTTGTGTTGGCTACCATTGTAATATTTTTTTTATGATTAAAGTTGGAATAATTGTGTTGAATATGTACATTGACTAGTTATAATTGTAAACTATTATGCCATAACTCATAATATACAAGTTGACATTGTGAATCCTTCATAATATAAAAGTAATAATATTAGTCCCTCAATCAATTATTTATTACTAACATGATTTTATACTGTTATATTTTGTGTACATAGGCATAAAAAAAACACTTTAAAATTTTAAACCTGTTTTAAAATAAAACTACATAAGTTAAATTTATACAATGGACTTAACTTTGATATAAAAATAAAATTTAATGTAGCATCTTTTAAAAGTATTTGAAACTAACAAATGTTTAAAATGACCTGGATGAAAATAACTTTCTTACAGATCACACACAATACAACCTATAAAAAGCAATTACTGAGACTTTTGTAAACTGAATTGTGTTCGTAAATGCTATGATTAAATTTATTTTAAATAAGACTCAATAAATCATTGTATCAGTAACACTGTTAAAGTACTTCTTCATAACCAGCTAATTGATTTTAACCAAAAATTAAAGTTGGATAGCACCCATTATTTTAATTTTTATTTGTTGTACATTTTTAAAGTCATGGTTTAAGATTTTATATTTTGTACATATGCTAACTTTTTTTCTATGAAGTGAATCTTTTTTTTTTTCAATTTGTAAATGTATTTAGATCCCTCCATCATTAAGAAACAACTGTGCTGAACAAGTCATCTTTAGTTTGTTTACACAAGATGTTGCTAGGTCCTTTAGAACACTGCCAAGTCAGTCAATAGCTAGTTAGTAACTTGACTATAGTTTATAATGGAAATTGGACAAAGTGGAGGAATACAGTACTTTGGGACTAATATTGATTAGTGCAATGGTTCAATAATTTAATTCCTTCTACCTGAACTTGCTTTATGAATCAAAACAGCTATAAAATGAATTTTTCTTGTTTTACTATCAACCTGTGATAAGTTTTAAAAAGCACCTGGAAGTAATAAAATATTAGCAGAAAGTAATTCTAGAAAAGGGCAATAAAATCCAGTGGTTATTGTCATAGAACATGCTTCCATTTCGTTTTATACTGTTGTTTTTTTTTAACCTGTAATTTTATAAATGTTTACACTAATCACTTTTAGATTCTATAAAGAAACATTTAAATTTTGAAATAATTCAATATAATTGTCACTATAACTTCTATGCTAACATAGAATCTGTCAACTTAGGCACTTTAAAAAAAAAAGTCTGTGCTAAATGTATCTCTTGTTATTTTACATTATAGTTTCATGTTGTCTTGAAAATATGTATTATTTTAATTCAAAAACCTATGTTAGTTTGTAAGTTGCCTAAAAGTGGTTTATAGCTGTACTGCCAACATACTACAGAAAAAAATACACTTTTTTTTTTGTTTCAATACATGATCAAGTTGTATTGATGTTAAGATAAAAACCTGTTACATATTAAGATAAAAACATGTTAAATAAATACATTGAGTTCTGCTGAACATTCAGCATTTGTTTATAGTTCTATTGCATGTCCAATATCTGTTCATCATATTGACAAGAATGAATCTTCATTCAAAAACACAGAAATGCTGCCATTTGAAGAACATGGGAAACCCATTCATGCCTGCCACCTCATACACACAGTTATACAGTTACTGAGTCAACACTTTGTGTAAAAACAAAAACTTAACATTGAACTCTAGTATGAAATTAAAAAAAAAGGAAAATGCCTTTACCAATAACATTGCATCTTTCAAATTGAAATTTAAAAGGCTTTGCTTAAAAGTAAATTATCAGTTAAGAATATGAGTGTTCTGAACACAATGAAAGAGAAGGCTTAAACCACAGTTCTTGTTAAGCATTGAACTAAGTCTTCTTATATTTCATTGTATTTAATTCAAGATAATCAAAGTCAGTTATGGAAGTAACAAAAATGTTTGTTCAACAAACCAGGAAGTAATCTTGTAGACCTTAGAGAAAATGTAGCTAGAGAGGCCAGCACAATTTACATAAATGTATTTACATTTCAAGAAAATGCATTGAAAACATGCCGTCCTTGTAAACCAAAATATTAATATCCACATATATACAGAATTAATAAGTCTTTCAGCTTTTTTTCTGATTCTCTATCACCTTGTCTAGTTTTTTTAGAATTTCTTGTAAAATTTTCATCTTTTTCTTTTCCATTTCAAGCAGTTCCTCTTTTATTGCCAATTTTCTTTCCTCAAAATCAGATTTAGAATTGACTTCCTGGTCTTCTGAAGAGGCTCTGAATTTTCTTTTTCTACCCACCGTGGTTACCTCTTCTTTAACTTTAGCATTTGTTTTCTTACTTGCTGCTAGGGTGAAGGTGGGGGACTCGTCGTCATCAATATCATCAGGAGACAGAATGCTGACAACATTGTTTTTGGATGTGTGTAGTATCTTTTCCCCATTTTCTATAGCATCCCGGAATCGCCTTGGTTCTCTTCGATTCCTTTGTGGTCTAGATGGTGATATTTTTGGCACTAATTTGTTTGTTTTCTGAAATGATTCAATATACAATATTTAAAATAGATACTGTAAAATAAAACACTCAGAAATATTGGTATTTTGAAAGAAATGAATAATTAGTAATTATTGGTTGTTTTTTTTTACAAATTAAGCAATGAAATGAAATTATCACAGACTTGCTAATAACATCTTACAAATATGCAGCTGAACACTTGTAAGTGGAGGAAGCACAAGAAAATGGTGAATATCAGAAGGTATGATAGAACAAATAAGGAGTTGATACTAAAGTCTTGATATTAGATAATTGATACAATTGAGTAGTGATGTGATTGTGTGGTTCTGTATCTATAAAAATATACAAGTTAGCCTTCTGACATGCAACAACTATTAAAAATAATCTTTATTATCCGTGAGGAAATTTGTTTTACAATTGTGCATTACATGTGTGTGAATCAATATGAAAGAAGCCTAACATGTCCCAAACAATAGGGTCCCTATGTAACGAGCTGAAGCTGCACATTACATTATTTAGACAAAACCATCTGTTATAGAACTTACAGAGAAAAAAAATGACATTTTAGTAGAAAGTAGGTAGACTATTAGCAAGTTTTGCAAAATTGATGGGGAGCATTGAGTTAGCATAGCTATGAAATTAAGAAAAAATATTTTTTATTCAATTATTTTTGCGTTCCTGTTAAAAAATATGAAGCTTACAGATTGGTTGCTTTCACCATCTTCTTCTTGAGAATCTTCGTGTGTGTCATCTTTTTCATTGGAACTTTCATCATTTGGTTCTTTAGAATCTTCATCTTGATCATCATTGTCCTTTTTATCTTTAGTACTACTATCACTGAAAAAAAGAATAAAGTTAGCCAATTGATAAATCATTAATAAGATTGAATTTAAAATAAAATAAAAATGATCATTAGTATATCATTAGTAAAAAGAAACAAAAGGCAGGTGTAGCCCTTCCTTCCCTAGAGATGGTGTTAGGGGGCAGTTGAAGTAAAACTCAGGGTTCAAATTGTATATCAACAAGTAGATATCCATAAGTACAACCACATTGCTGTGACTTTAGTGGCGGAACGATAGGGGTAATGTTCATGCGACCTACTGACACCCATGACTCAGCCAAATCACACAGGTCAAGGAAGGAACAGTACTGCTAGTACATGCAGATATGACCCGTGTTATGGTCATGTGATCGAAAGCTTTCAGAGACCTGAGAGTGTGTAAGAAACAGGCAGGTCAGGACAGCAAAGCAGTAAGAATGGTGCAGTACAATGTGAGTCCTTGAGAATGTAGCTGTACGAGTCCAAAGAGACTAATAGTGTTTAGTAGGCAGTTCTGTTAAGTACAAGAAAGCATTTGTAGTTAGTGTAGCCTATTGTGTTGTATTGGTTTTTGATGTATTTAGTTATTAAATTACAACACTATTTTAGAACTCTTGTTGTCAAGGTCTTGTGTCTTAGGTATGTTGTGTTGAGCAGTGTTTACAGAAAGCCTGGTAGAGAAAATCGTAACAATATCAATATTGACAAGTGTAATGAAAATGTTTCTATGGCAAAATAAAAAATTAATACATGTTAAATCTAACTAATAAGATATAACTTCAGCTCTCTAACTCTAGCCTTAGGATACAGGTTTTTAGAAAGGTGAAAGGTTAAACTAAAAAAAAAAAACTTGCATAAAATTTGCCAGAATCAAAGTAATGATCTAGATCTGGCCTCAGAAAATGATGTTTACCTAAGATATACCATCAATTGAAAAAACATGTCTTCCAGTTTAATATGACAAAGCCTTTACTGACAAACAAAAGTATCAATTGTGATTTTTATTTTATATGGATGTTTAAAGATGCATGGTACTTTCAAGTGGACTGGATTTTTTTAGAACTAAGTTCAGGCTTTAGACAGCAGGACCTAAATATCTTACTCTTTCCCAAGTCTTTTAGACACTCTTTTCTCAATGTTCAATATGTCCTTCACAGATATCGTCCTTCCTGTTTCTTTCGTCAACTTATTCCGTATCAACATTCGAGCCAGCCTTTTATCTTCGTGCATACTGATTAAATTGTAGATTTCATTTTCAGTTTCTTCATCCAACTGCTTCTGCCTTGACAGAGACTGGTACTGCTCCTAATCCAGTTTGAAAAGAAGTTGAAAAAGAATTAATTTTTAAAAAAACTAATATATTGTTTTAAATTGAACAATAAAAGTAAAACCTTTAATTACTTAAAATAGCTTATTATTACTGGTTAAAGTATTCAATGTCAGTTTAAAAGGAAACAAAAAGCAATTACCTCAGTCACTTCATGGTTGTGACAGTCTAGTTTACTTTCTTTTATGACCAAGCGTTGACCATCTGGAGTAGCAGCAAGTCTCAGGCGTACCGGGCAATCTATTTTACGAGATCTTTAGGAAGTACAAAAGGATAAGATAGTAATTTGGAAAGTTAATAGATATAATATTACATGAAAATGTCTACAATAGAAACATAAAGAATCCTTAATAAAAGGCAAGTCTACTCATTCATTAGGACAGTGTTTTTTAAGATGTTTATATCCAAAATATCACATTGAAACACCTAAAATTTAACTAACTTTCAAAAATACAGTAGAGCTGAACTAAGAAAGGATGTGACCATGGTCAGAAAGAGTACTTTATGTCAACATCTTGTTTATTCTCTGTTCGTGGCATGCTCAATGCCCTCTGCTGAGGTCCAACTTCAGAAAATTTTCAGCTTGAGTTTATTTCCCCTCTGTTACCATGTGGATTAACACTGGCAGGTGTATGTCACTCTCGACACATCTTATAACTTCACTAAACAAAGTTTTATTTTAAAGATACATCCAACAATTACACACTCATCCATCGATTCCCTTATTCATACATCAAACCACCACACCCTTAACAATCAATCCAAACCCACATTCATTCATCTAACCACCCCACACGTAACAATCAATCCAAATCGACATTCATTCATCCTACACACAGCTCAGACATCCTTTTCATACTCATTCATTTATCCACCCCACAAACATATATTTCACACTCATTAATCTATCCACATCCAAGTATTATATCTCTCTCTTTATTCTCTCTGACAAATAAATAGAAACCAATATTGAACCATGTTTTATAGATGTGTGGTAAATTTTATTTTACAGATGTGTGGTAAATTTTTATGTTACAATTTAGAAAAAGGTAAACATCAGCATGCAACCCCTTTTATGTTACTTAAATGGACAGGAAAGAAAGTGAACTGGATGTGTTTTAATGCCTATTAAGCAGCTTAAGTTAGTACACATAAGTTTGAAATCTCTATAAAACTATATATTTATAAATTAAAAAAAAAAAAACATTTTCAGTAGCCTTTGACCCAAGCTGTTTCCAACCACAGGATTGGCTAGCCAGTTTTGTATCAGCCAATCGGATTAGTTCTTACTATTTTTACAAATTAGTAGACTATAATGGCGGCTTCCTTCGCTGTTTTTATACAATAATTTGTTTTTTGAAGTTAGCTAGTGACAGGTGAAAATTTTAACATGTCAGCCGGCGATATTGATGAAAGCAAACTCACTATGATAGCCCTAATAAAAATCAGGGCATTATTGAGGAAAGCTTTAGATCTAAGTTTACACTAGTACTAAATCTAGATCTAGTATGTGTTGACGATGTCTTTTCGTGGTAGCAGGGTTTAGGGGTAAGGGTGAGGAGCTGGATAGAGAAGACCTCTTTGAGCACCAAGGTGTTAGCACCCCATAGACTGTTTTTGATGCTATTTTATTACTATCAATTTAGTTCTAATGTTTGTCAGGGAGATTAATAATTTTTATTATATGATGCCAACTTTCTGACAAACAAACAGCTCAAAAAAAAGACCCCTGTGTCAAAAATGGGTGGCCGTCACTAAGGCAAAAATGAAGGTGTCTTGTTTCCATGGTACCTGGGGGGTTGGGGAGAAAAGAAGTAAAATAATGTGATAGAAGTGTCTGCAGGGTCTTCATGTGCCTTGTTTCGCTAAACACGTAGGGTTTATTCAGGCCTAAAACTTCTTTAAAAACTCTTACCTTTTTAATTCTGTTCTGTTTTGAAAATTTATGCGCATAAATTATATTTAAGCAAATTAGCTTGGCTTATTTTAAGAAATATTAATATTATATAAAATATCATTTAAGATTGTATTAGTTCATTCATTTCTCTTTAATAATATATAGTTTTGTGTATGTAAAGTAATTAGTTTATTTGTTAGGAATTTTTTTGTAAGAGAAGTTGAGAAGTGCTTAGTCTGGAAATAGTGCTCCGTCTTTTTGGCACAAGACAGTGACAAGACAAGCAAAAATGCTCCATCTTAAGAGGGTTAACTATTACCATCAAAGTATCATTCAAATTCAAGATGCATCTGATCTAGATACAAATACAATGGGCTGTGTGGTAAGTGATACAAAAACAAGGGTCTACAGTGATGGTACTTTAAACTTTACTCACATTAGTGACATTACTAAATCATTAGTCATTACTCTCATGTCTCCTAGTGACCCTAGGCCTAGTCTTGTTTAAGTTGTATTTTTTAAAGTTCAAGTTTAAAGCTATTTTTAAACTTACGTTGCATTTCTTATACCACTTGACCGGGACATGGCTTTCTTTGGACCAAAAGTACAAGCATAATGAAGTTGTGAAAATTTTATTTCAGGATTAAAAGTTTTTGTGAGTGAAGTTTCCTGTGCCTTCTCCACTGTTCGTGAGTCTATTCTTGAAAACTGCACGAAGTGGCTATCTTCATATTGTTCCATTGCTGCTTGAAATGCATCAAATGACTCAAACTCCATACCTACTTCCATAAATTTTGCCATGGTTACAACTTTGTTTATATAATTAGATCTAACTTATAGATCTAGATCTATGTATCTAGATACAGATGTAGACAAAATATAAACAAAAACAATCTCCAGATCTGTCTTTGGTGTTGTGGTTCAAATGGATAACTCTCTAATACTGAAAAGTTTTTTTCTATACATACGTTAACGTGCCTAGTCTCGCCCACTGTACTATAAATACGAAATAAAGTTTTTTTCGGCAGGGTGTGTGTGTGAGCAATGACGTCACTGGGGGTGCGGGCCTCACCGGGTAACACCCACCAGGGGTGACACCGACGTGGGGAAAATGCCCTTTTCCAAAATGCAAGTTTTAAAAATAAAAATTACCACATCGAAAGTCTCTCAGTTTAGTATCAACATGTCCCAGACCTTCTTAATTTAATAATAATTGACTTGTAATCTTCCAATTATGATAAAAATAATGCGTTGTAGATGCCAGGAGAAAGATTCGAGTTTCTGAAGCTTTGACAACTTTGAGTGACCTTAAGGCGCTGCCCCAAACATCTTATCTGACCGATTGAGTGGCCAAAGTAAATTTTTTTTAGATTGTAAAATGTTGAGAAACACAAAGACTTTTAAGCCAGTTAAGCCCCTCGCGCGCCAATCGACGCATAGGGCCCCTGTCCGAAGCTTATACTGGTTAACCGGCGCCTTCGACATACGGAGGTCACGGGTTAACTCGCCTTTAAATTGCCCCTTCTCCTGTTAGTGAGAACAGTTTCGCCGGACTCAATATCTGAGACACACGTGAAGGCCAGGAGTTGGACTGCATGGTTGTCAAAGACTATTTGAGACGCATGCCATTGGAAGCATTTTATAAGTAGTGGAGAGTTTACATACATTACCACTTCCGGCAATGACAACCTTGCGGAACCGTCACAAAAAAAAAAGCACTATATATAAAAAAAAATTACTTGGATCTATAGATGCTAATAAGTCGACTAAAAATATTATTATTTCAACTTGTAGTCACAGCAGACGGATTTGTGTGTGCTTCTACATAAACATAATTCATTCCTTGCAAATTTTTCATAAATGTGTAATATTGCTCGAGATGATGAACCTTTCCTTAACATCGGCAAATGCTAAGGACGTAGGCACATTTTGTTAACATTTCCACAGTGGCGTATCTAGCTATGTGCGGGCTGCACGGGGCATCAAGTGACAAGGGGCATCAAACAAAGGACAATTTAAACTATCTCAGTAAAAACTGCACAAACTCAGACTAGTCCATGTAAACGTTTATTTATTGAGCTACTGTGCTGATATCCTCTATTCTCTCTAAACTTAAATATTAACTACAGACTAGCCTGAGTTTACTAGGTTTGTTGACATCTCTAATTAACGCACTTTTAGACGTCCACGTTACTTTTTTCTAAGGAAAATGCTAAACGGCAAAAAAAAGTTTTCAGAAATTGTTACCATCCCCCCACCCAAAAAAAAACAACAAAAAACAACTGTTTAGCTTCCCCTGCATTCTCAAGATCAAGTATTAGGCTACATCAACATGAAAATAAATGATAGATGGAGGTTATCACCAAGAACTGAATAGGAAGAGACCAGCAGAACATTCAGACAGCTGGGAGGAAATGTGTAAAGGGCGGTATTCACAGCGATGATCAAGATTTATCGAAACAAGAAGGAAAAAATGGAAACCCTAGATAAAGAGACTCTTGGACATCATTTGTTTTGCAATTCAAGCAGAATCTGGCACTCTTGGGCATCACGAACAATTTGAAGAAGAATTGGAAGAACAAAAATGAAGGCCATTTGTTGGAGTTAGTGATATTACTATCCTAGTGGACTCCACTCCTGAAGGAACATTGGGTTCGAACCAAACTTACAAAAATACATAAGAATTTATTGTAATTATGGGTGGTCATGGAAATAGATCATAGAACAATTAAAACTAGCCATCTATTTTTCGATTATTTTCGATTGTATACATGGCATCTAAAAGTTGGACCTAGCTTCCAACATTGACGGTAATGATTAACGACGAGTCTTTCATGGGCTTCATCGACACTAAGAATAAGCATGCCTATGAAATCTCTGCGGTTGTTTTAGAAAAACTATACGTTCGTATGGCTCAGAAATAATGGACTGCGGAGGTTAAGACTTTGATATTTGCTGTTCTCATGAAAGTTCAACACTAGGATGTCCCTCTAAATCTGGGCAGAATTGAAGCTGCTGAAGCTGAAGTCGATATAGTTCTATTTGTCGATATACTCTGCTACCATTTCTAGAGGACCTCACTGACAGTGCTCCTAGCGACATTAACAAAATTTAATTTCGTCTGGAGCGATAGAGGCTTCAACGACTTATCAATCAAAGTTTCTTCAGAAGTACCAAATTTTTCAAAACAAAAACCTGGTGAGCTCGAGTTAACAAAATATCGCCTTAATAGCTCAGTCCACAATATGGTGATCTTGATTCGCATATATGTGACGTTTGTGTATACAATAATAAATACACATAGAAGTTTGTTTAAAAACAAAAGTTGATCAAGAATTATTTGCAACTATATTATATATAACGATGACTAAATTACGACTGACTTAATTGGAAATTTCATTTATTAAACACGAATTTCCGGGGAAAAAATTTATTTCGCCAGCAAATTAAACACGTAGAATTCATTGGAAGCAATTTTTGTCTTTGTTAGATTATTTTTTTGCGAATTAACAATATTTATTTTCTGGGGGTGGGGAGTCTTCGTTTTGCTGTTGTTTTTTGAGGGCATCATGAGGAGCTCCCGCACAGGGCATCAAATACCCTAGCTACGCCAATGCATTTCCAATCATGTCATTTAGTGAAACAGAAAAACCTCTCGGATTGACTCTTCTTCCTCCAATTTCCTCACTAATGGAAGAGAGGAACGATCCTCAATGACCAATAAAACGTCACACGAGCAAGTGACTGTTTCGTGGCCAACTTCACCCTCAGAAGAAGAGACTGAATCTCATCATCGTGGTTTTCGGGCCGTCCAGATTAACTCGACGTCTCGGCAGGACCGAACTTTAGAAAAAATCCATAAACGTATGATCTTAAATTAAAAAGGACGCTATCATTTCACCACTCAGTTCAGAAGGTGTTATCTTGTCTTGTTAGTTTAAAAAAAAAATATTTTATTGTAAATTTCTCTATCTTTGTGATAACTTTGGTCTCAAACATTTTGAGGAAGTCGTTTTCTTAATTTAATAAAATGATAAAGCTATCAACGTCGGATGGATCATATTGCAAATTATGTTTCCAACTCCTCAGTTGGTAAGTTTTACCGGCAGTTTCAAGGGAGGTTATTAATGTGCGCACATTGTTGTTAACGGGGACACGACGACAAATCGTTGACAAATTATCTGCTGCTTGCCAGAAGTTCGGCTTAAATATTAGTCAAAGCAAGACTAAGATATTAGTTCAGAACACAAATACTGCACCTCAAGTAAACATTAATGGCCAACTACTAGAAATTGTTGATCACTTTTGCTATCTTGCCATCATATCCAACAATGCTGTACTGGATAAAGACATTAACAACAGGATAGCCAAAGCAATGGGCACCATGTCACGGTTGCAGAAAAAAAGTGTGGGACAACATATTGCTGACTAAAAATACAAGCCGTAGTCTACCGGGCCTTTGTGATAAGCACTTTGCTATACGGAAGTGAAACATGGTCAACCTACTCATGGCAGGAAACAATGCTGAATGTCTTTCACCTCCGATCTTTAAAAGAATGTGGCAAGATAAAATAACCAATGAGTGCTACGAAGAGCAGGGTGCCAGGACATAAGCTCCGTTATCATCATCATTAAACTCCATTTGAGTGAGGGCTTGAGAGGCTTAAATCCTCTACGCTGTCTTGCGTAGTGCATAAATGTTTCCATACAGGTCGAGAATTTTTGGTTTCCCAGAGCAGGATATGAGGCACGGTTTCCTCTTCTTCCCCGCAGCGGGGGCACCGTCAATAGAAATATGAGCCAACAGGACAATGGCATGTCCTTCACTGTGCTATAATAGCTTGCTCAGCCTCCACCAAGGGGAAGTGCGGTCAGGGCGCCTCATGCGCTTATACTTCACGGTCTTTTTGGGACTTGTCCCAGCACTCAAACCACTTTCCATTTGTTGTTCGTAGAATGCCAGTAGGTCGACTTCCACAAGACATTCTGTATATCTAATAGAAGGCAGGAGAGCAGCTGGTCGCCCACGTTTACGGATGTATGCAAACGTGACAATACTAGACCATGTGTGATAACCCTGATATTGTTAACTTAAGTGTAGTGGCTACGATATATCAGATGGACATCACATTTGATTTTTTAAAATTTCTATTATTACTGGATGTACCTGTACTGTATGAAATTGCCTACTCACCAACTATAGACTTAACACTATTTTTTTTAGCAGCACTCTTTTCATTTATAAAATTACCTTTTTTTTTTATTAATGTTTAGTGTGAGACTTTGAAATCTAAAATCTGTATCAAATGTTTATTTTTAAATTACAATTTATAAAATAAAGGAAAACTAAAATGCATTAATTTAGCATGAGGCGCGGTGGCTGAGCGGTAAAGTGCTTAGCTATCGTATCCTGGAGAAATTTTTAATGTCAGGATCTTAGGGTGTCCCTGAGTTCACCCAGCTCTAAAGGGTACCTGACATAAGTTGGGGTAAAGATAAGTTTTATTGGTCCCATCAAATGGAAATTCAGTTTGACTACAATTGACCTCCTGTAACCACTGTAACAATATTGATGCAAATACGAACATTCACACATGAAACATACACACTCATAACCAGTGCTTTATGAATTAGACTTCTATGTACTTCTCAATGATGACAGTAAAGAAGGTTGGTCGTTGTGTTACAGATAACCTTTACATTATCTGCCCAATGGTCTGAAAAGGGAACTTTATTTTTTTAATTAATTTTGCAATTAATTTATTTCCTCTTTAAATACGATAACCCACAGAAAAACCTCATAATACACTTTCTGTATACAAAAAAAGTTGAAAAACTTCATATTTATTTATTCAACAATATACATTAATTATAACACAGAGAGTCCTGAAAACTTGCCCAATGTGGACTGAAGGTTGCAAGAGTTTCTTGGAAATGGTTGATGGTGAGTGTGGTTTAACTAAGGAAAAGCATGTAATTTAAGAAAGACTGCAGTAATCTAGCTGATGCAGACCTCAGAAAAATATTTTTTAAAGTATGAAGCATATGAAAACAAAAACCTTTTTTTTCCTCACCCTGTGGCTTAGTTATAGTAGTTATTGAGTGTCAAGTTATCAGGACTCAACAATTATACCGAACCAAATTGATATCAAGCATTTTGTTTTTGTAAATGTAACTTGATATGCTTAATAATCCTACTTTAAACATCCATCTACCTGTACAAAATCAGAAATTTACTAAATATTATAGCAAATTGATGCTTAACTTATAATACAGAAATAAATTAGTGCATATCTCCCATAAAGGAATAAAATAAACCAGAAACAAATTAAATAATAACAAACAGGACAAACAGTGGCTGAGTCATAAAGTACTTGGCTTCCAAATCAAGGTCCCGATTTCAAATCCTGGGATTTTTAATTTTTAACCCTAACCCTAACCTCTGAGTCCAACCAGCTCTGATGGGTACCTGACATTAGCTGGGGAATGTAAAGGCGGTTGGTCATTGTGCTGGCCACATGACACCCTCATAAAATGGTGGGCCACAGAAACAGATGACCTTTACATCATCTGCTCTATGAATTGTAATGTCTGAAAGGGTAACTATAAACAGGACAAAGCAAATAAGTAATGGCTGAATGGTAAATGATTCACACTGCAGCCACAACAGACCTGCCCACCTTCACCCCCCTGCCATCCTGTATGAACTTAAAACACCAAGTACACCAAGTCAGTGTTAAGAATGCACAAATTTTCTAACATCTGTGATATATTTTAGAATAACTTCTTGAAAGAGTCATTTGGTTTTGTCATAGAATTTGTTGTATCTAGAGGCTAAACAAATAATTCCAAGTCACACACACAAAATATTATCAACATAATTCTGGAGAAAACTTTTAAAACGTCTTTAGATCCATCATCTGTTTGAAGTCAAAATAAATCACAATCAAACTTAATTAAGTCAAAACATTTCTTCAGTTTTAATTTTCTTCTTTTTCTTCTTTTTGTGAATGTGAGTGTCTTCTGTGTCATGACTGTTATCCAATGTCGGAGAATTGTTGTTTAAACTTGACTCTTCAACCTTCACTTGTTCCTTCTTGATGCTCAACTCTACAAACGTATTTTGTAGTTTCACTTTTTTCCTCTTATGATCACCACTACTATCTACTAAACTTTCTGAACATGATAGATTGAAAAAAACAAAACAAAAGTAAGTTAGGCATATAAAATACAGTTTGTATATAGTATTTTTTTTTTGCTGAAATTAAATTTAATATAAGTTTAAAATAGATCTTTAAAATGTATCCATTTTGAAAAATGACTTGCTCTCACTTTGTGTTTAATTGCCTTTCAAAGGAAGAAGTAAAAAAATTGTTTTATTACCAATCATATATTTAGACATGTAAAGTTGCAGACACATATTTTAGTTTATATTTTAGCTACTTCAGTAAATTTAGTTTTAGTTATTGTTAGACGCTTCTGCGATGTCTTATACAAATAAACCAAATGGAGGTAACACTCAACATAATGCAGAATCCAATAATACTAACGAAAGGCCGAACAATCAATAGAAATTAGTTGACGCTGATATTAAATGCTGAACAAGTTTATAAGCAATGAAGGGAACCATCAAATGTCAGCTAATGTTCATAAAATGTGACTTATTTCTACGTTGTCCTGAAAGTATCTCTGTTTACGTTGACTTGTATTTTGTTCTGTATTTAAAACCCTATCCTTATTTTACTAGTCACGTCATTGTCACTAAGTCAAAACTTTCCCTATTTCCGAAAGAAATAATAAATTCCAAATCGTGCCATAACATTAACTAAGCTAATTGAAAAGGTGAATTGGATTAGTTAATTAATTAATTAAATTAAGTATTTAGGTTACTTAGACAATTCGTCTATTAAGTCAAATATAAAAAGTTCTGAATCCCTCTAGTGGCCCTCAAATTAGTGTTATGCTTTACAGCTTGGCGACAAAGTTGCTGTAATTTCATACATATAGCTGAAAATATCAAAATCTATTTCCTAATTAGTAAAGAAATCTAGTTATTTTTTTTTTTTAAAGAATTTTAAAAAAATGTAATTACTCTGATTTTTCTCCAATCTAAACCGAAATATAACCTTGCTTTTTTATACCATATAATTTGATGAGTAAAAAGCTAATAAACAATACTTTCCTAAAGCATATTATTTATGTTTATTTAAAAGCTACTTATATTCCTATGCTATTCAATTCAATACCAGTAACTACTATTGGGACAGAACTAGTACTAACTGCTGGTAACTTCCTGTTGCTGTGTCAGTTTTTTTTTAACTAGGTCGTATAAGATAAGATAATTTTTATTGATCCAATCAAATGAAAATTTAGTTTGACTACAATTGACAACCTCAGCGTAACTACTGTACAATAACAGTATAGCAAAATAATAATAATAATAGGTGCCATTGCTGCTGCATAGAAGGTTTACCCAGGAATTTTTTAAATATATATATATATTTTTTTACAGACTTTTTTTTAAAGAGTTACTACTCTTTACTTATGTGTTAGACACCACCTTTTGAATAGGAGTTTTTTTGGATTAAAGAGTTTCAACCTAAAAAAATATAAAATTGAAGGATCAAAACTTCACAATAAGCTGATTACCATAAAGGCAAACTTAGATAAGTAGAAACTAATAAAAAAAAATCATAGAACCTTCAAGGTATGTTGGAGCAATACTGGAGCGTTTTCGTTTCTTCCTTCTACTTTTTATTACTTTGTGAGGAGTACCTTTATAAAAAAAATGCACATGAAAACTAAAGAATAATATTGAAATAGTGCTATGAAGACAACATACAAAATACATTAATATCAAATGTAATAACAAAACTAAAGAATATTGAAATATGTTACGAAGCCTACATACAAAATACATTATATCAAATGTAATAAACAATACCTGAACCAAATGGCACAAATCTAGGTCTCAGGCCTTCAGGCATGGTCACATGTTTGTTTTGTGTGGAATCAAGCTCTGACAGCAACGTTGAAGGTGGTAATTTGTATGATTTACTCACATTTAAAATACCATTAATTTGTGGACCTGTGAGAGTCAATTTTGTTTAAAACAAATGAAAAGTTTGGTCTTTATGCATCTTAGCATGAAAAGTCAATAAAGCAAAGATAATATGGTCTCTTTATTTAGCTTGCTTACTCTTCAAATAAAATTTTGAAACAATTAATCGATACCATTATTTTGAAAGCATTATCAAATTTAGAATGGTGCATTTATTATTTCATAAGTTCGGTTATTAAAATTAGAAAAAAAAAAAAGCTAACAAAAAGATTATGTTCATATTATAATAATATCAGTCACATTGGTGACTGACAGGTGTGTGACCTTAGCAGCCTGCAGGTGGTGGATCATTGTTGAAATCCTGATTGGTTAAGCTAAGAGAGTTACTAGCATGATTTGTGAGAGTGTCTGGATGTTTTTGTCAATGAGTTATATGTTAAGAGCATATAGATCAAGAATATATATACATATATATGGCTTATTGTTTTAATAATAAAGATGTTAGTTGATGTAAGTCAGAGGTGGCCAACCTATGGCACATGTGCCAAAGTGGCACATTTTACCCCGAGAAAAAATAAAGATTAAGCAGGCCTTTCGCAAATAATGATAATAACCGATTTTTATTAAAAAAATATGCCACAGGAATTTTATTTACTAGCTATTATGACACCAAAGTAACCAAAATAAAACTAATCAGACCCAAATACACTGAACATCTGTTTTTTTTTAGTAATTGATATAAAGGATGTAATATAGTAAATCAACTCTTAACCTTAGAAACAAGGCTTTATTTCAATTAAACATGACTGACACACAATAACACAGTACAGACTGGCCACAATTCACAGAGTACGATAATACAAAGACGTTCACAAATACTAGCATGGGTAACACAGAAGTTCAGTTAAAGATTACTCCATACACTATATGTTGTTTATTTATTTATTTTTTTTTTGCTAGCCTTGGACATTTCTATGTTACCTATTTGAACTTTTCAGTATTAGAAAAAAAAAATGGTGATAATTTCAATATTTTTTAAAGAACATAATGGCCTTAAGTAACTCTCAAGAAAAACCAGACAATCAGACATATTTGAGGAAGCAAAGTCATGTCTAGGAAATCATCAATTAAATAAAGTTAACTTATAAGTAAACTAAACCGTAAATGACTGGTGGAGTTATCGGAACTGAAATCTTGGTTAAAAGAATTTTAGATTATCCTCTTTTAGATATCATTGCTTTATACATGAAGATCCTTTTATTTCCAGGTGCGTTAACTTTGTAGAGGAAAAGGTCTCAGAAGATTTTGGAAACTGAAAAATATTGCGCATGATTTTGTTACTTTGTAGAAGAGAAAGATGTGCTGCCGAGGAAATGAAGTCTTCTGTGTGATGAAAAAGGGGGGGGGGGGGGGGTTAAATTGATTTAGTTGATGATATTTGACATATCAATGACCTAAAACTAAAACTGCATTGCAAAGAGCAAGGACACATTGATTTCTAGCTTTGTAAATTATGTCACTCATTCAAAAACAAAGTTAAAAAAACTTTTTATCTTTCCTACAAACAAAAAATTGATTTGATCCCCACATTTAAAAGTATTGAAGATTTTGCAGATGAAGAAGACTGCATGCTTGCATTTCACTATCAAATTTTACTTAGCGAAATATTCTGAAGGCTCCTATAACATGAAACTGAATGGAGTTCGATGAATTTCCTCAATACCAAATACATATGAATGACTCATTTTGGCGATCATTGACATGTTAACATTTTACAGAACTAAGAAAATTTGCCCATAATTTATGCCAGTCAGATAATGATGGGAGAAAACATGTCATCCATGAAAATTATCAGAAACAAACTGTGGTCGTGTAATAGACTCTTAATATTTCAGATTTGGTGACAGTAAAGTAGACTTATGTTATAGCCAGAGCTACTTTATATAATATATATATACACATATAATATATATATTTCCTGTAGGTGAATTTTTTTTTTAAATTTAAAACTACTAACAGTATTCATAAATTATTATTGGACTATAGATCATAAAGACATAATAAATTAAAATTATAAATATGCAAATTAAAAATGTTAACAAAGACAAGACTTAATTTGTTTTCTTTTTCATAAATCCCCTCTTCTACTTTACACATATGTACAAATGATCATACTTTACAAGACTGAAACTTGTCAAATTTAAAGTGGAGCATCTGAAGAAGATGTGAACAAAATTGGCACACAGAAGCAAAAGGTTGGCCACTCCTGCTATAAGTTGTTAACAATTAGTTTCCCATTAAATGGCTGTGTGGCAAAAGAAACACCCTACGTAAAAAAAAGTTCTATGTCTAATAAAGGAACAATGGAATTATACATTCGCCTTATGAATGAATAATTTTGTTTTTTACTTATAGCACTTACCTAATGTAACTTTATCTTTGTTTTTGATTATAGGTAAAATATCTTGAGGCTACAGATTACAAAAAAAAAAGTTGTTCTATAATATAATAAAGCAATGTCAATGATGTTAGTGTTCTTTATCTTAAATAATTTCAGTGATCATAAGATAATAAATAACATACAAAACCATAAAAAAGATTTTGGAAATATATATTTTTTTAAGATAAATAAATAAAAGTAACTAACTCTGAAAAGAGAAAGTCACCTGTTGTGCAAAAGAGCTCAGTTCATACACGCTGATTAGTTTGTTTTGTTCCTCCTTTTCCTATTTATAAGTAGAGGTAAAATTAAAAGTGTATGTCATTCAACTTTATTCATTTGCAATAATAATCAACAACTATAAAGATCTATGACATTTTCTTTAGTACTTAGTGCATTTAAAAATATAAAAGCTGTCTTAGATTCAAAAGTTTTAATTATTTCATATTTAATATTGATATATATATTGTGCAGTTAGTCTAAATCTTTGGCACTTTGTATATATATAGCAACTTTTTTATTTATAAATTATCCAAATTAATTAAAAATATCTGAATATGACAGAATCAGAAATGAATTTAAGCTTAATAAAAGCAATAACTTTATAAACTGAAAGGAACATATAATCAAACCATATAACATTATCTATTTTTATTGTTATATATTATATATATTGTAGTTTATTAATAAAATATGTGGCAGTAGTACTTGAAATAAGCACTATAGATACTATCTATAAAATGCTTTCAATGTCATGCATTTCAAATAGCCTCTAACAATTGTTTATCACTAATAGAAGAAGGGGTAAAGGGAGTAACTAGCGCCTAAGCCAGTAAGCTTTCAGCAGGAGGTGCTTGTTAGCCCAGGCTGGCCACACACACCTAAGCGAAGGAAAACTCTGAATTCAAACCCCTTGCAGCTATTCCCAAACATGCAAAGGGCTTCGGGAGTCAACCCTAAGAAAAAATTAGCAGCTGGTGAACCTTAGGCAGCTAGCAGGACCCTGCCACACCCTGGCAGAACCTGTAATATCACTGATCCCAAACTATATTGGCTCTTGCCATTCATTTGAATAGATCAGATGCATGGAGAGGGGGGAACTGCTGAGTGGGCGACATCTATAATTAATGCACAAAACATTTCCATGAGATAATGCATAGCAAAGTAACAAAGTATCTATATTATTGTAAACTTCAAAGTGAACAAACACTTACTTCGATTTCTGTGATCTGGTTAGGAATAAATTCCATGCCATTTATCTTGCTGATATCATACTGAAAGTAAATTATTGAGTTAAGTAAAATTTAGGGTTAGATCAAAAATACAAGTAGAGTTGTTTTTTTCATGAGCAGATCCTATTTAGATAACACTACCCATAAGAAATGGATAGATGCCAAAAGGCATCACTGAATTCTTAGGGCTAAATTAACAAAAAAAAAAAGAAAAAAAAGCGCTCTTCCACATTTCTTGAAATAAAAGTGAAGTCTAAAGTAAACCCTTTCATACCTTGTGATCTGTAGGGGAGATGATGTTAAGGTCATCTGCTTCATTGGCCAACAGTTAAAGAGTACTGCAGGGTAGCATGTGGCCAGCACAACGACCAACTGCTTTATTTTCCCCAACTAAAGTCAAGTACCCATTAGAGTTGGGAGGACTCAGGGGCACCCTAAAAATTCTGAAATTCAGACATTTGTACCCAGGACCCCAGGTTTAAAAGCAAAGAGCTTAACCACCAAGCCACCGCTCAACCCAAATGTGAAGTCTGTAAAGATTAAAATACTGCAATATCGCCTACCACTTGTAGTCAACACAGCTTGTGTATAGTTGTAGGTTTATTTTTTAATATATCTCATTAATCCCATTATAAAAAAAAAAATAATAATTATGACTGTGCTGATAAAATTGTGGTGTTTTAGTGTTGTACCAGCATCTACATCAAACAATCATTCAATACTGTTTTAACTGATTAAACAATCTACTTACACCTTTTGGCACTCTGAGCAAGTAAACTTCATCATCTTCATTTATCTTTATATTACCCGGCTCAATTTCTTTAAAATTTTCTGGTAATTTATAGCTAACACTGTATAGGTAAAAAAAAAATATAACAAATTTTTCTTTACATTATATATTACCATACATACAAAATATTAGTAAAAAAATAAATAAAGTCAACAAAAGCATTCAACAATTGTCAAATTGAATTGGAATGGAATTATCTCTAGTTAAATATTTAACTTAAATTTACTGTAAATATGTTTTTTTCAATTACTACATAATATATGTAGTGATACTGTTATAAATATTGGAACAAAATATTTCAGAATTTCTTACACACCAGACTTGAGAAACAGGCCATTTAAAAGTTAAGTTTTCAATTTTCAACAAGTTACAAGTAGTAATAAAAAAGAAACAACTTTTTAAAAAATAAAAAACATGAAAAGGTTAAAAAAAAGTCTTTGCCCAATTATCTTTTAATAAAGGTGATTTTAAAATAAAAAATTTTGTTTCTAGTAAAATGAATTTATGATGATTCAATAATCAGCCCAAACAACTCCAGATAAGAAAGACATTTCTTGAATGCTTGTTGAAATTGTTTTTATAAAAATTAAAATTACTTGGGTCATGCTCAGGAAAAAATAAAATGTTATTGTTTAATTACTTTAATTGTATCAATTTTATTCACAGGAAAAAGCATCTCTGAACAAATGAAAATTCTAGTGGATCTATAAAAAGAAAAAAAAACGAAAGAAACTTACAAGTAAGTTGCTAAATTTTAAACCCTAACTCTGCAGAGGATTGTCCCAAGCCTGGCTGAAAAATAAGTAGCTAAACTCCTGTTTGAAGGTGTAGGATGCAGGACAGAGTGATCTTGAAGCCATCAGGCCGAAGACCTACATTTCCACTATTACCATCATCGGTACATGAAACATCTGGACCAAGTACAGGTTTGGAAGCAGAGATGGGCAAGACATGGGGACAGTTGGAGAGACTCACCCAGTACCAAGAAGCCTGGCCTGGAGGAAGCTGGTTAGCCTCACCGTTAGTGGCCTATCATTTGGACTACACTGTCACTACACAAGTACACTTACAGACAAAGATAAGGGTGGATCTCTTAAAAAACTAGACAAAAAAAAAACAACAAACAAACAAGATTCTTAGTAAAGAGTAAATCATTAAATTTTAAACCCCAGGAACTTTGTTATTTTGCATACATACTAGATACTAGATCTATTAACTTTTGTTATCATACCTCATTCTAGTTACTGTTCATTCACTCATTTCTTGGAAAACACCTGAAAAAATATATCTATATAGTATATATAGATCTAGAATAATCTAGATGCTTATCTAGAAAGTGCAAGTTATTAATTTTGGATAGTGTGTTATAAAATATTATAGATCTAGAAACTAGAATACTAGATCTAAGTAGGATTTTAATTATAATTTTAAATTGGCAGTCAAAATAAATGAAAATTTGATTAATAAAGTTAATTTAGTTATATTAGTTATAATGATAATCCCGACCAGGAGACAGTTAATAATTTAGTTAACTGAGTAACTTAGTAAGCATACTATTAGTATTACTATGAATACTATCGACTATCGTAACTATGATACTTGATTCTACTATTTCTAGAGTAGATCTGACTATTAATTATATTATAGTTATAGATCTAGATCTAGATCTAGATTTAATAGATTTAGATCATTGTGATTCTAGACTCTAACAGATCTAGAATCTAATACTAAATAATTAATAGTAGTAGAATATAATAGTAACATATAGATTTCTAGATCTAT
Source organism: Biomphalaria glabrata (assembly GCF_947242115.1). Classification (NCBI taxonomy): domain Eukaryota; kingdom Metazoa; phylum Mollusca; class Gastropoda; family Planorbidae; genus Biomphalaria; species Biomphalaria glabrata. The sequence continues at coordinate 17,411,003 of NC_074714.1, read as the reverse complement.
ATTTATTATAAATCTAAATAGATCTATTTTCGATTATAGTCTATAGATCTAGATCTAATCTAGGTAGAAAAGAGTCTAGTGACTAGACTAGTCTAGATAATAAACTAAAGCACGTTACGGTTATAGTTGAAAATGAAAGTTGATATTTTTTGGCCAGATTTTAGAGTAAAAACAAAGTGACATCTAGAATATATTCTAGACCCTTTAGATCTATAATCTATAGATTAGATCTAAATGACATTATAAAATATTAAAGATTCTTTTTAAATATATATATATATATATATATATATATATATATATATATATATATATACGCTATATTTATTATATTTTTTAAAAAGATATTTTAACAAATTTAAATGATGTATCAATATTATTAGATCAATATCTAAATCAAGATCTAGAATAAATATTGCTGGCGAAATATTTACGCTTCGGCTCGTGACAATATCTTTAAAGCTAAAATTTAAGCTATTTACGTAGATATAGAGTCTAAGAAAAAAAAAAAAGATAAACATGACTCCGTGAACTGTACCTTGTGATGTTTACAAATGAGACGTACCAAAAGACTCGATCGATCTAAATCTAGTCTATAGATCTAGGTCTACTAGATCTAAAATATAGATCTATTCTATATCTGGTAGATCTAGTTTACTTACGGCTCGACATGTTCGAGCTCCACACCACAAGCGATTTATTAATATCCCTTTCACAGTTTATTTATAATTATCGTCAGAGCATCGGGGTTCATGGTAGATCTATTTTATAACTTAGAATCTAGATCTATTATAAGTATTAATTTTTTAAGTAGATAATCTACTTATAAGTTATATTTATTATAATTTATATAAATCTTAATCTACTATTACTAACTAAACTAACTTTAACTCACTAACACACGTCTCACTATTAACTATTTAATTATTATTTAAATCTTAAGACTTAATCTACTTTTTTTAAAAAATTTGATCTAAGTTATTATGCTTTTAAGTATTTAGCCTAATTTAGGTATTGTAGGTCTAGCCTAGTCTTCTAGAGTCTAGTCTACTTATTAACTCTTTCAGTGCGAATTATTTTGATAGAAAAAAAAATGAAGCTTTCCGGGATTTACTTGCTGAGAGTAACGCCGCACTGTAAGAGTTAAAGTCGACTTAGGACTTAGTCTTAGACTTAACTACTCTACTCTAACTCTAAGGAACTCTATAGTTGTACTTGTAGTTGTAGACGTAGAAATACTAGAATATCCAGCTGTCATCCTCCCTAACACAACCTACCAGTTGTTGACCTCAGGAAAATTTTCTTTTTTCTTAAAAACATAGAAAATCATGTACCATCTAAATATTCATCAAACAAAATAAATAAATAAAAGACATATTACTTAATTTGAACGACAACATAGGAGATAGAAGTACAAGAAAAGGGGGTACAACTTTGAAATCTCAGGAGATACAGAGTTACTAAATGTCCCGGCAATATCCAACATAGACGATTATCCAAATTTTTACTCGGAAGTAGAATCAGCAGAGAAATTAAGGGAAAATTGTCAGGAGTTGACAACACTCCCGGTGAACATCTACAGGCAGTAGGAGAAACCATGTTAAACCCCTGGACCCTATCACTCATCATCACTCTTCCAAAGAAATATATTACAAATCTGTCAAAACTATCACACCATCTGCTTCATAAGCCATCCCAGAAAAGTACTCTTAAAAATTATATTAAATCATCTAAAACCAATAGCAGACAAAATTATATCAAGCGGGTTTTAGACAAGGTCACAGCACAACAGAACAAACCCTAAACCTTAGAATTCTCTGTGAAAAATACCTCCAAAGAAAGCTTTTGGAAAAGTACAACACAAATAAAAACATAATAAAAGTAATCCAGAACCACTACAAGAAGGCCACTAGTGCATTGTACTTCAGCATTAATATTGGGGACTGGTTTAAAATCACAGTTGGAGTAAGACAAGGCTGCCTACTCTCACTAAAACTTTTCAATATCTTCCTTTGGGAAACATTCTAAATAGCTAACACAGTAACATATTTTTTAAGATTACGCATGAAATAAGCCAAGAATACTTTTCTCAGTAATATTGAAAATGACTTTTAATATTTCATCAAGCAATTTTTTTTTTCAGACTTGGTTGTCACTCCAAGAATTATAAATCAGGAAAAAGGTGGAACAGTTATTTTTGTATGGAATGACACAATTAAGGTAGGCCTAGATCAGCATTATGTAAATCTTTTTTTTTTTTTCTGGAACAGATAAGGTATCACCACAAACACAAAGCTAGGGGTCTATTGAGCTGTCATCCTCTCTGCATTGTTCTATGCCTCAGAAACTTGCAAAGTATACAGAAAACATGCAAAAAAAACTGAACCACTTCCACATCACCTGTCTAAGCAAAATACTGAATGTCAATTGGCAAGAAAAAATATGAGATACTGATGTCCTTCGAAGAGCAGGCCTACAAAGCATTCACACAATCCTGATGCTGTCCCAGCTGCAATGGACAGGACACGTCTGCAAAATGGAAGACCTCAGCATCCCTAAACGACTCCTGTATGACCAATTAAGGGAAGGAAAGTGCTCACAAGGTGGACAAAGAAAACGCTTTAGGGACACCCTCAAAGCTTCTCTGAAAGTGTTTAGCATTAACCCAGCCACCTGGGTGACAGAAGCATATGACAAAGCATCATGGCATTGCACTGTGAAAACTGGCGCACACATTGCTGAGGAAAAGAGAACAGTGATGGCAGAAGAAAAGCGCCAGAAAAGAAAAGCTGGAATAACCTGCTCAGTGTGCAGCCGAACATTCTGGGGTCACATAGGTCTCACCAGTCACATGAGGAGGCACGAAATCCCAGTGCAAAGCCCTCAGCCCCCTGGATGACAAAAGTGGTCATTATCAAACCTCAAACCTTGATGGACAAACTATAAATCTTTTTCCTCTGCATATTGTGCCCTGGGGAGTTCCACTGTAAGGACTGTCTAACTCTGTTGTTGGGTTTGACTAATCCATCTCCACTTTCTAATTTGCACCTCTATACTTCTCTATTTCACCTACATATTGTCCACCAATCTTCCACACTTAGGTGTTTTCTGTTTTGTCATACCACTATATTTCTAAGACATCTGTTGATGAAGGTCTGTACTTTTTACAAAGCTTATATCAACTCACTGTTTGTCTGGTAAAAAGGTTGTACATGTTATTTCTCCAGCACACAATTTCTGATTAAGTTAAAATTTTAAACAATTATTTCTTGTACCTGACAAAAGGAGAATCAATTTAAAAAATTAACCTATTAGTTAATTCATCATCAAACGCCATTTGAGTGAGGGCTTGAGAGGTTCAAATCCTCTCTTGCAAAAGCCCTAAACAGAAACCCTGCTGTTTTGCTTAGGGCTGTGACATGTTACCATTCAGGTGGAGAATTTGTGGTTTCCCAAACATAGAGACAAAATCAGCAATCTGGTGCAGTCAAAAAGAATATATGAGACACGGTTTTCTATTCTTCCCTGTTGCGGAGGTACTGTGAGTTGAAGTTTGGCCATAACCGTGAAAGGTATGAGCCAACAGTACAGTGACCTGTCCTGCACTGTACTATAATAGCTTGCTCAGGCCTGGACAGCCTCCATCACTGGAAAGTGCTGTCAGGGTGCCTCATTAGCTCCCAAACTGGGACTTGTCCAAGCACTCAAACCACTTTCCCATTTCTGTTTTTTGGATTGTTGCCAGAGCATGATGAAAACTCACAGCCTGTTTGAAAGGTGATGTTAGTAAAAGAACTTTAATTATTTTGTTTGGTATCAAATAAGGTAAAAAAAATTGTACTTGACAGATTTGGAGGTATAAGTTGAATTAGTCCTCTTAAGGATGCTTGAGTTCAAATTCAAGTTGTACTTTTTTTTTTATTGATTTTAAAAATGATCACTGTAACATTCACACAGATACCCCCTTCTCCCCCCCCCCCCCAATTTTTTCCCCAACTGGTCCAGACAAGCAATAGGATCATAGCGCATTGAGAAAGCTACAAGTATGAAAATGTGCTAAACAAGAACAATTGGTAAATCTGGGCTGTTGTATCGATGGTCCTGGTTTCTAATCTTGCCCATCCCCATCACCCCTTTGTCCTGCTTTGAGGTTTGAGCCAGGATGTAAAAATCTTCAATTTTGAAGGAACATCCAAAACATGTAACACAAACCAAACAGATTTTTTAAAAAATTTAATTTGCTAAACAATTATGTAGGAACTAAAAACTAATAGCTTGCTTCTTATTATTAATATGAAGAACATCTTGCAGAACTTTTGTAAGATGTTTTAAAATTTTTTCTTTGTTTTAATGCCATCTAATGTAGAAAATCTTTCTTTGTACACATATACAGCTGGTTAAGCAATAGATATATATGTACCTTTTTTTTTTTCTTTCTAGCCCGACTTGTTTGTCACAGTATTTGGATTATATGAACCAGAAGCACAAAAGTATTCTGTAAGTCTCAGTCTATAAAATCCATTTTTTGAAATATTTAAATCTCAACTTTAAAACTTCAAAAATTAGAGAGCAGCTAACTTTCACTTATGTAATATTAAACTCTTTTCATAATTTCCCTGTCAGGTGATTTACACTTATAAAAAACATGTCAAGGTTGTTTCCTGTTCTGTCAATATAGAGAAGACATTACTAGGTAATATGCTTTACTGTATTGCAAATGCAAATTTAATATTTTATAGGTTTCTACTGGGACGGATTTAAGGGAGAGAAGGCAGGGTTCTACAAGAGAGGGACCCTCACCATAGAGATTTTTAAAAATATCTGAATTTTGTCGGGTCAGAAAGTTTGTTTTTTTTTTATTTCTCAAACATTTTTTTCACTTTTTACAGACTGAGACAATACTTGAAATATTATGGCCATAAATTTCGATATAATTTTTTTTTACTTAAATATGTAGTGCGAATAAAATATTTGTTTGAAAAGAATGAATAAGAGTTTAAATTTACAAATGCTTTATTTCTTTCTCTAAAATAAAGCATGATCTTAGATGTAAGTATTATAATTAATAAAATAAAAAAGGAAGTTCCCTTTTCAGACCTTGCGATTTATAAGGCAGATTATGTAAAGCTCATCTGTTTCTGTGGCCCACAGTTAACAAAGGTGTTATGTAGCCATAGCACAATGACCAATCGCCTTTACTTTTCCCCAACTAATGTCTGGTACCCATTAGAGCTGACTGGACTCAAAGGTGCCCAAAGATTCTGATATTAAAAATCCCAGTCTTCGCCAGTTTGGAAGCCAAGCCCTTAACCACTCAGCCACAGCGACTCCTATTACTATTAGTAGATTTTATGTGCAGTTTTTGAAAAAGTGGCCTGCACAAAAATCCTCATCCAGGTGCTCCACATACATCTGCCCCTGGGTCTCTATCTATATCACTTTAAAATACAAATACAAAATGTAAAAAGGTGACCTAAAACACATATTGAAAATCTGAATATTCTTTTTAACTAGTCAGTCTATTCATGTTATAATATAAGTTTCAACTGTAATGTTAATGTGAAACACCATACAGAATAAAATTATTACATTTCTTTCTTTCTTTGAAGCATTTAGTATTGCCAAAGCAGTTGACCCATTGGTAGACAAGAAACAAAAAGGTAAATTCTCTTATCCTTCAGAAATTAAAAAAAATGTTAGCCATTTAGAATGTTTACCAAAGAAAAGCTGCTTGTCTTGAGACACTATCAACTTCCCTTCAGAGAGTAAACTTTAAGGCATTGTCTTCACCAAATGAATCTGATAATTTATCGAGCTTTTAGACAGATTAACTTTTGGTAGCTTTTGTACCCTTTGACTTTGTGACATTTCAGACCATTATTTTAAAGCTGGTTTCCCAGCTCTTCCCAGTCTTCTCTGCTTCTTCAAGTACACTGCGCCACCATGTTCTTTTTGGTCTTCCTCTGCGTCTTATTCCCTGGGGGTTCCACTCTAAGGCCTGCCTAGCTCTGTTGCTGGTATCTTTTCTAAGGGTGTGACCAATCCATCTCCACTTCCTCTCTAAGATCTGCACTTCTATATTTTTCTGTCCACTCATCTCCCACAGTTTGGTGTTTTCTACTTTGTCAAACCAGTGTATTTTTAGGATATTTCTCAGACATCTCTTGATGAAGGTCTGTATTTAATCAAATGATGTTATTTATCTTATGAAACAATTTTATCTAATTATCTTTTTATAAGCATATTTATAATATAATCAACTAAAAATTTTCACATTTTTTATCTTTTTTAGTAAATCTTCTATTAATTTAACAAAAAATTGTGTTGTTATTCATTAAAATTATACTTTTTCCTGTTTTCTACTGGCATTTAGTTGTGTTCCAAGCCTACTTGGCAGAGCTCCAGTCAGCTGAAAAAAATGTCTTCTCTCTCAACATGGAGAGGTCAACATTTCTCAAAGTTCAGTTCCTTTATCCAGAGCAGACCAAGTCATCTCATAGTAAAGAGTCAGATATGTTGGTCTTCTTGCACAAAGAATGTATGTTACATCCTAATAACTTTGTTCCTTTACACATTTTTTTATTCACAAGTATCATTTACCTTTTTTAAAACAAACATTTTATGTTGCTTATTCTGCCATACTGCAGATACTTCTTCGCAGTCTTGAAAAATTGTGAATTACCCAATTACCCCAACTAAGACACACTCTATTACCCTAACCCAATGTAACCTATACCAGTACATGACAGTGCAGAGCAGTTGAGAACACCACCCTATGTTTCCATTGCACTACCTGTAAGAGTCTATTGTTCAGCAGAAAAAAAGCCTAGAAGAAATTGTTAAAATTGCAAATCTTAGAACTTAATGACTTACGTAATATTAGAAATAGGGGTCCCAGGAAAGTCATTTTTACCATGAAGACATACATTGTCATGCTGTTTTTTTTTTCTCCAGCTATTGGATTGTATAAGATACCGACCGCTCGCATAGGAGAAAGAGGAATAGTAAGTAATTTGTTGTTTTTTTTCTGATGTTTAATGCTTAAGTTTATTATTAGTTGATTTCTTTAGGTTAGTAGCTGATATCATGTCACTACTTTTTTTTTATATGACATAACATTTTTCAGTTCACTCAATATGTATCTACTATCATACTAAACTTCCTGCATTTAATGCATGATTTGAGTATGTTAGCATGCTTCAATGCTGTCTATTGTGACTTTGTCACCCATTGATACAGCACTGGGCTACTAAAAAGATTTCTAAAGTTTCAGTACTTGTACAGTCTTGATTTTTAGCTTCCAATGTTCAGATCTTAAAATTTTTTTGGTTTACTTCATATTCATTTTGAAGGTGCAGTGGCTGAGCGGTAAAGTACTTGGCTTCTGAAATGTGGCTCCCAGGTTTGAATCCTGATGAAGACTGGGATTTTTAATTTCGGGATCTTAGAGCGCCTTTGAGTCCACCCAGTTCTAATGGGTACTTGACATTAGTTGAGAAAAGTAAAGGCGGTCGGTCATTGTGCTGGCCACATGACACCCTCGTTAACCATAGGCCACAGAAACGACTTTTACATCATCTGCCCAATAGATCTTAAGGTCTGAAAGGGGAACGTCCTATTCGTATTCATTTAATTGATCAAAGTCGGCAGAGTAATTAAATGGTGTGAAAAAATGAGTGGGTGAAACAACTAAATGCAAGACTAAATATAATGTTTAAATTAAATCCACTAGATGATGAGTGGACAGCCCAAAACTGAACAAATTGTTCGTAAATTTGTGTGGTGCCAGTGGGATGCTCAGTATCAGCGTCTGCATTACATTCACAATGTCAGGCAAGCAAATAGTGACACCGTCAGTCATAGCATGTGTACACTACAGTTCAAAAACAATGGCAAGGCGGAGAATATGGTAAGTACCTTATCTTATTAATTAAATGATCTGCTTTATTTTTTATGTAAATCTTTTTGCTTGTCTAATATATTAATTAATGAATATCATCATTGTGTGTTTATTGAGTTGGTGGTATAATTATTGATTTTTGCTTTTTATTTGAGTGCTTCTATTTCAAATAGACTGCTAATACCTTTGCAGACTCTCTGGCAGACTAGAGAAGGTTACCACCTGCCATTGAGTTGACTAATAGTTTTGACCATGCCTTAGAGACTATTCAAAAGCTGGAAGAGGAAAAGTGGTTTGAGTTCTGAGATGAATTCCAAAATGCCTGCTAAGTCTTGGAGCATATGAAGCACACAGACTGAGTCTGAATTATGTGGATAGGGCTATCCTAGCCTGAAAAGGCCATTATAATTAAATTATGAATGAGCCATTGCCACGCTGACACCTCTTTGGCATGGTTCAGATCACTCAGTGTCTCTTCTGTCACTAGGACAAGGAAGCCATATATCATGCTCTTTATGCTTGTCCTAAACAAGCCTAATTCAGATTCAACAGGGCAGGGAAGCCTTTTGTTCCTGATTTTTGTATACTGTATGTGCAGTGGCAGAGTATTTATCCAGGTCTATAAAAGATAGGATTTGGGTACATCAATCCCTCACTCAAATGGAGTTTGAGGATGATGATGATGATATCTAGCAAAAAAAAAAACCAACTGCATCAGAACCTAATGACATTTCGGTTAGATAATTTAAATATTAGAATAAATACTTTTTTAGTCTCATTACTTTATAGGTAATAGAAAAATAAAACCAACATAAGATAAATATTATATTGTTGTAACTCTAGGTTAGGCACTCAACGAATAGGCATGCAACTCAACACAGTGTAACAGGAAATAAATACAGGTGTTTATTCACTAGGACAAACACATAGCATCCTTCAGCTTCCTCAGAGTCTTTCTACTAATTTACCAGTCCTTTAAACAGCAACCCGAATGTGGACCAACGACAGCCTTCCCCGCTTCGCTCCAGGTCCCTTCTACAACCTTCAGGCAGCACCAAAAGCTGGCTTCTTAGTTTCCAAACATTCAGACTCTTCACAATCCCTGATGCAATGTTATTATCTCTCTCCTAGTGTCTTCCTGTTTACGTTCACTAGTGCGCTAGTGCGCACCTCAAGCACTGGTGCAAGGCAGGGTTACAACACTACCCCCACCTTAGTCTTTTCGTCCCGAAAAGAAACATGTTCACGGTTGGCCAGTGCAGGTGGAGGTCGGTCAGTGGGAGTCACAGATTGCATTGATCGTGCTCCCCACAAAGCAATCCACACTGCTCTCTGCAGGTGCCGCTTTCTCCTTCTGCTCCAATTGACCTGCCTTTGGTTAAGGGGAAGTCGTTTCCGTTGTCTGGCCTTTCTCTTAGTTACCACCGACGGCAGACTCATGGCGAGAAGCGATGCAGTGGATGTCATAGCGTAGGTCATCAAGACCATTTGTCTTACACGTTGCTCCAGCAGGCTTTCTCGATGTGCCGTGGGCCCCCAGGAGGCCAAGTTGTCAAACACGGTATAATCTTTAAGCTTGTTTGAAAGACATATCTGTGGGGCACGTTTACAACGTCCTATGTGTCCATCTGCTGTACCACCATCAGCGCTTCTCTTGCTGATACTGGTATCAGGACAAATACTTAGTTGGCAGGTCTTCCGGTGCTCGAATTCTCCCTTTGAGGAGGTCCCGTCATCACAGTTATTTTTCAACGTCTGAGTGTAGGCAGGAATCACGATAGCATGATCAGATCTGTGCTCAGTACTTTCACAACAAATGTTAGGATTCTTGTCGTAGGAGCCAAGCTTGCACGGCTCACTATTACAGTCATAGACAGCGCCACCATCAACGGCGTCTCCGTTGAGTAAAGGATTGTTTATACCTGTCGACATGGTAGCCATCTGATCGTCGGTCTTGCTCATCACGGTATCAAACGTATCATCAGTCTTGTTCAGCGAGGTACTGATACCTATCTGTTTAATCATGGTACAGATCTGCTCGTTGACCTCTTTTAGCTGTACCTGGAACGAGTTCATCTGATCTGTCACGGTATTCATGAGCTCTCTGATATCTGGTTGTACTTCGAACAGATACGAGTCCGGATCTTCATCTTCGTCCAGCAAGGCTTGTCGAAGGCGCTCTCTCATTTTTTCTTTGGCACAGAAGATCCTCAGCTCCCTGGCTCGGAGCTCCTCTTTTAACTGTTTACAGCTTAGTTCATCTAGCTTCCTCAGCGTTGTCATTGTTTCCTTTCGTTGAGCTGCCTAAATCCCACTTCTGATACCAATTGTTGTAACTCTAGGTTAGGCACTCAACGAATAGGCATGCAACTCAACACAGTGTAACAGGAAATAAATACAGGTGTTTATTCACTAGGACAAACACATAGCATCCTTCAGCTTCCTCAGAGTCTTTCTACTAATTTACCAGTCCTTTAAACAGCAACCCGAATGTGGACCAACGACAGCCTTCCCCGCTTCGCTCCAGGTCCCTTCTACAACCTTCAGGCAGCACCAAAAGCTGGCTTCTTAGTTTCCAAACATTCAGACTCTTCACAATCCCTGATGCAATGTTATTATCTCTCTCCTAGTGTCTTCCTGTTTACGTTCACTAGTGCGCTAGTGCGCACCTCAAGCACTGGTGCAAGGCAGGGTTACAACAATATATTGCCATAATGATTTGTTGAATAACAATCTTATTAGAGCAACTCTTTCCATCAAGAAAAGTGACAACATTTAAAAATATAACATATAAAAAAAAATAGAATGACTTTTGTTTATCACAAATGAATTTTCACAGCTAATAATTAGTAAAACCATTCAATTTATTGACATCTTTCTCCCTCATGCATTCTCTGATCAAGTTGATACTATAAATAATTACTTATTGTACCTAAAAAAACATGAATCAATGAACAAAAATACTCAATTAGTCATTAATTATTGGTAATTAATTATTTTAATATCAAATAAGTGAAATAACTTGTACATTATTGGTACATATAGTTTTAAGGACAGAGTTCTTCCCCTCAAAATAAGCTTTTTTTTTTAAAAAAAAAAGGATTTTTTATATTTGCTTGTTGAATCTTTGTGTTGTTCAACAAAACTCCACATAGCCCCTAGCCACAGTGGTTTGTTCTACTATATCAACCATTTGGATCTTCATGGGAAACATAAACTTAACCAAAATAGCTCCAAGGAATAAAAATTAATATTGAATTTAGAAAACGATTTTAAAAAATAATAATGTTTTGCTGAGACTAAAAAACACTATGTTGGGGGTTACTTTGTGTACAGATATTTAAGATGAACTTTCTGAACATGTGTACACTTTCTATAACACATATCTGCTTTTATTTTACTTTCAGATAAGCATACCAATCAATTTTCCATTTCCATACATTCGAACTACTGATAAGTAAGCACTGTCATAGTTGAAAGATTTTTTGTTTTTAATAGTTTGTCAGCATCTTCACTTTGAAGAACCCTAAAAATGTAATTTAAAGTCTTCAATTCTTTCTTTTCAGGCCTCATTATGGCGATATTCCTTTTCATACTGGCATTCCAGGTAGAAGAGTTCTTGACTAATGCTTTTTTTATTGACTCATCATGAAATAAATGTGTGGGCTAATTAGTCTTTTTCTTCTTTCTGATTGTGTTAGATTTGTCACTGAACATTTCCGTCTTGACCCAATCAAGTGGAACATTCTGTCTTTGTTACCACAAACTAATGTCTGATCAGAAAAGTGAACATGGGCCACAAGTAAGTAAATATGTTTTTTTTAATACAACATAAGTTTAAATCTTCAACTCCCATTTTTCACATATCTCTAAGTTACATCTCTGCAAAAAAAATTGTTACAAAATGCTTTGCATTATTGTTTATTTAAAACTTAATCTATCACTTACCAATACATTTATGTTTATTTTGTAGAGCCCCAATGATTATCAGAATGTTGAGTACTATATCAGCATGGTCCATCATGGTAAGTATATGTTACAGAAGTGATGATTGTCTTAGTATGGCATGCTTACATACTTGACATTTTTTTTTTTACCCTAAAAATTATATATACTTTTTCTAATCCAGCTAAAATTTATTTATACCTTCTCTTATCCAGCTTAAAGTTATTTATACTTTCACTTATACAGCTAAAACTCTTTATGGATGTGTGTCTAGTCTTCCTAAACATGTTGTCAACCAGAAGAGATTAGTCTTCTCGTGGGTTGGTGAGTTTCATATTTTTTTCTTTTTTTTTAAAATGAAAATGAGAGCTAAAAAAATTGGTTATGAAGAGAATAGTAAGGCACAAGAACATGCATAGAAATTCAGTTGATACAATTCTATCTGAATAAAACATAACTTCAATTTAAGACTGAAATCTATATCCATCTTTGGCTACAACCTGTTGTACTTCTCTTTAAGAAGGAAGAGCTTCTTTAGCAAAAGAAAAAGACATTTAAAATGAGCCATTTTCTATTATTATCTACATATATATAATTCTCTTCATAGCTCAAGAGTTTGGACAAGAAGTAAAGGAAAGATCACTCTTTTATTTCTGCAAGTCAAACTAGAGTTGCAATATGAAATAAATAGAGAAGGGGTGAGAACAAGTATTCACCCGTCACAAAATAGCAGGGCCAGACTTAACTGTTGTGACCAAGAGGTCATGGAAAGATCACTCTTTTTTTATTTCTACCCCACATAGTTTTAGCGGCGAAAAAAAGAGGGGGGAGGAGAACAAGTAATCTACTCTGTATTCACCCTCACTAAATAGCAGGGCCGGACTCAACAGTTGTGGGGCCCTATGCGAAACGGATTTCGCTGGGCCAAGTTTGGGTAGGGTAACGGATAATAAGTGAAATTTAAGAGTTTGTATTAGAAAAAAAAATTTGTCTTTGCATTTTATTCATTCTTTACTACATACAGAACTACTTTACAAGCCTTGCGTTTAGCGAGTCATACAGCATATCATAAAATTTTATTTCCTACATAGATCACGTTCAATAGCAAGAATTACCAAATGTTTCAATCTATCTATGAGAATTGTTGACCTCAAGTAATTCTTCATTAGTTTGAGGCGCGAGAAGCTTCTTTCACTAGATTCCACAATTACGCTTTTGCATAATACCGTTTTGTTTTAATCGCGTGTAGGATTGGTGTTTTCCATATTGAATGACACCCCAAAATGACAATTTTTGTCTATATATTTCAGGAGATTTGTATGCGTTTTCTAAAGATTTTAATAAGTTCCGGATATTTCCAGGACTTTTTCATATATTTTTCAATATTTTGCAATTTCAGGAGATTTCCAGGAGCTCCTAGTAAATAAAATGGTTTAATTTAATAATTTGTACACCTAGAATTAGTGCGGGTCCTATGAAAGTGTGGGGCCCACTGCAGTCGCATAGGTTGCAGTGGCCTAAGGCCGGTCAACTAGTTAATTATTAATTCATCCAAATGAAAAGGTTGAACACATTATGTTTTTTGTTCTTCATATTTTAGTAAATTGTCTTTGTTCTTGTCTTGACAGGGAGTTACCTTCTTGTGATGTTGCCTGGATACTTTGTTCACTTGTTAAACGTTGGACCAAGTTTTGAGCCTTGTCACCATATTCTCCTTCATGGTATGTTCACTATGCAAATGTTACAAAATGAAAGATCAGGATTAATAATTAATATTTCCCGTTGACAAATTTTTAAAGTTGTTATTTAAGTTTGAAGTAGTGTGCTGTACATTGGTTCTAATCCCTCGCCATAAATACAATTCAGCTTTTGAACAGCTAAAATTTAATAAGTCAAATTTTTAAAAAGACATTTCTTAAATTATGGGGCATGTTAATTTTCATTAAGTTTGAAGTAGTGTGCTGTACATTGGTTCTAATACACATGGATGCCAGATTGCCGGCGTGCCTGCAAAATTACATCTAAAAATATTTTTTAATTTGCTAGTAAATGCCAGTCCGACTGATTGCCGGTAATGGACAATTTTTTTCCCTTGCCATAAATACAAGTCAGCTTTTGAACAGCTAAAATTTAATAAGTCAAATTTTAAAAAAGACATTTCTTAAATTATGGGGCATGTTAATTTTCATACTTTTACTTTTTGTCAAAAACATAAACAAAACAAACTTAATCAGGCTAAGTTTGATCTCCCAGCATGCCATATTCTATTGTCAGGGGGCGGAATGGAGAGAGTGAATATGCTACTTTGATATTTTGGTATGATAGTTATATCCCTTTGTTTAGGTACTCCCAGGCCCAAGTTACAAATGTGAATAGTCTTGCACGTGTTATGAACTGAATGGTTTAGTCTTCCTTGAATGTGCAAGAGTGTGTGTAAGTCAGTGAGGTCTTGTCCCCGGTCCAGGAAGCAGTGGTTGTTTATTAATATTAATATTGTTATAAACCTGGTGGCGGCACAGATGGGGGTAGTGGTGTGTGTGTGTAGTCAGCCGACGCAAATCGCCCCAGGCCAGCGTTAGACGAGCGGTCAACCGTGACGAGTTACGACGATCGGCCGAGACGAGTATCAACATGATGGTTCGGGAAGGATCGACGTCGTGAACAGAGCTCAGGAGTGTCACGAGGGATGTAGTCATCTGACCACCCAGAATGGTCGAGCGACGTTCTGTCCGGTTCTAGAAGGCCAGCAGGGGCCCTATATAAAGAGCGAAGGTATCAGAGGCCAGTCAGTCACAACTTCCCGATCTACAGTTCGTTACAACGGCTCAGTACAAGTCCGAGACGAGACAGAGAGACCAGTGCAAGAGTTGATACGGCGGAGAGATATTTGTACAATCTTGTATTACGTGCTGCCAATTGTACAGTGTTGGCTGTTATTTATTGACATTAAACTATTACGTTATTTTGAAGCCCAGAGTTGTCAAGTTCTTAAAGCTGGTGGTGTCGTTTGGTGCCATTTGCAGCGAGCCTGGATAGGGAGATTCGTAACAATATTTATTGTGTATTATTTGTGCTCTATTGGATATTAAAGTATCATTGTTATATTCATGGAGATCTGGAGTTGGAGTTGAAGTGTGTTTAGTAATAATTGTTATTAATAGTAATATTTAATTGTAACCCCAAACGAGCCAAGTCAAGCAATAAAAAGGAACTCAACATTTAGAAGACAATGGAACTTTCGTATTGTTAAAAAAATCAAAACCAGACCTAGATATCTAGATCTTTTTATAGATTTTACATCTATTCCTGCCTACTAGTCAAAACGTCTGTGAACAGGGAAAAACGAGAACGTTGGACCAACACCTGTGCAAGGTTAAACCTAAGGGATAGCTCTAAGGCTTGGAGTCTTCTGAGAAATCTCGAAAAATGCTGGGCGTACGAAAACAGCAACCCCATTATCTTCACCCAGTGGGGTAACCATTTCATCAAAGAAGAAAATTGCCACCTTGTAGAACAAATATTTTGCTAAGATCAACAAGGCTGCCAAGAAGTCCCCAATGTCAAAAGCCATTGATAAAGCTCACAAAGCTGACAAAAAAAAAGACCGAAAGGAACCACAGACCGAAAATGCTGAGGCAACGATGAACTTCCCCTTCTCGATAGGCGAGCTTAATGCTGCCATAAGGAAATGCCAGCTTAAAAAGGCTCTCGGGCCGGATGGTATCACCCCCGAAATGCTTAAGCATGTAGGGGGGAAAGGAAGGGCTGTGCTCTTGGCATTCGTAAATAGAACCTGAGCAGATGGTCATCTGCCCAGGGCCTGGAAACATGCCACCATTATTCCTATACCAAAAAAGGGAAAAGATGCTTCCACTGCTGAGGGCTACAGGCCCATCTCACTCACATCTTGTGTGGGAAAGATGGCTGAAAAAATGGTAAATGAGCGTCTGGTTTGGTACCTTGAGAGTGCCCGTCTTATAGCTCCAGAACAGGCTGGTTTCAGGGCTGGAATGTCCGCTATAGACCAAGTCAACATCTTTGTGCAGAGCGTAGCAGATGGATTCCAAAGGACCGAAAGCACATACGCAGTCTTCATTGACTTAAAACAGGCATATGATAAAGTATGGCGGCCTGGTTTGCTTCATAAGATAAGAGCCGTGGGGGTGCGGCGACGGATATATTACTGGATTAGAGACTTCCTACAAGAGCGTACAATAAGAACAAGGATGTACGGAGAAGTCTCAGGGGAAATGACCCTCGAGCACGGCCTCCCCCAGGGCTCTGTCCTGTTGTGCGCCCTTTTCACGGCCTTCATAAATGACCTACCGGCTCAGCTAAAATGCCAAAAGCTGCTATATGCTGATGATAATGTCCTTTGGAAATCCGGAAAGAGCGCAACCTCTATACAAAAAGTGTTACAAGAAGATCTCCATATGCTCTGCTCATACACACAAAAATGGAGGCTAGAAATAAACACCTCCAAGACGGTCTATTCTCTGTTCACGCTCGGGACTGGCATTCTCGGGCAACCTTTCCAGCTCTCCCTCAACGGAGTGGCTCTCAGCATGGAAAAGCTACCCAAGTACCTTGGTGTAACTTTAGATCGCAAACTAAATATGTGTGAGCACATCCAGGATGTTGTAAGAAAGGCCTCAGGGAAACTTTGCATTGTGCGGAAGCTGGCATCCACGAAGTGGGGAGCCTGAGCAGACATGCTCCGATCCCTGTATTTAGGAGCAGTCCGATCACAGATAGACTACAGCCTACCTGTGCAAATTTATGGCTCTAGGACTGCTCTTGAACAACTTGATAAAATACAGTCCCAAGCACTAAGATTTGTCTGTGGAACCTTTAGGACAAGTCCAGTAAATGCGGCTGAAATAATGGCTAATATAGGTCCACTAAACCTTAAGAGGGAAATGTCAGTACTGACCTGCTATGAGCGGTATAAAAGGCTGGATGAATACCTCCCAGCTAGAAAACTAGTGGATGGTTGGAGATGCAGAAGACGTATCCAGATGCAGTCTTTTATGCATCATGCCACTAGACTATCTGATGAAGCTGGCTTCTCCACCAACCGACAAAACATTCAACGCTTTCATCCCCTTCCCCCTTGGTGTCGCCCAACGACCCCAGACATACGCTTGAAATTAGTAGACCCTAATGCCACTAAGCAAAGCCGTTCATCTAACGACCTTCAAATCCTAGCTGTAATAATGCAGTGGGTACCTAGTCACATAGGTGTGACTGCCAACACAATTGCAGACTCTTTGGCCCACCAGGGAGGGCAAATTCCACCCACTGATCAGGCTGTAAGCTTTCATCAAGCCCTGGCTATAATACAAAAAACAGAAATGGAAAGGTGGTTTGAGTGCTGGGACAAGTCCCAAAAAGCCCGTGGAGTCTGGGAGCGCATGAGGCGCTCTGACCGCACTTCCCCGTGGTGGAGGCTGTCCAGGCCTGAGCAAGCTATTGTAGCACAGTGCAGGACAGGCCACTGTCCTGTTGGCTCATATTTCTCGCGGCTATGGCCAAATTTTGATTCATGGTGCCCCCGCTGCGGGGAAGAAGAGGAAACCGTGCCTCATATTCTGTTTGACTGCCCCAGACTTGCTGATCTCCGTCTCGAAAACCCAAAATTCTCGACCTGTATGGCGACATTTATGCACTATGTTTAAGTTTAGCTTAATGATTTATTTCTTTTGATTTGTTTGCCATGCTGAAGTTACATTAAAAATTACTAACATTTGTCTACCTTCCCAATTATGTAAAGAAAGTCTATTATTGCAAAATGAAGGAATGTTTGGTTCCAATTCAAACTAGTGAATTTTTTGTTCTCACATTTTTTGGCCACAATTTTGTTTTTATTTACAGATTATACATTTGATTCAGAGTCATTTCCTCACCCAAGACCTATATCAGTAAAGTAAGACTACTTTTTTATATTTTCATTACTAATATTGGTACATCTATATGACAGCACATTATTGAGTAGAGGTCCTTGGAGTGTATCTTAAATTAAAAGTTCCTAACTTTCAGTGTAATTTCAGTTTAAGACTCAAGAATCATTCATATATATGTTTATGCAAAATATGGGTTTATTTTTAAAGATTTAATGTTGAAGATGAGATGACCTCAAGCCAAACATCCAGCATGTCACATTTCTCAACCTCCTTGACCAGCAGTATCAGTAGAGACAGACATTCCTTCAATTCACTTGCTCATAAGTCCATCCCAGTGTTTTCTGAATATTGCAGTAACATAAAGACGCTATTGCCTTGCCAAGGATTTGTTCGTGAATCAGGATCCATAGGTAGGTCTGCATTTGCAGTGTGAAATGATAGTTTAAAAAAAAATTTATACTACTATGGTTAGCCGACAAAAAAAGGGAAAAAATAAAGCACTGACAAAATGGCATTAACAAAATAGCATGAAATTTATCAAAATAACGTGACACAAAATAGCGAGTGTTACACTTGTTTCTTATCGGATGTAGATTATCCGATGGCAGCACTTTTTTATCTGACCTTGGTGTCTCATTACCTCAACATTGACAATTTTAGGATCAAACAATCTAGCCATCGCATTCCTTTCTCAGGCCACAAACAACCAATTTAAATGTACAGGATAATTAGCCAATCATCTCTTAGATAGCTTTCATCATGTAAATTTGTTTTGTCAAATATTCTTACCCAATCTCACTTATTTTTATTCAAAAGCTGGTTTACTCTCTCCAGATTTATTGTAAGTCCCAAGTAGTCATCTCTTTTGTTACTACTCTAGCAGGAAAGTTAAATACTGATCTGTTATTTCCTTTTTCATTTCGCTGAATTGCTTTAGTCATCATCAATCTGGCTTTGACAAAATATTATCTAATGTTGGCTGTGTGAAAAGGTAAATGTAGATCTATATAATGCATGTACAAAGAAATCTGTAATGCTGGATATGTAACACTATCGTTATCTCTGACTGCTATTTTAGTTATGCTGAGTGGCACAAACTGCGAGACTACCTAATTTATGAGGCTTAAGTTCTAATCCTGATGTGAAGTAGGAATTTTTCATTCAAAATCTAATAGATCTGAATTCGATTTTTGAGCATCTACCTATTAGGTAGCTTGAAAACCTTCTCCCATTTTGCCTCTCTCCCCTACAAGTCCACAAAAGAGATTGGACCAGAGTGCACTCGCTATTAGAGCATATATTTGCAATACAAAAGCAAAAAGAAAATAATAATCTATATAGGTATGTGCCCTTGAAGGAAAGTACTTCTAACTTATTACAGTCCATTTTTTTTTAAATCTTTTTTTTTATACTAATGTATTTATCAGCCCAACACCTGTATGACTATCGTAGTGGCTGTATGCTAAAGCTTGTCCTCAACACTGACCTGATTCTGGACAGTTTCCAAAATACATATTGGCAGACGCGACTAGCCATCCTTCATTATATGATTCTTCATAACAAAGACTTTTTTATTGTTAAGAAGGTAAACATTTGACTCACAATTTTAACATACAAATCTTTACTGAATCTTTACTTTATCATATTGTTATAATCATGATATTTCAGATATTTTTATTTCCATTTTAATATGTAGCAATAGGTTAAGATATATTCTGATTACATTTAGTATGTATTTATTTTATTACTTCAGAAAGAGAATATGCAAATAATATCAAATTCTTTTTTTTTCTGTCCACAGCTGTTTGAAATACTTTGTGACAATTTGACCATATCAGAAATCAACAGCATGTTCACAGAATTTCTAGTTGGCAAGTATTAGACAAAATATGGCAGATCTTTTAATTAGTTAAGGACATTTTTACTTATAATTAATGTGAAAATCCTGTCCATCTAGGTTATATCATGTCATATTTATATGGATATATTTATATATTTATATTGATCTCAAGACATATATATATATATATATTGTTGTTGTTTTTTTTTCTAATGAATTGGAGATATGTAAGCCTGTGTATCAATTAATCATTTTCTTTTTGGTGGTTCCATTCACAATTTTGGACATAGACTTGGTATTGGGCTTTTAGTAAATTGTAGTAAATTGTTTTGTTATGTGGATTAGGATCATTATGTCTTTTCATACAAAACTTGAGAGAAAATATTTCTTGCAGGTTAATTATTAATTTATGGTATTTTATTGTGATTTTTTAAAAATCAAGACTCTTATTCTTTGGAATCCCAAAGAATGTAAAAAAATATGTTGTCTTTCTATAAGACTGTTATTTTTCAGGATGGGAGCAAAGAGTTCATAAATGTTTTTTTTTATTTTTTTTTTATTTTCTAATTCTTTAGATAATGTTCAACAGGGATGGGTTGTACATGTAATAATTTTTTTCATTTTTCTTTTTTACAAAGCATATATCAACTCACTCACTCTGGTAAAAAGTTTATACAGGTTATTTCTCTCACACCCAATTTCCGATCAAGTTGATATAAGTTGAATTACCCCCCTTTATACTTTGTAGGTCCGCCACTTTAAAGTTTGAAGCTAACAATAGATAACTATAAAACCTTCTATTTTCATAAGCGATTCGGTGGCAGAAGGGTTAGTATATTGTCTTAAGGAGGATGAGGAGGCTTTATCACTCAAGTTTGAATTAGTGAGAAAGCTAAAAGCATGACATTGCGTTAAACAAAAGGAAATGGTAAAAATATTTGTGTTTAATATTGTTAGTCTAGATTGATTACAAATTTAAATACATGACTGATCCTAACTTCTTTTTTTTTAAAGAATTTTTTATTGGTTTCAGCTTCAACATATGCAGAAATGAAGAAACAGGTAGACAGAGAGGTTTTGAACCTTTTGGCCTTCACAGCATCACAGACACTCCGAGGGCAATATGAGAAAGTCAGTGCTTACACAAATTGTTTTGAACATTGCCAATTTAATATATTGCTTTCTAAATTAATTTTAAAATATTTTTTTTACACCATTACATATAAACAGACTACAAAGCTGCAGATCTAGACCTAAGTACTTGATATGCAGATTATTCTACCCTACAGTTTTAGTCAAATAGGATTGAACTTGTATATGACTGTTTTTGAAACCATAGGCTATTCTGATTATTTTGATGCATTCTGACAGCCTGCTAATTCAAATTCAGTTGGTTGTTTAAAACAAAATACTTTTTCCAGAAGTAGCTTTCTATCATATCAATCATGATGATTCTTCTAATCAAGTTTGAATCTATATATATACCATACCTTCTGTTTCAGAACTCAGCTGGTGAGCGCCTGGCTCACATTTCATACATGCCTCTAGAGGTGGTGGACTATAACAAGAAACTTATAAAAGACAGTAAGAGTAGGTCTAAAGAGGACTACTGGGAGACACTGATACGCAGACTCAAGCTTCGACACTCAGAACTGCCAACAAGATTTGATCACGTGACAGTGATGAGAACCTACCGGCAAGCTGAAATGGAAGAAGCTGGCGGAAAAGTTTGTATCATTCTTCTCACTCTTCTTATTGCATTTAACCAAGTTTGAAACGAGTATAAAATGTAGCTCAAGAGGAATAAGGAATATTACTTGTGTCTTTATGTTTTGACTAAAGGTTAGACTTTTCTTACCAACTTTGACAAATAAAAATTTCTTTATTGAATTGAATTGAGTGTAAACATTTTGTAAAATATTTTGAAAAATAATTTTCTTCAAACATATTGTACACCTTACTTATATATTTTTTTTTTTACAAATTTTATGTTAAGTTTTTTTGTTGTAAGTAAAATAGGTTAGGTACTAAGTTGTGAGAATTTTCAAATTAATAAACTTTTCTCTTTTGAAGAGTTATCAAAAAGAAGATGAGATAACTCTTCTGTATGGTTAATGTGAACCCTTCATTGTTCCTTTCTTATAAGTATAAAACTGAGTATTTGTTTGCTTTGTACTTCCTGGTATAACGAAGTATTTTACTATAAATATTAAAACCTTTACCATTACCTATCCCTTAGTCTCTTCAACCATTGGGGCACCATGCAAGATTTGTCGACAGTCTTTCTCCATTCCTCTCTGTCTTTTGCAGGCCATCCATTATTTTATGTTTTCTTCCCATCGCTTTCTCTGTCTGAAGGAAGGTCTTTGTTAGCCCTGAACACCTTGTAATATGGCCATAGATTTTTAGCTTGCATTTTTTTTTACCATAGTCAGCAGGTCATCATGGGGTCCAGTCGCTGCAGTAACCCTGTCTCTAATATCTTTGTTTGTGATGTGGTTTTCAAATGTAAAAGACTTTAAAACCTAAGACCTTTTATTTTTTTATTAGCATTTTTACTTTATTATTTTCATATTTTACAATCAATGTAGTTGCTGTGGGATGCTATGCATGTTGAGGATTCATTCTTTGATGGAGTATACACATTGAAAATCACAGAAATAACTACTTCCATGAGGAGATCACTGCTTTCAGAGTCAACTGTCTTAGATCTTTCAGCTAGCAGTGGCCGCCAAAGTCGAACAGACATGGTGCTAGGTCCAGCTCCTTTGTTTCTTCAGAGAAAAATATCATCCGAGTCAAACATTTTTAAGAGGAGATTGTCAATGCTGGTAAAAGACTAAAAAAATTTTCATATTTAAATATATAGAACCATGTATAAATCTTTCCTATATAAATCTTTCACTGTAAAGCACTGTAAAGTACTTTGTAAAAGTAAAGTTCCCCTTTCAGAACTTGCCATCTATATGGCAAATGATGAAAAGGTAATCTATTGAAAGTGTCATGTGGCCAGCGTAACAACCAACTGCCTTTACTTTTCCCCAACTAATGTCAAGTACCCATTAGAGTTGGGTGGAGTCAGGCGCTCAAAGATCCTAAAATAAAAAGTCCCAGGTGTCAGATGTCTTAATTATATATATATATATGTACTGCTGCTTGCTGCTTGTCTCTCTTGGTTGGTGTGTTTCTTGACTTGGCTCGTTGGGGGCTATGAATCCTCAATAACACTTAACAATACTTGTTTAATTACTCAAATAAGAACAGTTACCACTAGATAGCCTACACATCAACTCCAACTCCAAATCTCCAAGAATATATCAATATTTTAATATCCAATATTGCTCAAGTAAATATTAATAAACAAAACACCAGTCCATAAACTTATAAATACATAAATACCAGTCCAGGAAGTAAACGTCCAACCTTCCTGGACCGGGAGCAAGACCTTACTGACTAACACATTCTCTCGCACATTCAACGAAGACTTATCACTCAGTTCACAACACGTGCAACACTTCGCATTCATAACAAGGGGATATAACAATCATACCAAAATATCAAACTAACATTCATTCTCGCCATACCTCTCCCTGACATCCCCCCTCTCACGATATGACTGTTATTAGATAACAGTCATTCAAATATATACATAAATATACATACATACACACACTGTGTCATACACATACTTATATACATATATATAAACATATATATCTACACACAAATGTATATAGTGTACATTAAAGTGAAATAGCCCTTATTAACCTAACAAAAGAAATATGTCCAGCTATTTACAACAAAGGGAAAGAGAGAAAAGAATAAATGAGAAAAGAATAAATGAGAAAAAAAAATAGTGGCATGGAGAGTTCAATTACAATTTGAAGTCTGCAGGCATAGTCCTTCCCACGTTAATATTTAATATGTAAAACAGCAAACATACAAGAAAAGATCAACTCCTATGTATAGCAATAATATACGACAAGATACCATCTCTAATAGTTAAAGGCACGTTTCACATTGTATTGGGGAAAAAATGAATTCTATCAATTATAACTAATACAAATATGCTAAGTCTTGACAGTGTATCTGCTAGTAGACAATGGTCTGTGGTCAAACTGAATTGTGCATCCTCCTGGGTATCAGAGGTATCTGTCTAGGCGTTGGACACTCACGCTACTAATGAAGTAATGCTGCTCTCTATATGTCAGCTCTCTGCACTTTACCGGAAGGAAGCCATCTACTTGGTGCAACACACAGCAAGCTATTTCGGATGTACTGTTTAGATAAACACAATAACTATTAAGATTTGGTACAAAAAAATAATTAAAATACATGAAAACAGACAATGCTGAATTTTCTCTATTGCCAAGTCGCACTCGGGAATTCAGGTGACCCTCGTGGACATCACCTTCTCAGCAACAGGGAGAGGGGAAACACTACGTCAAGATTTCTTTTTTCTTTTTCTTGGAAGTTTTAGGTACAAAAACATTTGTAGCCTATTGGGTTCTGGTTTTACTTTACCAGTACCAACAACTTGATAAACTCCTTTTGTTAGGTTTAATCTCTTTAATGGTTTGTGTACTCTGTGAAATGGTCTCAGAACATGAATAATATTATTGTCAATAAACTGACAATCAATAAGTTCCTTATCATTAAGTTCCTCAGTAGTTAAGACATTTTCTATTACTTCTCCAATTTCTATCTCATTAATATCAATAAGTTCCTCAGTAGTTAAGGCATTTTCTATTACTTCTCCAATTTCTATCTCATTAATATGATTAACAGTATAATTACAATCATTTAGTTTCTTACTTGATAAGACATTCTCAATTTCTTCATTATCTTCTATCCCACTTATATTATTATCAATATCCTGACAGTTATTTTGTTCCTCATTAGTTAATATGTCATTGTCAATTTCTATTTTATAGTTCACATCTCCCAGTAATGACAGTTTTACTTCCAGTTCCATTTTCAACTTTACCACTTCTATTGCCTTTCTTTGTAATTCTAATTTTGATCTTTCTAGATCTAGTTTTTGTCGGTTTAAATCTTTTAATCTTTCTAGATCTAGTTTTTGTTGGTTTAAAACAAACTCTCGTAATTCATCACCCTCAATTCCAAATATGTGGGCCTGTTCTATTAATACCTCAATTGACCTAGGTTTAAACTCGTCCATTTCCAACTTTACCACTTCTATTGCCTTTCTTTCTAATTCTAATTTTAATCTTTCTAGATCTAGTTTTTGTCGGTTTAAATCTTTTAATCTTTCTAGATCTAGTTTTTGTTGGTTTAAAACAAACTCTCGTAGTTCATCACCCTCAATCCCAAACATGTGGGCCTGTTCTATTAATACCTCAATTGACCTAGGTTTAAACTCGTCCATGATAATCACAAATAATAAGAAATATTACTGAATAAGAGTAAATTAATTTATAAAGGTTAAGTTAACAAGTAACGTTCAATTTACATAAGACAATAAATTATAAAAAGGATCAACAAAAAAATTCACCCTTTATCTCCCCTACTGAAAAGGCAATGTACACTCAACCCTGAATGCCCAATACAACAGACAAAAGAAAACTCAACTTATCTGTGTCTGATGCCAGGAAAGAAATGACAACTCTTTCCACACGACAGTGTTGCTTTAAGAATATAGAACTTCTGGAGTGTCAGGTCGCTGTTCGGCCTCCTTGTAAACGCTTTATGACTCACAGCAGATTTAGAGAATGAAACAAATACAAAACAAAATTATTCAAACATTGATATAATACTAATAGTAATAATAATGGGTGCATAAAAAAAATGATTATCTAGTCAGTTAGTGCAATAATAATCCAAAAAGATACCAGATATACAAATAATCAAGTCAGTCCCATAGGTTAGACACAGTGATACAGGCACTTGCAATTTACTTTACGTTCAACGATGACCAAGTCGCTCTAGTCCAGTATAATCCAACATCAATGTAACAAAGGTAGATAATTCACGATTACTCGAGTAATTGCATTCATGTAGAATAGTCCAATAGTAAGTGAGTAGTAGTAATAGTAGTAGTGTTTAAATGGTGATGTCTTTTTAAATGGTGATGTCCCTTTAAATGGTGATGTCCCTTTAAATGGCGATGTCTCTTTAAATGGCGATGTCTCTTTAAATGGTGATGTCTCTTTAAATGGCGATGTGTCCTTAAATGGCGATGTCTCTTTAAATGGCGATGTCTCTTTAAATGGCGATGTCTCTTTAAATGGCGATGTGTCCTTAAATGGCGATGTCTCTTTAAATGGTGATGTCTCTTTAAATGGTGATCCTCTTTAAGTAGTGATGACGCAATGACCTCGGTATACAAGAAGTAGCTGCAAGTCCAAATTAGTCAATGACCTTTCGTAGAGTTCTAGTAGACTGCTTGAGTTCAACAATAACGTGTTGATGGCGAAACACAAAAAGTTCCTCCGTGTTCTCGGTGTGTGTCAAAAATGTAAACAATGTCAAGTTCTTCAGTGTGTGTTAAAAGACTCTCAATTACTGGCCGAACGAGGCCCAAAAATGTCAACGAGTAGTAGGTTACAAATAATACAGATTGCCTTGAATCCAACTTTAGTAGACAATGTCATGTAAAATAGTTACTGTCCCAGACCGGACGAAGCTCAAAAAATTAGGTATCCTATTCTTTGCTTGTGTTGCTTATTCTTTATTTTCTTATCGACTTCTTCAACGTGACGAATGACATAACAGGTTTAACAGACATGCCCGGACTAGCCCTCAGATAGATGTCAAGAATAATACTGTATTAGTACACCGGTTAATACACTGGTGTTTAATAATACAGGTAACAGGTACAACGATACCTGCCCGGACGAAGCCTCCAGATGTCAGATGTCTTAATTATATATATATATATGTACTGCTGCTTGCTGCTTGTCTCTCTTGGTTGGTGTGTTTCTTGACTTGGCTCGTTGGGGGCTATGAATCCTCAATAACACTTAACAATACTTGTTTAATTACTCAAATAAGAACAGTTACCACTAGATAGCCTACACATCAACTCCAACTCCAAATCTCCAAGAATATATCAATATTTTAATATCCAATATTGCTCAAGTAAATATTAATAAACAAAACACCAGTCCATAAACTTATAAATACATAAATACCAGTCCAGGAAGTAAACGTCCAACCTTCCTGGACCGGGAGCAAGACCTTACTGACTAACACATTCTCTCGCACATTCAACGAAGACTTATCACTCAGTTCACAACATGTGCAACACTTCGCATTCATAACAAGGGGATATAACAATCATACCAAAATATCAAACTAACATTCATTCTCGCCATACCTCTCCCTGACACCAGGATTTGAACCTGGGACCCTTGTTCAGAAGCCAAGCGCTTTACCTCTCAGCCACTGCACCTCAAATAACTTTGTATTAGAAGATATTCTTATTTGTATCATATGTATTAATAAATAATCTTATCTTGTAAATAATGATAGGAAAGAAGTCTTATTTATAAAAGTGCTGATTAAAAAAAGAAATTAAGTTACTTGACTTTTCACAGTGTGAATAATTTTTAGGAATTTGGTTGTTTTTGTTTAATGGAGAATAACATAAGAACAGACCTGCCTACCCTTACGCAAAATGCGTATTCGTTACGCAAAATCTCCCAAAAATGACTCAGTTTGCAAATACGCATTTAACCCTTTGCGTTACGCATTTCGTATCCTTTTTTTTTCCCTCTCTTGACTAGCTTGCGAGCGGTCACGGAGGTCACGCTAAGCTGTCCTGTTGGGGGGGGGGGGGGGGGGGGGAAGGAAAAGGTGAGGGAACACATTGTGTCCAGATCTATACGTTGATTGATTCTTAAAAGTAATTAGATTTAGTCTAGAAATGAAGAACGCGAGAGTGAGGGAGTGGTGGGTTGGTACCGTCAGTTAGCTGATATACCAACGTGACTTTTTTTTTTTTTTGTAAGTTCATTAGTAGAAATTAATTATGTTGAATCCCTGATTCCCCTATTCATTTGTATTGAAAAAAATATCGAAGTGCTATCGATTCAAAACACATTGAGTGACATTGTAGATATCTAGTCTAGATCTAGATCTGGATTCTAGATCTAGAATCTAGATAACTTGTTATACAGGAATAGATCTATCTAGAGTCTAGCTAGACATTACGTTATGTCATGATTCTCTACATTACTCAGCAATCTAGATCCAATTTAGTTATAGTATGATTTAGATTGACTAGATCTAGATCTAGATTGATAACATCTACTACCATCTAGTCTAGATCTAGACTAGATTCTTAGTCTTAGTATAGAATATATAGATCATCGCTTAACCAGGGCAGAGTACCAAAGGACTGGAAAGAAGCTAATGTCACCCCCCTATTTAAAAAAGAAAAAGGAGAAAAATCTGACCCAGGAAACTACAGACCAGTATCACTTACCAGCATCACATGTAAAATCCTAGAACACATAATATGTAGCAACATCATAAACCACTTAGACAAACACAATGTCCTCACCCCATACCAACATGGATTTAGGAAATATAGATCATGTGAAACACAACTAATAGGACTAATTGATGATTTTTCAAAAGGTTTAGATAATAGCGAACAAATAGATGCTATCTTACTAGATTTTTCTAAGGCTTTTGACAAAGTTCACCACCATAGTTTGCTTAAAAAATTAAAATATTTCGGCATTAATGGTCCACTGCATCAGTGGATTAAAGATTTTCTGATAGGGAGAGAATAAACTGTAATAATAAATGGCTCTAAATCAACACCGATAACAGTAAACTCAGGTGTACCTCAAGGATCAGTCTTGGGTCCACTACTATTTTTAATTTACATAAATGATTTACCAAATAGCATTAGTTCAGGAACAAAAGTCAGATTATTTGCATAATATATAGAACAATAAAAACAACACAAGACACAGATATTTTACAAAGAGAATTAGATGAATTACAGAAATGGGAATCTAATTGGAGCATGTCTTTCCACCCAGAAAAATGTCAATTGTTAAGAGTAAGAAAAAAACTAAAACAAATTAATTCCACATATCTTATTCATGGCAAACCAGTAACACAGACTAAAAACGCAAAATACCTAGGTGTTATAATAAATGAAAAACTGTCATGGAATCCACATATTGATGAAACTATAAAAAAATCCAACAAAGCATTAGGGTTTATTAAAAGAAATTTCTATAAATCAAATAAGAAAATAAAACTAAAATGCTATTTAACCTAGGTTAGGCCAATAATAGAATATGCATCCTCCGTTTGGGACCCCTCAACTCAAGAAAACATTAAGAAACTGGAACAGACACAAAATAAAGCAGTG
Source organism: Biomphalaria glabrata (assembly GCF_947242115.1). NCBI lineage: Eukaryota > Metazoa > Mollusca > Gastropoda > Planorbidae > Biomphalaria > Biomphalaria glabrata. The sequence continues at coordinate 17,382,060 of NC_074714.1, read as the reverse complement.
AGATTTATAACAAAAGAATATTCACATCACCTTTAGTAAAATCACTAAATTTAGAAAGCCTTCAGGACAGAAGACTCAAAAGTAAAGTAGCAATTATACATAAAACACTGAACCATAATCTTCAAATACAAAAACAAAATTTAATAAAATACTCTGAAAGACACAAAGATAAAGGCACATTCCTCGTCCCATATGCTAGGAGGACAAATTTGTACAAATACTCCTTCTTCCCTAGTGCTATTAGAGCATGGAATGGGTTGCCTGAGCGTAATCATCTTCTTTTTTGAAGTAACGTCTGTATTATATAAGATAAGATAAGATCAAGGATGAAGGTAGGCCTATGAAAGTTTGGAGCAGACCTACATTTGTAGCGGATCCACGGCATCGGTAACACTCTTGAGCCCAGATCTAGAGTAGATTATATTCATTATAATAATAATAATAATTTTATTTATAAAGCACTGTTAACAAACAAAATGTAGGCTCAAGGCGCTGTAACAACATTACAAACATAAACACGACTGCTAAAATAACAGTTAATCTAAAAAAGTTTTAAACAAGTAGGTCTTAATGTTCTTCTTAAAAGTGGTATAGCATGTTGTCTGTCTGAGATCAATGGGGAGTGAGTTCCAAACCTTTGGTCCGTGAACTGAAAAAGCACGCAGACCGTAGCTTTTGAGGGAGAAACGTGGCACTACTAAAAGCGTTGAGTCCATTGAGCGCAGGGTTCTCTGGGGGACATATGGAGTAATCAGTTCGCTAAGGTACAAGGGCATCTCATTGTTATATATACACTGATGACAAAGTGTGGCGACCTTGTAATCGATTCTCGCTTTCACGGGAAGCCAATGGAGCGTGCGCAAGAGCGTAGTAGCAGAATCTTGTCTAGTTTTTTTAAGGACTATTCGAGCGGCGTTGTTCTGTATACATTGCAGCTTGGCTATTTTGTCATCAGGTATACCTGCTAGCACGGCGTTGCAGTAGTCAAGGCGGGAGAGTATGAATGCCACAGCTAGCGTTTTTGTTGACTCCGTTGTTAAATATGGTCGGATCTGGCCTAATCTGCGCAGCTGCAGATAAAGACCTTTGCAGAGCTGATTTATGTGTGGGTCGAAAGATAGTGTTGAGTCGAAGAAAACTCCAAGATTCCGCACTACATGGACAAAAGGAACATGGCAGTTCGTGATAAAGAGAGAATCTGTGCTTTCAACTTTTGAGACATTGTTCCTAGTGCCAATCTTAATTATTTCTGTCTTGTCTTAGTTCATCTTGAGTTTATTTTCAACCATCCAATCGCTCACCCTTGCAACGGTACTACTGATTTTCTCTGCCAGATGCGACACCTCTGAGGGTACTGATGAATCGTATAACTGTGAGTCATCGGCAAAGAAATGGTATAAGATGCCGGTTGGCCGTATGACACCGCTGAGTGGATATGTGTACATAGTGAACAGTACTGGGCCTAGAACTGATCCTTGGGGTACTCCGTACTTCAAAAGTAAGCTTGTTGATTCCGTCCCGCTAACAACGACACTTTGGGTGCGTTCCGTCAGGTAGGATCTAAGCCACTTTAGGACGACTCCTGCTAAACCAAAAGTTGCAGAGAATCTGGCCATCATAATTTCATGGTCTAGCGTATCAAAGGCTGCGGACAAGTCCAGCATAGAAAGAATTGATATGTGGCCTTTGTCGGAATTGTGAAGTAAGTCGTTTAGTACCCTGACCACTGCTGTCTCTGTGCTACGGCACTTCCTATATGCAGATTGAAATTCTTCCAAAAGACAGTACTGTTCAAGATGAGAAAGAATTTGCACTAACACGATGCGCTCCAGAAGCTTTGACAGGAAGGGAAGATTTGAAACCGGGCGATAGTTTTTTAGACATTCCGGGTCAAGACTGGATTTCTTTAATAAGGGCCTGACAAGTGCATGCTTAAATTGCTGTGGTACAATGCCTGAAGTCAGTGAAGAGTTCACAATGTTGGTAATTGTAGGTACAAGCTCATCTAAACATTCAAGGAGCAAGGAGGTTGGAATGGGATCAAGGTCACATGACTTATTTGGCATCTTCAAAATAGTACTTTTGACATAATCTTCAGATACACGCTGAAACTCGCAAAAAGGAGTATTTTGAAAAATTGGAGAGTGGTCAAGCTGTGATGAGAGGGATGGCATGTCATTTCTAATCTGCTCAATCTTCCCAATGAAGAATCTATTGAAGGAATCAGGAAGTTCAGATAATGGGATAGATGACGGCAAACGTTCGTTATTTGATCCCCCTAACATTTCAGCGGTGATCCTGAATAGCTCCTTTGAAGAATCAGAATTTTCGATTTTTTGTCGAATATGACTAGCTTTTGCGTCTCTAATCATACGGTTAACCTTGTTTTTTTCTCGTATGTATATTTGTCGATGTATCGTCAGACCTGTCTTTTGAAATGTACGTTATTATATAGAATATAGACATAGACATAGATCCAGATCTAGTCTAGATATCATCTCTATTGATCTAAATTTAGATTATAGATCTTATCATGATATATAGATCTAATATTATATATATATATATATATAAATAAATAAATATATATATATATATATATGACAAAGTAGTGGATCGCGTAAGTGTTATGCATTCTGGTGCCAAAATACGCATTTTGACCATCAGCGTTACGCATTTAGACTTTTTTTGGTAGGCAGGTCTGTAAGAAGCTTTTTATCAGAAATAGAATTCAGACTAAATAATTAATATCAGAAAATATATTTTATTAATAAAGCATCAGGATTTGTTTTTATTGTTGGTAGATATCAGTGTTTTCTATATAGAATTGACCATTTTTTCATTTTAAAAACTAAAGTGTACACGTGAGAGCACCCTTGAGCAAATACTTAGGCTCCCTGGTTTAGTCTCTGTTACTGCACTGCACTAAATACTCTAGATAGAGCTCATTTTTTGCTCTTTTCTTAGACTGAAGAACTCCTACACAATCACTTGCTCAAACATCTACCCAAAGAATCACATTCAAAGGCCAGAAATGTGGCAAAAGAATATTTGTACTGTCAAGTAAGTTTCCAACTTAGTCATTTGATCTATGTCACTGATTGCTTTCTGTAAAGTAAGAAAGATCTATTAGTAAGAACAAGTATTGATTTATGGTGATGCAGTCTGATTATTGAGCTGCCTACCTTAGACAACACTCAGTCATAGTTCTATTGGATTATTTTAAATATTTCAATTGTAGAATCAATAAGTGGATTTTTTTTCCCTTCCACTTGAGGTCATGGTCATGGATTATCTCTAGTACACTTATCTTTAATATTTAAACATCATTTAAGGAATGAAAATCTATCTCTTGACTGTTTCCCACTATTTTTTTTATACGTTTTAGAACTAAAATATTTTTAAAAGTATTTAATTTCCAGCAATGATGAGTTCACCATTTTTAGTAAAACTTGTTTATCTTCTCATTTTATTTTACTAAAGCAGCTATGTGAGAAGTATTAAGATTGTTTTCATTGTCGCAGGCTAAAGTTGCTAGACAGTTATGCCATTTAATTTGGAGCCTGCGAGGCAGTGAACTGTCCCAGCAGTTAGATGATTCCCTTCTGCCAAATCTGTAAGTTAAATTTTGATAGTTGTTCAACATTGATGACAAAATATGAATATACTAAAAAAGAAAATATTATATGTTAGTACCATCTTACCTGTGATTTTGTTAGACTCATTTTTATCAGAATAATTCTCATCGTTCTCTATGTATATTCAATATACATCGCAGTTAAGTTTAAAATAAATTTAACAAAAATAACAGCATATATTTTCTCCACAGACAGTCACCAGGGACTAATGATGAGTATGAACTGTTTCAACTGTTTGAAAGATTTTATTTGACTGTCAGTGACCTTGGATATCCATTTCCTGCTGGTATAGGAAATTAAATAATAAATGAATCCATTACGTATGGCAGGGAAGGCAAAATGAAATTTGCAGCTCAGTGGGAATAATGTGATTTTCAATATCTATACTAAGCCAATGCAAAATTATAGTATTCTAAAAACTTTTTTCAATAAATGGCTAATGTATATAAATACCTGATCAAACAATTAATTCACAGCATTCATCTCTATCTTAGCAAAGGTTTAAAATATCTATCTGTTATTTTTTAATATAAACAAGGACAAAGTATTTCTATTCAGTTAACTCAACTTCTCTTTTTATTAGGCTAATAGATGTTAATCAGTGTGCACACCTTTTTTTAATAGATTATTTAATTTTTTTATAGTTTTGAAAGATATCTACTCTTTTAACCTCTACAAGATAACTAAATATGTTATAAATAAAGAAAGTAATGTATCCCTTTCACAATTGTGATTAATGGAGCCAGATAATGTAAAGCTCATCTGTTTCTATGGCTGACGGTTAATGAGAGTGTCATGTGTTAAAATCAAGAAGTTCAAAATCTCACTATTCACCTGGATTCAAACTTGAGACTTCAAAGTTCAAAAGCCAAGTGCTTTACCACTCAACCATCACATCCCATACTAAATGTGTTACAGATAATTTATGAAACATTTTTAATATGCTTTGCTTACGTAACTATTTTTAAATGTATGTTCCAAAAGAAAAATATATAAAGGTCTATTTGTGCATAGAAACAAAGGTGTGTTCATTGATAAATACTTGCATATGGTCTCAGAATGACAAAAAGAACCCAAAGTCTCAAGTGTTCTAGAAAACATTTAGAAAAAACATTTCTTTAGCATACTTTAAGAAATGAATTGAATTATGAAATTTTTATTTTTGTTTAAAAACTTTGTTTAAACTTTTTTAACATACATTTTTTTTAAAATAGTATTTATATGGATACTTTTATTTAAAAAAAAAAAAAACCTCATCTTTGTCAAAATATAAATATTTTGAACAAAAGGTATATACCCACTTAAAAAGATACTGATATCTTAGGATGTAAAATAAATATTACATTGTCTACACTTTATTTGCATACATTCACTTAGAAATCTTAAACCCTTTATCAAGGTTTCTCAAGTTTTTTGACTGCTCTGGGATTCAAATGTCTGGATATACAGTAAGTGGACCAGTTGAATTTCACTATTTGCTTTTTTTTTTTCAGATTTCAACAATTACAACCTGTTAGTCATTCAGTCGCACAAAAGAACAATATAATATTACAATGTACCTGTATTGAAATAAAATCTATACTTAGAAACTCATAACAATATATATTTCTCTAGATTTGCTTTGGAAGATATCCACTCTTTTGGCTACAAACAATGCTTTTTTTCAGCCAGTGTATTATGTTTGGTTGAGATTCCAGTTGATTTACAAATAAAGGAATTTTTGTGTCATTTCTTTTTATTCTGATTTTTGTAGCTCAAAATCATCTAAACTGTTTTTAGAGGCAACATACCCTTAAGATTATGATTATAAACTGAATGGGTTACCTAGAAAAAATGAAATGTTTTTTTTAATTGCAATTAAATGATAAAAATGGCATCATGTGCTGGATTGGTATGAATCATCCACATAATTTAATTATTTCAATAAAGACTATTAACAGACAGGATAATTCTGTAATTATTACAAGATTTGTTACTATATTGGCTTTTTTTTCTTTCTTAAACTTGTATTGCAGCTTGTTCTTTCAATATGTGGACAATCATATTTTGATACTGACTCCTGATTTCATTCTGCAGGTTCTCAAAGGTAAATGTTTACATCTGTCCACTCATCTATATTGCTATAAGATTTTATTTATAACTGTTGTCTTTAGTAGTGCTCTTTATATGTGTTGTAAGTTCCCCTTTTAGACCTTGCAGTCTATAGGGCAGATAATGTACAGCTCATCTGTTTCGATGACCGATGGTTAGCACACCAACACACAGCCTTAACTTTTCCTAACTTGGTTACCCTTTACAGTTGGATGGACTTAAGGGCATCCTAAAAATTCTGAAATTCAAAATCCCTGTCTTCGAACCCTAGACCTCTCTGCTTAGAAGCCAAGCACTTTACTTCTCACCCACCTGTACCATTTATGTGATGCAGATCTTGTCATATCATCAGAAAATTTTTTAAAAATTGAATAAGCAAATAAAAATTTAAAAAGCTTCTGAGAATATTTAATAAGTTTTTTATTTTGGTTGGAATAAGCAATTTACATTTTTGGTTTTCTATTTTTAGACTTGCCAGATGATGCTGATGCTGAGATTCCTTTAATCAAATATCAGATTATATCAAGGTTGCCACAGGTAGGCCCTCTTATTATTTAACAAATCCTTTATGGTTCTTAAAACTTGCTTATCTGGCAAGTATTTTTACCAATTGCATTCAAGTAAATTTATTCATTACAAGGAAAAAGTTTTACAGTGTTACAGATACAATGTCATTTTTTGATTTAAAAAAAATACTATTTTGGATTTTATAAATTGAATATAAAATTTTAATTGCTTTTCTGTTTCATAAAGATTTAATTGATTAGAATTTTCAAGAAAAGTGGCAAAAATATTTATAGAACACCTAACATAAAAGCAAATCTTCTGCTAAATTTTCAAAAACTTCTTGGACCATTTTGAATCCATATTTCAACAAGACTATGAAAATCAAATTGATTTAATCAGCGACTCTGCTTGAAAACAAAAATTCAAGAAGCATGCTGTAACAGTGAATATAATTCAGAACCTAATTTTATAACAATTATATTTCATCTGTTTAAAAGATTCAAGTAATTTTATAGATCATTTGTTTTATATTCAATAAATTATTATACTTAATTTTTTAGAGCAAATCTAGCTGCTAGCATTTGACAGGCACTAGACCACATGAATTTTTATTATTCTAAAAATGTAACAGTCCATCCTTTGTTTATGGTACTTTTGTCTTATAATAATAACAAAAAAGTTATTAATTGAAAAAATGTGCAAAACATAATAAGGTAAATAAATATATATATATATATATATCCACAACTCTCATTAAGTAGCATTTATTCCCCTTATTTCAAAATCAAACAAATGATTAATCACCATTACTTAATTAACTAATTGTTTAATTTTAATTTTTCCTAATTGATTCATGTCTTGTCAGGTTCAATGAATTGTGCAAAGTTTTAACTTGATCAGAGAATGAGAAATGGGGAAAAAACATGTTCAAACTTTTTACCAGACAGACAGAGTGACAGAATGAGTTGATATAAGCTTTGTAAACAAGCAAAATCTAAAAAAATTCTTTTAAAAAAAAAAACAAAGCTTATCTAAAGGGGAAGAACTTTGACCTTAAAACTATGTCTACTAATAATGTTCAAGCTATTTCCCTTGTTCAGTATTTAACAAAATAATTAACTAGTTGAGTATTTTTGTTAATTGATTCATGTTTTGTTAGGTACAATAAATAATTGTTTAAAGTATCAAGCTGATTGGAGAATGTGTGAGGAAGTAATAGCATTAACAATTATTTGACGGTGACTAAACCCAACAAATTTAGCCATATATGTGAATACTGAAGTATTAGTTTTCCTTGTTGCTATTAAACAAAATAATTAATTCCAGTAATTAATTGTCTAATTGGTTCCTTTTTTTAATTGATTGATGTTTTGTCTATGTCCATGAATAATTGTGCAAAGTTTCAACTTATCAGAGAATGGGTGTGGGAGAAATAACATATACACCCTTTTTACAAGACAAACAGACAGATAGACAGACAGTCAGAGTGAGTTGATATAAGCTCTGTAAAAAAAGAAATACATTATTCTTATTTTATTATTATAACTGCTTTTGTAAAGCAAGTGTTTCTTGGTCCAATAGCATTAAAGAGTTTGTTGCCGTCCATTCAAAACTGACATGGTGTTTTTTTTATATTTATTTGCCAGTCTGATATATGCTAAAAAATATTTCTCTTCTGTAGCCATTTGCTGATGAATGCTTTGAAAGATGGGATCATCCTATGTCTAAGGAGCGCAGGGCTAGAAACCAAGTTTCCCAGATTCTTTTAAGAGGTAGCTTCAGTCTTATGATTTCATTGTATTTTTGTGTATATTATCAATAATTAGAAATACGAGTATAAAATTTACTGTAATTGCTTGCATACTGTCAAGAGATTAATCTTTAATTGAGAGAAGGGATTTTTTTTTCATCACAGTATTAGGATATCATTCCCATTTTTCTGGTACCTGAGTGTAAAGGGTCTATGTTATTGTTATTTTTGTTTCTGTTTCAATTAATTTTCTAGATCTTATATGGGATAAAGATGGCCCTTAGTCGAGTGGTATGTCCTATGGACTGTTGTCTCAGGTTTCAACCTCTTCATGCAGCAATCTCCTGTTGTCTTCAAGGAGATCTAGGCTAGGATGTAATAGTTTTCATTTCTGAAGGCATGTCCAACAATTTACAAATCAAATATAAATACATTAAAGAAGTAACTTTGGAAACATTTTCTTTAGTGTCCGCTCTGGACTGTCCTTTGGTTCCAAACCTGCCCAGTTCCATCTCTTGTATACATGAAGGAATGTCCAACAACTTACAAATCAAATATAAATACATTAAAGAAGTAACTTTGGAAACATTTTCTTTAGTATGCGCTCTGGACTGTCCTTTGGTTCCAACCCTGCCCAGTTCCATCTCTTGTATACATGAAGGAATCTCCAAAACTTACAAATCAAATGTAAATACCGGTATTTTTAAAGAAGTAATTTTAAAAAATGAAAATGCTTATGTACTTGGTCACTTGCTATGTGAGATATTTGACAAACAGATTTTTTGCATTTTATTTGTTTTATTCAAATGTCCTGCAGCATCACCAGGTTTTGTTTCAACTAGTAAGGTCAACTTATTGTGTCGTCTCCTTTCCTAATCTGACCATTTGCCCCACTCTTATTTTCCTCTTTCTTTACATGTCCTACTATTAAGTATGAGACCTGATGTCCAAATATTTTTAAATATTTGTTATTAAAAGCAATAAAGTGGGCTTACTGGCAAGTGATAATTGGATTGAGGTTTTTTTTATGTCTTTGGCATGAGTCAAAGCGTGTTGAAAGTGTTGAAAACTAAACTGTCTGTTTTAATATGGCTCCACACAAGGCTTATTGTTTTACAGGAGCTATAAAGAAAGATGATAAACTAAAACTTATACTGTAGTAAATCAAGAAGTATGAGAGTATTCAATGCAGTCCACATGTTGGGGAAAAAAAATTCTGTTCTTGATGAAGCAAATATCTTGTTCATGCAACTTCTTTGTTAGCAAATTAGTGTTCTCAAACACCAAGTGTATGAACTTAATTGATTAATTAGCTAAAATAATTAAGCTTTGTGTGCATTACAATAGACTGTAGGACAAAACTCTTTGCATGAGTTAAAGCAGTGTTGAGTACAATACAGTCTGCCTCAACATTCTGCCAAATAAGGTTTATTGTTTTACTGCAGCTATTAAAAGATGGTGTTATATTTTGCATATTAGTTCAAAATGCAGCTAAATATATTAGTCCTAAATTAAGCAATGTATTAAATATGCAGGTATTCAGCTACTGTCAACTCTAAATAAAACACTCACTCACTTAATATTTATTTGTTATATAATTTTGTTTATATTACTTTCGTTGTTTTTCATTTTGTGTCATCATCTGAATAGTGTCACATAGTGTAGTATACTTTCATTTTGTGTCACCATCTGAATAGTGTCACATAGTGTAGTATACTTTCCCATCAACACCTTGTCATTTCATTTCCTTTTTACTTTCTTTTATCCTGTTGTATGTATTCTAACCCTGCTCTGGTACCATGGGGTCATTGTGACTCCAGCCCCCTTTGTACCAATTTTATTTTTTAAACTATCATGATAGTGACCTCGCCTTTTTTTTTTTAAGTACATTAAAAAAGCTGGATAATTTCAAAGTATTACTGTTTATTTATTATTTAGGTTTATTTTTGCTTGGGGTCATATTGACCCCATAGTACCTTCAATGTGATGAAGGAATTTTTTCCCTTATTTACTCCGACACCAACAGCAAGCACCACACAGCCTCATTCAGGATAATGCAAGAGATATTCTATGTGTCCCAGATCATGTGACAAGAAAATCAAACTAGTCTGTAATGAGTGCAATCAGTTTGTGTGCAAAAAAACAATAACATTTGGCCTAAAGCATGTTGAAATAACCTAAAATTTGTCCATGGAACATGGTGCAATAATTATTCAGATGTTATAATGCATGTTCATAACAAATGTCAAGGACAACATATTATTATAATAAATTGCTGTTATACTGATTATATAGCTCATGATACCAAACACATGACTTTTCATGGTACCCCCAAGGGAGGGTTAAGTTGTTGTTAAAATGGAGTTCTTTAAAGCTGTCATAACCAGTGAACACTTAAATTTAGCAATTTCAAATTGATGCATCTTTTTTTTTTATTTGTTTAGCTCCTAATGTTCTTAAAGAGAATCCAAGTCAGCATAGATTACCTCCCTCTGCCATAACCTCAACATTTCCTCCCTTGTCTACATTCTTGAAACACCTGGAGTTGGCAGCATCCAGTAAGTTTAATAATGCTATACCTGTTCTCAGCATAGAGATATACGGATAGTCCGAAAAGTTTTCCAATTAACATTGAAGCATGCAGCTTGAATGTTAATCTAATTTTATTGAATCTTTCTACATAGAAGAATTAGTTGGTTTAATCATTAGATGAAAATTTCTGTCCTGCAAGTAAAAAATTTTAGAAAAGACTTTGTGTAGGCTTAAAATTTGGACCATTTGAAGGAGATTGGAAAGATATAGGCGTAGCTTGGGAAAGTACATAGATAATAATAATAATAATTTAATTTATAGGCTCAAGGCACTGTGATAACATTACAAACAAGTACGAGAGCTAAAATAACAAACTAATCTAAAAAGTTTTAATCTAAAAGAAGAATAATTTGAAGAAAATAATGCGCATTTTTTGTTAGTCAAGAAACAATTCAGACTACTGGTGTTGTTAATCAAGCTTTTATTTAAGCAAAGAGATTATTCTCCCAGTTTTTTTGTATCACGTATGACTCTTTAGTATAGAATAGTATGAAAAATCCATCAAGAATAAGGCCTGTCCTGTGTGTATCTTACTAAAGAACCAGCTGTCACCAATATGGCCTAACACCGCATGCCTCCTTTTCTTTTTTCAGATATTCAATCCAACAGGCCGATTCCATTTGATCCTCAACTTGTTGAGTCTGTGGCTCTGCATCACACACGGACAAAAACAAATGTGGACCTGTCATTGGTCAGTTTTTAGAAAGTTGTGTTTTATAGATTTTAAAGGATGTTGATTTTGTTTTTCAGTCACATTAGTTTGTATTAATTTATAGCATTCAAATATTTTACAAAAATATTCTCAAAGAAACCATTTAATATCTTGATTACTTCAAAAAGATTGATTATTGTATTTTGAGCAGTTGTTTGTTGAGTCATGAATTTGGCACTATTTATTATGCTTGTCATAATTTATGTTTTATCTTTTTTTTTATAAATTTATTTATTCATTTTTTTTTTGAAACTGCATTCAAATAATGTTGGCTGTGTGATATTATTTTTTATTTCACTAACTAATGAGATTAATTGTACATAATTATTTTGTCTGGTTGTTTTTTTACTTTAAACACAAGATATATAAGAATAATTGTGGTGCTATTACAAGATCCATTTTTCAACTTTCTTTTAACATCCAGTACAGTTAAAAAAAGAAAAGTACTTCTTTCAGACCTTGTGATCTAACATCCAACGCTGGGTTATAAATATATTAACCCTAGTGTTGGCAGTCCTGTTTAAAATGAGAAACGGTGACACCTTCATAAGTTAGCCAAGTAGGGACACTATTTTCTCTGTTTTTATTTTCTGTTATATAAACATGTTGGCTAATATCATTGCTGCCCTGAACAGTTGCAAAGCCCTGGTATTGTAGAATTTTTGTTAAAGTTGGGATTTATTAAAAGAATCAAAGATGTCTGTTTTAATCATATGTTCTTCTCAAACTTTTTTTTTAATCCAATATTTTGCTTAACACAATCAGATTATTGAAATGTATGTTAGAATACTTTCTTCTTGTTTCATTTTAATTATAACTTCTTTGTACACAAGGCCATACACTTTTATACTATAGTGTTGTAAATAATTGAATAGGAGCCAGTTGGTTGCTTATCATTACTGAAACACAAGGTTGTGAATAAGGGAAAATGTGCTTCCCAAACCTATCTCCATATGTTTTGAGGCACAAAGCAAAAAGGAAACTTTTGTCCTAGCCATACAACTCTATTGCTCCAACTCCAGTACTGATCAAACTTCTTCTTTGATGTCTAACTGTAAACACATTAATGTTCTTCATGTTGCCCTAGTGTGTGTTTTTTTAAATACAGTTGCATTGAGTTTTGTTTAGTAAAGGCTTACAAATATATCTTCACCTGCTCAGCTCACACCACTCCTGAGTATTAAATTTTCAACTAAAATTAGGGAAGGGACTATATATTATATTTCTACCTAATGTCTTTTTAATTATAATTTTTTTTTCCTAGTGAGATATTTTTTAAAAATTTTAATTAGTCTTTTGTTTCAATGGAATTTTGGCACATTTCTTTAGGCTATACCATGATTGGCTTGGAAAAAAAAAAAAAAAAGAAGCCAGTTATGTTGTTTGTTTTTCTGTTACTTTATTTCATTATTCCATTTCGGCTCAGATTTTGAAGACTTAATCTGTGGAGAGAAAAATAAAGTTTGATGTTGTTATAAACTTTACAATGTAAGCCATGTGCTTTTTTCAAAGTAATTTTGTCTGTTTATTCATAATGTTATCAAATAGTAGAAGAGAACAGAACTTGTTATATTGTGAACCCAACGTGTGTGTGTGTTTGTCATTATTTATGAATTTCAGCTTGTAGTCTGCTCACCTCTAGTTGTGCTATAAAGAGGAAAGAGATCATATAGCTCAGCAAGAATGTCATACTCATGTTCAAGTAAAGCAATGACCAGAACTTGATAGACCTATCAAAACTTAAACAGACCGCCACTAATCAGTGGACAACAGCTTTGTCTGCATGAGCTGTGGAAAAATAGGCAGGTTTCAACTGGGTTCACATAGTCATTATTTTATATTGTTCTTAATCTTGTATGACTATGTAGTGTAAGAATAAAATTTTGATTCTGTTTTTTCTTTTGCAACAGCGAAATACTGAATTACTTTAAGCTATTAACTCTCAGTCGAAGCTACTGATTCTAAAAAATTGATTCAGAGCCATGTGTACAATAAAATAATCTATTGGAATCTACTTATATAGGTCTATATTAAATCATGTAACGAAGTAAAAACCTAATTTAGTGACTTTTTAATTTTGTTTTATCACTACAATTGTATTTTAAATCACTAGAGCTCTAGTTCCAACAGTTAAAAACCCAATCTTACTGTCAGTAGGGGTAGCCAAATTTTAACATGTTTTCATTAAAAGATCTGTTAAATACCCTTAGTTTAAAAACGGAACAATAAGATATCTGTGTGTGTGTGTTTTTTGTTTTTTTTTTGTCTCGCATAAAGTTTGAGAATGGATAGGAACGTAGGTGGGCAGCCGAGCCTGGTCAAAATCCTTCATAAGCCATCGCTTACTGACCGTGTTGGCAGCGTAGGCCTATAGGTTTGAGCTGCTCTCAGCTCCCAACTATTAAAGCATTGCACTCTCCTTTGCAGTGGATAGAATCTCTTTCAATAATAGCCCCGTCCATTCTTTAATGTTGTCTTCCCATCGCTTTTTTTTTGTCTCGATCTGCCTCTTCTTCTTTTTCCTGGTAGCCTACTGTTTCCCGAAGGAAGGACTTGGCGAGCTCTGATGGCATTGTGATAGAACATACATTTTCTGACAGTGGTTAGCACGTCATCGTGAGGCGCAAGTTCTGTCATGATCTTGTTTCTAATCTCTTTGTTTGTGATGCGATATGTGTGCGTAGTAACTAGGATTGTTCTTCAGCATCTCTGTTCCATTGATACTGTTCTCCTCTCTAATTCTGCAGTCAGCTTTCAAGATTCGCAAGTTGATTAGAATGTGGACTTGACCAAGGAGCGCATCAGTCTGATTCTAGTGTCGAAGCTGATGCTGTTTTCTTTCCGGATTGTTTTGAGTTTTGGAAGGTCAGCTGTGGACTACCCTTCTGTCCAGTTGTTCAGTAGCACAGATGGGGGGGGGCTATAGTTCTTGTTATTTAAACATTTCATGTCTCGATGATCCCTCACATTTAAACCCAGCGCCCCCCCCTCCATCCAGCAGGAGTTTTTTGACAGGATGTAATAATTTTCCTTTCTGAAAAAGAAACATCTGAAACATATTTAAAAACAAGTTACAAAGACAGTTTGTGTGGAAACACAAACTCAAAATCGGCCCCGGAAGTAGTCCACCCAGGCAGGTAAAAAGGCAGGTATCAATATTTTCAGAAAGATCAGAATCAAATTCGATCAAAGGCAAATGACAGAGAAGAATGGAGAAAGAAGGTTGACAGATCTTGTGTGGTGCCCCCGCGGTCCAGCAAACCAAAGGATAGGTGAATGTGAAGTTAAATGTGAACCTGGCCTGATTTCTTATAATGAATATCTAATTGTTTTGTTAATGGTCACTCTCTAATTCCTCTAAAAAGAAAATTTTTTTTGTCAAAATTTTATTATATCCTTACATCAAATAATGTTTCGGGTCAAAAGCTGCAAGAAAAATGAAAGACTGATTAGATCACTGATAGGAATAATATTTCTTCAAATTTACATATATAGGAAGTAATAATGCCCTTCCTTTAACAGACTAGAAATAATGTTATCAAATGTAGGTGGAAAGATCTTTGTCAAAAAATATATAATAATGATCAATAAAACTCTTACTGCATACAACTAAAATCAGTCCACAATGTTAAACAAAATCTATGAATCATCCTCTGAAGTGTAGCTATTTAAAAAAAAAACATTCTCATGAAATGTGTTGTTTTTTTCTAGAAAATGCAAACAGCTCGGGTGTTATCAGGTCAAATGTCTCGGATTGGTTACACATAACTTAGGTCAATAATTCTGACTCATTTCTAGACATGGTAGAAAGGGTAAAAACAAAAACTAAATAATATAATATCAGCAAAAGGAAGTCAGTTTATTACACTCTATAAACAGCAGATTTAGAAATTTTATTAGAATGTGAGAAACCAGACATAATTGCAGGCACAGAAACTTGGCTACATCCTGAAATTTATAATGCAGAAATTTTCAATAGTAATTATGAAATTTTTAGAAAAGATAGGGCTGATAATCATGGAGGAGTTCTTTTAGCAATAAAAAACACTCTTATAGCAGAAGAAATTACCTTACCTATCTCAAAAAATATAGAATCAACATTTTGTAAAATTAATACCACCTCAACATCCCTAATAATAGGCAGCATTTACAGACCACCAAATTCTAGTTTAGAATACATGCAGGAACTATGTAATCAGATTACGACACTTAAAGAGACAAATAAAAATGCAGTTTTTTGGATTATGGGTGATTTCAACCTACCTGATATAAATTGGAAAACACTAACCATAGATAAACACCAAAACCTTAAGGACATAAATGAGCTTTTCATAGAAACTTTACACAACCTAAGTTTAGATCAAATCATTAAAAAGCCAACTAGATTAAACAACACATTAGATCTCTTCTTAACCAACAGACCTGGATTAGTAGTTGATTATGATATTATCCCTGGTCTATCAGACCATGAGATCATAAAAATACACAGTCAGATAAAAGCAGTAGCCAATATAAAACCCAAAAGAAAAATCTTACTCTGGAATAAATGTAACCTAACACAACTACACCAAGCTGCATTAAACTTTCAACAAACATTCTTATTAGAAAAAGACATTAACCAACCAGTCGATGACCTCTGGAATTTCATTAAAAACCATCTTAAAAGCATTATAGAAAATCAAATACCAACTAAATACACATCAAACAAAATAAATAAATGCTGGTTTAATAATAGACTAAAGAAGCTTTGTAAACAGAAGGAAAACCTATATAGAAAATTTAAAGAAACTAATGCAGAAAGAGTTTACAAAAAGTATATAAAAATCAAACACTTAACCCAAAAAGTAAGCAGACAGCTGCAGAGTGAATACATAAACAATGTAATATCTAAAGACAACAACAAAAACCTATGGTCATACATTAAGTCTAAGAAAATGGAAACAACAGGCGTAGCGCCATTAAAAGATGAACATAACATAATACATAATGATAATGAAACTAAAGCAAACATTCTAAACAAATACTTTGCATCAGCATTCTCAGCCCCAGGAGACAAAGACATATTACTGAATTTGAACCAAGTAGACAACATAGAAGATATAGTAGTACAAGAAAATGGAATTCAAAAACTATTAGCCAACACCAAACCAAATAAAGCTTCTGGACCTGATGGTATTCCAGCTAGATTACTCAAAGAACTAAGTAATGAGCTAGCCCCAGTGTTCAAAATACTCTTTCAGGCTTCACTTAACCAGGGCAGAGTACCAAAGGACTGGAAAGAAGCTAATGTCACCCCCCTATTTAAAAAAGGAGAAAAATCTGACCCAGGAAACTACAGACCAGTATCACTTACCAGCATCACATGTAAAATCCTAGAACACATAATATGTAGCAACATCATAAACCACTTAGACAAACATAATTTCCTCACACCATACCAACATGGCTTTAGGAAATATAGATCATGTGAAACACAACTAATAGGACTAATTGATGATTTTTCAAAAGGTTTAGATAATAGTGAACAAATAGATGCTATCTTACTAGATTTTTCTAAGGCTTTTGACAAAGTTCACCACCATAGTTTGCTTAAAAAATTAAAATATTTCGGCATTAATGGTCCACTGCATCAGTGGATTAAAGACTTTCTGATAGGGAGAGAACAAACTGTAATAATAAATGGCTCTAAATCAACACCGATAACAGTAAACTCAGGTGTACCTCAAGGAACAGTCTTGGGTCCACTACTATTTTTAATTTACATAAATGATTTACCAAATTGCATTACTTCAGGAACAAAAGTCAGATTATTTGCAGACGATTGCATAATATATAGAACAATAAAAACAACACAAGACACAGATATTTTACAAAGAGAATTAGATGAATTACAGAAATGGGAATCAAATTGGAGCATGTCTTTCCACCCAGAAAAATGTCAGTTGTTAAGAGTAACAAAAAAACTAAAACAAATTAATTCCACTTATCTTATTCATGGCAAACCAGTAACACAGACTAAAAACGCAAAATACCTAGGTGTTATAATAAATGAAAAACTGTCATGGAATCCACATATTGATGAAACTACAAAAAAATCAAACAAAGCATTAGGATTTATTAAAAGAAATTTCTATAAATCAAATAAGAACATATAACTAAAATGTTATTTAACCTTGGTTAGGCCAATAATAGAATATGCATCCTCTGTTTGGGACCCCTCAACTCAAGAAAACATTAAGAAACTAGAACAGACACAAAATAGAGCAGTGCGATTCATAACAAACGAATATTCACATTTGACTAGAGTAACACCTTTAGTAAAATCACTAAATTTAGAAAGCCTTCAGGACAGAAGGCTCAAAAGTAAAGTAGCAATAATACATAAAACACTGAACCATAATCTTCAAATACAAAAACAAAATTTAATAAAATACTCTGAAAGACACAAAGATAAAGGCACATTCCTCGTCCCATATGCTAGGACAAATTTGTACAAATACTCCTTCTTCCCTAGTGCTATTAGAGCATGGAATGGGTTGCCTGAGCTAGCCAGGAAAACCAGTGACTTGGCAGAATTTAAGTCATTGGTTAATATGCATGACTAAATGCATGACGCGTAGGACGTAATCATCTTCTTTTTTGAAGTAACGTCTGTATTATATAAGAAGATAAGATATTCTTGTAAACAATGTTTCAAGTACTAAGGTTTAATCTATTATATAGTTAATTGCACACTGAAGTTTTGTATCATTCATTCAGCCTGTTGTATTTCCAAACTCATTATGATGCAACCCAACACAAAATGGAGTGAGACAATAAATACAATCAACTACACACATCTGTGATAACGTTCACATCTGAAAATCTCAACATACAAACTACAAAGATCTAATGATCTAACATCCACTATAATGATTAGCCAGAATTATTTGATTTATAATGAAAAGTTTTGTTTCTTGGATTACTATCATTAAAGCATAATAAAAAAATATACAAACAAAAGAATTACTAACTAAATATTGAACACTTAAAAAGAAAATTTAAAAATATTGATATGTGTGTCTCTGTGCAATTCATGCGACAATATGAAAAAATTACTTATTAATTGTCGTTTTAAATTATGTCTAACTTGTATACACGCTACATAGATTTTTTCTCTTTAAAAAAAAGTAAACATTTTTTTCGTGTATATGTAGTATTTAGTTGACAGGACTTACTTAACTTAACAATACAAATGTAAAAAAATATTTTTTGGGACAAAAAAATAAATAAATAAAAAACCATTTGTATAAATGTGTTAGAAATAGTGTACACCATTGTCCCCCCTACTAAAGAACCTTCAGTGTTTGTTACTATTAATAGTGAATAGTTGTAAAAGTGGTTGTATTTTTATGAAAAAACTGCTTGCATAAGTGATTTTAAAAAAATAGATTTTTCGCTTTTAGAAAAGAAAAAAGTAGCCGTTGCAACAGAACTTTAAATGGACTAAAATATTATGATGTCGGATTTTCACTATCTTTTCTAGTTTACGAAATCTAAACGGGACGGACGGACCGACATTTCACATAAAACTAATAGCATCTTTTCCCCTTTCGGGGGCCGCTAAAAAAAAAGACAATCACAAGCTGGAGCCGATCAGTTGACTTATATTGAACTAGTCCCCTTAGCCATGTACAGATGTGTAACTAAGTGGTTTCACTGAGGAGGTAATGTGCAAAACCTTATATTATATTTCTTTTTGTTAAACATTAGTTACATGTTGAATAAATTAAAGTATTTAAAAAAAAGTATTACAATTTTATACAAAAATTTTTTTGTTTGAATAGCAGGATAAATATTTAAATGATTAGTTAAGGTACAAATCATATATTAATGTATTAATCAGATGTAAAAATTAAATTCACAACCTACTTAAATGAAATCTATTTTCGTAGACCCCGTAGTCATCTCATAGACCCCCAATTATATTTTTTACTTTTGTAGACCCCTTGGAAGTCTTCGTAGACCCCTGGGGGTCTGTATAGACTGTCCAGGTATTAAAAGTAAATTGAAGTACAAATGTATGTATAATATGT
Source organism: Biomphalaria glabrata (assembly GCF_947242115.1). Lineage (NCBI taxonomy): Eukaryota > Metazoa > Mollusca > Gastropoda > Planorbidae > Biomphalaria > Biomphalaria glabrata. The sequence continues at coordinate 17,362,695 of NC_074714.1, read as the reverse complement.
TTATTTTGTAACCTGTAATATTTTAGGCCCACGCCGCCCAAGTTCAGCCCGACAGTCACACCATACACACCCAATTGTGCATAAACTAATAAACGATGTGTATGATGATTTAAATAAAAATTATGAATTTAATCTAATGATATATTTACAATGACAATGACATCTGATCAATGATAATGATAAGCACAATATAACTACATATAATATGATGTGCAAAAATCAATACTTGTAATATTTAAATAGTATTTATAAAACAAACATATTCACCTTAACTTATAAGGTTCAATAAGAATGTTCAAACAATCTTTCAAGACATGAACTTCATGACAAGTCCATATAGATGTCTATCTTTTATCCAAGATACTGCTCACCAACAATTAACATCAGAGTTCAAAGTATCACCAAAAGCTCACAACTTCAAACTGTATCACCAGGTGTGAACACAGCAACCCACATTCTGGAATCTGGAACCTCAGCTCATAAAAACAAACTTGAAGCGTCAGACAGACTAACTGAGATGAAAACCTCAGTCCTGCAATCTAAAGCTGAGATCTCAATACTGAAACCTGAGACTGATACTGAGACCCTATAGAACAGTAATGCCCAACCTAATTCGACCTGCGGGCCATTGTAATTTCCAACACTCGTCTCGCGGGCCACATCACCGAAAAGCTACACAAACGATTTACCACTACTTTCATGTGATATTTATTATTTTTTTACGCGTCAGAAAATAACTTAATTTCTCTACTTAAAATGTTAGCAACAGTTTAGGTACCTTTAAACCCGATTCATTTTCTTGTCTTTTTTGGTGAATATTCCCATCGATCCTCCGATGTATAGTTGTAGTGAATCAATTTTTTTTATTCCTGGTTCAAACTAAGGGTGTCGCCATATTTATTTTATAATGCCGTCGTTTTTTTAAACTTTCTTCATAAAACAAAAGATGTTGGCTTATTATCATGTTCCACAAAAAAGTAAAGATCCGCCCACTTTTCCTGGTAGATTCTACATTCAGAGTCCTTGTTCATGAACGCATAAACGTTAAAGGTCATGGCACCAATCCGATTCTCCACTTTATGTCAACGTTTTGGCGGACCAGATGGAACCACGTCGCGGGCCGGATTTGGCCCGCGGGCCATATTTTGGGCATCACTGCTATAGAAAGATAAAGAACAGATTCTTCTAATCTAATTATAAAAAATACAAATACGTTCGAATCCAAATAGTAATAACTATACAATGTGAAAATAAAACTCACCCTAAACAGGGGTCAATATAATCCTTTAAGAATATCAACCAACGCTAAGGCTATCCAGTACCGAAGACACAAGGAGAAATCAAGAGCTCACAAAATACAATTTGGCTCTACAGCACAAGATGGAGAGAATGAACCAAACGATCTACGACGAATCTACGTAATCATTTTATGTCATAAGAAATTATGACGAAGCAAGAAGGGGAGATCATCTACTACCCTACACAAGAAAAAGAAAATAGCGCAAATGACGTCATCGCCTATTGATGAAATCGGCGCTATTAAATATAGAGCATTTTTACTGTACAACTAATTCAATAGTTGCGACATAGACCACTTTGGGAATCACTGGTATGGATCAAAATACGAACAACATTCACATATGAAGCATACACACATAACCAGCGCTTTTAGTATCAGGCTTCTGTGTACTTTATGATGATGACTAAGAAACATAAAGGAGTTTTAAAATATTGCTGTTCTAACCTTAATAGGGAGGAGACGACCACTTCGTCCAGATCTGATGTAACTTTGATTTAAAGAGTGCAGATTGTCGTTAAGAATTTAAAATTTTGGAAAGGCATCTTTCTAGAGAAAGTTCTTCGAGAGATGGTAGCTCGAATATTGTGAAGTATTACCATACCAGCAAGTTAGGGCAGAGGTTAATGAATGTTGATGTAACATGTATTAAGACGTTTGAATTATTTGATTTTCACAATAAACTAAACAATGTCAAGGACGCTAATTTGAGCTTCACTGTTGTCAACTAAGTAGCTACAATTTTAATTAGTATCTCATTGCGTAGCTGACGATGTTTGTATCAACTCTCCTGTATTCATTTTTAAATTAGTTTTTAGTCATATAGTGAAAATCCAATACTTCCTTTATATTGAAGTGCTCAGTACGTCTGAAGAGCTTAGAACATTTGATTATGCGGTACTAAAATTGCTCGAAAATCATGAAATACTTTTTTGAAAAACAACTGAACAACACACACACACTATTCTTTGGTACAGAAGATACACTAAAAACTAGTTGTATTTATAGTCTTTCCGCCTTGTAGGAAAATCTACATGTTTGGAAATGGATCAGAAAGGTAAATTGATCTAGTTTGATTGTATTGAGGTTATAAAACAAATAAGAACAGTAAGGTAGTAAGTACGAATGTTTGTTTTTTTTTGTTGTTTCAAAATCTTGACTATGAAAAACAAATAGCAACAGTAAGATAGGCTCGCAGACATAAAGATATAGGCCTACTATCTATAGGTCTGTGATCTAATTCTAGACCAGGGGTCGGCAACATTTTTGAGTCGGAAGAGCCAAAAATTACAATTTTGAAAATTTCTACGTTTCTTCCAAACAATAAAATAAGAATCTTTTTATTCATAAGAAAAAACTCTCTCTCTCTCTCTCTTTCTCTCTCTCTCTCTCTCTCTCTCTCTATATATATATATATATATATATATATATATATATATATATATATATATATATATATATATATATAATAATAATAATAATAATAATAATAATAATAATAACTAACCAAGTTTCGATGCCTACACCCCAAGTCCTCCACCATAAGGTTATACCTGCCCAGGAAGGATGGGGGTCGTGGATTGCAGAACATCTTCAAATTGTGTAAGATGCAAGTTTTAAAAATACGATCAAAACTGCTCGCCTCCAGCAACAAATTAGTTTCCTTCCTACGGAAATACGACTCCGATGCAACCCCTCTGAACCTACACAATGCTGATGTCAATATCGGTTTGGACGACGTAGGGCATGAGATTCGCCAATGGGAAGAAAAAACACTCCACAGAAAATTTCCGGCTTCATTACATGGGGACAACATCGACAAGGCTGCTTCCTTAACATGGCTCAAAGCAGGTCATCTCTACCCTGAAACAGAAGGCTTTGTTACAGCAATACAGGACAGAGTAATCAGGACAAAAAATTACGAGAAGCATATCCTGAAACTCAATGTTGTCGACAAATGCCGAAAATGTGGAAATGTGGGCGAGTCGATTGAACACATTATGGCAGGATGTCCAGCCCTATCAGAATCAGCCTACCTAGGTCGCCATAACCAAGTTGCAAAGTTAATACACCAACACCTGGCTTTGACGTACAAATTGATCGATAAGGACACTCCCCCTTATTATAAATACTCTCCGCAAGAGGTTCTCGAGTCTACTGAATATCTGCTGTACTGGGATAGGCCTATTCTGACCGACAAAACGGTAGATTTCAATCGCCCGGATCTGCTGTTCATCGATAAAAAAGAAAAAAACGCTATCATTATCGATATCGCGTACCACTGTCTCATAATTTAAGAAAAACTGAGATAGAAAAACAAAGAAAATATGGGAACCTAGGCTTGGAGATTAAGCGTCTATGGAAATTGTCCAAAATAACAATATACCCCATTGTTATATCAACCGAGGGGATAACAACAACTGACCTCACAGACACCTTCAAGGCCCTTAACATTCCTAGGAACATCTTCGTTGCCTGTCAGAGGGCGGTACTGCTGCAGACCTGCCACATCACCAGAAAATTCCTCAGTGGAAACTGTTAAAGGGACTACGATGAATTTTGTTTCTCTTTAGCGAAACTCGACCCTGGCAGCGCCAGAGAATGACTACTCGTTCATTTCTAACATAATAATAATCTTTATTATCCGTAAGGAAATTTGTCTTACAATTTGTGCATTACACCAAACAAAAAACATTATAACTATAAGAAACCAAAGTGTACATTCACACCAGACTCACTCATAATTTACATGTGACAAAGTTTATACCAGATTGTTCTTATTTAATGATTTGATTGCCAGGGGAACAAAAGAGTGTTTGTGTCTGTTTGTCTTTGCTATCGGTATCTTGTATCTCTTTTGTGATGGTAAAATCACAAAATCCTGACACAAAGGGTGATTCTTTATTTCTAGGATCTTGATAGCTTTTTTTTTTATAGATGTTTGTCTCAAACATCTGCCCCAATGGGGTTTGTTTTTTGCCAATGATTTTACTAGCAGCATTTACGATTCTATAAAGTTTATTTTTATTAAATTAAACATGTACAAACAACTCTAACTTGTACTTCAATAACAAACAATTGAGAAAACAAATTCAGTAGTAAGTATGACTTTGCATGATTTTAGAAAGTTTGGATACATTCGGCTCATAGCTTGTTTTTAGTTCCGAAGAGGACTCTACATTTTCTTTTGTTAGTTGGCTTCTTACTTTACTTTTAATTATATTCATGCAAGAAAACGCTTGCTCGTACCAATATGAGGATCCGCCGATAGTCAGCCTTTCAAATGCCAAATTTTTCACCTGACTGTATCATTGTAATTGCCTCCTCTCGCGACATCTCTTTTAAAGCTGTCCACTCCACAAAGTTTTTCTTTTTGAATCGATCAATAGCATGTCTAGAGGGTAGAGATACAGTATCAATTCCAAACGCCTCAATGTGGATTCCGTTACTATTTGTGTTGAGAGAATTTTTTATATATGCTACAAACGTTTTGTTAGCGGCCCCCGTAAGGGGGAAAGCAGCTCTTAGGTTTGTGCAAAATGTCCGTCTGTCCGTCTATCACACTCAGATCACGAAAACTAGAAGAGAAAGGAAAAATATTATTTCACCATGCGATGCGGCTTGAAAAGTTTAGGTGCAACGGCTACTTTTGGTTTTCTAAAAGCAAACCGTTTAGTTTATAAAATTAATTATGCAAGCGATATCTAATGAACGCATAGTTAACACAGGGGCGCCCCAGGGGGCTGTGACATCGCCATTGTGGTTCATTTTGTACACCAATGATTTTCAATCTAATAGTTCTTGTTGCTCCTTCACAAAATTCGCTGATGATGCGGCTCTTCTTGCCCCGCTCTCAGAGAGCTCAGACGTAAATAAGTATTTCAAAGAAATGGAACACATTGAAAATTACTGTAAAGATAATTTTTTATTATTAAATGTAAAAAAAAACAAAGAAATGATAATCGATTTTCGTAGGGACAAGAAGGAAAATAATATTGTTTCTGTAGCTGGAGAGACTATTGAAATTGTGCAAACCTTTAAATACCTTGGTACTATCCTAGACAATAAACTAAATTTTACTGCAAATACTGATTATATCAGCAAAAAAGGGCAGCAAAGATTACGATTACTAAGAAAACTGTCCTCGTTTAATGTTAGCGAAAAGGCCTTGGCTATGTTTTATCACGCTCACATCTGTGTGACGAACAGTTTTAGCTCACTCAAGATATCACTCAGGTCTAAGCATTTAATTAATTTATTTACTCTCTATTAATCATCAATTGCTCTAATTTAGCGTTTAAGCGCTAAAAACACAACCACCACCCCTTCAATCCAACCCCACCCCCTATGGCAGCGATGGCACATTTGACTATCCCCACCTTGACACGTGTCACACTAGACTCTTGACAAAAGTACACTCCCTCCATCTATCGTGGCAAACATCCGTTGACCCCCCCCCCTCCCGGGAGCGGCTGGTCACTTCAAAGTGCCCATTCAACTCAACGCCTCGGGCAACGCTGTTCGTCTGGCACTAGCCTTTATCAAGGTATAATCTCCTTGATGTGCCGAGCTCTGATAATCTCCCCTTCATAATCCACCTGACCACCTGGGCTGATTTCCTGGACTTTCAACTCGCGCCTTCGCGCAATGTCTATCTCCCGGAAACGCCGTCACGGTCAAGCGAGGATCTTTTTGTCAAAGACGCCAGATAGTCTAGACCACCTTTGCACTTATCTCCCGCCACTCACCCCCCCCCCTTCTATCCACGTGTATATGGACAAACTTCATCGTCCGATCTCATTCACGCTGGAGAGCCCACAGGGAGCACATCTAACTCTTGCTTGAGCTCTAGACTATTTTCATTCCCTTATTTCACTTTGGATTGGTGGTATGTAACTTTGTAAAGTGCTTGAGAACCATTTTACTTAGTAATGTATATATATATTTGTGCATTTATTACTACATTATTTGTGTACCTATTTGTGCATTCTTATCATGGATAATGTAAGTAGATTACTGTGTACTTATATTTTATATCATGACTTTTGTGGCTAAATGTTCAAACCAGCTGGACTAGAGTTTATTAACAATTCTTACCAGATGTATTTAGCTCTTTAACTATTATTAATTTAACTCTGATGTATTAGCGCTCGGCACGAGCTTTTGATAAATTATCAATGATTAATTCCTTGGCAGGGAGTTATCAAAGCATTTCTGTAAACATGTCTTATTACTGAGTATGTATCTACTTGTGCTCTATATTTACTTATGTGGGAACATGGGCGAGTATCAAACGTTGATCTCTTCTTCCCCTTTCATCTCATTTATCTTAGTGATGTATGTACTTGCTATTCACCGTGATTGGTTAGCGTCACTTATATTACTTATCATATATCACTTGTTACTGTTTGTTATTTCCCTTTATGGGAGTCCCCATTATTATTGTTATCCCCCTTGATGGGACACTATATTCATTTGTTAGTTCCCTTTGATATTTATGAAACTAGATTATAGTTTCTCCACATCAGTCTGAAGATGTCCTTCACGGAAAGGCATCTACCTCCCAGTGTTATCATTATGGCTAAACCAACGCATACATCATATCGTTACAGCTTTTATCTATAGGCAACATCCGCCTGAAATCTTAGCAACCTAAGGCTGATAACAGATTTGCTGGCACCAGATCTGCAGACATCAGTCCTACTCATCCTTCAAGAGTCCAAGTAACAACGCTAGCCACAGACTCGTCACTGGCTTATCTGATTGGTAGACGCAGCTTAGCTCTGCAACCATACAAGTTGGACTGCACACGGAGCCTGGATCCACTACGCCAGCCCACCAGCAGACAGCATCAGTATCAGCCACACCAGTCTCACCAGTGCAGCACCGGACCAAAAGCTAAGCAACCAGCCTAATGACACTCAGACCACTTGGTTCTAATATCTGATGATGATAGTCCTATATATTGTTACGTATTTCTGAATCTTCTGGCTAGATGTATTAGTTGGCACACAAATAAAAACACAGCAAAGAACTTGACGACTAAACTTTCAGTTCACTCTACCCTAGTTAACTTGCATCGAGTCGTACACATTTCTCTTCCACTAGGGCCGCACACGTCTTACATCGTCTGTATCGACTGTAACGGCTCACTCACGACTCCATACGACTGACTTTCACATTAACTTTCTGGCTTATATAGAGTCCCTAATCGCTTCTCCAAAGTTGCACAAACACTCCTAGTATCCTCTGGAATAACATGTCAGGAAACGTCACATCCTGTCTTTATTTATACACGTAGATTCCAGAAAACACTCGCTGCAGTGTCATCAAGTCGGGGTCACACGTAATGACCTTTATCTGTCACTGTTCATTAGTAACTGTCCCCCTACTTAGATCTGTTCGTCCCCTGGAACAACACGTGTGGACACGTCACATCTTGTCTTTGTTTGTACATGTAGATTCCAGGGAACACTAGCTGCTGTGTCATCTCGCCGGGGTCATACGTTGACCTCTACCTATCACTGTTCATTTGTAACACTGCCCCCTTCTTAGATCTGTTCGTCCCGAACAGATTCTACTTCATCACGATACTGATGAAATCGATCGACGATCAAGTAGGAAGCTTTGGTGGTTGCCCCCTTCTCAGAGATGTTCTTTCAATCTGGCAGTTGTCCATCTTCTTTCCATAGAAGAATGGGAGCCAAATCCTCATTTTTCAGCAGTTCCTCACAAATGTTTTCATCAATCTTGGTATGGAAACATCGACCTTCAGATGACGACATTGGGCACTCTTGTCGAGAAAATTCATCAGCATTCTAACGAGTTCGTGCTTCACTGGCTGAGTTTTACATTTTCAAGCATCTTTTTACAGAGCTTCTTCAGAGATAACTAGGTTCATCACAGTACAGCAATATTCACATGCTCTTCTTTTAAACAACAGCAACTGACTTGGGTTTGTACGATGTTGGGTTGATCTTCTTGTACAGTTCTGTCACAGATGGTTACTCACTTCACAGTTCTGGCATCTTAAACTAGTTCTGTCCTTCTTGCTTCTGACTTGATTATCGTTCTTCTAAAACCTCTGTTATACTTCATCAAACCTATTCTAATGAGGAATGTTCTTAGATTATTCTTTAGTGGCTTCACACTTTCAACTGATTCGTAAGGCTTTCTTCTTTGGTCTGATGGTTCCGGACAGAATCTTTCTAACAACATTTGCTATGGAGTTTCGTTAGTGAAAGGTGGGGGTCTATCAGTGGGAGAAGTGGTGGGCTTGTTTTCTAACAACATGGGCTATGGAGTTTCATCAGTGCAGGTGGGGGTTTATCAGTGGGAGAAGGGGTGGGTTTGAATCTTGATCTTGTTGGGGCCATCCACGTTGCACTCTGCATGTGTCGCTTTCTCCGCCTCCTCCATTTGATATTTCTTTGGTTGCGTTGATGTCGTTGTCGTTGTCTTACTTTCTTGTCAATCAATGCTGATGGCAGCCACTTAGCACATAGGAAGGCATTGCATTTCATAGCTGTAGTCATCAAAACTGTTGATCTAACAAGTTGCTTCAGCATTATTCTTCGATGGGTGCTTTGCGAATGAGCTGCAAGTCCACTTGAAGGCAAGTTGTCAAACACGTCATCACCTTCATCCAAGTCTGGAGGACTCGACTGTGGGGCAGGTTGATAACATTCAACGTGCAAAGGTCCATCAACTTCAGCATCAGTTTCTATTGTAATTCCTTGACTATTACCAGGGCTTCTCACGCCTACCTTGATAGCTGTACAAGCTTCTGTTAAGTCTAGAGCTTGTTGGTGTATTTCTTGGCATTCACAGTCTTCTTGCATAGCTACGTACGTACAGTTCTTGTCAAACGCATGGGTGCAATAATCAAGCTTCGAGTTCCTCTCGTAGACACATGCAGATAGAAGACAGAAGTCTTTAAGGCCCACAGCAACAGGCTTGGACGCAGACCCAACGTTGTCTTTTTCTGTCTGGCTGGTTGAGGTACTCATATCGGGTATATCTCTAGCAAAATCTTCGGTTGAACTATAGGTCTCTTCTCTTGTTTCTTCAACTGTCTCATTCAGGTTCCCGTTGAAACAATAACAACTATCGTCTCTTTTCATTTCTTGTTGGCCACATTCGTTTGGTTTGCTATCACAGTCACAGACAGCACAGCCATCACCAGCATCTTTATCGTAATTGTCTGTTTCGCCACATCCTTGGTTGGACAATTGTTCGTTGTTCATCAGTGGTGTAGCTCTTTCATCTGTCGACTCAATCTGATAATGTTGGGTGTTCAGCAGCTCGTTAATCATGATTCTAGTTTGATCTTTTATCGTATTTGTATGTTCTTCTGTCTTGTTGGGCTTGGTAACTATTTGTTCATTCTCATTCATGGCTATGATCAACTGGTTAAATGAAGAAAATCTGGTGTTGATTTCTGATTCTATGTTCTTAATGCTCTCTTTCACCGAGTTCATTTTGTATTGCAAAGTTCTCAGGAGCTCCGTTATATTAGGTTTGATTTCAAATTGACAAGTGTCCGGATTCTCATCTTCCTCCAACAGGGCTTGTCTGAGACGTGCTGTTAGAGTTTCCTTATTTCCGTTAAGCTGTAGACCTCTTTCTCGAAGCTCTTGTCTAAGTTCTTTCATGTCAAGTTCATTAAGAAGTTTGGTGGAACACATTCTAGCCAGAAAGATCCCACTTCTGACACCAATTGTTACGTATTTCTGAATCTTCTGGCTAGATGTATTAGTTGGCACACAAATAAAAACACAGCAAAGAACTTGACGACTAAACTTTCAGTTTCATATAACTTTAATGACTATTAACTCTAACAATTCGTTACTGTAACATGTAGCGTAGAAGACTGTACAATATCTGTCAGTTTACAGTTAGCTATACTTCGTTGCAATTCATCTCTTCTCAACTTGCACCGAGTCGTATTCCACAGAACAGACCGACGACACACTTCCCAGTGTCGCTCCAGGTCTCTCAAAGCTGAACCAAGTCGTCCTCAAGTCTATCGAATCAGAGCCGTACACGTCTTACATCGACTGTAACGGCTCAAGTCCACTGTAGTTCGCTGTATAGACTTTAACAACAGTAGTCCACTCCAGTTAACTCTACCCTAGTTAACTTGCATCGAGTCGTACACATTTCTCTTCCACTAGGGCCGCACACGTCTTACATCGTCTGTATCGACTGTAACGGCTCACTCACGACTCCATACGACTGACTTTCACATTAACTTTCTGGCTTATATAGAGTCCCTAATCGCTTCTCCAAAGTTGCACAAACACTCCTAGTATCCTCTGGAATAACATGTCAGGAAACGTCACATCCTGTCTTTATTTATACACGTAGATTCCAGAAAACACTCGCTGCAGTGTCATCAAGTCGGGGTCACACGTAGTGACCTTTATCTGTCACTGTTCATTAGTAACTGTCCCCCTACTTAGATCTGTTCGTCCCCTGGAACAACACGTGTGGACACGTCACATCTTGTCTTTGTTTGTACATGTAGATTCCAGGGAACACTAGCTGCTGTGTCATCTCGCCGGGGTCATACGTTGACCTCTACCTATCACTGTTCATTTGTAACACTATGTAAATACGCTAGATCCCATACTAGCAACTGTACAGCATTTCACCTTTCATTATCTTATTTCGTATAATAAACTGTACATAAGTTTACATCTAAATATAGTATTTGTTGCCTGAATTATAACGCTGTGCTTGTAGTTTATATGTGCAAGTAAGGATTCTCAAACTATAAAATCCCCTAGACACCCAAAAAGGCCAATACTTTAATCCGACTTGTCACAATCTGCAATATTTTAAGTTTCAATATCACTGCCTGGTATGGCAATGTGAGCATTAAAAATAAAAATAAACTTAATAGAATCCTAAATGCTGCTGGTAAAATCATTGGCAAAAAACAAACCCCATTTGGGCAGTTGTTTGAGACAAACATCTATAAAAAAGATCCTCAAAATAAAGAATCACCCTTTGTGTCAGGATTTTGTGATTTTACCATCACAAAAGAGATACAAGATACCGATAGCAAAGACAAACAGACACAAACACTCTTTTGTTCCCCTGGCAATCAAATCATTAAATAAGAACAATCTGGTATAAACTTTGTCACATGTAAATTATGAGTGAGTCTGGTGTGAATGTACACTTTGGTTTCTTATAGTTATAATGTTTTTTGTTTGGTGTAATGCACAAATTGTAAGACAAATTTCCATACGGATAATAAAGATTATTATTATTATTTCATAAAAAAATACACCAATTCTAAAACAATTACGTAAAGGTAAGGGAGGCAATGTTAAACTATGTTAGCAAAGAATGGCAATCTTTTGTGTATTTTCAGTATCACTATGTCTAATGTATTTATAAAATGTACAAGAAAAGTTCACAAATATAAATATTAGTTAAAGGGTTTTTTTTCTGGTCAACTAACTGCTAAAATTAAAAGAAAACATTTATGATTGTTTATAAAGGCTAAGAATGCACTTTGTATGCAAATATCACGCACATTTTTAAAATGGACTTTTATGCAGCGACTTTCGTGCAGTAGCATGACGAGTATTTGTAGGAAACAATGCCACCTGTTCCCTCAAAATTTAAAAAATAATCAGATTTTATTTATTTTTTGTTTAGTGCCCCCAGCAGAATAAAAGAGGCTTATTTTTGTGCGTTTTGTCGGGCGGTCGGTCGTCACGTTTGGATTTTTTTAAAATCAATTCTAAAAGCTATTGAAAATCTAATGTATTCTTTAATGTTCCTCCCGTAACATCTCAAAAGTATCTATAATTGTTTGTTCCGAATTTTTTTTTTTGCAAAACTAATCAACGCCAACGTTTGTTTGCTCTTCTAACCTATATTACATTTAATTTCCATGCTTAAACGTTGGAAAAACACATTATCAATAATATGTTGTTCCGTTTTTTTTTAAATGTAAATAGCATATAAATGCTAAATCAAAATCTGTATACTGACAGTTATATTTCATTAACCGTAAAAATGTTCCGAATATTGTTTTACAAAAAATGAATGATGTCAAATGATTGTTTGAAATCGCATAATTGACTAATATTACACCTATAATCTTTGACAATACGTCACTATAGTTTGATTATCGATATCAAATTGTTCCGTATTTTCATCTGTAAACAAAATTCAAAAATATTTCTAAAAAAAATTTACTAGAAACGATTATTGAAAATCACTTTTTAAACTTATTTTACAATTATTTTTTTTTTGCTGAAACATAACAAATGGTTTTTAATCGATAAAGAATGTTCCGGATTTTGTTTTGAAAAGAAATCGACCTACATTACTTACAAATTGTTGCCAAAAATTTCAGAATTTATTTTTTATTTAAAAATCTATTAACGCAAAATAACAGTTTGAAATCCCTCTTCTAATTAATAAAACAAATAATCTTTTTATTTACGATAAAATATTGTTCCGGATTTTTATGTAAAATATTTGAATTGTATTTTTTATTTAAAATCTCACTTCTCTCTTACAGCACATTTAATTTTCTAGCTAAAACGTTACAAAATCTAATTATCGTTAATATTATGTTCCTATTTTTAAGGAAAACAACTTCCAAATACCCAAGTATGGTATTGTTACGAATGAACAGTGACAGGTAGAGGTCACTATGTGTGACCCCGGCGAGATGACACAGCACCGAGTGTTCTCTGGAATCTATGTGTGTAAACAAAGACAGGATGTGACGTGCCATAACGTGTTGTTCCAGAGGACGAACAGATCTACGAAGGGGGCAGTGTTACAAATGAACAGTGAAAGTTAGAGGTCACTACGTGTGACCTTAGTGAGATGACACTGCAGCAGGTGTTCTCTGGAATCGACATGTATAAACAACGACAGGATGTGATGTTTCCTCCCATGTTGTTCCAGAGGATACTAGCAGTGTTTTTGCAACAATAGACAAACGATTAGGGACTGTATATAAACCAGAGAGTTGATGTGAAAAGGGTCAGTACAGTCGTCGTTACTGTTGTCTACTGTGCGAGACAGTAGAAGAGAGTGGACTGGAGTCGTTACAGTCGATACAGTCAATGTAAGACGTATACGCTACATGTTACAGTGACGAATTGTTATAGTTATAATTGCATAAAGTTATATAAAGCTGAAAGTTGAGTCGTCAAGTTCTTTGCAGTGTTTTTTTTTATTTGTGTGCCTAGTACATTTAGCCAGAAGATCAGAAATACGTAACAATTGGTGTCAAAAGTGGGATGTTTTCTGGCTGAAATGTCTTCGAGGAAACTACTTAACCAGCTGTTGGTCAAAGAATTAAGGCAGGAACTTCGCGAGAGAGGTCTGCAGCTCAACGGTAACAAAGAAACACTAACAGAACGCCTAAGACAGGCCCTTATTGAGGAAGATCAAGATCCAGATGAATACATATTTGAATTAAACCCAGATATGACAGAGATCCTGAGTAACATGCAGGGCCAGATGGACTTAATGAAGGAGAGCCTCAAGAAAATAAACGCCATGAAAAAGTAAATGAACAGATGAGCTCTATGAATGAGAAGATTGACCAGAGAGTCAACACTGTGGAAAAAGAAATGGAAGAGATAAGGACTCATGTCCGAGAACAACTGAGCAAGGAACGGGGTACTAGAACAAAAACATTAGTGCCCGAAATCTCTGGGAAGATAAAGCCGCCTGTGTTTGATGGATCCATCTCATGGACTGTTTACAAAAGACAGTTTGAGGCAGCGGCCAAGGTTAATAACTGGAACACTGAAGAAGAGAAAGCGACTGCTCTGGTGTTAGCTTTAAGAGGGAAGGCAGCAGAACTGCTCCAGTCAATAACAAATCAACAAGATTACGCTGCCATTGTTAAGGCTATGGAGCTCCGTTACGGAGACGAACATTTACAAGAAGTTTATAGAGTTCAGTTGAAAACCCGACAACAACGCTCCGGTGAAACCTAGCAAGAGCTAGAGGCGGACATAGAACGTCTTGCTCATTTGGCATATCCGACAGCAGCACAAGACTTTCTGGACGTCGTTATCACTGATTCATTCATTGATGCTATTCGAGATCCAGGCAATAAGAATCAGTGGTAAGCGCAAATCCAGCGAAGCCCTGGTCTACGCCCTCTCCTATGAAGCCGCCAAAAACGCCTCTAAGAATATCCATCATGGGCGTATGCTGGAAGTCCAAGAAGAAGATCTTACACAACTTCTCAGAAGGGTAACTGAAGTGCTAGAAGAACGCAGACCAAATAAGAAGCAAGAAGGACAGAATAGAACCAGTGTACGTTGTTGGAATTGTGGAGAACCTGGCCATCTACAAAGGAACTGCACGAGAAGATTTCCCCGACAAACAGAGTATCAGCACAGACCGGAGACAGATGCAAGGTCAGGTGCTCATGGCTACCAGGGAAACTAACTTTCGCCGGTTTTATGGGGCAAAAATCGGCGATCAAGAACATGACAGCCCCTGCAACTATAATTCCAGTCGCTGAGTTAGGGAAGAATAAAAGTCTGTACATCAATGGTAAAATTGGATCTCGAAATTACCGTTTTCTTCTAGATACTGGCGCCTCATGTTCAGTCATTCGTCCAGACATTGTCAAAAAGAACGAAATCAAGAAAGTGAACTCTTACTCCTTGAAGACGGCCATTGGAGAGATGATGCCTATACATGGACTGACAAATATAAACTTTGAGCTCGGGCATCAGTCATTTATACATGAATTTCTGATCGCTAGCATTACGGATGACTGTATTATTGGGCTCGATTTTATGCAGAAATGTGAATTCTCTCTGAGCATCGGAGGTGGTACTTTGAAATGTGGAGATGTTGAGATTCCCTTGCTCGGGGATGAAGATGAAGAGAATGGTCAAATAAGAAGAATCCTTTTAACAGAAGATACAAGTTTGCCAGCTCAGTCTGAAGCAATTATCTGGGGAAAGTTAGAGCATGGTCAAACTGCAACGATGACGGCGATAGTGGAAGGCATTGAAAATGACAACAGCGGAATGGCAGTAGGAAAAACATTGGTCCTTGTCGGAAAAGATCAAAAGGTGCCCGTCAGAATCATGAACCTCGGCCTACAGGAGAGACATCTAGAGAAAGACAGCCCCATCGCAATATGTAATACTCTTGACCTGATCAGAAACTGTAATAATGATATCACGATCGTTAAATCCACCAAACCTTTCAATCCACAAATTACCAAGCTCCTGACAGAAATGAAAGTGAATTTATCAGATGAGCAGTACAACAAAGCGGAATAGTTGATCATGGAGTTTGCAGATATTCTGCCATCTGATGAAACAGACTGCGGACGGACAAACATGGTACAACATCGAATAGACACTGGAAACACCAGACCGATTCGACAGCCACCACGTCGCTTGCCGCTAGCAAAGCAACAAGAAGCTATGGACATGATAGAGGGCATGACGCAGCAAGGAATCATTGAGCCCTCAAATAGTCCTTGGTGTTCGCCTATTGTCTTAGTAAAGAAGAAGGATGGATCTATGCGATTTTGTGTAGATTACAGAGCTCTGAATGAAGTCACACATAAATATAGTTATCCACTTCCTAGAATCGACGATACTTTGGACACGCTTGCAGGGTCCCAGGTATTTTCTACTCTCGACCTAAAGAGTGGGTATTGGCAAGTTAAAATGCATCCCAATGATAGAGAGAAAACCGCCTTCTCTGCTGGCAACGGCCTCTGGCAATTTACTGTGATGCTATTCGGTCTCTGCAACGCACCAGCCACCTTTGAACGATTGATGGAGAGGGTTTTACGAGGAATTCATTGGACTACATGACTTGTTTACCTTGATGACATTATTGTCATTGGCAAAACGTTTGAAGAGCACCTTGCAAATTTGAAGGAAGTATTTCAACGGATAAGAAGTGCGGGAATGAGACTCAGCCCAAAGAAGTGTTCCTTATTCAGGAAAAACGTTAAGTACCTTGGTCACATTGTGTCAAATGACGGAGTCAGCACTGACCCTGACAAAGTTGAGGCAGTGAAACGATGGCCTACGCCAATTAATATCCATGAGCTGAGAAGTTTCTTGGGACTCTGTACATACTACCGACGTTTCGTGCCAAATTTCTCAAACATCTGTAAGGTCCTTCATCAACTGACAGAGCAAAAGAGGCCATTTATTTGGACATCTGAATGTCAAGAAGCTTTCGAGAGGCTGAAAAACACACTATCCTCATCACCAGTATTGGCCTACCCCATTCCAGGGAAGACATTCATACTCGACACAGATGCAAGCAACACTGGAATAGGCGCAGTCTTGTCCCAAAAGGTGGATGAAACTGAACGAGTCATCGCATACTTCAGTCGAAGCCTATCGAGAGCTGAAAGGAACTACTGTGTGACGAGACGTGAATTGCTGGCTGTTGTGGATGCAATAAAACATTTCCACAAGTACCTATACGGGCAGAAAATTATCTTAAGGTCAGATCACGCAGCTCTGCAATGGTTGCTTTCGTTTAAGAGCCCTGAAGGTCAGGTGGCAAGGTGGATCGAACGTCTTCAAACCTATGAATTTGAAACTAAGCACCGAAAAGGGCAAATTCACCAAAATGCTGATGCACTGTCTCGACGACCCTGCAAAGCAGAATGTAAGCACTGCAAGAGGGCTGAAGAAAAGGAGGTAGCTGTCAATTGTCTTCGGCTCGGAGTAGATGTTTCCGGACCCTGGTGTGATAAAAGGATTCGAGAGGACCAAATGCAAGATGAAGATCTGGCTCCCATTCTTCTATGGGAAGAAGATGGACAACGGCCAGATTGGAAAGACATCTCTGAGAAGGGGGTATCCACCAAGGCATACTGGGCTCAGTGGGACACGCTGACGTTGGTCAATGGTGTCATCAAAAGAGTTTCGGAATCTATTGATGGAACATCCAATCGCCTTCAGCTGATGTTACCGAAGGTGAGAGTTGCTGAAGTACTGAAAGAGATGCATAATGGCGCTAGCGGATCTCATCTTGGTGTCAATAAGACTCTGGAAAAGGTTCGTCAGCTGTTCTACTGGTTCAGATATAGAGAGTATGTAGAGGAATGGTGTCGAAGGTGCGACATATGTGCGGCAGCAAAAGGCCCTCGACGCAAAACTAGGGGTCTTTTGCAACAGTATAATGTTGGTGTTCCATTCGAGAGAATCGCAATAGATGTAGCAGGCCCATTTCCTGAAACCAAGAAAGGAAACAAATACATCTTAGTAGTCATGGACTATTTCAGCAAATGGCCAGAAGCTTATGCCATACCAAATCAAGAAGCTATTACAGTGGCCGAAACACTCGTGGATAACTGGATCAGTCGCTTTGGTGTACCTAATGAGTTGCACTCTGACCAGGGCAGGAACTTCGAGTCCAAAGTTTTCCAGGAGATGTGCAAGACACTTGGCATCGAAAAGACTCACACGACAGCTCTCCATCCGCAATCTGATGGGATGGTGGAGCGATTCAACAGAACCCTAGAACAACATCTGTCTAAGGTTACTGATGACCGACAAGACGACTGGGACACTCATATCCCCATGTTCCTCATGTCATACAGAGGATCCGTTCATAGCACCACAGGATATACCCCAGCGAAGATGTTATTTGGTCGTCAGCTTCGTCTACCATGTGACCTGTTATTTGGGATTCCGAGAGATACGCCAGTGTCTTCAACTGAATATGTCACCAATCTCCGAAGACGATTGGAGAATGCTCATGTATTGGCCCGCAGAAACATCAAGACCAACGGTGACCTGATGAAAACGATGTATGACAAACGGGCCAATACGTCGGGGTTCCATGAGAATGATCTAGTGTGGCTCTATAACCCACAGAGACGAAAAGGCAGATCCCCGAAGCTCCAAAGAGACTGGGAAGGTCCATACCGTGTCGTGAAAAGAATAAACGACGTGGTCTACCGGATACAGTCCACGGTCCAAGCTGAAGGTTGTCCACGTTGATCGACTCCATCAGTACCGTGGTGAAATAGAATCTGTTCGGGACAAACAGATCTAAGAAGGGGGCAGTGTTACGAATGAACAGTGACAGGTAGAGGTCACTATGTGTGACCCTGGCGAGATGACACAGCACCGAGTGTTCTCTGGAATCTATGTGTGTAAACAAAGACAGGATGTGACGTGCCCTCACGTGTTGTTCCAGAGGACAAACAGATCTACGAAGGGGGCAGTGTTACAAATGAACAGTGAAAGTTAGAGGTCACTACGTGTGACCTTAGCGAGATGACACTGCAGCAGGTGTTCTCTGGAATCGACATGTATAAACAACGAAAGGATGTGATGTTTCCTCCCATGTTGTTCCAGAGGATACTAGCAGTGTTTTTGCAACAATAGACAAGCGATTAGGGACTGTATATAAACCAGAGAGTTGATGTGAAAAGGGTCAGTACAGTCGTCGTTACTGTTGTCTACTGTGCGAGACAGTAGAAGAGAGTGGACTGGAGTCGTTACAGTCGATACAGTCAATGTAAGACGTATACGCTACATGTTACAGTGACGAATTGTTATAGTTATAATTGCATAAAGTTATATAAAGCTGAAAGTTGAGTCGTCAAGTTCTTTGTAGTGTTTTTTTTTATTTGTGTGCCTAGTACATTTAGCCAGAAGATCTGAAATACGTAACAGTATGAAAATCTCTCAACAAGGCTGTGGTACATTTAATTTTTATACGAGACCATCCCAAAAATTTAATTAACGGTTTTACATTTACCTGGAATTCTATTTTTCTCTTACTATTTATACAAACATCCGGAACAATATATTATATATATATATATACTTAAATCTATTGCTTTCATACTTAAAACTATTGCGATGTTTTGAAACGAAAACTAAAGGTTAATCAAATTTTCAATAGCTTTTAGGTTGTTTTTTTTTCATATTAACATGATGGACAGACAGACTGACAGACAAAACGCACAAAAAAATGAGGCTTTAATCTTCTTTAAATAAATTGTAATAGAATGCAGTGCGCCATTGTCTATGAAGCCTCGTTAAATATCTCGTGTTAATAAAGACATTTTTTTTTGGTACTAGCCTGTTGTGACGTAATGGAATTTTTTTCCTTTGACGTCATTGGAATGGATTCTTTAAATGTAACGCTTAAAAACTCTGTGCACCAATGTCTATGATCCCTCGAAAAATTACTCGTATTGATTAAGGCATTTTTTTAAATTCTAACTAGCTGTGTGACGTGGTGGATTTTTTTTGACGTCATATGGAATTAATTCTTAAAATGAAATGCTAAAAGAACTAACTTGGTACACCAATGTCTATGAACACTCGATAACTGGCTCGTATTGATGAAGGCGTTTTTTAATCTAACTAGGCCGTGTGACGTAGTGGTTTTTTTTGACGTCATATGGAATTAATTCTTTGAAAAGCACTCGATGCACCATGTCTATGAACCCTTAACAAGCTGCTCGTATTAATTAATGACATTTTTAGTCTAACTAGGTCGTGTGACGTAGTGGATTTTTTTCTTTTGACGTCATATGAAATACATTCTTCAAATGAAATGCTAAAACAACTCGTACCCTAAATAATATTTGCGCATTGAACTAGAGAGTCGCAGCTTAACACCAAAAGAGCCGCATGTGGCTCGCGAGGCGCAGGTTGCCAACACCTTATCTAGACTATAAAAAAAACAAAAGATCGGACAATAAGTTAGGTCAATTACCGATAGTTTCTTTGTTGTTGTTTTTTAAATCTCTACAATGAAAATAAATAGATCAAAACAGTGAGGTAGATCTAAATAACGGTAGTTTTTTTGTTTTGTTTCTAAATCTGTGGAATGAAAAACAGATCAAAATAGAGAAACGGTAGTTTCTTTGTATCTAAACCTAGACTTTAAAACCAAAAAGAGGGTAACAGTAAGAGTAAGGTAGTTTCTTTGTATCTGCTATTAAAACAAAAACAAAAAAATTACCCCATGGATACCGGTACACATTCCGGACAACACTTATGCGATGGCTGGTAAATTTCTGTACCTTCTTGTTCACACGTCAGAGTCCCACAATCTTCTATTGTGCATTGAGCGGAATTTAGTGATTTTGACCAACACTGGCACCAGGTGCACAGATCAATGTTATAAAATTCGCCTTGCTGTAAACATCATTTAGAATAGTAGATATGTGCAAGGCATTATAATACAGTAGAATCATTAAACAATTTGTCAATGGCTATTGAGCCCCACGATTTTGACCGCCAAGTGTATGCGTACTTAGCCTCTCGACCACGCGTCCACAAAACAAGATTAATAACTAGAACAGACACAAAATAGACAGTGAGATTCATAACAAATGAATATTCACAAATGATTACATTAAGACATTTTTAACAAGATTACAAAGAGAGTTTGTGTTACACAAACTCAGGGGCGGTAGAGTGAAAATGATTAATCCTCGCTCCTTTTTATAATTTGTGCTAACGATTGCATTTGGCATTAAAGAATATGTGTGGGGTGACTCGAGATAAGAATTTAATTTATAGCAAATATAAAGTATATTAGTGACAGATTTTTTTTATATTTTGGAATTTCTCAACTATAATACAAAAAGAAAAAGTATTGGTTTGTCCGATGGGCGGAAGGCGATTGCACGTATCGCCCCTCCCACCTGGTACAACCCTTTTTCATTTTATATTTACTAATGATAAAATTTGAAATTAGAGTGTGGTGCGACATAATATACAAATGGGCTCACATATCAGTACAATAGACAGACTGTTACATGTTAGTACGAACTTCAACTAAATTTGTTCACAAACTATGATTTCTCCATAAAAATAGGACCGCCCCCCCCCACTCAGAGGGCTAGAGTGGGGAGGACAGTAGATGCAATCGCCCCCCCCCCTTAACCCCACCGAATCGGCAAAGATACCAGAAGGGGAGCGACATAATTTAAAATTATATTTTATTTCAACTAATTTTGTTCACAAACTATGATTTCCCAATAAAAGTAGGACCCCCCCCCCCACACTCAAAGGGTTTAGGTGGGCAGGGCAGTAGAGTTATTCTCCCCCCCCCCCCCCAAATCGGCCAACAGGGGAACGACATAATATAAAGATCGGTTAAAACACCAATAACAAGTTTTAATCATATTTTAATCATATTTATTTTATTCTGTAAGCAAGCTGTGATTTCTGCGATTTGTTCATCAGTGGATGTAAGGAGAATGCGTTTCTGCTGTGAAAAATGCAAGGAAACGCTTTTGGCGTCGGTGCTTCGCCCCGAATCCCACTGAGATGGCTTAAAGCGCTGTCTCAAACCCCCAAGCTATCAAATGAAAGGCCTCAACATTACTGTTTTTTTTTTCTCTTTTTTTTTTTTATCCGAAAGTTGAGAAACACTGTTTTTTTATTCTCATATTTATATATTTATATATGCTTATATATATTTATGCACAGGGTTAGGTTTTATTGGGTGTTAGGGTTAGGGTTTGGAAAAAAATCGCCCCCCCCTCCAAAGTTCTGGATCCGCTAGTGTGTGCATATTGGGCTGTATCAAAACAACCGGTTTGGAGAAAAGATCTCTCCAGGAGATGCACATTATGCGTCGCAGACAGCGTAAGTGAAAGTTATGTAATCTATGCTCTTGACGAATGTAAATTGCTCAGCTCTCACTGCCAGAAAAAAAAAGTATGATCAAAACATAGAATTTTGATTCCTGCAGTCAATTTGGTATTTTCCCAGACGCGCTTAGAGAGTTTTGTCATTGCCTCAGAAGCATTTCCTATTCTTTTTGTCAGCTCAGTGTCTAAATTTAGTTTGCTGGCTATTGTTGTTCCCTAGTAGGGGAATTTTTCAGGATTATAAACTTGCAAAAGTATTGACAAACAGACAGACAGCACAGACAGACAGACAGACTGACAGACAGACAGACAGACTGACAGACAGACAGACAGATAGATAGATAGATAGATAGATAGATAGATAGATAGATAGATAGATAGATAGATAGATAGATAAGATAGAGAGATATAGATATAGAGAACCTTGATGATAGGCTACGTTGTAA
Organism: Biomphalaria glabrata; assembly: GCF_947242115.1. NCBI lineage: Eukaryota > Metazoa > Mollusca > Gastropoda > Planorbidae > Biomphalaria > Biomphalaria glabrata. The sequence continues at coordinate 17,340,326 of NC_074714.1, read as the reverse complement.
TTTTTTTTAGAAAGTAGAAAAAAATATTTAGTACTTACTTTACAATCATCTTTGCACTTTCTATTTTCATTCCTATAGCCATGTCCTTTTCGACCACCTAACGCATTCAACAAGAGTGCGCCTAAAATGAGCACTCCAATCAATGTGTCAGCAGCCATGGTGGTAAAATAAAATGTTTGAATTCGATTCGTTTTTTTCAATATATAGTGAGAGAATTTTTTTTTTTCAGTAGACACTAAATGTTTTAAACTACTTTGTATGTGCTTGCATGCGTGCTGCAACGATCTATTTAGAACAGGACTCGTGGCTGACGTCTTGTAAACTAAAATCAATACTAAGCATTAGCGAAGTTTTTTTAAAAAAAGGAACCGGTTTTATAATCACTTGAAATTTATCAAAATGCTGAAATTACCCACCGACTACGCCCGTTTATTTGTTCCCTGCAAAAAAGGTCCGCATTTTAATGCTACCGGGCAGTACCGCTTTAGGTAATTGGGGCCCCTAGGCGAAGTTAGTTTGGTGCCCCCAAATGAAAAATACAAATAAAGGATAAACTGTGAAAAAAATAAAAATATTCAATTTATATACCCCAACAATAACAGTTGGGACAAGCTTCCATATTTCTTTAATTTAAAAAAATCTTTTTAGTCCCTGCTACCCCTAAAATACAGTTAGTTCTAGCATCAGTTACGCGGAATTGGAACAGCCCGTAGAATCTCCTTCTTTCTCTCTCTCTCTCTCTCTCATTCTCTCTCTCCTCCACTCTCTCTTTCTCTCTCTCTTTATATGACTCTACATTGCGCACTGTCATTTGGCGCGACACTGTGTACCAGATGACACGAGAGAGAACAGAGGAGGGAGGATGGCCGATGATTAGAAATGTAAACAAGAAGGCCTGAGATGTGATTCTGGATTTGGCTCTAGATCCAGTTTATAACTGATTATTAAACGTTCTATTTTATATCACTTTCATTGAGGTTGATTGCTAAGTTATAGCAATTGGTGTCAGAAGTGGGATCCTCAACGAAAGTGGAGAAGAAGGTCTAGATCTAGGTATAAGACATTGAACGATTCCATTTTCAGGGAGATCAACATAAGTTTTGGTTTTAGTTGATCAACATTTTGATACGGGATGGCGTCTAAGAAAACACTTAGTCAACTGTCATTACAGGAACTTAGACAGGAACTGAGAGGGAGGGAGCTGAACGTAAGCGGCAACAAGAAGGCACTCATAGAACGAATTAGGCAAAGGATCATAGATGAAGAGCAGGATCCGGACACCTATTTGTTTGAAAAAGAACCGGATATGAGGGATCATTTTCAATCGATGCAAGAACAAATGAAGGAAGACCTGAAATCAGTAAAGGATGAACTTAAAGACGAATTAGGTAATAAACTGAGCTCAATAGCATCCTTTGTGTCCGAATTGAAAAATGACATAGACAGTTTCAAACAACAATTAAGAAATGAGGTCGCTGAATTAAGGTCCCAAATGGTGGGAGATGTTGATTCTAAAATTCAACAATTACGAAATGAAATGAAGGCGGAGCTGCAAAAGAAACAAGATGCGGGTGCCACTGTGACTGAAATGACGGGAAGATTAAACCACCGGTGTTTGACGGCTCTGTATCTTGGTCGGCGTATCGATTACAATTCGAGGCGGCGGCGCAAATCAACAGATGGGATACCCAGGCAGAGAAAGCAACTGGTCTTATGTTGGCACTCAGAGGAAAGGCAGCCGAATTGTTACAGACTATGACGGATCGGACAGACTACGATGCCATGGTCAAAACAATGGAACTACGATACGGCAATGAACACCTGCAGGAAGTTTTCAGGATGCAATTAAAGAATCGACAACAGAAGAGCGGTGAGACATTACAGGAATTAGCAGCAGACATAGAACATCTCGCCCGTCTTGCTTATCCATCGGCAACACAGGAACTTTTGGATGTTCTGATCACAGATGCCTTTATAGATGGAATGCGAGATTCGGAACTTAAGAAGGCCATCCGAATAAACTATTGCTTTCGATGTCCTTGATATGAGTGCTTCAATGGGCATGACCAAATCAGACAACGTTGGTTCTGTGTCCAATACTCCTGTTTGGCTACCAGTGCTAACTGCAGACAGAAATTTAAGAAAGTTAATAAGAACTGTACGGGCGGCACCTCGAATGAACAATGCAAATACCAGAAAAACCATCAACAGGTCTGGACTTGACAAACGTGTGTACGTCTGCCTTCACAAAGCAGAGTAAAAGATGAATCAATTTGAGCGGAAACTGGACACTGATAATGTGGTTAATGGACATGTGTAGAAAGGCCTACCTTCTGGAGATGGCTGAAAATGACAGTGTGTTTATGACCCGGCCTCCAGTGGGACTATAACTTTCTTGCCAGAACTTCATCGGCACTGACAATTTCTCAGCCCTGTCGAAAATCTGGTCATGTTCGGGACGAACATAACTAAGGAGGGGGCAGTGTTATGACTCTACATTGCGCACTGTCATTTGGCGCGACATTGTGATTCTGAGATGTGACTCTGGGTTTGGCTCTAGATCCAGTTTATAATTGATTATTAAACGTCTGTTTTATATCACTTTCGTTGAGGTTAATTGCTAAGTTATAGCAATATATATTGTTATGTTATTGTAGAACAGGATGTTGACATGAAGAGACGAACGATTTCCGCCCAAGTCTAGAGCCAATATGGAGTTGCTGTACTCAAGGCAGATGCCCCTTTATGTTTGTCATGTCTCAGTGTAAATAAACGTCTATGTCCTCGTTGAGTTGCCTCACTTAAGTTATTACAATTGGTGTCAGAAGTGGGATTATAGGCGACTCAACGAGAGGAGGTAGGATTCTAGCACAATGGCATCTTTGAAACAACTAGACCAGCTCTTAGTTAAAGAGCTAAGACAGTAACTTCGTTAAAGACGCCTGAAGCTTGGTGGTAGCAAGGAGGTGCTTACAGCTCGTCTCCGGCAAGCCCTTATTGATGAAGACGAAGATCCGGAGACCTACCTATTTGAAATTGAACCGGAGATTTATGAGCTTATTGGCAAGATAAATGACGGTATTGATGCATTGTGTGAACAAATTAACAGTATGGGGAACAAGGTAGATAACATGGTGTCTCAAGTGAAAGAAAGAGTAGACTCGCTGGTAAAGGAGCAGTTGCCTGTAGACTCGTTGGTGAAGAAATTGCATGGTCAGGACTGTGGCTGCACAAACAGTGGTGACGGAGACGCTGGGGATTGGAGCGCCGTCTGTGTCTGTGTTGTGAGCAAGTCTTGTGGTTGTGACTTTCAAGACGAGAAACGTGATGGCGATTGCTGTGATGATCTCAACGGGATGTACCGAGTCGAACGGAAGGAGACAAATGAAGAAACTTGGGACTGTTACGTGCCTGAAGCGTTTGTTCCTGTTGCACCTGTTACCAGTACCTCAATGAGCCGGACAGATCAAGACAACGTTGGGTGCGTCCAAGCTGGCTGCTGTGGACCTTAAAGACCTCTGTTTATCTGTCAGTATCTTTGATGAGAACTCCAACCATGAAAGCCTTAAGACCGTTTCTGATTCCTTGCCTTGAATGTCGTCGAGTGAAATAGCGAATAGCCCCAACAATGGCCGAGACAGAAACAACGAATTTGACTTTGGCAGCGGCATAAGAGAGAACTCCATAATTGACAACGGCATCCAGGCGATTGACATGAACTGTATATGCTACGCCCATGCCAAGAAACCCAGCTACAAGACCTGAACTTGACTGAAATGTGTTCTTCTGCCCACATCAGTGAGAGTGACTTGAACGGTGGTGAATTAATCCCAGCGAAACCTGATGTAGTGGTGGATGAACATTACAAGGATGCTTCATGGACATGACAAACACAAAAGGGCATCAATAACGTCATTTATCTTGCCAATAAGCTCATAAATCTCCGGTTCATTGAGGTACTGGTACACTAGCGGATCCAGAACTTTGGAGTGGGGGGGGCGATTTTTTTCCAAACCCTAACCCTAAAGCCCAGTAAACCCTAACCCTATGCATAAACGTGCGTACAGCACATACACACACACATATACATACATATATACATACATATTTATATATCATTTCTCAACCTTCGGCGAAAAACAAAACAACTGGGGCAGCTCTATAAGGTTTTCTTGTGGGGTTCGGAAGCCCCGACGAAAAAATAGTTTTCTTGCTTTTTTCACTGCAGAAACGTATTCTCCCGACATCTTCAGCTCTTTATTCATCAATGGAGTTCGGGGCGAAGCCCCGACGCCAAAAGCGTTTTCTTGCATTCTTCATTGCAGAAACGCATTCTCCTGACAAGTACAGCTCATTATCATCAATGGTGTTCGGGGCGAAGCCCCGACGCCAAAAGCGTTTTCTTGCATTCTTCACTGCAGAAACGCATTCTACAGACATTTACAGCCATTCATTAATGGAGTTCGGGGCGAAGCCTCGACGCCGAACGCGTTTTTTTTGCATTCTTCACTGCAGAAACGCATTCTCCTGACAAGCACAGCTCATTTATTCATTAATGGAGTTCGGGGAAAAGCCCCGACGCCGAACGCGTTTTCTTGCATTCTTCACTGCAGAAAAGCATTCTCCTGACCTAAAGCTCATTATTCATACTATTAAAAAAGGACCTTTCGAGTTTCGAATAATGTTGTACTTGAAAAATATTTCACTATGAATTTATAGGCCCATAATACATTGCAAATAAAACCGATTTGTTCCTTGAAAAGGTAAGATACCCCACATATTTAGATTTTTGCTTTGAGGATCGCCGCTGAAAAAAAAGTTATTCGATAAATAGTGTTCAAGAAAATAAAAGTATAAATATCGAGTTATAGTCCCAAATTTATTTAACTAGAAAAATATCAGATTGAGTAAAGGTTGGGAAAAGGCGACTAGGGATAGATTACCTGGGTTTAGAACTCATCTCAATCATGACTCTTATACTAAAAAATTTTGTTTGAATTCTAACTTTTCCAATGCAAAGTCTTTCTTAAAATAATTATGATAAATTCATGTGAAATTACATAAACTTTGTCTGAAAAGGGAAGGGGCGGTAGAGTGAAAATGATTAATCCTCGCTCCTTTAATAATTTCTGCTTAAGATTGCACTTGGCATTAAAGAATAGGGGTGGGGCGACTCGATATAAGAATTTAATTTATAGTATATATAAATTATATTAGTGACAGATTTTTAAAATTTTTTAATTTCTTAACTTAATACAAAAAGAAAAAGTATTGATTTGTACGATGGGGGAAATGCGATTGCATGTATCGCCCCTCCCACCTGGTACAACCCTTTTTTATTTAAAATTAATAATGATACAATTTGAGATTAGAGTGTGGTACAACATAATATACAATGGGTCACATATCAATACGTAGTTTATATTATATAGATATTCAACTAATTTTGTTCACAAACTATGATTCTCCACAAAAATAGGACCGCCCCCCCCCCAGCACTCAGAGGGCTAGAGTGGGAAGGGCAGAACATGCAATCGCCCCCCCCCCCCTCACCCCACCGAATCGGCTAAAATACCAGAAAGGGAGCGACATAATATAAAATTTATATATTTATTCAACTAATTTTGTTCTCAAACTATGATTTCTCCATAAAAACGGACCGCCCCCCACTCAAAGGGTTTAGATGGGAAGGGCAGTAGAGGTATTCGCCCCCCCCCCCACCACCAATCGGCAAACAGGGAACGACATAATATAAAGATTGGTTAAAATATCAATAACAAATTTTACAAATATAGATATTTAATTGATTTTGTTAGCAAGCTGTGATTTCTACAAATAAATTGGACCGTCCCCCCCACTCGAAAGTTTAGGGGGGGGGGGGCGGGATTGATACCATCGCCCCCTCCCAACCTCACCAAATCGGTCAACATACTAGAGGGGGGGGCGAAATAATCTAAAAATATGTTGAAATATAAATAATTAGTATATATTTTTAACATAAGTAATAAATTCGTATACAAATTGTGTGAATCCTATACTAAAGTTCGTCCGCCCCCCCCCCCGATCGGGGGGGGGGGGGTCGGCCGAGTGGGGGGGGGGGCGATCGCCCCTACCGCCCCCCCCCCTGGATCCGCCAGTGTACTGGTAACAGGTACAACAGGAACTATTATGTGAATTCTCAATTCTAATCTACATCTAGAAGAGAATAAAATTTTTAACGTAGATCTAGATCTCTGCAGGAATAAACACGCACCAAGTTTAGTTAGAGTCTGTTAGTTTTGGTAGATAAATATATTGTGTATTGTTTTAGCGGCGGTAAAAGTAGTGACGTAGTCGGACAGACGAATGACGTAGGAGAATGGGTGAACATGAAGAACAATATGGCGATAGCTTAGAAGAAGTTTGATTACTATTAGAGATACATAAGTAGCCACGGAGAAGTAGACGAAACTAGACATCCCAAGTGGTAATAAATGCATCATTTAAGGTAGTAGAAAGTCATAATCAAGTACATATTTATAAATGTAATGTTCTTTGGTTAGTTTGAACTAGTTAATGAAATGGCAGTGAAGTTGCGCAGCACTTAAGTTACTAGCTAGAACACGCAACTTTTTTTTTTGCACCCTGCGCATCATAATACATGAGGCACGGTTTCCTCTTCTTCCCCGCCAAAATTTGGCCATAGCCGTGAGTGACCTGTCCTGCACTGTGCTATAATAGCTTGCTCAGTGGCCTGAACAGCCTCCACCACGGGGAAGTGCGGTCAGGGCGTCTCATGCGCTCCCAGACTCCACGGGCTTTTTGGGACTTGTCCCAGCACTCAAACCACTTTTTCATTTCTATCTTTACGGTAATCCATCACATTTACTCGGACAATTATGTGAATTCTCAATTCTAATCTACATCTATAAGAGAATTAAATTTAAACGTAGATCTAGATCTCTGCAGGAATAAACACGCACCAAAAACGAGTAAATACTAAAATCGGAAGGAAATAAAATTATGTACTTTAGACATAATGTATTTGTCACGAATCGATACTGTGACCTCATTCTGCTTCTTTCTAGAAAAGGACAGGTAAAAAAAAAAGTTCCCAGAGTAAGCATGTGCTAATTATAATTAACCAATCAGAGAAAGAGGTCAGAAAAAAAAAGTCGCGAACATCAGTTTTCTAGAAGGTCATAGCATTTGGATAATATTTAGAATAGAAGTTTCTAAGATTCTAGAAAAGACGATTTTAAAAAAGCAAAAATTGTTGGATAGTGAGTTATTCGGGGTTCTTGATTTCTTGTGGATTGTGATGGCCTTGTTCAGGCTGTCTTGAGGTCAACTATAGATGACTGTTGAATTTCAACCAATTACTCTGCATGCGTTTGAGTTTTATTGTTCGGGTGTATTCAATGTAGTTGATCAACAATACAGAATAAACAAGACAATTGATTTAACTAGTGAAGAGATGTGGTCAACACTGATGAACAATACATAAGATATTTATTCGAAGAAAAGGCCACAGTAAAAGTCTCTGTCTAAATAAACACGTCTTTCCCCTAGAGGATTCTATTGCTAACTGATTTTCCGGTCTCTAACCCAACATATCCCAAACGTCACTAGTCCCGTTCAATATACGTCTTCTATGGTGCGTCGCTAAATAACTAATACTATAAATAAGGTGTCTAACAGGATCCATAAGTCCTAATAAGTACTTTATATCTTTGCAGTCAATTATTAGTGAAAGTAAAGTTTAAGTCAAGAAGATAGAAAAGCTCTAAGTTGTATCAGTATCACTATATTGAAGTGCTATTACGTTGTACGTTTATTTATTCAGTAATATTTTAAGAATATATGTCAAGCAGTGCTGTAGTGTGAAGTATTAATTTAAATTTTTGAAGGAGTTCTTTAGTCATTAGTTGGCAAGCAATACTGTTTATGCCTTTGTATATACACAAAGGAAAATAATCATAAAATCATAAAATAAACTCGCAACTAATAAACACAGTCATCGTCACAGTAATCACCAGGCGCTATAAGACGTTTACCCTTCTTTCATCTTTATGCTTGGTTTCTATCTAAATCTATCCTGTGCCTTATGTTTCCTACTGTTGGTGTCAATTTTGAAGAGCTTCTTCTCGCGTTTTCATACATTGGTATACCGTTAAATGTGGGCGACCAGCTGTTCTCCTGCAATCTATTAGATCACCCTAGAGTGTCTAGTGGACGTCAACTTTGTGGCATTCTGTAAACATGTCCAAGCCAGCCAAAGGCGTCTACTGCTGATAGCATTGAAATGTTCTATCAACCCTGCTCTTCGCTGCACATCCTCATTGGTTATTTTATCTTGCCACCTTATTTAAAAAATCCGTCTTAGGCATCGGGATTGGAAGTTATTCAGCTTTTCTTCTGCCATGTTTCACTACCGTCTATCTATCTATCTATCTATCTATCTATCTATCTATCTATCTATCTATCTATCTATCTATCTATCTATCTATCTATCTATCTATCTATCTATCTATCTATCTATCTATCTATCTATACATCTATCCATCCATCCATCCATCCATCTAGCTGTCTATGTTTACCTGAATTGAATACGATGCAATAGCTTATCTAATAAACTGGTATTATGTTTAACTTTAACTCCTTACAGCTTTGGACTAAAGCTAATTGAATAGAATCAATTATTTTAACAGTCTTTCTTTTTTGTTTAAGGTTAGATTCCACAACCTGTTTACTTGAACCTTTACATTTACCTGCTGACTACATCCACACAGATCTTTTCCACGTTCTATGTTGTCATTGGACAATCTTAAAGAGATGTGCTCGTTGCGCATTTTGATAGGTCAAAAAACAAACACAGTCTAAAAACGAGACTATACATATGTGTGTGTGTGAGTGTGTGTGTGTGTCTCCTCAAATAATGATGTCTCAGCTGGCTTGATCATGTTCGCGGATGGAGTACAATCGCATCCCAAAAAAAATAATTCTTTACGTGGAAACTCTGGTCTGGCTCAAGAAAAACTGGCCGCCCCCCCCCCCCCATATGCTTTATTGATATAGATCATTGAGAAGACAGCCCTAGACCTTTCTACGTGGAGAGAGATGGTGACCAAGAAAAGTATGGACAGCGTAAAAATATTGGCCTCAGCTCTGGAAGAAAAACGTCCCAAACGAAAAATGGCCAACTCCTCTACCAGCAAAGTGGCTTACTTAATTTGCGCTAAATGTGTACGGGAGTGTCTCTCCTAACTAGGGTTCCTCAGTCACATAAACAAGTGTTCTACGAGATAAACCATAGTCGTTACGACTGAAGGAGGCCAACATACATATATACAGCATAGAAAGAAGGGTTCTCACCACACTTCTGTATGAGGCATCTAAGGCTCTTCGAATGATTCCTTCAAAGGTGCTTTCGTTCTCTACTCGACATACGCTGGCCAGACCACCTCATGTCTGCTGCGCCATTGGAAATGTTCATATTGTTTTGTTTAATCTAATTTTCATGCTCATACCATCATCGGTGCACTTTGAGGACAAGTTTAGAGGGGGGGGGGAATGGCTAATTGGAGAAGGTTACCGTGCGGCCTTTTCAAAAGTTTGTTTTTTAATGTTGCTGGGTCTGAATTCGAACTCGAGATCTCAAACCTCCATATACAAATATACATTTATATAGTTTAAAAACGCCTGTATTTGAAATTTTTTAGAAAATTATCTAATTCTATACACAAGGCTTTTCTGCCCTTTAATTAGTACATTTTGTATGTAAAACAAAATTAACCCTTAAAGTGCTGAGCTGTTATAGAATGAGTGCATACAAAATGTAATTACTATTCTGATGTTTAGAGGCTAAACTACCACACGCTTTATAAGGGTTAATTGATTTAGTAACAATTTTTTGATTTATCTGTTATTATCAACATTGAATAACGTTTCTTTTAATCCGAGAATGTGAAGTGGGAGAAATGACGTGTACAAGATTCCTCCCAGACAGACATATTAAGTTGGTAAAAGCTTTTTAAAAAAATGATCTTGTCTTAACTCGTAAATAAACAGTGGGGGGAGGGGTTATCTAGGTCAATCTAGCCAGTGATGGTCACTTTGAGCACTTGTTGACCTCCTTCAGTCGTAGAATGACTAGGGCTCATCTCGAACACTTTTTCATATGACTGTGGAGCCCTTTTTAGAGAAACACTTCCGCCCACGTATATCGCAGGTCAAGGTGGCTTTCGATTTGGTGGTAGAGGAGCCGGTCGTTTTCCGTATGGCACGATTTTCTTCAAGAGCTGAGACAAATGTTTTTTCGCTGTCCATATCTTTCTTGGTCACCGTCTCTCTCCAACTAGTGCTGTCTAAGGCTGTCTTCCCAATGGTCAGTATCAATGTTCACTGTTTTTAGGTTCCGTCTTATTACTTCCACGTAAAGGAGGTGGAGCGACGAGAACTTGTAAAGTATGAAATAAAAACTTGAAGCTATTTACAACTCTTGTGTCCATCTAGTTAGCAATTGTTTAAAAATCATTTTGGAAATATGGGAGAATGGTATGGCGCTTTCTTTTTAATCCCTCTGAATAAGTATGTATGTGCATACGCCATTGTTTCCATATGAAATATAGATAGATAGATAGATAGATAGATAGGTAGATAGATAGATAGATAGATAGATAGATAGATAGATAGATAGATAGTTAAGATAGATAGATAGTTAAGATAGATAGATAGATAGATAGATAGATAGATAGATATAATAAGCCTTGTCTTCGAGTCTGAAGATTAGTGAGGAATGCAAAATTTCCCGTGGCTGCGCAGCCCCAGCTGTGACCTACATATTTTGCCTCTATCAGTGCAATCGTAACCATTGTCCACAGATATATATACATATTTTTTTTTTTACATACTCCTTAATAACTTAAAATTACTGAATTTAATGTCAAGGGACATAATTTACGTAAAACACTGATTTGTTAAATTGCTGCTTAATTACATTTGAATATACACACGCCTATACTAAAAAAGTTTTTGAAGGCTTTAAAGAAACTCTTACAGAAAACGAGAACCTAAAAAATACAAATTAAAGATTTTAAGTAGACAATTAAGTACTAAAATATGGAAGCAAAAGTTCGCTCCCTTGGGACAAGACCGAAACAGGTTTTTATGTGACGAATGGGATAGGATGAAAGCTTCTAGTCGGTCATGTTCAATAAAAATGACACCGTAAACCGTTCCTTAGCAACCAGAATTGAGGTCGCCTCTCTTGTGACCCTTAATTCTCCATTCTGAGGGTATCAGAGCAGGTGAATATCTTAAGAAAAGAAACTGACATTGCCAACATTGTATTGTCATTTGATCATTAGAGATGCCTTATTATAATATGGTCCAAGTAGTTGCCGTTTTTGCCTGTTTGAAATGTCGAGAAACTGCACTCCTAATAAACAAACGGTAATTCTTAGCTATAAAGACCTTTACTAGAAATAAGATGATTGAAAATAGTCTATTTATATTGAAAATTAAAAGTTTTTTTTATTGTTTTCGGGTTGTAAAAAAATTTCTTCATTTACGAACATGTGTCAACAACAGAGGACAATAGACCCGGAGTCGGCAACAAAAACAATTTGCAACAAAAACATTTAAAATTCGTTGTGAATCGATTAACGAGGATTAGACACCGATTCCATCTTTCAGCCACTTGTACTCGCTTTTCACCCCACCCCTTACCCGTGACACGCGTCGTCAGTGTCGTCAGTCTGTGGAAGCTCTCAAATGACTCCGTTTCTATGTAGGTTTTTATTCGCTTTTCAGCGCAAAGCAATTTGGCGTCTTCACCACGTGCTTTGGCTGTGACTTAGAGTTTGTTGTTTTAAGTAGAAGAGTTAGAAGCCAATTATCTTCTCAAAGTTTTATATTGTCTAGTAACGTAAGCGCTTCAAGGTCATATAGTTGAAAACAAACTTATTTATTTGTTACTGGTGTATTTTAAGAACATATTTAAAAAGTAAAGATTTGTGAAGTGGAAAAGTCAAAAAGCAAGTTGGAAAAGTTGGAGCTCCAGAAATGTACGTAACGCAACAAAAGTGGACAGATTTGAAAGAAATGCCATGAGTTGAGGCACTTTTATTCAAACCAAGAAATAGTTTTCCAGAATGAGGTGGCGAAGTTAGCATTTGGAGTGCTGACTATCTTCTATCTACCCATACGACAGTACCGTGTAAAACGCTACTTATATAAAAATAAATAGATATTTTTTCTTAGGAATAAATAGATTAGTTTTTTTTTTTTATTAAATTTTTTTTAATTTAATACTATTTATTGTTGGCAGGAAAAAATGTTGTGGCTCTTTAAAAACTTTGAAATTTTGTAAATTGTAATTTTTGGCTCTTCCGACTCAAAAGGTTGCCGACCCCTGATCTAGGAGAAAGTTTACATAGCTTCTTTTAGTCCCTCAGGATACACAACTCGTGTCGGGATTTATACTTATCCAAGCAGGGTTTTACCACTCAGCCACACAACCTATTTATTTTAAAATTAAAATTGATTTATTTTACAATATATATACATATAAAGTTCAATCCTATAATTTTGTACACATTTTTTTTATCATACAATATCATATTGATCTTTTTAAACCTTGTTCAGTTTCGAAATCTGTGGAGAGACAAAGAAATGTTTCTATCAACATCAAACCAGACATGTGACATAATAATAACAACACTAAGTGACAGGTTCTGAAGAGAAAGTCAAGAAAAACTGGCGAAATATAGGCAAAGTCCATGGCAGGACTCGAGTCATTGACCATGAACTGGACCTAACATTGACCAGGTGTCAGTCTAGCAATAATACTTTCGCCGTCCCGATCTTCAGGAAAAGAGCGTTCAAGCGAGACCAATAGTTATAGAAGGCTTGAACCCTGACCTGTGGGCAGTTTAGACCAATTGCTCGTTGCCACCTCACTAGTCTGTACGACGTGGTAACACGCTATTAGTCTAAACTGCCTACAGAGTGTGACGTCACAGATCAGTGGTGAGGCCCTCTGTAACGAATGGTCTCTGTATCTGGTCCCGCATCACCACCCAGGGCTACGTGACTTCGAGCCCGCCCACATTCCCATCTCTATCTCTGTATCTGGTCCCGCATCACCACCCAGGGCTACGTGACTTCGAGCCCGCCCACATTCTCATCTCTATCTCTGTATCTGGTCCCGCATCACCACCCAGGGCTACGTGACTTCGAGCCCGCCCACATTCTCATCTCTATCTCTGTATCTGGTCCCGCATCACCACCCAGGGCTACGTGACTTCGAGCCCGCCCACATTCCCATCTCTATCTCTGTATCTGGTCCCGCATCACCACCCAGGGCTACGTGACTTCGAGCCCGCCCACATTCCCATCTCTATCTCTGTATCTGGTCCCGCATCACCACCCAGGGCTACGTGACTTCGAGCCCGCCCACATTCCCATCTCTATCTCTGTATCTGGTCCCGCATCACCACCCAGGGCTACGTGACTTCGAGCCCGCCAACATTCCCATCTCTATCTCTGTATCTGGTCCCGCATCACCACCCAGGGCTACGTGACTTCGAGCCCGCCCACATTCCCATCTCTATCTCTGTATCTGGTCCCGCATCACCACCCAGGGCTACGTGACTTCGAGCCCGCCCACATTCCCATCTCTATCTCTGTATCTGGTCTCGCATCACCACCCAGGGCTACGTGACTTCGAGCCCGCCCACATTCCCATCTCTATCTCTGTATCTGGTCCCGCATCACCACCCAGGGCTACGTGACTTCGAGCCCGCCCACATTCCCATCTCTATCTCTGTATCTGGTCCCGCATCACCACCCAGGGCTACGTGACTTCGAGCCCGCCCACATTCCCATCTCTATCTCTGTATCTGGTCCCGCATCACCACCCAGGGCTACGTGACTTCGAGCCCGCCCACATTCCCATCTCTATCTCTGTATCTGGTCCCGCATCACCACCCAGGGCTACGTGACTTCGAGCCCGCCCACATTCCCATCTCTATCTCTGTATCTTGTCCCGCATCACCACCCAGGGCTACGTGACTTCGAGCCCGCCCACATTCCCATCTCTATCTCTGTATCTGGTCCCGCATCACCACCCAGGGCTACGTGACTTCGAGCCCGCCCACATTCCCATCTCTATCTCTGTATCTTGTCCCGCATCACCACCCAGGGCTACGTGACTTCGAGCCCGCCCACATTCCCATCTCTATCTCTGTATCTGGTCCCGCATCACCACCCAGGGCTACGTGACTTCGAGCCCGCCCACATTCCCATCTCTATCTCTGTATCTGGTCCCGCATCACCACCCAGGGCTACGTGACTTCGAGCACGCCCACATTCCCATCTCTATCTCTGTATCTGGTCCCGCATCACTACCCAGGGCTACGTTACTTCGAGCCCGCCCACATTCCCATCTATATCTCTGTATCTGGCCCCGCATCACCACCCAGGGCTACGTGACTTCGAGCCCGCCCACATTCCCATCTATATCTCTGTATCTGGCCCCGCATCACCATCCAGGGCTACGTGACTTCGAGCCCGCCCACATTCCCATCTATATCTCTGTATCTGGCCCCGCATCACCACCCAGGGCTACGTGACTTCGAGCCCGCCCACATTCCCAACTATATCAGCCCCCACAAACTATTCTATATCAGGGTCAACACGTATTGGAGACTGAGGCTTCTTCCAAATAATTAATTACCATTAATTAATTGACTAATTTGTTACTTTTTAAAATTGATTCTGATTTTATTAGGGACAGTAAATAATTGTGAAAAGTTTCAACTTGATCCGAGAAGCAGTGTGGGAGAAATAACGTGTAAAAAAATTGTACCGGACAGACAGAGCTTGTAAAAAATAAGCGAACACCACTCTACCTTGTAAACCCATCACATGGTTCTCAGTTATTTACATTTTGTAATAAGGAAAAATAATGTTTTCTCATATGTAACAGCATTGTACTAAAGCAGATACATTAGTTATAAACTCAATGTCATAGAGCGTAGTAGGTCACCGGTTCTAAATAATTGTTCAGAACTACTAGTACTATTGATAATTTAATAGTTATTTTCAAATATAGAAAATAAAATCAAAGCATGATGTAGGAGCTGTTTCTTTTATTTTCAACTCTTAGATAATAATAAGAATAATAAAAATTCGTGATTGTATTTTCAATAGTTTTCCTCTGAAATAATAATTTACATCTGAGCTCTCTGAGAGCAGCACAAGAAAAGCAACATCATCGGCAATTTTTGTGAAGAAGCAAGAAGGACTATCCGATTGAAAATCATTAGTGTGTACCATGCTATTAAAACCATAAAAATCATACCTTATCGTTACCGGTACACATTCCGGACAACACTTATGCGGTGGCTGGTAAATTTCTGTACCTTCTTGTTCACACGTCAGAGTCCCACAATCTTCTATTGTGCAATAAGCGGAATTTAGTGATTTTGACCAACACTGGCACCGGGTACAGAGATCTATGGCATAGTATTCGCTTTGCTGTAAACATCATTTAGAATAGTAGTAGTAGGCATTATAATACATAGAATCATTAAATAAAAAATTAAATTATAGCTTTTATATAGCGCTACTTTCATGCTTATAGCATGCTTAGAGCGCTATGGTACAATTTCATTTGTGGACCAGTGGGGGGAAGAGGTTTCTGGGAGAAGATTTTCCGTGCTGCCTTTAGGCGCTCACAACTCTGCTCGAGTCGGGTGTCGAACCTCGAGCCCCTTTCATAGGTAGCCAAGCCAAGTTAAAGCGTACTTAGCCTCTCGACCACGCTTCCGACACAAAAAAATGTCAATGGCTATTAAGCCCGACTATGTTGACCGCAGATAGAAAACGCAAACTTGAACTGTGAGATCTTTGAGGTATGCAGGAAACAGTTACATTAAGCTGCTGAAATGTTTCGTTGCGATGACTGGAAAACCATGAGTCATCTAGTTTATAGTTTTTAAAGTCTGAAATATTTGACATAATTCACTACTCACTTTGGGTCAATGACCGTTGAAAAAAAAAGACAGAATGTGGAGAAAGATTTGTATTCTTATTAAGAATTGTCTTGACATTGAATTTTATAATTAACGGAGTGAGCTATGCTAGAAGAAACCAATAGATCAGTGTTTCCCAAAATTTTGACATATGTGTACCCCTTTTATAATTTTTGTAATGTTGAGTACCCCTGGCCCCCCCCCCCCCCCAATTTAATTTATTGACAACATAATAAATAGGTATTTAAAAAATCAGCATAGTTGATGATGTGTAACGCGTACCCCTTCCAAAGTCTTCCAGTACACTTGGGGGTAAGCGTACCTCACTTTGGGAAACATAGCAATAGAAAGACACATATATATATAGATAGACACATACATATATACATAGATACATATATACATTAATGATAAAGTACGTGTGGTGTTGTGTGTTTTGTTTTGCTAGAAAGTCTCAAAAAGTAATCGTCCTTACTTTCCATTCTTCTTTGCAACTTATACTTGCATATCTATAGCCAAAACCTTTTCGACCACACAACACAATCACCATGAGTGTAGACAAGATGAGGAGAACTCCAAGCGATTTTTTAGCAGACATGGCAGCAAATTAATTTGAGAATCTATTTCCCTTTTTCACTGAATACTGAGAGAAGAATTAAATATTATTTTATCGGGCAGAAAAAGCTATAAATATTTTGTTGGTGTATACAGCATATTATTTATTTGGTACAGGTTGGTACACCTAAAGCGAATACAAAAGTTTGGGGGGGGGCGATTTTATAATTACTTGAAATTTGTCAAACGTTTTAAAGATGATTTGTTTATTGAAGAATTAAAAAAAAAAATGGAGACATATCCATGGATATAAAGATTTATGATGTTTCCTTGTACAAAATCGAATTATTGATAAACTACATATTTTTAAAACCATTTAGTATATAGATGTAATTGTATTTTTTTTCACATTTTTAGCACTGTAGAATCATTTATATTTTATTTTCATAATTTTGTAAAACTTCGAATTAATATAAGACTTTCGTCTCCTCCATGGGTACATGACCAAGATATAATTTGCGAAACAAAAAGTAATTCTTTTCTTTTTTTTTTTCAAAGTATTAGCAAGGTAGTGTTCAACTGACCATAAATGTCTCAGTTGCCAGATTGACAACAGTTAAATAGGCATAAACGTTTGTCTGCCGCGAGATACTGAAAAAGTTGACTTAGCTCATGCTAATTTTTTAGCGCCAAGCCCATTGGGTTACCCATGGCTTAATTATTTTAATTATTATTTTAAAGTGTAATTTATAATAAATAGATACAAAACTCGAATCAAATACTGTACATATTCATTAAATACATACTTTCGATTCATATTAATAACCATTTTTTTTTGTACATTGTTCTCTCCCCCCCCCCTTTTTTTTTCGAAACACACACACCATTTCCCAATAATAACAAGCAGAAATACACGTCGTTGTCCATGGTCGGATGGAAAGGGAGAGAGAAGGTCAAACGTATGCGACCGCCTCTGAAATGATCTAAGGAACATCCATGAAAAGCTACATAAAGGTTTTGATTTCTGTAAGGAACATACATACACCTTACATTCGACACTATATGGTTAATCCTTTGAGTTGTTTTGTGAAACAGATAAGTGCTGTAAATTCTATACTTAATTTAATATGACCATGGCTTGAATATTCCTGATCCATGTGCAATTTCGACGAGGGCCGCCTCTGAGTTTGTGTAATAACAAAAACTCTATTTGTAATCTTGTCTTTCTTTAAACGTTTATCTACCAGTACTTTGTTGAAAAAAAATAGCCAAATTAATTTTTTTTATTACCTAATAGATTAACATGAAACTGTCGTTCGGTTCATTCAGCTTTAGTTAAGAGCTTGATCAATTTTATTAAAAGTTCAGTAGGAAATGTCGATACATAAAAAAATCTGGCCAAACGAGAAGTTCTTGTAAAAGTAAAGAAAGTAACATTTCCCTTTCAGACCTCGCAATCTATGGGGAAGATGATGTCAAGGTCATCCGTTTCTCTAGCCAACGGTTAACGAGCACGGTGTCATGTGACCAGCACAACGACCAACAGCCTTTACTTTCCCCGCTTAATTCAGGCAGCCATTAGGGTTGGGTGGACTCAGGAGCGCTCCAGAAATTCATAATCCCAGTCTTTAGCGAGATTCGAAGCCAAGACCCCAGGTTCGGAAACCAAGCGCTTAACCACTCAGCCACCGTGCCCAAAATATCTTGTAAGGTAAAGAAATCTGAGAGTTATCTACAAAATGTTTTGTTTAAAAAAAAAAAAAAACCAACCTGAAAACGTAATCACGTTGTGAAACACACATACATTTGGTGATCAATTGGAATTCATTCACACAACCATACTTTTTATAAAGGCAAGCGTAATGATGGATTTGATTGTGTATAATTATGTGTATGTCTGAAAACGTGATTGTGTGTGTGTGAAATGTAAATGTCAAAAAAAAAATGCAAACAACGTTGGAAGATTACAACATTGCTGCACTTTCGGCTCTGTGTTGGTTGGCACTAATTATTCTAAAAATACAATCAACGATTGCAGTATGTAATAAGTTCTTGATAATTAGAAACAAACACACATCCTATCTGCCCCTTTCTTTCTGTCACTCTTACTTTTTCTCTTACCTCTCTATACTCTTCTTGCAGTCTTTATTTCCCTCTTTCTCTCTCTCTCTCTCTCTCTCTCTCGCTCTTTCTCACGCACACATACAGTTTCGGAATAAATGTTGATGTCCCTGTTGGGTTTAACCTGGATGCTAATCAAGCTGTGATCAATTGATAGCTATTGAAGATAAGTGCTTCTCATTGGGTGAGGTGGGGACAGGGGCGGATTGGATGTCAGAATCGGCCCGGGCATTTCTATATCATTCGGCCCAGAATTTGTATATCATATTCAACGTATCTTCAAAATCATTATGTTGAGTTTGATAAAGTTTCCCACTCAGACCTTGCGATCTATGGGGCTGAAGATGTAAAGATCATCTGTTTCTGTAAAGGTCATCTTTTGTTTTGTGCGTAACAATATATATATTGTTATAACCCCCTCATTCACACCGCCATCCAAGATAGTACAGAAGGTGCGCACTATAAGACACTAGACTAGGAAGGACGTTGACATTAGAGAGAAGAAAACGATTTCCGCCCAAGTCGAGGGCTGAGTTAAAGATGCTGTGCTTAAGGTAGATGCCCTATGTGCTTGTCCTGTCTCCATGTGGATAAACACCTATACTTCGTTGAGTTGCCTCCATTCAGTTATTACATATATATATATATATAATCCATCTCAGAATGTTAAACAAATTTTGATTCATAATTCAAGGTAAAGCGTAGAACGTGACCTCTTAAAATGTTCTCCCCCCCCTTACCTCAGACTCCTTTTTTTGTTTCCTTTTGTTTGGTAAACTTAATTGTATTCAATGTTGTTTTAAATTGCAATGCATACATTAATCTAATTGTTAAAGGTCAACTTTAAGTGCACAACAATTATTCAACCAGTTCTCTACTAAAAGTGGTAGGGAAAAATAACTGCTTCACTGGGTTAAAACAACATATGGACTTATTTTTAGCTAGCTACGTACCATTCATTTGAAATTCTATCTAAGTTTTTATAGTTTTATTACCGCAGTCTAGGCTTGTAGTCATTATACGTTTTATTTTTTTAAATTTTGAAAGCCAAGACTAGAATTTAAGTGCCTCCAATTAGACCCGTACGATAGAATGTTAAGGCTCTGTTCATATTAACAACGAAGTCCCCATTTTCAAGAATTAATAGATCTCCGTTAATGACCTGCTGTTCCAGCTAAGAGGAACTGAGGTGCAGAAATAGAATACATTCATCAGAAAGACTAACAGTGCTGGAGATTAATCGGTTTCGAACTGAAGAAGATATGTTTTGGTACTTGTCTGTAATTTGCTTGTCTTGTACTATAAGCTCTGAATTGTCATTCTATGGTCTCGATGGTCCCAGGTTCGAACCATCAACCTCAGCCATCACCCGTCATCCTTGGGGAGGTTTGGGCTCTTTAAAAATCTGAAGGAACATCCGAAACAAGTAAAACAATTTACAAATATATAAAAAAACAAATAGATACTATTTCTTGTCCCTCTAAGCCTCATGTGCTTACTGGGCAAATGTCTTGTCTGGTCATTTTAAACATAGTCACTTTCATTGTTCAGTTTTTGTTTATTTTATTTATTTATTTATTTGCGCCATGACTGAAGGGTCTTTAAACTGGGATGTACAAACTATGGTAGCACTGTTTGGCCACATTGGAATATCGTGTGGCATAAACATTTATTTAACTATGAATGTGTGTACTTGGTGATTCTGGTGAGGATAGACTGTAGCTAGGATAATTTTGGTTATAATCGATAAAGGAAAAGTCAGTTTCTTTTCGAAGATCATAATTTGGGGAGATTTTTTTGTTGTCATTCTCCAACAGCTAAACTTGTGCACACAGTGTTATTTTGGCTGTTAATCCAGATCGAAAACCTCATAGAAGTTCAATGTTTGATTTGGGGTCAAATTAAGAGGAGGACGTTGTTTTAAAAAGAAAATTTAAAACATTAAGATATTTAAAGAGGCATATGAGAAACATTAAAATTATGGATACAATCGAAGGCTATGAACTACAAAATTTGGAACTGGCAAAAAAAAATGTGTGATCACTGGATCACCCACCCCATCCCCCCTTTCCAAATTAAAATTTTATACGGAAGAGAGGAGAAAAGGCATTGAAAGGGGATAGGGAGGTATTGTGTATTATTTAAAAAAAATTTTGTCATAAACAGCAGTTTAATGTTCTTACTTTTTAAAATATTACTAGTTCCAATTGTGATTGTGGTTATTTCACATAACATACATAGACAGGCAGAGAGCACTCTTTGGAAAGGGCTAGTCTAATGGCTGGGATTTTTAGGATTGGTCTCCTTATCCACTGGAGGAAAAATACAATATCCAAAAATCAAAATGCCACAGATAAATAATTTGGAATCAAGAAGAGATTTCGTTAGATTGGTGAAAGGGTGACGTTTTACCAATCAGCACCAACCCTAGCAACATCCCTAGCAACATCCCTAGCAACATCTACGTTAGTTGTTTTTTTTTATGCCACTGCCAGCGAAAATAGGAAATACTTACCCCCCCCCCCCAGTTCTTTTACCTAAAAGCCCATCACAACTCACATCAGCTTTTTGCTGTAACGCAATGATTTAAAATATTGCTTGATGTTATTTGTAGCAATTTTTAATCACTGTCTTATCTTCATAATCATCATCCTCAACAAAGTAAAAAAACAAAGTAACAACAACAGAACAACGTAACCAACAACAACAAAAAAGCATTACTTTTATAAAGTCAGTGACTTTTGACATTTATTTATTAATATAAAAAAGATGTTTAAAATAATTAATGATTTAACCAATAAAAATGAAAACTACAGTGGTTGGCTATCCCAGGCACTCGTAGTAACTTCTTTCAACACAATTAGTGTTTCTGGGGAAGAAAATACAATCAACTACATATCAGATCATTATATACAGAGCTAGACTTAACAAGCAAAATACAAATAAAAAACTTTAAAAAAAAACAAAAGTTTATATTTAGTGATGTTGTATAGTTTGTATCAGTCATGTAATTTCAATATAAAAAAAAGCAAATTACACACTCAAAATTCTATGAGCATAGCCAAATGGTTTTTTGTTCTACCCTCCCCCCCACCCCTTCTTCAGTATGATTTGCTAAAAAAAATACCTCTTCAATACCCGGTATTAAAAAAAAAAAGCAAATTACACACTGAAAATGTTATGAGCGTAGCTAAATGGGTTTTGACTCAGTTTTGAGTTTAAACCCTCCTTCAGCGGGGTTTGAAGGTAAAAAAAAATACCTCTTTAATATTAAAAACTAAGCAAATTATACACTCAAAATGTTAGTGTAGTCAAAAAGGTTTTGAGTTTAAACTCTTCTCCAGTAAAGTTTGAATCTAAAAAATACCTCTTCAATATAAAGAAAAGCAAATTACACACTCTAAAATCTATGAGCGTAGCCAAAGTAGTTTTGAGTTTAAACCACCCGCAAGCGGGGTTTGAAGCTAAAAAATACATCTTCAATGTAAGAAAAAAGCATATTACAGACTCAAAATGCTATGAGCGTTGCCAAAAGGGGTTTGAGTTTCAACATCCCTTCAAAGTGGTTTGATGCTAAAAAAAAATACCTCTTCAATATAAAAATAGTAAATTACTAAAATTATTTGAGCGTAGCCAAGCCAATTGAGGGTTTTGAGTTTAAATCCCTCTCCTACAGATGGCTTTTTTTTAAAGTTTCAAACCCCATAAGATGGTTTGAGCTTAAAATTCCCCTACAGAGCGTTTTGAGGTGGAAAACCTCTATCTTCAATATTATTCTAAAGCAAACTACAGTTACCAAATTCTATGACCGTAGCTAAATGGGGTTTTGAATTTAAAATAAAAAATAACTCCAGAGATTTTTTAGTTTAAAACCCCCAACAGATGATTTTGACTATAAAACTTCCCTTTTCGATAAAAAATCTAAAGCAAACTATGAGTCACTTAATTCCAAGAGCGTATTCAATAGAGGTTACACATTTCTACCAGTGGCGGGGCTCCATTAATAAAGTGCAGTGAATAGTCGTCTGCCGAAAGTGAAAAACACTAAATGTGGCTCAACAAAGACAGCTGAGACAGATTTTAGGAGTCAGTTATAGAGATCGGGTCTAAATCAAAGAAATCTTATGCCGAACTGGGAGTCGACCCATTAGTAAGATTGTGACAGAGCGTCGCATGAGGTTTGCGGGACATGTTCTCCGACAAAATGAATTAGGTATAAGAAGAGTTGCTATGACATCCTTGTACAACTTGGCACCACACATTCATGGAGGTCCTCAGAGCAGGTGGGAAGAGGCTTCAGACATTACCAGTGACAGATTTTTGTGGAAACAGCTTGCCGCCAAATGCGCCGAACGGCTCGGGAGGATCTAAGTCAGTAAGAATAGCACATTAGGTTTTTGAAATAAAACTTTTTAATAGCAGGAAAATGCACTGTAGATACCTCAGAATATGCATTTTGTTGGCTTTCAAGACCAGAAATAGTGCTCGGCGGCACGGCTCCGCCCCGCGTTGGCGGAGATCCTAGCACTCCCCCAGACCCCATTGCTAGCAATGGCGGGGAGTCTACAATTTTTCCAATAACTCTAGGAAGAACCTATTCTAGGGCACATTAAACGTCTTCCGAAAGAATGATGAGTCAGAATGTAATGAAGATTATGCACACACACATACATACATAAATATTTTTTTCCGCCCATCCCAAACCCCCCCCCCCCGAAAAAAATCCTAGGTACGCCCATGACCTACCTATCACTTATCTGGACCAGTTGGAAAGGGGTAGGGAAAGAAGGGGTATCTGTATGATCGCTTTTTAAATGTATGTGAGCTATCTGAATTCGAACTTTAGGGCTAAGGCCTCCTCAGCCTCCTAAAACCAATACGTCACCACTGTGCCAGGGAGCTGCTTATGGAAATAGGTTTAATAGTTATTTACACACTTTTTTTTCCAGAAAAATAAATTCAACTTTCAGCTTATACCACCTTATCAGTCAAGTACAAATTCTTTCTCTTGTTTGAAATACCAAACAAATTAATTATTTACCAATAGTTAATTAACTAATTGGTTAATTTCTTTTTTGATTCTTGTGTTGTCAGGTAAAAGAAATAATTGTGCGAAATTTCAGCTTGATCAAAATTGAGTGTAGGAGAAATCATATGTACAAACATTTTACCAGACAGACAGAGTAAGTTGATGTAAGCTTTGTTAAAAGTGTTTGATTGGTAGAATGTGGCGTTGTTGCCAGTGTTTTAGTCAGTAGAATCTGGCACTGTTACCAATGTTTGGTCAGTAGAATGTGGCACGGTTGCCAGTGTTTGGTTAGTAGAGTGCCACTGTTGCCAGTGTTTGGTCAGTAGAATGTGCCACTGTTGCCAGTGTTTGGTCAGTAGAATGTGCCACTGTAGCCAGTTTTTAGTCAGTAGAATGTGGCACTGTTGCCACTAATTGGTCGGGAGAATGTGGCACTGTTACTAGTGTTTGGTCAGTAGAATGTGGCACTGTTACCAGTCTTAGGTCATTAGATTGTGGCACTGTTACCAGTCTTTGGTCGGGAGAATGTGGTACTGTTACCAGTCTTTGGTCAGTAGAATGTGGCACTGTTACCAGTCTTTGGTCAGTAGAATGTGGCACTGTTACCAGTCTTTGGTCAGTAGAATGTGGTACTGTTACCAGTCTTTGGTCAGTAGAATGTAGCACTGTTGCCAGTGTTTAGTCAATAGAATGTGGCACGGTTGCCCGTGTTTGGTTAGTAGAGTGTGCCACTGTTACCAGTCTTTGGTCATTAGATTGTGGCACTGTTACCAGTGTTTGGACATTAGAATGAGGCACTGTTACCAGTCTTTGGTCAGTAGAATGTGGCACGGTTGCCAGTGTTTGGTCAGTAGAATGTGCCACTGTAGCCAGTTTTTAGTCAGTAGAATGTGGCACTGTTGCCCGTGTTTGGTCAGTAGAATGTGCCACTGTTACCAATGTTTGGACATTAGAATGATGCACTGTTACCAGTCTTTGGTCAGTAGAATGTGGCACGGTTGCCAGTGTTTGGTCAGTAGAATGTGCCACTGTAGCCAGTTTTTAGTCAGTAGAATGTGGCACTGTTGCCAGTGTTTGGTCAGTAGAATGTGCCACTGTTGCCAGTGTTTGGTCAGTAGAATGTAGCACGGTTGTCAGTGTTTAGTAATAGAATGTGGCTCGGTTGCCAGTGTTTGGTCAGTAGAATATGCCACTGTTGCCAGTGTTTGGTCAGTAGAATGTGCCACTGTTGCCAGTGTTCTGTCAGTAGAATATGCCACTGTTGCCAGTGTTTGGTCAGTAGAATGTGCGACTGTAGCCAGTTTTTAGTCAGTAGAATGTGGCACTGTTGCCACTAATTGATCGGGAGAATGTGGCACTGTTACCAGTCTTTGGTCAGTAGAATGTGCCACTGTAGCCAGTTTTTAGTCAGTAGAATGTGGCACTGTTACCAGTCTTTGGTCATAAGATTGTGGCACTGTTACCAGTCTTTGGTCAGTAGAATGTGGCACTGCTACCAGTGTTTGGACATTAGAATGTGGCACTGTTACCAATCTTTGGTCAGTAGAATGTGTTTGGTCAGAAGAATGTGACGCTGTTGTTTAACTCACCTTGCTACATAGTTTACAGCAATCTTTAAGATATTCGTACTCCTCCTTAGCGCAGGCATGTTTACATGATATTGAGGAGCAGTCCATTTCACCGGTGGACAGACAGGTGCAATATGTGCAAGCATCCACTTGGACTTCACCATTGACCTGAAAAAGAGGCACACAGAAGGATCTTTTGTGACATGCATAACGAAATTCAGACCGCAAAAGAGACTTATTTCGATCTAAGGCATAAATTGTTACATTAAACGCATAAGTTGTTCAGTGCATTTAAGACAATAGGTCCAATCAAACATAAGCACTTGATATAGCTTCACATTTTAGGTCAGGATAATATGGTTTCAATTCTTTATTTCTCACAGCAGGTATTTGTATTTATGAAATCGCCTAGGTGATATTTTAAAATTTATTTATTAATTTATGCAATTGGTATCTCTAATAGCGTAACATACATACACAATTGAAACTATCACTATTCCAAAGTGCACCAGGGTTAAGAAAAGTTCCACAAAGCCAACATAGGAGCGTAGCTGTGCCCCGGGGAGGGTTGGAGAAAAACAAGGGTGTCCGCCCAATTTCAAAAGCTGACACCATGTTTGCATTTCACGCTGAGTAGTGTCAGAAAATAAATTTTAACGAAATTTCTCCAGATTTTTTAATTCCTACAAATATTTCTACACCATTAATTAGAGCTTCACCAGATCTACACGATATGGTTGGACATATAGTGCCTGGACTGTCGTTTGGACATCTTGATTGTCCAGATTTCATACCCTGCCCGCTACCATTCCCCGTCGTCCTACGGAAAGTTTGGAAGTGGATTATCTTCACTTCTGAAGGAACATCCGAAATATGTAAAACATATTACAAACAAAAAAAAAAGCCAGTTCTAGCACACTTAAAAACCGCTTCTTTCTACATTCTATTAGGATTCTTAAAGGAATTTTTTTTTCTGGTTTAAATATGAGCTGAGCGGGAATCAAAGCAGAAGTCTTGAGGACCAGACGATCACAATTTTCCTCCCACTTGAGCGCCAACAGCTAGACATCAAGGATTCTAATATATCATAAGTATTCATTGTAATGTAATACTGTAATGTCGAAGTGTACAATGCAGGATCAATTGCTGTAATGATAGTCGTTTCTGTAGAGTCGTTTACAAGTAAACATTTGAAAAGCGAATGCGAAGTTTCTGGAGGAACATAACGTTTTACTTTTGTAAGTAGATTTTTTAAAATAATCACGTGACGTTTTGCGATAATCTGAATGTATTTTTCTACACGTGAGAACGAACTTTGAGTATAGAAAGAATGAATCTGATTTGAGGACTTTAAAAAAAATGCATTACCGTTACTATAAGCACAATATGCACATCATTTTTAAGAAAAAATAATCAAAACTTTATATATCGTGGGAGGCGTGGGGGTTAGCATTAAACTTCTGAACCACGGGTCCCGGATTCGAATCCTGGTTTAGACTGGCGCATTGCGTCCACCAAGTTCTAACGGTTACTTGACATAAGTTGGAGAAAAGTAAAGGCGGTTGGTCGTTGTGCTGGCCACATGATACCCTCGTTAATTGTGGGCCACAGATACAGGTGGCTTTTACATCATCTGCCCCATATATCACAAGGTCTGAAAGGGAAATTTTACTTTTTTCTTTTCTATTTATCCTGACAGCCATGCTTACACGAGAAGGGGGGGGGGACTTTGTTTATAAGACTTTAATAAAGGGAGCTTACCGGTGCTCTGTATATTTTGCCGTTGTAAGTGCAGTTTATCAACTGATTCTCCTGGGCAGCAACCAATGCAACAGCAATGACCACCAAAAAGGCAACTCTGACAATGCTCATGTTGACAGGTGGTGTTATACACGTATTCACTGTAGATAGAGAAATGCAGCGCTTTATAATACACAACCATTGTTCAGCTGAGTAGGGACTGGCTTGCATATAGAATATTGTTAGAAAACATTTTCAAAGCAGCGTCTTCTAGATTGTATGTAGGTATATTGTTCATCTAAGTCAGAACTGAACCTCCGGTACAGAAAAATACAGTACAAGAAAGCAACAAGGTTACAAGTTTGTGTGGAAACACAAACTCAAAATCGGCCCCCGAAGTGGTCCGCTCAGGCTGGTTTCAATATTTTCAGAATGAATATCAGAAACTATGAACCACAAACTATCAACAACTACAACCTTATTCTCCGCCAATGCAAAACGAAAGACATGTTAGTTTTCGAAAATGTTGCCGATACTGTTGTTAGTCCGACTGACGACATGATACGGAGATTTATGTTATTATTTATACGTGTATGTACATTGACTACATTCCTATGTATTTAATGAAGAGCTAGTTATGAAGATATGGCCCAACTTGAACCTGGCCTAACAAAATTAAATGTAATAATGTGCATGGCATGTTGCACATTGCACTGAACCGGTATAATTTGAAGTTGCTTATTTTAATTGCTGTTTTAAATTATAATCGACTTATATATACATATTAAATGCCTTTTGTTTTTCTTTTAGAAAATGTAAACATTTTATTTATAAAGTAGCGTGTATGGCGGAAAATATTTAATTTAGTATTACAATTTTTATAACATTTTTTAAACAAAACAAAACAAAACAAAAAACAACAAATGTATACAGATATACTAAAAAAAATCACCTTCATTATTAGAATGGTCTTCTTTCTTTTTTTTAAATATTAATAGTTAACGTCTGTAAAAATGGTGAATTTTAAATAAAAAAAATTCTTGCATTGTTAAATTCAAATAGTATTTTTTGTTTGTTATTGCTTTCAGTAAAGAAAAGAGTAGCTGTTGCATTACAACTTTGAAAGATCTAAAATATCATGCTATAAGATTTCGATATATTTTATGTTTTTTTGAGATCTAAACGGGATGGACAGACTACAGACAAATCACACACAACTAATAGCGACTATTCCACTTTCGGAGGCCGCTAAAAGTACAGATTTCACTAACAATAAAAGAAGATTGTTCTACTGAGAAGGTATCAGCCTGTAGATCTTTATTCTGTTAGCTGCTATGTCTCTTAGATTTTTTTTTATGATTGTAAGTTGAAGACTCTTTCTATGACACAGAGATGTAAAGTACAAAAGGGTTGTGGTACTTACCGTTGTTTAAGTCTTTAAGAATGGGCTGCGTCTGATGCGAAGTACAAAAGGGTTGTGGTACTTACCGTTGTTTCAGTCTTGAAGAATGTGCTGCGTCTGATGCGAAGTTGAGGACCTTATATAGCAGCGATTTACTTTGACCTTAGAGACTTAAACAGAGCGTGAAATAAACCAAACGAACTGATAGCCCCTGGGGTGAAACGGCCTTGATAGGATAAGATCAATGTCACACAAAG
This sequence comes from Biomphalaria glabrata, assembly GCF_947242115.1. NCBI lineage: Eukaryota > Metazoa > Mollusca > Gastropoda > Planorbidae > Biomphalaria > Biomphalaria glabrata. Next base: position 17,311,635 of record NC_074714.1, on the reverse strand, counting down.
GGAGAAAGAAAGCGAAGGGGTGGGGGTCAAAGTATTTTTTTCAATTTGGAAAGTCGTCGAAACTTTTGCGGAATAAAAAGTTTGTTTTTTTTTTTTATTCGAGGCCTAAACAAATCTTGTCAATATTCAAACTGTAGTTATATTTTTATTTCGTTTATGTGTGTCTCCTCTCAGATCGCCTTTCTGACAAAATTCACATTGCAGTGACAACGCATGGTTCCATTACAATTTGTGTCTACGCCTTATATTTGGACATGTAACATGTGTATACATTGTGCATAAATAATGCTTGATCTATAAGAACATTTTCATTGTTGTGCTTTTACTTTCTCTATTTAATGTTACAACTTAACCATTTTTTTTAAATTGCTCAATATCTTTTCCCCCTTTAAATACTAACAATTTGTAATTTATTAAATGTCATTTTCAATACACTAGTTTTCATTGACAAAAATATTACGCGGTTCCCGGGAAAAATAAGGCCTTTGTTTGAGTGACCTCAGATGACCAAGTCATGCACTCATGGCCGTTTGTGTAAATTATTATTGAGAAACCCACTGGTCATCAAGTTGAGCCTCTTGCTTTTCTATAAATGTCCTCTGTATCATTTACACACACGAAAAGCTAGTGGTCAAAGTGTCTTTAGGCGACAAGAAAAACATTTTAGAGCTTATAGAGCAATAGTTTTTCTCTTAATAACTAATGAATGTTAGATTAAAAAACAATGGAGCCTTTTTTACCCCGTCTCATTCTCTTCATTTCCCCCGAGACAGAATCCTGGCAAGAGAATGTATCGATCTACTACTGAGTAGACTTTATAATATTCCAATAAGCGTTTAGATCTAGACCTAGAAGACGATGCGCAAAATTGTCTGAACATTAAGTTATTTAACGCTTGAATCAATAATACTTTCTATTCCGAAAATCCTGAACGCGATAGTCCTTTCAAGAACACGACAGTCCTTTCAAAACCGAAGCTGAATCTTGATCTAGGCCTAGTTCTCTAGTCAAATTTATTACTAATTTTCTAATCACTAATTTAATTAACTTTGAAAATTATAACGATCAAACTATAGTTTTCCCTGAGTGGTTTACGAGCTAGTATTTTTTTTTCTCAGCGCTATACATCCACTGTTGAATGTTTAGGGAAAACGTTAAAGTCGTTTTTGAGATCAGCTTCCAGGTTTCTGGTTCAATAAAGTTCTGACTTGAATAGAGGTATTGTGAAAATAATTCTCAAAATTAAGAGATATTTCAAGCCTTTTCAATCGATTAGTATGATAAGATTTGATTTATCCAATTCGATGTATACATGTAGGCCGTTCCTTCCTTGCGTACTAAGCTAAACCTCCTACAGCAGGGTATGGGATGTCGGCCAGCAGGGTTTAAACTCTGGACCATCGTGACGACACATTGCGGATTTCATATCCTAGGATTGATTCGTACGCGTGTGAATCCTTCTTCACAAAAAGCATTACAACATGGAACGAGTTGCCTTAATCAGACAAGAAAAGCCAGAGTTTAAGTCTCAAACTAACATGTACGGCTAGATTGAATAGTAGGTCGTAATAGTCTTATGCTAAGATGGGACGTCTATAATGTATAAGATAAGATATGAAAAGATAAGACAGTACGAAACGTATAGCACTAGAAACCATATCTGCATATTATTTTTCTCCACTGCAGCTCTTTTGAAAAACAAAAGACTGCTTATAATCTATTTATTTTGTTTGTATGTATGCTTATATATATATATATATATATATATATATATATATATATATATATATATATATATATATATATATATATATATATATAACGTCTTAGGTTAGGTCTCTTTTAAAAAAAAATTGGATCAGTATTTTCTTTTTCTGAGGTCAGTATAGGGTAGCTAGACCTAGGACTACGTGATCCGACCATCGCAGCTGTCACTGTTTTGGGCTAGTGTATTGCTAAGTAGGTCATATTGGTCATTAGAACTTGAATGACGCGTTCTTTTTTGTTGACATAAAAAAAAAGCATTTCATTTAGTTTTGACCTCTCTGTGAACCCACCCCAACCCCAATATCACAGCCAATCTTTCGCTGATATGTCTTGATTCAGTTTAAATTTCAATGTCTTGTTGTTTTTTTCCTCTTCTTCTCTTGCCCTTGCTTTGTTCACACAATCATTTTGTCATGTTCTACACACACACACACACACACGATTACTTAAAAAAAACATAAAAACTTTTTAAGCTTTATATTTCTTTTTTTTACAAAGCTTCTATCAACTCACTCTGCCTGTCTGTCTGGTAAAAGTTTGTAAAAGTTATTTCTCCCACACCCAATTTCGGACTAAACTAAAATTTCGCAGTTATTTCTTTTACTTGACAATATCAATTTAAAAAACTGCCCAATTAATTAATTAACAATTGGTAATAAATTATTTTGTTTGGTATATTGAACAATGGAAAAAAAATTACTTGACTGATGTGATGGTATAAGATGAATTAGCCCCATTTATACTTTGAAGTTCGCCGCTTTAAAGTTTGAAGCTAACAATAACAAATCTTCTATTTTTATAAGCGATTCGCTGGCAGAGTGGTTAATGTATTGGCTTGAGGAGGCTGCGGAGTTCGAATTTAGATCGTTCACTTTTTAAAAATATAAAAGCATTTAAAAAGCGATCACTCAGGCTTTGTCATCTTCCTTCCCCACAGATGTAAAAAAATGTTTGTAAAATGTTTTACATATTTCGGATGTTCCTTCAGAGTTGAAGATAGTTTACTTCCTAGTCCAAACCTCCCGCAGGACGACGGGGGATGGGAGCGGGCAGGGTTTGAACCTGACCATCGATAAATCCAAACGACAATCCAGCGCGCAAACCGCACGACCAGGCAGCCATCCAGGCAGCCATGTATATAGAACATTCAATAGCCTAAAAGTGTAATGCTGGGGGGAGAGGGCGTTTCATTTGAAAATATTGTGAGTAGATCTATAAGAGAGAGCATTACAGTGCATGGAGATGAAAGGCAACAAGAGATGGGCCTAAGAAGTATTTATGCCTACTCTATAATACAGTGTTGGGGAGCCCTTCGCTTTTGTAGGCTGAAAGAGCAAAAAAAAAAAAAGACATAGAGTTTGTGGGCTAGAAAATTGAGCTGGGGTTGAAATGCGGGTCGTTTCATTGATAATTGTTCTAGTGAAATATATATATAAATATATATATATACACCAACTATTTCGACTGAGCTTAGGAAGGGTATCTTCTTATTTTATATAATACAGACGTTACTTCAAAAAAGAAGATTATTACGTCCTACGCGTCATGCATTTAGTCATGCATATTAACCAATGACTTTATAATTCTGCCAAGTCACTGGTTTTCCTGGCTAGCTCAGGCAACCCATTCCATGCTCTATCTAATAGCATTAGGGAAGAAGGAGTATTTGTATAGATTTGTCCTAGCATATGGGATGAGGAATGTGCCTTTATCTTTGTGTATTTCAGAGTATTTTATTAAATTTTGTTTTTGTATTTGAAGATTATGGTTCAGTGTTTTATGTATAATTGCTACTTTACTTTTGAGTCTTCTGTCCTGAAGGCTTTCTCAATTTAGTGATTTTACTAAAGGTGTTACTCTAGTCTAATGTGAATATTCATTTGTTATGAACCTCACTGCTCTATTTTGTGTGTGTTCCAGTTTCTTAATGTTTTCTTGACTTGAGGGGTCCCAAACGGAGGATGCATATTCTATTATTGGCCTATCATATCATATCAGCTAGTAAATTATATAGGTCTGTGTCCTTCCCTTCATGCCGTACTATAAGAGCGAAGGTGCGTTCTTGTATCCTATAAATGATGGAATAAATTATATGGTACAAAAAAAAAAAGCTGCAGTAGAATAAAATATTATATTATTGAAAAAGAAAATGAAAAAAATACCTGAGGTGCTACCGAGGTGGAGGCCATTGGCTCGTGTCCTGGGCAGGAGCCTGAGTTTATTACATCCCTTTTAACTCACCATCTTGTCTCATTAGAAAACTTTTTTTTTATCTATATGTTAGACGTTTATGTATTTGTTATCAAGGGAATTGTTTTCATTGATCAGTGGATACATTAAGGAACTAAGTGTTTGACGCTTCACTGTACTGTAGAGATAAGACTAAGACTAAAACTGCTTTCTTGATCCTTATGAAAATTTGTTGTGATTACAAGGACTCTTTTCTCGTATAAAGACAACACAACAGAAACACTCACATAAATAGAACAGACACAACATAAAGTGTTCATTGAGCTACTACACACAGGCATCTTGGCCCTTTTCATGTTTCCTGATCAACGAGTGGCGCTGATATAGTATAACCGAGTAAGGTACGAACGAGTTTTTGTACCGCTCTGTTCTTGTCTTGATTGACAGTAGTCGCCCACAGTGGCGTAGCAAGGTACCCGTGGGCCCGGGTTCAAAAATATGTTGGGCCCCCCTCCCCACCCCCCTAATTATAACTTAGCGTGTGACTAAAAAATCGAGGTCTGAATATATCGGTACATTTACTAAAAGACATTCCGATGCAAATATTGTACCTCTTTTATTAAGGTAGTAGGCCCCTATTGTCATCAAGTTTGACTCATCTTTCTGAACAGAATGAAATGATTTCAAGGTGTTGAAATGGAATAAACAATTGTCTATGAGTTCTTTTTTTTCCCATTTTACATATTCTCATTGCGAAAAAAATTCATTGTGTAAAGCTCATAAACATTGATTAAAAATTAAAACTAGTTCTATGTCGATTTTTTTTAAATTTATTAACTAAAATTACATTCTCTGGCAAGCGGCAAGCTAAGTAGCAAAGTCAGAAACCAGTGCATTTCTAAAACTTAGTCGGTTTTTCGTCTAATAGAAAGAACAGCAAGTGAAGCCAACCTGCTTTTTGTCATATGAACAAGATTTACAGGCCAGATGATACTGTCAACTGTTTCTTGGCCAACAGTTAAAGAGCAGGGTGTCGTAAGTCCAGCACAACGACCTACTGCCTTTAACTTCCCAACCACTCAGACACCTCGCCCCCCCCCCCTCATAGAACTTCTTCAATCATTTTTTGATCATTCACAACCTCGACAAAAACAACGCTCTGCTGATAACATATAAAAACTGACGCGGATTGGATCTACTTGAGTACTTATATTTTCACTATAAGTGCATTAATACTGCACAATGGGGTCTAGTATCTCGTTTTGAATCTGTGGGGCTTTAAATGTCCAGTCAAATTTTAATATTCATATCAATTTCTAATAAAGCCTGGTCTGAGTTCTGGTGTAAATATAATAGTGCTAACTTTCTTTAAGAACTATGTGTTTGTGTGTTGAATGGTCAAGTTTCAACCAAATAGACCTACTAAGTATTGCTTAGTGGAGACACTATTCCTTAATCATTTTATTTGTTTAGCTGTCCTCTAGTTCCTTGTTTTAAACCTCATCCACAAATCAGATTCGCCATTCATTGCAGTAGATAAAGGAAAATAAACATGTTTTATGATACCTTATGAAAAAAAATTGATATTTCCTTTGCTTGCTTAGTACCGTATTTATTTGTTAGTTCTAGATTTAGAATGGAAGTAGTTATAAGAATATTTTTTTTTTACTTTTTTCAGTGCAGAAAAAAATAGAAAACTGAGTAAGCTTTGAGAAAGTTATATAATTAGCAGCTGTCTCAAAATTTCACTTCTTGGCAATCAAGCCTATATCTATATAGACGTACTTCTTAGTGGCGCCTTCTACTTTCGTTTTCTTCTGTACAACACATCAATAGTTTAATTACTAAATGCCTCCACCCCTTTTACATTCCTGTATAACATGGTTTTATTAACACCAGAATGGAAAAAACAACAAAGAATGGGATGACCTGACAATTGTCACCAACAACGTTGATTAGTGCTATAGCCATCATTACAATAAACCTGATAAAGTCCCTTACTTCCACGACGCTAGTACATACTCTAGTACTGGTACACAGACTCTAGTACTGGTACACAGACTCTAGTACTGGTACACAGACTCTAGTACTGGCACACTGACTCTAGTACTGGCACACTGACTCTAGTACTGGCACACTGACTCTAGTACTGGCACACTGACTCTAGTACTGGTACACTGACTCTAGTACTGGCACACTGACTCTAGTACTGGTACACTGACTCTAGTACTGGCACACTGACTCTAGTACTGGTACACTGACTCTAGTACTGGCACACTGACTAGTACTGGTACACTGACTGTCAGTTCAATCAAAGCGTTGAAGCCACTAGAAAGTTTGCTATGACGTTAGGGACATGTCGATGGAGCTTGTGAGATTCTGTTGTTTACATGGGCTGTTACAAAAGTGCAATTGATATTTTCCAAGGGCTCATGTACCCCTTTGGCCATGGTTGGTACGCCACAGGCTATGGGCTCCTAATGGTAGTGGGCCCGGGTTCATTGAACCCCGCTCTCGCGCTACACTAATGACATATAGAGACAGGAAGAGACAGGAAGAATGACTGTTGTGAGCCGGCTAAAAGTCATGGGAGTCTGAACAGTCTGGTGCTGAGTGCTGTCCTGTGTGATACTAGGAAACTGTGTGGGAGACCTGGAGCGACACTGGGAAGTGTGTCGGTGGTCTGTTCTGTGTTCTGGTATGAAGTAGGACTCTTAGAACTTAAGACATATTACTCCCTGTGACTTTATAGCAGACGTCCAAGTCTAACTAGTAACTATTACTATTTGTTGATGCTTATACTAGTTATACTAAATAAATACATCATTTACTCTTGTCAACTTGTCTTTCGTTGAGTGCCTGCCATAGAGAGTTACAACAAAATATATAATCATATTGTGTTTGTTTTTATTTTAGTTTAACTGACATTTGTCAGGTACCGATATCCCAAGTTACCCCAACTCGGAGGTTAATATGGGATACTTATTTTTTTTACAATAATTTAAATAAATAAGGTGACCTGATGTAATCGGTAAAAATAGTATTTGATATATATAGAATCTATTTTTCTAATTAGCTGTCAGTATAACTTTATCAAAATACATTTTATTACTCAAAATAGTTAAGTATCCAATATTAACCCTACTACTCTATTCTATCTGGAATTAATTGTTTTTATTACATCTAATGTTTTTTTTTAAAGATCTAGCATACATTGTTTTGTCAAATCTGGAAGGGACGCTTTAGAGTAGAACACATAAGAGTCAATCTGCCCTTAGTTTATGGAGAGGACACGTTGTACTATAATGAGTTAGTAACTTGACTAAAAGGTAGAGTAGGTGACATTCCTGGTAGTATGACATTTATTGGAATTGGTCAATCATCTCTCATCTGTAGCTATTGAGCTTGCTTAGTTTAGACATCATAAGTATACAATGGTCAACACTATAAACAGGACAACCATTTGTACGTGGTTTTTTTTTTTTGGGGGGGGGGGTAGTGTCGAGCACTAGCAGCTCCATTTGTTGTACTAGAATTTATTGTTTGAAGGAGAATGTATAAATAAGTGTGTGTATGTGTTTTTTTTTTGATAACTTTTATGTGTGAGAGCATGTGTGCGATCATGTGTGTGTATATATACAAAACTGCAAAATAAAAAAACACACACAATTGAGAGCTTTTGACCATTCTTATTTTCTCTATAAAAACACACTACAGTTGTTCAAAACCACAAAGCTATCGACTGTACATATATTCACATCCGTGTCTGCTTTTCTTTGAGGCATGCCGAGTTACGTTTCCCCTATCTCTGTCAAGTCTGTATCTCTATACTGGAAAAGTCAAGGGAGAGAAATCATGCACAAAATAAGTGAGACAGAAGAGAGCTGATTTTAGGGGAGATAAGTCATGCATTAAAAAGTTACAGAAATAATAAGTGAATAAGAAACAATGAGGGGGGAGGGAGTTGAGAAAGTAATATTTAAACATTGCCATGCCATTGAAGAAATAACAAGAAAAAGAAAAAAAATATTTACGCTTATCTGAATCTTAGATATGTATTTTAATATAGATTGACAACCCGTCTGAGAGTCGTATTGAAATATACAAATGTAATGTCCAATTGATATAATAAAATATTATTTTGCATTACATGAAACAAAAGTGATTTAATTCACATGTTAAATTGGTATACATTGTGTTAGATAGTCTGTTTGGTATGAGCAGGCCACCCAAAGTTGATTAATACTAGGCAAGAATAAATAGAATGTGTTAGTGGTGCTACAATCTTCCACTGCCGCCAAAAATTGGGCTACGTCTGCTACTCCGGAAGTTATAATCCCTCGTTCGGCTCCTCTGGCTCCCAAAACTGTAAAGAAAAAAAAGGGAAAAGGAAAAAAAAGGAGATACAGGGAAAACAAGGTTAGCTTTAGAGACACGACTTCATTCAAATGTACATTTTGACAGTTTGAGATCTCATGACAACCATTTCCTAATTTTCAAAGCTAATTAAAAATGAATATCGAGCTCACGTCTCTACTAACCCAGTCATACTACCAAGTGCACAAGTTGAGCTTGAATTAAACTTAATCTTTTTTCCTACCAATTTCTAGCCTCCAACTTTTTAAAAAATTTCTAACCATGCAGAATGGAGAAAGACGATCAACGAATCTTGCATGGATCCCCAACAGACTAAGCGATAGGTACAGGTAAAAAAAAACATGCAGAAAGTGTAAGTGAATAGTGGGAATAAAGAAGAAAAACATTTTAAAAAAATATTTTTTTAAACAAAGTTTATAGCAAGTCTAATTGTATCAATTAGTTTGGATCAGTCGTGTAATGAAATCTGTGCGATTAGAAATATTCTTAATAGTCGACCCACGGCGTAGCATACGCCGCTATTTTGAAGGGCCGGCCTTAGGCCACTGCAACCTATGCGACCGCAGTGGGATCACCAATACTCGTAGCACCCAGGGGACATCTGAGATAGTGAGTATGTGAATCTAGATCTAGGTATCCATTTCAGACCTTTTGATCTATGAGGCAGATAATGTAAAGATCATAGACATTTTTTTTTCATTATTTCTCCAAATTATTTAATGAAGCCGTTTAGGTGTAGTAGAAACATTTTATATAATTATACATATATATAAAGTGCTGGTTCCGAAGTGAAGACAGTCCGCTTTGGATTGATTACATATACAAATTAATTCTTGTCATTCTTTCTCTAGACTCTTAATCACAAATTGGTCTGCGTTGATAATTATGAAATGATGCACTTTCCCTTACTCTTCCGACTCGAATAGTTTCGCCTTATTATTTGTATGATTTTCATAACTATAGAATTTCTTTAGTCCTTTGCTTTAATTCCGTTAGGTAAAAAATGCATTATTGCATTCTGTGGATATAATGAAAGTCTGGGTTTGTATGTGATCGGTTTTTCTACCTAGTATGAAGGTATCAGTTCACAGTTAGTTGCGTCAATGATGTAGATTTCCTGCAGTTAAAAGGATGTATTGCTACTGATTTTGGTTGATACATTGGATTTTTGACTAAATTGAGAGGGATATAGGAGATGACGTCACAGAGATACTTGAAGAACTATGTAGTTCATAGCTTGGTCAGCGTAGCCAAGTGAAATACTGCACTCTCCCTTTAACTTCGGGCTCGAAGACACAATTATTATTATTATCTGCTCATTTCTGTCTGGTTTAACTATTTATCATTTTCATAAGTGTTTTTTGTCAAACTGATTTTTTAAATGTCTTTGTTACAATGTTTATTACTTTCGCAAATGTCTCTGACCCTTAATTTCATTAATGTCTCTGGTTAAATTGACGCTTATTTTCATAAATGTCTCTGGTTAAACTGTCCATACTCTAAGGTTTAGTTTTCTGTTTTTTTTTCTTTTTAGTTTAGGCCCCTATCTCTCTATTACTTTCAGCGAAGGTCTCTAAGTTAAACTTGTTTTATCATTTTGTTGCATATTATCAGCGTCTCCAATTTGTGTGGGCTTTGATTATAAGCCCAGACTCTTAGATGCTTTCACTGAAAGTAGGAAAAATCTTGGTGGTTAAAAAGTCTTTGGATCAAAATGGTCAGGACAAGTTCTCAGAAACGAAAAATTAAAAGTTCTGGGAATTAATTTTGAAGTTCTCGTGTTGTGCTCGTAGGTTGGTCGTTGTGCTGGCCACATAACACCCTTGTTAACCGTAGGCCACAGAATCAGATGACCTTTACATCATCTGCCGTATAGATCGCATGGTCTGAAAGGGGAACTTATCTTCTTTTACTCTGTTATTAAGAGCCGAGTAATCACTCTTTAAAAATTCATCAGCTTTATAGATAAGGAGTTGTCTTCAAAACAGCTAAATTTTTTTTCTGTTCCTTGTTAAAAAGATACTTTTCAATTTTCATACAGACTATTTTATCAATGTTTTTATCATTGAGGTCCCAAACTGTTTTAACCGACAATAGGCTAATATAAGATATACTATGTGAATATATATATAAACTACAATGCTGCTAACTACGTATTTACTCATGATACAAAGATATGTGGTTAATGAGGATCTAACTACAGGTTTAGTAACTGTGCCACAAGCAGAATAAATTAGTGACTTTCTTTTTGTTTCGTGTGATTCGTTGGTTGTTGTTTTGTTTAACTTTTTTTTTCAACAGTATATTATGAGTGCAGCTCTGCTAAGTAGCCCAACCAAGCTGGAAAAGAGAACAATGATGGAAATGAACAAGTTTAAAGTCGTATTAGCCCTGGACTATCTATGCTCTAAAAAATAACTCCATTTCAAACATTGCTGTCCAAGATTTTAAAAGCCAAGCGGCCATCATGAACAAAAGCCACTCCACTATGTGAAGAAAAAAAAAAGACTTGCATCTATAAAAAATCTATGTATAACAAAAATATATACATTAAATTATTATCCCCTAAAAAAATACTGCCACGGTTTCCCTGGCATCTTGGGGGTATTTGTTTAGTGAAATACAAATTAAGTACGATCACTAGATCGCGTACATACTGTAACTTTAAGCCACTCTGAATGCCCTAAAGGTCAATATGAAAGGTGAAATAAAGTTCACGTCTGCTAGGGAATACTGTTAGCCCAGGCTGGTGTTGGACAGACGAAATTATAAGAAAAAATCAGATTTCTACTTGAACCCTAACACTGATGCTATACTAAGAATAGCAGATGTATTAAACTGAGTTGATTTTAACCTCTGAAACCTTCACGGACTTCCACAATTTTTTTTTTATCCATGATCTGGGTATTTTAATTCTTCCTCATTAAAAAATATTCTTTAAAAAAAAGGAACACTATTTAATTCTGGTAGAGACATATTTCAAAGTTATATATGAATATGTGTCACACAATCTTTCCCAAAATGTTGAACTTCTGAGCAATCCTGAATATTTATTTCAAACAAGTCTATATATAGTTATAATACTTCAATTTACTTACATCAAAGCTGCTTGATGATCAGATTTAATATGTATCAAAATATTAGAACATGTATTTCGCTCCAATTTGGTTTCAAAAAAAATATTTCTGAAACGTTTATCGGTGTTTGTTTTATTTTGTTATGTCGTTACATAGTACTGGTACGTCCATATACTTTGCTGTTATGTCGTTACATAGTACTGGTACGTTCATATACTTTGCTGTTATGTCGTTACATAGTACTGGTACGTCCATATACTTTACTGTTATGTCGTTACATAGTACTGGTACGTCCATATACTTTGCTGTTATGTCGTTACATAGTACTGGTACGTCCATATACTTTTCTGTTATGTCGTTACATAGTACTGGTACGTCCATATACTTTGCTGTTATGTCGTTACATAGTACTGGTACGTCCATATACTTTGCTGTTATGTCGTTACATAGTACTGGTACGTCCATATACTTTGCTGTTATGTCGTTACATAGTACTGGTACGTCCATATAGTTTACTGTTATGTCGCTACATAGTACTGGTACGTACATATACTTTGCTGTTATGTCGTTACATAGTACTGGTACGTCCATATACTTTACTGTTATGTCGCTACATAGTACTGGTACGTTTATATACTTTACTGTTATGTCGCTACATAGTACTGGTACGTTTATATACTTTACTGTTATGTCGCTACATAGTACTGGTACGTCCATATACTTTACTGTTATGTCGTTACATAGTACTGGTACGTCCATATACTTTACTGTTATTTCGTTACATAGTACTGGTACGTCCATATACTTTGCTGTTATGACATTACATAGTACTGGTACGTCCATATACTTTGCTGTTATGTCGCTACATAGTACTGGTACGTCCATATACTTTGCTGCTATGTCGCTACATAGTACTGGTACGTCCATATACTTTACTGTTATGTCGTTACATAGTACTGGTACGTCCATATACTTTACTGTTATGTCGTTACATAGTACTGGTACGTCCATATACTTTGCTGTTATGTCGCTACATAGTACTGGTACGTCCATATACTTTGCTGTTATGTCGTTACATAGTACTGGTACGTCCATATAGTTTACTGTTATGTCGCTACATAGTACTGGTACGTCCGTATACTTTACTATTATGTCGTTACATAGTACTGGTACGTACATATACTTTGCTGTTATGTCGTTACATAATACTGGTACGTCCATATACTTTACTTTTATGTCGTTACATAGTACTGGTACGTCCATATAGTTTACTGTTATGTCGCTACATAGTACTGGTACGTCCGTATACTTTACTGTTATGTCGTTACATAGTACTGGTACGTCCATACACTTTGCTGTTATGTCGTTACATAGTACTGGTAGGTCCATATAGTTTACTGTTATGTCGCTACATAGTACTGGTACGTTCATATACTTTACTGTTATGTCGTTACATAGTACTGGTACGTCCATATACTTTACTGTTATGTCGTTACATAGTACTGGTACGTCCATATACTTTGCTGTTATGTCGTTACATAGTACTGGTACGTCCATATACTTTGCTGTTATGTCGTTACATAGTACTGGTACGTCCATATACTTTACGGTTATGTCGCTACATAGTACTGGTACGTACATATACTTTGCTGTTATGTCGTTACATAGTACTGGTACGTCCATATACTTTACTGTTATGTCGCTACATAGTACTGGTACGTTTATATACTTTACTGTTATGTCGCTACATAGTACTGGTACGTTTATATACTTTACTGTTATGTCGCTACATAGTACTGGTACGTCCATATACTTTACTGTTATGTCGTTACATAGTACTGGTACGTCCATATACTTTACTGTTATTTCGTTACATAGTACTGGTACGTCCATATACTTTGCTGTTATGTCGTTACATAGTACTGGTACGTCCATATACTTTGCTGTTATGTCGCTACATAGTACTGGTACGTCCATATACTTTGCTGCTATGTCGCTACATAGTACTGGTACGTCCATATACTTTACTGTTATGTCGTTACATAGTACTGGTACGTCCATATACTTTACTGTTATGTCGTTACATAGTACTGGTACGTCCATATACTTTGCTGTTATGTCGCTACATAGTACTGGTACGTCCATATACTTTGCTGTTATGTCGTTACATAGTACTGGTACGTCCATATAGTTTACTGTTATGTCGCTACATAGTACTGGTACGTCCGTATACTTTACTATTATGTCGTTACATAGTACTGGTACGTACATATACTTTGCTGTTATGTCGTTACATAATACTGGTACGTCCATATACTTTACTTTTATGTCGTTACATAGTACTGGTACGTCCATATAGTTTACTGTTATGTCGCTACATAGTACTGGTACGTCCGTATACTTTACTGTTATGTCGTTACATAGTACTGGTACGTCCATACACTTTGCTGTTTTGTCGTTACATAGTACTGGTAGGTCCATATAGTTTACTGTTATGTCGCTACATAGTACTGGTACGTCCATATACTTTACTGTTATGTCGTTACATAGTACTGGTACGTCCATATACTTTACTGTTATGTCGTTACATAGTACTGGTACGACCATATACTTTACTGTTATGTCGCTACATAGTACTGGTACGTCCATATACTTTACTGTTATGTCGTTACATAGTACTGGTACGTCCATATACTTTGCTGTTATGTCGTTACATAGTACTGGTACGTCCATATAGTTTACTGTTATGTCGCTACATAGTACTTGTACGTCCGTATACTTTACTATTATGTCGTTACATAGTACTGGTACGTCCATATACTTTGCTGTTATGTCGTTACATAATACTGGTACGTCCCTATACTTTACTTTTATGTCGTTACATAGTACTGGTACGTCCATATAGTTTACTGTTATGTCGCTACATAGTACTGGTACGTCCGTATACTTTAATGTTATGTCGTTACATAGTACTGGTACGTCCATACACTTTGCTGTTATGTCGTTACATAGTACTGGTAGGTCCATATAGTTTACTGTTATGTCGTTACATAGTACTGGTACGTCCATATACTTTATTGTTATGTCGTTACATAGTACTGGTAGGTCCATATACTTTACTGTTATGTCGTTACATAGTACTGGTACGTCCATATAGTTTACTGTTATGTCGCTACATAGTACTGGTACGTCCGTATACTTTACTGTTATGTCGCTACATAGTACTGGTACGTCCATATACTTTACTGTTATGTCGTTACATAGTACTGGTACGTCCATATACTTTGCTGTTATGTCGTTACATAGTACTGGTAGGTCCATATACTTTGCTGTTATGTCGTAACATAGTACTGGTACGTCCATATACTTTACTGTTATGTCGTTACATAGTACTGGTACGTCCATATACTTTTCTGTTATGTCGCTACATAGTACTGGTACGTCCATATACTTTGCTGTTATGTCGTTACATAGTACTGGTACGTCCATATACTTTTCTGTTATGTCGCTACATAGTACTGGTACGTCCATATACTTTTCTGTTATGTCGCTACATAGTACTGGTACGTCCATATACTTTTCTGTTATGTCGTAACATAGTACTGGTACGTCCATATACTTTTCTGTTATGTCGCTACATAGTACTGGTACGTCCATATACTTTGCTGTTATGTCGTTACATAGTACTGGTACGTCCGTATAGTTTACTGTTATGTCGCTACAGAGTACTGGTACGTCCATATACTTTACTGTTATGTCGTTACATAGTACTGGTACGTCCATATAGTTTACTGTTATGTCGCTACATAGTACTGGTACGTCCGTATACTTTACTGTTATGTCGCTACATAGTACTGGTACGTCCATATACTTTACTGTTATGTCGCTACATAGTACTGGTACGTCCATATACTTTACTGTTATGTCGTTACATAGTAATGGTATGCGATCATATAGTGCTGACACACACGTCTAGAGTGCTTGTATGCCCTTACATAGAGCTGGTGCGTTCTAACACACTGCTGGCAATTACTGCATAGTTCTGGCCTGTTAAGTGGATGATGTTAGGATATAATGGCGCGACACATTTTTCGGGACTGGAGATTTTTCAGATTAAAAATTGTGAGAATAAAATGCGAACAAATAATAGCACGATGGCGAGCGAGGTGAACAAATCTTTTTCAAATCAACCAAAAAAATAAACCCACTTATATTAACAGTAATTGTATCAATAAGGATGTATGGTGTAATTAACTTCGTACTATAATCTAAATGACAATAATAAATCTTTATGATTCGAGATATTTTTGCCAATTGATTTTGTTTAGCGCAATTTCATGCTTTTAGCTTTCTCGGTACGTTGTAATCCTATCTCTTGTCCATTTGAGAAAGGGAAGAGGAGGGGGCGGGGAAGAAGATGAATTTGTAAGGTGTCCGTCCGTGAAAAGCTTTTTAGAAGCAATTTATAAAATTATTAAAAAGTTACTTGACTTTAATACGAGCTCGAGTTCTTAAGCATCCTCAGGTCATTACAGTAACCACTGAGTTAGCGAGGTGCTTATGAAAATAGATGTTATAGTTAGCTATTGTTAGTTTCAAACTTTTAAGCGAAGACCTAATTCTCTGCACACAGTATAAAGGGGATTAATTCAACTTATACCGCCACATCTATCACGTACCCATTCTTTCCCGTGTTCGATAATAAACAAACTAATTATTTACCAATAACTGATTAACTAATTGTTTCATTTTTTAATTGATTATTGTGTTGTCATAGACAATAAATAATTTTGCAAAGTTTCAACTTGATCTGAGCATTGGAATAAGGGGAAAAAGCGTGTACAAAGGTCGTACCAGACAGAGTGAGTTTATATAAGCTTTTTTAGAAAGGATTACAGATCTATATATTAGTGTAGGTCTAAATGATTCTTAAAAAATATAAATCCTTAATGGCCTAATTCTATTAAATCCTTAATAGCCTATTAATAGCCTATTAATATTGAATTGACATGTAACCATTATATAATAAGAAAAAGGATTTGCGCAATTATATAAGTGATTATGTTTCTTTGTATAAATAAGCCATAAGTTAGTATTTCCTGTTATAACTTTTGATGTTAATATTTTGAGAATGTTTTATGTTAAACTTTAGCATTATTATTAATTATATAATTTACTGTTAATTGAGGACCAGTTTATACAATTTAGGATTTTTTTAAATTTTATTTCAAAAAAATATATAATAAATATTTATATATTTTATCTCCCATTTGCAATTTGATCAATTTTCGTAGGTAATTATTCCATTTAAATATTTTAATTAACAAAATTTACCTATATGGTGTTGCTGATAAAACCCCAAAGAATGAATCCCCCCCTCCCTCCCAACAAAAAAAAATATTGCTTCAAATTATTTTTATATTTAGATAAAATGTTTAGAATCGAAACAGAATCTAGACTGACTTTTAATAATATTGGAAAAAGAGCTAGAAGAGTTTATTTTCTTTTAGTTTATTTTGTTGGTGTTGTTATCATTTTTATGTTATGACCAATTTCCTGAAGTTGGTTGCGCCAATTGCAAGCGTTTGATATTCACATTGCTGGGCTCGATAAGTTTATAAAAAGCACTACCTGTCTGTTTACTCACGTTCAACTTCCACTGGTTCATACTGATCTTTACATGCAGCCTGTAAAATGCATTATTGTGACTGTCTTCCTTATCACATTCTATCAACAGGGAACATAATATGAAGTTACATTAACAACATTATATTTAAATAACCAGCATGGGAAGTCTCCTCACATGAAGATTCTGGTGTATCCGGTATATAGAATACGGAAGTATGTATTTTTTAAAAGCACTAAATAATGGTGTCCATTTATAGCACTATAGAATTACAGTTCTAGGCTCTAACAGTAAACTTTCAATATAGCGTCCTTGGCATTTCTTTTTTAAATTTATTTCTAAATTTCTCCTTATTTTCTTCTTTACATTTTCTTACTTGTTTTTTTAGGTTACCTTATATTGAACCCACATTTCCAAAAATCGCTTTCTCTACATTTTTTGTCTGTATTTCATTGCTTACAAAAACATATACCGGATCTTATAAATCGCAATGTAGACACAGAATTCTATACTGTGATAAAGTAGGCAAAAGAGAATATAAGAAAATATTTTTTTGCTTTTGAAAATATCCATATAGATTTTTTCATTTTTTTTTCTTTGAAAGAAAAAGAAACAAAAGCTTACATTAAGCGTACTTGTATCAATTAGTTTGAATCAGTCATGTAACTACATTTGTAATAGATTTAGACTAATGATAAAAAGGCATCTATAAAAATAAAAAAAGGGGGGGGGCGACCTGATTTCGAACTCATTGCCAAGCCAACACTGCAACCACCCTACTTATGGAGAGCCTATGAACATGGAAGTTTGTAGAGTTATCTATTGTTTCTATAGTCTCGTCCTATTTTTCAGGTATGTTTTCACTAAGACTCAGACGACGACCTATAAAGGGGACTAATTCAGCTTATATCACCACTTCAGTCAAGTACAAATTATTTCCCTTATTTGAGATACCAAACAAAATAATTAATTACCAATAATTAATTAACTAATTGGTTAATTTTTTAAATTGATTCTTGTGTTATCAGGTGAAAGAAATAATTGTTCAAAATTTCAGCTTGATCCGAGATTGGGTGTAGGAGAAATAACGTGTACAATCTTTTTACCAGACAGACAGATAGACAGAGTGAGTTGATATAAAAAAAAATTTTCCCCCTAAACTTTGTAACAGTATATCTTTTCCGGGTGATTTTATAATGTTAAAGAGTAAGAAAAGAAGTATAATTTGTAAATTAGTTTGTTGATGGAAGTTGATTAATAGAATTAGTAATAGCATTAGTGATAGAGGTATCGTAGTTCAGACTATTGGTTTAAAAAAATCTCGGTCGTTTTAAAATACATTTAAGATTTTGTGACATGTTAACTGTTTACCATAACTAACGGAAGTACATTGCAAGGAGCCAACATTTTTTTGTTTGCTACTCAAATTTTTTGTTCAGAGTACACGTAAGATCACTGCTCATTTTTCTTTTATGAAAAACAAATTTAAAAAATACAAATTTCAGAATTTTAGTCCTTAATTTGGTTGTTGATCATTAAATTCATATAACGATCTTTTCGACAATTGCATTTCTTTCACCTTGTAAGAAATAAAGTCTTTGGGTTACGGTAAGAGCATTTAACATTATCAGGTTAAAAAAAAAAAAAAAAAAAAGAACATATAAATATACTTTTTAAAAAAGATTCTAATCAAAGGGGAAGAACTTCACATTTATAACATCTTTCAATAATGTAGAAGTTATTTCCCCTTTTCGATATCAAAATAATAAATCATCATTTGTTTAATTGATTAATTTTGTTAACTTTTTCGATTGGATCATGTACTGTTTTCGCCTTTGAATAATTCTGCAAAGTTCCAACTTGATCCGGCAATGGGTGTGGGAGAAATAACGTGTTTAAAATGTTTACCAGACAGACAGAGATTAATGGATTATTATATGATACCATTCCGTAAATGAACATGCAATTAAGTGTCTCAGCAGTGAAATAATCCGACACTCACATTTTACTGTGGTACCAACATTAGGTCTCATTTCCAATTTCGATTTTTTTCCCCCTTGAAAAATATTTTTTTTAGAAATGTTTGATTACATTTTTTAAATGTTATTTTTAATAACTTCTTTCATGTATTTAATTGTAAAGTTAATGTGACCTTTGTATTAATAATCATTCTTCCCTAGTGCTGTTAAAGCATGGAATGGGTCGCCTGAATCAGCCATGAAAACCAACGACCTGGTAGAGTTTAAGTCATTGATAAGCATGCATGACTTGATTGATGTAGGGACATAATCATCTTTTTTTGAAGAAAAGTCTGTATTTTACAAGATAAGATAAGACAAATGTTAGCTGTTGCTTTTTAAAATGTTTTTTTTTATTTGGTTGGTGCCTCAAGTTTTTATGTAAATTCCAGATTTTCCTTTTCTATAGCCAATGTGCAGAAAGATGTTTGGTGGCCAACACAACATCTGGCCAAAACTTTAGTTAAGCCACTCATTCAGGACTATTTAAATTCAAGAAATCTATTCAAAACAAAACAATTCAATGTTTCCATCAACACTCGCAGAGTCATTTCAAAATTAGACACAATCGGCATAACAGGTGATACTATAGTTGATTGGTAGAACAGGTGATACTATAGTCGTATGTCTCTCTAATAAGTTTTAGGGTTTTAAGGTTTTCTACTTATTTCGGACTGATTTTACATAGGTCAGTGTTCTTATCCCCATCACTTTTTTGATTCTGCCATTTGTAGTGGCCATTTTAATCCAACATTTTTATTTATTCTCGAGCTTAAAATCTTTTGGTTTGAGCACTAACTAATCAATCTAACATTAAAGTTTCAAACCCCTTCGTAGTGAAGCATGAAAACATTAAACAAAACTGTATTTCTTCTGAACTGGTTTGTGAGGAAAACAAAAGAAAAAAAAGAACATTTATTTTCTTGTGGTCAAAAGTTTAACTCTTTCTCTCCGTAATTATTTTCCACGTTCCAATGGAAATATATCTATTTTGCTCAATTGTGTTTCATTACCCTGTTATGATTAAATTTCAATAACTTGTGTGTATGTAATCAGGAAATGTTATATTAGGTATAGAATTATAGAAGAATGCATGCTCTTTTTATAGAACACAATTTAAAGTTTATAAAACCAAAAATTAATTTAATGGGGTCAAATCGACGATGGCATATTCAGTTAGGAGAGAAAGAGTTAAAATGGACGACTATTTACAGCATTGCCTCACTCTTCATCAAGGGACCTTCACATACTAAGAATGTGTTATATTAGAGAAAAACTCTTATAAATAAATATAAAAAAGGAAATAAGATTGTCCAATTACTCTAAACATGTAATGCAATATCCTAATAAATTATTAAGTACGTTTTTTTTAGCTTTCAAAAGAGGAAAGGGGCCTCCACCTAAAATTCTGCCCATCGCTTCTACTTGATACGACCCTGAACTTTAGCATGCAAAGCTAGTAATTGAAAACTTAACTAATCACTATACAAACAAGACACCCATTCCTATCTGCTCGCTTAAATTCTACATTATGTTGTCATGTATCGAAAAAAAAAAAATTAGGGCTAAATCTCATTGAAATGTTTGATTTGCACGAACCAGTATTAAAGATTTTGTCATTCAACTGATGTGTTGAGTTTAATTAGTTTCTTTACTTTAAATGTAACATCACATTGTTCATTGTATTCGTCATACTGTATCTCGAGACACTGTTCACTATCTCCCGAACATAGATCAGAAAACGGTTATAGCAAATAAGACGAGCAACCTTTCAGATTTCTTTCTTTAACATGTTTATTGTCTTATAAATAGATTTTTTTTTAAATATTTTTCACAACAATTTGAATAACAACAATAAATATGAATATTTGTTTTTTTTTAAATCAATTGATCTGGTATACTCTTTTTCTAGCCGGAATAAGACGTCATTGTGCATTCGCAATATCCCACCCGTACTGTATTGATGAGGTGATAGCAGCAAGAAGAATGTCTTCCTCGAGCCTGACACCTTACATAGGACACTCGGCTTCATCATTGTGCTTCACCTGCCCGGCAAAAGCGAAAGGATACAGTAATGTAACAATAGCATCTTAGGACCATTACAGCAAAGAATAATTTAAAACATAGGCTGCTTCTAACTTCAGATATTACGGTTTTAAAGCTAAAAAGTATTTAATTTTAAATCCAAGGTTTATGAACATTTTAGCTTATAATGATATCAGATTCCATCGCTGGCTCGCTATTTGTTGTTGTTGTTGTAGATATAATGTTCTGTTCTATTTCTAGTTGGCTTGTATCAACAATTGTTATTATAATCATCAAAAATACAGTATGTATCTCTAATTTTACTAATTTACTAATTTAATAACAATTTATGAATTAGTAAACCTATGGCTGTTTTTTAATATTATAATTTGTTATAAAAAATATCTAGCCTATTGGATGTCGGTAATAATAGCTGAAAAGAATTAATAACTTAAATTTACTTTAAATTATTTTTAAATGTACTCTAGATACACTTTATTTTTAGATTTGAACCCTGAACGCCTTATTATTATATTGTTTTAAAAATTAAAGTTTTCTTTGGTTAAAAAAATGTTAGGATAATGGTTTGATTTGTTTTTCCTATTAGTTGTACACAGCTAAACTAATGACAGCTAGGACTCGATAAGACGCCTTCAACAATGCCGTAGAAGTAATGGCGACTTATGCCATTTATAAGCATTTGTTTGTTATTTTTGTAAGTGTAAATAGATTAAACTAGTTTCAGGTTTTTTTTTTTTTTTTTTTTTTGTTAATAAGAAACATGGTTGGCGTTTTAGCTGTGATTGATGGTGGCTTATCGAGTTTATACTATATGTTTGTGTTGGTTAATATAGCATTTGTTATGTTATTGTTGACTTAGCCATTAGGTCTGAGTTGTCACGTAACAGTTACTTTTAAAGACTTGTTAGAAGTTAACGGTTGATTACAAACTTTGATTCTTAGAATACATGTTCGATTAGAATGTTAGCTAGACTACAGGCTAATTGGGCTGGTACTGACTTTCCTGGTTGATACTGCCGCTGACTGCGTTGGGTTCGGTGGTGGCTCACAGGTGGCGCAGCAGTCGCCAGGCTTGTAGTAGTAAAATAGACATGTGGGGCACTGTATGATGAAACAGTCTGTTGCCCCGCTATCGAAGCAGAAGCAGGAGAGGCATGGTTCAGGTTGAAAGGGTCCAAACTGTAACAAAGTATTAAGTTTATACTTTGCAATGAAACACATCAAATTGTACAGGAAAGTAAATTGTAAAAATGTTTCAAATAAATAAAGTTACGGAACTAATCGTTTGGTAGAGGTAGTATCTGTTAAAAACTTAAGAGAACTAAATATTGGAGTCAGTTATCTAAAAGATAAGTAAAAATTGGAGCCAGTTATCTAAAAGATAAGTAAAAATTGGAGTCAGTTATCTAAAAGATAAGTAAAAATTGGAGTCAGTTATCCAAAAGACAAGTAAAAATTGGAGTCAGTTATCTAAAAGACAAGTAAAAATTGGAGTCAGTTATCTAAAAGATAAGTAAAAATTGGAGTCAGTTATCTAAAAGATAAGTAAAAATTGGAGTCAGTTATCTAAAAGATAAATAAAGACAAGTAAAGAATGGAGTCAGTAATCTGGTGCACAATTAAAAAATAGAGTCAGTAATCTAAAGGACAAGTAAAGAATGGAGTCAGTAAACTAAAAGCCAAGTAGAGAATGGAGTCAGCAATCTAGATAGAGAACAAGTAAAGAACGGAGTCACCGGGATAAAGTTATTAGAAAAAAAAACAACAACAACAGACGTAACATAGTTATATTCATCTTCATGTCATTCCCCCATCTATATTTACACATTTGATATGGAGATGACAAGAAGTTTTTGCCTCCGTTCAAAAGAATTTTTTTTTCTTTCCTACAAATTATTTTTGTTCCATGAGGTTAGTGATCAGTCATCTTGTTTTTGACTAGAAAATGTAAACGCCCCGGCTTTATGTGACATTGGAGGACATAGTGCCTGCCCCCACAGTGTAATATTTTTTTCTGGCACACACACACACACACACTCACACACAAGTACACCTACATATACATAGCATCTTATAAACAAAGGGAACTCCTTTATATTGATACCGCATAATGTCATGATTCGCTTCATAATCGCCTAAAAGTTGAACATCTCAAAGCCAAATGAAGTTCTATTTAATACAAGGACGCTCGACTCGCTTAAAAACGCAAGCCTCTTAACCTCACGTATAGATAATTAATTTTGTTTTTCCCCATTTACTTTCCCTTGGTCACGTTAGTCCCTCGGTCCAAGTTCCCCAAGTGCAGTGGTAACGCGTATTAATTTAGTTTAACATTGGTAGATACTTATACCCACTACATTTGATCTATTTCATAGACACTAGAAGTTGATCGATCATTGTCCGATAAAAATTGTATGGTCGTTTTAAACTTTATTGTGAAAAAAAAACAACAGAGATTCTGTAAAGTCGCTTTTCACCTGAGACAAATGACGACATTTAGTTTAAAGATTAAAACAAATCAAAAGTAAATAATAACTTTTGATCAGATGTCTCAAAATATTGCTTAGATGTCTCAAAATATTGTTCAAATGTCTCAAAGTATTGTTAAGATGTCCGAAAATGTGATACCTAGAATCAAGTTATGATTGTCCAATGGTAGCTAGATCCACTCCTTAAATTAAACAGCAAGGTAATTAGCATGATAGTGCTTTAAGTTGTCACTGTCTGTCAATATAGACTATAGTCGCTCTATGCGACTTTTGATCATTTCATAGAAATGAAATAGATCTCTGGACATAAGTCGCTCACTCAAAAGTTCCCCCTTTTTCACGCAGTTAAAGCATCCAAATATGTGAAGAGAACTAATACAGTCACTATATTATTGATATATAGTTGCAAAAAAATTGTGTTTCATATAGCAGATGTTTAGTTAATTATATAGGTCTAGTCTATGCCTGAAATAATGTTTTTTATAATTTTTACAGTAATTATATTTATTAAAGTTTCAATACACATCAATTTTTTCCCCATTATTCTTCCAACACAAGGGCTTTTTTTTTGGGGGGGGGGGGGGCGTTTACAAAGAGTTGTTTTCCATAATCACATTTTTTTTTTCACAACCTATTTCTATTTGTGTCTTTTCCGTTAGTCAATGAATGCTACGGCTAGTTCAGGAAGTTTATGTCGAAATGATTTAAAAGTTTTAATATGACTCCATTAGCATCCTTTTTTTTTCTCCAAACGAAAGTTCTGCCTACTTAGCCAATAGAAACAAAGCACATACGGTAACCATCCCCCTTTGACCCCTCACCCTGCATTGTTTACCGTGAAGAGTTAGTTGTCTTAAGTGACAAGAACGCCGTCAGACAGTGTGACACAAACAAGGACATTAACACAAACACACTCAAATAGGCAACAACCTAAACATTAAAAAAACAACGTATTGGGAGGTATGTAGTCGCGGAATGAAGCAGTAGAAAGGGGAGGGGGGGGACATTAGTAAGCAAAGCCAGAAAGGTTGCACCAAGTAAAACAAGAACGCGTAACCAAAAAATGTTTTTAAAAAAACAATTTATTTATCAAAAATCAAAGATAAAGCCGATGGTGGTCGATAATTTCTCATTCTATTTATTTTTGTGTAGAACGTTCCTGTGAGTTTGCATAGTGAAGTTCTTTAGTTACAGCCCAGCTCATGTCTACGGTGTGCAAAATGAACGTCTGTGTATGTAATGGTAATAGACATATTAATATATGACTATGGTAATGATTTATTCAACTCTTTACTGGATACAAAGAAGCATTGAGTCGAGTGCGTGAAGACCCAAGCGTGTTCAAAATAGCCAAATTTAATTTTGAGATGATTATATTTTCCAAAATTATAACGATCAAACCAAGTTTCACTGAGTGGCCATTTAGTATTTGTCTCCCCCAAAGATATACATAAACTGTGAAGTATCTAGGACAATTATTAGAGCCGTTTTCGAAATGTCTAAATGCATAGAGTGTTTGCCCACATTTTAGTTTTCATTTAAAAGTGATGTAATTTTTAGAAAAATCTGCTTGCATAGATAGTTTTAAAAATTAGATGGTTCACTTTCGGAAAAGAAAAAAGTAGCCATTGCATCAGAACTTTGAATGATCTAAAATATCATGATGTCCTATTTTCATTTTCTCTTATAGTTTCTGAGATCTAAAATGGACGGACGGACGGACAGACAGGCCACACAAAACTAATAGCGTCTTTTCCCCTTTCGGGGGCCGCTAAAAAGAAAAGAAAAAAAGCTCTTTCCAAATAAAATGTAACAAAATGACTCTTTCAATCATGACGTTATTTCCAGCTTTCTTGTAGCACGTACTAATATAATTAGTGCTATTTAACTCTCCTTATACTTATCGGTACTTTTTTTTTTAGGACTTTCCTTTAGAAGATTTTTACGTCCTTGTCAAAACTCCTGCAGGACGTCAGGGCATGGCGGCGGGCAGGATTCAAACTAGGAAATATCTTATCTATTGTCCGAAGCTTATACCAGACAGCCACATGTTGTTAATGGCAGCTTGTAACTCATAGCTTCTAGCTGAAAATGTCGACGACTGTCTATCTGTATTGCGGACCCATGGGCCACCGCTTGAGTTTGTATGATACCGAAAACTCTCTTTATAATCCTGTTTTTTTTATTTCAAATTTCATAAAGTCCGTAAATTGTTCAAATGGTATGTAAACTTTTTTTTTTTACAGCCAATGCTTTTTTTTTTTTTTTTGTGGTAGTGTTTTTTTTTTTAGTGTGATAACATGTTATAGACGTTATAGATCAGTGTTTCCCAAACTGTGTTCCGCGGATCCCTGTATAGGTGTTCAACGAACTAGTAGGATAATTAACTAGAAGGCCACCACGTGAATTAATCTCTCTACAATATAAAACAGTGTTCCGCTAAATACTCAGAATGTGCGAAGGAAGGAAAAAGTTTGGCAAAAACAGTTATAGATGTTTCTTCAGAAATCAAGATTATTACGACCTATCTCAAACCTCCGGCAGGCATGGGTGTGATCCCGGGATAATAGTGACAAAAGTCTGAAGCGCAAACCACACAACCAGGTAGCTATAATGAATATTCATACATAAAAGGGGTAGAAAAGGTTAATGTAAGTCCCATCCATGGGCGTAGCCAGGATTTTTTTCGGGGGAGGGGGGGTTTAGGGGGGGATTTTTTCTCCCCTCCCCCCGCCCCCCCCCTCGCGAAAAAAATATTTGTATATATGTATGTGTGTGTGTGTTCATAATCTTTATTACATTCTGACCCTTCATTCTTTTGGAACACGTTTATTGTGCCCTAGAATAGGTTCTTCCTGGAGTTAGTGAAAAATTGTTGACTCCCCTCCATTACCAGCAAGGGGCTCTGGGGGAGCTCTATGAGCTCACCTTAGAGCGGGGCGGAGCCCCGCCGCCAAGCACTATTTCTGGCATAGAATGCCAACAAAATGCATATTCTGAGGTATCTACAGTGCATTTTCCTGCTATTAAAAAGTCTTATTTCAAAAATGTATGTGCTATTTTTACTGACTAAGGCCCTGCCGCGCCAATCGGCGCATTAGCCGTCAAGCTGTTTCCACAAAAATCTGTCACTGGTAATTTCTGAAGCCTCTTTTTACCTGCTCCGAGGACCTCCATGAAAGTGTGGCGCAAAGTTGTACTAGGATGTTATCGAAACTCTTATTATGCGTAATTTATTTTGTCGGAGAACATGTCCCGCAAACCTCATGCGACGCTCTGTCACAATTTTACTAAGGGGTCGACTCCCAGTTCGGCAGAGGATTTCCTTGATTAAGACCCGATTTCAATAACTAACTCCTAAAATCTCTCTTAGCCATCTTTTTTGAGCCACATTTAGTGTTTTTCAATTACGGCAGATGACTTCACTGCATATTATTAATGGAGCCTCGCCACTGGTAGAAATGTGTAACCTCTCTTGGATACGCTCTTGGAATTGGGTGACTGTAGTTTGCTTTAGATTTTATATCGAAAAGTGAAGTTTTATCGTCAAAATCATCTGTTAGAGGTTTTAAACTAAAAATCTCAGGACTTTATTGTTGTTTTTTAAATTCAAAGCCCCAATTTAGCTACGATCATATAATTTGGTAACTGTAGTTTGCTTTGAGTAATATTGAAGATAGAGGTTTTCCACCTCACAACGCTCTGTAGGGGGATTTTAAACTCAAAACCATCTGGAGAAAAGGAGTTTAAACTCAAAACCCTCAATTCGCTTGGCTACGATCAAATAATTTTAGTGTGTAATTTGCTTTTTTTTTACATGAAGATGTATTTTTTAACTTCAAACCCCGCTGGCGGGGGGGGGGGGGGTTTAAACTCAAAACCCATATGGCTACGCTCTTAGATTTTAGAGTGTGTAATTTGCTTTTTTTTTTATTGATAGTATTTTTTGCTTCAAACTCCACTGGGGGGGAGTTTAAACTTAAAACCCATTTAGCAACGCTCATAACATTTTGAGTGCATAATTTGCTTTTTTTTCATATTGAAGAGGGGGTCTATCGTAAATTTTGGAGGGGGTTTTTAAATCAAAATCTTCCTTAACTGTGCACTTGGAATTTGGGGATTATCGTTTGCATTTTTTGTGTGTTTTGTTTTATAGAAGAAGGGGATTTAACTACAAAAAAACCCTGGTAGGGGGGTTTCAAACTCAAAACCCCTGGTAGGGGGTTTTAAACTAAAACCCTCCTGTTAGGGGTTTTAAACTCAAAACCCCCTGGTAGGGGTTTTAAACTCTAACCCCCCTGGTAGGGGTTTTAAACTCAAAACCCCTTTAGCTGTGCTGGGGCAAATGATGGTTTAGTATTAAAATTTCACCTAAAATTAACAAAATCAAAGCAAAAAAAAAACATGTCACCAAAGTGCGTCTTCCCCCCCCCCCCCCCCCGTGGTAGGGGGTTTCAAACTCAAAACCCCTTGTTAGGGGGTTTCAAACTCAAAACCCCATGGTAGGGGTTTTAAACTCAAAACCCCTTTGGCTGCGCTGGGGCAAGTGATGGTTTAGTATTAAAATCTCACCTAAAAGAAAGAAAATCAAAGCAAAAAATCAGTCACTAAAGTCCTTCTCCCCCCCCCCCCCTCAGGAGGGTATTTCATTTCGGGGGGGGGGGGGGTTGAACCCCAAACCCCCTCGCCCCCTGGCTACGCCCATGGTCCCATCTATGGAATGCAGCTAAAAAGCATGCTGATTAGGATAGCGATACCTTTACCAATAGGTTTTCAGACGTGTAAAAGTATAGATCTCTTAGTGTAGTGTGACAAATTTCTCTCTTGTTTTTTTTTCCAATCCTTTCAATCAGCTCACACTTTCTTCCTAGTCTAAGGAGCTGGTCAAAGGATGTTAATGGTCAGTCGTTGGTTTGTAGCTACTAACAGTTTGTAAAATGCGTGTTTCGGATGTTCCTTCAGAGTTGAAGATAATTTACTTTCTAGTCCAAACCTCCCGCAGGACGACGGGGGATGGCAGCGGGCAGGGTATGAACCCGGGACCATCGACAAGTCCTAACGACAGTCTAGTGCGCATACCGCACCACCAGGCAGCCCCCCTGCTAGTACAACTAAAAAGATATAGGTATGCCAAAATAGATGTGCTTGTTTAAAATAGCTTTAAAAAACTTCTTTTTTAAAAACAAAACTTTCTATTACTTGTATTTATATGCATACAAATCCAAATTGAGATGAGAATTAGATTAAGTAGTAAAAAATTATATTTAAACAAAATCTAACTCACCGAAAATTTTACGTCTTTCTCGCGCCACTGATTGCTCTCCCCCTCCTTCACCCCCCCCCCCAAAAAAAAAATCCCTTCAATTATCAACCACGTAGTTTCTTGGTAAGATAAGATAATTTTTATTCGTCCAGACAAATGGAAACTCAGTTTAGCTACAATTGACCACCTCAGCGTACAATAGATGCAAATACAAAGAACATTCACTTTACATAAATGATGACAGACAAGCTTAACGTTTCATCATTTTACACCTCCAAAAAATAAAGCTCAATTTCCTTGTCGTTACCTTGGAAACACACACACACATACACTTCATAACTAAGGGTGGAAGCTGGTTAGAAGACACATTTCAAAACTTAAGTACAAAATGAAATAGATTTATTTGAATCTCAAATTCTGCACATAGAGGGATGCCTGGATAGCTGAGTTGATAGAGCGTCTCACTAATAACCCATATGTGGTGTTTGATCAGTGGGGTCACTAAGGTTGTTGTCATCCGGTTGAAAGTTGATTTATATATCTTTGGGAAAAGAATTATTAGCTGATAGGATATACTAGTTTGACTTATAATTTTTCAAAGTATGATAAAAAAAAATAATTTAAATTTGGCTAGAGGCCTAGATAATTTTTATCTTGAAGAGACATAGGCCTATTTCAGCGAGTTGCCCCGCTGGTAGGCCTGAAATAGTTTAATAAATAAATAGAAGTTCAGGAACATTTTGCGCACCTATCTTAAGAAATGTATACTCTTATATACGCTGAGTAGATTTATATATTCACAGATTCACTTAATCAGGATTTTTTTTTCATTGGTATGGGGAATTGGAGCTTTAAAAATGTTCCTTTTTTGTTACAATATATCATTCATTAGTAATTAAAAGTAAAATAATTAGTCGTACAAAGGAAGCAAAAGCTTTATAAAGTTTTTTTTTTTTTTATTTAATTTTTTTCTTTAAGTTTTTTTTTTTTTTGTAGTTTTTTTTTTTTTTTTTTTTGCATTTTTCGTCCATTTGGGTGTCCACCCCCACCCCTTATCCCGGTCATTAATTCAAATAAAAATTGTTTTAATACATTTGAAGCCAATAAGCCCTATTTTATTTTTTAAAACTTTGCAAATATAAACCTGCAGGTATTTATGTAACTACGTCCTAGTAAAACCGTATACATAGGCTACTGTAGAGGCTACTGTAAGTTTAGAAACAAAAAAAAAAAAAAATACACACATCTGAGTTGAAATACATGACAGGAAACTTACTGCTAATGTGTTGTTGTTTTTTTTAGGTCTTCTGGAATTAAATCCTATATCGGGTTTTAAACATTTTCCGTATTTTTACAGAATCTATCTGTTACATTGAAATTTAATACTAGAAGATGTATTTTACATTTAAATCTAGGTCCACAAAACGTAAATCACATATTAGGAAAAACAGCTTCCGGTCTAAACAATTACTTTGCCTAAAGACGATAAACGCGTAGCAGTGTCGACTGTTAATGAAGTCATGGTGAATGTCTCTTCTCTCATTCATGGCCTAGTCTTTCTTTTTTGCTCAAGTGTCGCTAGGGCAATACAACATTACAATAAATAGTATTACAACACTGCTATGAAATCTTGTTGTTAAACATGTGATTATAATGTCGGCTACGTGTACAAAAGTACATGCAACTGATAAATTGTTAGTGACTCGTACAACATCATATAGTAATGTCACTTTTAACTTCTTCTGTATGTATAAATGTTAAAAAATATAAAAAGTAATCATGTGCCTTTTATAGTGTCTTTTTTTTATATTAATATTAAATATTTTTAAAATAGTGTATTATTATGAAAAGAAAAAAGGCTTACATATTAAATTTAGAAAAAAAAAAGGTGCCTTTCATAAGATAAAAAAAAATCCGTTACACCTGATTGAAATCGGATTTGTTAAATCTTTTTTTTTAATTTTTGAGATCTAAACGTGACAGACGGATGGTCTAACAGACAGACAACACAAAAAAGAACAACGGCTTTTTCCCTTTCGTATGGGGTGGGAAGCGCTTAAACTATGTCTACTAATGAACTAGGGGGTTCGAGATTATCTCCCTCAGCAAAATAATGGAAATGAGCTCATCACTCTATTACCAAGAAATGATTAACACCTACCTGATAGTAAAAACCATTGTACCAGCACTGGGAGTAGGTCAGGGTGCAATGCATGCAAATCAATGCTACACACAGCCATGCTTTCACCATCTCTAAGTAAGAATACACTTGAGAATATGTATTGACTTGGAACTCAAGTTCTAAACTATATTATCTGATAAACAAGTTCTCTGTTGGCTATGACATATTGTAGAGTATACGCATTGACAGTCATAAATGAGATTTTATATTAATAAAGATTTTCAAAGCTGCGCTTTAGTTTTGAATAATGTTCTAAATATATGGGAAAAAAATCAGTTTGTTATTAAGCCAGGTTTAGTAATATAAGATACATGTTGTAATTTAAAATATATTAGAAAAAAGAAATGCGAAATTAAAGCGATTCTTACAAATAAATAAAAAATAAATAGATTACTTCTTTTTTTTTTAATTTCTGTATTGCAATAAAGGAAAAGAAATCTAGACAATAGGTTTATTACATGATATAGATACTTCTTTTTAAAAGAACTTATGCTTCCTATAGTCAAGTGAAGTCCACTTTAAATTGTTTGAAATGTGTGAATCTCCCAACACAGAAGCAACTATGCGATGGTGTTAGACATGAAATGCACGCATGTTATACTGCTCCCAAATATCTCAACAATGACCTTGTTTTGAAATTTAATTTCCTTTTATACTAGCAAACGAAAAATTTTACCTTAAAATCTTTTTGCAGTCGACCTTTTTTTTTAATTACCACACCTCTCACTGCAACCCTTTTTGAATTAACTGTGTGACTTTATTCATCAAACACACACACACACACTCACAGACATACTTCTAAAATTAACAGACAAGAGTTGCGTTATTGTTATTTACACAGTTATGTCCCTTGTCAAGCTTATTAACATTTATGCATATTTATGAGCTGGGAGAATAAAGCGCAAAAGAGCGATGTTACACAAAGGGATGAAGGTGCGCTATGCTGTGAGACACAAATTACCCAGGTGAGTCCAAAAATAAACCCATCTTCTTACGTTCAATATGCAAATGTGTCTGAGTGAGGTAATATTTGTACCTCGTGGCATAATGTTTTTAGCACGAGACTATATGTATATATAAACCCAACATGTTTTGTTTAAGGAAATACATCGGTGATATGTACTGAAGAGAATACAGTTAAAGCTGTTTCCTGATACGAATAAATATTTATATTTTTGGGTCTTCAAAAAAATTTGACTCAAAATAATCATTTTTTTTATTCATTAATGTGAATGAGACTAGATTGACATTATATTTTTCCTACTCTTTCTTTCGTCATCTTTCTTCCTCTCTGTATCTTTATCTATCTCTCTTTCCCCCTCTCTTCCCCCCTCCCTCTCTCTCTCCATCTCCTGCTCTTTCATGCTCTAACTCTCTTTCATTTTATTTCCGCTCTCTCTTTTCTTCACTTTGACAAAGCTTATTATCAACTCAAACTCACTCTGCTTGTCTGTCTTTTTGTCTGTCTGGTGAAGTGTTAATTTCTCCCACACCCAATCTCAGAGCTGTAATTTTGCACAATTATTTCTTTTACCTGACAACACAAGAATCAATAAAAAAAAATATAACCAAATAGCTAATTAACTATTGGTTATTAATTATTTTGTTTGGTGACGAACAAGGAAAATAAACGCTACTTGACTGATGCGGTGGTATAAGTTGAATTAGCCCCCTTTAAACTATGTAGAAAGATATAGGTGGCCGCTTTAAAGTTTTAAACTAAAAGCAGATAACTATAAAACCTTCTATTTTCGTAAGCACTTCTCTGCAAATTGGTTAGTATGATGACTTAGGGAGGATTAATAGGCTTGAGCCCTGGAGTTAAAAGTGGCCAGGGTAACTTTCAGTCAGACATCCCCCTTTCTTTCTTCCCTCCCCCCTCAACTGGTAAAGAGAAGTGATAGGGTCATTGCGTATTACGAAAGTTAAAAGCATACAATTACGCTAAACAAAAACTATTGGAAAAATGTTATT
Organism: Biomphalaria glabrata; assembly: GCF_947242115.1. NCBI lineage: Eukaryota > Metazoa > Mollusca > Gastropoda > Planorbidae > Biomphalaria > Biomphalaria glabrata. The sequence continues at coordinate 17,278,626 of NC_074714.1, read as the reverse complement.
AATCGCACAGATTTAATACTGTTAGTCTAGATCTGTTACAAATGTAATTATATGATTGATACAGTAAGCTTAATATATGTGCTATTGTTGTTTTTTAAAAGTATTGTTTGTCTTGTTTTTTTTTATTTCTGTACATTTTCTTTCTTGTATTCTATTGTTCCGACGAATACTATTTAGAAAAGAAAAAAAAATCCAACGCTATGTATAACGAGTATAAATTTGACTGTGTCTACAGTTTGTAACTTTTTAAAATAACGCTTTTTATTATGTCTTTCACAGTTAATTGTGTCATGTTAACAGAAATATGTAACACTATGTGAACATCTTTTGTCTGGGAGACTACAATCATTACTTTGGATTAGGTAACATCCTGCTAGGGACTGCTCAGGTATGTTTGTTTGATGGTCCAGTGAGACGTTATTTTTTTTTTAAGTAAATCATTATTTATGTTGAGAATATAGCACAGGGGCACCGAACATCGTAAGTTATCTGTTTGGGGCTTTGTGACGAAAATGTATTTAATGCAGTTCCTAGTTCTTCTGCCCATCTATGACTGCTTGGTAAGCTCTTGCGTCAGGGATGTTCAATTTACAACTGCTTGGTAAGCTCTTGCGTCAGGGATGCTCAGTATATGACTGCTTGGTAAGCTCTTGCGTCAAGGATGCTCAGTATATGACTGTTTGGTAAGCTCTTGCACTAAGGACGTGAAATGACCGTTCTGAGAAAGTCAAAATTACAAAGTTCTTGTCTTAGGGGCTGTCCAACTATGTCCATAACCGATAAGAAAATGTATGTTTTTTTAAGGCAAATTGGGGCTTAAAGTAATTATGACATATCTTTGTTACAATGCAGGATTAATTGAGGTTTAGGCCTAAGCCGCCTAACTATTTGGTTCAGGATGTTAGAGGAGAATGTGATTTCGTACAAAAATAAATTTCTCATTATTTAATATTAGCTTGTGTTAAGTCAGGAGCTAGTAAGTCTAGTAGCACTAGACTATGTTGAGCTAGACAGGCCTTAGAGTGGAACCTCCAGGGAACAAGGCGTAGAGGAAAACCAAAAAAAAACATGGCGACTCAGTATACTAGAGGAAGCCGAGAGGACCGGAAAGAGCTGGGAAGCCATTAAGAAAAACTAGCAAGAGACAGTGGAGATTGGCGTGTTTCTACTGAGGGGCTATGTTCCATGAGGAACTCAAAGGAAAGATGATGATGATGATGTTGAACTTGGTGGCTGACTGGTAAATCGCTTGGTTTCTTGTCCGAGTGGGCACGAGCTCCAAGACTCTGTTTTGGAACTTCGAGATTTTTAGGGCATTCATGAATTCATTCAACATTCATTATTTGGCAATATTTGAAGAAAGTAAAGGCAGTTGGTAGTTATGCTGGCCACATGACAACAGCCATGGAAACAAATGATATATATATATATATATCGTCTGCCCCACAGACCTGAAGTATAAAGGTCTGAAAGGAAAACTTTTCTTTTAGTGCTAGGTCTAGAAAACAATGTGTTAATGCAGTGGTTCCCAAACTATTTTGTCTGGTAGACCCCCTGCCATGTTTTCTGGTTTTCGGTAGACCCCCTACTTAACTTGTATTGGATTTTGGGTTAAAGAGTGACAAAGAAATAACTACACGTGAAGTTATAGAGATCTATGTTTTATTGATAAAATTTAAATTTAAACTGATTAAAATAACAATTTTTTTTGCACATCTATTATCCGTTGCTACGGACAAATGTTTCATACAGGATTTTTTTTTCTCTATGAAGGAGTCTTTCAAACCTGATATATTATTCAATCAATTAATTAATTTGCCAAATGTATCATTGTAAAGGTTTTCGCAAAGAGCAGTTTCTAGTGTATTTCCTGATCTTTCACGTGTGACTCAAATATTGTTGCGCAGAACTGTTTTCACTAACAGGAGAAGGGGTGAAGGTGAGTACCTAGTGAACACCTAAACCAGTCAGCTTTGGGCAGGAAGGGCTCATTAGACTTGGCTTGCAGCCCACCTAGCAGAAGGAAAACTAAATTCAAACTGTGATGCCTTGCAGTTATACCCGAACATTGGAAAGGTTTCGTGGGTCAACCCTCTTAAAAATAAGGAGCAGGCCACCCTTAGGCAGTTTGCAGCACACAGCGCTACACCCTTCCAGAGTCTGCGACGCCGATGACCCCAAACTGTATATATGTCGTGTCGTTTGCAAAGAATTACATAAGAAGCTTTTAATTTTATAACTCATGCCACAGATGGGACCTTGAACTGTATTGTTGCTTTAAGAAATTCGTTTAATATTATCAGATGTAGGTTTTTGTAAAACAGTTTTTAAAACTACAACGGTTGGTAAAATCAATGTTTATTGTTTTCCGTATTTTGATATAAGTAAAGAGATATTGTACAACTCTCGCAAACCATCATCTTCTCTAAATGATGTCGAAAGAGATTTTGTGGGTCTATTCTTTATCTTTGAGTGTTCTAAAGTTTATCAAATCTATTTTGTTAGGGTTGAATTGTCTCAAATGATCTTCATGCGTCATTGGTTTCATATCGTTATAAAAAGGCTATTAAGCAACCGCTAGTATGACGAGGAAAGAATAAATACCAATTTTAAAATAATCAATGCTGTACAGTCTAAATTCTTTTTGTTAAACATTAGTTACAAGTTAACAAAATTAGCTAGTTAAATATAATAATAATAATAATAATCTTTATTGTCCGTATGGAAATTTGTCTTACAATTTGTGCATTACACCAAACAAAAAACATTACAACTATAAGAAACCGAAGTGTACATTCACACCAGACTCACTCATAATTTACATGTGACAAAGTTTATATCAGATTGTTCTTATTTAATGATTTGATTGCCAGGGGAACAAAAGAGTGTTTGTGTCTGTCTGTCTTTGCTATCGGTGTCTTGTATCTCTTTTGTGATGGTAAAATCACAAAATCCTGACACAAAGGGTGATTCTTTATTTCGAGGATCTTGTTAGCTTTTTTATAGATGTTTGTCTCAAACAACTGCCCAAATGGGGTTTGTTTTTTGCCAATGATTTTACCAGCAGCATTTAGGATTCTATAAAGTTTATTTTTTGTTTTTAATGCTCAGATTGCCATACCAAGCAGTGATATTGAAATTAAATATAACAATTTTTCGTTTGAATAGCAGGATAAATGTTTAAAGGATTAACTCGGGTACAAATCAACATATCATAAATTAGTGTATAAAAGAATTACATTAAATTCATGTTAAATTAAAGTCACGACCTGTTTAAAAGAAATCCATTATCGTAGACCCCCGTGGACATCTCATAGACCCCCAATTTAGGTTTTCCCTGTCGTAGACCCCTTGGAAGTCTTTGTAGACCCCTGGGGGTCTATATAGACCACTTTGGGAATCACTGTGTTAATGGATCAATACGAATTATTCTTAAACATCCGATTCTTCTTTTAGTTAATATGAAAGATATGAGGATTTGACATTAGGCTAACGTCACTGGAAAAGCGTTTTATACGCTCTTTCCAGAAGCTTACCTGTGTTAAATGCTTATGTGAAACAAACATTGCCTTAGATAAGCTCCTAAATGCAGCTATTACACAACAAATAAAATTGCAAATGACCTTGGACAAACTAAATGTTTCGCTATAAATATTAAGGTTTAAAAGGGTGACGTTTTAATACCGGAGTATTAAATAATTACTTTAAAAAAATACAACACAACTAAGCCTAAAACCTGTCATACTCTACGCCTAAATCTCATTAGGTAAATAGTTCTCTGACACTTTGCACTTTTTTTTTATATCAAATCTGACAACATTTGTGTAGTTTTTTTTTGTTTTTTGTATTGGGACATAGCATTGACCTATAAAATATGGTTCGTGAAGTGCCCTTTCCATTTGTACAGTTATATCAAAACTACGGCCCGCGGTCCAAATCTGGTGAAGGATTGTTGTCACAAAATGTGGTCAAAATCAAACATAGAGTTACACAGAGAAATGTTTCAATTCGAATTTCGAAATCTTCTATTTGTCGTCCTCTACAAACATCCAAAGGATTGGGCTTTGACAAAATCTGTCGTGACCTGCATACCTCCAGCAGGATTGGACCTGGGCGTAATCTGTCGTCCGCTGCCTCTTACATGTTATTTCAAGTTCTACAATTGAAAATATAGTACGCCTACATCGGTTTAGTTGTACTTGCAATCTGGTGCTACAAGTCAACGACCAATCAACAACAAAGAACTATAACTCCCTACACATACAACAAAGACCTAAGAGCTGTCACAAGATTTCAGTAGGCTAAAATCTAATCTTAAAGAGAGCGCTAGTTAAATAAATACGCATTTCAAAAAGTTGAATTCCCAATTGCCACAGAACAAACAAAATGGGCTTTAAGCAAACAGAATAGCTGGTCCTTTATTTTTTTTTAAGCGGCAGTCTTATCTTATCTTATATAATACAGACGTTACTTAAAAAAAGAAGACGATTACGTCCTAAGCGTCTTGCATCTAGTCGTGCATGTTAACCAATGACTTAAATACAATACAAAACTACACCAATCATATTATCTGTTAGTGCTACCTCTTTCTCTCTCTCTCTCCTACTTTTTTTTTAACCGTCAATTTTTATGGTTTAAATATATAGTTAGTATACTACACATTTTGAACATGTGAAGCAAAAGCATTTTTACTTTGATCAAAACTGAGTAAACATCTTAATGTTGAGGGTGGCACTTTATGCCTGACATTTATTCCTCTTCATTCGTTCAAGTCATTAGAAAATTTTCGCAGCGAGTAATGTACATTGTGGCTTATTGTGGTCCGCGGCTCGTTGTAAAGTAATGTGACTCTTGTTTTATGTGCTCCACGAGATTAGATTTAAGTGGACATTTACCTGTTTACATAAATAAGATATGCGTTCATTTTAAACATTTTAGAAATGGCTTTCTCATTAGACCCATTTTTTGATTAGAAAAAAACAAACAAATGAAGATTTTTAAAAAGTTATTTTTCATATATAGTAAGAAGTTTTTACTAAGTAAAGTTAGCGTCAACTTATAACTTATTGACTGAACAGTCTGGTTTGTGGGCCCTGAAACAGGCTCTTCTCTATATATGTTTTAAGGCAGAAATTTCTCATATTGGAAATAGCAAAAATAAACATGTTCTGTCTGATCAGCCTAACTCTGTGCTGAATAAACAGTTGACACATCTGTTTAAATATAGATAAAAAGAGGACGGTTCATAGGGGCAGCAGCGTAGCAAGGGGCCCTTCTTCTCCTAAAAAACGAGAAGGTTGAATGGGACAAAATATATTTAAAAAATAATTAATTGAGCCATCCTATATGAATCAGTTTATTTACAAGACACATTCCAATGTATGTTCCACTGTTACGGTCGTAGCGCAGCACGGTGTGCATGAATAATGGTGCGAATTTGTGTAATGAATGGAAGTGATGTTGAAAAAGGGAAGCCGGGGGAAATTGACAGGAAGAGAAATGAAATGTTCGTATTTACATAACTTGTTGTAATATTAAAGTATTTATAGAGTAATAACCTGAGAGTCTATTATTATTTCAAAGAGTCTTGTGTCGTAACAAGTGGCGCCCAACGGAAAAGGCAAGACCTGCATTATAACGGTATCTAATTCCTGTCTACTGAGGTATTACTATTACTACAAAGTGTAACAAAATCTCTAGATCTCTAGATCTATTAAGATTGAGAAAGTTAGCGTCATCTAAATCTCTAAAGCTATGTACTAGACTCACTGGTAAACATAAACCTTTAGTTGAAACTTAACTAAAAACATTATTGCTGAATTAATCAATTGGATTTACATTTAAATCTAGATTTATATAATTATAATTATTATGACGGCCCATTCTCTACATTCACCAATGTGAAAACGTACATCTTCATTGGTCTGGCGGGTCATAGTTCTCAACAATAACCTTTAACATTCAATATTAATGGAAATTTGTACGATTATTAGCACTGCCGTGGGCAACACTAGTGAATTTTGACTACGGTGGAGAACAGTGCCCATTTAGGACCAACGGATATACACTGACCACGGCATATAAACAAACAACGAAAGATTCATATCACCGGCGGAGAATATACACTAGCATTGGAAGTTATACCAGCAGGAAGAAGAGTATTCCGGGAAGTAGATACATATTTGTATTGGAATAACATTAAACGTTTGGTTCATTACATTACATTTAGATATGAACATTGTTGGGTCCAGGCATTAAGTATATGAGAATCAAATATATTTAATGGATATGGTCAGATAACTCGATTAAGAAAAATTAAAAATGGCGGATAAAGCTGAAATAGTTGCTTTGAAAGAAGAAGGGAGACTATTGGAATTAGAAGGAGCAGAGCTGAGAAAATATGTACAAGAAAGATTAATAGAAAGAGAGAAACTAGTCAAGGAAAAGGAAATAGAGAAAGAGAAGTTAGCCATGGAAAAGGAAATAGTGAAAGAGAAGTTAGTCATGGAAAAGGAAATAGAGAAAGAGAAGTTAGCCATGGAAAAAGAAAGAGAGAAAGAGAAGTTAACTATTGATAAAGATAAATTAGCAATGGATAAAGAAATAGAGAAAGAGAAGTTGGCTATCAGTAAAGAGAAATTAGTTACGGATAAAGAAATTGAGAAAGAGAAGCTAGCTATGGAGAAAGAAAGGTTAGCCATAGAGAAAGAAAAGTTGGAAATAAAAAAAGGAAAAGCTAAAGATGAAGGTACTGGAAAGAAAAATGACGTGTCTGGAAATAAATTGGCAAAATATAAAGGTACAATGTTTGATGAAAATAAAATAGACATAGATATTTTCTTAAAGAAGTTTGAAATTGAAATGAAGGAATTGGCTTTTCCTGAAGATAAATGGACATTTTTGTTATCGAAGTCATTTGCAGCGGAGGTACCGTCAAAGATCTGCATGAATCAGAATAATTACCAAATAGTAAAGGAGCAATTACTACGAACATTTGGAAAAACTGAGGCGTTTTATCGTCAACAATATGTTAATTGCACCATTGAAACCAACGAGGATCCCCAAACATTTTTAGACAAGATGAATAGCTACTTTGACAATTGGACAGAGTCATCAAAAATAGAGAAGACGTTTGATGGACTAAAGGTATTTCTTATGCTGGATAAAGTCATTTATGAGAGTCAGGACGAACTAAAAATATTTCTGCTGGAGAGAAAGCCAAAATCTGTAGATGAGATTGTAAAATTAATAAGGGCTTACAAAGTGGCACATCCTGAAAAAAAGTTAAACAGAGGTAGCGATATTGAAGAAATAGTAGCATTTAATAGAGCTAGAGAAACACAAGACAGTTATAGCAACAATAGAAGATTTAGATATGAAGGACAGAATAGGTTTAGAGGACAAGGAAGGAGCCAAATAGATAGTAGACAAGGCCAGTATAATAGCTACAGATATCAAGGAAGATATCAAGGAAACAGACAGGGAAGATATGACGGCAGAAGAAATGGAAGAGATCAAAGTTTGTCGTTATTGTCGAGTTCGGGAAGTCTAGATTGTTTTCAAACATTTGTAGGAAATAAGGCTGCAAGAACGATAAGGGACACTGGGAGCACTATTGTTGGAATAAACCGAAAATTGGTTGAAGATCATGAATATACTGGAAAAAACAAAGCATGTATTATGTTTGATGGTAAAACAGTTCGATTACCCGTGGCCCGAGTGAACATTAAAACACCGTATTATACCGGGATCGTAGAGGCATGTGTTATAGACCATGATCAAATTGATTTGATTATTGGCAATATACCAAACATAAAGAAGTGCACGGAAAATGAGATAGCAGTTTGGAAAAATTGTTGTGGAATGGCCACTACTCGATCCTGTAGTAAAGATGTGGAGGAATTAGATTTGGCAAAGTTGTTCGAGTTATCAACTAAGGAAAAAGAGCAAGATGAAGAACAACATGAAAACACAGAAACAATTGAAATCAAAGACATAGGATTTAACAAAGAAAAATTTATCACAAAACAAAAAAATGATCCAGAGTTACGCCAACTAGCAAAAAAAGGAGGTAGAGGAGGAAGATTCTATGTAGAAAGAGGAACTCTTGTTAGAGAGATTGAATGGCATGGAAAAAAAGTAATCCAGTTTGTGGTACCCAGAGAATTCAGGCAACTTGTAATGGAAAATGGACACGATATAGCACACACAGGACATCTGGGACTACACAAAACGAAACAAAGAATATTTCAGAATTTTTATTGGCCATCAATTAGTAAGGACATAAAAAGTTATGTGACTTCGTGCCAATTATGTTCTAGAAAAGGAGCAAGAAACATAAAAGCACCATTAAAAAGGGTGGATGTACCAGATAGACCATTTAGTAAAATAGCGATTGATTTAATCGGTCCAATGCCAGTGGTATCAAATAAGGGTCACCGTTATATCCTAACTGTGATAGACGTGTGCTCCAGATGGCCGGAAGCTATCCCACTCAAACAAATTGAAGCCAGAGATATAGTACAAGCATTATATACGTTGTTTACAGGATTTGGATTTCCTAGAGAAATATTGTCAGATAGGGGGACTCAATTCAACTGTCAATTGGCTACAACATTCTTGAACATGTTTGGGATCCAGCAAAGGTTTACAACCTCGTATTATCCACAGAGCACTTGTGAACGTTTTAATGTCAATCTAAAGAAATCATTATATAAAGTAATGGATGATAAACCCAAAGAGTGGGATATGGCAATACCGTCAATACTATTTGCATACAGGGAGAGTCGCAATGAAATAACAGGGTTTTCACCATTTCAAATGATTTATGGAGGAAATCCACGAGGTCCAATGACAATATTGAAAGATTTGATAATCCCACATGATCATGTAGTAACTAATGACAGTTATGATATTGTGACAGAAACTAGAAATCAGATTATAAAGGCATGTGAAGAAGCGGATAGACAGATGCTAGAGAGAAATGAATTAACACATTCCAGAGTGAATGAACATAGAATAATGACGGAATTAGAGGTAGGACAAGATGTTTTGGTCTTACATAAGGATAACAATAATGCTTCGGGCACAAATTGGCTGGGACCATACAAAGTAGCAAGGAAAATTAGCGATATGGATTATGAAATAGACATTGATTCGATGTTAAAAATATTTCATGTGGATTTGTTAAAAGAATTGACACCAAGACAAAGAAGTGAAGAAAGGAGTAAGGATGAGTCAATGACAATGAGTGCCTGTGTGACGGAAGAAATGGAGACAGAGGAAAGGTTTAGACCAATAGAGACAGTGGCAACAGAAAGTAGGCAAACATGGAAGGATGTCATGGTGGATGGAGTTTCTCTTGATAGAGCTAAAGAAATCAAGGCACTAATTGAGGATTATAAGAATATTTTTACGGATTTACCTCGAAAAACAAGTATTATAGAACATGATATCAAGTTAACCGGCAAAGTACCGAATAAACTGCCACAATATACGATCCCATTACACCATAGAGAAACATTACAGAAGGAAATTGATGAGCTACTAACACTTGGAGTGATAGAACCATCTAGTTCACCATGGGCTGCACCAGTCGTGCTTGTTAAAAAAAAGTGTGGCAACTTAAGATTGTGTGTGGATTATCGACAGTTGAATAAAGTCACAGAATTTGACCCATTTCCAATGCCACAAGCAGAAGAAATGTTTACTAAGCTAAAAAATGCAAAGATTTTTAGCACGTTGGATCTGTCAAGAGGATACTGGCAAGTACCTCTAAAACAAGAAGCTAAACCATTATCGGCATTTAAGACACCTTCGGGCATATATCAATGGAATGTGATGAGCTTTGGCTTGGTAAATGCTCCAGCCACGTTTAACAGAATGATGGCCAAATTATTCAGCCATAGAAGAGACACAATTTGTTATTTAGATGATATATGCATTTTTAGTGAGCAATGGGATGAGCATATACAAAGCCTTAAAGAGGTTTTTAAAATTATCAAAGAAAACAATTTAACATTGAAACCAACAAAAATAAAAATTGGCCTAAGTGAAATTTCATTTTTGGGGTATAAGATTAAAAATGAGTACATTACACCATTGGAAGAAACTGTATCAAAAATATTGGACATTAAGGTACCAAAGACAAAGAAGCAAATTAGAAGCCTTTTGGGTCTATGCAACTTTTATAGAAAATTTATCTCAAATTTTTCAGAAATAATTGAACCACTAACAAATCTAACAAAGAAAGGAAAACCTAACAATATAGTGTGGACGGAGGAATGTCAAGAAGCACTGGACATAATTAAAACTTTCTTTTCTGGGGCACCGATTTTGAAATTACCTGACAATACTAAGGAATTTATTTTGGCTACAGATGCATCAGCCATTGCAATAGGAGGCTGTCTAATGCAAAAATGGAATGGTGTCCCACATCCTGTTTTATATGTGAGTAGAAAACTGACAGCATCTGAGTTGAAATATGCCACCATTGAAAAGGAAGGACTAGCCATTGTATGGTGTATAACAAAATTAGGGTTCTATCTAATGGGAGCTAAATTTGAACTATGGACGGATCACGCTCCCTTGGCCTTCATTAATACAAATAAACTAGGGAACAACAGAATAGCCAGGTGGGCATTGCAACTTATGGATTATAACTTTGAGGTCAGGACAATACCAGGGAAAGACAATGTGATAGCTGACACATTATCACGGTGTACCTAAGGAGGAAAAGAAATGGAAGTAAGGAAAGGAGCTAGGCCACGTCAATTTTGTTTCTATTGGTTGGTTAAAAGAATAATGTCAGTAAAATCATTTTGGTGAGAACACAATGAATAGCAGTGTAATGAATAGACATCTTTAACAGATGGGAACATTTTGTAAATATACACATATTACATGTATATGTAATCGAAGACTGTATGGACTGACGAAGCTTTGTTACATGTGTGAGGTGTCGAGATATTAATATATGGTGTTATATTGAGAATTTGATGAAACCATTGTTAGAAATGTAAAATATAGTATTACAGTTACATAGTTACTTATAGTTTATAATTGTGAATTATGAGATTTATTCTGATTGGTTCGTTGGGGAAGCCTGGGATATTTAAAAGACGTTCGATGTACATCGAACTTGGCAAACAAGGGGGGTGTTACGGTCGTAGCGCAGCACGGTGTGCATGAATAATGGTGCGAATTTGTGTAATGAATGGAAGTGATGTTGAAAAAGGGAAGCCGGGGGAAATTGACAGGAAGAGAAATGAAATGTTCGTATTTACATAACTTGTTGTAATATTAAAGTATTTATAGAGTAATAACCTGAGAGTCTATTATTATTTCAAAGAGTCTTGTGTCGTAACATCCACCTTTTACAATCAATAGTGTTATGACGCACTTCTAAAAAAGTTATTTATAAGCGATAATCTTTCTTTTCACAAAGCTTATTTTAACTCACTCTGTCTGATAAAAAGTTTGTACACGTTATTTCTCACACACCCAGTCTTAGATCAAGCTGAACATTTTGCATGATTATTTCTTTTACCTGACAAAACAAGAATCAATTTTAAAAAATAACCAATAAGTTAATTAACAATTGGAAATTAATTAATTTTGTTTGGTATCGAACAAGGGAATGAAATTGTACGTAACTGATTTGAGGTATAAGTTGATTTAGTCCCTTTATACTTTTTAGGTCGCCGCTTTAAAGATAATAGATAGATTAACTATAAAAAAACATCTATTTTCCCAAGCGATTCGCTGGCACAGTGTGTTGGCTTGAGGAAGTTTGAGCCCACGAATTTGAATTCAGGTCTTTCAACTTTAAAAAAAAACATTTAAAAAGCGACCATGGGAACATTTGGAACATTTACGCAGACTTCTTCTTTCTCTTCCCCCCCCCCCCTTTTTTTTTCCCAACTGGTTCAGACAAGTGATAGGATCATAGCGTATTGTGTTAGCTAAAAGCATGAAATTGCGCGAAACAAAAACAATCGATCAAAAACATTACTAATCGCACATATTCATTATTGTTAGTCTAGATCTATCGCAAATGTAACTACATGGCCAATCCAATCTAATAGACACAACTACGCTTAACATGTTAGCCACGGCTTGGGCACAACGAGATCTTTCACGACATAGTTGCCGTGACACTGCCAAGAGAATGGTTTTGATCATAACTAGAGAATGGTTGGTTCCCTGAAGATTGAAGGAAAGCAAAGGTACATGACGAAGGTCTTAACCATCATCATCCATCAGACCTAGCGTCAAAATGTCTGCAATATTTCCCATGCTCCACCTTTCCGGTACAAATGTAATAAGTAAATTAAGTACCGGTAAAAACTTAAAAACCGTTGTTTCCGACAAAGCTCAGCAAGCTGAACTAGTCAGAGAGAGAGAGAGAGAGAGAGAGAGAGAGAAAGAAAGAGAGAGAGAGAGAGCTATTAATAACTCGTGTCACTCACATTAGTCATAAGGTTAATTACCATCAACCTTTGTTTGTAGGATGTTTATTGGTATTAGCTTCATTAACCCAAATATAACAATAACGATACCAAGTGGGAATCTAATTATACAAGCTTTCATAACAGCGAGATCAAGGCTACACTTGTTTAATGGAGGGGGGGGGAGGGATAATTGTTCTTTGTAGAAAAATATTAGCCAAAGTGCCTTCATTATTATGCACTTCCATTGGACCGATGGTGCGAGGATAGGAAAGATTTAAAGCCAGATTATGAGAATGTAACATTTACCCCCCTCTTTAGATTTGTTTCAAATAGAAGATAAATTGTCAGTAACTCAAGTTACAGTACCGGTATATTCTCTTGTACATATAACATTGACTTTTAAATGAGTCAATCGTGTTTTTCAAGGACAATTTTAGCTAGCCCATTAAAAAAAAAACACCAACCAAAAATTGTAAGAATAATATCAAGTGTCATGATTATTTTTCCCTTTCCTTTACAACCGGAACTAGACGGGCGTTCAAGTTTTATATATTACATCGGTTTTCATCCTTATTCTTTTCTTAAAACACTTTTTTTTAAAATGTAGTTGTGTATAAAAAATGGTATGGTGTGTATGTGTGTAAGTATATGTGTTATGTGAAAATGATAGACTCCCCAGGCTGATTTTTTAAAATTTGTAATTACGTATTTACAAAATAAAAAAAAACTTGCAGATTATTAACGAAATGAAATAAACTGAAGTAGAAGGAATAAAATGAGTACGAACGTAACAATATGAGGACCTTAGTAACGGATGCAATAATTTAGGAAAAGATTAGATTAATAAAGGATTTAGTTAGTGAACATTAGGTAATGAAAGTTAGTTCTTACCATTGCTAAATAATAAATGAACAAAATAAATGTATAAATAAAAACATTTATATAGAACCTGTGTTCATTTGTCACCCTATGTTGATTTTCTTGTTTCATATTTACAATACTTTACCTCAATTCAACTCATATTTTCAGGGAACTTTCTGGGAAAAACCTGCACACGGATCTTAAAAACGTCTCTAACGATTTTCCTAAAAAATTTGACAGTTGATGTATATCGTTGGAAAAAAAGAATGACAAGCTCGTTAGCCACACTGGGAAAACACTCTAGTTTGACCGTTATATTTTTTTTTCAAATAAATAAATTAAAATTTGGCTAGAGAACTAGAAAATATTTATCTTAAACAGACTATGTCTTCGGGTATTTCCGCATTCATTTAAGAGTTTAATAAATGAATGTTCATTTTGAGTATCGTCTTCTAAATCTATTCTAAAGGAATGTTATCTATACATTTTCTGAACCAGGATTCTTTCTCAAAGGAAAAAGGGGGGGGGGTCAGGTTGAAAAATGTTTCACTTTTAACATCTAACATCAATTAGTTATTAAGAGAAAAATAATTTCTTATGATGCTTACAAGGCCCCAGAATCACACAACCATAGTTGAACTTCTGATGCTTGCAATGCTCCAGAATTACACAACCATAGTTAGACTTGTGATCTTGCAAGTCTCCAGAGTCACACAACCATAGATAGACTTCAGATGCTTGCAAGGCCCCAGAATCACACAACCATAGTTAGACTTCTGACGCTTGCATGGATTCAGAATCACACACCCATAGTTAGACTTCTGATGCTTGCAAGGCTCCAGATTCATACATCTCCCTTCTTTTCATAGATAGTATCATTGGATCGTTTCAAAACAATTTAAATGTCATTGTTTGATACCGAAGAATTTAGATTACCTATTTTATGAAGAATTATATTAAAGTTGTATAAATGAAGTAGGCTATGGTCTTAAAAAGAAACAGTATTTTCCTTTATATAAGAACTTCGCTGGCACAGTGGTTAGAGGCAATAGCGCTAGTTTTTTTTTATTTTTTTTATAGAATCCATTTTAAAAACGATCACAATAACATTTACACAGATGACCCCGCCCCCTTTGTGGTTGTTATTTTAGATCTATTACACATTTAATTTCATGACTGATTCTAACTAATGGATACAATTACACTCAATATAAGCTTTAATATAAGTTTGGTTTTTCAAAGAAAAGCATTTTATATATATATTTTTTTCTTCTTCTTGTTATCATAATGCACTCACGTTCATGTTGTAATACATGTCTCAAGAGTTTACTCATGGCTTTAGTCATACGATTCTCTTATTTATATAGGTCTAAAAAAAAACACACAAAACCTTCTAGTCCCACGCCCATGTCATCACGTGGTATTTTAGTCTTCTCGTGATCGTCCTGTCAACGTTTGGAACAGACAAATGTCTCCAGAAATGTTGTTTTGATGACATTTGCGAATTGCTTTTGTTTTGTGTGTGTGTTTATTTATAGAAAGATTGTGTGCAATGACCTGTACACTAATGAAGATAGATGTTCGTTTGCATATGTCGTGTGAGAATTGGACATATTTATTTACATTCAACAGATTAAGTTGTGGTCTCATCGCTAGCTTAACCTTTTGAAAAAAAAAATCCTTGGCTTCAATATCTTGTTTTATAACATACATATATAGACATAGTTATATACATAGGCCTTTATACCGGGTGTATGAACAAAGGTAGAATATAGAGGGATAGAAAAAAGCGAAAACACGAATATATGCACTGCATTTATTATACAAACAAACGCATTAATTATGCTTCATTGAGCAAGTCTTTACTTTAATCATTTTTTTTTCTTTCAGTACAGTAAATGCAGTAAATATATACATATTTTCTCTTTTTTTGTTTCACCATTGTATAGTTCATTTCTATTTCTGCTCCCCTCCCCGTAGTCGGCATTCTACTTCATAGTAGGCATCAATATCGTTTGCTATGCCTAGATATTTGAACATATACAGCTCTTGAAGCTCTGACTCCCATTGTTCACGCCATGGACTACCGAAAGCAGTCTGATTCATTGCTCTCTTCATGATGTAGTTGATGGCTAGCAGGAAGAGGACGGGAGACATGATACACCTCTGTTGTTAATTCTTCTGTTTTAATGCAGCAGTTAGACTGACAGTACAGCATAAAGGTGTCGTTGGATCTGGAAGAATTTTTCGGAGATGCCATATTCTCTAACTATTTTCCACAGTGAATCTCGATGGACACTATCAAAAAGTATTCTTATCTAAGAAATTGATAATTAGCCGTTGTTGGTATTCTAGACTTTGTTTTATGATATTTCTTCTTCGTAAATATAATATGGTATATGCCCAGAAGCGATTAGAGTAAGAGAATATTTTAAAGAGCATGATCAAGACATATATAGACCTAAAGAGCCCCCATCCTGCCGTTACTATCCAAACCATTTTCACTACCCTCGTTATTATATTAATATTGTAGTGGAAATATATTGAATGTGTGAATTAATTTTGATTATGGATGTCTGTTGTTAATCTTTTTACAATTTATTTAAAGCGACAAACAACAGATCTATTCATTATTCATTCACTTCTAAAACAACGTAAAAATTTTAAGGTAAATATTATTAATTAGATTAATTAGATAGACATTATAATTTAAAATTATACTCTTCCTGTTCCTACTCCCTTCCCTGTTTATGTGTGTGTGTGTGACTGTGTGTGTCTCTAGTTAGCTGAACTTCATAGCATTTTAAAAGGGAATGTATTGTGGATAAACAGAATGTTTCTTTTATTTTAAAACTTATTCCCCTTGTCAACGCAAGAGAACTTGAAGTTGGCTGAGGTATTTTAAATATTTCTATTTGAGAGAATATTTAATACAAATGGTGTTCCTCTCCCGATTCATAATATGCTTCTCTGTGAAAGTTCCATTGCACTTATATGTTTTTAGCTCAAACACAATTTAAACGGAGGAACTGTTCCTGCGCAACAAATGATGCATGTACATATAGGTCAGTAAAGGCAACACTAAGTACGGTAGTTCTTAATGATAGAAAGTGGTAAATTAAACATGGTGAAAATATTGGAATGCCTCAACCCAGGGCACAAACCACGGATCATCATTTGTCTAGCAGCAATTCAAGAATAAAAAACACAACAGAAGACCATCACCACTCACTGCCCCCCCCCCAACCAAATAAAAACAAACAAAAAAAAAACAAAACGAAAAAACAACAACAACAAAAAACAACCTTCCTGCTAAACTAGCTACAAGGCCCTAGAGTCACACAACCATAGTTAAACTTCTGATGCTTGCAATGCTCCAGAATTACACAACCATAGTTAGACTTGTGATCTTGCAAGTCTCCAGAGTCACACAACCATAGATAGACGTCAGATGCTTGCAAGGCCCCAGAATCACACAACCATAGTTAGACTTCAGATGCTTGCAAAGCCCTAGAATGACACAACCATAGATAGACTTATGATGCTTACAAGGCCCCAGAATCACACAACCATAGTTGAACTTCTGATGCTTGCAATGCTCCAGAATTACACAACCATAGTTAGACTTGTGATCTTGCAAGTCTCCAGAGTCACACAACCATAGATAGACGTCAGATGCTTGCAAGGAACCAGAATCACACAACCATAGTTAGACTTCTGACGCTTGCATGGCTTCAGAATCACACACCCATAGTTAGACTTCTGATGCTTGCAAGACCCCAGACTCATACCTCTCCTTTCTTTTCATAGATAGTATCATTGGATCGTTTCAAAACAATTTAAATGTCATTGTTTGATACCGAAGAATTTAGATTACCTATTTTATGAAGAATTAAAGAACCAGATTTTTTCCCCCATTTTTATTCGCTGTTAATAGACATTGCTTCTTTCCCCCGATTAGATATTCTTTGAGAGAAAATAAATAATACAAACTTTGTACATACAACCAGTGGCGTCACTAGGGTCGGTGTCACCCGGTGCTTCCCGCACCCCTCGCATCTGCCTTGTGACGCCACTACATACAATTTCTGAAAGATGAACATGATTGTATACAGCCTCGAATAAAAGGGCATGATTGGCTAGTTTTCTCCTCATCCACCCCCCAAAAAAGGAAAACATTTCACAAGAGTTGAGAACAGTGCTGTATTATTACTTGAAATGGCCCTAAGGTTCTAAGCTTTTTGAGATATTTGATTCATTTATAAGTATAGAATCCGCGTATGCGGTTATTCTTGCACAGCTCTCAGAGAGTTCAGACGTAAATGAGTATTTCAGAGAAATAGAACACATTGAAGAATAATATAAAGATATTTTTCTATATTAAATGTAAAGAAAACAATAAAGAAATGATTATAGGTGTTCGTAGGGAAAAGAAGGAAAATGATATTGTTTCTGTAGCTGGAGAGACTATTAAAATAGGACAAACTTTTAAATGTCTTAATATTATCTTTGGCAATAAATTAAATTTTAGTGCAATTACTGATTATATCAGAAAAAAAAAGGTAGCAAAGACTACTATTACTTAGAACAATTTCCTCATTTAATGTTAGCGAAAAGGCCTTGGCTATGTCTAATCACGCTCACATCTGCAATATTTTAGGTTTAAATGTCACTGTCTGGTATGGCAATCTGAACATTAGAAGTAAATAAATTTCATAGAATCCTAAATGCTGCTGGTAAGGTCATTGGCAAAAAAAAAAAAAAACCCATTGGGGCAGCTGTTTGAGAAAAACATTTATAAGAAAGCTAAAAAGATTCTAGAAATAAAAAAAGCCCCCTTGGATCAGGATTTTGAGATTAAACCATCACAAAAGAGATACAAGACACCGATAGCAAAGACAAAGAAACAAAAAAAAAACAACACTTTTGTCCTCCTGGCAATCAAATCATTAAATATTGTTACGTATTTCTGAATCTTCTGGCTAAATGTATTAGTAGGCATACAAATAAAAACACTGCAAAGAACTTGACGACTCATTTTTTAGTTTCACATAACTTTAATGACTATTAACTCTAACAATTCTTCACTGTAACATGTAGCGTAGAAGACTGTACAATATCTGTCAGTTTACAGTTAGCTATACTTCGTTGCAATTCATCTATTCACTTTGTTGCGCACACGTCTTACATCGACTGTATCGACTGTAACGGCTCAAGTCCACTGTAGTTCGCTGTATAGACCTTAACGACAGTAGTCCACTCCAGTTAACTCTACCCTAGTTAATTTGCATCGAGTCGTACACATCTCTCTTCCACTGTCTGCACAGTAGACCACAGTAACGAGGACTCTACCGACGAATTTACCTACGACTAGCTCCATACGACTCACTCACGACTGACTTTTACATTAACTCTCTGGCTTATATAGAGTCCCTAATCGCTCCTCCAAAGTTGCACAAACACTGCTTGTATCTTCTGGAACAACACGTGAGGAAACGTCACATCCTGTCTTTGTTTATACGCGTAGATTCCAGAGAACACTGGCTGCTGTGTCATCTCGCTGGGGTCACACGTTGACCTCTACTTGTCACTGTTCATTTGTAACACTATGATTAAATTATCTGATATAAACTTTTCGCATGTAAATTTATGAATAGGTCTGGTGTGAAGTATATTTTGTTTTTCTATAGTTATAATGTTTTGTTTGGTGTAATGCACAAATTGTAAGACGAATTTCCTTATAGGTAATAAAGATTAGTATCATTATTATTATATGTCTGTGTAAAGTAGTATTTCTTAGGGGCGCAAAGCTTATGTTTCGGCCCAGTTTGAAAACATATGATTTAGGACGGGTAATCGAGACTTTTATAAAAGGGACTTAACTATGTTAAAACAAGTATAGATTTATTTCTTAATTATCTCCCTGCAATACTATTAATAAATAATAGAGCTATATTTATGACAAAGCGAAAATTTTCCCCATTGTGGCTATACATTTTACAATATCAAGAGGAAGCCCGTTCACTTTGGGAATAATTCCCAAATGAGTACAAATATATTATTTGATTTCACTAATTAAATATATTTCAAAATGTTTAGTGTATTGTGTTATAAAAGCTCTCTGAACACTGAGAACAAAGAAAGATTAAAATGTGTCTGTTTTAAAGTGGAAGTTTCCTAATTAACTTTTTAAAAAAGTTTTATGTTTCAGACCAGCTCAGCCTCGTTTTCACTATGAGGCTAGCAATAGGTATTGGACCTCTTTGTATAGTCTAAAATAAATTGGATTAAAGACCAAACAGACGATAAAGTCGGTCAGGCTGTGTTTTAAGACTTAGTTTTAAGACAGAGTTTGTCCCCAGACCCTTGGAAACAGTTGGCTATGATGGGACCAGATTTGTTTGTTCTAGTTCCAACCTCTGATTGAATGCTGCTGTGAACCGAATGGTTTTAATTTAAAGTCGTCTAGACCTATGTTGTGTTGCAATAAGTAGGGCGGCGGACTTTAAACCAATTTGACCGATTGCCCAAATTGGGCCAGCGCCATGGAGGGGCTCCGCAATTTACATTTAGCATATCACTGTCAGTCATTGCTGTTGTCACAGGCTTTTAAAGATGTAGGACTTAAAGGGTTGATAACACAAGAAAGCAAACGATGGAATTATTTTATTGTCCATTTATCCATTTTTGAAATAGAAGATCTACACCCGATTTTGATTCTTACCAGAGTGTCGATTTTCTTTGGTTCTTACAGACGTATTTATTTATTTTCAGAGTTCTGCGCTCACCATCTTCCAATAACGATATATTTCTAATAATCCTTAAGATAATCTCATTCCACCATAACATAAATGGGGAAACTGGAATGAAGAATGCCCCCCCCCCCAACCTTTTTTTTTTTGTTTTGTTTGTTTCCCAAACATTAGTTGTAAAAAAGTTACATTAAAGTAGCTCTCAAATATTTTTTGTCCACATTTCATTGCCACTCTTTACATTCTTCTAACAATATCATCCAATATCACGGTATATAGGCTACTACATAGAAAAAAAATCCACATTTCTGTGAAATAAAAGCTCACGTGACTTAGAGTCTAGATGCCAAGCAAATGTTTTTAAATACTTTTTAAGCCTATTGAATTTATTTAGATTAGCAAGTGGCTGCCTGGTCGTACGGTTTGCGCGATGGACTGTCGTTTAGAATTATCGATGGTCCCGGGTTCAAACCCTGCCCGCTTCCATCCACCGTCGTCCTGCGGGAGGTTTGGACTAGGAAGTAAACTATCTTCAACTCTGAAGGAACATCCGAAACATGTAAAACATTTTACAAACATTCTGTGACAAATAGTACACTGAGTGCGAGATAGTTTTGAAGTCAGTTTAAAAGCCTCGTGGACATCCGGATGGATTAGGTCGATTGTTTTATCGCGAAATACATAGGTCAAGAGACCACTAGCCGCGACTAGCGTAGCCTGTAGTATCAGAGCAGCGACAGAAACATTTGAGGGGAGCAATCCAATTGGTTGTCCTAAGTCACGGTGAATAAGGCTTTTCTCTTTCACTGTGTTAACACTGTGTTCATGTAGGTCAAAGTATGACTTTGCAGTCTTAGATCTACATTCAGGATACGAATAATTTGGTGGGCTAATATATTTTGTCAACTTGAGAAGGTAGACTGAAAGAAAACTGCTTATCACAGAGCTATAATTTAGTATTTTAGTAAATACAAGTTTCTGAAGCCTACCTATTTAGGCATTATAGAAAAAGAAAAAAAAAAGAAACTATTCTAGATATCTAACATAACAGCATTCTTAATGGAATCACATATAACTTAGAGACACCTCGATTAGGACAGAAGAAGTAAATTAGCAAAAATACATAAAACTCTTATTTAAAAAAATAAAAATAAAAAAACACTATATAAAAATACTCCAATACAAAGATATAGGGGCATTTCACTTGGACCAATTCGTACAAGGTCGTATGTAGCCTAAGTGCTCTTTCGTCACTATAGGTTCCATTAGTTGCTTGAGTAAGCTACGAAGACTGCCCATGGTAGAGTTTGAGTAATTAATATGCACGAATAGATTAAAACATGGATACGCCGCTAAGCATAGTGAGTAATTATTATTATTATTATTTTAATTTCTAAGATTAGATAAGATAGAGGCTGAAATCTGTCCTAGCTAGACCGAAGATGCCAGTTGGTCCATACTTAAATCTAACAAGGATGATGGTTAGTCTAAAAAGAAAATGTGTGGCATTAGTTTAATGAATACAAAAACAAATTAAGTGTTGGTATACATGAAATGAGAACTTACGCGTGGAAGGCTTGAGTCACACATGTATTGCTACCCCTACAATATAGAGAGCCTTTTTTTATATATATGATAACAGTAGCGTAGTTAGGGTGGGGAATGGGGAGAATTTGAAAATCCCCCAGGCCCCCACTTGAGGGGTCCCCAAATGAGTGTTCGAAATTTTTTTACATTAATATTAGATATTACGCAAAATTCGTGGGAAGAGGTCAAGCGCCCCCCCCCCCCCCCGGCACACCAAATAATGGCAAATTGCTAGCTACGCCACTGTTATCATGACATATTTCGAGTTCCCTAATCTCATTGACCTACAACAGAGGGGTGTAGGAGGGGGGAGTGATTGACTACAAAAACGATCAACCCTAATTTCCCCAATTTTAAAGTTATTTCATAATCAATGAAGCCCAGAAATCTTTTCTCTTTTGGTGTAACTATAATAGGACTACCGTTGCCATTTTAGTGACTATATTGTTTATCAATCCTCTCTGGAGGACCTGATTATACCTGATATAGGCCTACAAGTCAAAGAAAATATGATCTCTCAATTGTGCTGCTTTGCTGTTACGTGTTCAAGTCAATATTGACATTGGAACTATTACAGTCCTGGTTTTTTAGGTCAGATGTTTTATTTTTCAAAACGAAGAAGTATTTCCTTTAGGTTTAAAATTTACTAACTTTTATCTGGCGAAAATAGTATCAACCTACCGGTACGTCTGTAATAAAGGCTTATCTTCGAGTCCGAAGATTAATGAGGAATGCAGTATTCCATTTGGCTACGCAGTCCCAGCCGTGACCTACATATTTTGCCACATCCCCCATGGCAAGCATAACCATTGTCCGCCGGTGGTCGATTCAGATTTTCTTTTCGCCGTCTGCGTCTGTCCTCGGCAGCGGATTTTCTTTTGGTCTCAAATATGTATCCCGATGCCTTTAGTGAGTTCAAGAGATTCAAATTATATCACATTTAGCATTGTGTTTCCCGGGATTTTTTTTTTGGCTTCCAAAGAACGTCGGTAATAATAATAAGATAATACAGTACTTTACTACCAATGTCTTGGTTCAAACTTCATTAATTATATTGACATAATTAATAAATGACATAAATCTAGTAGTAGATCTACATTTGCATCTATTATTGTAGGCCTTTAATTAGGCCTACAAGCTTTACGCTAATGCATTTCCATTATTTCCCACCGCAGCCCCTCCTTCCTTTTTTTCTACTAAATATTACAATTCATTTAGTTCTAACCAATAGATCTAGATCTAGTTATAAAGTACACATTCTAGACTACATTGCGATCGAAACATAAAAGTGAACAACATTTTGCTTTATCATTTAAGAAGCAACCAACAGGCGGCGCACAAAACCGTGACCCCCTGGTTAAGTTTTAAAAATACCTAGAATCTAAGTTTATCTATAGTGAAAAATACTCAAATACTTACGATTATGATTATTGGCACATTTCAACTCTGTCTGTCTGTGTCTGTCTGTCTGGCCAAAAGTTTGTACACATTATTTCTCCAATACCTAATCTCGAGGCAAACTGAAATTTTGCACAGTTATTTCTTTTACCTGACAACACAATATTTTTTTTAAATTAATAAATTAATAGTTAATTATAAATTACTTTTTTTGGAATCTCAAACAAAAAAAATAAATATAGTACTTGATTGAGGTGGTGGTATAAGCTAAATTAGTCCCCTTTATATTAGGCTGCAGTCCGAGGTTTAGTGAACATGAAATAGAACATGAACATGAAATAGATAGATAACTAAACTATCTTCCATGTTCATAGATTCTTCTCTTCGCTAGCAGAGTGGTTACCAAGTTGGCTTGAAAAGCCCAAGAAGGCTTTAGCTCAGAAGCTCGAATTCAGGTCGTTCCTTTTTTTTTTGTTTTTGTTTATAAAAAAATACATTTAAAAAGATATCACCCATATACCCCATTCTTCCCCCCCCCCACCCCCTTTCCAACTGGTACAGACAATATAGGATCAAAGCGTATTGAGAACGCTAAAAGCATGAATTTGTACTAAACAAAAACCAATTGGTAAAAAAAAAAAAATCTAATCGCACAGGTTTATTATTGTTAGTCAAAATCTATTAAATGACTGATCCAAACTAATTGATACACATTAAACAAGCTTTTTTTTTTTAATTTTTAATTTTTATTTTGCGTTTTTCTTTTCTACCCAGTAAGCATAGACTGAATGTTACAAGCTATTCAAGTACGTTTATTTGTCTCATTCAAATCTTAAAAATTCGAGTTCTAGTTACTAATGTAATAATACAAATGTTTTGTTTTTTTTTAAGAAATCTTAAATTATTCTTATATGTGCACCATACATATATTATATACCCAAATTAACTAGGTGCGCCAGGTTCTTGCAGTCATTACCACTTTCTTGATAAAACCCGGCGCCCTGTCAGCGATAAAAGGGAGTTTGTAGACCCGGTTTTATATTTTCAAAAAGTATACTAAAACCTATATAGGCCTACTAATAATGATAAAATATACACACATTATTTTCAAATGAGGCACCCCCTCACCTAACAACACACAATCGCCCTGATTTACTTTTTATTGAAAAAGTCCGCTACATATCAGCTTTGCTGGCTGAGGAAACTGAAATAGAAAAAAGAAAGAAAATATGGGAACCTAAGCTTATAAGAGATTCAGCGATTATGGAAGTTGTCTAAAATAACAATATACCCTGTTGTTAAATCAACCGTGGGGATAGTGAAAACTGACCTCACAGACACGTATTCCTACGTTCATAGAATGCCTTGGACAACATCACTTAGAAGATTCTCTCTGCCTGTCATGAGGGCGACGCGATATTTGCTGCAGGAAGATGTGCCAGTGGTTAAAGGGACTACTATGAATTTTATTTCTCTCTAAAGAAGTTCGACCCTGGCAGTGCCAGAGAATGAATATTAATTTGTTTCTAACATAATAATAATAAAATAAATAAGGCTTAATTATAATAATAATATTACTTTTATGTCTCTGTGGCTATAAATTGTTAACAATGTCAACCTCCTTAATTTCAAGTACCATTGCAGCGTATACTAAAAATATAATTTATTTTACCTTGTTTTCACATTTCATTACACATAGGCTACATACATAAACCTAAATGTTTGTGTGAAATATTTAGGCCTACTTCACATGTCTTTTATATCTCCTGGTTGGAGCTGCCCCCCCCCCCCTTTTTTTTTTCCTGTTTAAGCTTTGGGTCACTACTCTAAATAAATGGGTTTATATATTGTGTATTTTTTAAAAAAATTGGTCCCTATTCATTGCAATGGGGATAAGATTATAAACATTTTATAGATACTTGGTTTAGTTTTCATTTCGGACGACGAATATGAAGGTAATGCAGAAAGAGATTGTATAACCTAATATATAGGCCTATATAATATACAGTGATATATATATATAGGCCTACAGGCACTCGACCACTTTAACCGTCGGCCATAGATACAAATGACCTTTACAGCAACTGCGCCATGGATCGAAATGTTTGAAATGGGTACTTTACGTACTCTTCGTCTTTTGTTTTATTTAATCATACACAAAATCATGAATTAAATTACTGAGCAACTGCAACATACCCAGATCTAGTGGAGATTACCCAGCATAACAAGTACAGTGACCCTCACATCGTACTACGCTTGAACTTTTTTCATAGGTCAAGGCGAGAGTCACCGGTGTCTTCCTTTTCGACTCTCGGTTTGATAGCCTTTACAAGCTAAGGAACATCGGCTTGAAGTTGATAACATAATCTAGATCTAGATCAATCTTCTAAATTAAATTGTTTATACCGTACTTATTCTAGTATTTTTAATCACAATGAGCAAATATCACAGACCTGATGCCCAGACAATCCAGTCTTTGAAGGATATTGCCAACAAACTTCGTATTCATAGCATTGAGGCTACCAATGCGAGTAATTCAGGGTACTTCAGTTCAACTAACAATGATTTTGAATGAATATTCAAAATATTATTGAATGTTCAATATTGTTTGTGTGTGTGTTAGATCTTCTTAGTCTTGACATCTCTACACTCTAGTGACTCTAGTCTAGTAACTAGAATTTACTAGATCTAGATTAGTATAGTAGATCTATATTTATAGTTTATAGATTATAATAGATCTAGATCTATCTAGATCTAGTGATTTTCTAGTGACTCTAGATTATTAACCCAGCAACAGGGAATATCAGGGATCTAGATCTATACTATAGAGTATAGATTTTTTAAAATTTTCTAAGATCTAATTGATCTATAATTCTAATCATCCAGATCTCTTCTTATTTTTTGTATTTTAGAATATTCTAGATCTAGAGACTAGAGTGACTAGACACTAGATGAGTAGTTCTAGATTCAGAGTAGATCTTATCTAGACTTTTACTTTAAATATCTATATATAGATCTATATATATGTTATATCTAGATATATAGATAGTTAAATCTTGACCAGTATAGATCTACTAATATTTAATTAATTTTATCTTATAATAATTTATAATATAATTTATTTTATAATCTAGTATAATACTGTAGATTAGAATGGATGGCTGCCTTGTCGCCTTGTGATTTATAATGTGATCTGGACTGTCATTTGGTGGCTTGAACCCTGCCTGCTGCCATCCTCCATCTTGCGGGTGGTTTGGGCTGCCTGTAATTATTTTCTGATCTGAAGGAACATCTGGAAAATGTCAATCTAAAACATTTTACAAAAACAATAATAAACATCTAGAATCTCTGCTAATAATTAATGTTATCTATTCTGGCCACTTAATTCCTAATATCTGGTATAGGCATCTGTTAACAATGTTCTGGAGCTTTTTCATATTTGTTTAAATGACTCTCCATTTCTCTGAAACGTATAGAACAATTTAAGCCTATTGACAAATTGCTACACCAAAGAAATGTGTGAAGTGGATTGTTTTTTAATGAGTGTCAAGTTTTTTTTTTTCTTCTTAATAAAATTTTTACAAAGTTATCATCATTGTAATACTAATAAAATCTTTCAGTCACCCTTCATCATGCTGCTCTGCAGCAGAAGTTATGTCAGTTCTGTTCTTCAACACTATGCGGTATACCATTAAGGAACCAAGACATCCTAACAATGATCGCTTTGTGCTGTCAAAAGGCCATGCAGCACCTATCCTCTATGCAGCCTGGGCAGAGACTGGCCTTTTCCCTACCAGTGAATTACTTGAGCTGCGGAAATTGACATCTGACCTGGAAGGTCACCCAACACCAGTATGTAAATATTTTTGTATTTATTAATTTCTGCTGTTTAGGCTTGTTTAACAAACAGAATAGCAACACATTATAATTTTTTTTTTTCAGAGATTGAACTTTGTTGATGTGGCTACGGGGTCGCTAGGTCAAGGACTTAGCTGCGCTGCTGGAATGGCTTACACAGGAAAATATTTTGATAAGTCAGAGTATGTGAATTTGAAATTTTTACATCAGAATTTTAGCTACTTAAAAATTGTTCTATATGCTTAAACTTCACAACCAAATTTTTTCGTCCTAGTTACCGTGTATATTGTCTTATTGGTGATGGAGAGAGTGCAGAAGGATCAATCTGGGAAGCATTGGCCTTTAGCAGCCGTTATCAGTTAGACAATTTGGTGGCCATCTTTGACATTAATCGTTTAGGGCAGAGTGAAGCCACAAGTCTTGGTCATGATGTAGACATCTATAAGGCACGAGTGGAGGCATTCGGGTATGTTAAAACACAATAGTTAAATTTTAGTAAAATATTGTTCTCTTATGTCTTTATCATTATTTTAAATGCTGGCACAAAATTTTGATTGTGTCTGATAAACATTTATTTAAAGTACACAAGAATGCAAAGTTGTATGAATAGCTGGGACAAATTTAAACTAAACTAAGATCTTTGAAGATTTGGGAAATGTTAAGGAATTCTGTCTCCTGTAGTTACATACTGTCTATTGGAAATAAATATCTGTTCTGTGCTGTGTCATTAGAATATTGAGAATATGTTTGTTATTCAGCTGTATTGGGATCAATAAAATGAAAGTTTATTTTCAGCTGGAATACATATGTAGTTGATGGGCATGATGTAGAGGAGCTCTGCAAAGTATTCTGGGAAGCCAGACAAGTAACAGGAAGACCCACCTGTATTTTAGCCAAGACATTTAAAGGCCAAGGCATCCCTGGTAAGTTTTAAAATGTTCATTTAGTTTTCTAAATAGTAAAACCCTAATTCGTGTTGTTAGTCCTGCAGCTTTATCGTTTAGGTTTCTTATTGAAAGTCATTTATTGTAATTAGGGTTCATTGATGGGTATTGAAGATTGTATCTTTATCTAAAAGGGAAATCTTATTTAATTTTTGAATGAATGTATTGCAGAGTTCCTTACTAGTAGCTTTAGATCTGCCACAGAAGTGTATGCCATCCTTATCCCACAGTTCAAAGGTCAACAGAAACATACGCTTAAGGAATTGAAACTTTTTTTTTTTGCTTACCTTCCAGTCCAAAATGTATCTTTTAAAACAGTCACTTTTAGTCATGTATTTTTTTTGTTTATTCCATAGGAGTAGCAGATGCAGAGAATTGGCATGGCAAGCCATTGGGAGACAAGGCTAAAGAGGCCATAGCTGCTATCAGAGAAAACATTGCCAACTCAGGTCCCCATAATCTGATTGCACAGCAACCGACCCTTGACCTGTCCCCAGTGAACACCCATGTTGAGCTCTCGGCTGCTCCATCTTACAAACTGGGTGAATCTGTAAGTTTATAAATTAGTTGACAAACTTGTATCCATTTCTGTTCCTGTTCAATATCAATACAATTAGATAATTAGCTTTTTTTTTTTCAGATAAAAATACATTTTTATATTTTATTTCTAAATTATATTAATTTTGTGCAGGTTGCAACAAGACTGGCTTATGGAACAGCTTTAGTTAAACTTGGCAAAGCTAACAACAGAGTCGTTGCAATGGATGGTGATACTAAAAATTCCACGTTTGCTCAAAAGTTTAAAGTTAGTATATGTTTTAAAATTTTGATTTAGATAGTCACATACTTGTTGCTCAAAATTATTAACCTGCATGTCTTTATGATCTCTAGGATGCTTTCCCAGATCGTTTTATTGAGTGCTACATTGCTGAACAAAACTTGGTTGGTGTAGGCATTGGCTGTGCCACACGTGATCGTACCATTCCTTTCATTAGCACATTTGCTGCTTTCTTTACTCGTGCTTTTGATCAAATTCGTATGGGGGCTATCTCTCAGACCAATGCTAACTTTGTTGGATCTCATGCTGGAGTGTCAATAGGTAAGTGTTTATAATATTTAATGTTCGTTCACACTGTCATTTCACATTTTATATGTTTATTTCTATCTAAAATTACAAAATATTTATGTAAAATGAAGTATTATTGTAATGAAAATGTAAAAAGGCATAGCTGGTATAACACTTTTAAATATATAAAAAAAAATTATTTTGAAATTTAAAGTTATTACAAGAATAGTCAACTTCTGAATTTTGTTTGTTGTTAGATAAAATTGATTCTAACTTGAAAAGATTTTATTTATAGGAGAAGACGGCCCCTCTCAAATGGCCCTTGAAGATCTGGCCATGTTTCGCACCATACCAGGCTCTACAGTGTTCTACCCAACAGATGCTGTCTCTACAGAGAGGGCTGTGGAGTTGGCAGCCAATACTAAAGGTGTTTGCTTTATTAGAACCAGCCGTCCCAATGTTCCAGTCATATACAAAAATGATGAACCTTTTGCTGTAGGAAAAGCTAAGGTAAGTGTTTAGTTGAATGCTTGCACTAGACTTAATCTTATTCTAAATGGTTAAGATTATTTTTACTTCTCATTGTGTTTGTTTTTAAAGAATACAATGGAAAAGAATTAACCTATAGTAGGTTTTCTTTAAGAGGACCAAACTTCATGACAATGTCAATATCCAGATACTATAAGAAAAAATAATAAAAAAAAAGCTTCAAAAGCATTTTCTTTTCTATATAAACCTAAACCTTTAGTTATGTTGACAATAATTCTGAAATTAAATAAAATCGTGTTATGCATAGTCTAAGAACATATGCTGAGGTGATGTACATAAGGTCTGTAAAAGCTGAAAACAGAAATAATCAGTTTGTTGGTCACTCTAGATATTAGCTTGTTAAAATTGTGTTTCATATTAGGAAGTAATGATCTTGCTGTTGCTCTCATGTTACATGATATTCTATTACAGAAAAAGCTTGTACTTTGTATTTTCATAGTTTCATTTTGCAAAACTATTTATTTGTAGGTTGTTCGATCCAGTCCATCTGATCAAGTAACTGTTATAGGCTCCTGTGTGACTCTGTATGAAGCTATTAAAGCAGCAGACACATTGGCTGAAAGTGGTATCAACATTAGAATTATTGACCCATTCACCATTAAGCCAATAGATGCTGAGACCATCATTGCTAATGCCCAGGAAACAAATGGAAAAATTATCACTGTTGAGGATCATTATGCTGAAGGTACAAAATATATGAACTTTCTTAGATTGATTCATACTTTAAAATATATATATTATGACTTGCATGCTATTTGATATGGCCTTTTACCCATGGCCTTTTTTTTTTGCCTAATTATGAAAAAGAAATTTTGAAACCTAATTTGTGTGTGTAGTAAGTCTTAAAAAAAAAGGAATTGAAAAAACTATTTGGCATATTGTCCATTATTGATGTAGTTTCAGACATGCCTACCGTCCTGCACGTCCTGCTGTATGTTGCTCACCTTATGATTAAAGGATGCAAAAAAAAAAAAAAAAAAAAAAGTAAAACTAACTAAGGTGCTATATTTAGACTTTAAGAGAGGAAAAGTGCCCATTGGAGGAGTCAGAACAGTTTGAAAGCAGGGTGGGGGCTGTTTCTGCCAGTCCAAAAGCAACATAGAGTATATTAGATATTTCAATATTGAATTGAGAAGCTGAAAAAAAGTCAAGAGCTTGTACTTAGAACTATATTTTTATTGAGGCCAAGGGGAAACGTAAAATATAGAATTCATGGGTTAAAAGCAAGTGCGTGTTAGCATGGGGGCATGTTGTTCCAGTCAAATCAAAAGTCTATGTTAGAGAACATTACAATGTGCTGGGTGAAAAGAAAACAAAAAGTAGGTTCCAGAGAGAGAGAAGGAAAGAAATGGAGTGGGCTGTTTCATTCATCTTAACAGATACAATATTTCACAGGCTAAGACATATACTAGGGGGATCATTAAAATGCGGCTCATGGAAGTTCAACAAAAAAAAAAAAAAAAAAAAGTAATGTTCCGACCATAATAGACAATATAGACAATATATAGCCTGGGAGCAAATCAACTGGAGTAGCTGGTGTGTAATGTTAGTTTCTGTAGATTTTGAGGGAGAACACTCAATTACTATTACTACTGTCAAACACAACACAATTATTTTAGCTATTGATAGCAGTTATTGATATGATATTGTATCATATGAATTTTTTAGCTTAGCCCAATGGCTAACATTGCAAAAACAAACTTGTTTTTTTTTTTTTAATTTTAAGGGCTCAGCAGAGATCACTTGTGCATTAAAACATTATAACACTGACATTCTTCATTTCAAATCTTAGGTGGTATTGGTGAAGCTGTTGCTGGTGCTGTGAGTGGTCAGTCAGGAATCATTGTCAAACGTTTGTATGTGCCAGAGGTCCCCAGAAGTGGCAAGTGTGAGGAGTTAATGGAAAAATATGGCATCAGTGCATCTTGCATTGTAAAAGCAGTCAATAGCATTCTCTCTATTTAAAGAATCAACAGTAACAAACTAAAGAAACAATTTTTTAAGAGACTTTTTCTTCTTATAGTTGATGATAATTTTTGTTTCTTAGCAGATATTTTTTTGTTTGTAAAATAGGGATAATATTTGGTTATTATGGTATATTAATTGAGAATTTTTTGTTAAATGTCAAAATATTTTCTTGAGAGATAAATTTCTTCCTCTTCTTTTAGCCAGCAATTGCATGCAAAAAATCAAAACTATCAATGTAGTTTTCCATTGGAAAACAAATACAGTTGACTCCAAAATGTATGTCTCATTAAAATGTATGATTCTTTATATAAAAGCATGTTGATAATGTCTGTTAAACTGGAAACATTGTACCATTTCTTCAATACATACTTAACTTTTTTTAGTATTGGTAGTTAAATAGTAGTTGAACAGCTTAACTCCAGTTCCTTCTACTGACTATAACATGCCAACTAAAAGAGAGAGAATAAAAATGTATGCATAGGATTTGCTCTTATTAGCTGTCCTAGTTAAATCTTTTTTCTATAAAGATACTGCATGAAGTGATGGATTTTAAGGTAGAGAGGTTAAGTTTACAAATTGTCTCCAAGTTAATAGAATATGACATTGATAGTGTCTAGATTTTTAATCAGTGTTATCAACTTGTAATGAATATTCTGTTGTGTTAGACTTTGTTTCCTTCACCCAATAATCTCAAGTGATAATTACTTTTTTTTCGTGCATCATGTTATTTATTGCTAGCTGATTAGTTATTTGTACCAGATGTTTATTCTGCATTTTCTTTAACTATTTGCTTCATGATATTATGTCCATGAGGCAAGCGAATTAATTCTTCTGTTATAATAAATTTGTTGATTATACACACACATGATTAAGATTTGTTTCTTTTTGTGAAACCTTTTGGCAAAGTATTACTTTCTGATTAGTACTTGCTTAAACACAATTATATCCATACTAGTCGACCAACAGCATAGCATACGCCATTATTTTGCTGGGCCAGCCTTAGGCCAATGCAACTTGTGCGACTGCAGTGGGCCCCACACTAATTATAGGTGTAAATTATTAAATTAAACCATTTTATAACTTATAACAGAATTCCCGCAGCTTCCTGATTTACTAGGAGCTACTTGAAATCTAAAATTGCAAAATATACGAAAAAGTCCTAGGAATCTCCGGAAATAATTACAATCTTTTGAAAAGTAAAAAAAATCTCCTGAAATATACAGACAAAAAAAAATTAAAAGAGTGATCTTTCCTTTACTTCTTTTTGCATGTCCAAACTATTGAGCCATGAAGAGTATTATATATTTAGATTGCTTAAGTCTTAATTCAAACTCCATACATGCTGAGGTGTTGGCCACAAAGCTACTCAAGTACATATAAATGTAGAAGGAATTAGAGTCTAAAAATGTCTATTTAGTTTACACAATGGAAAGTGTTATCTTTCCTTAGCATATAACATTTATGTTAAACAAATATTAATTAATTATGAATAATTGGTTAATCTTTTGATTGATTCATGTGTTTCAACTTTATCTGAGAAAGTGAAGCAGAAATGTTAAACCCTTCCACCCAGACAGACAGATGGAGTGAGTTAATATTAACTGTGAAAACAAAAAAAATATTTCTAGTTCACTGAAATCTTAGAAGTGCAAGTTACCCAAGCAAATTTAAAAATAAAAACTTCACAAACATTGACCCAAAAACAAAAAGGGGTATTAAATTTTATTTACAATTAGAAAATGACAACATACATTAAAGATAGAATTTAAATTGACTACATAAAGTAAATCTTAGTGATTACTGAAAATAGTTCTGTAATCTTTGCACTGCTAAATTTAATTAGATATGTTTACAAGTTAAAATTAAATATCACAGATTGTTCTAGAATGAAAAACAAGTTATTAATTTATGTTTTTGCATACATACAAACAGTTTACAAAATATTCTTGTACAATCATGAATAATCAACTATTTCGATAATAATAATTTTAAAAAAGTAATTAATAGAGCTAGTTAATCTATAATTAAGTTGTACTTCCACATACTAATGATAAAAATGTTTTTATTGCTCAGCCTTAACCTAATGGTCATGAAACACTATCATTGTGGTACAAATTAGCAGACACTGTGCCTAACATTAAACTGAATGGGATGGGGCACCTGGGTGTTGTTGTTCTCCTTTTTTGTTTTAGCTTGTAAGATTTATTGTCATCTGAATTCATAAGTGAAAAAAAAAATAAATTATTTTACCTTTTTTTTTAACACTTTAAAAACTGGATATAGCTCTGGTAATCAATCACCATTATGTATAATTTTTATAACAGATTTTTATATTTACCTTATAATTTAAAGTTTGTTCATCAAACTATTTTTAGTCATTAGTTAAAGCAATTTCACTTAAAAATAAATGTTCCTTAATCTAATGTTTTTCTAAAAATCACCTTATCTTAATAAGTCTCACATGTTTAGTAGTGTCATAAAATTGTTACCACTTGTACTCATTTATAAAATAAATGATGTGATAATTGTAAACAAATTTGAGCATTAGAGGGTTAAACATATAATATGTGAGGGTAAATTTTCTAATAAGATATTTACACAAACAATAATTTTATCTGCTGTCACCTAACCCTCCGATTTCAAATAATACTTAAGGAAAGAAGTACAAATCTAATTACATTCACATCACATATACAAGTCTGAATAATGCTAAATGTGTAATATAAATAAAAAAAAAGAAATAACTTTTTGAAATAATTTAGTAGCCTGACAAAAGATTATATTTTGACTTGTATGAGTTGTTTTAATGGTGCCCACTGGTTTTGGTCCAAAACTTCTGGCGTTGTTTTGATCTTTCAAGAACCTCTGAAGCTCGAGAACCACTGGAAGCCACTGAGGAGAGAGACTCAGACAGAAAGTCTTGATCATCTTTCTGGACACGTCTTCTTGAAGCTTCTGGGGATATCAATAAATAAATGTACCCTTCAGGAGATGCTCAACCTTTAATGTAAAAGCAAGTAAAGGAGTTATAATCTTGGATTATGTTAGAGCTATCTCAGTTGTTTTTTTTTATTGTAGCCAGAATAAAGAAGAGAATGGGGCATGACGGCATTAGTTTTGGTCTGGAATAGGTGTGGGGGGTATTATGTTTGCTTGGCTGTATGGGGGCCTGCAGTTTATCAAATACAGCTTTTTTTTTTCTGTAACATCTCACTTCAATAACAATGGAATCAGCAGAATATTTGGGAATCCAGGAAAAAAAACAACTCTTATACTTTCTGCATTTCACTACAACAGTTTAAAGTGTACTAGAAATATCATTTTTGTAGTAAAAATTAAAATATAAAATTAAACAAAGCCTCACTTTACATACAACAAATAAATGAATAAATATTTGTATTTTAAAACTTACAAAAGAAAGGAAATGTAATTTTCCAATATTCGCAAAAATTTGATACTCACACAGTCAAAATAAATACTTTTTGGTTAAGTTTAATAAACATCAACTGTTTAATGCAATATTCAATATTTTATTTCATCAAATGAAAACTGATCATTGATGTCATTCTTAGTTTTCAAGTTCATGATTTTGAACTTTCAGGTATGCTATTAAAATATTTAGTGCAAAAAAAAACTAGCAGAAAGAAATATAAATATAATATATTTTTCCATAATAAAAAATAAATTATAAAAAAATCTTATCTTATCTTATATAATACAGACGTTACTTCAAAAAAGAAGATGATTACTCCTACGCGTCATGCATTTAGTCATGCATATTAACCAATGACTTAAATTCTGCCAAGTCACTGGTTTTCCTGGCTAGCTCAGGAAAAATTTGGGACAGCATAACAAAAATGATCTGTCTAAAAGAAATGTTATTGTGACAGCGTAACCAAAATGTTCTGTCTAAAAGAAATGTTATTGTGACAGTGTAACAAAAATGTTGTCTAAAAGAAATGTTATTGTGACAGCGTAACTAAAATGTTCTGTCTAAAAAGAAATGTTATTGTGAGACTAATAATAGTGGAGACAGGAAGCTTGGCATAACTTTGAAATAAATTACCAGGTGAACGTGTGATAAAAGTTTCACCAAACCCTTCTTTGACAGTACCCAGCATGCTTGGCCTAGGACGTCTATCTCTAGCATTAGCTGGCTTGGGAGCATTCTCTTTGTCTGCAATAAAAATGAGCAAGACTGAATGTGAGCTTTGCAATTAATGTGTATAGAAGACACTACACTGTAAATTTTTATTGAATCAACTGAACTAAATGATCAGTCAAATATTATTGTAAAAGTTTAAAAGCATTTTATTTTAACACACCCAATCTTCATTTAAACATAAAAAAAAAAACTATTAAAAAAAATAAAAAGTACCCCATAGGACATAATTATATATAGGGGCCTAATACTTTTAATTTAAAAACTTTCCTTATTCATGTAATCTAGATTTAAACTGATGGTTCCACAAGGCTGTAAATGCCTGAAGAAGTAGTGTTAATACCCCAAACCAATAGAACGCTTCAGATGTCAGATGACCTCTGACAATTAGTTCAACTACTGGCCTTCAAGAGTGGCTCAGGCACTAGATATCTAACACAGAACTGTTAGTAAAACAAGAGAAAGCTAGTTGATTAAGTAGCATCTAAACTAGAAAGTTTCAAGTAGGAGGGGCTTATTAACCTAGTGGAAGAAACCCGAAACCCTCTGGAGCCAAATTTCTACTGCCTTACAATTAAAATCTTAACCTGTAAAAAGCCTCAGAAATAAACATTTGGGAAAAAATATGAAGCTAGTGACCCTTAGACCATTAGTAGAGCAAAGAAATACACTCTAAAAGATCTACTAAAAAAACTAATAAATTTAAGATCTAATGCTAATAAATAAATAAACAACTTAAAAAAATAGAACGATATGTCTGGTTTAAAAAAAATATATACTTTTAATACCTTTAGAATATAAAAAAGCTTAAAAAATACTCATTGTCCTGTGTGGGGCTATGGGCTCATTCATTTAAACAAATTTCTTTAAAAAATAGTTAAAAAGCGATACCTATCAGATTTTCACTAAAAAATAGGCACCATGCACTAGTTCTCATTCTCATCAAGACATTATGCGCTCTTCTTATAGGAAAGTTTTTAAAAGTTCTGATAAAGTCCTAATGCATAAAAACACTGCATCATTGTCAGGAGGGTTTTCTCATCTTGGGTATGATTTACAGGCCCGGCCCCTCCCCTCATGATCAGTACAAACCAAGCAAAGAATAAGAGAACTCATAACTATGGATTACTAAAAAAATAATAAATGTCATTCAAATGAATAACAAATTGTTGAACATGAACAATGTTAATAATAAGGACACGTTAAATTACATCTGTTAACACAAAAGAGCGCGTTCAACAGTTTAATGAATGTATGAATATTATGACATGAAGGATGAATACATATTAATAGTATGTACAAGGCAAATACAATTCAAATGAACTACAGCACGCCTTAATCTCATTGCCACTGTCAATCGGGGCTAGAAACGCCCACATCCAATGACATGGACGATAGTCAACTACAATAACACAGCCTACAAATCAGACTCGGCTCCTGCAGAGTCCCAAGCCTGCGTCCCTAAATAAGAAAAATAAACACTCCTTTGAGACTGCCATTCGCATGATTATAAAAGAAACGATTTTAGATCTACAACATTCAGAAGGCAGTAAAATAAACTAACTTACCCAATACTGGGGCAAGAAAACCACAACAGAGAACTCCATCTCAAGGCAAAACAAGAGAACTCCATCTCAAGACAAAACAAGAGAACTCCATCTCAAGGCAAAACAAGAGAACTCCATCTCAAGGCAAAACAAGAGAACTCCATCTCAAGGCAAAACAAGAGAGCAATGACACTAATATAACACATCC
The DNA here is from genome assembly GCF_947242115.1 of Biomphalaria glabrata. NCBI lineage: Eukaryota > Metazoa > Mollusca > Gastropoda > Planorbidae > Biomphalaria > Biomphalaria glabrata. The sequence goes on along the minus strand of NC_074714.1, from coordinate 17,241,274 downwards.
TTAGAAACTAAAACTAACAAAACCTTATGGTGCACAGAAGAAAATACCAAGCAAGATGCGCAGGACAATCATACTGAGGTAGGAGCTATTGGGTTAATACAAGGAGTTACCAAAGAACCCAACTGTGTTTAGAGCAGAAGGTAAGAAAACAACAAGCATCACTGAAACACAAGGATCATTGTATTGATCATGTGAATTCCAGCCCACATGACAATCCAGCCATTTTAAGTATATAGAGGCAAGTACTTACCATCTTCCTCTGTTTCTACTTCATCCAAAGGCAAGGGAGGTGAAACAATATACTGAGTTTTTAGAGGCTTGTCTGACTCTGCCATGTCATCTCTTAGTGGATGGGTGTCATCTGATGGTCGGCCTAATGTAGGTAAAGTTGCTAGCTTGCTCACATCATATGACTAAAAACAAAAGTTATAAATGCTTTTGTTCTAAAATTATTTTTTCAAAGCATTCAGGTAAGATTCAGAAAAAATAAAAGAAAATTAATTAAAAAACTAAATTATTCCTTAATTGTGTTAATTATTTTGAGTCAATCATAATTGTACACAATTGCTTAATCTACTGATCTTTGGACTTCTATGCACCTGCTATCTTGCATGTTGACAAAGAATCCCATTTGTGCTTCAATCACTGTCATATCTCTCATTATAGCTAGGTTTATCTCCCATTGGCTTAGTAAATTTTCCATATTGAACAAAATTAATTAATTACAACTAAAGAGCATCAGTACAATAGATCTTGTAAAAACAATTACTTTGGCTTGTATCCTAACTGGCATCTCATCAGACGCAGTCACATAACTGTCTCCTTTGGATGACAAAAAATAAGTCAATAAAAACTGTCGAACATAAAAAAAAAATATAAATTTTAAAAATCTATTTTCAAAAATGATAATGCTAATTTTTTTGTGGGTTTTAATTAACCTAAGTTTTATACATCCCCAATTTTTTTTCACACACCAAATTGTGAGCATTACCGTATATTAAAGTTAATTTTAAAAGCAATAATTTAATTGACAGATAGGTAGTATAAAGAAGTACCTAAGATTTGAAGAGATACATCAGTTGACAAAATTCTAATGAGTGCTTGATATAATTTGTGAATGATCATTGTAATAGCACCAAAAAATTGATTTAGATGTTATTGTAAAAAAAAGAGCTCTATTTCCAAGGACTGCTAGATCATAAAAGGAAATGAACCTAACAAGATTTAGTATAATGATAAAACATTACCAGAATTATTTTTTTTTAAAGTACTGGTACATAATTATTGATCCATGTTCAATGCAACTTTAGAAAATCCAAACCTGATCTTGATGTCACAATTATTTTGCTAGTTCTGGTAGGTGGGCAAGTCAAAATGGCTCCTCCTACACTAGGGGTTGTTCTGTCCAAATGGTGCCTCCTGACAGGAGAGAATGTTTGCTTTCTCAAGAGGGGTGTAGGTAGTCTCCCTTCTGTTACCTCATCCTCAGAGTCATCATCAGGTGGTCTAGCCAATTCTTCTTGCAACTTCCTACAGTTGATATAAATAGATAATTTTTTTTTTGTCCTAGAGAAATAAACAAATTCAAAACTATTTTTTTTTTAATAGAATGAGTTTATTTTGACCAAGCTTATATGAAGTCACTTCCTCAGTCTGTCTTATCCAAATCTTTTACACCTTACATGCTCCAACTTTCCAGTCTCTAATCAAGTTGAAGCTTTGCACAATTATTCTTTGTCAATAACAATACAAGAATCAATTTAAAAATGTAACAATTACTTAATCCATTAGTTGTAATGAATCAATTTTGTTTAATAAGCACAAATGGAACTCTTTGTCAACATGCAAGATAGCAGGCACATAAAAGTCCAAAGATCAAGAGATTAAGCAATTGTGTACAGATATGATTGATTCAAAATAACTGATGCGATTTCACTCAATATAAGTGAGAATTAAATAAAAAGTATTTTCTATATTTAACTTGTTGTTTATCTTTCTACTTTAATAAAAACCCATTCTTTAGAACTTAACCTTCTCTGCTCTGCCAAGCTTCTCTTCTGTCTTTTCAGCCATTCCATTTTTCTGCTTAAATGCGATGTCCCTTTAGAAGCTTGAGCACTTTTCTTTTCTGTCTTCTTAGGAACAACATCCCCTTCTACAGTTAAAGCTGAGGCTGCATCATCAGTATCATCATCAGCATCATCCTGGGAAGTGTTCTCCTTTTGTGCAAGAGCTGGCTCGATTTTCTTTCTTTATAATGATGGCACAGAATGGTTAAAGTAAATTAGTAATAGATAAATATAGATTAACTTTAAAAAAAATATTTGTTTTCATATTTTTTTAAGAAACAAAAAAAAAAGTTCACTGCACGTAGAGTTATTAAGGCTTAAAGAACATATTTTATGAAAGCCATTTTCTTTTCTTTCATTAGATTTCTTTGTTCAAATATTTTTCATTCATTAATAATCAACTCATGAAGAGATAATATAAGCATTTAATAAATTATTTAATAAGACAAAATTTGGTTTTTTATTTTTTTCAAAGCAGTCCTATTATATATATATATTTTTAAAAATAAAAACTCTCTCTGAAAAACTCAGGTGAGATCAAATAATTGCATTAATATAATAATAAATGGATTACCTGGTATATGGAGTTTCAAGATTTAAGGCATCAATGGCATATGAGGCTTCAGAGCATGTATCCCAGCATTCAGCTTGTTTTGCTAACAGCTGTACCAAGTGCTCCCGTGAGAAGTGTGTACCTTGGGCCCGTCTACGATATTCCTCAGCCCTGCGACGTAGCTCTAGTACTTCTGCATACCAGTTAGACACTGGTACACTTTCATTGGCATTGTTATTATCATTGGCATTGCTGTTTCTTGTCTTCAAACTATCATCATCACTCTAAATAATAGCAAGTTTAAAATTTAATAATTGTATTACATTATTCAATTTTTTATTGTAAAAACAACATAGGTAATAAATTTCAAAGCAAAGAAAAAAATCTATAGCCAGAAATTTTTTTTACACCTTCTGAATGGCTCTGAATAATGCATAGAAATATTTAAAACCAAATGTTGTTTTGTTTGTAAAATGTTTTGTTTTACATGTTTCAGATGCTCCTTCAGAGTTGAAGATTGTTTACTTCCTATTCCAAACCTCCCGCAGGACGACGGGGGATGGGAGTAGGCAGGGTTTGAACACGGTACCATCGATAAATCCAAATGACAGTCCAGCGCGCAAACCGCACGACCAGGCAAATGTTATTGTGATTCATTAATAGCAATACAGTAGCAATAATAGATGCTGCATTGGGGGATTGATGCAAAAAATGGTCTTTTAAAAATTATCACTAGCCACATAGGTATCATGGTAAATAAAAAGGCTGATAGATAATCAATGGCGGGGTCATCAATGCAACAACCAGACAGACCAGTTAACTACCTCACTCTCAAGTCAATGTTAGCCAGCAATCACCCCTCTGTAGACACTGCACCCAGCCTTATGACAATGTGAATCCTATCCTCTCTATATATCCTATTTTAATCCACGTTAGGCAGACCCTACCATGACTACACCCCAACATAACCAACACTCTGTATGATAGTGCTGAACAAGAGAAGAGCACACTATTTTTCCTTGGCACAGTCTGCAAAAGAGCTCACAGCTCAGCAGCAAAAAAATCTGGCCAGAGTAAGAAAAAAAAATACAAATGATAAAGATGCATTTGTATGAAATTAAAAAGCCAGCTTTCTTTAAAACAAGGTATTTATTTTTACTTTTAAAATTGCTTTGCAGTTTAATTCAAATAGAGTTATAAGCCAAAAGAAAAATAGCTAGTGACTTGAAAAATGAATGACTTACAGTAACTTGTGGTATAAGCTGTGGAGGAAATGCCCCTTTCCATGCTCCATTTTCATAGCTATATCTTGAGGGGGCTTTAAAATTAGATCTGTATTCTGTGGCTGCACGCCTGCGAAATTGAGTTAGCAATAAGTTAAAACTATAAATAGTGGAATAAACAAGCAAAATATAACAAATCCTTTTTTATTAAACAAAGTTTATCTAAGAGAAGAACTTTGCACTTACAACTACATCCCCCCAAAAAATGTAGGATTTATTTCCTAGTTGGTATCAAGTAATAGTAAAAATAGTCATAAGATGCATAGAGTTTATAAAAGATAAATGTTGGTAAAATGAAATGCTACAAACACTCTACAGAACAGAACTTTGTGGCACAAAATAAAAATATTTTTAGTTTGTGTTATTTTTACAAATTGTGAATTTTTTTCCTTTAAAAAAAAAGTATGTCAACAAAATGTGTCATCTGTCTGTTTCACTCAACTGATTTTCAACCACAGATTTTAAATTTCATTTCAACTTATTTCGAACAACATTTTATTTTAATTGATGGCTGCCTGGTCGTGTGATATGTGCTCTGGATTATCATTCAAAGGTTTCAGTGATCCTGTGTTTGAACCCAGCCATCCCCCAGAACGTTTGGACTAAGATGTAATAATCTTCAAATAAGAAGAAAACATCTTAAACAAACATAATGGTGCCATTAAAGTCTATCATTAACTTGAGTATTTTTATTCAATTACCTAAAAAAATGATATTATACATTCGACATAAAAATACCTTTTTATTTTCCCATGTGTAGCTTTCAGTTTTTCTATCAGCTCTTTTGAGTCTGACTTTCTGACTTCTTTGTCTTCCACAAGATGTTCATCCAGATCACTGTCCTGGAGTGCTGTAGTGGAAATGTATGAAATTGATTCAGTTCTTAAAATACTTGATTAAGTAATTGAGCTTTTATTTTTAAGAGAATTAAATCTTAGAATAGAATAAAACAAAACAAGAGTTAGTATTACTTTATATTATAAAAAAAACACACTAAAAGCAGAACAACACAATTGCTTTATAGAACACTCGTTGTCTAAAAAGTCAGAATATGGAACGGGGAGAAGTAACAAACTAAAACCATAATGATTTAAAATGTATCTAAAGACTACAAATATATTGGGGATGGGGAAAGTGTAAAAGCAGTTGATATTATGATTTAAAAAATTTAGATGCTATAATTTAGATACATAATCTTTTTTTATAAAACTTCTCTATTTCTTTTATGTTAAAGAACACTGCTACCAAATTCAAGCTAGAGGTAAAAAAAAACATGACAATGTGGAGAACTAGTTCAAAACTTGATAACAATTGGAAAAAGAAAAAACAAAAAAATTGTTTTGTAGTACTTTTTTTTTTTTTTAACTCTTTCTCTCCATGATTATTTACCACATTCTGATGGAATCAACTTTTGTATCGTCGGTTAGGCGAGAAAGAGTTAAATTTTTTGCTCTTTGAATAATAAAAGCACTAGTTTGACAGCATTAACAATTTGGACTTACCTCCTGCACTTTTGCTTCTTCGCTTCTGTAAAGAAATTTGAACAAATGATAAATCTTAAGTTTGAAAGAGAATTCAAGTAATGTTGCAATTGTTTCATCCAGTCGCTAAATGCTTTAGTACTTAACTATAACAAGCTTCATTAAACAGTAAAAAAAAGACCTTTCCTTTATATGTTGTGGTAATAAGAAAAAAAAGTCTTAGCAAAAAAAGTAAGCAAGTAATTCTAGACACACACACACCTGGGCAGTGAGCTTTGTGGTCTTATTGTTCTTGCTGGTCTGTTTGGTCACATTGCTATTGTTAACATTAAGATTGGCATCCACATGAACATCAAAAGGTTTCTTCGCCTGGAAGTGGCGAGCGTATTCAGAGATTCTTGGAACTCCATCAGATTTATAAGGCCCTAGGTCAGCTTGACTTTTATAAACAACCTGAGGTTAAAACACGAAGAAAAAAATCATCTTATTTCAAGACAATCAACAAAACATTGATCAAAAAAAAAATACAGTGACTGTTAGAGACGTTGAAAAAACAAACTTTTAAAGAAATTCTTTTAGAAGAAAAAAAGATTGGGAAACCTGTTCTGCTGCTAGTAGTGGTGACTCCTTCAGTCCTTGTTTCCACTGAAATTGTTTCTGATATTCTGAAACTTTTTGCACTGGTCTAGGTGGCGCCACACCTGCCTTGTACTGTAAGGCATAGCCAGCCTGAGAGAAGAACAAATATTTGTTGAAGTTTTATAAGATTGAAACAAAAGATGTAGAAATGTTATAATTATTCCATCTTTTCTTTTAATTTAATGTTACAAAAAATATTATGAAAAAAATGAGTCCTGAACTTTATTTTTTTGCTTACTATTAAACTGTAGGTTAGAAAATTTACTAAAACGAGGTACTTTTAATTTGCTTAAAAACAAATATTGAGGTAACCCATGATTTAATTTCTACATTATTTTTTTATTATTTAGATATGCCTACAATTAAAATTTTTGCATATAGCAATAAATTTTAAGTGTTCATAAAAATTTTTTTTTTCCAAGGTCAATATTTCATTACAGCGATTAGGTTCCAACCAAACAGTTTCAAATTACTTAAGTTAGGTTTGGTTCCTAGACTACACACTTACTGGAGCTTCAGGAGTAGCCACAGCAACCCCTCTCTTTAAATTTGTCTGCACTGCTTCATTCATCACTGAAAGATGTTTTCTCTGCTTGCTATCTACAGCTTGGTTATCACTGTCATAGTCTTTTAGAGCGTCACTCTTTTTAGTCACTTTAAAATCCTTAGAAGTAGGATCTTGCTTAACAACAGCTTTGTTAACTTTCATTTGCTCAACTTTTCTATTCTCTTTACCCTCCTCATTCAGTGTCTTAGCTCCACTACCTTGTTCTGATGATTTTGGCTCATTGGATACTTTTTTCTCTGAAGGGGCTGATTCAGATATTTTTTTTCCTGCTTGTCCTTCACCTAGAATGTCTTTCAAGTCTTTATCTTTCATGGCTTCCTATAACATTGGAAAAGAAAAAAAATGTTAATTACAAAAAGCTGTAGTGTATTTCTGCATCCTTATCTTTGAGTCATTAAATGTCTTTTTTAATATACATAATATTTGATGCTCTGTCAAGTTTTATGTCATAATAAGATTTAGTCACTAAAGAAGAACAAAAAGAAAACTGAGTCAAGTTATTTCTTCTAGTGTATTCAAGCATTTGGATGTCTTGCAGCAGTCATAGGTCAAAGTTAGTATGGAACAAAGTCAGCTAATTTAGAGTCAGAGGTCAACTACATTATAGAATTGAAAAATGTTTGTTAATTTTCAATACATTTTCCTTAAGACTGTCATTGATTGGGGCACTGCATGGTGACATAAATGTGATCTTTTAGCTTTCGACAAACAGAAAAATGAAGGTGGATTACATTTTTAAGAACAAAACAAAGACATGAATGCAAGTAAAAAAACAAACTATTTTTGGTGAATAGTGGGATAGTAATAGTAGAATAGTAATCTATAACCAATAGTAGTTTGAAAGTTGGCAATAGTAAAAAAGCATATGAAACATTAAAAGCTTTAACCAACACAAGACAAGCTAGAACCACAGTGATTGAAAACAACGATGGAACTCTTCTGACTAAAAAAGCAGATAAGCTTAGAGGGTGGAAAGAGTATTGCAAAGATCTGTATAACTTTGAGATAAATCCTATCTACAGTCTAATCAGTAAAACACCTTGGGGCAACAGAGACCTTTGTGAAGCTCTGATTCTAGAGTCAGAAGTAGAAGAAGCAATAAGGCCACTTAAACGTGGCAAGTTGCCTAGAATTGATAACATACCATTAGCCCACATGAAACTAAATATTCTAGGACAATCTGCAGAAAATATGTGATGAAAAAAACAAAAAAACATGGCCAAAAGTATGGAATCAATCATTAATTATTATACTGCCCAAGAAAGGAAACTTGAGACAATGCCAAAACTATAGGAAGATACGTCTGATCAGTCATCAAAGCAAGATAATGCGAACAATAATTCTCAAGCTGAGGAGGTTCTTTTCGAAGAACAGATAGGCTTCAGAGCAGGTAGATACACTGTTGAACAAATTTTTGACATCAAAATGTTAAATGAAACCAGTACACAATTTCATAGACTTCAAAAAAGCTCTTGACCACCAGGTTTGGCATGTGGCAAGTGAGGAAGGAGCTCAACATAGATAAAAAAATTATGAATGTTATCAAAGCCATATACCAAAATGTAAATAGTTCAGTACTTCTGAACAACCAAATTGGAGAAAGTTTTACGACATCCATAGGAGGGCAGCAAGAATGCATTCTTTCTCCAGCTCTATTTAAGATATTTATGAAACATATTTCCTCACTGATAATAAAGATTATAATTATATTATGATGGAAACTCTAGAAGGATTTACTCCTAGCTTGACCATTAATGGGCTGCCCATTTCCAATCTCAGAATTGCAGATGATATAGACCTCTGGAGAAAATGAAGACAAGAACTTATAGTCTAGAAGTAAACCAACTGATTGAAACTACATAGTTTGGTTGTAAATTAATAAAATTTCTTAAGCTGTATATCAGCAGTATTATTGAAACTGTCAAGCAAAACATAAAAATCAGCAAATTTTAGAACAAAGACAAGAATAGCCTTTGATATTTCAGCTGCTATATCACACTGCCCATTGTTCCTTGATCAAGTTCCTGGTGCATTGTGTAATCTGGTTTGTGAGAAAATAGCTCTGAGAGAATACATCTGGGTATGAACTTGACCTTAAGCTCAAGGTTGTCTCTGTGACCTCTGGGTGCAGGTGGAGGTGAATCTATAGGCATCTGCTGCACATTTGACTTTCTGGGAGGTGATCTGTTTATTGGTGGATGACGTTCCTTTATAAGTGGTTTCTAAGACAGATTAATGAATCAATGAACATTGTGGTAGTACAAGCATAGAATGAAAATTAAAAAATTAATTGCAATAAGGAATCACAAATTGTAACAAATTATATCTTGTTCTTTAAATATTTTCAAGCAAAATATAAAACAATGATATCATTTTGGATAGTTTAAATATGTAAAACACAAATAAGATAAAGTCTTGCCTATCGATTGATTGAGTGATATTGAGCAAATTAAAGGTTTGTAAAGTTTGAATTGATCAATCACATGAGGCTTAAACATTTCTGCAGATTAACATAAAATTATTTTTTTTTGATGTAAGCCCATTTGAAAAAACTATTGAACAAAATATTTAAACTTTTATAGTAATAGGACACAATATGGAATTTAAATTTTTATTACAAATACATTAATTACTTTAGAATCACTCATACTGTTTACTTTTATTCTGAATTTATTTTTAAAAAAATATTCCTACTATTCTTTTCTGCATTTTAAGCTGCTTGTTTGGAGGAGCATCACGGTCCAAATTTTCTCTATTCTTGTAAATCTTTTCTTCAGAATAGGAAAGCTTTGGCTTGTAACAAACATTAGATGCAAATTTTTCTTGTTGCCCTGTTAGAAATGGTTTAACCTTTTATTATTTTGGCTACATTACTATTATTACATTATTAGAACTATAAGTTAATATAAAAATCAGTTTTGTGATGTTATTTATTTTCTAAACATCAGTTACAGACTTAAAACATATAAATTTAGAAAAAAAAACATCTTTCCAAATTCATGTTTTGTTTGTTGGAAATTACTTGATAAACTGTTTTCTGCAATGATTTTCCCTAAAAAAAAAAGCTATTCAATCTAATCACTGGACCCAAGATGTTTTGGTACTAGCATCAAGATAATTAATGTATGAACAATATTAACAAACCTAGAAGCTGAAATTCAGGCGCTTGTGGTGTAGTAGAAAAGAAATCAGATGACAGTGATGTTGGTTGGCCTTCTAATCTTTTCTTATGCTGAAGTGCAGGTTCACTAACTAAAAATAATTACTGAATATTGTTTTCATTGTTTGACTTATAATCAATTCAATTAAAATATTGTTACGAATCTCACTATCCAGGCTCTCTGCAAACTGCACCATACACCACCAACTTAAAGAACTTGACAAGTCAGGGCTCCAAAATAACGTAAAGGTTTAATGTCCATAAATAACAGCCAATACTGTACAATTGGCAGCACGTAGAACAGTACAAATAGCTCTGCGATAACAAATATCTCTCCGATAACACCGTTCCGCCGTATCAAGTCTTGCACTGGCCTCTCCGTCTCGTTCCGGGCTTGCACTGGGTTCAACAGTTCGGGACTGACTTCACACACTTGGGCTCGTTGTGTCGGACTCGATCACAGACCAAGATCAAGACGCCGTTCGTCTCAACTGTACTTGACAGTACTCCGCACTGAACCGTCGTAATGCTCCGTACAGAGCTACACCGTTGAACTGTGCTGTAGTCGACCGTGTTCTGAACTCCTGTTGTGAACCCCCTTTCTGAACCGTCTTGACTGCGACACCTCCGCTCTTTATATAGGGTCCCCTACTGGCCTTCTAGATCCGGACAGAACGTCGCTCGACCATTCTGGGACACTCCTGAGCTCGCTCTGTTCACGACGCCGATCTTACTCGAACCTTCATGTTGTTAACTCGTCTCGGCCAATCGTCGTAACTCGTCACGGTTGACCGCTCGTCTAGCGCTGGCCTGGGGCGATTTGCGTCGGCTGACTACACTCACACCACTACCCCCATCTGTGCCACCACCAGGTTTATAACACTGCCCCCTCCTTAGATCTGTCCGTCCCGGACAGAATCAACATCATGGCATTGGCTGTGAAGTTTCATCGCTGTAGGTGGGGGTCGATCGGTGGCAGTTGGCTTGCCTCTTGAGCTTGACGGAGTCATCCATGTTGCAGTCAGCAATGGTCGCTTCCTTCTTCTTCGCCAGTTTGCCTTGACCTGGTTGCCCCGCTGTCGTGATTTCATTGCCATCCACGTGGAATTCAGAAGACGTTTTCTTCTCCTCCAGTTAGCCTTAATCTGGGTGTATCGACGTCGTGATCGCATCCTCATCCATGTTGCACTCAGGAAAAGTCGCCTTTTTCTTCTTCTCCGCCAGTTGGTCTTCATGTGGCTGCAGTTATTTCTTGGTTGAATCACCATGCACGTTGCACTACGCAAACGCCGCCTTCTTCTTTTCCTCCAGTTGATCGTCCTCTTGTTGCAGTGACGTTTTGGTTGCATCGCTCTCTTGTCTGTCGGTACTGAGGACAGCCACTTGACACATGGAGAGGTATAGGATGTAAGGGCAGGGATTACCAAGATTGTTGACCAAAGAGGTGGCTTTATAGGGCTTTGCGAAGAAGGACTGGGATGGGCTTCAAATCCACAGGACAGGGAATTGTGGGACAGGTCATCATCTTCAGCCTTGTCTGGAGGGCATGCTTGTGGGGCAGGTTGGTAACACTTCACTTCATCTTCGGCTTCAGGCTTCATTCGGCTTTCTTCACCTTCATCAGGACCTCTCTCTCTCGTCTCAGTATCGGGCCAATCGCCTGTTGGTTTCAGATCTGGTCGATGACTTTCATCGTGCAAATGTCCATCAACTTCAACGTCAAGCTTCCTTGGATTCTTTTCACCGCCATCAGGACTTTCATCTCCAGTCTTGGCAGCTGGACCAACGTCTGTTAGGTGCCGATCTGGCTGGTATCTTCTGACTTGCAATTGTCTCTCAACAACTTCACCAGGTATCAATGGGTTCCCATGATCACCACCAGGGCTTCTCTCGCTGATCTTAGCATCTGGACGAACGTCTGTAGAGTCCAAGCCTCGCCGGTAGCTTTCATCATGTAAACGTCCCTCAGCAACAGGCTTGTAGGAAGAATCAGCGTTCTCATGATCTGTTTTGCTGTTTGAGGTGCTCATATCAGGTAAAGCTTCAGCACAAGATTCGTTCGAACTATGGGCAGCTTCCATTGTCTCTTCATCTGTCTCTTTCGGCTCCACAGGTCTGTACTCCCTGTTTTCAGATTGACAGGCAGCACCACATTCATCAGCGTTGCCGTTGTCACTGCATATTTCTTCAAAGCTTTGGGTGGCTAGTAGTTCATTGTTAAACGATGGCGCAGCTCCTTTATCTTTCAAGTCTCTTTGGTCGTACAGGGTTTCTTCCACCACGTCCATCGTTTTGACCACGGGGCTCGTCACTTCTTTCACTGAGGTACCCATCTCTTTAATCTCTCTACAGATGTCCTCGGTGTACTTCTTCAGTGTCACACTCATAGCCCGAATGAACTCTCCAAAATCTGGTGCGACTTCAAACAGATACGTGTCTGGATCTCCCTCTTCTTCAACTATACATTCTCGGAGGCGTGCTTGTAAGGTTTCTTTATTTCCGCTCGTTTTCAGATCTCGATCACGGAGTTCTTCCTTCAGTTCTCTAAATTCAAGTTCGTACAGCAGTTTCAGACGAGCCATAGTAGATCCGATCCAATCCGATCCCACTTCTGACACCAGTTGTTACGAATCTCACTATCCAGGCTCTCTGCAAACTGCACCATACACCACCAACTTAAAGAACTTGACAAGTCAGGGCTCCAAAATAACGTAAAGGTTTAATGTCCATAAATAACAGCCAATACTGTACAATTGGCAGAACGTAGAACAGTACAAATAGCTCTGCGATAACAAATATCTCTCCGATAACACCGTTCCGCCGTATCAAGTCTTGCACTGGCCTCTCCGTCTCGTTCCGGGCTTGCACTGGGTTCAACAGTTCAGGACTGACTTCACACACTTGGGCTCGTTGTGTCGGACTCGATCACAGACCAAGATCAAGACGCCGTTCGTCTCAACTGTACTTGATAGTACTCCGCACTGAACCGTCGTAATGCTCCGTACAGAACCACACCGCTGAACTGTGCTGTAGTCGACCGTGTTCTGAACTCTTGTCGTGAACCTCCTTTCTGAACCGTCTTGACTGCGTCGCCTCCGCTCTTATATAGGGTCCCTACTGGCCTTCTCGAACCGGACAGAACGCCGCTCGACGTTTCTAGGTGGTCAGATGACTACAACTCTCGTGACGCCCCTGAGCTCTGTTCACGTCGGCGATCCTTCCCGAACTCTCTTGTTGACACTCGTCTCGGCCGATCGTCGTAACTCGTCACGGTTGACCGCTCGTCTAGCGCTGGCCTGGGGCGATTTGCGTCGGCTGACTACACACACCCCACTACCCCCATCTGTGCCACCACCAGGTTTATAACAATATAATATTGTATATATATGAAATATAATAATAAACAAAAATTCTGTAACCTTTTTTCAACAAATATATTTTTTTTTTAATTTAAAAAAAACAATAAGATCTGGTGGAGTTTTATTATCTGATAGATTATGTGGAGAGCAAATTCAGGAAGAAAAACTTTCAGGTGAAGAAAACAAGTGGAAATCGACAGATGCTGTTTAATTTATGAGAAACATTAAAAACTATAAATCTTTTTTTTTTTTGGGGGGGGGGGGGGGGGGGGGAGAGAGAAGGGAAAGTTCAGACTTAAATCCCACAAGAGATTGCTGGAATTAATGCCAGTTACTTTGATGAAAAAAACAACAACAATTAAATAAGCAGCATAAAAATAAATAAATAAAAAATCCCATTGTGAAACCTAGAAATGAGAAGGAATCAAAAGAAAAAAAAGATAATAATATTAAATTCTAATTATTACTATCTCTCTGCCCTACTTTCATGTGTGTCACCTCACAACTATTTTTTGTTTCTAGTGGTAATGCTATTTTTTTCCCACATTTTCATTTCAGTAAATATTTTCAATAATCAATTTTTGAGTAGCTTGAAATTCTTTTAACTACTCCTATAACAGTTATTAAACTGTGTACTAGGAAATAAATCTACAAACATTAATGGGAAGCATGGTCAAGAGGCTATGTACGCTTGAACTTGGCTTGGCTACCTATGAAGGGGGCTCGAGGTTCGACACCCGAATCGAGCAGAGTTGTGTTTACTGAGCGCCTAAAGGCAGCATGGAAAACCTATTCCCAGATACCCCCTCCCCTCCTCCCACTGGTCCACAAATGCGATTGGACCATAGCGCTTTGAGCATGCTATAAGCATGAAAGTAGCACTCTATAAAAGCCATAATGTTTTTATTTATTAATCTTTTGAAAGTTTCCTATGCAACTTGAAGTTTAGCACATATATTAACTTTGTTTTCAAAATAATTTTCAAAATATAAAAATATCCCATTTTATTTTTAATTTTACAATTTTTACCTTCCTGTGTTCTAGTCGGTACTGTAAAAAATTGAGTGGAAAGTGAGGTTGGAATTCCATCAACTCGTTTCTTGTGTTGCAAAGGAGGTTCTGCAACTGTGTCTTTTAAAGAAAAAATATTTATATTTATTTTAATCATTAAAATAACTACTAAAGAAAGTGTTTTGTATAGTTCGAAAACTGTCAAACAAAAGTAGAAATAAGGTAGAATAAACAAATATAGCTTTTTAGAAGTCTCGTATATAGTTGAAAAATAAATGAAAAAATTTGACAATTTACTATTATACTTATCCAATTTGTTAGACCTACTACTTCATGGACAAAGCATAACATACTATAGGCAGTGTTGTATTTTGCAAATAAAGAAAGTTCCCTTCAACCAATTATGTTCTATATGGCAGGTGCAAATAAAAATGTCGTTTAGCAGAACATTATGACTAGTTGTATTAACATCTCCAACAGAAGGCAGGTATTCATCAGTGCAAAAAAAGATTAATAAAATTCTTGAGTTCCATGAGAAAAACTTACTAACAAATTTGATAGCTTATCTTATCTTATAGATTACAAATGCCACTTCAAAAAAGATGATAATTATGTTCTAAGCATTTCATGTGTCAATCTAGTCAGGCATGTTAATCAATGTGCTCTACTATTCAGCTGCCTTTCTTCTTAACAGCATTTCTTTAAGAGTACACAAAATGTACATTTATTATTAGCAATTTAAACTAAAATGTCAAAACAAATGTAGAGCTAGGAACAAATTTAAATGAGCATAAAAGGAAATTATTTCAATGAAATGAAAGAGAAAGCAAATAATCAAAAAAAATTATTTTATGTTGAAACAGCAGAAATACTAAACATGCTAAACATTAATTGGTAAATAAATTAGGTAGTAATCGTAAATATATAAATCCATAAAGAAATATTTAAATATTCTGTTTACATAGTTTTTATTTTAAGCTTTATATTCTTTCAAATGTGCAAGCTGAGTATTCATTGCATAAAAGATATTTTTAACAAAAATAAATAAATGAATAAATAATGTATACATTTCTACCATTTTTTTTTTATTCTGTACTTGTCAAACAAATTATAATTTATAAGGCACATTCAACTTACAGTAAGTGCCATAAAAGAAAAAGAAAAAATAATTAACCTGGTGAGAGCATTCCCTAAAGGTTTGAAAGCATTGAAAAAAATGTTTAAATAAAAAAAAAATGAAAATTTAGAATTTTAAAAAATCATATACCTGTTCCAGTTTCCATATTGGCTGTTAAGTCTTCTTTAAAAGAATTTTATTATAATGAACTGAACTTCAAAGTAGGCTTATTCTGTAAATCTTTTTAGGATATAGCTCAGTATGAAAATCGTTGTATTAATTCACATCAATTTAAGAACTGTCTGCTAAAAGATGAAAATATGTTGAGAATGAGTTATATTATAACACAAATAGAAGATATGTACTTAACATTAAACTAAACAAATCCTATACAACAACATATGTAGCCAGATTAATCCATATTAGAGCCATTTAAATACAAAGTTTCTTTTGTTTATTCGTGATGCAAATCTGTGAATTGTCTAACAAAAGAAATAAATTGAAAGAGAAGACTGTTGTGAATCAGTTTAAAAATAATAATTGTGTCTATTTAGTATATGGTATTTTCAGCCAATATGAAATACTGGTAACTATGCTAGCTTACTATTTATAGTTAATATTGCATTAAAGCTGGTGGAAGAATGGAGCAAATGCAAAAACACATCAAACAATAGATCTACATGCTAAAGCCTAAATTTAGAGAGCTCATGGCTCCCTCTGCATCAAATGGACTACAATCTAAAAAGTAGGCTCACTACAATATCGACATCAATAGTATAACACTGTTGACTAAAAATAGCCTACTTATGGCACTTCAAAAGACATGCACATTGCTGTCCATTGCTGTTTTTCTTTCCCTTTCAATCCCCGTCTTTATCAATGTCCAGCTAATAATATCTGATTCTTTAGCTTTAGATACAATAGGATTAGTAAATAAAGTAACCATTTCAGATCTTGCGATCTAAGGGGCAGATGATGTTTAAAGGTCATCTATCTCTATTGCCAATGGTTAATGAGGGTGTCATGTGGCCAGCACAATGACCAATTGATTTTACTTTTCCCAACTTAATGTCAGGTTGGCTGGACTCGGGCATCTTAAAATTATTAAATTCAAAATTTCAGCATTTACTGAGATTTGAACCCAAGACCCCTGCACTTTAGCACTCAGCCACCAAGCAAATAATTGTGTAATATAGAAGCCAAGCACTTTAGCACTCAGCCACCAAGCAAATAATTGTGTAATATAGAAGCCAAGCCCTGTAGCACTCAGCAACCAAGCCACCCATTGTGTAATATAGATTTTAAACAATTAATATTCTAATTAACATAAAAATTGTTTCATAATAATAGGGCACTTTTATTTTAAATTTTTATTGTTTTAACCACCTTCCTACCAGATCTCTAGTCAGTATCGACACTTTTAATTTGATTTTTAATTGCATTGCCTAGGTTTATTCCAATCTTCTAAAAGACAGTTTATAAGGTGGTAAATAAAAAAAAAAGTTTTAAATACCAGCAATAAATTAAAGATATATACAGTTGAATCTGGTTAATCCCACCAGATTACTATTTGGACCCAACCCTAAAGTACTAAAACTAATCCTGTTATACACTCAAAACCAGTCAATAGGACTTCAATGTATATATAGCTATTATACCATTAGCTTTAATATATGTATAATAAAATAATTTGTTTCTTAACTATTTAAACACAAATTTTGTGCTTAGAACTATAAAAAGACTAAGAATTGTGGAAAAACAAGCAGATAATAAAAAGCTTCACACAAAAACAAAATATTGAAAGCAATTCAATCACTAATCTAAAACAAAAAAAACAGACTTGAAAATGCTGAATGTTGTCCAGCAGGAAACATCATTTGTTCTATTGTAGGCTTGAAACTTTGACTTTTAAATGAATTATGCCATTGAAAATTGGTCTTGTAGTCAGAAAATCCCTTGAAAAAAACAAAACAAACTTTTAAATGGTAATGACTTTTTTCTTTAAAAGCTTAATTCTTTAAAACATGAAAACTTCTTTCTTTTCCCTCATTTTCTGCTATAAATTTTTTAAAAGTTAACTTGCTAACCAAGAAAATTTTTGTTATTTAAAACAGATCCTAATTCAATTTGACTGTCATGAAAGTGAAAAATGACGAATACTTGTTTATGATTTTAATAAAATATGGCCAGACACCATCAGTGATAGGCCTACACTAAGTCTGTCACCTAAAAGTTTCCAAATGCCAGAAGCCATACTGTGATTCACTGAGTCCAATATATGACAAAAAAGGCTGAGAAGTCTATACCCTCCTGGCGGAGTTTATGGTTGAGATATTATTTAATTTTTATTAAAAAATCTTTTTCCCTCAGTCAAAACATGGACTCCATCAGTTGCTAACCCTTGCCATTTGGTTCCAAGCTAACCCAAGACTTTCAACACAGTTATTCAAAGCATTTAATAAATAATAGCCTGAGTTTGAATATTTAACTGAATGTTTTGAAATATTGCAAATAGGAATAATCTTAGTTTACTTTAAGCTTTTTAGAATGACATGTAGAGACAATGTTTCTTTCGCCTCTTCATCTTAGTTAGTTAATAGTTGAAATCTGAAGCGATGTAGGTCAATATTTATTGTTTTAGATTAATTCATTTGTGGCTAACGATATTTTATTGACAGTGGGAAAATCAATTATACCTATTTATAGCTTGAATCTTAGATGGTGCCAAAGCATAGATTAAATTGATGTCTGTAGGCCTATTATTGAGATTTAGTTTTAGATCTACAGTTATATAGATCTCTAATAACATTAGGAAAACCAAATATAGAAGACAAAACTCATCTATACCCTCCCTACCCAAACAAAAATAGAAAATAAACAGACTGTATGTTTGACTGATTTTAATAACTGGTCAGATGGACATAGTCAGCCTACACATGTGGTCCTAGTGTAGTGTGTATAGTTGATGGTGTTGATCATCACATATTTTATTTTCCTTGGGCATAAGCAATAGTGTTGATTGGCCAGGCAAAAAAATAACACAGTGGCATGGTCAGTCAAGCATGTAGATTTATTATAACAGTACACTAGTTACAGAGGTCAGGTGTTTCTTAGCACTCCAGCATATTATTTCTTTGTTTGCTAAATCTAACTGCGGTAGTGTTCTTCAATTTCTTGAATGTAAAGTTTTCCGTTATATAATAAGTCAATAGAATTAAACAATGAAATTAGCTTTCTTTCCAAAGGTTTTAATACAAGGCAAAAAAATATACACACACACACATGTGTAAAAAGTCATCCTGGCCTGATTCACAGTGGCCAAGTATGCACCATAAATAAAAAAAAACAACAGTAGATGCAAGGAGTTATTTGCCACTAAAAAATTATTAAGAATATTGTTATCAAATCAAGACACTTAACGCAGGGGCAATTTTCAAGTTAACACATTAGAAGTAGTTCAACTTTAATTTTTATTTATGCTGTCTTAGAATGTTGTGTTTATCCATTCTAGCTAAAAAATATGATCAACGTCTATCAATAAATTGAGTGCCAAGGACATAATAAATAAAATAAGGAGTAAGCTCTCCCTTTAAAGATAGTCCTGGTCGTGTCTTTTATGCTAATATACACAAATCTTAGTCTTGTACTTTTTTCTAAAAAATAATTAGTTACTCGATTACTGGGCTATGAAATCTAGCAATTTGTGTTCTGTGTAGCAAAAGGTCACTTAAAGGTGTGTGATCTGTAGTCCATCTAACTAATTGAGATTTATATCCAAGTAAGCAAACTCAGTGCGGTACTCGTGTAGATGTTTGACCTGTAGTCCAGATTGAGATTTTTCTCCAAATAAGCAATCTCAATGTCCGGTTACTTGTGTAGAGGTGTGGCTTGAAGTCCAGCCTTCTAGCTAAGATTTACTACCAAATAAACTCAGTTCCCTCATGTGACTTCTAGAGAGTGCATGTACTCAATGTGATGTACTAAACAAATAAAAGGGGGTGGGAGTTGTTCATCTCTACCTCTGGAAATATACCTGGTTACCAGTGTAGTAGTGTGGCTTGAAGTCCAGCCCCCTAATTAAGATTTACAACCATGTAAACAAACCCAGGTGTGACATCTAGAGAGTGTTAATATGCTGACATTGTGGTCACCAGTCTATCAATAAACTCAATGTGATGGATAAAATAATAAAAAGGGATGGGTGTTGTTCATCTCTACCTCTGAAGATATATCAGCTAGACAGACCTCTGGTCAGCTTGACATAGTCAAGGAATATAACATCTTAACTAACCCACGCAAAGGTAAAGACATAAAGGAAAAAATGTACTACCAGCCATTGCTGTTCTGTATGTAACGAGCATTTTTAATGTAAAATTTCATTTCTATTTATATTAACACGCCTTGTCTTTCTAATAAAAGATGTTTGGTCCATATAGGCCCTATTTTTAAGCACATTATTATGTTTTAAATATAAACATCAATACATTCTCTAACAGAAATTAATTAAACGAGGTCCACTTTATGCATATTAAATAGGTACAAGGTGTACTTTTTACTATTCTGCCAACTATCCGGCGATGATATTTGGCCAGAGCTGAATATTGCCAAATAGTGAAAAAAGGCAGAAAATTTGGCAGAAGCCGGAGCTACTACCCGGTGCATCCCTAGTTATTTTTAATATATTTGCATTTCTTATATCTTTTATCTGTGGGGACACCTGATTTCTGTAGGTGTCCGCAGACAGCATAAAACAGTCTGGTGAGCTGCATGTGGTCCATGGTCTGTAATTTGCCCAACCGTGTTCTAGATGATCTGCTCTATAATCACTCTATTGTCTATACTCTATAGATCACACTCTGGGTCTGAAAGGTGTACTTTACTTTATTTAGATCTATTGTCACTATTGATAGAATCTAGATTCTAGATCTAGATTAGTATTTACACTACAATTGAAGCAAAACCCTGCCTAAAAAATAAATTTAAAAGGACATCTGTTAATTGTTTCTAGTCTATGGACAATGTTTAATGAGAGTGTAATTTGTCCCTCACCAGAACCAACTTGAACTATTGACAAGTATTGCAAAATTTAAATACAAAAGATTTAGAATTTAGACTTAGTTATTAAGTCTTAGACCTAGACATTCTACTATACATACTGTCTATACTTAAATATCAAGACTAGATAGACTCTAGAAGATCATAGATCTAGTCTAGTCAGATGTGTCTGAACTTGAATTCAATTTTCATTTTGATTAAATTTCCGGCAAATGCAAAATACTTGGATGGTTTTCAACAAACGAAAAATTACAACTAGTCTATGTGCGATGTAAATAGATAGATCCATCTCTGAATTACCTTGTAATGCACATGCATTTATTGTTTAGTTGTTTGTAGGAGACCTTCGGTTAACTATTAGAATCTAGACTCTAGTATTAGTTTGTAATGTTGTCTTTAAAACTAAAAGGAAGTTAGCATCTAGCGTCTACCACAACGCGCAAGCGCACTCGGAATAAATATTTTTTCTCCTTTTGAAAAACGAATTAGATCACAGACCTTTATATAAATATGTATGTGGTCCAGATCTATGTCAGTGAAATGGTTGATACTGTAGTATGGACCTAAAAATAATATTAATAATGCCCCTCAATTTAATAGGACCTGCGCTAATTCTATGTGTATATATTATTAAATTAAACCATTTTATAAATTATAACAGATTTCCCGCGGCCTCCCGATTTACCAGGAGCTCCTTGAAATCTGAAAATGCAAAATATATGAAAACGTCATGAAAATCTTCGGAAATACATACAAATCTCCTGAAAAATATAGACAAAAATTGTCATTTCGGGGTGTCATTCAATATGGAAAACGCAAATCCTGCTCGCGAAAAAAAAATGGCATTATGCAATACCCGTAATTGTGGAATCTAGTGAAATGAAGAATGAAGAATTACTTGAGGTCAACAATTTTCGTAGATAGATTGAAAACATTTATAATTCTTGCAATTGAGCGTGATCTATGTAGGACATATATAGGCCTATATATATATATATATATATATATTTTATTGATATTGATACTGTATGACTTCGCTACATGCAAGGCTCGTAACGTAATTCTGTACGTAGTAAAGAATGAATAAAATGCAAAGACGAATTTATTTTCTAATGCGAACTATTAATTTTCACTTATTATCCATATCCGTACCCACACTTGGCCCCGCGAAATCCGTTTCGCATAGGCCCCACAAGGTTAAGTCCAGCCCTGCTATTTAGTGACGGGTGAAGAGGCTCCTACTTGTTCTCCCCCCCCCCCTTCTTTTTCTTTCGCCTCTAAAATTACGTGGGATAACTCTAGTCCGTCCGACTTGCAGAAATAAAAGAGTGATCTTTCCATTATACTTGGTGTCCAAACTCTTGAGCGATGAAGAGAATTATATATATATATAAATAAGGCTTGTCTTCGAGCCCGAAGATTAAAGAGGAATGCAGTTTTTCCCATGGCTGCGCAGCCCCAGCAGTGACCTACATATTTTTCCACATCCAGAGCAAGCATAACCATTGTCCGCAGGTGGTCGATTTAGATTTTCTTTTCGCCGTCTGCATTTGTCCTCGGCAGCGATTTTCTTTTGGTCTCAAATGTGTATCCCGCGGCCTTTGTGAGTGACATCCAGCTGTCTCGTTCTGAGGCCGCATGCAAACAGGTGCCCTATCTATGTCAGCCTAAGCAAGTTGACGCCTAAGCTGGTCTTTGAAGCGTTTCCGTGGGGCGCATCTGTTACTCTATATGCCTATAAATAGACAGCAGTGCACTTGATCCACTATATATCTTCTTTGGGTAATGTCGATTCAAATGAGGTAGCGTTAGAACTAAGGCATCTACGTCAGGTTCCGCTCAGACGACAAAATGTTCAATCTTCGGCGCCAACTTTCACATACAAAGGACATGGCCGTAAGATTTTCTCTATGCCGACGATTGTGCCCTACTTCCCGCTCACTGTCAACGCTTCTTTTGGTTTAACATAATAAACCTCGGAAAAACAGCAATCATGTTTCAGAAGTCAACCCCCAAAAATCTACTTAGAACCCATCTAATGAAAAAATGCGACCCATGTATTGCATGTTGCTGAATTTCGCTCTATGAGATGACGCATTATATTAATACATTCTAGTAGGGCTACAATAATTAATTTCTTTCCCTTGTTCGAGATACCAAACAAAAAAAAATACCATTAGCTAATTAAAGCTAATAAAGACAGTGAGTTAATACAAGCTTTGTAAAAATATAGCGATTCATTGACACTGGTAGCTAGGCTACTTCAGTTTATTGGTATTTGGTGCATAAAGTGGTTTGCAGTTTTTTAAACTTGGATATTAACGTTATTGATAACTTTATCTTTAACTAAACCTGAACTTTTTCCGCGTAGGCCAAAGTTTTTTGCTAATCAAACATATTTTTGATGTTCAAAATAATCATTCTACAATAAAATTATAAGACATAAACTTATCACAGATAAAGTCTACTTGACTATAAATTAGTAATAGAAAGCCAAATATAGACCCTTAGCCCGATAGACAGAACTGTATTTGCATTCGATAATAGGCATCATGGGCGTAGCTAGGGGGGGGGGGGTTTGGGGTTCAAACCCCCCCCCCCCCCCGAAATGAAATCGGAATTAAGTGAATGATTTTTTGCTTTGATTTTGTTTATTTTAGGTGAGATTTGAATACTAAACCATCACTTGTCCCAGCACAACCAATGGGGTTTTGATTTTAAAACCCCCTACCAGGGGGTTTTTAGTTTTAAACCCCCTACCAGGGTGTTCCAGTTTAAAAAACCCTACCAGGAGTTTTGAGTTTAAAACCCCCCAACTAGGGGTTTTGAGTTTTAAACCGCTTACTTGGGGTTTTTGCATTTAACCCCCCCCCCTCTTCTATAAAACAAAACAAAAAAAAAATGCAAACGAAAATCCCCTAATTCCAAGAGCACAGTTAAGGGAGATTTTGATTTTAAAACCCCCTCCAAAATTTACGATAAACCCCCTCTTCAATATAAAAAAAAAAGCTAATTAGGCAATCAAAATGTTATGAGCGTAGCTAAATGGGTTTTGACATAGTTTTAAGTTTAAACCCCACTTAAGCGGGGTTTGAAGATAAAAAATACCTCTTTAATAATAAAAACAAAGCAAATTATACATTTAAAATGTTATGAGTGTAGTCAAAGGGGTTTTAAGTTTAAACTCCCCGCCAGTGGAGTTTGAAGCTAAAAAGTACCTCTGCAATATAAATAAAAGCAAATTACTCACTCTAAAATCTATGAGCGCAGCCAAAGGGGTTTTGAGTTTAACCCCCCCCCCCCGTCGCAGCCAAAGGGGTTTTGAGTTTAACCCCCCCCCCCCCGCTAGGGGGGTTTGAGGCTAAAAAATACATCTTCAGCGTAAGAAAAAAGCAAATTACGAACTCAAAATGTTATGAGCGTTGCCAAAAGAATTTGAGTTTAAACCCCCATTCAGAGGGGTTTAATGCTAAAAAATACATCTTCAATATAAAAAAAAAGCAAATTACACTAAAATTATTTGAGCGTAGCCAATCCAATCGGGGGTTTTGAGTTTAAACCCCTCTTCCACAGATGGAGTTTGTTTAAACTTTAAAACCCCTCCAGATGGTTTTGAGTTTAAGATCCCCCTACAGACACTGGCGGATCCAGGGGGGGGGGGGCGGTAGGGGCGATCGCCCCCCCCACTCGGCCGACCCCCCCCCGGGGGTGGGGCGGACGAATTTTAGTATAGAATTCACAAAATTTGTATACGAATTTATTTCTTATGTTAATAATATATACCAATTATTTATATTTCGACCTATTTTTCGATTATTTCGCCTCCCCCCCTTCTAGTATTTTTGCCGATTTCGTAGGGTCGGGAGGGGGAGATGGCATCAATCCGCCGCCCCCCCCCCCGCCACCATAAACTTTCGAGTGGGGGGGGGGTGCGGTACCCTATTTATTTGCAGAAATCACAGCTTGGTAACAGAATCAATTAAATATCTATATGATTAAAACTTGTTATTGGTATTTTAACCGGTCTTTATATTATGTTGTTCATCTTTGGCCGATTGGAAGGGGAGGATCGAATACCTCTACTGCCCTTCCCATCTAAACCCTTTGAGTGGGGGGCGGTCCTACTTTTATGGAGAAATCATAGTATGTGAACAAACTTAGTCGAATATCTATATAATATAAACAGGTGGAAGTGCGATACATGCAATTATCTTCCCCCCCCCCCCAATCGGACAAACCAATACTTTTTCTTTTTGTATTATAGTAAGAAATTACAAAATTTAAAAAAAATCTGTCACTAATATAATTTATATATGCCAGTGATGCTCAACCTAATTTGACCTGCGGGCCAATTTTAATTTCTGACACTCTTGTCTCGGGCCACATGAACGAAAAAGTTCAAAAATGAAATTGACCTGAAACTATGTGTAATAGAAGCCTGTGAATCTAGTACTTAATTCATGGGATATTTGAAGTTAACCTTCATTTAAGCTTCAGAGAAAGGCTTCATTTCTCTACTTAAAATGTGAGCAATATTGTATCTAGCTTCACCATTGACTCATTTTCTTGTCTCTTTTTGGTGAATATTCCCATCTATCTTCCAATCTCTAGGCGTAGTTGAACGAATCAAGAATACCGTCATATTTTTATGTCAATAATCTGTTTATATATTGTTTGTTTTTAAAACAGCCACACTTTCTTTTCAAATCAAATATGTTGGTTTATTATCATTTTCTACAAAAAGTAAAAATCCGTTCACTTCTCCTGGTAGATTCCACATTCAGGGTCCCATTTTAGAAATGCACAAATGTTAAAGGTCATGGTACCAATCCGTTAGAGAAAGATTGAAGCCCTAATGAAGGTAAATATACATTTTTCAACCTTTTTTTCTTTTTGTAGGGTGATTTTATACAATTTGTGCCGACATATCGGCGGGCCGGATGGAACCACCTCGCGGGCCGGATGTGGCCCGCGGGCCGTATTTTGGGCATCACTGATATCTATATTATAAAGTAGAATGTGAGGTGTATGTATGTATGTATGTTACTTATAGACATCAAAACCGCTTGACCAATCTTGATAAAACTAGGCAGGAATGTTCCTTGGGTACCAACTTAGACCGTAGTGTATGTATTTAAGCCCTAAAACAAACTTAAGACCCTCAAAAAAAATAAAGTTGTCCGACTCTATTACAGCTATAGTATTTTATGGATCTAGGCCATGTCTACAATGTTGACATGAGAAAAGATAGAAAGGATTTAGACCTAGATCTAATTTTAAGAAATACACTTTGCGCAGATAGTTTTTTACTTTGACACATGAAAATACAAAAGAAGATCCATTGATTTCATTATATAATAAAATTAACCTTCAATTTTGTGTTTCAAAAGCATTTTTTACATTAATTAGTTCCTTATATCTGTGATTACAGATTTCCTGACGAACATTCTTTCATTAGACAATTCAGTAATGAATCGCGTACTAAATATTAATTCGTTTAATTGTTTACTTTATAATCCCATCCCTAGATCTAAAACTCTAATTCAACTCTAAGATGATAAAACTTCTCTTCGCACAGATAGTTTTATACTTTAACACATAAACATGTTAATTAAAGTCCATTCATTTCATATTTTGATCAAATAAACATTCAAATTTGGTTTTCTAAAGCTACATTCGTTTACGAAAGCTGCGAAGCCGAGTTAAAGGCCTAGATCTATATTCATTCATGAATCGCGTACTAAAAATTATTTCGTTTTATTGTTACTTTATAATCCCATCCCTAGATCTAAAACTCTAATTCAACACCAAGATGATAAAACTTCTCTTCGCACAGATAGTCTTATACTTTAACACATAAACATATTAATGAAAGTCCATTCATTTCATATTTTGATCAAATAAACATTCAAATTTGGTTTTCTAAAGCTACATTCGTTTACGAAAGCTGCGAAGCCGAGTTGAGATAGTCCTAGATCTATATTCATTCATGACTCGCGTACTAAAAATTATTTCGTTTAATTGTTCACTTTATAATCCCATTTATTTAACAAAGCTATCGCTCTTTTCGTTTTTAATAGATAAGAATGTATCGACTTCGGGTAAACCATTTTCGCAAAACTAATTTTATTTTCGTAGAGAAAGAGAAATAACGTGAAAGGATCATTAGCTACGTTTAACATACATCTAAATCCAATCCACTAGATTATTCAAAAGCAAATGTTTTAATTTAAAAAAAAAATGGATTTAAGCCTATTAGCTATTTTTACATTGACACATTCGCTTTACTTATTACATTATTATTTCGTTTAATTGTTTACAAAACACTCTCAGTGACTATATCGACAGTAATGCGCAAATAAAGACCCGCGGGTCGCGGGTAACATATGTCTAGTATGCTATAAAGTCGCCCAACCTCTATTCGTTAATGCAAAATGCAATCATTAGCAGAAATTATAAAAAGGAGCGAGGATTAATCGTTTTCATTTTACCGCCCTTCCCCTTTCCAGACAGAGTTTGTGTAATTTCACATGAATTTATCATAACTATTTTAAGAAAGACTTTGCTTTGGAAAAGTTATAATTCAAACAAAATCTTTCAATAAAACAGTCATGGTTGAGATGAGTTCAAAAGCCAGATAATCTTTTCCTAGTCGACTTTTTCCAACCTTTACTCTATCTCATATTTTTCAAGTTAAATAAATTTAGGACTATAACTCACAATTTATACTTTTATTCAATATTATTAATCGGATTTTTTTTTCGGCGGCGATCCTCAAAACCTTAATCTAAATATGGTTTGTATCTAATCTTTTCAAAGAACAAATCGGTTGTATTTGCAATGTATTTAAGGGACTATAAATTCATATTAGAATATTTTTCCACATTATTCAAATGGTCCTTTATAATAGAATGAATAATGAGCTGTAGGTCAGGAGAATGCGTTACTGCAGTGAAGAATGCCAAAAAACGCTCTTAGCGTCGAGGCTTCACCCCGAACCCCACTAATAATTAATGAGCTGTAGATGTCAGGAAAATGCCCAAAATGCGTTTCAGCCGTGAAAAATTCAAGGAAACGCTGTTGGCGTTGGGGCTTCGCCCTGAACCCCATTTATAAACAATGAGCTGTAGATGTCAGGAGAATGCGTTTCTGCAGTGAAAAATGCAAGAAAACGCTTTTGGGTGTCGGGGCTTTGCCCCGAACCCCACTGAGGAAACTTGCAGCGCTTTCCCATACCCCCAAGCTTGCAAGAGAAAGGCCTCAACATTACTTTTTTTTCTGTTGTTTTTTTTCGCCGAAGATTGAGAAACAGTCTTATTTTTTTCTCACATATCGAATATATATATATATATATATATATATATATATGCTGTACGCACGTTTATGCATAGGGTTAGGGTTTACTAGGCGTTAGGGTTAGGGTTTGGAAAAAAATCGCCCCCCCCCCCCCACTCCAAAGTTTTGGATCCGCCAGTGCCTACAGAGCATTTTGAGTTGGAAAACCCCCAACAGATGATTTTGACGATAAAACTTCTATTTTCGTTATAAAATCTAAAGCAAACTACAGTCACTTAATTCCAAGAGCGTATTCAAGAGAGGTTACACATTTTTACAAGTGGCAGGGCTCCCTTAATAAACTGCAGTGAATAGTCTGCCGAAATTGAAAAACACTAAATGTGGCTCAACAAAGATGGCTAAAACAGATTTTAGGAGTCAGTTATAGAGATCGGGTTTAAATCAAAGAAATCCTATGCCGAACTGGGAGTTGACCCCTTAGTAAGATTGTGAGAGAGCGACGCATGAGGTTTGCGGGACATGTTCTCCGACAAAATGAATTACGCATAAGAAGAGTTGCAATGATATCCTAGTACAACTTGACGCCACTCATTCATTGAGGTCCTCATGGCAGTTGGGAAGAGGCTTCAGACATTACAAGTGACAGATTTTTATGGAAACAGTTTATCGTCAAATGCTCCGAACGGCGCGGTAGGGTCTAAGTCAGTAAGAATAGCACATTAGGTTTTTGAAATAAAACTTTTTAATAGCAGGAAAATGCACTGTAGATACCTCAGAACATGCATTTTGTTGGCTTTCAAGACCAGAAATAATGCTTGGCGGCGGGGCTTCGCCCCGCGCTAGGGGAGCTCCTAGCGCTCCCCCAGACCCCATTGCTAGTAATAGCTGGGAATCTACAATTTTATGGTTTTAGCTTGACTACAAATGCGCCGAACGTCGCGGGAGGGTCTAAGTCAGTAAGAATAGCACATTAGGTATTTGAAATAAAACTTTTTAATAGCAGGAAAATGCACTGTAGATACCTCAGAATATGCATTTTGTTGGCTTTCAATATCAGAAATAGTGCTTGGCGGCGGGGCTTAGCCCCGCGCTAGGGGAGCTCCTAGCGCTCCCCCAGACCCCCTTGATAGTATTGGCGGGGAATCTACAATTTTCCCACTAACTCATGGAAGAATGATGGGTCAGAATACAATAAAGATTATGTACACACACACACACACATAAATATATATTTAAAAAAAAATTCGCGGGGGGGGGGGGGTAAAAAAAATCCCCCCCAAACCCCCCCCCCCAAAAAAAAAATAAATCATGGCTACGCCCATGATAGGCATATAGGTATTATAAGCATACTACAAACACAGTGCAGATCACATTTAAGCCATAGGATTATAGGTGTATATTTATGCCCATTTAAGCATATAACAGTCAACTAGCTAGGCCTACTCATAGTCACAACGCCATTCCAGACTGGAAACATTTAGGAATAATACTAGTGTTCCATTAATAAACACTTTAAACTAGTTTAAACTGGCATTCCCTAGTTCATTTTCCTTTTTACTGAATTCGGTGATCTAATTTACAAGCTTTCATTACAGAGTGTGGATTAGGATTAGGGCCTACTCCTTACAACGGTCGCGTTAAAAATATCCACAAAAGAACGAATGTTTACATTGATCGAATTAAGTTCAAACTTCCGTAAAATTCAATTTAAATATTCCTTTTGTGAAATTATTTTATTTAATTTTATAAATATACCGCCAAACCAACATTTTTAGTGCAAAAATGTTTAACATACTAGCGCTATTCTTAACTAAAGCCAATAGATTATAAGACCAGAAAGACATTACAGATATAAAAAAAAAGCTTATATTAATTTTCATTGAATCAATTAGTTTGGGTCAGTCTTAATTTGTAATAGATCTAGACTAATACTAATCTGTGCGATTAGAAATATTTTTACCAATTGCTTTTTCTTTAGCACAATTTCATACGTTTAGCTTTCTCAGTGGGCTATGATCCTATCACCTGTCTGAACCAGTTCGAAAAAGGAAGGCGGACGTAAAGGGATCTGTGTGAATGATGCCGTAATCGCTTTTTAAATTCATTGAAAAAACACACAATTGATCGACTTGAATTCGTACTCGAGTGCGCAAGCCTCTTCAAGGAAACAAATTCAACTTATACCACCACACATGTCAAGTACTATTTCATCATTTTGTTCGATCGATAATAATAATTTAATTACCGATACTTGGTTAATAATTTTTTAAATTTATTCATGTTTTGTCAGGTGTAAGAAATAATTGTGCACAATTTTCACTTGATACGAGATTGGGTGTGGGGGAAATAACGAGATAGTTGAAAAATAGATTTGAAAAAAAGATTTATAACAGTAAAGGATTTAAAACAAAAAAGAATAAAACAATGTTTATCTCATTATTTTATTTACCAAATAGACTTTATTTTTTAAATCCTTTATGTGTGCGGTCATTTAGACATAACGAACGATTACATTAGGTGACACTCTCATCATTTTTTTTTTAATGTTTCGTAATTTAAATCTTTCGAACTAGCATGCCTACAGAGTTCGTCTTGTTGTCACTGTTTCTGTTGTATCTGTCATTCAAACACGGTGAATGTCACTATAAGCGCTATGACCAGAATCACGACGAAAATAAACAAAATCGTCAGAAGTACATTGTTGGAGATGAAGGTCGGCGGCTTTGGGGGCGGCGAGAACTTGGTGGGCCGCAGAGATCTCAGCGATCCCCTGTGCGTGGAGGAGCCACTTTCGTTAGGCACGCCGAGTTGGTCAGGTAATTCTTCGCCGCTGCTGATGCCCCCTGTCGGATCACTAACGTTTGGCCATTCCGCTCTGACCTGCGAGTGTACAGGAGGAGACTGATCCACGGTGGAAGTCAAACTGAAACAGAAAGAAAGAAAAAGTCATTCCTTAAAGTGTTCATGACAATGAAGACTTATAAGCGGGGACGAAGTTTTAATAAAAAAAAACGCATGCTAACAAGACAAAGTGACATTCCCATGGATCAAGTTTGATTGACACACCCATGCTAACAAGACAAAGTGACATTCCCATGGATCAAGTTTGATTGACACACCCATGCTAACAAGAAACAGTGACATTCCCATGGATCAAGTTTGATTGACACACCCATGCTAACAAGACAAAGTGACATTCCCATGGATCAAGTTTGATTGACACACCCATGCTAACAAGAAACAGTGACATTCCCATGGATCAAGTTTGATTGACACACCCATGCTAACAAGACAAAGTGACATTCCCATGGATCAAGTTTGATTGACACACCCATGCTAACAAGACAAAGTGACATTCCCATGGATCAAGTTTGATTGACACACCCATGCTAACAAGAAAAAGTGACATTCCCATGGATCAAGTTTGATTGACACACCCATGCTAACAAGACAAAGTGACATTCCCATGGATCAAGTTTGATTGACACACCCATGCTAACAAGAAAAAGTGACATTTCCATGGATCAAGTTTGATTGACACACCCATGCTAACAAGACAAAGTGACATTCCCATGGATCAAGTTTGATTGACACACCCATGCTAACAAGACAAAGTGACATTCCCATGGATCAAGTTTGATTGACACACCCATGCTAACAAGACAAAGTGACATTCCCATGGATCAAGTTTGATTGACACACCCATGCTAACAAGAAAAAGTGACATTTCCATGGATCAAGTTTGATTGACACACCCATGCTAACAAGACAAAGTGACATTCCCATGGATCAAGTTTGATTGACACACCCATGCTAACAAGAAAAAGTGACATTTCCATGGATCAAGTTTGATTGACACACCCATGCTAACAAGAAAAAGTGACATTTCCATGGATCAAGTTTGATTGACACACCCATGCTAACAAGAAAAAGTGACATTCCCATGGATCAAGTTTGATTGACACACCCATGCCAATAAAGAAAAAGTGACATTTCCATGGATCAAGTTTGATTGACACACCCATGCTAACAAGACAAAGTGACATTCCCATGGATCAAGTTTGATTGACACACCCATGCTAACAAGAAACAGTGACATTCCCATGGATCAAGTTTGATTGACACACCCATGCTAACAAGACAAAGTGACATTCCCATGGATCAAGTTTGATTGACACACCCATGCTAACAAGACAAAGTGACATTCCCATGGATCAAGTTTGATTGACACACCCATGCTAACAAGAAAAAGTGACATTCCCATGGATCAAGTTTGATTGACACACCCATGCTAACAAGACAAAGTGACATTCCCATGGATCAAGTTTGATTGACACACCCATGCTAACAAGAAAAAGTGACATTTCCATGGATCAAGTTTGATTGACACACCCATGCTAACAAGACAAAGTGACATTCCCATGGATCAAGTTTGATTGACACACCCATGCTAACAAGACAAAGTGACATTCCCATGGATCAAGTTTGATTGACACACCCATGCTAACAAGACAAAGTGACATTCCCATGGATCAAGTTTGATTGACACACCCATGCTAACAAGAAAAAGTGACATTTCCATGGATCAAGTTTGATTGACACACCCATGCTAACAAGACAAAGTGACATTCCCATGGATCAAGTTTGATTGACACACCCATGCTAACAAGAAAAAGTGACATTTCCATGGATCAAGTTTGATTGACACACCCATGCTAACAAGAAAAAGTGACATTTCCATGGATCAAGTTTGATTGACACACCCATGCTAACAAGAAAAAGTGACATTCCCATGGATCAAGTTTGATTGACACACCCATGCCAATAAAGAAAAAGTGACATTTCCATGGATCAAGTTTGATTGACACACCCATGCTAACAAGAAAAAGTGACATTCCCATGGATCAAGTTTGATTGACACACCCATGCCAATAAAGAAAAAGTGACATTCCCATGGATCATGTTTGAATGACACACCCAAGCCAATAAAGAAAAAGTGACATTCCCATGGATCAAGTTTGATTGACACACCCATGCCAATAAAGAAAAGTGACATTTCCATGGATCAAGTTTGAATGACACACCCATGCTAACAAGAAAAAGTGACATTTCCATGGATCAAATTTGAATGACACACCCATGCTAACAAGAAAAAGTGACATTCCCATGGATCAAGTTCGAATGACACACCCATGCTAACAAGAAAAAGTGACATTTCCATGGATCAAGTTTGAATGACACACCCATGCTAACAAGAAAAAGTGACATTTCCATGGATCAAGTTTGAATGACAAACCCATGCCAATAAAGAAAAAGTGACATTTCCATGGATCAAGTTTGAATGACACACCCATGCCAATAAAGAAAAAGTGACATTCCCATGGATCAAGTTTGAATGACACACCCATGCTAACAAGAAAAAGTGACATTTCCACGGATCAAGTTTGAAAGACACACCCATGCCAACACACGTTGCCAAGAGCCTTTGGGGGGGGGGGGGGGAAGAGACGAAGGAATAAACTTGTGTTGATACACAAACTAGGGCACGCGGGCTATATTCTACCAGTGGCGCTATGATAACTATCCCCTCTAAACGTCTGATCAAAGAGCATAATAAAGTTTCCATTTGACAATTTACGCCAAAGCCTGCACAACAGAGGACACGACCCCAAAAAGGAGAATATGTCCTACTTTTTCGAACGACTGGAAACCCTACATATGAGGTGATAATTATTTAAATCAACGTATTGTGAGCTAGATAATTAGTCACTATCAAATTCTTAATTTCAGTCATTGTTTTGTCTTTACGGTGGCTTATCGTTAAACCGCCTGTTCTTCCGAACCGGAGGTCCCGGATTCGAATCCTGGTGAAGACTGGGATTTTTAATTGCGGGATATTTTTGGCGCCTTTGAGTCTGTTCAGCTCTAATGGGTACCTGCCACTAGTTGGGGAAAACTAAAGGCGTTTGGTCGTTGTGCTGGCCTCATGACACCCTCGTTAACCGTGAGCTATAGAAACAGATGATCTTTACATCATCTGCCCGATAGATCGCAAGGTCTGAAAGGGGAACTTGACTTACGTGTACTACTTTACATCTGTGTAAAACCTAGTTAGGTTTGGAAACTTCGCTATGCCGCCGCTATTCTTGGCTATTCTTGTGATTGACGAACGTTAAAGTAGTTCATCCTTGCAACAGTCAATGATGCATTCATGAAGGTGGCGGAGCGACAGAATAGAAAGTGATGTATTAGAACTTGGCCGTTGATTGAATAAGAATGCCAATTTATGGTATGCGTGTCAACCAAACTGCCGGAGGATTTCCAGCTACCCGTCGCCTCAGCGTGGCGCCTCCGGTGGAAACGTCTAGTAGTGGAACCAGGCCTTCTAGCAGATCTCCCTGGGTGATATTTTTTTTTTTATATCTCACTCGGGGTGGGGATGGAACAAGTAACCTGCACCCCAGTCCAAAAAGTCCGCCACACCGTTCTACAAAGGGTGTCGTCATCAGAACCGGATTGCTGTAGTGGCGACCCTCGCACGGAACAGTGGCTGCCACAGTATAGGAATATGAGACAAGCTCCCCGCGCGCTGTTCTCGGCCACTTATAGGGGGAGTAAGTATCGGGGACGGTGCGCTGTGTACGCATGTTTTACACATATGTGTCCAATCCAGCCGCATTAGCTGTAGCGTCTTTTCATTTCTTGCTTTATTGGTTTCAGACAAGCTGTAGTTACAAACTTTATTCGGTTATCTAAGTTCTATAGGATAGATCTGTTAAGATCATCTGTTTCTATGGCTCGCGGTTAAAGAGCGGGGTGTCAAGTGGCCAACATCGACCAACCGCCTTTACTTTCCCCAAATAAAGGCAGGTACCCATTAGAGTTAGGTAGACTCAGGGGCGCCCTAAAAATCCCGAAATTCAGTCTTCACCGAGATTCGAACCCAGTACCCCAGGTTTGTAAGCCAAGCGCTTAACCACTCAGCCACCGCGCCCTCTGTTCGGTTATCCAACAGCTATTATAAGCTTTTTGTTGTGAATATACAATGATCATTTTTATTGAATCCTTTAAATGGGGGTAAAGGGGGCCTTCATAAAAACCCTGTATAGGCTACATCCTCCACGTACTTCAATCCTGTCCTTATTAAGCCCTTCAATGTATAATGACAGATATAGCGCATAAAACATTCAATACGAATCACTAATATCACTAATCACTTTTTTTTTCCTCGCTGAAACTATTTTAACATGGACCACGCCCTAACTAGTTATGAAAAAAAAACAAGAATGGGAAGACAAAAAGAAGGGTTCAGGTGTCTCTAATTTACATATTTGGAATAACTGGGAAAGATAGTAGGACTTTGGCAGCCCACACTATTCACAAAAACATAGCATAGACCTATACCTATACATATACACTAATACAGTTAATACAGTAAGACATAAAACATCCAAAATGATCTAGATACGTCTAATAACATACGTTCCGTTTCGGACCAGTCTTGGTTGCATATCTTACTCAACCTCACGTCCTACATGACCGTTGGACACTTCAATTTTAGGATATCAAGAATATTACAAATTATGTCAACAAGTTGTTTATCTAGTTATGAATGAATAACTTCAATGCAAATCTCTACGATAGGGAATTTTAAGATTCCGTTCTAGCGAGGTGCAAAGCTGTGTGACGATAGTTTTGTACATGTTGCTTTCCATAAGAACGCACAATTTATAACATTTGATTATTTATAATTATTTTCTAGTTGATATAATGGTGTTTTTATAAATGGATTATCCGGTGTTTACAATACAAAAGTATCTATAAGCTAATATATTTTAAAACTGCATTTAGGAGAAAGATAAGCTGGTTTGGTCATACTGTAAGATATAGATATGTGGGACATGTAGAGCACAATGATCATCCACTGCACCCCAAGCCAGCTCCAGTTGTCTGGACTCTGTTCTGCCACTGGATCCGACTGGCAAGGGGCGAGAGAGTGAGGCTGATGCAGCGCAAATCTCCCTCACTTGAATAAATTTTCATCGCGCAAGCCACATTCTCATTTCCCTTGTTCATCAATCAAAAAGCCCTGCGGCGATAGGCAAGTGGCAAAACGGTTGCCGGTGTGGATACACTGACAGCTATAGCTACAAACCTACACGTAGGCGGCCCAGACCATGTGGTCGCTTGCCAGTGACTTGGACAGCACTGGAACTCGGCAGCCGTCTGAGCGTCTAAGCAGACCTTTTTAGGAATGCACTGCTTACCTCCTAAGCATGAGGAACGGGCTAGAAAAGGTACCCTAATCATTGCCTGTCCTCCATGACCCTGGCCAGTCTCCAGCGACTGGAGGGGATCCCACTAATGCGGGAGAAACAAATCAAACACAAACCTCAAGAAAAAACAAATCAAAACACATGAACTCACACTCTGCGCCTGGAATGTCCGCACTCTACTTGACCGTACTGAATCAAACCGTCCTGAATGTCGTGCTGCTCTCGTGGCAAGAGAACTAGCCAGAAGATATAACTAACTGTCAGAAGTCATCCTTTGTGGTAGGTCTACAGTGGAGGAGAGCGAAAACAAAAAAGGGTCGTCAAAAAAAAAAAAGAAAAGCTGGCTGGACAACGTAAAAGAATGGATCGACCTCTCTCTTGATATCCTGCTAAGAACAGCAGCTGTCCGGTAGAAGTGGAGGGATTCTTTTTTACACGCACTGTCACAGCACCCTTACGACGAAAGTCAAGGAACAGATGAGATAAGAAGAGATGATAGGAGAATCTCATATAACCTGATTTTTGTTCATATTGTTACAAATGAACAGTGATAGGTAGAGGTCAACGTATGACCCCAGCGAGATGACACAGCAGCGAGTGTTCTCTGGAATCTACATGTAAAAACAAAGACAGGATGTGACGTGTCCTCACGTGTTGTTCCAGGGGACGAACAGATCTACTAATGGACAGTGACAGATAGATGTCACTATGTGTGACCGCGGCTTGATGACACTGCAGCGGGAGTTCTCTGGAATCTACATGTATAAATAAAGACAGGATGTGACGTTTCCTCACGTGTTGTTCCAGAAGATACAAACAGTGTTTGTGGAACTTTGGAGGAGCGATTAGGGACTCGATATAAGCCAGAGAGTTAATGTAAAAAGTCAGTCGTGAGTGAGTCGTATGGAGCTAGTCGTAGGTAGATTCGTCGGTACAGTCTTCGTTACTGTTGTCTACTGTGCGAGACAGTCGAAGAGAAATGTGTACGACTCGATGCAAGTTAACTAGGGTAGAGTGTCGTTAAAGTCTATACAGCGAACTACAGTGGACTTGAGCCGTTACAGTCGATACAGTCGATGTAAGACGTGTACGGCTCTGATTCGGTAGACTTGAGTACGACTTGGTTCAGCTTTGGGACACCTGGAGCGACACTGGGAAGTGTGTCGTTGGTCTGTTCTGTGGAATACGGCTCGATTCAAGTTGAGAAGAGATGAATTGCAACGAAGTATAGCTAACTGTAAACTGACAGATATTGTACAGTCTTCTACGCTACATGTTACAGTGACGAATTGTTAGAGTTAATTGTCAATAAAGTTATATGAAGCTGGAAGTTGAGTCGTCAAGTTCTTTGCAGTGTTTTTATTTGTATACCTACTAGTACATTTAGCCAGAAGATTCAGAAATACGTAACAATGTATTGTTCTTTATGGATTCTTTCTATATTATGTAACTATCTAATAATCAAGCCAACTTTTTTTCACTTTTTTAGCACTAACAGGATCATAGTCTATTTACTAAATCAAAGGGTGCCCCCGTCAGACTTGGCGAGTCAGAGCTTGAAGAGGTGGACACGTTCACATTCATAGGCAGCATCATAACAAACGATGGGGCCTATGGAGGCCTATTTGGAAAAACCAAGTTATTGGACTTGAGATGAAAATACACCTGCTTAACACAATCGTCATCCCAACAGCAATGTATGCACGTGAGACATGGAAGTCATGTGTCGAAATTGAGAATGGGTCAATAAAATGGCTAAGACAGATTTTAGTCAGTTACAGAGATCGGATCTCAAACAAGGAAAGAGTTGCGATGACATGGAGGTCAATACGGGGATAGCGCAAACAGGGTTCGACGTCCTCGTATAATTTGGCACCACACTTTCATGGGGGGAGAGTAGTGGACACCTGGTGGGAAGAGGCTTCAGACATTGCCAGTGAAAGATCTTCTTATGGAGACTACTTGTCGCCTAATGCACCGAATGACGAGGGGGAGCTAAGTGCAGAATCAAATTTCTAGGGTGGTTTGCTATTTGTCCACTTTAAGCTTCCAATATTACTTATTTGACATTGTATATACACAATTGAGAACCCGTAGTTACTGTTTTTTACTAGGCCTTTAAAGGCCCTGCAAATTTGCTGTAACTATTTATAGGCCAATATTTAGCATCCATGTTGGCAGCTCCTTCACCAGAGAAAATTCGTACATCTCAAATCTATCGACCTGGAAGTTCTAGAATATTTGCAATTAAAAAAAAAAAAATAATAATAAAATAAACCAAACTCTGGCGTGCACCATTAACTGTTAGAGGCCCTAGACGGTCACCTAGTTTTCCAATCCTGACGTCCCTCTCAATGAGTAAAATCGTTTTTAACTCTTAAGTTAAAATGGATGGAGAAATTCAGGATCAATTTACAATTTGCACCTTATATGTTTTTTTTTTGTGCACACACAAGGGAAAAAACTTACAACTCACACAAAGACGCCGTGTTGTCATAAGCCAATAGTTATGAACCGTCGTCTTTCACGGAAGGAATATCGCCATGTTACAATTGTTACGTCTTAAGCAAACACAAACATGTGACTGGCCGAACGTTATCAAAGCAAATCAGTTCAATTTTAGCCCGAGATATCTGTGTAGAAAATAATAGGGCCTACTATAGCCAGCGTGCATTTAAAAAAAAAAATGTATAACAGAATTAAGACATTGGTTTGAACACTACTCTGTACACCGGATACACGATGGATTTGTTTCCATGTATACAAGTCAGTCTCCAATACTTATTCGGCTATTAGGTGTATAGATCTAGTCAACGATACAATGTTTTTCAAAAAGGGATTCTATATCATTCTAATTTTCTAGCGCTGGGCCTAATCATCAAAATAATGCAGTGTTTTAGATTCTAAGGCCTAGTCCGCCTAGTATCTGTCCTAAATATGTCTGCCCCGAGGGGACATTGGGTAGGATATGTAATAATCGCCCGACATTTATAAAACTAAAATATAAAACAAGTGAGAGAAATTAAAAACTCGGAAAATTAGAGTATTTTATACAGTGGCGTAGCTAGGGTGGGGGAGGAGGGGGGAGAATTTTAAGATCCCCCGGGCCCCCACTTGAGGTGGGGCCCAAACGAGTGTCCGAAATTTGTTGTTAAATAAATTAAATATTACGTCACTGTCATGTAATCTTGCTTTTCGCGTTGTTAAATAAGCTAGTGATCCTGTTGTATGTATCACACAGAGTATTAACTCTTTCCGTGGTGCGAGGTCACTTTCAATTTCAATAACTTCCATAGCGCTGACTATTGCCGTATTACTCTTAGGAAGTAACTTATAAAGTGTAGTTTATTTCATCATCCTTATCATTTAAGAAGAAACATTACAAAAGCACTGAAAACAAAGGAGACCACGAACGGGTCGAATACAAGTATCGCTATTCAGATGATTCATACAAAGATACAGCAGTCGAAGAAGGGAAAATGTCTCTTGATGAGAGAAGTAGTTGTGAAAAGACTCCAAGGTTAACACAGTCAGAGAAAACATCTGAAGTAATTGCTACAAATAATGAGTCAAGTGATGGTCACCCAAAATCACTTTCTCCAGAAGTGGAAGAAGCTGTAATTAAGTACAAATACTTCGGATATATCCAGCCTGGAATTTTATCTGAGGAACTGCTAGCATAAATTCTGTTAAAGGGTAGCTTATTTTTTCCAAAAGTTGAGTTCTGATGTAGGACTGTCAATAGAACTGCAATTCAAACGTGTTGCGACAGAAGTGCTGGACAGACTTCATATGGAGATGAAGGACAGATTCCAACGCCGGAAAACCATGTGGACACCTTTGGGTTTCTTCTTGGACCAAGACACCTCTTTAAGTCTATGGATGATTATTGATGATTACGCTGATGAAAAACTGTGTTACTTTTTCCTGTTTGTTGAAATACAGGTAAATCTCTTGTTTAATGATGTCATTGATCATTGATGCACGAGCACTTTTTATCAACAAACCAGTGCCACAATCACCAATTGACATATTAAGGAAGCTGGTAATGGTGTGTGCTCAAACCTAGTAACATCCATTCGAATACTGCTAACTCAGGTCACTTCCATTGCTTCATGTGAGAGCTCATTCTCAAAGCTCAAGTTCGTCAAAAACTATCTCAGGAGCACAATGACGAAAGAAAGACTTAGCATGGCTTTAATGTCAGTGGAGTCACAAATACTAGACACTATTGATGTAGATCAGGGGTGGGCAAATTACGAACAGCGGGCCACATGCAGCCCGCCAGAGTCTTTTATGCGGCCCGCGAACACCTACAGAGTTCAGGTGTGCCCACAGATTAAACATATAATAACGGGAAAAAAATATATCTTCTTATCTCTTATGATGAGGAGCGTAAATAAAAAGTGTCTCTGCATTCATTCTAAAAAGTTTAAAACAAATGAAGATGATGCTTGTTTGTAATATTTCAAACCATTTAGTCAAAGACATTAACTCAAGCCTGTATTTATTCAATGCTATGAAGAACTGGGTTGAAAGTGTTGGTTTGGCTTGGAACAAGATGGCAAGTGTAACAACTAATGGAGCCCGTGCTTTGAACGAGTAAAGCGTTTTTAAAAAAAATAAATTAAAGAACAATATCCCAACTATAAACTCTACATGGGAAAGTTTGCACAAAAACTGCATTGAATGGCAAACATGTTATTGACCCAATTATCAGCGATCAAACTTATCAGAGCTAGGGGACTTAACCACACGCAGTTCCGAGAAATAGGCTACTTGAAGGTGTGAAAACAAAACATTCCGATGTTCGGTACCACAGTAGTATCCGCTGGGTCAGCATGGGCAAGGTATTGAGAAGATTATGGGATCTCAAGGAAGAAATTGTTATGTTCTTTGAGGGACATCGACTGTGAGTTTGTTACTAATATTTCTAATGAGGAGTGAAAGACAGACTTCATGTTTTTCATCATATGTATTGTAATGTGTTGCTTGTATGTAGGCTACATCTTTCCAAACAAAACTTTTCCATTTCTCCAGGCAAGCAAATGAAAACAGGTTTAATCATTTTCCTTTGCTGAAAAGTTTCTAGTAAAATGTTTGAAAAGTACAAGACTTGTTGAATTTGCAATGCAAATTTTAAGACATCAAGATCTTGAAACCAGTTTTCAATATCCTCACTTCACCATTTAGTGCAGAAGCTAATTCAGCTCCAGACGAAATAGGGCCTACCTCCAAGCAAATTAAGACCTTCCACGGGAGTTGTATGGGTGCCAGAAGCTGTATTTCCACACTTTAAAAAAAACTTGATGCTAATTTTTTTTTCATTATTTGGCTTCACATAAATCGTGAACAAGCCTTTTTTTGTTTGAAAAAAAAAAACAAACAAGTGTAAGACTAACTCGATGCTGACAGACTGTAATTTGACAGCAGTCACAAGGATAACAACTAGTTAGCTAGTTCCACCACAGTCCAGAACATCATGCATGAGTGTAAAATTAAATATTTTACATTAT
This sequence comes from Biomphalaria glabrata, assembly GCF_947242115.1. Classification (NCBI taxonomy): domain Eukaryota; kingdom Metazoa; phylum Mollusca; class Gastropoda; family Planorbidae; genus Biomphalaria; species Biomphalaria glabrata. Next base: position 17,199,891 of record NC_074714.1, on the reverse strand, counting down.
GTAAAACAGCACAACCGAATTGTTGTGATGAATTATTGTGATGTAAAAAGGCAATATCAAAATTTATAAAAATATTCGTAAAATTAGTTTCAGAAAGAGCTAGATCTTGTTGTAATTCTTCAATTGGTAGTGTAAAAAAAAAAGATGCAAATGTTTAATACAGTATAATATACATGTATATTTTCTAAGTTGTAAATACATATTATAGGCCTATATGTATGCGCCCCCCCCCCATTCCTAAAAATCTTTTAATGCGGCCCTCTATAGAAAAAGGTTGCCCACCCCTGATGTAGATGATGTTATAGGTGCCTTTGCTGTACAGAAAGCACGACGTGAAGTCATATGAATTGAGATTAGTCCCTTTTGCATTATTTCGCCAATAAACAACGTTATTATTCATTAAAAGGAGTCTTAATGATTATTTCTTGTTAAGTTTACTGATATACTGTACCTATTGGAATCTATGATTATTCCGATTATATATTTATTTAGTACATTATCTCATGTCATGACGTCGATTGCAAGGGGCCCCCAAAGAGGTCAATCCCCCGGGGCCCCAAATCCCTAGCTACGCCCCTGATTTTATATGTAAAGGCGTTATTTTTGTTGTTTGACCATGAAACTATACTAATAGGGCCTAGTTTTATGGTTAAAATAATGTGGGAATATTTTCTTTCTCAAATGGAAGTTATAGCTACCCTTATTAGTTACCCTTAGTTATACCCTTTTCGTTAGAGCGGAAACAGTTCGAATACCAACTATATCATAGACTACATATAATATAGTCTATGATCTATATTAATCTATAATATCTATATATGCATCATTCTAAATCTAGATATGTATGTTTTTTTTATTTTGATATATTAATATGTAGAAGAAAGTAACCGAATTCTTTTTTTCAAGCTGTGTCATTCTGTCACGTGACTTTTGGTCACATGGCATAGCGTCTATATCACATGACAAACAACTGCTGTTATTCAGATATTGCTGATCATATAGGTACTGAGCCTACGCTGTTAGTGTTAGATCTATAAAAGAGAGAAGGGACTCACAAACGATTGATTGTGGATCATTCATTGCACACAACAATGCTGAGTTTAAAAATATCTGTTCTAAGCTTAATGCTGGTGTACATCAGCGCAGATACACCAGCCAATTGTACATATGAAGATGTTGCTGGTCAATGGATATTTGACTTAGGATCAGGAAATAATGATAGAACAATTGACTGCTCAAGTTTTGGAGGTACATTTATGAATTTTATGATTTACTGATTTAGAATAATTTAGTTTTAACATGATCTAATTATTAGACATTTACTAGAAAAATTAAATTATTATTATCTAGAATGATTAGATTCTATTCTTGATGTAGTCAATTTACAATATGAATATTATGTCTTATGATCAAGTGGGAAACAGTACTCGGCTCAGACATGTTCGCTGGATGGATGACAATAGGTTGAATAGGTGATTAGCATCCCATAAGTCATTCTCTACTGGTAACTAGCATCTAGCTCTAAAAATATTGGTTGCCCCCACCACCTTTATGTGGATGCAATAAAACTGGACCTCAAAACAGTGACCATTTTATTGATATACTGGCCATTGGGAAGACATAGCCATAGTAGACCATACGAGATGGAAATATATAGGGCATATATAACATGGGCATCAGCTCTGGAAGAAAAGCGTGCCATACGAAAAATGGCTGGCTCCTCTACCACCAAAGCGAAAGCTACCTTAACCTGCAATATATATGCCGGACATGAATGTCTCCAAAATAGGGCTCCACTGTCACTTGAAAAAATGTTCGAGATGAACCATAGTATAGTCTTTCTACAACTGAAGGAGGCCTGAAAACAGTCATAATATGATCAGTCCATGTGATACTACAGTGACTAGATCTGTATCATTATACCACAATGCATGACACTCAAATCATTACTATTTAAATGTGTCAAACTGGATGGCTGCCTGATCATGTGTGGTATATATGCATTCTGGACTGTTGCCTTGATGGTCCCGAGTTTGAACCCTGGTTGCTACTGTCCTGTGGGAAGTTAGGGTAGGAAGTAGATCTCTAATAAGTTTTAATAATCTTCAATCAATTCTGAAGAAACATTTAAACTTTAGGAGAAAATAGATCTAGATTACAATCTAGATCAACAGTCAAAAGTCTTTACTTTAGATCTACATGTACTTTTTTAAAAATCTAGCTTTGATTTTAGACCTAGAAAATATATAGATTTAAGATAACCATCCATGCATATATATAGTAAAGTTCCCCTTTCAGATCTTGTGGTCTATATATTATAGGCTTGTAAATATATATTTAAAAAAAAATTTATTATACATATCCCTAGATATATTAGTTTAGATTAGTTGCTGTTTCTGAATTTCCTTCGAAATGACATAGCATAGCACATAGTATTAGAGGTAATGATTATTATTCATTAACTTTCTTGCCCTAATTGACTTCCTATAAGAGGTCAGGTGATGGCAGCACACAGAGCTCTAACTCATAAAAATGTTACAACACAATGTATATTATGTTATTATTAGCAACAAGCCACATGTCTTATATAATCTATATATCTTATATATATATCTATATATTTATCATTTATTTCTTATTTCATGAAACAGTGCAGAACAGAATCAAAATTAATCTGATTTATCCGGATGTTGCTGTTGATGAGTTCAACAATAAAGGTTTCTGGACAATGATCTACAATCAGGTAATTACATTTTAATAACAGTTAAAAAGACAAGAAAAAATATTCTACAGAATTTTTTTTAACGTTAAAATAAAACTTAAACCATATTTTGTTTTTATGATCTAGAACAAAGTGTGTATAAATTTATTGGAAACATTTTTATCCTCTTTGAAATATTCTATTATAATGCATATTTCCAAAAAGAAAAAGAAAAAAATCCTTTTTTCAAAAAGACAATTCCACCTTTATACATCTTATAGAGCTAAGGAACAATGAGCTGAATGCCTTCAGAAAATTTTATACAATTTTTGCATTCTTGATATTCTTTAGCCTTCTTTGAGTAAATGGTCCTACTTATACCTACTATTTAGTAATTTCACTTTAGTAGGATTAAATATGACTTTCTTTTTTATTTAGGGTTTTGAAGTTGTTGTGGCAGGTCGAAAATATTTTGGGTTCTCCTACTTTGAAGGTAATGTCAGTTTTTGTGACACTATCAAAGGAGGTTGGTCACATGATGTTCTTGGTCGAGACTGGGCATGCTACAATGGTAAAAAGACTCAGAATGTTAGGAAAGTCTTGAAAACATCTGATTTAGACAACAGCCTCAGATATGGCCATGGGTAGGTTTGTTGTTTAGGGATATTATATCTATAGAGAAAACATTTAATATAGAATCTTAAATAAATGGCAAAATTTGGAAACTTATTTATTTGGTGTATAATTTATATGTTTTTCTAAAACCCACAACAACAAAAAAATTGTTTGAATCTATTGTTTTTTTTCCCCAAATTTTTGTTTTAGTCCAATATTTACATAAGTTTGGAATATTTTGCATGCCATTTGAAAGTAAATAAATATTATTAAATCTTTTAACTATTTTTTTTCTTTGAATGTTATAACTTGTCTAGATTGAATTCCAATGCTAAGGTGTGGGCTATCAACCATGCTCAGTCTTCCTGGAAAGCAACAACTTATAAACAATTTGAAGGATTCACCGTTGAGGACTATTTAAATCTGGCTGGTGGTAGAGGTTCACGACTCCATACGTAAGTTATTGGATAAACAAACAAAAATATGTCTTTTTTTTTTTTTAAAGATAAATGTGGATTACGGGTAATTGAATAGATACACTATAGCCTAAACAACCTATCATTTTTTTGAAAAGAATATGCACAAGATTTTTATTTCATAGTTTACAATAAGTTGGGCATGGTGGCTGAGTGGTTCAGCTTCCAAACCAAGGTGTTTTGATTTTGAATCCTGATTAAGACTGGAATTTTTAACTTCAAGATTTTTAGGACACCCCTCAGTTCACCAAATCTAAAAAGTAAAAGCTGTTGGTCATTGTGCTGGCCACATGAATTCCTAGTTAACCATCGCCATTCAAACAGATGAGCTTTATGTTACTGCCCTCATAGATTGCAAGCTCTGAATGGCACACCAACCTACCATATTTATAATGAATGTGTTAGGTATGGGCTTGATAATGGTAATGCCACAAACTTTAACATATACTACAAAAAACTTAGAAAACTATACCTAAATTGCATTTACATTATTTTATTTTGTCTGAAATACTGTAATCTTATTGAAACAATAATACTGTGTTTAGATATCAACTAGGTTTATTTACATATCTTAATTAGGCTCTTAAATTAAGTGCTGTACTCTTGACATCATGGTTTTGTTTGTTGTTTGAAGTCTTAGCTTATTTGAATATCTTAAACTTTGGTATCACTTTATCGAGACAAATTTAAAGATAAGTTTTTTAATTATGTTGATTTAAGATATCTTTGTTCAAATTACATTAGAGGGCACATTGAACATTTAAGCTGCCTTTTTAGAACTCCTTACTCAGCTTTTTCAAAAGAATTTCAATGAATATAAAGAATCAGTGTCTTTAGTTGGGAGAAAAAAATGTAACGTACTTGTTTTGTTTATTATTTCTTCTCAACCCCCATTACCCCACTGTCATCTGTCAAAGATTGACATTTCAATCAAGTTGAATTTATGAACTTGTTTTTTGAAGTTTAACTCTCTTGTACTGAATTCTTTGTGTCTGTTTTTTTAAGTAAAAGAAAGTTTCTAATTTAATTTTAATCTAATTCTTCATCTGTATTCTGATTAAAGTTCAAGTTGACAACTGTTATTCTCTGACATGCTATATAACTAGAAGATATTGTTATTCTATAAATGCTTTAACATATTTGGCCAATTACAAAAATGTTTCAGTGTATGAATAAGGCTAGATTGTTATATGGATAAGCGTAGGATGTAATTGTTGTCTTCTTTAAGGAACATGTGTAATGTATAAGATAGAATAGATGATAGTTAACATTTGTATGAGGTTTCTATTACAAAGTATTGTTTGTAGCTCACTGAGACCCCACCCAAATCTTTACATGCATTTTAGAATGACTATGAAAGGGAATATCATTTACTAATCTTCCTTCTAATTTCTTTTTTACTCCTAAAGCAAATATATCTTCATACATGATATTTAAAATCCTTGAAGAAAGTTCTTTTAATAGCTCATGTAGCAGGAAGTACTTTTTCTAATGATTACTTTAAGGAAAGTCATGCACATTTTTTGTTGTAATATGTATGAAGCCCTTGATACCCAGTGTACACCAAACAAATGTCTATGATTTTTATAAACAGGCGTCCAAAGCCAGCGCCAATTACAGCCGAGCAAAAGAGACTAATGGCTACTCTACCAGAGAGTTTTGATTGGAGAAATATTGATGGCACCAACTTCGTTTCACCAGTTAGAAATCAAGGTAGATTATACTTAATCAATATTTATATTTTATGATTCAATAAGTTTAGACTCTAAATTTATTGAGAATTAGATCTAGATGCTCAACCTGCGTCTTCAGCTGTGTATCAAGGATTGGCCTCTTTAGTCACGCAAGAAGTTGCAAAAAGGGAAAAGGTCTCTCGAGATGTTTAATGCAGCAGGATAGGTTTAAGAAAATAGCAACATATAAAACACAAGACTTATGAATGCTGAAAATCTGTTGCAAACATTCACAAGTATTAACACTAATAGGCCTAGAATTATTATTTTTACAACCATTTATGTTTATTACATGTGTAACATTTTGTCAAGGAAAGTTTTGGGAGTGCCAGGATAAGATGATATATTTGATGAAAAATAGCAATGTAGTAAAGTATGAATAAATTGTTGTAAGTTTAGGGAAACAAATCTCTTATTAGTGAAATGAAAGATATAAATAACTGACAAAATAAGGGGGGGGGGGGAAATTTCTAACATACAGGGGAGATAACCAATGATATTCTGAATTAAAAAAAAATTATGACCCTTTTTAAGTTATAAAAAAATCATTTCACATAGTTTCCGAATAGCACAAAGCATCTAGAAATGAGAAAAATTTTTTTTTTGAGGATGATTTTTTCATTAGAGTAACTGTGCATCTTTGGTTTTCTTTTAGCATCTTGTGGTAGTTGTTATGCTTTTGGATCTCTCGGTATGGATGAGGCAAGAGTCAGAATTCAAACCAACAACACACAGCAGCCAGTATTTTCAACTCAAGATATTGTAGAGTGCAGTCCCTACTCTCAAGGTACAGTCTTTTTTTTTGTTTTTAAATAAGAATATATATAGATATATATATATTTTTTTTTTTATATAAATTTATTTATCATCTCTTATTTCATAAAATATTAAAGATGATTATCTTCAATGTGAGTCCCTAGGTCAATCTAGTCATGCATGTTTATCAATGACTTAAATTCTGCCAAGTCTTTGGTTTTCCTGGCTGACTCAGGCAACCCATTTCATGCTCTAATAGCACTAGGGAAAAAGAAGCATTTGTACAAATTTGGAACAATTTGGAATGTGCCTTTATCTTTGTCTTTACTGAAAGAACAGTGGCTTATTCTCAGTTGTATGGTTTGCTCATACATTTATTGTATTCTATTTAGATGTAAACACACTATTTAAAATGTCTATATCTAATATTGACCCTTGTCTAATACAAACCACACATGCAATGTTATAGTGTTTTGTTATTCCAAAGTAAATGTATTTTTTTTTTTTTTTGCAGTATTCTCTATGCTCATTCTTCTCATATAGACATAAGATGCATTTACTTGTCCTGATTTAGCTTTTTCTCAAACCAAAGGTTGTATGCTAAATAAAATGTTACACAAAAAAATGATTTTCACAAATATTTTCTACTTAGGATGCAATGGTGGCTTCCCTTATCTCATCAGTGGTAAATATGCCGAAGACTATGGTCTTGTTTTGGAAGAATGCAACCCTTATAAAGGTGTTGATGGGAAATGCCAGACCAATCAAAAGTGTCCCCGACACTACTTTACCAGCTACAAATATGTAGGAGGCTATTATGGAGCGTAAGTATAACTTACATATTGTTAAATAGCTTGATAGATATGCATTTAAAAATATTAGCACATTTTCTGTTTGTTTGTTGTTTTTTTTTGCATGGGGCTTTGGCAGGCTATTTTTTTTTTTATATAATGTAAATAAACTATCAAACATGATGCTATAAACTGAATCATGCAAGGGCGGCCCTATATTGTATTATAAAATGCTATGAGTTAGGACTTGTTAATAAATCAACATATTTATCAGTTTAAATGTCATTATAATGTTTTTCTGGGAAGCATGGTGTTGTGTTAAAGCCTTAGCTCATTTGCCCGGGCCCCTGACATTCAACAGGCACCTTCATGCTTGCAATAAACAGTCAACGAGATATTAATATAAATGTTTAATGAGATGAATAGACTCTATGATGACAATGTGATGAAGTAATATCCTTGTAGTTACACGTTTTACAACTTAATAGTTATATTACTTAAATAATCATTCTCCACCTTGCTGTCCCACTACGTAGCACATTAATATTCACAATCACAGCACAACACACTGCTGACTAAACTCTAGTATGATAAGTATATAGTGTAGACTTCGAATCCCATACTAACTCCCTGTAGAGACAAGAGTAAAGACAAACTAAAAAGGTCTAGTATACTATGGCATCGAAACAACTGTGAAATGCAGTCATGCCTTAGATACTCACCCTAAACAGGGGAACACAGAAGAATCTCAATAAACGTTACACCAGCATAACAAAACCACTCCATAAACTTACAAGCAAAGCAACAAAGAGAGTGCGTTAAAAAATTGTGCACTTAATAAACATTGGTGCTATAATACTATAACCTACGCACTGACATCAAGTATCCCATAACTTTCAGTAATCTTGGTTTCGTTAAACCTAGAGTATGGGAATTTTGATATGGAAACATATGATATGACTGTATTATCCATTAGGAATTGGAATGTTAAAGGTCCCCTTTTAAAAAACAAGATCTTGTTACATTCATAAAGTATTAATTGCTACAATTCTATCTATATTTGGGGAATAAATGAAAACATCCCAAAGGGAAATTGTTTTTTAGTTTATTTCCCGTAAATTTATCTTGTCCCTCCTTGTTTCTATCAACTGTACAAAACCAAAATGGCCAAGTTTTGTTGTGTCCCATACTTCAGCTGCAACGAGTACCTTATGATGGAGGCCATCTACAACCGTGGACCCATCGCTGTCAGTTTTGAAGTCTACAGTGACTTTATGAATTACCAGTCCGGGATATACCACCACATCACTGAGGAAAACCTCTTAGGTGGACGGTTCAATCCTTTTGAGATCACCAATCATGTTGTTGTTGTTGTGGGCTGGGGCGTGGACTCAGCCAATGGGGAAAAATATTGGATTGTGAAAAACAGTTGGGGTGAATCTTGGGGCTTGAAGGGATTTTTCTGGATTAGACGAGGAACAGATGAGTGCAGTATTGAAAGTATTGCTGCAGAATCCACACCAATATACACTTATAATAACTAAACTTAATTATTGTAGAGGCCCACATTTTTTAAAATAGTTGTTTATCACTTTATGACAAAGTTTATGTAAGAGATCAATTTTTTTTTAGTGGTCTTCATTGTTTTTACATCTATTTAATAATAATTCTATGATAAGTTTTTCTTATTGCATTAAATTGTTTTTCTGTTCATTTGTATAACTTAATAGGGACTTTTTTTTGTGTGAACGGTATTATTTTACATTTTTTTTAAAGGTATTGGAATAAATAATTAAACAATACTTAAGGACAAGCATTTATAGCTGTAAATATGATGTTAATTAGTTTGTTGAACGAATGAAAGTACTGTGATTGCTACAGTATGCTGATTCGAATATTAATATATATGTAAATTGTTCTACGTAGTTAAAGAATATTTGTGTGGTGTTCTTATATTACTATGGCTGCTATATCTTTTTTTTGTTGTTGTAACTCTTTCTCTACTGTCATGTTTTTTGCTTCATAAACTTTGATTTGTGTTATATAAAAAGGGCATGCATTTATCTCTACCAATTATAACATTGTCTGATTAAAAGAAAAACGTTTTTGAAGTTTGACCCTAACAGGCTAGTGAAATACAAATGGGAAAAATGAAAAATTACTTCGAGCATGGTAAATAATTATGGAGAGATAGTTAACATTATATGCAGGCTACTAAAGTGAAAGGGAGGCATGGTGGCTGAGTGGTAAATCACTTGGCTTCCAAACCGAGGATTCAGGGTTCAAATGCTGTTGAAGATAGGATTTTTAATTTTGGGATCTTTAGGGCGCCTCTGAGTCCATCCAGTTTTTCTTCATCTTAATGTCAAATTATTATTATTTCTATTTTTATATTTTCTTATGAACTTTTAAAATCTTTTAGTTGTAACGAAGCTGCCATGATGGAGGCTGTTTATAACAGAGGACCTATTGGTGTTGCCTTTGAAGTTTACGATGATTTCTTCAACTACCGCTCAGGAGTTTACCACCACAATTATGCCTCCCAGCTCAACAAATTCAACCCATTCCAGCTGACCAATCACGCTGTCCTGCTTGTCGGCTGGGGGGTCGACAATGCCTCTGGGGAAAAATACTGGATTGTGAAAAACAGCTGGGGTGAAGAGTGGGGCCAGCAGGGCTATTTCTGGATCAGACGAGGCACTGACGAGTGTGCTATAGAAAGTATAGCTGTTGAATCAACACCTATCTATTCCACAAACTAGAACTTTCCTTGTTGCCAAAGCTTTGATATAAACTTTACACAACGATTGTGCTGTGTATTATGAATAGATGTTCATAGTGTTTTGTATGAATGATGCTATTAAAAGTTGCTGCTTTTTCATTATATAAATAGATAGTATACAATTTTTGCCTTTATTATTGAAAAACGTTATATTGTATGATCTATGATGTTTTTATTCCATGGAATACAAAATTCATCTGTTTCACATGCCTTTTTTTTTTGTTTTCTAATATTGTTAAATGTGTTAGTATTGTAAGAGACATCATTTCAGTACTACCTTCTGCCATTTCTTTTGATCCTTGGTTGCCTTCCTTAGGCCTTAGAGATGAGTTGGTTCAACCTTATCTTGTTTAATTCTAAGATAGCCGGGCTGGGTATTTGCCTATTTCTATTGGCAGGTAGCTATGTCTAATCAATTAATTAGAAAACTAAAAAAAAAACTCAGTTGGTTTTGAATTAAATATAGTAAAATAAAATTTGTTATAATAAAAAAATGTAACTGCTAATATAGTGTCCATCGCGACACATCTGTAGGCCCCTTTATATTTAAATATTTTATCCTGGAGCTTCCTGCTATTTCAAGTGGACCATGCCGGCCCACCTGGCATTTTCCAAAATATTCACACAGCCAGTCCACCTCTGCCTGTTATTGTTTTTGTTAGTTGACAATGGCACAAAACTGATCGAAGATGCCAACTAGATCTACCCGTCTGACGTTAAAAAGCTTCACTGATACATGGATTAGAACCATGATACTGATGTTATTTATGTGTAAAGTCTCTATCTAGTTAGGAATGGAGGAATGGATTGTTCGTTTGGAACAAGAGTTTATTAGAGAAACTTTGGACGTTAATTATTTTAGTTCCCCACTTTTAGACTCCCTACACCTTTTTTTTGTTTTACTTTTCTTGGTCATCAAACATTCACAGATAACATTCGATATTTATCTTCTAAAATGTCGCTATATAGGTCTAGAGAAGTTTATGCTATTCGGACACCTATAGGCCAAAATTTCAAAGTTTGACTTTGACAGCGCATTATTTGATAATGGTTTGGCATAGAAAAGAAATGAAGTATCAAAATCTTCTTTACTTTAAGGACAACAAGGATAACTAGCCTACTTATATTTGTACCCCTACCTTATATTTGTTATTATATTTTAGGTCAAAGAGGGCATGTGTTTTCATTTAATTCAAATAAATTTGACACACATTGATTCCAGACACCATAATTTATTTCAGAGTCAATATATTTTGGCATCAATAAACTCAGATTTTAATTCTATATTATTATTAACTATATTCTAAAATCCCCAGGCATAACCCCTCACATGAAATCATTAAGATGTTTTCAAATTATGCATAAATACGAACACAAAAAATAAAAATATGAACACACTTATTCTACCAAAATTAGGTCACTGGGATAGTGACTCCTACATAGACTTTTAGACTTATTTTATGTTTGCATGATTAGATATGTGTGGAATGTTTGTGTTGTTTTATTTATTCATTTAATAAATTTCTAATACAGATGATCTTTTGTAGTATAGTACGGGCTAGGATAGCCATTTTAGCCTAAATAGCTGAATCCTCTATAGTCTCTCTATATAAATCTAGATCTATCTAGTAGGTCTAGATCTAGGCATTTAACTTCATTCAATGTACCAAGCTCACTCCAAACATTTGTCCATTTATTATCTATATAAAAAATCAGCAAACAAACAAATATCATATAAGATCATTAACACTGGTGTCCAAAACTGGCTGTTAGAAATAAATTTTGGTAAGAAAATCGTAATTTAATACACGCACCCTATTCATTTTTAGCGGCCCCCGTAAGGGGAAAAAGCCGCTATTAGGTTTGTGCAAAATGTCCGTCTGTCACACTCAGATCTCGAAAACTAGAAGAGCTATGAAAAATATTATTTCATCATTAAATCCGGCTTGAAAAGTTTAGGTGCAACGGCTACTTTTGGTTTTCTAAAAGCAAACCGTTTAATTTATAAAATTAATTATGCAAGCGATTTTTTCATAAAAATACACCAATTCTAAAACAATTACGTAAATGTAAGGGAGGCAATGTTACAATATGCTAACAAAGATGGACAATTTTTGTGTATTTTCAGTATCACTAAGTCAAATATATTATTAAAATGTACAGGAAATGTTTACAACAAATACAAATAATAGTTAAAGACGTTTTTTCTGGTTAACTAGCTGCTAAAATTAAAAGAAAACATTTCTGTTTGTTTATAAAGGCTAATAATGCACTTTGTATGTAAATATCACGCACATTTTTTTAAATGGACTTTTTATGCAGCGATTTTCGTGCAGTAGCGTAACGTCGCAACATGATCAGGAGCTAAACCAATTCCTTAAACTTTTTTTAAAAATCAGATTTTATTTATTTTTTGTTTAGTGCCCCATCCGAATAAAAGAAGCTTATTTTTGTGCGTTTTGTCTGTTGGTCGGTCTGTCCGTCACGATTAGATTTAAAAAACTAGAACTCTAAAAGCTATTGAAAATCTGATTTACCCTTTAATGTTCCTCCCATAACATCTCAATAGTTTTAAGTATCTAAAATTGATTGTTCCGGATTTTTTTGTGCAAAACTAATCAACGCCAACAAATGTTTGTTTGCTCTTCTAACTTATATTACATTCAATTTCCATGCTTAAACGTTGCAAAAACACATTATCAATAATATGTTGTTCCGTTTTTTATGTAAATAGCATACTAATGCTAAATCATAATCTCTATACTGACTTATATTTCATTAAGTGTAAAAATGTTCCGGATATTGTTTTATAAAACATGAATTATGCCTAATGATTGTTTGAAATCGCATAAGGCTTTTAAAAAAAGTAATTTACTAGAATTGATTACTGAAAATTACTTTTTAGACATTTAATTTTCTTGTAAAACATAACATAGAAGTTTTGTAATCGATAAAGAAAGTTCCGGATTTTGTTTCTTACAAATCGTCGCCAGAAATTTCCGAATTTATTTAAAAATGTACTAACGCCAAATAATTGTTTGAACTCCCTCTTCTAATTAATAAACAAATAATCTTCTCATTTACGAAATAATGTTTTTACGGATTTTTATGAAAAATATTTTAACTCACTACTCTCTTACAGTACATTTAACTTTCTTCCTAAAACATTAAAAAATCTAATTATCGTTAATATTATGTTCCGATTTTTAAGGAAAACAGAATCCAAACACCAAAGTAAGGTATGAAAATCTCTCCACGTGGCTGTAGTACATCTAATTTTTATACGAGACCATCCAAAAAATTTAATTAACGGTATTACATTTATCTGAAATTCTCTTTTTCTTTTACTATTTATACAAACATCCGGAACAATCTATTATATAAACTTTTCAATTGTGTTCATACCTAAAAATTATTGCGATGTTTTGAAACGTAAAATAAAGGTTAATCAATTTTTAATAACTTTTAGTTGTTTTTTTTATATCAAGATAACGGACAGACCGACTGACAGACAAAACGCAAAAACAAAGTGGCTTTGATCCTTTTTAAATAATATCTATTAGAACTCAGTGCACCAATGTCTATGAACCCTCGTTAAATATCTCGTGTAAATAAAGACATTTTTTTTTATGGTACCGGTACTAGCCTATTGCGAGGTAATGGAATTTTTTTTCTTTGACGTCATATGAATGGACTCTTTAAATGTAATGTTAAAAGAACGCACTCTGTGCACCAATGTCTATTAACCCTCGAAAAAATTGCTTGTATTAATGAAAACATATTTTAGTCTAACTAAGCCGTGTGACGTAGTGTTTTTTTTTCCTTTGACGTCACATGGAATGAATTCTTTAAATGAAATGCTAAAAGAACGCACTCGGTGCACCAATGTCTATGAACACTTGAGAAATGGCTCGTGTTGATAAAGGTGATTTTTAGTCTAGCTAGGCCTTGTGACGTAGTGTTTTTTTTTTTCCTTTGACGTCATATGGAATGAATTCTTTAAATGAAATGCTAAAAGAACGCACTCGGTGCACCAATGTCTATGAACACTCGATAAAAGGCTCGTAATGATGAAGGCGATTTTTATTCTAGCTAGGCCGTGTGACGTAGTGTTTTTTTTCCTTTGACGTCATATGGAATGAATTCTTTAAATGAAATGCTAAAAGAACGCACTCGGTGCACCAAAGTCTATGAACACTCGATAAATGGCTCTTATAGATGAAGGCGATTTTTAGTCTAGCTAGGCCGTGTGACGTAGTGTTTTTTTTTCCCTCTGACGTTATATGGAATTAATTCTTCAAATGAAATGAAAAAAGAACTCGGTATAGTAATGTTTATTAAGCCTCGTTATGTGACTCGCGTTTAAAAAAGGAATGATATCTTGATTTAGATCTAATCTAGATTTTTTAAACTAGATCTAGATTTTTATTACAGTATATCTAGATCTGGATTTATATTCTAATTAAAATTATTTTAGAGTCTAGATCTAGAATTTCTAGATCTAGTTTAGACTAAAATAGACTAGATTAAGATGTAGAATTTCAATTTCTAAACTTAAAGTGTAAAAAAAAAGTGTAGATTTTCATTTCCAAACGTTTTGATCAATATTGTAATGTTTTAATATACTAAAACTAATCTACTATTTTTTTAATTAAATTTAAATTTACGGCAAATGAATCTTTGAAACATTATTACTTTTGACCATCGGATGGCTGCCTGGTCGTGCGGTTTGCGCGCTGGACTGTCGTTCAGATTTATGGATGGCCCAGGGTTCAAACCCTGCCCGCTCCCATCCCCCGTCGTCCTGCGGGAGGTTTGGACTAGGAAGTAATTATCTTCATCTCTGAAGGAACATCCGAAACGTGTAAAACATTTTACATCAAAATTAAATCACCTCTTGAATATTATTTGCGAATATGCAGATCCGACAGGGATCCGACTTCGACGGGGGCCGCCTCTGAGTTTGTGTAACACAAACTCTCTTTGTAATCTTGTTTTGTTGTTATATGGAGTCAAACAACTTGGCTTATGAATCAAATAAATCAGCTCCAAAAACAGAATAAATATTGCCGGGCTCATTAGCACAGACTTAGCCAACCAAAAAAAAAAAAAGTTTTAACCCTAGGAAGAGATAAAGTCATCCTGGACAACAACCTGACTTAGATATTTGAAATTCTTTTTTCTTACATAAAAAGACAATTAAATGGAAGGAAATTGAGTCAGAATAATTGGAAAATGGACAAGCGCATTATACAACACGCTAGTTTCATATTAAATATGAAAATAAAGATTTAATGACCACAAAAACAGCGAATTCATGTAATGATCGGATTAAATAAACTACTCTATATATGGATATGCACGAACAAATAGTGGGCCTATCCATACTATCGATACGTTTTTAAAGTCCTACATTCACTGCAGAATTGTTTTACTACCTATAAGAGTTGATCAGACTCTTGAAACTCTAGGCACGTAAGCCTGATTGAACAAAGCGCTCTGTCTGGAAGAGGTCCAAGAAAATTACCTTATTTAACACTATTTCCAAATGGTCGGACACACCAGACGCACGCACTAGAATTCGTGACCGAAGGCCGAGCACACCGGGAACCTCCATTTCCCTACATTTTTACCAAACTAACCTTGCAGGAGTTGCCGTTGATGAAACGGTTCCTTGAGGAACGGCGCCTGGATTTTGACAAGGTCGTGGAAGCTCTCTTTGCAATAGCAATGCTCTCGAACTCCCTTAGACACTCCCACAGAAGTCTTGTGTTACTCATCTTTGGTCAGTATATCTGCTTTGTCATTGACTTCCATGTGTGCCCAAATTCTAGTTTTATAACAGCTAGGCTTTTAACGTGTGTAAAATTGAGATTTTTAACGTGAACAATACAAATTGATGTACATGAAGAAATCAACAAAAACTCAATATTACATCAAAACTTAGTTCTTAGTTCTTCATTGTAAAACTTGTTATAAATAAACACAGCGACGGAATAAAACATCATATAAATACATTGCCAATAGCTTAAAAAAAACACACACACATAGTGTTGTTCTAAATGTTAACAAATGCTAAATGTCTATATAAATATTTATAGTTCATTAAAATGAAAACAAAGGTACATCAAGATTTCTTATGTCAATCAGTCATAGAGTCCTTATATTCTTATGTTAATCAGTCAGTCATAGAGTCCTTATATTCGTGTTTCAATTAAAAACAATTGGTATTACGTTTTCATCATCAATCGTGAGCTTTGACTAAAGTGTTCAAATGTTTACATGTAAGAAAAACAATTCTATGCCTGGAGGGACAGCTATGTCTCAAATTTACATCTGTTTGCAAAAGACTGCAATAGTCTGCTCCAAGGCCAAAGTCTTCCCTGAGTGTTCACATTGCATAAGCCTGGTTTGTTTTCTATAGATGGCTTCGTGGATGAAGTCTTTCCAGAGAATATTTACACTGCATTCGCCAGGTTTGCTTTCTATAGATGGCTCCATGGCCGATGTTTTCCCTGAGAATGTCCACACCGCATTAGACTAGACTGCTTTACTTTCTATAGATGATTCCGTGGCCGAAGTCTTCCCTGAGTGCTCGCATCGAAATAGACTGCTCTGATAAATTCAAACTTCTCTAATAACTTTATAATTATCCGTGGTTGAAGTTCTTTCCTGAGTGCTCACACTGTGCTCGATTATTTTGGTAACTTTAGACTTTTATGATAATTTTAGAGGGCTCTAATAACTATACTGCTATGTGGCCGATGTCCGCCCTGAGTTCTCACATTGTAATAGGTTGCTCTGAATGCACGATACCGCATTTATCACAATAAGCTACGACAACAGATATTATATGAACCTTACTTCTCCGATTCTACCCGAATGGTCGAACTTTAAAAGGATTTAGATATGTTGACAAAGATGGTTAGGTCGAAACAATTGAGTTGACTAGTTTAGACACATTCTTTTCAGTTGCTTGGACATTGATGTTACATTTTATTTCTTGCACTTTGCTTTGAGATTTCAGTTATATTGTAGATTTTTTCCTGATGGTCTCACAATAATCACTTGATCTAGTAACGGCTCGATCATTTAATTTGTAGCTCTCGCCAGCCAGTGTGAGAAACAACAAGTCATCTTCTCAGATGATACTTCATTGTCAATAACTCTTTATCAAATTCTGTTTAGATAAACCAAACGACATTGGGAGACGCAATAATTCGGTTTTGTCTTTCTTAAAAGCATTATAACTTCTTTCTTTTCTTCATATTAATTGTGCAGTTCACGAATATGCCACGTCTTCATACGTAGGAGGGGGGTATGTTGGAGGATAAGCAAGACGTTTATGGCTACGCCATCTATCGAAGTCATTTCTGTGTGGATTTCTGTTCACGTGATGCTTGTATTCCACTAAATTCCTCGGCGACCTGGTTTCGTGATCTCTGCAGACTTCTCTGTATATTTGGGGCTTACACTGTCCGTCCACCATACCTGGCCGAACGTGAATGACTGTTTCCTTTGGTTTTGGAGTCGCTTTAGTTTTCTTCAAAATGCTTTTGATCTGTTTGTACTCTCCACAATTAGAGTCCATGTTCTTAGATTTGTCGGTATAGGTCCCAATGAAGCGCCTAGAGCTCTCATCGTCCTCTGGTTCGTCATTCAAACGCTCAAAGCTTTGTCCGCCTCCTTCGTCGGTCCATTCCATCATCGGTCTCTGACCAGACATATGTTGCCTTTTTTGTTGCCGGGCTCTGTAGTTTTGGCCAGCAATCTCTGTGCACAAATGCATGCTCTGCGGGTCCCTGCACCTGCCACCAGCGTCGCTCTCTGACAACCTGCTTGTGGAGATGTAGCCGTCATCGTCAAACTGCAGGTTCGTGGCGTGGTTTTCATCCTCCGAACTTTCGCCCATGTTCTCGTCTGTGTCTCCGCAAGCGGCTGAATATTCGCTTTGATCCATATCTAAGTTATCTATGCAAGGTTGGCGATTCGTATTCTCCCACCAGGTCGACTGCCTAGGGCGAAAAGGAAACTGCGGGCTCAAGGCCCTGGAGTGTTTGGTCTTGATGACTCGCCTGTTCTCACGGATTGCCGGCACGCTCTTGGAGATGTAGTGCGTTGGCGGTTTCCGAGGCTTTTTATCTGGGGTGACTCTCTGGAATCCAGGCAGGAGTCCCCTGGGGGCCTTTTTGAATGCTGTGTATTCATCATCCGTGTCTTCGTCACTGTCTTCGTCACTGTCATCATCATCGAAGTCGTCGTCGTAGTTGATGGGTATCAACTGTTTCTTTTTGTAAATGTAACGCCGCCCGGAGGATTTCCGTGAAGTCTGCTGCTGTCTAAGGAATTGCCTCGGCTCCCTGCCTACTTTGTACTTGTAATTTCTGTTGTAGTTTTTATACATTTTGTTTTCGTTCACATTTGGAGTTGTATTCGGCGAAAGTCTTGGATCGTTGGGATCTTCAAAGGCGTAAAATTCTTTACCATGAACAGGGCTGGGGGTGTACAAAGCAGTAGGTTCTGGAGAATCTGTAAATCCTATTAAAAAAAAAAGAAAAAAAAGGCCTCCCTAAATTTTGAATCAAAATGTTTATTTTTTTATGTTTTACATGTTTCGGATGTTCCTTCAGATTTAAAGATAATGACATCCTAGCCCAAACCTTCCACATGACGACCGGGGATGGCAGTGGACAGGGTTCGAACCCGGGACCATCGAGTCAGCCGAATGACAGTCCAGAGCGCATACCATACAACCAGACAGCCAACCATGAAAGACAAAGTTCTTCTTGTTTATATATATATATATATATATATATATATATATATTACATAATTTAGATATTACGTTAACAAGATGTTTTAGGCTAAACCTGGACACAATTGTTAGATCAAATTTCCTGAAGTTGGGAATCAAGGTAAAAGAGAAATTCTCAAATCTGGTGATAATATTGTTATAACTCTCTACACATCTCTATCCAAATAGTGCATTCTAAGCAAACAAATCTCCCCAATGTGCCTCAAAGTAATCAGATCTCTGCAATGTGCCTCTAAGTAATCAGATCTCTGCAATGTGCCTCTAAGTAATCAGATCTCCCCAATTTGCCTCTAAGTAATCAGATCTCCCCAATGTGCCTCTAAGTAATAAGATCTCCCTAATGTGCCTCTTAGTAATAAGATCTCCCTAATGTGCCTCTTAGTAATAAGATCTCCCTAATGTGCCTCTTAGTAATAAGATCTCCCTAATGTGCCTCTTAGTATTTTTGAGGCTCAAAACGAAGGACTCGCTTGCTAGAAGAAGGGGGAAACCTGTCTCTCAAATATTTCCTCTGAAAGAACTTTTTTTTTTTCGTTTGGGGGGACGCCACCAGTAAAAGTTTGAGAATCACTAGATTAAAGGAACGATCAGCGCCCCTATTCCACACTAGCCTTTTTGTACACTCAAGGTTTCTCCTGTGAAACCATTTTTTTTTAGTGTAGTAAGATACTGTAGCACCCTCTTAACATTGTTGATTCAACTGGAGCAATATCTATGAAACCTACATTACTTTGAATACTTTCTTTTGCCATCAAAGAAATTTAAGTCTTCATCCAGTCCAACCAATGCTAATTATACCACTTACGTGTTCGGTGTGAGTAGGGCGAATGACGCTCTCGGTCATGAGGTGTGAGGGGCGAATGGCGCTCTCGCTCATGAGGTGTGAGGGGCGAATCGCGCTCTCGGTCATGAGATGTGAAGTGGGTACTGTGCGCACGATCGCTAGATGTATAGGGTAGGTCGTACTCTCGGTCACGGGATGTGAAGTGCGTTTTATGATCTCGGTCGCTAGACGTATAGGGTAGGTCGTAATCACGGTCTCGTGATGCGTAAGACACGAGCTCTCTGTCCTGTGATGTGAAGGTCTGATTGTCCACTAGGTTACGTTCTCTGATAGCTGTGTCTCTCTCAGGGGCTGAAATGAAGCTCGGTATTAGAATGAAATAGCCAGAGCAGGACACACATTTAGAACCAAAAGTCATGAAATATAATTATATCAAGTAATTTGACGTTGACGAGAATAGTATGCGACGTTTTAGTGTGTCCATATTGGCGCGGCTATTTTGACGCGGGCCGTTTTGGCGCTAGAAGGTTTGATAAAACACAAAAACATTTTTTTTTTGTAATATTAAAAAAAGTAAAGTTCCCCTTTCATACCATGCGGTCTAAAAGGCAGATGATGTTAAGGTCATCTGTTGCTTAAGCCAGTGGTTAACGAGCAGGGTGCCATGTGGCCACCACAACTACCAACCGCCTTTACTTTCGTCAATTTAAGTCAGGTAACCATTTAGAGTTAGGTGGACTCAAGGGCGCCATAAAAGGCGCCACAAAAATCCCGAAATTCAAAATCCCAGTATTAATCAAGTTTTTCACCCAGGACCTCAGGTTCGGAAGTCAAGCACTTCACTTCTCAGCCACCGCGCCAACCTTTTTGTTATTGTAAATTATAATATACATGATCCCTCCCCCAACCAAAACAAATGATGACCTCTTTATAAATGCATAGTGCGAACCATGAATGGCAGCTTGGTTGTGTGTTATGTTCTCACGACTGTCGTCTCTATTGAGCCGGGTTCGAACCTTGCCCTCAGTTTTCCCCCGTCCTGTGGGAAAGTTTAGGTTAGGAAGAATAACCAGTTCTGTAGAAAGATCCAGAACATTTAAAGCATACAAACTATGAAAGATCAGACTCCTACCTAAGACCATGATTGTGACAATATCACCCCCCCCCCCCCAATAAAAAAATAAAATCCTAAACTCGCAGTGCACAACGCACATCATGACATTCAGTGTTTTCTTTTGAATCATTTTCTTTTAGTTGATAATACCAGAATTTAAATAAACCATTTTAGTGTACACAAATATTGTATCCTTGTTTCTTTTCCATGTTGTTTTTGGACCCCCCCCCCACTCAACACACGCTTTGTGTGGTAGTGATATAACAATTATTACACATCAAACTTAAATCCCAAATCTAATGAACAAAACTAAACGATTGATCTTTACACGAAACATACATTAGAAGCTATTTAAGCACAAACTGACACAAATAACATAGATATGCATCATTGATTTAATTAAATAATAAAAATGAACACATATATATAATGTGTCTAAAACATTTTGCGCCAAAACGTTCCACGTCAAAACGGCTGCACCAAAACGACCATAGCGTCAAAATGGTCGCGCCAAAAAAGTTCTGCTGTGTTTAGAAAAAAAAATCATACATTTTATTTTGCTAAGTCAATTTTTAAATTTCCAACTCGGTGTATCATTGCAAACACGCCCATTAGTGCTTTAAGGTGAGAGACGTCGTTAGAATTCTCTTAGGCATTTACAAAGCTAACTACCATACTACCAATAACAAAGTATGGCATAGCTTGCAATGTAATAATAAAGGACTCCGAATCAACATCTGAAACAGTACATCCAGGTGTACACCAAGGAGCGGTATTAGGTTTATTTATTGTTTCTAATTTACACAAATGACCCATCTAATTGCATTAGCTTAAGAGCTAGGCTATTTACAGATGATTGCCTAAACAACAAAAGATGGTGACATTGTATCAAGTGAGCTAGAAGAAAGACATAAATGAGAATCGAATTACATCATGTCTTTTCATTCATAATTATTAAGAGTAACAAAAACAACAACAACAACAAAGAAACAACTATGTATCTTATTCATGGTCAACCAGATACACAGACCAAAAGCCATAAAAATATCTAAATGTTATAATAAATGAAAAGTTATCATAATAATAATAATAATAATAATAATAATCTTTATTGTCCGTAAGGAAATTTGTCTTACAATTTGTGCATTACACCAAACAAAAAACATTATAACTATAAGAAACCAAAATGTATATTCACACCAGACGCACTCATAATTTACATGTGACAAAGTTTATATCAGATTGTTCTTATTTAATGATTTGATTGCCAGGGGAACAAAAGAGTGTTTGTGTCTGTTTGTCTTTGCTATCGGTGTCTTGTATTTTTTTTGTGATGGTAAAATCACAAAATCCTGACACAAAGTGTGATTCTTTATTTCAAGGATCTTGTTAGCTTTTTTATATAGATGTTTGTCAAACAACTGCCCAAACGGAGTGTGGAATTCACATTATTGATAACATTTTTAAAAATCAAAGAAAGCATTATTGTTTATAAAAGAAATATTTGAAAATCAAACCGGAACATACAATTAAAATGCTTTTTAACCATAACTACACCAATATTAAAATATGCATCTTCTGTTCGGCACTTCTCAAATCAAGAAACCACTAAGAAACTAGAATAGCAGCAAAATACAGCCGTGATATTTATAACTTAGGAATAGTCACAGTAACACAATTAGTAAAATCATTAAACTAAAAAACACTTCAAGATAAAAGACTTAAAAAGTAAAGTAGCTATAAAACATAAACCATAATTTACCAATTATAAAAACACAGCTTAATAAAACACTTAGACAGACACAAAGATACAAAGGCACATTTCTTATACGATATAGGACAAATTCGTACAAATGCTGCTTCTCCATTAGTGTGATTAGATCATGGAACGGGTTGCCTGAATCAGCCAGGAAAACCAATGACTTAAAGAGTGTAAGTCACCGATTAACATGAACGACTAGACAGCCCCATGGATACACGCAATTATCCTCTGTTATAAAAGAACGTCTGTAATTTTAAAGATAATATAATTATAATAGTAGTAATTAAAATAATATTAGTCCCCTGTAATCAATATTGGTTTAAGAAGACTATTGCCATTTGAAAAAGGGAACTCACTCAGGCAGAGATAACACATGCATTCATTACACAACTTGTTACTTGTCTCAAGCCATCCAGGCAGCGGGGGTTGTGGAAGGCCAGCAGCCCTACGAGCTTTCTGTGCAAACATAGACAAAACAAGAAAACTATTTTAAAATACTTTTATATAAAGTGTAATTGTATCAATTAGTCATGTAATTACATTTCTAATACATCTAGACTTAACAATAATAAATCTGTTTGATTAGAAATATTTTACTATTTTTGTTTAGCGCAATTTCATTCTTTTAGTTTTCTCGATAGGCTATGATTCTAACACTTGTCTCTAAAATTGTAAGCATAACAATACACCCTCTGTTTTATGATTTTAACATTTTAGCATGACAAAGGAGATATAAGACACCTATCACAACAATACAGAAAGACACAAGAACTCTTCTGTTCCTTAGGCGCTTAAGTCGTTGAACAAAATGCTTGTTGTTAACTAGAAAATGAAGGTAAGAATGTATATTTTGTGTGCTAACGTATCAATTATATGCTAATATTGTATTGTTATTTGTAATGGACAATTGTAAAACAAATTTCCTCCTGGATAATAAAGATCACTATTACAAAGCTTATATTAATTCAAGATGTCTGTCTGGCAAAAGGTCTAGTAGACGTTATTTCTCCCACTCCCATTCTCGGATCAAATGAAACTTTGGTCAAATATTCATTGACATAGAAAATACATTAATAAAAAAGGATTAACCAATTAGTCATTGAACTACCGCTAATGAATTATTTTGTTTGGTACTGAAGACAAAAAATAATCCTTCAGTATTCAGATATAGCTAAATATGTAGGCTTTGGTCCCCTAATATTATTGTTTCTATTATTTTTTCTCATGCCCATTCTCGGATCAAATTGAAATAATTTTAAATAGTTATTCATTGTACCTAACCAAAAAAAAACGAATCAATTTAAGAAAAACAACAACAACCTATAATTCAATTAATTATTAGTAATTAATAATTTTGTTTGATATCGAATTAAGGAAATTACATTTACATTATTGATAGAAATTGTTTTGTGTGTTGCGTTCTTCCCCTTAGATAATCTTGTTTTATATATCTTTCGCTTGTTGTTATTATTTGTTCCACTTTTAATTAAGTGTTTCTTATGAATTTTAAATTACCCAAAACAGAATCGTCCTCTAAATTATTGTGACAAATTCATGCCAAAGGATAAAAATGTTGGAACCTAAAGCTGTGTAACATAATATACGATTGAGTTAAAATGTAAATAAGTAAAATATATTATATAGATATTGAACAAATTTTGTTCACAAACTGGCAATCTCCGTCTATAGAAAATTAGACCGTCCCGCCTCACACAGAGGTTTAGGTAGATGCAACCATCCCGCCCCCACCCAATCCATCGGTCAACATACTAGAGAAGGAGGCGACGTAATATGAAATCAATGGAGTATTGATGGAGTAGTGGGTGGCGATCACTTGTACCACTCCCCCCCCCCCCACCTTTGACTGGAAGTTCTTTGTTGAAGTCCGGTAGGGAATCGGCGCCGAAGGAGCCGTTATCCTCAATGATCGATAGAGAGGCTTTTATCCAACGAACAGGCTTGGGCACGGAGTTCTTCACCCCATGTCCTGTCTGAGGGCCCCCAGCAGTGACGGCCATTTACCAAGTAAGGGTGACTTAGGCCTCCGCGCCTCGGTCCTGGGTCTACTCACTATAAGTGGCCGAGGGCAGCGCTGACCATGGGGAGTTTACCTCATATTCCTATACTGTAACCACCACGTTCGGTGCAACGACCGTTACTCCAGCTAACGGGACACTGATGTCGGCCCCCTTTGTGGAATGGTGTGGCGGACTTTTTGGACTGGGTTGCTGGCAATTTGTTCCATCCCCACCCCGAGTGAGATAAGAAAAAATAAAAAAAACTCACCCAAGGTATCCTGCAGGGGCCTTGTTCACGTCCCGTTCTTAGCCTTTCTACTAGACGTATCCACAGAGGCGCCACGCTGAGGCGACGGGAGCTGAATCTTGCGTGACTGGGGGTTAGTTATGTTCCCTATCCGCTCTCACTGACGGACGTTTTCATAAGGGTGCCACCATGAAGCTACATAACATGGGATTCCTCTGCCCTTAAACCCAGACTTAATTTTTGAATCAAGGATGACTTTTAACTTTATTAGACTCGATGGAAAAGCAAATAATTGAGGGGGGGGGGAGTGGACTTTGGGTATACACACACACAAACATAAATTAGAGGTAATGATCAATGACAACAGAGCCAAGGTAACAGCATGACTGGGGGGTCAAGGACATCACATCTTCTCACGCGCTCTTCACGTGCCTTCCACTCACCCGAACGTTGACGATCTTGGTCCTCCGTTTGTAAACTCTGGAGCAGTGTATGCACAGTAAGAGCAGCACCACTACGAACAATAGGAAGAGGACAAAGAGAGAGATGAGCATGTTCCGGATGTCCCAGGTCGCCTTCTCGTCCACCGCGGCAGCAGCCGATGGTTTGTCGCCATCTTCGGCCTCCTTGGCTTCAGCCTGACCGGTTGATAGAAGAAAGATCAAACAACAAGAAGGCAGTAGATCAATTAATTTTTGCATGTGTGTGTGTGCTTTTATATATATATATATATATATATATATATATATATATATATATATATATATATATATATATATATATATATATATATATATATATATATATATAAACACTCATCTCTAAAGTAACTCCTGCCATGTTCATGTATTCAAACCAGCTAGTTATTAAAGTCTACAATAATTGTTTTAATAACTGCAGCTATTCAATCATTTTCAAGTGTGGATACTAAAGTTAGGGGTGGAGTTGATTTTATTATTTTTTCAGTTTACTGTGGCAATATAGATCAAAATTATAAAATGTATTCAGCTTATATTTCTTCATCCAGGCTTTATACGGGTCCAGCTATTAACTAAATGGCAACCAGTCCAACTCTTGGCATTCATGTATAACTCAAATATTGGGTCCGGCGGAACAGTTATCACTGACAAGAGATGGGGCAAAAGCGAGCGATCGGCGTCCAAACCAATAACATTCATGCAGGAGGGGCTCGTCAGCCTTTGCTGGCTACCCAGAAAGAAAACTGTAATCCAAACTTCAACTACCAGCAGCTTTACCAAAGAAGGGGAAATCCTTCGGGGGTATAACCTGAGGAACGGCAGGAGCCAGCGACTCTTAGGCATCTTGCAGCACAGTGCTACACCCTTGCAGAGCCAGCGATTCAGCTGATCCTAAACTGTATCAGCACTTGCCGTTCCATTGGATACATCAATGCGTTGAGATGGGGGAACTGCTGTGTAGGCAACATCGTTCCGACCATAGCTGATGCCTAGACATTCATCTCTTTTTTTATGAGATCATCCATGACATATATTATTTGTATAATCAATAATATATTTGTAAATACCACTGACTCACTCACTGATTCATTGATCAAGAAATCTCATCAACTGTCGAACGGATCAGTATGAAATTTAGTACTCAGGTTTACCTCCTAGACGCTTGCTACGAACCGGTTGAGACAGATTCGCAATCTGACGACTGCTATTCACGAAAACCCGCAAGCTTTCTATCAAACCTTTGTATTTTACTTTCGGTATTTCCCCAAAAGGCTACGAAGGACTAACTGCGTTTGTGGAGGAAGCGGATAAGTAAAAGTGATACTGGAGTCAATGGGCCCAAACTATGAGTGCGCATTATGAAACGGGTCTTTCCAAATAAAGTTAAAAGTCTATGTCGGAGAAATTGCGAAGCGCAGATTTAAAACAAAAATGGGGTCCCTGAGAGAGAGAGGGAGAGAGAGAGAGAGAGAGAGAGAGAGAGAGGGTAAGAGAGAGCGGGTCGTGAAATTCAATTGTAACATAAACTAATTCACTGTCTAAAAAAATTATGTTAGGTTGATCATTAAATTGTGGCCCGTCTAATAGAATTCTAAAAAAAAAAATAAAAAAATTGAAGGAAGGGTGTACCGACCAAAAAAACAATACAAAGCCTGCGTGAAAATCAACGGGTGTAGCCGCTGTGTATTTGTGTAATGTATAAAATTATGTTTTATATCTCACCAAAATCTTTCTTAACGTTAGAGAACTAGTTGCTTCGTGTATACATTGTACAACAGTTTTGAGATATATGAGAAGGCTAATTCGAGGTAAAAATCTTCACATTAAAAAGTGTATTATTTAGAGAAAAATGTTTATTACATACTTTTGTTTTAAAGCATTTGTAAAGGAATCTTGATTAAAGTCAATTAAACGAATACAAACTTATGATCATGGATAGCTACAGTGCACATTTTATTCTAGTGTTTAAATAAAATCAACAGTACAGAAATAATACGATGGAGCAGAGGTTCTCAAATTTTTTCGACCCGGGGACCACATTATATAGTCAAAGTCTCCCACGGACCCCTAAGTGAAAAAAGCTACATAAATGCTTATTATCTAATACAAATTAAAACTGTAAAAGAAAAAGAATTGTTGAAGGATATTTAAATTGAAAATATAACTTTTGTTTCAAATAAAATTGATAACAAAAAATAAAGACTTTGATAAACTGATGAGATTTCGGATATTTCAAAAACTGCTTCTCTATTAGTATGGAGTCATATTTGATTGGAATATGAGTATACCCACGCACATAAGGGTTCAAAATCCAAGTCAGAAATATCCAAGTAAATAATATCTTCAAATCTTTGGTTTAGTTCCTCATTAAATAGTTCTTAATAGACATAGCCTATTAAACAATAATAAGGAGCGAGTTGATTAGTCTTCAAATTATCCGATCGGATAAACTGGCTTTTAGCGAAGAAATTATTTTAATTGTAAACAATTTTTATCTTTTTTCGGACCCCCTACGGTCTTCTCGCGGACCCCTGTAGGGACCGCGTACCACAGTTTGAGAACCACTGCGATATATATGATAGTCCAGAAAAGGTAAGGCAGACGTTAGAAGTCAGCAGAAGTACGCAAAAGTTTGCAGAAGTCAGCCGAAGTTTGCAGAAGTCAACATATGCTAGCATTAGTCAGCAAAAGTTAGTAGGAGTCAAAAAAATTTGCAGAAGTCATCAGAAGTCAGTAGAGGTTAGCAGAAGTTGTCGAAGGCTAGAATAAGTCAGCAGACGACAGCTTAAGAAACGTGAGTAGAAGTCAAGTAGATGTCTTGGATGATGTATGAAATATCTACTTGGGCTTCTACTTCAGGGTCGGCCTTCTCACACCTAGGCCCCTGGTACCCGGGGAAACACTCACAAATAAAATCATCATTGACCATTTCGCACACCCCGTGAGCACCGCAAGGTTTGTCGCTGCATGTCTCCTTGACGAACTTCGATGTGTCGCAGTTTTTACCTGAGGAGTGGAAGAACGGTTGCATGTGAGCTTTATTTAGAGATACTCTGGAATGTGAACATTATGATGTTATCAAAGTGTGAAAGATAAATTATACCAATAGAAAACTTGGTAATGATGGACTATACATTTTATAGTACCGTAGGCATGTGACCTCAAAACTTAAAATGAACAAAAGTCTGTGAATGGAAATGAAATAAATGACTTTGCTATTATTGAATACATTTAGCATTGATTACTATTATTGTAATCTCCCCTTTTCATTCTCTCCCCCGCCGCCTTTGTTCTACCCATCCTACCCCTCCCACATTTCCAACAGAAAAAAATAGCTAATTTCAGGCTCGAAGACCCTGATTGAGCAAGATAATAAGTTGATAAATTAAGCTCTATGGGAGACGACTCAATATTCTAATAATCAGGGCTTTCAACATTTTCCATATGTTAGTGACTTCAACTTCTTACAAAGATTATATCAACTCTGTCTGTCTGTCTGTCTGTCTGTCTGAAAAGAATTTCATACACGTTATTTCTCCCATTCTCGGATCAAGTGGAAAGTTTGCACAATTATTCGTTGTCAACACATGAATCAATAAAAAATTGACCAATTATTTGATCAATTAAACGTAATTAATTGTGTTTTATGCGAGACAGAATTAGCTAAGAGGAGATAAGCCTGTTGTAGAAAATTAGTTCGTCACCTAAAAATTTGAAACTAAACAAAAGATAACAATAAAGCCTTTTATTTTCAGAAGCACTTGTTTAGCTAAGTGACTAATATATCAGCTTTCCACCAAGGAGGCTTTAACCTTCTCGTTAGAATTCAAATCCACACAAGTTATTTGACCTTAGCGCACTAAGCATACTAAAAGCATGAAATTGCACTAAACAAAAACAAAATGGTAAGAATATTTTCTATTGCACAAAATTATTATTGTTATTCTAGATTTATTTCAAAGCAATTACACGATTGAGTCAAAATAATTGAGACAAATACTCTTAATACTCCGGCATACTTTATAACTTTTTTTTTTTAGTTTGACCATATCAATAAAAAAAATCCCCCCCCCCTCCCTGGCCTAAATCAAACAATAACATTTGCATTGTCTGTATTTGAGATATTTTTTTTAGTTTTCCTAAATTGTTAATTTGTCCAGACATATTAACTGATAATTTTAGGATTCCTATGATTCAATGCAAACAACAAGAACAGGTATTATTCAAACAAGTTTCGGCCCACCTTCGAAGTTTTCTTTACAAACGCAGTGATAGTGTTCCCCATTGGGTACGCAAGAGCCGCCGTTGAAGCAAGGTTCTTCTGCGCAAGGTTCGATTCGCTTCTGACAAGTCAAACCTCTAAAACCTTCTCGACAAGAACATTTGAACTGGAGGAAGAAAGAGTAGTGAGGATTTGATAAACATTTGAACTGGAGGAAGAAAGAGTAGTGAGGATTTGATAAACATTTGAAGCTCAGTTGATTGGTAGGGACATTCTCAATGACAGGTTGGGACATTCTCAATGACCGGTAGGGACATTCTTAATGACAGGTTGGGGCATTCTCAATGACCGGTAGGGACATTCTTAATGACTGGTTGGGACATTCTCAATGACCAGTAGGGACATTCTCAATGACTGGTAGGGACATTCTTAATGACAGGTTGGGACATTCTCAATGACCGGTAGGGACATTCTTAATGACAGGTTGGGACATTCTCAATGACCGGTAGGGACATTCTCAATGACTGGTAGGGACATTCTCAATGACCGGTAGGGACATTCTTAATGACCGGTAGGGACATTCTTAATGACAGTTGGGACATTCTCAATGACCGGTAGGGACATTCTTAATGACAGGTTGGGACATTCTCAATGACCGGTAGGGACATTCTCAATGACAGGTTGGGACATTCTCAATGACAGGTTGGGACATTATCAATGACTGGTAGGGACATTCTCAATGACTGGAAGGGACGTTTTTAAAGACTGGCAGGGACGTTTTTAATGACTGGCAGGGACGTTTTTAATGACCGGTAGGGACATCTTAAATGACCGGTAGGGACGTCTTCAATGACTAGCAGGGACGTTTTTAATGACCGGTAAGGACGTTTTTAATAACTGGCAGGGACGTTTTTAATGACCGGTAGGGAAATCTTTAATGACAGGTAGGGACGTTTTTAATTACCGGTAGGTACGTCTTCAATGACTGGCAGGGACGTTTTTAATGACCGGTAGGGACGTCTTTAATGACTGGCAGGGACGTTTTTAATGACCGGTAGGGACGTCTTTAATGACTGACAGGAACGTCTTCAATGACTGGCAATGACGTCTTTAATGACTTGCAGGAACGTTTCTTATGACCGGTAGGGACGTCTTTAATGACTTGCAGGGACGTTTCTTGTGACATATATGTGTGGTTAAGTGAATATTCTTTTATATTGGATTTACTTTATTAACATGGGAATAAACCTTTCGGTAAGTTGGATTTTTACTTCATTTTTTCGAAAAAAAATTTTTTTGACACACTTCAAATTGATATAAAAAATATTTTATTGAATTTTTATTTATCTAATACTTTAGCGTTTTACACATTCATTTACACATACCAAATCTATTCATATATTTTGAGAAATAAAAAAGTTATAGTAGTTTTTGTAGCGCCACCCTCTCTCCCATTTTGGTTCTTCCTGAAAAAACTCCATTTTTTCAGTGAAAAAAATTCGCACTCAAAGAGTTAATGAATGGTAGGGACGTCTTCAATGACTTGCAGGGACGTCTCTTATGACCGGTAGGGACGTCTTTAATGCTTAGTAGGGACGCCCTCATCACTAAGACAAGTTTAGTATCAGCGATTCTCAATTGATGGGGTGCCTTCATTAAGTGGTGCGATGTGCTATTAAGTTATGCTCAAATTCAATCATTTTTTTGTTCATTACTTTTGTTTGGGTTGGGGGCGGGGAGGAGTGGAGGTAGTTGTATTCGTTTTGTTGTTCTATTATTTATCAATGTATCAAAAATGAAATGAAACATAGTTCCACCTTCCGGGTGAGCGTGTTTTAAAATCTCTCACAATTTCGTATTGGTCAGTCTCATCTCTTGTTTTTTTTTCACTCTATTTCACCTGCACTCCTGTTAACAATATGAAGTGTACACTGCAGACGCCAGGAGAATGCGTTTAAAAAAAAATCTTTTTATCACTCCCCCTTCCCTTTTTAAAATCTGGCTAATGTCTGGGGAAAACGTTTTTGACACTCTGCCTTATGTTATTGTTCTAAAAAGAAATGTCCCCGTTTTTCTGATTGCAAAGCAATTTTCTTCAAACAATCTTTAAGCTACTCACCTTTTGTAAATTTGAAACTTAACTATATAATAATGTTGTGTCTAGTATTCTAATAATTGTCTAGCAAGTGTAAACAAATCGTGCAATGGAAAAGGACAAAGTTCAATTGATAATATTGTGATACTTAAAACTAAACAAAAACTAAGGGAAAAACCCCAGCAATCTAAAGAAAATGGGATGACGCATAGGCAGAGCGTTCTGCTGGTGAACTCAAGGTCTGGGGTCAAGTTCTATATAATGAATAGTCAATTTGTTTTAAAACCCTGAATGTATGAAAGTTCTTGATTTCCGCTAGCTGTTCCTAAGTATTACTGATACCTTTGTCAACGTAGCAGTGGAGCTGGCAAGTAAAACGTTGAAAGATGTTTGGTCGATCAAACTGCATTCTGGTTAGACCGTTACTATCAAAATCTGGTTATTTTTTTTTTTTACTGATTGACCATAAAGACACATATCTGACCGTGATAGCTGACAAATAAACCGTAAAATCTCATATCCGACTGATTCATCATATAATTGTCTAATAATAATAACAATAATAATAATAATAATAATAATAATAATAATAATAAGTTCTCACATATGGCTGAATGAGCATAAGGTCTCATATGAGACTTATTGAACATAAAGTTTATACATGACTGATTGAACGTAAGGTCTTCTACATGACTAATAGAACATATGGTTTCATATATGACTGATTGAACATAAGGTCCCATATAGAACTAATTGAACATAAGGTCTCCTATGTGACTGATAGAACATAAAGTCTGCTATATGACTGATAGAACATAGCTGTTATATCTGATTGATTGAACATATTTCTAAACGACCATAAAAGGCTTCATATCTGACTGATTGACCAGCCAACCCATAGGCTTTATTTTCACCAAATACACTTTCACATGTTTCTTGCAAACGAAAACAACGTACATTAGTGCGGTCAATACCTCTTGAGGTCCTCCAGGATAGCTTAGGTCAATGCACTGTCCTCCGTTTAGACAAGGAGTGTCGTCACAGACTCCTTCTTCTCCTCGTACTGTCACGTGGTCGGAAACGATCATGACGACAACCAGGCACAATATGGCGCCTGTGATGTCCATCTGAAGTAGAGGAAAACATGGCGAGTCAATCAATTCGGAATTAAGGGCAAACTGAAATCCAAATATCTCACGAGAATCAAAGAAAACATTAACATTGACGGACGCTGTGCAACGCAAAAAGTAGTCCATCCTCTAAAATAACAAAGAAAAAAAAACACCCCGTGGAAGATATCCACATGTGGAGATTCAATAGGGATCAATAGCAATTTATTAGTATTAATGGTACATTTTCTTTTCTCCACTTTTCTTTAAACTAAAGAATAAAAAGAAATTGAATTGAAATTAGAAAATGAAGTCCTGAGGCTAAAATCAAAAGAGTTGCTTGAAGCGTAGACATTTCAAAACTAACAATCAGTAGGGCGACATTATAATGGGCCTGTTTTCGTTGGACAGCTGTTATTGAATCTCGGAACTACTTTTTTTTTGTCTTTCATGCGCTACATCAGTGAACTAAAATTGAATCTAAAGTTTACCGCCTTAAAAATAATTTTTTATAAGCCAGTGTTTCTCAAACCTTCATTAGTGAATCCCCCTCTATCCATATCCAGAAAAATTACATTTGTGAACCCTCACCCCCCAAATCTCAGCTAGCTAGCGCTAGCTAGGGGTCTGTGAGCTTCACTAATGGGATCTGGAGCGGAGCCCCGGCGCCAAATGTTTTACCTGCATCCTCAGCTTTAAGAATTTCCTTTTTCTCTGTCAACAACGCACTGACCCTCTAGTGGAAAGCGCCGGTCAATAAAAGTTAAACTAAGTAGAGTTGTGGGTACGGGCCGATGTTAAAGTGTGAGAAACATTCAAGGTAGTTAATCATAAGTACATTTGTGATGGAGGTGATTGTTGTAAGAACATCAACAAGTCGTCTTGTAGCGGGCCTGTTTTGTTCACGTAAACAGAACGATGGTATGTCGCCGCTCGGTAGAAGTTTTACCGTTTTAGAGACTATAGAATCGCATTGGTAGCGACGTATTACAGTGTATTCTTAACAAACACAACTTTGATTTGGTTTTGTTGGAGATAAAAGGGGCCTCCATTGAAGATGAAATAATGTCACTTTAAATCTTTAAATATGGGTAATGATTTCGATTTGACTTGACGAATGAACTCTTAGAAATGCATGTAAATACAAGAGATTTAAAAAAAACGCTTTCAAGCTTCCCTTATTAGCTTGTCGCGCGCCCCTGGGGTCGCCCTACAGTTTGAGAAACACTGGTAGACGCCCATACACTCAACAAAAACAAAATCATTATTATTTATCTTTTTGAGGTCGAATTTAACATGGGGATGGCCTTTTGGTGACTTTTCACATCTGTGACTAAATTTAACATTCTTCGTCTTTGGAGTCTTAATCTTATTCAAACCTCATTGGGACCCCTCAACTCAAGAAAACACAAAGAAGCTAGAACAAATACAAAATAGAACAGTGAGATTTATAAGTAACGAATATTCCAATTTGATTAGAGTAACACCATTAATAAAATCACTAAACCTAGAGACTCTTCAGGGGAGAAGAATAAAAAGTAAAGTAGCTATAAATGCTATAATGCATAAAACACCTAACCATAATTTACAAATAGAAAAACTAAATGAAATACTCAGATAGCCACAAAGATAGAGGCGCAACTCATATTCCATACGATAGAACAAATTCGTACAAGAGCTCCTTCTTCCCTGGTGCCATTAGAGAATGTAAAGAGTTGCCTGAATCAGCCACGAATACCAACAACTTGGCAAAGTTTAAGTCATTGATTTACAAGTATGACTAGATTGACACATGAAATGCGTAGAGTGTAAGTTTTTTTTAAAGTAACGTCTGTAATATATAAGATAAGATATTAGATATAATTATTCTTTTTAAAATCTCTTTTTGAAATCATTTTTTAAAAAATCTTATACTAAAAACACTTTACATTTAGATCTAGACTGGATTTGTAAGATATAGATCTACACTGAAACATTGTTTTGTTTAGTATCACTGTGACTGTTCTCAGCTAACGAGCCTCAATGTATTTTAAGACTCACAAGTTATGCAGTGTGACTTGTTCCCAGCAGCGACAACATCGTGGAGAGACTGGGGAACGTTGGACTACAGCCGGGAATAACATTGAAACTAGTGAGCTTGCAAGGAAGATAAACCCATAAAAACATATCTCAGTCATTTTTGAACTGGGTTATCGGCCATTTTGCTTGCACATCTTGATGCTTTCAACGGAAGTGCGTTTCAGAGCATTAAATAAAATGTTGCTGACACGCCTTAAAAGAGTGTATCTCAAACCTTTACCTGTCATCCCGCCACCCCAAGACGAATGAAATTTTCCCTTCTGTATATATTTACAATATGTTTGGAATCAAAATTTACGTTATAGTTCTAGATCTAGATCTATTTTTAGATCTATACCTAGACTAAAGACTCTAGATCAAGATTTAGATCTAGTCTAGAGTTTGGTAATTCGATAAAAATTTCAAACTAAAAATACAGTGATAAAACCTATAATGCTATATGGTTGAAAAGGGCTTGAAAAATATTTCCAACCACTCTAAATTTATCACTTATGGAAAGGGAGATATTAATTTTTATTTGCGAGGGGGAATGTCGAAATGTGTGCTCTAGCTCACTACCGGAAATTAAATTGGGAAGTAGGGAAGTAGGTCAATAATAGTTTTTTTTATTGTTTCGCCAATTTATCTAATTCTTTTGTTAAGTTTCTCTTTGTTACATGTAACATTTTATTACTTTCGAATGTATAGATAAGGTTAATAATTATTATTTAAAGAAATATAAGTGCACGGTAAATAAATTTATAGAAGGCGCGGTGGCTGAGTGATAAAGCGTTGGCTTCAGGGCGCCATCCTGCCCTAATGGGTACCTGACATTAGTTGGGGAAAAAGTAAAGGTGGTTGTTCGTTGTGCTGGCAATATGACACCCTCGTTAACCATGAACCTTTATATCATCTGCCCCATAAATCACTTGGTCTGAAAGGGGAACTTTACTTAATGAATATATTTAGAAAAAAACAAAAAGAAATTGAAATTGAAAAAGTACTTTTGTTTGATAAAAATTCATTTTGAAAGAGTTAAACTTTAAAAGATTTTATTACTTTAAACAATCAAAACAAGACTATGGTTTGAATATTCCTGGTCCATTGGTGAATTCGATGGGGGCCGCCTCACACAAACTCTCTTTGTAATCTTGTTGTTTTTTTAAGTTTTGATCTTTTTGTAGACGCGTCTAGCTAGAAAAATAAAATACATTCTACCAAAAAGGTGAAACGGTCTTTAAAGTATTTCCATTTCTTCAACGTTGATTTGAACACGGATTTTTAACTTCGCCACCCCCCCCCCCCTCACTACAACCTGCGGTAAAATCTGTAGAAAGCATTGGTTGACAAAAAGATATAAATAAAAGGTCTCTTTGACCACACATAATATTTCTATCAATATAATGCGAAAATACTTTGGAACTAAAATTTAGCCAAGATGGGTCAGGCTGACCAATCAACGCCCACACCTCTCATGCACCTGTCTTTTCAGAAGCTCGCCAACATCAAAGTGTAAATAATGAATACACATACAGATTGATATACACAAAGTTAACAAACTAGAAGACAAAAAACCCACACATAAACACACACACTCTCTAACTCTCACTCACCTAGCACCTCTCTCTCTCTCTCTCCTTCTCTATCTTTATTCTCTTTTTCTCATCTCTTTTTTTCTCTCCCTCTCTCTCTCCCCTTCTCTCTCTCTCTCTCTCATGCATCCAGTCTTCATCGACTTGTCTAGAATATTCAAATGTTTGTATTTCCCCTTTCCACACTCAATGAGAAATAAGTTTATGAACAGAAGTGTTTCATTTTCACACACCCCCTTCCTCCCCACAACACCTCCATCAACCATGACCTACTTCACCGAGTTTTGTAGATAATTACCTTGTCTTTCCGTCGAAATGAAAACATTTTGTCCAGAACAAAATAACAAAATAAGTCGATTTGTCATGGCAGGAGGTCACGGCGCGTCTTTTTTTCTAGTTTCCTTCCCGTTGATATCATTCTATCAAATTAGTCTAACACCTAAAACATACTTACACTTTGACATCTTATGTAACTGGTCCAGGTACGCTTTACCTTCAACTGGTAACAGATTACCACGGTATTTATAGACTAATTAAAACGTCAAGTTGAAAGGACTAACACGATATATGGTAAAGCAATGGTAATACCTAGCAGATCTAGCGATACTCTTCAAAACAAAGATTAATGTACAATTTCACATACCAATGTAATCTCACTTTTTCTATTTTTAAAATGATTAAATAGCGATATTTTATGAGAAGGAGAATAGTCGGTAATAGTTTTGTGTCGTCTGTCTGTCCGCCCGTCCCGTTTAGATCACATAAACTAGAAGAGATATTGAAAATCCGACATAATGATATTTAAGATCTGTCAAAGATCTGAATCAACGGCGACATGTTTTACTTTTCTTAAAGCAAAATTTTTAATTGTTTAAAATTAAAATATGCAAGCAGATTCTCATAAAATATAGGCCTGCCATTTTTACAACTATTCAATATGAATTGTTAAATACAAAGGACACTATATTAATAAGGACTTCCTTTTTCTTTTTTCTTTTTTTTTTTTTTAAACAGTATTTCGCATTGATTTGACCATTTAACAAAAGACCATTTTAAATAGACACTTCAATTACTAAAATAATCCTTCAATAACATCAATTAAGGCCAGGCTTACATTGAAGTATATCTTCTTTGTAAACAGTTGATTGAATACGTAACAATATTAACAATGTAAAATTATAACATTAACCCTTCTCTGGTACCATGCACTCCAGCCCTCTTTGGACCAACTTTAAAAAAATAAATTCTAATGTTTAGTGACCTCACGTGCCATTTATTTTGTTGGCAAAGCCTTCCCGTTACGTTACACATGTTGGATAAGATCAAAGTATTGCCGGTTATTTATTATTACAAAGATTATATCAACTCACTCTGTCTGTCTGTTTGTCTGAATGTCTGTCTGGTAAAAGTTTGTACACGTTATTTTTCCCACACATGAAGTTAAAACTTTGCCTAATTATTTATTGGCATCGACAAAACATGAATCAATATTTAAAAAAAAAATATATATAGTTCGTCCATCGTGGTTCGATGATGACCACTTTGTCATCCAGGGGGCTGAGGGCTTTGCACTGGGGTTTTATGCCTCCTCGTGTGGCTGGTGAGACCTATGTGAGCCCGGAATATTCGGCCGCACACTGGGCAGGTTATTCCAGCTGGAGCTAGTGTCGTTTGCCTTGCTTTTCTTTTCTGGCGTTTTTCTTCTGCCAGCGTTGTTCTTTTTTCCTCAGCAACCTGTGCGCCAGTTTTCACAGCGTGACGCCATGATGCTCTGTCATGTGCCTCTGTCTCCCAGGTGCCTGGGTCTATGCTGAACGCCTTCAGAGAAGCTTTGAGGGTGTCCCTGAAGCGCTTTCTTTGACCACCTTGCGAGCGCTTTTCTTCGCTTAGTTGGCCATACAAGAGTCGTTTAGGGATGCGGTGGTCTTCCATTCTATAGACGTGACCTGCCCATCGCAGCTGGGACTGCATCAGGATTGTGTGGATGCTTTGCAGACACGCTCTTCGAAGAACTTCTGTATCTGGTATTTTGTCTTGCCATTTGACATTTACTATTTTTCTCAGACATGTCATGTGGAAGTGGTTCAGTTTTTTTGCATGTTTACTGTACACTGTCCATGTTTCTGAGGCATAGAGCAATGTAGGGAGGATGACGGCTCTATAGATCCCTAGCTTTGTGTTTGTGGTGATGCCACGTCTGTTCCAGACAGTTTTAGACAGTCTGCCATAGGATGCACTGGCCTTGGCGATACGCAGGTCGATTTCACTATCGATTTTTCCATTTCTGGAGAGTGTGCTGCAAAGATATGTGAATTTGTCCACTGCGTTTATATCCTGTCCATTTATAGAGATGCTTGGATCCGAGTAGGCTTTCCCAGGAGCAGGTAGATATGAGACTTCAGTCTTGTTCGTATTGATGGTAAGGCCAAAGTCTGAGCATGCTCTTGAGAAGTCACTGACGACTCAGAAGTATTGTTTATTGAGGGACAGAATGTCAGTGCTCTTGAAGTAGCTTCTGCTTTTGATGACTTGGTTCAGAAATGCTCGAAAAGAAGCAATAAATAAGTTTCTTCCCAAAGCAGCACACATGCGACTTATTATTTTGGATGTTAGAAAAAGTAATGTAGAAACGACAGGTTTTAACTGCTACGAAAATAGTACAGAAGCGACCTATTTGACAGTCTGAACGCTTTCAAATGGATCGCAGTGAAAGATGTTCTATCTTGGAAAAACGTTTCAGAAAGCCTGCAGTTATTTAAATTATTGAGTGTGTACATTGTGTGTACATTGTGTGTACGTTGTGTGTACATTGTGTGTACGTTGTGTGTACATTGTGATGTAATAAAGACTAAGTTGTTGAAGGCTCGAAACAAACTCTAAGTCATGTCTTTTTTACGTGCCATGATTGAACACGTGTCCCGCATTCGCTCCCCAAATATCTGGTCACCTTTGTTAAAGGGAGATAAGCATTGTGTACAGAAGAGGATTAGGCAATAAGAAATGAAAGATAGCTAGAGTAAAATAAAATAATGAAATTGTAATGTAAAGATTATCTAAGACTCTATGTATATTCATTAATTATAAAAAGAACTTTGTAACGAATTTGTTATTTAACATTGTCTTACTTACCATTCACAAATCAATTCCCTTCTACAAAATATATTTTTTCTTCTTCTTCTTCGTTCTCATCAATATGTAAGAGTACTCCACAGGGTAGACCAATACATGAGATAAACTGCGCAGTGGTTTCCAAATCAGGGAGCTCTCCATATAGTATTCTTTCTATTGGGGTGATTTGGGGCCAATGTCTTATACGGGCCTCTTGGTAAAGAGAGCAGTTTTGGAGGACGTGGTTGGCATTCTCTGGTGATACTCCACATGGGTAGATTTTACTGGTTCCAATTTTGATCTTCCGGTACATGTGTTGTCGCATTCTGTTGTGTCCGGTCCTGAGTCGAAAGATTAGACGTTGGTCTTGTCGGGATAGCTTATAGTAAGCGTCATCTTTCTTGTGATTTGGATGAGAGCTCGTCCATTTCTCATTTATTTTATTTACAATTAATTTCTTCAATTCTTCTGGATAGAGTGCAGAGTTTATTAGTGAGTTAGTTCTCCCACTCTTGGCGAGTGTGTCAGCCTTCTCATTTCCTTCTAGTTCTATATGAGCTGGGAACCATTGAATAACAGTTTTTTTGCTTTTGTTGTTGAGCTTTGTAAAATATAATGACTTACAAGACTCTTAGCATATGATATGTACATCATGCAATGTTATGATACAATTAAGAGACTCTGAAACAGACGAGCATCAATTCTGATCCCATAAACAGGCACTGTTCGCAGAAGAATGTTGCATTGTCTATGAACTTAAAAGGAGGAATATTTATTTTAATACAGGCCTTAAAAAAGGGAGACTTAATTTTTCTGTGTTTATATGTGTGTGTATGAGAAAGACTATATGTTTTTGAAAACAAAATTTACTCCAAATCCGAAAGTTAAAACCAGCTAATAGATGGTCTTCTAGAGTTGTATATTGAAAGTTATACACAAGAAAGACAACCTAATTACCACGCAGCTTTTATATTGTGGTCTTTTTAAATGGAGTCTGCGTGCAGTGTCGTAAAATATGTCGGCCATGGTTAGGTCTGCACGTCCGCATGAAATCCATATAATTTCTAGCATTAATTAAGATTGTCATGGCTTTAATTGATTAGACACAGGTCGGGTGAAAGCTTCGCTAATGACGACACAATGGCTTCTTTAAAATGGAGTTTTGTGTTTGGTCGTTCTAAGGAATTGAACATTGAAACGTCTCTGTCCATCTAGAATGTAGCATCACTACAGCAAGCAGCTTTTAATGTTCTTTCTTTCCCCTCTGGACACTGGTCACCCACCTGGTCACCACCAAAATGTTTCAACATGTAATACTTGAGGTGGTGGAATAGCCCGTCACGTTCATAGCCACTATACAAACAATGTTCCGTAGTGAACGGCAATGAAAAAAAGTATTTGAAAAACGCAAGGGCATTAATTAGGAGTATGCTACTCCAAAATGTCAACTTTTTGTACTGAATGTAAAAAAAAAAATTTGTTTACATTTAAAATTTTATTGTTATTGAAATTATCAATTATTTTCAGATTTGAAATAATCATCTAAGGCCATTGTGAGCATTAATTATCCTAATGTAAACCTACAAGAAAAAAAAATTCTTAACAAATACTTAAATATTTTTGGGATCTACATAACACGAAAATGTATATCATAACACTAGTGGATATTTTCGAAGCCCCTACCGTCGGTGGTGTTAAAGACCCCTCGTAGGTGTAAAAGACCTGTCGGTGGTGTAAGAGACCTGTCGGTGGTGTAAAAGACCTCTCGGTGGTGTAAAAGACCTCTCGGTGGTGCAAGAGACCTGTCGGTGGTGTAAAAGACCTCTCGGTAGTGTAAGAGAACTCTCGCTGGTGTAAAAGACCTCTCGGTGGTGTAAGAGAACTCTCGGTGGTGTAAGAGGTGTAAGAGAACTCTCGGTGGTGTAAGAGACCTGTCGGTGGTGTAAAAGACCTCTCGGTGGTGTAAGAGGTGTAAGAGAACTCTCGGTGGTGTAAGAGACCTGTAAGTGGTGTAAGAGACCTGTCGGTGGTGTAAGAGACCTGTCGATGGTGTAAGAGACCTGTCGATGGTGTAAGAGAACTCTCGGTGGTGTAAGAGACCTGTCGATGGTGTAAGAGAACTCTCGGTGGTGTAAGAGACCTGTCGATGGTGTAAGAGAACTCTCGGTGGTGTAAAAGACCTCTCGATGGTGTAATAAGTGAACTCTCGGTGGTGTAAGAGACCTGTCGATGGTGTAAGAGAACTCTCGGTGGTGTAAAAGACCTGTCGAAGGTGTAAGAGAACTCTCGGTGGTGTAAGAGACCTGTCGGTTTTGTAATAAGAGAACTCTCGGTGGCAATAAAAGAAATTCATCAAAAGTAACGAAACCATTAAGTAGCCAGTAGACTACATTTCTTAGTTCTGTTTACTAATGATCATTTCATTTCAGCCACAGAAGGGGAAACTTCGCACTTCCTTTGACACCTTTCTTTTCTACCTTACATATATTCATTTCATATACTATTGACAACAAGCGTGACTTCAAATAAACTGTACCTATTTGTACTAGTATGTGTGTATATGTTTTAT
This sequence comes from Biomphalaria glabrata, assembly GCF_947242115.1. Taxonomy (NCBI): domain Eukaryota; kingdom Metazoa; phylum Mollusca; class Gastropoda; family Planorbidae; genus Biomphalaria; species Biomphalaria glabrata. The sequence continues at coordinate 17,158,065 of NC_074714.1, read as the reverse complement.
GTATAAGTGTGTATGTGTGTGTGTGCGCGTGCCTTCCAGCGTGTTACTTTCCAAAGAAAACAAAGGCAATTAGTTCTAATAAAAGTGGATATATTGGGAGGAAGTACTATCTGAAACTGTTTTGTTTCCTTTAGTTTCCGATACGTTTTCTTGGTGTGTGAGCTCTTTCTTTCGTTCGTGAGTTACATCATTGCTCCTTACATTTTGTTTGATGAATGGCTGGCTTAAAATAGTCTTTCAAAAACACGTTGAAGTTGACACTTTGCTACGTTGGTAGAAACAGACAAATTTGTATGTTGATAGAAATAGACAAATTTGTATATTGGTAGAAACAGACAAATTTGTATGTTGGTAGAAACAGACAAATTTGTATGTTGGTAGAAATAGACAAATTTGTATGTTGGTAGAAACAGACAAATTTGTATGTTGGTAGAAATAGACAAATTTGTATGTTGGTAGAAACAGACAAATTTGTATGTTGGTAGAAACAGACAAATTTGTATGTTGATAGAAATAGACAAATTTGTATGTTGATAGAAACAGACAAATTTGTATGTTGATAGAAATAGACAAATTTGTATGTTGATAGAAATAGACAAATTTGTATGTTGATAGAAATAGACAAATTTGTATGGTGATAGAAATAGACAAATTTGTATGTTGATAGAAATAGACACTTTGGTATGTTGATAGAAACAGACAAATTTGTATGTTGATAGAAATAGACACTTTGGTACGTTGATAGAAATAGACAAATTTGTATGTTGATAGAAATAGACAAATTTGTATGTTGATAGAAATAGACACTTTGGTACGTTGATAGAAATAGACAAATTTGTATGTTGATAGAAATAGACACTTTGGTACGTTGATAGAAATAGACAAATTTGTATGTTGATAGAAATAGACAAATTTGTATGTTGATAGAAATAGACACTTTGGTACGTTGATAGAAATAGACAAATTTGTATGTTGATAGAAATAGACACTTTGGTACGTTGATAGAAATAGACAAATTTGTATGTTGATAGAAATAGACAAATTTGTATGTTGATAGAAATAGACACTTTGCTACGTTGGCTATAATCTAAATCTTTCTACTAATACTCTAAGTACTTAATTTGCAAGATCCCCAATTCCACGATTAAGTAGTCACTATAGATGTACAAAGAATACAGACAACTGTTCTCGACTCAGACAACCACATATTATGGGAACAGTTCATTTCCAGTTCATTAAGAATCGCTGGTTTCAAGGGTCATAAATAGTGGAGGAAAATAGAGCAGCGGGAGATAATGTGACGTGACGGAACGCTGGGTAGAACTAAAGGAAAGAGTTGCTGGGTTTGATTCAAGAACATTTCTTAAGGGAGAGCTTGAACAGACGACGGTAACACAAGGATTATAGGAGAATGATTGAACATAGTTCAAAGTAAAGCGCTTGGTTTCCTAACCTAGGGGTCTCTAGTTCAACTTCCGGTGAAGACTGAAGAATTTCGGGATTTTTAGGATGCCCCTGAGTCCACCCAACTTTAATGGGTAACTGAGGAAGCAAAAGCGGTTGGCCGTTGTGTTTACCACACGACACCCTCGTTAACCCTGACCAAAGAAAAAGATGAGCAATACGTCATCTGCCCACCATAGAGTGCAAGGTCTGAAAAAGGTATATTTACTTTACTTTCACTTTCCCGTACGAAAACTATAAAAACATTTATTCCCATTTAGCATACAGTGGTTAGGGGGCGCGGTGGCTGAGTGGTTAGGCGCTTGGCTTCCGAACCTGGGGTCCTGAGCTAGAATCTCTGTGAAGATTGGGATTTTAGACTTTGGTACTCTAATGGGTACCTGACTCTAGTTGGGGAAAGTAAAAGCGGTTGGTCGTTGTGCTGGCTACATGACACCCTGCTCGTTAACCGTTGGCCAAAAAAACAGATGACCTTTACATAATCTGCCCTATAGATCGCAAGGTCTGATGGGGGAACTTTACTTTTTTACTTTTAGGATACAGTGGTTACATCCTAATTAAGAGGAAGATTCAGATTTTATAAAAAGACAGATTTATAATCTTTAGCGACTCACAGACCGACATTTAAGTAGCAACGCTGTAATACAACATCATCAAACAAATGTGGCACAACAACACACAGTGGTTGTAGTCTTAGCTCAATGCATCAGAAACAACAAATTACTCTTGGTACTGAATGATTCGTTTTTCTCAATCTTTTTTTTTTCTTCTCCTGACGGCAAAGCAAACATACGCTCCGTCTAAAGACTTGTTGGAAGAAACTCTTCACAGCGACTATCCCTTTGTATTTTTATTGCTATTTGCCAGTGTCTTTATGTGGGCGCCCCCTAGATCAGCACGGGAAAGAAACAAAGCCTTTTTAATGATGGACATTATTCGAAAAGTTGAACCTTTTCTTCTCTTTTGTGTTTTGTTTCGATAAACTTTTGGATCCAGCAATTCCTTTTTTTTAAATATCCGCCATTTCTTATCAGTGTTTTTTTTAACTGAGTTCCTTTAACTATTTTCTTGGCAAAGAAATGTTTCTGGGTTTTTTTTTAGTCATTTTTTTTTCTTTCGTTCTTTTTCCCCCCGCAAGTTAATGTGATCAGAAAATTTAATGCTTAGAATAAAGGAGAAGACTGGTAGATGTTTGGTTCGATGTTGGATTAGTACACTGGCTTGTATGAGCAGACAGGATGTACACAATGATTCCATGAAGTGGGAGAGAAGCTTTGATAAGTTACTCGTTGAATCAAACTTAGGCTTCACTTAGCGTCATTTCTTTACCATCAGACAGAATCAAATAATGATGCATCTACAATCTGTGTGTCTCACTAACGCTATCTCTTCATAAAAACCAAGTGATGTTTGACATCCTAGACCTGAAGCGAGAACAACAGTGAATGATGTGCACATCTCTGTGACAACCACTTAGTGTCAGGCGGAAGGAACAGAGCCGACGATGTAGACAGAACGCCCGCGACCTGGATTTATAATGGTGAATTTTCTCACTGACTGGATCATTAAAATGTAAGTAGTTTTCAGTTTGCTTGTATACTAAAAAAAAATTGTTTTTGAAGACAAAAAATTGTATGCTTTTTTTCCCTTCTTGTAACTCTCTCTTTTCTTTAATATGTTTTGTTAGGCGATATGTTGTGCTACACGCGAAACAGACACATTGATTCTACAGTGCTGAAAAGTGTACACAAATTATTTTAATGTTTCTTAAATTACCTCGCTTCCTATTATTTACACCAGATACAAAAAATAGTTCTATTTATAGATTTGCCTCCATGTTTGAAAATCTCAACAGAACCATATCCGTGTATACTTCCGCTTCTAACACAAAGTAATGTAACTATTTATTTGACGACAATGCTTTGTTAATATGGCGTCTTCGACATTGTTTATTTTGGTCTATTTCTTTCAAAAAAAATGTTTCACAACATTCCATATTTTCTCTAGATTCTTTTACATCGCCACCACATTTCTAAAAATCGCTTTATATTTTTTTGTTCACTTACTGAATTCTATTGCTCAGAAGCACAAACAAAATGTTCATGATGAGCGACGGAAAATTAATTTGAAAATGTGGTAAAAATTGGCGATGGAATACTGCGATTTCAATTTATATCATTGCTATATGGAACAAACCTAAGTAATATTCAAACGTTTAAAACCATTAGGGGGGACAATTACATTGACTCTTGTTGATGAGACAAAGTGCACCCTTCACCTCCCTCCAGCTCATATATCACTGACCTATGTGACAGGTAGGCTGTTCATCTGTACAATAGGTAGACTCTTGCCAGGTAGAGGGAGTGTTAGGGAAAGTGGGGTATTCAGAATGGGGTAATTGATGGCTTTGAGTGTCTCTCTCTCTCTGTTTATTTTTTTTTTGTTCAAGAATTTGTAGATCTTTGCCTTTGAGCTGAAGTACTCTTGTAGTCAAACAAATTTATAATTATGTCAAAACATTCCATCTCTATATTGACAACAAAACACTCGTCCAATAATGTCTATACAATTTGTTTAATGAGCTTCTACAGGTAGAAACACATAACAGTAAGTCAGAATGTCAGAACCTTGAAATATAGGCAGGTTCTGTATTGAGGTCTATAACGATTCATCTCGCCCAGTACGGCCTGTGACTGTCGCAAGACGTAATAGAGTATGTGGCCAGATCTCACTGAAGCCAGTGACAAAATGCTTTTATTGTTTTTTTCGAATAATTCCCCCCCCCCCATTTAGTATTTAAAAAATCGCTAAACGCTGTCCTATAAAAGTTATAAAAATCATATTGAATACAATTTCTGTACATAGAGAAAAAAAAAAAGAAAACTAATATATATTGTTGTAACTTTGCTCCCGCGCCACACTGATGGTGCGCATCAGAACACCATTCAACACAAGTAGGAGAAGACATGTTGATTCTACAGGAAGAAGGACTGTGGTAGATCCGGCTGGAGTTATGGGAGTCTGAACAGTCTGGGGCTAAGTGCTGTCCTGTGTGATACTAGTCCTAGGGAGCCTGGAGCGACACTGGGAAGTGTGTCGGTGGTCTGTTCTGCTGTTCTGGTATAAAGTTGGACTCTTAGAACTTATAGTCATATACCATTACTCCCTATGACTTGATAGCGAATGTCCAAGTCTAACAATTTGTTGATAGCTGTAAATAAATACATCGATTATTGTTACCTCCTACCTTTCGTTGAGTGATTGCCTTGGATTTACAACAATATATATAGGCTATATATATATATATATAAGAGAGAAAGAGAACTGGACATTTACTGCAATATATCTAAATAATGCAATATTTATCTACCTTTTGTCTATATAACCAAACCGTAGAACAAGAGTAAGAATATAATTATCTAGGTACAACCATCAACAACAAACTGAAACGGAATGAACACTGTCAAAACCTTAACAAAAATTCATAAACATCTTTTCTATCTTAGAAAGCTAAGGAAGTTTAACATCGACAAAATAATAATTAAACTTTTTATACAGCAACCATCAGCAGTCTAACTTTGCCATCACCTGCTGGTATAGTAATACTTCACTTGCACAAAGACTTAGACTAAATAGACTAATTAAAAAAGCATCGTATATCACTCGAACACAGCTACCATCTCTTGAAGATCTTTTTCATGAAAGATGCCTTCCCAAAACTCTCACGATTCTTAAAGACAACCTGCACCCATTAAACCACTGTTACATAAGATCTGAACGAAGTGGTCGTCTCCTTTCCATTAGGACTAAAACAGAAAGATTTAAAAACTCCTTCATCCCACTGTCGGTCAGAGTGTTACAAGATCATCTGTCGTCATCGAGAAGTTCATAGAAGTCTAATTCATAAAGCGCTGTGAGTGTGTATATGTTTCGTATGTGAATGTTGTTCGTATTTGCATCTATAATGTTATTGTTACAGTAGTTAAGCTGAGGTTGTCAATTGTCGTCAAACTGAATTTCCATTTGATTGGATCAATAAAAATTATCTTATCTTATCTTATTAAAAAAAATACCAAAAACAATACCACTTATAAATGAACTTATTAATTAATGTTTGATGAATTCATGTATTGTTTTCGACGATGCTGTTTCACCTCCGAGAATAAGAAGTTTGAGAAATAACCTCTAAAAGATTTGAACCAGACAGTTGATATAGGCTTTATAAAAAGCTTTTCGGGCACTTAGGAAAATAATCTCGAGGGCCTCTTCGGCTTCGAGACCCTGTGCTGTCCTACAGTTCGTACATCCCTAGACTGCATCCTAGCACCCATCCAGGAAGTTGTTTTATTTTCAGGTAGCCCTTCTCCCGTCTCGGATCAGTTTGCGATAATTCCCTTTAAAAGATGTTTCAACTTTAGACCATTACCTGAATGAAAATCTGAAGCTATTCGATTATTATCCCATTGGTACTGTTAATCCAAGTTGAGAAACACTGTATTAGGGATTGTTACAAGAAACGTAGACCCGAAATTGTGATTTTTTTTTTTGTTACATGGGACACAACTCCATCAAGGAAGGAAAAAAATCACCGATTTGTAAATATTTCTTACTTCCCTTTGACAATAAAATAACAACTGGAACATAATTTATGTTTTTCTGCTCTTCTGTGGAGAACATCAATAAAGCTATGAAAATGGACGCCATCTGCTGAAGCAGAAACAGGACTGATCATGGCAGGGGAAGTAATATCAAAAAGATTCGGGGGAGAAGGGGGGCGTTGTCAATGAAAACGTGAAGTACTTGTTTATTAAAGGACAGCGCAGCATAAAAGGGGTTTTGAAGATAAAAAGAAAGCTTGCTCGCCCACTGGGCAGTTTAATTAAGAACTTTAACACTGGATTAGGCTGTTTACTGAAGAAACGTGCGTTGGAGTGCCGTGGTGTAGTAATAATACAAGTGATGGCGCCTGGGGGAAAAAACTTGACGGTAACGTGAGAAATAAACGATTTCTTGAGATATAAACACAAACTTGAATAAGAAACTTAAGACATTACAGTAAATACTGTTTATGTATTGCAATTCTCTAAGCACCAATATTATCATACTGTTATGACTTTGCCATGCGCACCGCCATCCAAGATAGTGCAGAAAGAAGGTGCGCACTATCAGTGACCAGACAAGTCGGATGTTGACATAAGAGACTAACGATTTCCGCCCAAGTAGAGAGCCAATATGGAGATGCTGTGCTCAAGGCAGATGTCCTTTGTGTTTGTCATGTCTCCGTGTAAATAAACGTCTATGTCCTCGTTGAGTTGCCTCACTTAAGTTATTACAATTGGTCTCAGAAGTGGGATTATAGGCAACTCAACGAGAGGAGGTAGGATTTACAATGGCAGCTTTGAAACGATTAGACCAACTCTCAGTTAGAGAGCTTAGGAAGGAACTTCGTAACCGATATGAGATAATTGGTGGTACCAAGGAGGTGCTTACAGCTCGTCTCCGGCAAGCCTTGATAGATGAAGACGAAGATCCAGATACCTACTTATTTGAAATTGAACCGGAGATTTATGAGCTTATTGGCAAGATAAATGAAGCAATGTGTGAACAAATTAACAGTATGGGGAACAAGGTAGATAAAATGGTGTCTCGAATGAAAGAAGGGGTAGACTCGTTGGTAAAGGAGCAGTTGCCTGTAGACTCGTTGGTCAAGAAGTTGCGTGGTCAAGACTGTGGTTGCACAAACAGTGGTGACGGAGACGCTGGGGATTTGAGCGCCGTCTGTGTCTGTGTTGTGGGCAAGTCTTGTGGTTGCGACTTTCAAGACGAGAAACGTGATGGCGATTGCTGTGATGATCTCAACGGGATGTACCGAGTCGAACGGAAGGAGACAAATGAAGTATTTGTTCCTGTTGTACCTGTTACCAGTACCTTAACTGAAGTTTGTTATGTGCCTGAAGCGTTTGTTCCTGTTGTACCTGTTACCAATACCTCAATGAGCCGGACAGATCAAGACAACGTTGGGTCTGCGTTCGAGCCTGTTGCTGTGGACTTTAAAGACCTCTGCCTATCTGCCGGTGCTCACGAGGGAAATTCGAAGCTTGACAACAGCATCCAGAAGTTTAGCATGAACTGTACGTGCGGCGCTTCACACATAGAATTTAGATGCCAAGAAAACCACCAACAGCGCATATGTACTTCTACCATCATCATCGACATTGGCATAGATGAATGTCAATCAAATCACTCTAAATCTGAGCTGTCAAGAGAAAGACATTTTCCACTTGAACCTGAAGAGACCTATCTTCTGGACGTAAGACTGTTGTCTGAGGATGACTTCGGTGCATTGGACTTTGCTTGCAACGTGGCTGCAAGCGAACCTGAAGCTCCCTTGAGAGGCGTCTGTCGGGAAGGTCTGCTGAGACAGCGTGTCCGATCAACGGCTGTGCTGAAGAAAACAGTGCTCGACCCTATCTCTTTGTGTGGCAAACGGCCACGTCATTATCGCAACAACAGCCTGGTCAACTGGAGAAAGAGAAAGCGGCACTGGAAGAAAACAATGCGGATGGCCTCGTGGGGAACACGCTCCCTGCCGCCTGTGGCTCCCACTGATCGACCTCCACCTGAACTGTCAAACCTCAGCTGCAGTGTTTCTTTTCGGGACGAAAAGTGCTAAGACGGGGGCAATGTTATGACTTTGCCATGCGCACCGCCATCCAAGATAGTGCAGAAAGAAGGTGCGCACTATCAGTGACCAGACAAGTCGGATGTTGACATAAGAGACTAACGATTTCCGCCCAAGTGAGAGCCAATATGGAGATGCTGTGCTCAAGGCAGATGTCCTTTGTGTTTGTCATGTCTCCGTATAAATAAACGTCTATGCCTCGTTGAGTTGCCTCCCTTCAGTTATTACAATACACAACAGTGCCAAAACTCATTGTAATCAAAGATAAATCAAGTAACAGTTCCCCCCTTTCAGACCTTGCGTTCTATAGGGCAGATGAGATAAAGATCATCTGTTTCTATGACCCAAGGTTAACGACCAACAGCCTTTATTTTCCCCAACTATGTCAGGTATCCGTTAGAGTTTGGGTGGACTCGAGTCCTAAAATTCCATAAATTCAAAATCCCAGTCTTCACCAAGATTCAAACTCAAAACCTCTTGATTCAGAAGTCAAGCGCTTTACCACTAAGCCATCACGTTGCCCTCAAGATTGAAAGATTTTCATCCAAGCGTGAAAGCAGAGAAGATCTAGCGCTGCACGAGAGAGGAGGACCGCTATGTGTATGCGCCTGTTGTCAGTCATCTCATGATTCTCATTAGTAAATAAATATCCTAATCTACACTGATTCCATTTCGTTAGGTAGCTGGCTTAGCTCGACCTGCAACGTCACAACCTGTTGGCAGTTTAGACCAATAGCCCTTTACCACGTCGTGGTGACGTGGCAACAAGCTATTGGTCTAAACTACACACAGGTTGTGACGTTGCAGGTCAGTGTTCAGGCCTTCTAACGATTGGTCTCACTTAACTCCTACAACAGTATGGCAAGCGATTCAACCAAAGTTACGGACGATGAGTTATTTATTGATGAGTTATTTATTGACGAGTTATTTATTGATGAGTTATTTATTGATGAGTTATTTATTGACGAGTTATTGATGAGTTATTTATTGATGAGTTATTTATTGATGAATTATTTATTGACGAGTTATTTATTATTGAGTTATTTATTGATGAGTTATTTATTGATGAGTTATTTATTGATGAGTTATTTATTGATGAGTTATTTATTGATGAGTTATTTATTGATGAATTATTTATTGATGAATTATTTATTGACCCAAAATAAAGCCGAAAAGAGGAAAACACAAACATACAAACTAGTCCGGCTTAGACGCCAACATTTCTTCTTAGCTACCATCCCAGCTATCATCCCAGCTACCATACTTGGACGGCCGTTGACACGCAAAACATTCCATATTAGTCACGGCGCCTTTAGTGCACAAGATGGCGCTCACATTCAGCATTATGTGGATGGCGGTGGCGAGTTATAACATTATACCAAAAAAAAAAAAAAAACTAAACTAAAAATTGTTTAAACGTCCACGCTGTTTTTTTTTTGTTCGTAGTCAAACAACTAGTTGGGGAATCCTTAAATATTAGACCTAATTACCGGAAGTCCAATCACATGAAAGCGACCTGTTTTACGACATGATTTTTCAAAACATAATCATCTGAAACAAATATATATGGCTTTGATGGAGATCAACCAAATTTTATTATATTGACAGTCTTCAGTGGGAATTACCGCACTTCTTTCACTAATGAAACCTTACATGAAATAAATAAAATGAGAAAAGATGGACTGGGGATTTATTCAGTTAAAGAAGGAAGGAATTTATTTATAATGTAAGGTTTAGAAATGGTAAAAGAAAATAAAAAAAAATGTTTTGAAATAGTTCTTTACAATCAACCTTTTTAGAATCGAAAATTTTTGGGGGCTCTAAAAAGAGCCATGAAAAAGTGGTTTGGTTTATAAGCCAGGGTGGTGGAGCTTAACGCCTCCTTCGCCTTCGCCTTCGACTTCTCCTCCTTCCTCTTCGCCTTCGACTTCGTCTTCGTCTTCTCCTACGGCTCCTTCGTCTCCGGCTCCTTCGCCTTCGGCTCCTGCGTCTTCGCCTTCGGCTCCTCCTCCTCCGACGAGAGCGCCTTCTACGTCTTGGTCTAAGGTCGTCGTCATCATCGTTTCGCCTGCGTCTCCTCTTCTTACTGCCTTCGTCGTCGTCTTTCATGCTCAAAGCGTACTTGTAGCCGCTGACTTTGGAAATCTGGCCATCCTTGAGGCCTTTCTTGAGTGCCATATTGACCTGTTTGGTGATATCCGACTTGTTCAACTGCTCTTTGAAGTTGGACGCGATGTACTTCTTCAGAGAGGTGACAGTGCAGCCCTTGGCTTCCTTCAGACCTTTGATAGCTTCCACGACATTCTCCACGGTGATGCGTGACGGTTTAGCCGCCTGCTCATTTTCCGATTCAGATTCAGAGGCCATGGTGTCCTGATCTAGTCCAGGACCTGTTTACACAAGGTCCAGACTTTCCTTATTCTCTGATGCGCGAACGTCAAAGTAGAAATAAATTTGTACGAAAATAGAATACGTAAAACTAAACGAAGTTCACTTCACGCCTACCGAATCACGCACAACAAATAGATGTTACCTCCTGATACCCTCTTCTCGAAGTGTCTTAACAAAGCTTATAGCAACGTACTCTATGTGGTGTAAGACGTTTGTACACGTGATTTCTCCAACACCATTCTCAGATCAAACTGAAATTTCGCTCAATGATTTCTTTTACCAGACAACACAAGAATCAATTAATCAATAGTTAACTAACTGTTAGTAATTCATTGTTTTGTTTGCTATCTCGAACAGGGAAGGATGCTTTACTTTGCTGAAGTGGTGGTATAGGCTGAGTTAGTCCCCTTAATAAGTGGCCGTTCTAAATTGTAATGAACAATATATAACTTTACAATCTTCTCTAGTCATAAGTATAACTTTACAATCTTCTCTAGTCATAAGTATAACTTTACAATCTTCTCTAGTCATAAGTATAACTTTACAATCTTCTCTAGTCTTAAGTATAACTTTACAATCTTCTCTAATCATAAGTATAACTACAATCTTCTCTAGTCATAAGTATAACTTTACAATCTTCTCTAGTCATAAGTATAACTTTACAATCTTCCTAGTCATAAGTATAACTTTACAATCTTCTCTAGTCATAAGTATAACTTTACAATCTTTTCTAGTCATAAGAACCTCATTAGCAGAATGGTTAACAATTGCTCTCCCAATTAACGGTACCATCGTTGATTTGACCCCCATCAAATTAAATTAATTTTTGGTTTTATAAATTTATATTTGTGTTATATAAGTTCTCCTATAATTCTATAACAAAAGTAACGTTTGCTGATTACAAACAAAATGTTTTTGAAGTTTAAAGATAACAGGGTAGAATGGACAAATGTGAAAATCGAACCATTCTGTCACAACGTGGAAAATAGTTACAGATATCAAGAGTTAAACTGTTTAATGGCTATATTATACTCTTGCACTATTTTCAAAACAAGATTGAAGTCTTACTTATCTAAAGAGTAAAAAGTATAGAACCCCTTTCAGAACTTGCGATCTGTAGGTCAGATGTTTCTATGGTTAACGAGAATGTCATGTGACCAGAACAACGACCAACCTCTTTCCTTTCCCCAGGTAATGTCAGGTATCCATTAGAGTTTTGTTGACTTACGAGCGCCCTTAAAATCCCTAGATAAAAATTCCTTTCTTCTCCAAGATTCGAACCCGGGACCCCTCGGAAGCTAGCGCTTTACCACTAGGTCGCCACGCACAATATCTTCTAGTAGTGCTCTAGTTGATTTGATTTGATCTATACGTTTCGTACGTACTTTTTTTAAAAATGGTTTTTATGAAGTGAAACTTTTCACTCTTAGTGCTATTTGCTTTTGTGGACCAGTGGGAGGGGAGGGGGTGGAGGGGGAATCTGGGAGATAGTTTCCGTGCTGCCTTTAGGCGTTCAGAAAACACAACTCTGCACGAGTCTTACATTGGATTGGATTGTTACGTCCTAGACCAGACGTCCTGCAGGAGGGCAAAGGTTAGGGCTTGGAAAGCCTAAAACACTTGGCACACGACAAAACACACATTTCTGAAGGAAAACTGTCCAACAATTGTGTCTTAGTCTGCTACTTGGTAACACGGGACGCTTCCGATAGGGGCCGAGAGCTTCATAAGCAGTTGAGTAGACCAGACCGAAAGGACGCATGATGAGAGCTCAGCCTTGAGGATCAGGCCATCCTAGCCCAGTTCCGAGTCGGACACTGTCCAATTGGCGTGTACTTCGGACGGTTAAGGGAGAGCTACGACACACGGTGCCGCCACTGCGTCGAGTAAACCACATTCTTTACGAATGTCGCTTTTTTAGGGACGATCGGGACAAGGAAATGAGAGAGATATAACTGGTCTATGTGCCAGCTTCCTATTCCGTGCTCTAAGGGAGTAATTCTCAGCATGGTTAACTACCAATGGGATTTCTGATTCAGTATTTGTTAACGAAGGTATATTTAAGGCTTTAACGGGGGTATGGTCCAGGCCTCAGCTTGGCTTCACCGTGGAAACGTCAGTAAGAACAGACAGGTAGGCTACATTGGTTAGAACACTGCCTCCATTGGTTTCCTACAGCACTCCCTAGCGTACAAGCAGAGCGCGGGAGAAGGAGAAAAGTATTTCGACGCTTACCCGTAACATCCGGTAAGCCGTTCCTCACGAGTGCCATACGCTTTGGCGATTGCTCTTTCGTTGTCAGTGGCGGTACTGTATCGAAACCTCTTCCGTGCTCTAAGGAGCAGTAGGAATCCCTCAGGCACGGGAACCCAGGCTGTGGCTCAAGGGACTGTGTCTCACAACAATAAAAGGATTGGTGAAGAGCCATCTTATTCATATCTTATCAAACAGAGATGTTACTTCAACGAAAAGATGATTACGTCCTATGCGTTTTCCCAGGCCACTCTAGGCATGTTAATCCATGACTTAAATTCTGCCAAGTCATTGGTTTTTCTGCCTAACTCAGGTAGCCAATTCCATGTTCTAATAGCACTAGGGAAGAAGGAGTATTTGTACAAATTTGTCCTAGCATATGGTACAAGGAATTAATTTCCATCTTTGTGTCTTTATCAGTATTGTTATGACTCTACATTGCACGTTGTCATTAGGTGTGAGACTGCGCACCATGAGACACGGGACAGAGACAAGAAATAAGTGTGGAAGTCAAAAGATGGCTGATGTAAACAAGTGTTGTTATTATTCGAATGTGTAATTGTTATCCGACTATTAGTCTATTATTAAATTGCTGTTTTTACCTATCACTTTCGTTGAGGTTCTTTGGGCTCGCTGTAGGCAGAGTTACAACAGTATTTTATTAGGTTATGCTTTTGTATTTGAACATTATGGCTCGGTGTTTTATGTATAATTTTCTACTTTACTTTTAAGTCTTCTACCCTGAAGGGTTTCTACATTTATTAATTTTACGAAATCTCTTACTCCTTGCTTCTTTTTAAAAATAATTTGAAGGAAAAAACAACAACAAAACGTACATGTAATTTCGTGTGCACTTTGATTAAAATACGTAAGTATGTATATAGTGCACCACCACATATCTGTTACATTGTTCATCTGAAGACACAATCTTTTCCGTTTGTGACTAAAGAAGACAAAAGTAGATAATTGCATTCAATCACTTGACTTTGTAAGCACATTTACTCTTCTGTCTGTCGTCTGCAATCCAGGACCCTTCCTTTATACTTACTCTCCAACAGGGTCTATTTTGAAGAGCGCGAGTCTAAAACCAAAGGGTTTTGAGGTAATAACTCCTCTCTTGAATGGTCGCAGCGCTCCTCAGACTGGCAAGGGAAAGGTATCTACGGTCGTTCCACTAGCTTTAGAAAGAGCCTCAATAGTATGTGTGTGTCTGATATATGTGCGTGTTCAGATAAAAGTTTTACAAAAATATCCTCAATAGTATGTGTGTGTCTGATATATGTGCGTGTTCAGATAAAAGTTTTACAAAAATATCCTCAATAGTATGTGTGTGTCTGATATATGTGCGTGTTCAGATAAAAGTTTTACAAAAATATCCTCAATAGTATGTGTGTGTCTGATATATGTGCGTGTTCAGATAAAAGTTGTACAAAAATATCCTCGATAGTATGTGTGTGTCTGATATATTTATGTGTTTAGATAAATTCACTCCTCCCCCCCCCCCCCCAAAAAAAAAAATCTCCTGGCTAAGCCCAACTTTCAATGTCTGTACTCACACCTGGCAGAGTCATTGAGCGAGAGAGGATGAGAGGCTGGCAGCTGTCTCTGATATTTCGTAATTTTCAAAGCGATAACTCTGGAAACAATTAGTCTACAGGACAAACGCCTGACACGGCTATTAGTCAATATGACCTATGTAGTTGCTGAAGTTTGTATTGTTCATGAACTTTAGAAGACTTTCAATTCAACATTACCATTTAGTGTGGGGTTTTTTTTGTTCAGAAGAATAAAAGAGAAATGAAATTTAGAAAAATAGAATAATTCTTTAGATTAGATAGATTAAATAGATAGATTAGATAAATTATTTAGATTAGTTAGATAGATAGATAGATAGATAGATAGATAGATTAGATAGATAGATTGATTGATTGATTGATTGATTGATTGATTGATTGATATATTGATTGATGATAGATAGATACATAGATAGATGGATAAATAGATAGATAGATAACCTAACCCTAACCACAAACTAGTAACAGTATTAAGGGTGAAAAGGCTTTTAAAAAATTTCAAGACATACCATACCAACTACAAAACGTCTCCTCTCTCTCAAAAGCTCATTGATTCTACCCCCGATTGTCTCTGAACAAGTTTATGATAAGAGGTCCGATAATTTTGTAGTTACCAAACCTTGCAAATAATTCTTTCTATAAAAGATTACTTTAAAGTAAAATTGTTTCTTGATCTAGTAAATTATAATTTCCTTCATGCGCGCAAATATACAAATATGTAACCCATAGTAACATATTGACATTATCTATTTACAGTTGCTCACTAGCGCGTCTGTCCAACACCGCTTCTGTTCACGTAATAAATGTAGTTCTTAATATGTCTTCCCTCATCAACACTTGTTTGTTATTTTGTATAACACAAATATTTTACATCCATTGATTTAAAAAAACAACAGCATCAAAGTTTCGAAAACTGAACAGAAGGAACTGCGACTTAACGACTTAACACTAATCTATCAAAAGTTTCAATTTTCCTTCTTTTTTTTTAATATATATTTTAGGACACGTCAATTGTACCATTATTATTTCCTGCAAAATTGGCAATCATGTATCTGATGTATTCTCTCTATTCGCCTGAAGTGTTTCCTTATTTCTGTATATTTTTTTCTTTTCGCTTTTTCTTTTCTAACTAAAAAGTCGGCAGCCAACATGGTAGTTAAAACACGTCTTTTCCCATATTAATAATCTTACCGCCCCCCCCCCCCTTTTTTTTTCTTTACCAAAAAGAAAAAAAAAGTTAATAGTTAACCTTTTCGTAACACGCAAGTAGCTCTAGACATGTCACCGATACATTTAACAGTGCTTTGAAACATACAAACGAACGAGAGGAAAAAAAAAAGTCTGTAGAATTGAAAATTAACAATAAATGACTCAACAAAACACCATACTTTGTAGGACTTTGAAAATACGCCAGACTTTCTCACCACACAGAGCGCGACTGTAATCTATGACATACACATGTTGCCACTTAAGAAATTCTTCTCCAGTCATTAATATTCTCAGTTTTTCTTTTTTAGTAAATTGCGAGGTCCATTTGAAATATTGGCGCGTCTGCTCCTGAATGTTTCCTCGGTGCCCATGGGTTCTGTTGTTTCTAATCAGCGTTTAGAGTGTTTAGATATAAGAATGGTTAATGTTGTTTCTAATAAGCTTTTTTGAGTGTTTAGATATAAGAATGGTTAATGTTGTTTCTAATAAGCTTTTTTGAGTGTTTATATATAAGAATGGTTGATGTTGTTTCTAAAAAGCTTTTTTCAGTGTTTAGATATAAGAATGGGTACTGTTGTTTCTAACCTGCTTTGAGAGTGTTTAGATATAAGAATGGCTAGTGGTTGTCGACTAGAAGTAGAAGTAGATGCAGTGACTGTCAAAGTGAATGTTTTGGGCTCGAAAACAAGCTAAAAACTGATATACATTTTTGGTCGTTCCTGAATGTAGCAACGTGTAACGGAATTTTTGTAGCGCTTAATAAATATTGTAATAGCTCTTGAGACGCTTATGGTGCGCAGAGTTCAATACAGAAGATGGACGCATTGTTTCGATGCGCAAGGAACACAGCCTAAGAGCCCTCCTTCATGCCTTAGAACTGGACTAGGGACCTGGAGCGTCGAGGCGAAGGGCGTCGATAAAGGTTTCTTAAGACGTTATATGTAAGCTAGGGTCTTTATATCGAAGGATGACTTCATGGAGCGATGGTCGTTTCGGCGCAGGACGTTGAGGCCCAAAAATGCTTTAGTCTCATTTTGTCTGCTCGTTTGATTTTGTCTTTATAAGGAAAGATTTATATTTATGTTTTGAATGTGTGTTGGTGTTCAAACGTATTTTTATGTAAAAAGCAAACAAACAGAAGTTTAGTTTCGTCTATTAGATTTGGGATTTAATTTTCTTTTGTCATTATTATTCTGCCACTTACATTATAATATTGTAATAAATCGACAGGAAGGCGACTCGGCGTACACAGAACTTTATTCACGGGGCATCACAAACACTTCCTCAGTGGCTCTAGACTTGGGAGGAGCTTCGTTATCTTCTATCTTAATGTCACCTTCCTTCTCACTCTAGTCTCTAGCAGTGCGCACCTAATGCACGGCTTGGATGGCGGTGTGCATCACAGGGTTATTGTTCTGTTGTCACCGTTAAATAAATTACTGTAGACATTGATAATAACAATAATAATAATAATAACAACAGAGACTTTGGGTTTATACAAGTAGACATAGAAGACTATCTTTTTTATTTCTCACACCCTGTTACGTATTTTCTCACAAAACATTCGCAACAAACAATGACGTAATATACACATATTAGCACACTTATCTTCTATACTATAAAGCAGAAAGTAAGGCGTATGTATGTGTGTATGTCCCTCATAGAAATCAAAGCCGTTTGACCAATCTTGATAAAACTTGGCATGCATGTTGTTTGGATACTCACTGGGTCCGTAACGTATGTATTGGCCTAATAGCCCTAAAACAAACTTAAGTTGCCCAACTCTATGAAAGTATTACTATTTCATGGATCTAGGCCATGTTTACATGAGACAAGATCGAAAAGATCTAGATCTAATTTTAAGAATTACACTTTGCACAGATAGTTTTTTACTTTGACACATGAAAATTCCAAATTTAGTCAATTGATTTCATTATTTTATAAAATCAACCTTCATATTTGTGTTTCAAAAGCATTTTACATAAATTCGTTCCTTATATCTGCGAATTTAGACGTACTGACGTACTTTATTATCCCATTCTTTGAAGAAATCGGGTAAACCCGTTTTAATTGTACTTTATAGCCCATTCACCTCGTGCGTCTTTCATTTTAATAGCTAAATTTATCTCTATTAAAGAAGCTTTTAACAAATGGGGTAAACCCGTTCCATATATTTTATATTTGATATGGATATATCGGCTTAACCAGTTAAACCCGATTTCGCAAAACTACTTCAATTTTCGTGGCGAAAGAGAAAAACTTGAAAGTAACATTATCTAAGTTTGACAGATATAAATCTAACCCACTAGATTAGTAATACACAAACTAAGGCCCGCGGATCGCGGGTAATGTCCGGCTAGTAACAATATATTGGAAATTTATTATTCTGCATTTCTTAAAAGTACACACATGTACACAAAAGAGGCTGCCTACGAGTTTTTTGTGAAAGCACTAACTCCCTTTTTTTTAAAAATTCGTCTTGTATAAATTATTAAAATCTTTAACACTAATCCGTTTTTTTTTTGCAAATTCAACCTGAGCAGTTAAAGTAGAACATGATCCTCAACACGTCTGCTAATCCTTCCAGTGTCTTCTCAGACTACCGGACGTTCAGATGTAATGACGATAAAGGTGAAAGGTTAATTAGCTACAGTGACACTAAAAAAAAAAAAATAAAACAAATGAATGACGTTTGGCTGGTGAAACTGAGCCAGCGCAGCGACGTGGCGAAGCGCTGATACTCGCGAGTCTCTCACCATGCAAACAACATACCAACTGTCCCAACTGGCAATTAATAAAATGATGTGAAACAACAAGAGAAATGCGTTGGCCAGATTTACTGCTAAGCCGAGACACATTATTCTGTCCACTTCCGCCAAAAGTTTAAAAAAAAAAAAAAAAAAGAAAAACACGATTTCGCCGTAATGGCGGAGCGGAATATCTGAGCAGGCGAAGTCCTCCCTGGTCATTCGTTTGCTTTGGTCGTTTTGACGGCAGCCGAGACAATTACATCCCTTTACGATAATTGGAAAGCTTTGTTTTTGGAGAACAGCTGTGATAGGACTGTAACGAATGTCAGACGACATGTTAGTAATGTGAGAACATAGGTTCAGTCTACTTGGAACTACATTTAGTTGCCAGATAAACACAATCGTGGGACACGCACATTCGCCATATTGCTTGTAAAACGTCAGTTCAGGGTTTCTCAACCTTTTTTTCTCTTTATTATCCAGTGGCGTAGCAATTATGTCGTGCATCAGAGCTCAAAGCCATTAGGGCCTACCAGATCATCGAAAGAAAAAAACAACAACATTATGACTGTACTTGTATAAATGCATCAAATATATTATCCTCTATTTGAATATGGGAGGCGCGATGGCTGAGTGGTAAAAAGCTTGGCTTCTGAACCAGGGGTCCCGGGATCAAATATTGGTGAAGACTATGGATTTTTTATTTCAGGATCCTTAGAGCGCATTTGAGTCCATCCAACTCTAATGGATACCTGAAAAAGACACGGGAAAAAGGAAAGGTATCTGGTCGTTAACACAGAAACAGATGACCTTTACATCATCTGGCCTAAAGCATCCACACAATCCTGATGCAGTCCCAGCTGCGATGGGCAGGTCACGTCTACAGAATGGAAGACCACCGCATCCCTAAACGACTCTTGTATGGCCAACTAAGCGAAGGAAAGCGCTCGCAAGGTGGTCAAAGAAAGCGCTTCAGGGACACCCTCAAAGCTTCTCTGAAGGCGTTCAGCATAGACCCAGGCACCTGGGAGACAGAGGCACATGACAGAGCATCATGGCGTCGCGCTGTGAAAACTGGCGCACGGGTTGCTGAGGAAAAAGAACAACGCTGGCAGAAGAAAAACGCCAGAAAAGAAAAGCAAGACAAACGACACTAGCTCCAGCGGGAATAACCTGCCCAGTGTGCGGCCGAACATTCCGGGCTCACATAGGTCTCACCAGCCACATGAGTAGGCATAAAACCCCAGTGCAAAGCCCTCAGCCCCCTGGATGACAAAGTGGTCATCATCGAACCACGATGGACGAACTATATAGCTCGCACCTATAGATTGCCGGATAAGACCCACGGGCCTTAGTTTGTATATCACTTATCAAGTGCGTTGGAATTAGAGGTATGTCAAAATGTCAAACATGGCGAGATGTTCCCTTAAATCTTTTAAATGTTCACACGAAGTGGACTGTGGAAAGGGGGTAAATTTAAGGTTTTTATTTTAGGGGCCTTTCTTGGGGGGGGGGGAGGGGGTCGGGGGGAGAGACATTTAACATACATTACGGGCTCCGCCATATTCTAAAGAACATTAATGCCATGATTGGTCAAACGGTTTTGATTTTATTTCTATAAGTAACATACATACCCACATACATACATTCTGCTTACATTGTACTTTATATATTAGATATTACTTGTTAGAAGTTGAGCTCAATGCCGTCAGGCCATGGAGTGCAAATGTACTGGCCATAAAGGATGACTCAATTGGGCTTTCATCATCATCACTCCTTTGAGTTCCTCATAGAACATAGGACCTCGACAAAAACACGCCGATCTCCACGGTCTCTTGCTAGTTCCTCATGGAACATAGGACCTCGACAAAAACACGCCACTCTCCACGGTCTCTTGCTAGTTTCTCATGGAACATAGGACCTCGACAAAAACACGCCACTCTCCACGGTCTCTTGCTAGTTCCTCATTGAACATAGGACCTCGACAAAAACACGCCACTCTCCACGGTCTCTTGCTAGTTCCTCATGGAACATAGGACCTCGACAAAAACACGCCACTCTCCACGGTCTCTTGCTAGTTCCTCATGGAACATAGGACCTCGACAAAAACACGCCACTCTCCACGGTCTCTTGCTAGTTCCTCATGGAACATAGGACCTCGACAAAAACACGCCACTCTCCACAGTCTCTTGCTAGTTCCTCATAGAACATAGGACCTCGACAAAAACACGCCACTCTCCACGGTCTCTTGCTAGTTCCTCATGGAACATAGGACCTCGACAAAAACACGCCACTCTCCACGGTCTCTTGCTAGTTCCTCATGGAACATAGGACCTCGACAAAAACACGCCACTCTCCACGGTCTCTTGCTAGTTCCTCATGGAACATAGGACCTCGACAAAAACACGCCACTCTCCACGGTCTCTTGCTAGTTTTTTTTTATGGTTCCCATCTCTTTCCTGTCTTCTCGGCTTCTTCAAATACACTGCGTCGCCATGTTCTTTTTGGTCTTCCTCTGCGTCTTGTTCCCTGGGGGTTCCACTCTAAGGCCTGCCTAGCTCTCTTGCTGGTAACTTTTCTAAAGGTATGACCAATCCATCTCCACTTCCTCTCTACGATCTGCACTTCTATATTTTTCTGTCCACTATCTCCCACAGTTTGGTGTTTTCTACTTTTTCATACCAGTGTATTTTTAGGATATTTCTCAGGCATCTGTCGATGCAGGTCTGTACTTTTTTTTTGTTGTCGCTTCAGTTGTTCTCCATGTTTCAGAACCATACAGTAGGACAGCCTTGACATTAGAGTTAAAGATTCTCAGTTTAATCTTGTTTGAGATGTGAGGAGATTTCCAGGTTGGTTTTAGCTGTGTAAATGTCTGACGCGCTAGATTTATACGGCGTTTAATGTCTTCATCTGTTCCACCTGATATACTGACTACACTCCCAAGGTATAAAAAATTTTCTACATGGTCTATTGTCTGAGAATCCAGTTCTATGTCTCCAATTTGTTTGTTGTTTACTTTAAGTACTTTTTTTTTTTTTTTGGTGGTTTATTTTGAGGCCTACTCTTTTTCCTAATTCGCTTTAAGCTGTGACCTTTTCTTGCATATCCTGTAGTCTGTGTGATAATAGGGCTATATCATCGGCGAATTCCAGATATTCCAGCTTTTGTGGGCTTTAGTTGCACTTAAATTCGGGCACCGTTTTATTCTTAAACCTATCTACGTTTCTAAATCGGCCCCCCCGACCCCAAAACATTGACTCATAGAAGGACCCTTGTCAGAGACAGGCACATTAGATGATAAGACAACCTTCCCCCCCCCCCCAGACAACCGCTTTTTCTGCATTAGATGTGACAAAATATGCAGGTCGCAACAGGGTTTGCGTAATCTTAAAGAACTCAATTATTTAAGATTCGGAATAAAAGACAATGCCATTTATTAAAAAAAAAGTCTTCAAATTTTAGCCATGTACTGAGGAGCACTAGCGTACCCTTATGTACTGAGGAGCACTAGCGTACCCTTATGTACTGTGGAGCACTAGCGTACCCTTATGTACTGAGGAGCACTAGCGTACCCTTATGTACTGAGGAGCACTAGCGTACCCTTATGTACCGAGGAGCACTAGCTTACCCATATGTACTGAGGAGCACTAGCGTACCCTTATGTACTGTGGAGCACTAGCGTACCCTTATGTACTTTTTTTTTTCAAGAAGAGCGCCTCCCTTCGAACAAGATTCTCAAAAAGAAATAATTAATATTTAAATTCATTTCTTATCTCGCCGCGACACACTGCGTCTTGAGAGATCATCTTTCTGACTCCTTAGGAAGAACATTGAGCTGTTACTCTTCTGCCTGGGAAATTAGTTTCTCATCTGTTAAAAATCAATCTAAATCTTCTTATCTTATGCTATACAGACGTTACTTCAACGAAGAAGATAATTACTTCCTACGCATTTCTTGTCTCAATTTAGTCACGTATGTTAATTAATGACTTAAAATCTGGCAAGTCGTTGGTTTTCTTGGCTGATTCAGGCAACACGTTCCATTCTCAAATGGCTCTAGGGAAGAAGGAGCACTTGTACGAATTTGGTCTAGCGTATGGAATAAGAAATGTGCCTTCAGATTTGTATCTTTCTATAATAGATAAGATCTGTTAATTTCATTGTAAAAAACATTGTTGCTTTTGAAGAGCAATTTAGAAGTGGAGGTTCTAGTGGATGCCCCTATCTCGTCAAAAAGTAAGTAAAGTTTCCATTTCAGACCTTGCGATCTATGGGGCAGATGATGTTAAGGTCATCTGTTTCTATGGCCAACGGTTAACGAGCAGGGTGTCATATGGCCAGCACAACGACCAACTGCTTTTAGTTAACCCAACTAAAGTCAGGTACCCATTAGAGTTGGGTGGACTCAGGGGCACCGTAAAAATCCCGTAATTTAAAAGCGCAGTCTTCAGCGATATTCGAACCCAGGACCCCAGGTTTGGAAGCCGAGCGCTTAACCAGAGCTCAGCCACCACGCCCCATCTAACTCTTCAAGGTATAATACAAATGTAGTTTACAATTTCAATCAATCCAAGAGCATGTTATCTATGTGATGAAAGAAATAGAGAACTTGTGGAGTTATCTCGTTTCCTGTTTTTTTTAAATACTTAATATGCATAATTATTTCAAACGATACATTTTTTCAAATGCTTGAACCCCTGTAAGGGTGAGGTCCAGTGCGGATGTACAGTATTGCACTAGGGTAACTCTGGCTTTGCTTATTACTTACCATTTTGTTGAGTTTGTGCCCCTTTTCTTTATCTTTGAAATGTTGTAGTCAATACAGTATTTTCTTTTACATAGCTTATGTCTACTCGCTCTGTCTGTCTGTCTGTTTAAAAGTTTGAGCATGTTTTTTTTCTCCCATTTTACATTCTTGGATCAAGTTGGAACTTTGCACACGTATTCATTGAATCTGACAAGACAGGAATCAATTAAAAACAACAAAAAAATAATTAATTAGTGAACTGATTATTGATGATTAATTATATTTTGACATCAAGATAAGGCGAATAAATGCTACTTAAATGAGAGATGTTGATTTAAATATGGATTTAATCCTCTTATTACATTTTGACACGTTTTTTCTCCCACTTCCATTCTTGGATGAAGTTGAAATTTTGCACAATTATTCCTAGTCGATAACAATACTCAAATCGATCCTAAAATTAACCGATCAGTAGGCCTACTAATTAACTAATATTGTTTTATATAGCAGAAAGAGAGCTAAACCCTGCCATTTTCAGATAAATTTCAGTAATTAGCGGTTCTTTCCCTTAGAATGACTTTATTTCTCTTTCTAATGCTTGTAATATTTTATTTACATAACTGTATGCTGCTGAAAAGAAACCTGTTATCCAAAACCACTAATTTTCAGTGATTTTTTTTTTGGTTGCATTCCAGAGCGTAATGCTATGGTTGTTACTTCCAAACAAATGACACTTACATCCTAAGCGTATCAGGTCTCAAACTAATCCTGCATGATAATCATAGACTTAAAACTCTGTCAAGTTTTGGTTTTCCTGGTTTATTTAGGCTACCCATTCCGTGCTACAATGGCAGCTTTAGCGGATCCAAAGCTTTGGAGTGGGGGGGGGGCGATTTTTTTCCAAACCCTAACTCTAAAACCCAGTAAACCCTAACCCTAAGCATATACGCGCGTACAGCATATATATTGTTATGACTCTACATTGCGCACTGTCCTTTGGCGCGACATTGTGTACCAGAGGACACGATAGAGAACAGAGGAAGGAAGATGGCCGATGATTAGAGATGTAAACAAGAAGGCCCGAGATATGACTCTGGGTTTGGCTCTAGATCCAGTTTATAATTGATTATTAAACGTTCTGTTTTATATCACTTTCGTTGAGGTTAATTGCTAAGTTATAGCAATTGGTGTCAGAAGTGGGATGGCGTCAACGAAAACACATGATCAGCTTTCGTTGATAGAACTTAGACGAGAACTCAGATGCAGAGAACTGAAGGTAAGCGGCAACAAAGAGGCGCTCATGGAGCGTCTGAAGCAAAGCATCATAGATGATGAACAGGATCCGGACACCTATTTATTCGAAATAGAACCCGATACGGGGGAGATTTGGAAATCGATGAAAGAGCAAATAAAGGAAGACCTGAAATTGGTGAAGGATGAACTTAAAAATGAATTAGGTAATAAACTTAGCTCTATAGCATCCTTTGTGTCTGAATTGAAAAATGACATAGACAGTTTCAAACAACAATTAAGAAATGAGGTAGCTAAATTAAGGTCCCAAATGGTGGGAGATGTTGATTCTAAAATTCAACAATTACGAAATGAAATGAAGGCGGAGCTGCAAAAGAAACAAGATGCGGGTGCCACTGTGACTGAAATGACGGGGAAGATTAAACCACCGGTGTTTGACGGCTCTGTGTCTTGGTCGGTGTATCGATTACAATTCGAGGCGGCGGCGCAAATCAACAGATGGGATACCCAGGCAGAGAAAGCAACTGGTCTTATGTTGGCACTCAGAGAAAAGGCAGCCGAATTGTTACAAACTATGACGGATCGGACGAACTACGATGCCATGGTCAAAACAATGGAACTACTATACGGCAATGAACACCTGCAGGAAGTTTTCAGGATGCAATTAAAGAATCGGAAACAGAAGAGCGGAGAGACATTACAGGAATTAGCAGCAGACATAGAACGTCTCACCCATCTTGCTTATCCATCGGCAACACAGGAACTTTTGGATGTTCTGGTCACAGATGCCTTTATAGATAGAATGCGAGATTCGGAACTTAAGAAGGCCATCCGAATAAGCGGAAAACGGAAAATCAACGAAGCCCTCATCTATGCCATGACCTACGATGCGGCCGAAGTTTCAGCGAGGAACATACCCTATTGTCGGATGTTAAATGTGGCGGAAGAGGAGGATCTGCCGAGGCTGATTCGAAGAATGGTGGAAAAGGCTTTAAATGAATGGGAACATTATCAGACCTCAAGGCGTAGTAGAAAGACTTTTCGTTGTTGGAATTTACGGAGGAATTGTAACATGTTGTTCCAAGGCCAAGGTTGTGCATCAGAACGTCAACCGCTACGATTCTACGGGCTTAGGGAGCAAG
Source organism: Biomphalaria glabrata (assembly GCF_947242115.1). Lineage (NCBI taxonomy): Eukaryota > Metazoa > Mollusca > Gastropoda > Planorbidae > Biomphalaria > Biomphalaria glabrata. The sequence continues at coordinate 17,132,599 of NC_074714.1, read as the reverse complement.
GACTGGCAACCCAGAAAATCGAAACTCCGAGAATAAAGACTCCTTTCAGAGTGTTAGAACAAAGCAGAACCTTGAGAGTGCAGGGAAAGATTGGCGCTGGTTCTTATAGGTTCCTCTTGGACACAGGGGCTACGCGGTCGATAGTTGGACCCAGTCTGATTGGTGATCAGGAAATAATACGAGTGAATGGCTACACTCTTAAAACGGCAGGTGGCGAACTGTTACCTATACTAGGACAGGTACGGCTTAATTTTGAAATAGGAAGTCAACCATTTAGTCATGATTTTCTGATCGCAATGTTGTCGACGATTGCATCCTTGGTCTGGATTTTATGCAGGAATTCGGTTTATCTCTAAACATTGGAAGTGGAACTGTACAATATGGACACATAGAGTTCCCATTGCTTGATGATGGTGTGGAAGGCGTTCAGGTGAAACGAATCGAACATACGACCATACCAAAATGGTCTAATCTGTCAGTAAACAGGTATCATAAAAGGGACAAACTGAAGTGGAACAAACTGGAAGGCCAGCTACATCCTAGAAGAGCGGAGATTGAAACATTAACCAATCATTGTTGTGGCTATACGGGTAGTTACAAGGAAAGTGTTGGTGGTGGCAGCGCCGTCGATGATCATAATGACAAATCAGATGCGTCTAGCTTTCAAGATAAAGAAAGTGGCAACCTTTTTAACGATAAGCGCAGACCCGAAAAGAAAACGCTAGATGAAGAAACTAGAGGAGTGACCTATAGGCAGAGTGAAACTATTGCTTTCGATGTCCGTGATATGAGTGCTTCAATGGGCATGACCAAATTAGACAACGTTGGGTCTGCGTCCAATACACCTGTCCAGTACTAACTGCAGACAGAAATCTAATAAGAACTGTACGGGCGGCACCTCGAATGAACAATACAAATACCAGAAAAACCATCAACAGGTCTGGACTTGACAAACGTGTGTACGCCTTCACAAAACAGAGTAAAAGATGAATCAATTTCAGTGGAAACTGGACACTGATAATGTGGTTAATGGACATGTGTGGAAAGGCCTACCTTCTGGAGATAGCGGGAAATGACTGTGTGTTTTATGGCCTGGCCTCCAGTGGGATTATAACTTTCTTGCCAGAACTTCATCTGCACTGACAATTCTGCTGCCCTGTCGAAAATCTGGTCATGTTCGGGACGAACATAACTAAGGAGGGGGCAGTGTTATGACTCTACATTGCGCACTGTCCTTTGGCGCGACATTGTGTACCAGAGGATACGATAGAGAACAGAGAAAAATAAGATGGCCGATGATTAGCGATGTAAACAAGAAGGCCTGAGATGTGATTCTAAGTTTGGCTCTAGATGTAGTTTATAATTGATTATTAAACGTTCTGTTTTATATCACTTTCGTTGAGGTTAATTGCTAAGTTATAGCAATATATATAAGATATTTTTTTATAAAAAAAAGTGTTTCTCAAAATTTGGCGACAAAAAATAAAGAAACAAAAAAAAAACAGCCATGTTGAGGTCTTTCTCTTGACAGCTAGGGAGTCTGGGGGAGCGTTGCAATCTCCCCCAGTGGGGTCCGGGTCCGGTCCATCTACAGCTCATTATTTATTCTATTCAAAAAGGACCTTTTGAAAATGTTTTACTTGAAAAATATTGTTATAACTTTGCAATGCGCACCGCCATCCAGGCTAGTTCTAGAAGGTGCGTACAGTGATAGACTAGACCTAAAAGGATGTCATTATTAGTAAGAGAACCATTTCCGCCCAAGTAGAGAGCCAATATAGAGAGATTGTGCGTAAGATAGATGTTGTATTGTGTACCTGTGATGTATAAATAAACATGTCTCGTTGAGTTGCCTCACTTAAGTTATTACAATATTTTAATATGAATTTACAGGCCCTTACTACATTGCAACTACAACCGATTTGATAAGATACCCAACATATCTAGATTAAGAATTTGAGGATCGCCGCCGAAAAAAAAATATTCGAAAAATAATATTGAAAAGAAAAGATAATTTGTAAGTGATACATTTTGTTCCATAGGCATGTTTGTAGCTTTGTTTTGTTACAGAACTATAATTCAAAGCTTTAAACAAAACAAATTCGGAAGTGGCAAAAGAAATTAAGTAGACCAATTAGATTCTACTCAAAATTTTTTGCATATTTAGGATTCAAGTGTATATTGAAAGTTATAGTCTCAAAATTTTTTATACAATAGAAAAATATCAGTTTGAGTAAAGGTTGGAAAAATGTGATTAGGAACATAATATCCAGAATCAGAAGTCATCTCAATTGTTACTCTTATTATGAAAAATTTCGTATGAATTCTAAATTTTCCAAAACAAAGTCTTTCTTAAAATAACTAAGATAAATTTGTGTGAAATTATATAAACTCTGTCACCATTTTTGACTATTCTGTTTTAAAACGTCATGTTTTCGTCTGGAAAGGGGAGAGCGCGGTATAGTGAAAACGTTACTCCGCGCTCCTTCTTATAATTTCTGCTAATGATTGCGTTTGGCATTAAAGAATAGGGGGTGGGGCGACTCGATGTAAGAATTTAATTTATATATAAATTATATTTGTGACAATGTTTTATTATTTTTGTGTATTATTAGCGGCCCCCGTAAGGGAAAAAGTCGCTATAAGGTTTGTGCAAAATGTCCGTCTGCCCGTCTGTCCTTCTGTCACACTCAGATCGCGAAAACTAGAAGAGAAATGAACAATATTTTTTCACCATGCGATGCAGCTTGAAAAGTTTAGGTGCAATGGCTACTTTTGGTTTTCTAAAAGCAAACCGTTTAATTTATAAAACTAATTATGCAAGCAATTTTTTCATAAAAATAAACCAATTCTAAAACAATTACGTAAATGAAAAGGAGGCAATGTTACAATATATTAACAGAGAAAATGGCTAACTATGTATTTTCAGTATCACCAAGTCAAAATGTAAAATGTACAAGAAATGTTCACAACAAATTTAAATATTAGTTAAAGGTGTTTTTTTCTGGTCAACTAGATGCTAAAATTAAAAGAAAACATTTATGTTTGTTTATAAAGGCTAAGTATGTAAAATGGACTTTTTATGCAGCGACTTTCGTGCAGTTGCGTAAACGAAGCGGCAAAACACGGTACTAATCAGTTCCCTGAACATTTTTTAAATAATCAGATTTTATTTATTTTTTGTTTAGTGCCCACATCAGGATAAAAGACGCATATTTTTGTGCGTTTTGTTTGCCGGTCGGTTTGTCTGTCACGTTTAGATAACAAAAAAAAACAAACAAAAAAAACAACTCTAAAAGCCATTGAAAATCTTTTTTAATCTTTTATATCTCAAAAGTTTTAAGTATCTATAATAGATTGTTAGGATATTTTTGTGAAAAACAAATCAATGCCAACCAATGTTTGTTTGCTCTTATAACTTATATCACATTTAATTTCCATGCTTAAACGTTGCAAAAACATATGATCAATAAAATGTTGTTCCGTTTTTTTTTAATGTAAATAGCATATAAATGCTAAATGAAAAACTCTATACTGACCTATATTTCATTAACTATAAGTTGTTCCGAATATTGTTTTATAAAAAATAAATTATGTCACTTGATTGTTTGAAATCGCATAATTGAGTAATATTACACTTATATTCTCAACAATACGTCACTATAGTTTATTTATCGATATAAAATTGTTCCGTATTTTCAATTTAAAACAAATAAAGTTGTTCAGGGTTTTAAAATAAGAAAGTAATTTACCACAAACGATTATTGAAAATCACTTTTTTAGACTTATTTTAAGTATAATTTTCTTGCAGAAACATAACAAAAGTTGTTTAATCGGTAAAGAATGTTCCGGATTTTGTTTTGAAAAAGAAATCGACCTACAATACTTTAATTTTCTTACAAATCGTCGCCAAAAATGTTCCGAGGGAAAATTGAAGCACACGGACGAGGAGAATGAAAATGTAGAATGTGTGTTTTGGCTGGTGCACTGTTGGAGACTAGACTTAGATGTTGTGGAGGATTCCAACTCCCGTCGCCTCATCGTGGCACCTCCGTGGAAACGTCCGCCCAGTGTAGTGGATAGGCCAAGAACGAGAGCAAACATGTCTCCCAGTGAGCTACCACTGTATGCTCTAGCCAGTGTACCTGCACGTGGTGGGGATGAGACATTGCTCCCAGTGAGCTACCACTGTATGCTCTAGCCAGTGTACCTGCACGTGGTGGGGATGTGAGACATGGCTCCCAGTGAGCTACCACTGTATGCTCTAGCGAGTGTACCTGCACCTGGTGGGGATGTGAGACATGGCTCCCAGTGAGCTACCACTGTATGCTCTAGCGAGTGTACCTGCACGTGGTGGGGATGTGAGACATGGCTCCCAGTGAGCTACCACTGTATGCTCTAGCGAGTGTACCTGCACGTGGTGGGGATGTGAGACATGTCTCCCAGTGAGCTACCACTGTATGCTCTAGCCAGTGTACCTGCACGTGGTGGGGATGTGAGACATGGCTCCCAGTGAGCTACCACTGTATGCTCTAGCCAGTGTACCTGCACGTGGTGGGGATGTGAGACATGGCTCCCAGTGAGCTACCACTGTATGTTCTAGCGAGTGTACCTGCACGTAGTGGGGATGTGAGACATGTCTCCCAGTGAGCTACCACTGTATGTTCTAGCCAGTGTACCTGCACGTGGTGGGGATGTGAGACATGTCTCCCAGTGAGCTACCACTGTATGTTCTAGCGAGTGTACCTGCACGTAGTGGGGATGTGAGACATGTCTCCCAGTGAGCTACCACTGTATGCTCTAGCCAGTGTACCTGCACGTGGTGGGGATGTGAGACATGGCTCCCAGTGAGCTACCACTGTATGCTCTAGCGAGTGTACTTGCACCTGGTGGGGATGTGAGACATTGCTCCCAGTGAGCTACCACTGTATGCTCTAGCCAGTGTACCTGCACGTGGTGGGGATGTGAGACATTGCTCCCAGTGAGCTACCACTGTATGCTCTAGCCAGTGTACCTGCACGTGGTGGGGATGTGAGACATGTCTCCCAGTGAGCTACCACTGTATGCTCTAGCCAGTGTACTTGCACCTGGTGGGGATGTGAGACATGGCTCCCAGTGAGCTACCACTGTATGTTCTAGCGAGTGTACCTGCACGTGGTGGGGATGTGAGACATGGCTCCCAGTGAGCTACCACTGTATGTTCTAGCGAGTGTACCTGCACGTGGTGGGGATGTGAGACATGGCTCCCAGTGAGCTACCACTGTATGCTCTAGCGAGTGTACCTGCACGTGGTGGGGATGTGAGACATGGCTCCCAGTGAGCTACCACTGTATGTTCTAGCGAGTGTACTTGCACGTGGTGGGGATGTGAGACATGGCTCCCAGTGAGCTACCACTGTATGTTCTAGCGAGTGTACCTACACCTGGTGGGGATGTGAGACATGGCTCCCAGTGAGCTACCACTGTATGCTCTAGCCAGTGTACTTGCACGTGGTGTGGATGTGAGACATGGCTCCCAGTGAGCTACCACTGTATGCTCTAGCCAGTGTACTTGCACCTGGTGGGGATGTGAGACATGGCTCCCAGTGAGCTACCACTGTATGTTCTAGCGAGTGTACCTGCACGTGGTGGGGATGTGAGACATGGCTCCCAGTGAGCTACCACTGTATGCTCTAGCGAGTGTACCTGCACGTGGTGGGGATGTGAGACATGGCTCCCAGTGAGCTACCACTGTATGCTCTAGCGAGTGTACCTGCACGTGGTGGGGATGTGAGACATGTCTCCCAGTGAGCTACCACTGTATGCTCTAGCCAGTTTACCTGCACGTGGTGGGGATGTGAGACATGTCTCCCAGTGAGCTACCACTGTATGCTCTAGCCAGTTTACCTGCACGTGGTGGGGATGTGAGACATGTCTCCCAGTGAGCTACCACTGTATGCTCTAGCCAGTTTACCTGCACGTGGTGGGGATGTGAGACATGTCTCCCAGTGAGCTACCACTGTATGCTCTAGCGAGTGTACTTGCACGTGGTGGGGATGTGAGACATGGCTCCCAGTGAGCTACCACTGTATGTTCTAGCGAGTGTACCTGCACGTGGTGGGGATGTGAGACATGGCTCCCAGTGAGCTACCACTGTATGTTCTAGCGAGTGTACCTGCACGTGGTGGGGATGTGAGACATGGCTCCCAGTGAGCTACCACTGTATGCTCTAGCGAGTGTACCTGCACGTGGTGGGGATGTGAGACATGGCTCCCAGTGAGCTACCACTGTATGTTCTAGCGAGTGTACTTGCACGTGGTGGGGATGTGAGACATGGCTCCCAGTGAGCTACCACTGTATGTTCTAGCGAGTGTACCTACACCTGGTGGGGATGTGAGACATGGCTCCCAGTGAGCTACCACTGTATGCTCTAGCCAGTGTACTTGCACGTGGTGTGGATGTGAGACATGGCTCCCAGTGAGCTACCACTGTATGCTCTAGCCAGTGTACTTGTATGTAGTGGGGATGTGAGACATGGCTCCCAGTGAGCTACCACTGTATGTTCTAGCGAGTGTACCTACACCTGGTGGGGATGTGAGACATGGCTCCCAGTGAGCTACCACTGTATGCTCTAGCGAGTGTACCTGCACGTGGTGGGGATGTGAGACATGTCTCCCAGTGAGCTACCACTGTATGCTCTAGCCAGTTTACCTGCACGTGGTGGGGATGTGAGACATGTCTCCCAGTGAGCTACCACTGTATGCTCTAGCCAGTTTACCTGCACGTGGTGGGGATGTGAGACATGTCTCCCAGTGAGCTACCACTGTATGCTCTAGCCAGTTTACCTGCACGTGGTGGGGATGTGAGACATGTCTCCCAGTGAGCTACCACTGTATGCTCTAGCGAGTGTACTTGCACGTGGTGGGGATGTGAGACATGGCTCCCAGTGAGCTACCACTGTATGTTCTAGCGAGTGTACCTGCACGTGGTGGGGATGTGAGACATGGCTCCCAGTGAGCTACCACTGTATGTTCTAGCGAGTGTACCTGCACGTGGTGGGGATGTGAGACATGGCTCCCAGTGAGCTACCACTGTATGCTCTAGCGAGTGTACCTGCACGTGGTGGGGATGTGAGACATGGCTCCCAGTGAGCTACCACTGTATGTTCTAGCGAGTGTACTTGCACGTGGTGGGGATGTGAGACATGGCTCCCAGTGAGCTACCACTGTATGTTCTAGCGAGTGTACCTACACCTGGTGGGGATGTGAGACATGGCTCCCAGTGAGCTACCACTGTATGCTCTAGCCAGTGTACTTGCACGTGGTGTGGATGTGAGACATGGCTCCCAGTGAGCTACCACTGTATGCTCTAGCCAGTGTACTTGTATGTAGTGGGGATGTGAGACATGGCTCCCAGTGAGCTACCACTGTATGTTCTAGCGAGTGTACCTACACCTGGTGGGGATGTGAGACATGGCTCCCAGTGAGCTACCACTGTATGCTCTAGCGAGTGTACCTGCACGTGGTGGGGATGTGAGACATGTCTCCCAGTGAGCTACCACTGTATGCTCTAGCCAGTTTACCTGCACGTGGTGGGGATGTGAGACATGTCTCCCAGTGAGCTACCACTGTATGCTCTAGCCAGTTTACCTGCACGTGGTGGGGATGTGAGACATGTCTCCCAGTGAGCTACCACTGTATGCTCTAGCGAGTGTACTTGCACGTGGTGGGGATGTGAGACATGGCTCCCAGTGAGCTACCACTGTATGTTCTAGCGAGTGTACCTGCACGTGGTGGGGATGTGAGACATGGCTCCCAGTGAGCTACCACTGTATGTTCTAGCGAGTGTACCTGCACGTGGTGGGGATGTGAGACATGGCTCCCAGTGAGCTACCACTGTATGCTCTAGCGAGTGTACCTGCACGTGGTGGGGATGTGAGACATGGCTCCCAGTGAGCTACCACTGTATGTTCTAGCGAGTGTACTTGCACGTGGTGGGGATGTGAGACATGGCTCCCAGTGAGCTACCACTGTATGTTCTAGCGAGTGTACCTACACCTGGTGGGGATGTGAGACATGGCTCCCAGTGAGCTACCACTGTATGCTCTAGCCAGTGTACTTGCACGTGGTGTGGATGTGAGACATGGCTCCCAGTGAGCTACCACTGTATGCTCTAGCCAGTGTACTTGTATGTAGTGGGGATGTGCTAACCAGTCCGAAACGCACCGCTTCATTCCCCAACGGGAGTCATACGGATGGTGATGGTCCCACCACGGGAGCGGTGGCACATTATAGGCATATGAAGGGCTTCCGTTTTATTTTCATAGTTTTTATGTTTGTAGCTTTGTCATTGAAGCATTTGTGCTTTGTGGCGAAAAATACAATTAAATTGTTAATAATTAAGGATCAGTGCAAGCAAGGGTTAAATTAAAATGGTTGACATGATTAAGAACCAGAAAGGGGTTGGGCTGTTCAAAAAGTTGTTGTTGATTGAATCTATGGAGATGATGTATACATAGCGTTCTGATTTATACTAATGGATATTTGTTTGACATGTAGAGAATGTTTCAGTCTAGTCATTAAGCATAGTGAGACTATATGAAAAGACTGTGTTATTGTATTGTTGTAAATCCAAGGCAGTCACTCAACGAAAGGTAGGAGGTCATAACAAACGATGTATTTATTTACAGCTATCAACAAATAGTTAGACTTGGACATTCGCTATCAAGTCATAGGGAGTAATGCCTTAAGTTCTAAAAGTCCTACTTAATACCAGAACAGCAGAACAGACCACCGACCCACTTCCCAGTGTTGGTCCAGGTCTTCCCAAACAGTTCACTAGTATCACACTGGAGTGCACTTAGCCCCAGACTGTTCAGACTCCCATAACTCCAGCCGGATCTACAAAATCCTTCTTCCTGTATCAACATGTCTTCTCCTACTTGTGTTGAATGGTGCTCTCATGCGCACCATCAGTGTGGCGCGGGAGCTGAGTTACAACAATATTTTGTACATTTTAATGTGAATAAACATGGTATCCGTGGATCAGACTTGTATGTAAGAAGTTAGTGAGTGTATGAAATGTCGTCTACATAATGGTGTCAATGAGATATTTAACCCCTTTGTGCACTTGTTGATTTATTATTGACTTGGCTAGGTATTGATGCGGATTGTTCAGTGTAGCTGATGGTTAAAGCTAAAATATGTTTGACTACTTGTATGATGAATACTTCTATTTAAGGGCCTACTTAATCTAGTGTGAAAAAGGCATAATGAAGTTGATATTACTTTTTTAAACTTCAAGTATAACAAAAAAAAAGTATAAAAAAAAAGTTTCTTTTCTTTTTTTTTTTTTCTTTTTTTTTTTTTCTTCAAATCAAACCTTTAATAGAATTTAAAATATTTGGGGCCCTGAAAAGGGCCAGAAAGAAAATTCTGATTTTTTAGAAAATCAGTTTGGGAAATTAATTATCTCCTTCGTCGGCGACTTCTTCGCCTTCGTCTTCGGCTTCTCCTTCTTCGGCTTCTTCTCCTTCTTCGCCTTCGACTCCTCCGCCTTCGACTCCTCCTCCTCCTGCGCCTTCGACTTCTCCTTCGCCTTCGACTCCTCCTCCTTCGACTCCTCCTCCTCCGCGAGCGTCTTCTTCGGCGTGGCCGTAGATCATCATCGTCGTCTTTACGTCGGCGTCGTTTCTTCTTGCTGCCTTCGTCGTCATCGCCGAAGATGAGGAACCTGCTTTGCCCAGCCCTGGCCAGCTGCTTTTCCTTGAGTCCTTTGGCGATCACCTTTTTCAGCACGCCGCTAACATCTGTACCCTTCAGCTGCCCAGATGAGTTGGAGACGATGTATCTCTTCAGGTCGGATAAGGTACATCCTTTAGCCTCCTTGGTATTCCGAATAGCTTCTATCACAGTCTCCAGTGTGACCACGGCTTGAGCATCACTCGTTGAACTTGACTTTGAAGCCATGATGTCCTGATTTGTGGCAGGACTTGTCTGAGCGAGAACAAAACCTAGGGGAAGTCGTTTTGCTCGAACGTCCAAGAAATTTGACCTATAAGATTCTCGCGTTGTTTCGCGTCTTATTATGTACTATTCCTTGTCTAATTTTTTCACTAAAGTAAATGCTTCTTTTTTACAAAGCTTATTTCTACGCACTCTGTCCGTCTGTCTGTCTGACGTTTGTACACGTTATTTCTCTCAAACCCAATCTTAGATCAAGCGGAAATTTCGCACAATTATTTCTGTTACCTGACAACACAAGAATCAATTACAAAATTTTAACCAATTAGTTAATTGACAATTGATAATTAATTATTTTGTTTGGAATGTCGAACAAGGGAAAGAAAATTTACTTGACTGATTAAGTGGTATAAGTTGAATTAGTTACATTTATTGTTTGAAGAAAAAAGTGTGTAAATAAATATAACTATAAAAGCTATTTCCATAAGCAGCCCCCTGGCACAGTGGTTACCGTATTGGCTTGAGGAACCTTAGACCTCGAGTTCGAAGTCAGGGTGCTCACTTTTTTTTTTTTATAAATACATTTAAAAAGCGATGACCCAGATACCCCCTTCTTTCTGTCCCCCCCCCTACCCTTTACAACTGATCCACTTATAGGATCATATCGTATTGAGAAAGCAAAAAGCACGAAAACAAATGGTTAAAAAAATATATCTAATCGCACAGATTTAGTATTGTTAGTCTAGATCTATTACTAATTTAAAGACATGACCAAACTAATTGATATAACTACACTAAGTATAAGCTTTTATCTTTTTTTTTTTTTTGTATTTTGCTTGTATCTACACTAAATCTTGACGGGAATGTCTTTCCAGAATAGGGCTTTACATGGACAAAAGTGCTCACCCAGACTAAAGGAGGCCAACAATAAAGATTATTTATATTTCATCCCGTTTTGTCTCTTAGCATTTAATTACTTATAAAAAAAAAGAGATTAATTTGACTAAAATACTTCATAAGGATATCATACGTTTCACATCAAACAGTTTTTCAATCAACCTTTTTAGAACTAACAGTTTTGGGGGGCTCTAAGTGAGCCATGAAAAAAGTGTTTCTTTAATCAGGTTATTTCAGGTTACTGGTGCTAGTGGAGAAGCTCAACATCTCCTACGCCTTCGGCTTCTTCTCCTTCGCCTTCGGCTTCTTCTCCTTCGCCTTCGGCTTCTTCTGCGTCGCCTTCGGCTTCTTCTCTGTCGGCTTCTTCTCCGTCGCCTTCGGCTTCTTCTCCTTCGCCTTCGGCTTCTTCTTCGTCGCCTTCGGCTTCTTCTTCTTCGAGTACGTCTCCTTCGACGAGAGCGTCTTCTCGATCGTCTTCGGCGAGGTCTTAAGTCATCGTCGTCGTTTCTTCTTCGGCGTCTTTTCTTGCTACCTTCCTCATCGTCTAAGCTAACTACGTACTTGAAACTCTTGATCTTCATAATCTGACCATTCTGGACACCTCTTTTGAGAGCTTGTTTGACCTGGCTGGTTACTGATGAGCTTTCTTCAGGTTCCGAGGAGTTGGCGACGATGTACTTCTTGACAGCGGCGAGAGTACAGCCCTTGGCTTCCTTGAGACTTCGAATAGCTTCCACAACATTGTCTACAGTCACACGTAACCGTTCCGTGTTTCGCTCCGTCACAGGTTCGGATTCCATGATGTCCTGCTGCTGTGCAGGACCTATAGATAGATCCAAATAGTTTGAGCATCAAAGTTTAGCTCCGACCTACAGGAAAACTTGGTCTACTTTATTTTTAAAAAAGAGAAAAAGCTCTACAAGTAAATTATGACTAAAACCAAGCAAAATATAAAATAAAACAATCTTTAAAAAGAACATCATCTATGGAAAAGAACTCCTCACTTACAGCTATATCTATCAATAATGTAAAAGTTATTCCCTTGTTCGTTATCAAACAAAAACATTAATTACCACTACTAATTGACTAATCTGTTAATGTTTTTAAAAATTAATTAATGTCTTGTAACTTTTCACTTTATCTGAGAATGGGTGTGGGGAAGAATAACGTGCAGGGGCGGACTGGGTATCAAAATCGGCCCGGGCATTTACATATAAACCGGCCCACAAATGGCATGTCATATATTTTCAGTGTGTGGGGATTTTTATTTCACTCCTCAATATATATATATATATCATCATGGGTGTAGCCAGTTTTTTTTCCGGGGGGGGGGGGGGAATCCCCCCCATGCCTCCCTCCCGAACAAAAAAATATTTATATGTATGTATGTATGTATGTGTGTGTACATAATTTTTATTAAATTCTGACCCTTCATTTTTTCGGAAGACGCTTATTGTGCCCAAGAATAGATTCTTCCTGGAGTTAGTGGGAAAATTGTAGACTTCCCGACATTGCCAGCAAGGGGGTCTGGGGGAGCGCTAGGAGCTCCCCCAGCGCGGGGAGGAGCCCCGCCGTCAAGCACTATGTCTGGTATTGAAAGCCAACAAAATGCCTATTCGGAGGTATCTACAGTGCATTATCCTGCTATTAATAAGTTTTATTTTAAAAACCTAATGTGCTATTCTTACTGACTTAGACCTTCCCGCGCCGTTCGGCGCATTTGTCGTCAAGCTGTTTCCACAAAAATCTGTCACTGGTAGTGTCTGAAGCCTTTTCCCACCTGCCATGAGGACCACCATGAATGTGTATCGCCAAGTTCTACAAGGATATTATCGCAACTCTTATTATACGTAATTCATTTTGTCGGAGAACATGTCCCGCAAACCTCATGCGACGCTCTGTCACAATCTTACTAAAGGGTCGACTCCCAGTTCGGCAAAGGATTTCCTTGATTTACACCCGATCTCTATTACTGACTCCTTAAATCTGTCTTAGCCATCTTTGTTGAGCCACATTTAGTGTTTTTCAATTTCGGCAGATGACTATTCACTGCACTTTATTAATGGAGCCCTGCCACTGGTATAAATGTGTAACCTCTCTTGAATACGCTCTTGGAATTAGGTGACTGTAGTTTGCTTTAGATTTTATATCGAAAAGGGAAGTTTTATCGTCAAAATCATCTGTTGGGGGGTTTAAACTAAAAAATCTGTGGAGTTGGATTTTTTAAAATTCAAAACCCCATTTAGCTACGGTTATAGAATTCCTGACTTTAGATTTTATATCGAAAAGGGAAGTTTTATCGTCAAAATCATCTGTTGGGGGTTTTAAACTAAAAAATCTCTGGAGTTGGATTTTTTAAAATTCAAAACCCCATTAGCTACGGTTATATAATTCTTGACTGACTCATGCAACCCATTCCATTAAAAGATAAGAGAAAGCAGAACGGTTAAAGAGGTACTTACTTAATGTGAAAAGCTTTTGCTTCGTCCTAGTACATTCTCAAAAACACGATTTGTATATATATGAATATACCTTGAGCCATTATTTAAAATATAAAATAAATCTCTTTTCCTTAAATATCGGATGGGACAGCGCTATATAAATTATTGAGCTGTGAATTAGTTGGGCGGTTTGCAATTTCGCGGCTGTGTGTGTGTGTTCAAGTTCATTTCTATAAAGTATTGTAAAAGAGCTAATTGTAGCCTCTAATTGCTCTGTTATATCAATGTTTTCTAACTTAACCTCTCTCATCCCTCTTTTTCGTTAACTGACAATGGAACCATCAGAAGACGGGGGAGGGAAGGAGCAAAAATATGGGAGTGTCATCAAAGGCCCTTGCCGACCATCAATAATTAGGCCAAACACAACTTCGAAGACATCAAAGCAGTCCATGCCGCTCGTGCATAGCAGAAAGCAGGGTCTAACGTTTTGCAAATGATCATAATACGTACAGTGTATAATGTATTTTTTTAAATATTCTTTGTTGAGTTTCAAAAAAAAATTAATTGTAATAAAAATAAATAAAAAAACAACAAGAAAACGTGTTCGGGCCTTAGTGTCTTGCTGCTATCACTTTATTTTTAAGTTGTCTGCATTGAAATTTTTTTTCTTTGGTCGCGACCAGACCGGCCCATTTGGTACCGGCCCACCGGGCATTTGCCCGTTTGACCATATAGCCAGTCCGCCCCTGATAACGTGTACACAATTGTACACACTTTCTTGATCCAACTTGCTAGGAATATATAGGGTAGTGATTCCTTAGTTATTTGTTTTTTTATTACAAAGCTGATATCCATTATATTTGTCTGTCTGTCTGAGTGGTTAAAAGAACTTGTTCTGTTTCATCTGATATTTTCACACAAAGAGAGCGCTATGGTCCAATCTCGTTTGATGCCCAGTAGGGGAAGGGGGTATATAAAAGAAATGTTTTCCGTGCGGACTTTAGGCGCTCAGTAAACACAACTCGAGTCGGGTGTCTTATCTTATCTTATATAATACAGACGTTACTTTAAAAAAGAAGACTACTACGTCCCACGCGTCATGCATTTAGTCATGCATATTAACCAATGACTTAAATTCTGCCAAGTCACGGGTTTTCCTGGCTAGCTCAGGCAACCCATTCCATGCTCTTATTGCACTACGGAAGAAGGAGTATTTGTACAAATTTGTCCTAGCATATGGAACGAGGAATGTGCCTTTATCTTTGTGTCTTTCAGAGTATTTTATTAAATTGTTGAACCAATTATTGCGTTTCAAATTCCATTTTGTACACTGGATAAACCCAAAAGTTTTCTATTTATAAAGCAATTCATGACGTTGAAAATCTCAGAGTTCATGATGTGATAAGTTTATGTTCTACTCAGTAGTGGGCAGTAGTGGGCAGTAGTGGGCAACTTGATCCCCGACTTATTCTAGTCGTGATCTTTTGTTCTTTATTGAAAATAAAATTAAAACTAATTTGCATGAACAAAACATACATTATTACCTTTTAGGTACCAAACATCTTACACTTACAAAACATATTGTAATAACTCGGCCACAGCGGCGGCGCTTACCGTACGCACCAACGCAGTATTTAATAAGTGATAAAGTCATGACTGTTTAAAAGCGCGAGAAGCCTCCAGGAATAATAGTTCAGTTCCCAGAGTCCAGTGAGCAAAGAACTAGAGAAAGAGAGCCATCTGGACCTGGAACAGCATTGTGGAGACTTTGTCTATCTGGAAAGAGGTGTTACGTTCGGTGCGCAGCGTAGTGTGAATGTAGAATGGTGCGAATGTGTGTTGAAAGAGGTGTTACGGTCGGTGCGCAGCGTAGTGTGAATGTAGAATGGTGCGAATGTGTGTTGAAAGAGGTGTTACGGTCGGTGCGCAGCGTAGTGTGAATGTAGAATGGTGCGAATGTGTGTTGAAAGAGGTGTTACGGTCGGTGCGCAGCGTAGTGTGAATGTAGAATGGT
This sequence comes from Biomphalaria glabrata, assembly GCF_947242115.1. NCBI lineage: Eukaryota > Metazoa > Mollusca > Gastropoda > Planorbidae > Biomphalaria > Biomphalaria glabrata. The sequence goes on along the minus strand of NC_074714.1, from coordinate 17,117,307 downwards.
GCGAATGTGTGTTGAAAGAGGTGTTACGGTCTGTGCGCAGCGTAGTGTGAATGTAGAATGGTGCTAATGTGTGTTGAAAGAGGTGTTACGGTCGGTGCGCAGCGTAGTGTGAATGTAGAACGGTGCGAATGTGTGTTGAAAGAGGTTCCAAGGAATAAAAGGTAAGTCGGAAAAAGGAATGAACATAAAATGATATATATACATCACTAGAGTTGTGTTTTCATGAACATTAAATGATATATATACACATCACTAGAGTTGTGTTCTCATGAACATGAAATGATATATATACATCACAAGAGTTGTGTTTTCTGTAAACAGATTTAAATAACTATAAAAGTAAAGAAAATAATAGTTGCATGTTGTTTAAATGATGTAAGCGTTATGTTTTTCTAACAAGCGGCGCCCAACGTTAAGGTAAAACCCATAATTTAAAAAACTTTGAATTTGTTGATCTCCTGTCAACAGACAGTCGAGAAATGAAAGCCTAATTTTACAAAGCTGATATTAGTATTAACAAATCTTGTTAACGCTATCTTTGCAGTTTTATTGTAATAATTAAAATGATACTTTAAACAATTATTGATCATCGTACCTTACAAAACATGAATGAATACAAAATTTGACAATTATTCGATTTCATCCAACCATCTCAGTGGCGCTACAGCCCATGGAGAGTTCTGGCCTGCTTTAGCACATCTCTCACTTTCTGATCTATCCTGGGCTTTACGTCTCCATGCCTGGACCTGTTGTAGCTCCACCTCTACGTCATCAAGCAACTGTACTCGTGGTCTCCCTTTGGGGCGCCTGCTTCTTTGTTCGTGTGGTGAACTCTCTTTGCGTCTCTGTTCTCAGGCATTCTTTCGAGGTTCATTATTTCCTTTGATATCGCATAAGGGAAATAACTTCTACATTATCGATAGATAATCTTAAGGGAGGAGTTCTTCACCTTAGTTTTTTTTTTAAAGGATACTTGTATTTTTCTTGTTCCAGTATTGGTAATACAAAGCTGAGGAGAAAGGAAAGTGTGCACAAACCTGGATAATTATCACCTGGAGTATGAACAGACACTTATTACATTTTGAAAACAACAACAACATTGGCTTTTTATAGCCAGAATTTTATGAACCGTGATGACCTGCAGACATTCCCTGGACACAATGACCAGCCATTTTTATAATTGGACAGAAATCGCTAAAATAGAAAAATCCTTTGACTATCTAAAGATATTTATGATACTGGACAAAGCGAGTCACGAATGCCAAGAGTACCTAAATGTTTATCTCTTAGAGAAAAAAAAAAAAAAACGAAATCTATTGAGTAAAATTAATAAGTACTCACCATGTGGCTAGAGGTAGTAATGCCAAGTTGAAGTTTGTCACTTGGTAGCTCCATCCTAGTTGGGTCAGGTTAATCTAAGGGGCGGGCAGCCACGGAGCCAAGTATTTATTCTCCTAAGTACTCTATCAATGGAGAGTCCAGCATTTTTGGACAAAGTAACCGCTAATTATAAGAAAGATCGAATTTGTATGCAATGTTTTCCCTCCACTGATTGACACGAGTCGAACTCCGCCTAGAGATATTTTTTGGAAAGCATCCTGCGGGTCCTAAGCCCTGGTAGAGAGAGAAGAGTTGGGAGTATTAAAAAAAATGTAACACACTACAGAAATGACGACAGCTCAAAGCCAACAAAACCTTGGTCATGGTTATTTCTCTCAAGAAGAGCTCTTGACGCATGCCAGTGTGAGAACCCATGAAAAAGCTGGCGGGTCGACAAATCTACTGATGACCAAATCTAAAACCAAAAGGAACCTAAAAAATTAGAACTTTAATTAAGTTTGGAAAAGCTCATTCAGTCGCAAAGGAGATAGGGAGATACAATATTAATGTTCTTGGACTAGCTGAGACAAAATGGAGTGGTAGTGGGTAGGAGAGATCAACTTCTACTCAGGTCATGAAGACCAAGACACAGAAAGAGTTGCCAAAATTATGGCAAAATTGGCAACAAGAGCACTGCTGGAATGAGAATCAATCTCACCATGCCTCATGTCCGCCAGGTTTCATGGAAAAAGTAGGACAACTGCTATCATTCAATGCTATGCGCCAACAAACGCTGCAACAACAAAGAGAGAAAGACGAATTTTACAGTACAAGCATTAATAGACTGTGCATCTAGAAGAGATGTAAACACTGTAAAGGGTGACTCAAACGGTGAAGTTGGACAAGACACGAGGGCTCCTGCAATGAAAATGGAGATCTCTTTGTGGATTTGTGTGCCTTTAATGAGCTTGTAATTGGTGGTACAGTATTTTCACACACACAAAAAATACACAAAACAACTGGAATTTCACCCGATGGACTGATAAACCACCAAATAGACAACATAACAGTTGCAGGAACTTTCATATAAAATTAAAAGCAACAAATGACTCAGTAAACGCACGAAACCAAAAGTTCAACACACAATTTCTAAAAAGTGAATAGATAAATGAAATGTATAACTTTGAAGCAAACGACGATTCACCACCCTCACAAGGTCACCACCCTCACAAGGTCACCACCCTCACAAGGTTATCGAAGAAAGAGTGAAAGAATTCATTAATTCGTTTCCAATTGGGACCAATACGCTTTATGATCATCGCTACTGACGTGGTTGACGACCCAACATATTGCCCGGAATAGAGGCCATGTGGTCCGAGGCTGACGCTAGTCTGGTTGACGACCCAACCTATTGCCCGGAATAGAGGCCATGTGGTCCGAGGCTGACGTTAGTCTGGTTGACGACCCAACCTATTGCCCGGAATAGAGGCCATGTGGTCCGAGGCTGACGTTAGTCTGGTTGACGACCCAACCTATTGCCCGGAATAGAGGCCATGTGGTCCGAGGCTGACGTTAGTCTGGTTGACGACCCAACCTATTGCCCGGAATAGAGGCCATGTGGTCCGAGGCTGACGCTAGTCTGGTTGACGACCCAACCTATTGCCCGGAATAGAGGCCATGTGGTCCGAGGCTGACGCTAGTCTGGTTGACGACCCAACATATTGCCCGGAATAGAGGCCATGTGGTCCGAGACTGACGCTAGTCTGGTTGACGACCCAACCTATTGCCCGGAATAGAGGCCATGTGGTCCGAGGCTGACGTTAGTCTGGTTGACGACCCAACCTATTGCCCGGAATAGAGGCCATGTGGTCCGAGGCTGACGTTAGTCTGGTTGACGACCCAACCTATTGCCCGGAATAGAGGCCATGTGGTCCGAGACTGACGTTAGTCTGGTTGACGACCCAACCTATTGCCCGGAATAGAGGCCATGTGGTCCGAGACTGACGTTAGTCTGGTTGACGACCCAACCTATTGCCCGGAATAGAGGCCATGTGGTCCGAGGCTGACGTTAGTCTGGTTGACGACCCAACCTATTGCCCGGAATAGAGGCCATGTGGTCCGAGACTGACGTTAGTCTGGTTGACGACCCAACCTATTGCCCGGAATAGAGGCCATGTGGTCCGAGACTGACGTTAGTCTGGTTGACGACCCAACCTATTGCCCGGAATAGAGGCCATGTGGTCCGAGACTGACGTTAGTCTGGTTGACGACCCAACCTATTGCCCGGAATAGAGGCCATGTGGTCCGAGACTGACGTTAGTCTGGTTGACGACCCAACCTATTGCCCGGAATAGAGGCCATGTGGTCCGAGACTGACGTTAGTCTGGTTGACGACCCAACATATTGCCCGGAATAGAGGCCATGTGGTCCGAGACTGACGTTAGTCTGGTTGACGACCCAACCTATTGCCCGGAATAGAGGCCATGTGGTCCGAGACTGACGTTAGTCTGGTTGACGACCCAACCTATTGCCCGGAATAGAGGCCATGTGGTCCGAGACTGACGTTAGTCTGGTTGACGACCCAACATATTGCCCGGAATAGAGGCCATGTGGTCCGAGACTGACGTTAGTCTGGTTGACGACCCAACCTATTGCCCGGAATAGAGGCCATGTGGTCCGAGACTGACGTTAGTCTGGTTGACGACCCAACCTATTGCCCGGAATAGAGGCCATGTGGTCCGAGACTGACGTTAGTCTGGTTGACGACCCAACATATTGCCCGGAATAGAGGCCATGTGGTCCGAGACTGACGTTAGTCTGGTTGACGACCCAACCTATTGCCCGGAATAGAGGCCATGTGGTCCGAGACTGACGTTAGTCTGGTTGACGACCCAACCTATTGCCCGGAATAGAGGCCATGTGGTCCGAGACTGACGTTAGTCTGGTTGACGACCCAACCTATTGCCCGGAATAGAGGCCATGTGGTCCGAGACTGACGTTAGTCTGGTTGACGACCCAACCTATTGCCCGGAATAGAGGCCATGTGGTCCGAGACTGACGTTAGTCTGGTTGACGACCCAACCTATTGCCCGGAATAGAGGCCATGTGGTCCGAGACTGACGTTAGTCTGGTTGACGACCCAACATATTGCCCGGAATAGAGGCCATGTGGTCCGAGGCTGACGTTAGTCTGGTTGACGACCCAACATATTGCCCGGAATAGAGGCCATGTGGTCCGAGGCTGACGTTAGTCTGGTTGACGACCCAACATATTGCCCGGAATAGAGGCCATGTGGTCCGAGGCTGACGTTAGTCTGGTTGACGACCCAACATATTGCCCGGAATAGAGGCCATGTGGTCCGAGGCTGACGTTAGTCTGGTTGACGACCCAACATATTGCCCGGAATAGAGGCCATGTGGTCCGAGGCTGACGTTAGTCTGGTTGACGACCCAACATATTGCCCGGAATAGAGGCCATGTGGTCCGAGGCTGACGTTAGTCTGGTTGACGACCCAACCTATTGCCCGGAATAGAGGCCATGTGGTCCGAGGCTGACGTTAGTCTGGTTGACGACCCAACATATTGCCCGGAATAGAGGCCATGTGGTCCGAGGCTGACGCTAGTCTGGTTGACGACCCAACCTATTGCCCGGAATAGAGGCCATGTGGTCCGAGGCTGACGTTAGTCTGGTTGACGACCCAACATATTGCCCGGAATAGAGGCCATGTGGTCCGAGGCTGACGCTAGTCTGGTTGACGACCCAACATATTGCCCGGAATAGAGGCCACGTGGTCCGAGGCTGACGTTAGTCTGGTTGACGACCCAACATATTGCCCGGAATAGAGGCCATGTGGTCCGAGGCTGACGCTAGTCTGGTTGACGACCCAACATATTGCCCGGAATAGAGGCCATGTGGTCCGAGGCTGACGCCCGTTATCAGGGAGACAAGGCCTGGTCATTCTCGTGTTAATTTGTAAACGATTATAAATGTTATTGTTATTGAAAGTTTGAAGTAGAGCTATCAATGTGTACGTGTGTAAGATTCTTGTACATTACTACACTATAGCTCTTGATGTTACTGAGAGCTTACAATTTGGAACAGTATATTAGTCATTTGTCTATCGGACTTTTGATAAACATAGTTGGGATGTTGGAGTCGTTGTGCAGCGCAGTGTGAACGTGGAATGGGAATGCGTGTTGAAAGAGGATATAAAGTGTTATATCATCAATTGTGATGTAATAACAACACTGACGTCTAAAAGTTACAACTCCATTTTATTGACGTGAACAAGAAGATGAAAAACAAACAGGAGACACCATTGCACACTAATAACATACTTAAGAGAAAGCGGTGAACACTTGTAAAGAGACTACAAGAAGAAAAAAAAACACACACACTCACAAATATATAAACATAATGTTATGACCTTGCCATGCGCACCGCCATCCAAGATAGTGCAGAAAGAAGGTGCGCACTATCTGTGACTAAACAAGTCGGATGTTGACATTAGGGAGAAACGATTTCCGCCCAAGTAGAGAGCCAATATGGAGATGCTGTACTCAAGGCAGATGCTCCATTGTGTTTGTCTGTCTCCGTGTAAATAAACGTCTATGTCCTCGTTGAGTTGCCTCACTTAAGTTATTACAATAACTAAACATATAAATGTAACATAAGAGAAGAGAGAGAACCCGGAAAGGGGATGGACCTAAAGAAAGGAGGATTAAAAAAAATATTTCTAATCTTTTTCTTGTAGTTGAGTTGCTTACCTCTAAGTTACAATATTTCGATGTATTATTAGTTGCCTATTGCTTAATTCTGCTGAGCACACTCTACTAATAAAAAAAATACTTTATAAAAAAACAAAGGTTAGAAAGGGAAATCACAGCACAATCACTGTCATAACTCTAAATACTTTCCTATATAAAATGAAGATTAATTAGTTACCCATTCGGACATGCGCTCTACAAGGCAGATAATGTAAATATTGTTATAGACACCTGAAGCTTGGTGGTAGCAAGGAGGCGCTCACAGCTTGTCTCTGGCAAGCCCTAATTGATGAAGAAGAAGATCCGGAGAACTATCTATTTGAAATTGAGCCGGAGATTGTTGAGCTCATTGGCAAGATACAGGAAGGTATTGATATTTTGTGTGAACAAATTAACAGGATGGAGAACAAGGTAGACAAAATGGTGTCGCAAGGGAAAGAAGCAATAAACTCGTGGGTAAAGGAGCAGTTACCTTTAGACTCGTTGGTGAAAGAGAAGTTGCCTGGTTAGGACTGTGGTTGCACAAACAGCCACAGACGGTGCTCCAATCCCCAGCGTCTCCGTCACCACTGTTTGTGCAGCCACAGTATTTTCTAATGTAAACTCTTAATTTTCATTTATAATCCTTATCCCAACCCAAACTGGGCCACGCGAATTTGGGCATCACTGAATTATAAGCAATCGAATAATGTGCCGATCTTATTCTCTCTCTGAGATCCAGGAAAGTGCAGAAGGTTCGCACTAGACGAAGTGGATGTTGACATGAGAGAGAGAACGATTTCCGCCCAAGTGAGAGCTGATGTAAAGATGTTGTGCTCAAGACATGTTGTTCTACCTGTATTTGTGATGTCCTGTAAATAAACATCTATGTCTGGTTGAGTTTGCCTCCCTTCACTTATTACAATACTGTAAAAACTGAAGGGAGGCAACTCAACGAGACATAGATGTTAATTTACATGGAGACATGAGAAACACATAGGACACCTGCGTTGAACACGTCTAGCATCTTCATATCGGCTCTAGACTTAGGCGGAAATCGTTCTCTTCTCTCTAATGTCCACGTCCTTCCTAGTCTGGTCTCTAAAATTGCGAACCTTCTGAACTATCTTGGTTGGCAGTGTGCATGTCGAGGTTATGACAATACAAACGAACATTTTATGCATCAGTGTAGGAATAAACAACAAACAAACGAATACAAAAAATAATGAATAAGATCGGTACATTATTCGATTGCTAATAATTCAGTGATGCCCAAATTACGGCCCGCGGGCCACATCCGGCCCGCGACGTTGTTCTATCCGGCCCGCCGAAACGTCAGAACAAAGTATAGAAAATGCATCTTTTCCTACTTTAGGGCCCTCACTATTAACCTTTAATACTTGTGCGTTTCTGTAATGGGACTCTGAATGTAGAATCTAGCAGGAGAAGTGTGGAACATGATAATTAGCCAACATATTTAATTTGTAAAGAAAGTCTGGTTGTTTAAAAAAACATATATAAAGGCCTTAGAAAACAAATATGACGGCATTCTTGACTCGCAAATAAAAGATTGTTAAACTACGCATAGAGATTAGAGGATTGATGACAATATTAAGTAAAAAAAATTAAAGTTCCCCTTTCAGACCTTGTGAGAATATTTACACAAAATAATACTAATAATAACAAATAGGTCGGTGGTAACGCTAGCTCTAATGTTTCTCATGATTTCAATAGAGAAATGAAACCACTATCCGACGCGTAAAAAAAAAAGATAAACTTCCAATGTCTCATTAATTAATGTAAGTTCCTAATGAAATAGTTTCAGGCCGCTTTCATTTCGTTTTTGGAAACTTTTCGGTCTTGTGGCCAGCCGACACGTGTGTTGGAAATGAAAATGGCCCGCAGGTCGAATTAGGTTGGCCATCACTGCCTTATATTAATATATGGTATTTTTTTTATTTTTTTTTTACAACAAAAAGGTAATTCTTTTTTTTTTTTTTTGTTGTCGTTGACAAATTTCCATTTTCATAGTGCCTCGTGACTAGTTTAAATTTTATTTAATGTTTTATTCAATTTTAGTTGTTTTTTTTTGTTTTGGTATTTAGTATATAGAAAAAGGAAAAAAATATAAATATAAATAGTTTTTATTTTTTTAAAACAACTTTTTTTAGTATTTATGATTTAGAAAATGATAAAAAAAAAATATAAACTTTTTTTTTTTTTGGAACTAATACTTTACAATCAACCTTTTTAGAATCGAAAAATTTGGGGGCTCTAAAAAGAGCCATGAAAAAGTGGTTTGGTTTATAAGCCAGGGTGGTGGAGCTTAACGCCTCCTTCGCCTTCGGCTTCGCCTACGCCTTCGACTTCTCCTCCTTCCTCTTCGCCTTCGACTTCGTCTTCGTCTTCTCCTACGGCTCCTTCGTCTCCGGCTCCTTCGTCTCCGGCTCCTGCGTCTTCGCCTTCGGCTCCTCCTCCGACGAGAGCGTCTTCTACGTTGAGGTCTCAGGTCATCATCATCGTTTCGCCTGCGTCGCCTCTTCTTACTGCCTAGGTCGTCGTCTTCCAAGCTCAAAGCGTACTTGTAGCCGCTGACCTTGGAAATCTGGCCATCCTTGATGCCTTTCTTGAGTGCTATATTGACCTGTTTGGTGATATCCGACTTGTTCAACTGCTCTTTGAAGTTGGACGCGATGTACTTCTTGAGAGAGGTGACAGTGCAGCCCTTGGCTTCCTTCAGACCTTTGATAGCTTCCACGACTTTGTCCACGGTGATGCGTGACGGTGTAGCCTGCTCACGGTTCTCATGGTCCGATTCGGATTCGGAGGCCATGGTGTCCTGATAAGTCCAGGACATGTCTAACCGTGTCAAATTTCTCCTTGATCAAAGCCGACTCGAACCTCCGAGAGAACATAATTTGTTTATAAGATGATAAAATAATAATGGAATTTATTATTTATTTTTTTTTACATTGTCTCTATTAAGAAGATTAAAAAATATTTGAGCAGGAAATACTTCTTCGGGTATTTCCGTATGAGTTTAATAAATTAATGTTCATTACCTTTTGCACACCACCTTCTTAGTCTAGATCATTGGCTATATATAGTCTATGGTCTAGATCCATTATAAGGGTATTATAAAGTCTAGTAAAGTTATACATTAGCTTCTCGAGGATTTTTCTTCTCAAGAAAGGGAAGGGGGTGTGGTGGGGAAATATTGTTCCATTATTTTCTGCTCATAAAACTATAATTGCAATAGTGCGTACTCATTGTCGACGTCGTGTCGGTTAAATAGAATTGCCTTTTTATTATTTTTTAAGTGCTGTTTTTTTTTTTTAAATAAATATAAAATTTAAAAGTTGTTGAAAACTTTGTCGTTATAAAATCTTTCAATAATGTTTCACTATTCTAAATGTTGGTATAGTTAGGAACCCTAAGTTAGACTTTAACTAGTGAGCGTTCAAACTTAACGTTAGCCGATGTAACTACTGGCAATGTCCCGATTCTGGCTAAATGATCGTGACCTAGAGTAATAAGCTAGAAACAAGTAAAAATATAACAAGATTACAAAGACAGTTTGTGTGGAAACACAAGCTCAAAATCGGCCCCCAAAGTGGTCCACCCAGGCAGGCTTCAATATTTTCAGAAAGAACATCCAAATGAAATTATATCAAAGACAAATGAGAGATAAGAATGGCGAAAGAAGGTTGACAGATCTTGTGTAGTGCCCCAACGGTACAGCAGATCAAAGTATAGGTGCAAGTGAATGCAAAGTTAGATGTGAACCTGGCCTAACTTGTGGTCTATAGGGCAGATGATATAAAGTTCATCTGTTTTTGTGGCCTACGGTTAACGAGGGTGTCATGTAGCCAGCACAACGACCAACCGCCTTTACTTTTCCCCAACTAATATCAGGTACCCATTGGAGCTGGGTGGACTCAGAGGCACCTAAGGATTCCGAAGTTGAAAATCCCAGTCTTCACCAGGATGCGAACCCGGGGCCCCCGGTTTGGAAGCCAAGCGCTTTACCGCTCAGCTACCGAGCCTCTCCTGGCCTAACTGAAGTCTTATAATAGATGTAATTGTTTTGAAAAGGATCAATCTCTTATTCGAATGCTCAAAAAAAAAAAAAGGAAATAACTCTACAATATAAGAAATTGTTCACGAAAATGACGTTTACAAGATTACTATTCTTTTTAATTTAGGTCTAACTTATAATGCATACTAATTAGCTTTTTCTCTTTAAAAAACTTCTTGCATAAGTGATTTTAAAAATGAGATTTTTTCGCTTTCAGAAAAAAAAAAGTAGCCGTTGCATCAGAACTTTGAATGGTCTAAAATATTGTGATGTCGGATTTTCAATATCTTTTCTAGTTTACGAGATCTAAACGGGACGGACGGACAGACGGACAGACATTTCGCACAAAACTAATAGCGTCTTTTCCCCTTTCGGGGTCCGCTAAAAAGTACTTTTAAAAAAAAGACAATTCCTCCCTTCTACATCTCATAGGGCGATTATGTAGCTCTTAAGTACTCATGAATTTGACCATTTGTTTTTTTTCTTGATTCATGCTTACAATACATAATTATTTAAAGTATCAACTTGATCGAAGAATGCGTGAGGGGAAAATTGCGTTAACAATTATGGGTGTCACAGCATTGTTTGAGAGCCACTGTGACATGCGGTAGTCAAGGTTCACTGAGAACACTTAATTTTCATATTTCACGAGAAAATCGAAGTCTCGTTATTAGCACGGGCAAGCCTGGTGTTGGATCTGGCCACATGGTTTAGACAGTTAATGGTTATAGAGTCCACGCAGGGAATGGACATATGATTTTGTTCTAGGAGAATAGAAGATTTATACTTGGTATATTTGGTGTAGAATATTATTATTGATTCTTGAAATATTGTTTGTTTATTCACTGATTTGGATTTGTCTGTGTATTTCATTTCATACTTAATAAATATACATTGTGGACCTCACCAAGGCTTTCGACATGGGCAGTCGCGATGGTTTGTGGAGGATTTTGGCCAGGCTGGGATGCCCACCTACGTTCCTTTCCATTCTCAAGCAGATCAGACACAATGGTGACCTGTCTGATCACTTCCCAATAGAAAATGGCGTGAAGAAGGGCTGTGTACTTTCTCCTATTTCTGTTTGCTATCTTCTTTGGCGTAATGCTGGGTCAAATGAGGCAGAAATTGTTTCGTTCTGACGGCAATGTGTTCAATCTTCGACGTCTACTATCCCATACAAAAACAAAGGAGATTGTCATAATGAAGCTTCTCTATGCCGATGATTGCGCCCTGCTAGCTCACAACGAACATGATCTCCTGAACGCGGTCAACGAATTTGCATACGCTGCCGCCTCTTTCGGTTTATCTATAAACCTCGTGAAAACTGAAGTCATGTTCCAGAAGTCACCCAACAAAACCTACTCAGCCTCAAAGATCACCGTAAAAGGACAGCCCCCTTAACGTGGTAGACCACTTCACATATCTGGCTAGTATAGTATCAAATGACGCCTCGCTTTCAAGGGAAGTTGATAACCATCTGACCAGGGTCAGTAGCGCTTTTGGATGCCTTCAGGCGAGAGTTTGGCGGAATAAATCGCTCGCCTGCCTTCAAAAATCAATGTCTACCAGGCGGTAGATCTGAGATATGGACACTATACAGAAAGCTACTAGGACTACTTGAGTGCTTTCACCAAAGATGCATGCGCTCCATCATGGACATAGGGTGGCAAGAACGTACTACAAACAGCGATGTCCTTGCGAACGCCGGTATGGACAGTATAGAGGGACTTCTTATGGTCCGACAGTTACGCTGGGCAGGGCACTTATCCTGTATGGTAGACGAACGTATGCCAATGGCAGTCTTTTTTGGTGAGCTAAAAGGTGGTCGAAGTAACAGAGGCTTCAAAGACCAGCTTAGGCGCCAACTTGTCTTAGCTGACATAGAAGAGAGCACCTGGTTGCATGCACCCTCAGAACGAGACAGCTGGAGGTCACTGACAAAGGCCGCGGGATACACATTTGAGACCAAAAGAAAATCCTCTGCCGAGGACAGACGTAGACGGCGAAAAGAAAATCTAAATCGACCAACTGCGAGCAATGGTTATGCTTGCCTTGCGTGTGGCGTGTGGCAAAATATGTAGGTCACAGCTGGGGCTGCTCAGCCAAGGGAACTACTGCATTCCTCACTAATCTTCGGACTCAAAAACAAGCCTTATTATTAATAAATGTACATCATCTGCTAAACAATGAATTAACTTATGAATGTCTGTTGTGCTACTCTAGTTATAGTACACATTCGCGACGATAGAAGTGCAACAATTCAAGAGAAGAGCGGAACTGTCTAGTTAGTATACAGCAGATACTTTAATAAGCACCAGAAGAGGTGTTACGTAATTGGTGGCCAATTGTATGTGTGTATTAATGACACACAGATCATCGCAAATTTTATACACATCAAGTAGAGTCTAGTACAGTCTACATGTCGCGTAAGGATACAGAACTTTTTTTTTTCAAACATGGAAACCAGAGGTGTTATTTAGATCGTGAAGTCTAAGCTTTGTTCTCCTACAAGTTATTGAAGGTGACTATATTGCAACTTAAGTCTGATTTTATTCTAAATTTCCTTTTCTAAATCGTAGTCAGTCATTATCACGGCATTATTAAAGACTAAACAAATTTAGCCATATTCCATAAAGGTGTTCAAGAAACGAGTATCAGTAGTTCCATAGCACATATTTGCGCAGATGCAGTAGGGGCGCGGTGGCTGAGTGGTTAAGTGCTTTTCTTCCGAATCTAATCTCCTGGGTTTGAATCTCGGTGTAAACTGGTATTTTGAATTTAGGGATTTTTTTGGGGGCGCAACTGAGTCCACTTAACTCATAATGGGTACCTGAATTTATTGGGGGGGGGGGGGGGAGTAAAGGCGGTTAGTCGTTGTGCTGGCCACACGACGACTTGCTCGTTAACCGTTGGCAAAAGAAACAGATGAACTTAATATCATCTGTCCCATAAATCGCAAGGTTTGAAACGGAAACTTTACTTCGCTTAACTTTTATTTATGTTTCAATAATGTCTATGTCGTGGTCATAGTGCAGACAGGCTGAAAGACATTTAAATACAGACCATGTTAACAGCAAAGGAAGTAACCCACACTTGAAGTTATGAGGAAATGAAATAAGTTCACAAAAGATGAAGTTTTTAAAAAAATCAATTCCTCTTTTATGAAGCTGATTGTGCTCTCTTATTCCTCATTCTATTTATTTCTTGTAATGCTTCAATAGTGTAAGGAGTCTTTCCGGTGAGCACTGCATTTCTTTTACAAACAGTCCTGCTATTGATTTCTACTTAAGACAGCGCAAAATGTTCATGTAGGTCTATTTATTTAGTCAGTTTTTTTTACTGGATACAAAGAAACATTGGAGTTGAGTGCGGGAATACCCGCTAAAAACGTGTTCAGAAATAAAAAGAAGTAAGCCCATTCTAATTTTTAGATAATTATATTTTGAAAAAACTATGATGGTCAAGCCATAGTTTTCACTGTTTGGCTGAGCTGTAACTGTACATTGGCCTTTCAGGTAGTTATTTGTTTCTCAAAGATATACATTACCTGTCAAATACAAATATTTGAGCCGTTTCGAAAATACCCGCCAAGTTTTCACTCTGATTCCTGAAACCATAAATTGTTGTAGGTTATCAGGAGCAATTGTATCAAGCGTTTCTGAAATCCTGCAAACTCGCATGAGCTCTTTCTTTTTGAAAGATGATTTATTTTATAGCGCGTCTTTCATTTTGATATACGCATGCTCCCTGCGCTTTGGTCAAGTCTCTTTAATGTGCGTGTACGGGAAAGTATTGTGCTGGGAGTAGGTTTCCGTATTGTTGTGGATCTCTTAGAAAAACAAATTCAGCTCTAGCTGTTGTACCTTTGATATTGTAACGAATCTAGGGCAAACACTCAGCGAAGGACCAAGATAAAGAGTTGATTGATGTTTATTACATGTGATAAAAGATGTGTGACGATCATAATGAACATAAATGTCTATGTTGGAAATGAGTTCATTTAGATCTGGCCTGCAGAGTTCACTGTCGCCGCCACTGCATTCCATTAACATACAAGGTTCACTGTTGCCGCCTACAGAGTTCACTATATTGCCACTAACACAGGATCAGAGTACGTGACACTCTCTAGCTTCTCGTTGTCTCAAGATCGACAGTCTGCATAAACTTATAGGAATGACTTCCACTAACAGGAACGACCCTTTCCTTCCTCGCAAGACTTCTTCCTGACCACTGTTAGGCGCGGTGTCTTATGCAGAGAAACCAAACGGAGGTAATACTCAACGTAATCCAATAACACCGGCAAAGACCCAACAATCAATATAATTTAGTCGACGCTGATACTGAATAAGAAGTTTAATAGCAATGAAGGAAACCGTCGAATGTCAGCTCTCTATGCTCAAAGCAAGCTTCCTATCTCTAAGGCCTCCTGGAAGTAGTCTGTTTAAATCGTCTGATATTTCGCTCTGCCTAAAACCTTGTCTTGTTTTTTTCAAGTCACGTCACTGTCTCCAAGTCAAAACTTTCCCTCTTTCCGAAACTAATAATTAATTCCTAATCGTGCCAAAACACCAGACAACCAACACTGCTTCTCACCTGCTGACCACACTGCTTCTCACCTGCTGACCACACTGCTTCTCACCTGCTGACCACACTGGCAATGATCCCTTCAACAACTAAGGCGGTTCTAACCTTTCTCTAGTTCTAGTTCTCCATCTACTTAGCCGGAATCGACAACCAACTTTTTTCATCACATCTCTTAAACAGTGCACTGGTGCGCACCAGCGTAGGAGCAGAGATATAACAATATGTAACAAAGCGGTTCAACCCTTCAACCATACATGCCACAAGTCAAGATTTACCTTATAGTTTCACGATGTACGCACCTAGTAGACAAGGCAGTCGAGAACAGCAATACTTCACATATTGTTATAACTCTGCTCCCGCAGTGATGCATAGGTTGCGCACCAGCGCACTATTCAGCACGACATGAAAAGACAAAGTTACAACGAAGGCGTATTGTCGTATTAGTGTATGAGTTTGGAATTATGAATTAACGTTCTCTGAATTTCAATTCCTGGAATTGTTCTTCGTTTGGTTAATGCCCCAAAAAGTTTGTAAAGTAGCATAGAAACAAATAAGTGACATTCTTTTCTCGAAAGACATATATTTAATGAAATACAAATACCTTGACAAAAACAATACATTTTGATTGAAGGAACTCGTGTCAAGTACAAGATCTAGATTAAATTAATCCAAAAACTTTAATCAACCTTTACAGAATTCTGACATACTGAGAGGCCCTTAAAAGGGCCGAAAAAATCGGTTTGAAATCCTTATCTATCTTTGTCGGCTTCCTCGTCTCCGTTTTCGGCTTCTTCCTCGACTTCTTCTTCGAACTCTTCTGCGTGTAGGCGAACTGCTGCTTGTACTAGAAGGTCGGCTTATTTCTCTGCGTCGCCTCTTCGGACTCGATGATCTGGACACGTCATAGCTGCTCGTTTTTCTGCGTCGCCTCTTCTTGCTCACTTTCTTTTTCTCGTCATCCGAAGCCAACGTGTTCCCGTCCACCGGGGCGATCTGACCATTTCTGATAGCCTTCTTGACCAATTGCTGGATCTGCTGCTCCACTTCTTTGCCACTGAGCTTGACTGTAGAGCTGGAGACGATGTACTTCTTTAGGGCGCTTAGAGTGGAGCCTTTGTTGTCCCCAAGACTCTCCAATGCTTCCAGAATATCGTCGAGAGTAATCCGGGAGTTGCTAGCCATGCTATGATCTGAGCTTGACGCTGAAGTCATGAGTTCTGCCAATCTGCCACTTTGCAGAGCTTGGGGATTTAAAAAAAAATTAAGAAAATGTGTTTAGAAGCTGCGCTAACGTCAAAGAACTAAAAGAGCTTATTTTTGTCTCCAGACGTTTTACTTTCTTACTCCAAACCTTGCTAGAATCCAAAACTTTAAAATATTATGTAACATTGAAATAATTGGGAAGCGTGGTCGAGAGGCTAAGTTCGATTGAACTTGGCTTGGCTTGGCTACCTATGAAGAGGGTTCGAGGTTCGACACCCGACTCGAGCAGCATTGTGTTTACTGAGCGCCTGAAGGCAGCACAGAAAAACCTTTTCCTAGATACCCCTCCCCCCCCCCCCCCCCACCATTGGTCCACAACTGAGATTGGACCAAAGCGCATAAGCATGAAAGTAGCGCTATATAAAAGCCATAATTTATTATTTATTTATTTTTTTTTTCTTCGAAAATGAAGATTTTGGCGACTATAAGTTAAAAAGGGAAACAACGAACAGACTAAAATACAAAATAAGAGAGTTTTTTGTTTTTACACAAACTGGAACTATTGGCCCGCTGTTTGGAAAGCAATGTAGGCCAAAATGCAGGTTTTGATTAAAATTGCGCCTTTTTTTGTGTTCTTGTAACACCTGCATGTGTTACTAATGGCCTATTGTAGTAGTGTTGTTAATATTAGCTACTAAGTATACTTTGGAGCGAAAAATGGTTCTAAGGAAATTTTCTTATGCAGATATTAGAAACTATGAGTCAGCAACGAGTACCGGCATGTGATGAATTAGACATACGAGATATAGAAGAAGAGGTCAGTATCTCTTCAAATAGTTACCTAAGCACATTGATAAGCACATTCGAATCATTCTCTTTGTTAAAATGAATAGGGGATTTTCATGAAATATTTTAATAAACCATTTAATATTTTTGCACATTTTCAGCAAATCTCTAAGCTCCTATTTTTGTAACACTATATTATGTTTATTATTTTGTTTGTAACACTGTGTTATGTTTATTATTTTGTTTGTAACACTGTGTTATGTTTATTATTTTGTTTGTAACACTATGTTATGTCTATTATTTTGTTTGTAACACTATGTTATGTCTATTATTTTGTTTGTAACACTATGTTATGTTTATTATTTTGTTTGTAACACTATGTTATGTTTATTATTTTGTTTGTAACACTATGTTATGTTTATTATTTTGTTTGTAACACTATGTTATGTTTATTATTTTGTTTGTAACACTATGTTATGTCTATTATTTTGTTTGTAACACTATGTTATGTCTATTATTTTGTTTGTAACACTATGTTATGTTTATTATTTTGTTTGTAACACTATGTTATGTCTATTATTTTGTTTGTAACACTATGTTATGTTTATTATTTTGTTTGTAACACTATGTTATGTTTATTATTTTGTTTGTAACACTATGTTATGTCTATTATTTTGTTTGTAACACTATGTTATGTTTATTATTTTGTTGGCAACAAAAACCTTCTCAACGACGTCCTTGATTTGTTTCGTTTTTCTCTTTACATTTTGTTTTCTCTTTATATTCCTCTTTTCAATATCTTTACTTTTTTTTTTTTTCGTTCCATTATATCGCCACAACATTTCTCCATATTGCTTTGTCTTTTTTTTTTTTATTTATCTCCACTCCTCTTCCTGTATTTTATTGTTTAATTAAAGAACGTTATTGGCACTTATAAATATAAATGTAAGCAAAGAAAAAAGAACTGTGGTGAGTTTGTTGTGGGAACATTCCCTTCATATTTCTTACAGGAAACCTATTTCCAGATGCTGTACACATGTAACATCTTGACAACACATGCTTCTAGACTTGTAACATCTTGACTACAGATGCTTCTAGACTTGAAACATCTTGGCTACAGATGCTTGTACACATGTAACATCTTGACTACAGATACTTGTACACATGTAACATCTTGACAACACATGCTTCTAAACTTGTAACATCTTGACTACAGATGCTTCTAGACTTGTAACATCTTAGCTACAGATGCTTGTACACATGTAACATCTAGATACTTGTACACATGTAACATCTTGACTACAGATGCTTCTAGACTTGTAACATCTTAGCTACAGATGCTTGTACACATGTAACATCTTGACTACAGATGCTTGTACACATGTAACATCTTGACTACAGATGCTTCTAGACTTGTAACATCTTAGCTACAGATGCTTGTACACATGTAACATCTTGACTACAGATGCTTGTACACATGTAACATCTTGACTACAGATGCTTGTACACATGTAACATCTTAGCTACAGATGCTTGTACACATGTAACATCTTGACTACAGATGCTTGTACACATGTAACATCTTGACTACAGATGCTTGTACACATGTAACATCTTGACTACAGAAGCTTGTACACATGTAACATCTTGACTACAGATGCTTGTACACATGTAATATCTTGACTACAGATGCTTGTACACATGTAACATCTTGACTACAGATGCTTGTACACATGTAACATCTTGACTACAGATACTTCTACAAATGTAACATCTTGACTACAGATACTTGTACACATGTAACATCTTGACTACAGATGCTTGTACACATGTAACATCTTGACTACGGATGCTTCTAGACTTGTAACATCTTGACTACAGATGCTTGTACACATGTAACATCTTGACTACATATGCTTGTACACATGTAACATCTTGACTACAGATGCTTGTACACATGTAACATCTTGACTACAGATACTTGTACACATGCAACATCTTGACAACACATGCTTCTAGACTTGTAACATCCTGACAACACATGCTTCTAGACTTGTAACATCTTAACAACACATGCTTCTAGACAAGTAACATCTTGACTACAGATGCTTCTAGACTTGCAACATCTTGACAACACATGCTTCTAGACATGTAACATCTTGACAACACATGCTTCTAGACTTGTAACATCTTGACAACACATGCTTCTAGATATGTAACATCTTGACAACACATGCTTCTAGACTTGTAACATCTTGACTACAGATGCTTCTAGACTTGTAACATCTTGACTACAGATGCTTCTAGACTTGTAACATCTTAACTACAGATGCTTGTACACATGTAACATCTTGACTACAGATGCTTGTACACATGTAACATCTTGACTACAGATGCTTGTACACATGTAACATCTTGACTACAGATGCTTGTACACATGTAACATCTTGACAACACATGCTTCTAGACTTGTAACATCTTGACAACACATGCTTCTAGACTTGTAACATCTTGACAACACATGCTTCTAGACTTGTAACATCTTGACAACACATGCTTCTAGACTTGTAACATCTTGACAACACATGCTTCTAGACTTGTAACATCTTGACAACACATGCTTCTAGACTTGTAACATCTTGACAACACATGCTTCTAGACTTGTAACATCTTGACAACACATGCTTCTAGACTTGTAACATCTTGACAACACATGCTTCTAGACTTGTAACATCTTGACAACACATGCTTCTAGACTTGTAACATCTTGACAACACATGCTTCTAGACTTGTAACATCTTGACAACACATGCTTCTAGACTTGTAACATCTTGACAACACATGCTTCTAGACTTGTAACATCTTGACTACAGATACTTGTACACAATTTACATCTTGATTACAGATGCTTGTACACATGTAACATCTTGACAACACATGCTTCTAGACTTGTAACATCTTGACTACAGATACTTGTACACATGTAACATTTGACTTCAGATGCTTGTACACATGTAACATTTGACTCCAGATACGTGTACACATGTAACATTTGACAACACATGCTTCTAGACTTGTAACATCTTGACTACAGATACTTGTACACAATTTACATCTTGACTCCAGATGCTTGTACACATGTAACATCTTGACAACACATGCTTCTAGACTTGTAACATCTTGACTACAGATACTTGTACACATGTAACATTTGACTTCAGATGCTTGTACACATGTAACATTTGACTTCAGATGCTTGTACACATGTAACATTTGACTCCAGATACGTGTACACATGTAACATCTTGACAGACACAAAAAAGTCAGTTTATCTCTGAAGCAAGGAACATGTCTGCCAAGTGCGATGTGGCAGCACAAACCCAATCAGTGAGTTTAGTGGTGACATCAAGTGTACTTTAACAGACATGTAGTAACAATTGTGTTGAAAGTATTATAGGTCTATAACAAAATTCGGTGGGGGGGGGCGCGGTGGCTCAGATCCTGGGTTCGAATCTCATTGAAGACCGGGATTTTGAATTTCGCGATTTTTGAGACGCTCCTCCCACTCAGCTCTTATGGGTACCCAACTTCCGTTGGGGAAAGTATAGGCGTGACACCTCGCTCGTTAACCGTTGGCCTAAGAAACAGATGGCATTAACACCATCTGCCCTAGAGAACGCATTGTCTGAGAAGAGCAACTAGACCAGAATTGGTTATAAAGATGTATAGTCTCAGAAATAAGTCACTTTTCTGTGACTCCCTTAACAGTACCCCAACTCAAACTAAAAAAAATATTATGCTAAATCATCATCATCATCATCAAACTACATTAGAGTGAGGGCTTGAGAGGCTCAAATCCTCTCTTGCAAAAGCCCTGGACAGAAACACTGCTGTCCTGCGTAGTGCATAAATGTCGCCATACAGATCGAGAATTTTGGGTTTCCCAGACCTGTCGAGACGGAGATCAGCAAGTCTGGGGCAGTCAAACAGAATATGAGGCACGGTTTCCTGTTCTTCCCCGCAGCGGGGGCACCGTGAATCAAAATTTGGCCATAGCCGCGAGAAATATGAGCCAACAGGACAGCGGCCTGTCCTGCACTGTGCTATAATAGCTTGCTCAGGCCTGGACAGCCTTCACCACGGGGAAGTGCGGTCAGGGCGCCTCATGCGCTCCCAGACTCCAGGGGCTTTTTGGGACTTGTCCCAGCACTTTCGTGGATTAAACCCTGCCCATACGAGCGAGTGGTTGAATTATGTTAAATAGCTTTCATGGTAAATTGTTTAGTGATTTAACAATACTGTGCAGTAAGTCCTTGTTTAGGCTTAAGTGTTTTAGAATAAATCCGTCACACTCTATTGTAGTATTTATCGTATTGGTACATTAGAATGCGCACCACAGGCCCAACATGTTTGTATGATGGGGACAAACTAATCTCCTTATCACGAAGTCTCCTCAGGCGCGGCCCTTGGGGGGATCGCTCCCTTCACGCCACCCCTGCATTATTCAATGGCGTAAAATGGGTATTTAATTATTTCCCTGAGTCCTCTCTCGAGTCTATAACTTTGACTTGAGTATGCCACTGTCACCAAGTTCCCATCTAGCCAGCAACTCACTGTCTAATCAACCATAGTCGAGTTGGGCGTGGACAGGAATACAGCGGTGGCCAATGAGAAACGAGCTGACGTCGGGAGAGTGACAGGGGAAGGTCGGTGTCGCGTCCAATGATTGACATTCACAAAGTCTTCTGCTGTCCCGATCATTGTGTTGTGCTGTCAGCGTGTCTTGGCAGGAACTAGAACCATGTCTTTCTGAATGTCATCTTAATTGTCCTTTGTCAACATCTTTAAAACCAAAGGAAAAACACAGACTTTGTCTCAAATCCTCCTCCTACGTAGGGTGTCCTTATTCCCTGGTGGGTGGAGTCTGGATAAGGCAGAAACAAAGAAAAAAAATGATGGGGGAATGGGGAGGGGGGGGACGACTTTGACAAGTCGGTGGGCGTGCTGGTTTGTAAGCCTGAAGTGACAGTCCCACACGCAAATGTGCCCCTTACCCCCACCGCACACCTTTCCTTCAAGTTTGAAGCTCTTCACCGGAGAAAAAAAGGGGGGAGATTGGGTGGGGGGGGGGGGCTATTCCTTGTCCTGTTAATACCTACGCTGAAAGACGTTGTCCCCTTGGAGTACGCCATTACGATAAGAACACCCATTAAACACCAAATCTACCATTCGGGGACTAACCATAAAACCCAAACCTGCGACATAGGGGAGGACGGGCACACGGACGCCATCCAAAGGAGACAATGGGAGGACATCAAATAATAACTATTTCTCAAATTAAATGGAGGTGTTTTTTTTTCTTTCATGTGATGTGAGATTTGATTTCTGAGAAGCTTCGTGCATTCAGTGCCGATACAGTGTGTTGTTTTACTGCCGGTACCAGGCAGCACGGAGTGCTAGGAATTCTTCTTTTGAGGTGTTTCATTATTTGTTATCTTAAGTCACCTTCGAAATATTAGATCCCGCTTTTATTAGTAAGATATCATTTTACATAAAGGTTTAATGTGGATAAGGCGCTAGTTTTATAAATGTCTCTGTGGCGAATCCATTGTCCGTTACCAAATACATATGCACAATATATGTCGATATATGCCTCTAGCTTTATCTCTCTCTATCTCTCATCTATATAGATGTATGTTACAAATGTAAATACTTGCGCATACGAGTACTACAATCATTATATATGTATATATTATACGACTGCGGACATTTGATTAGACAATTAATTACTAAAAGTTTTAGCAGAAATAATTTTATTAAAGGTTTGATGGTCTCTACCTTATTGATATTGGTATATGTAAAATACTCAATATTTACTGTAAGTTATTTCATTGAACACATCTGGTGAAAGAAAATACAATTTTAATTATTTACCTTAGTCTGGTCTGTATTAGATCTTATACTAATCAACTGGCTGTACAATAAATGTGATGTAATAAATAAATGGGGCATGAGAGATCTCGAGTTACAAACTCATTGAAGACTCTGGATCTTAAATTTCGTTGCTCACATGATCTGTCTTTTGACATGATTAGGATCTTTTCCAAAGACCGGCCCATTCATTCCTTATTGTTGTCCTCCCGTCTCTTTCGTTGTCTGTCCTTCTTTTTTCCTGATACTGTTCCCTGCAGAAATGTCTTTGCGAGACCTAAGGACCTCATTATATGGTTGTATAGTCTGAATTTGCATATTTTTAAATATATTTTGTGTGCCAGTGATCAGAAGGTCATTATTGTGATCCTGATTTGGGTTTCAACTTTGTGATCTTTGAGATTTCCAGAGTTATTGTGTAACATCTCAATTCTAGGGCCAGGATCTACCTCTCTAATTCTGCAGTGAAGAGTACAAGATTCAGGAATGTCGCCTTGACCAAGGCGCGCATCAGTCTGATTTGTTTTTTTTAAATACTCTTATCTTTCTTTGCTTTAGAACTTCTAGAGCATTTTTAGATAGCAGCAAAAAGTAATTTTGGAGAATATGCCTCCTACGTCTGTCGGTTGTTTGTTAAGAAGATCAAACACTATGAATGTACGTACAAGAAATCAAACTTGTATACAAATGTTAATCGTCTTGTTTCTTTCAAAGATATTATAAAAAATAAATAAATATAATAATACAAATCTTTATTATCCGTGAGGAAATTTTTTTTTTAAATTTGGGTGCACATAAAAATACATTATAAAAAAAACAAAATGTATACGCTAGAAGCACACAAAATATTGGTTCATGTCTATGATTCTTGCATTCCACAAGAACATGTGAAGAAAAAAGTTTTAAAAATACAAAAACAAGTAGAGCCAACAAACTAACCAAGAGTAATCTCAGGGGCGTAGCTAGGAAAATCCCATCATTTAGGGGCCGGGATGGGGCTTGACCTCTTTGGGGGCTCTGCATTTTGTGTAGTATTTAATATTTAATGTAAAAAAAACACTCATTTGGGGTCCCCTTTAAGTGTGGGCCTGGGGAGATTTTCAAATTACCCCCCTCCTCCCGCCACCCTAGCTACGCCACTGAGTAATCTTCTATAAATATATGGTGGAGATTTCTTTAATCTAGATGAATGGATGATCTTTAAACAAAGAAGGAGTGTTTGAGTTGGAAAAAAGGACTTCTATCTGTGTTTTTATACTGTCAGCCGCAGTACTATTGAAAGTGGTATAATAGTTAATACATATGGCTATTATTCTATGGAAAACTTGTATAACTTTGAATACAATGTAACAAAGATACTTAACAAAAGTAACAACACAGCCATATTTATCATTTCATTGTGTTTGACAGCTAAACGTTGGAACGCCTGGTTCATCAAATCTGAACACCCTTCAAATATGTAATGGCGACTTTTGTTTGCTACGAAGACGATTGGCATATTTTGTTTCAATGAATATTTAGATTATTATTTTAAAACGTGCGGTACTGTTCCAATCAGATTAATAAATGCTACTCAGGTCATTGCGAGCAGTGGAGAAGGCGACTGGTTGTTAAAAGGGGGTGGGGGCGGGTGCTGAGATCGTCTTGAATAAGTTAGCACCAGAATAACTCTTGAGTGACACAGAATCAAATAGTTGTTATTTGGGATAGATACGAATATTAGGTATGCAGCATAATTACGTGACCAAAGAGTTTTACTTCTCTTTCTGTCTCTGTCTTGTCTTCATCTCTGTCACACCTCTCTCTGTCTCTGTCTTGTCTTCATCTCTGTCACACCTCTTTCTGTCTCTGTCTTGTCTTCATCTCTGTCACACCTCTTTCTATCTCTCTAATTTCTCTGACGCTTTTTTTCTCCCCCCCCCCCCCTCTATGTCTCTTTGTTCGCCTCTCTAGCTCTCTGTGTTTCTAATTTCAAATATCCAAAAGTTGAATGTTTATTTCGTTATGGGTACCAGACATGGTTATATCGGCTAGAAATACTTCGTTATGGGTACCAGACATGGTTCTATCGGCTAGAAAAACTTCGTTATGGGTACCAGACATGGTTATATCGGCTTGAAATACTTCGTTATGGGTACCAGACATGGTTCTATCGGCTAGAAAAACTTCGCCTAGACACGTTTTACGTCCAGTTGAAGCCTCAATAGTCTATGAATACGATTACTACAGCGTGAGAACATTTCAAAAAAGTTACTCTTACATAATAGTAGTAATAACTTCTTATTAATTGCGAATACAATTTTATATTACATTAGATCAAAACTTAGTTTAAAGAGATTGCATATTAACGGGAAAAAACTGTTCTGAACCAAATAACACAGTGACGTAAGTTTAACCCTAGACTACTGAACATTTAGTGAGCCCATTTTTTTTTTTTATTCGAGATAAAGTGAACTTAAAGCTAGATGAAGATTGTAGGTATGCTAGAGTTTATGCCCGAGGATATTTAAGCATTGCAACCAGTGTAGATGTTATTGTGTCTATCATTATAAACTTCAAAATGTTGAATTTTATCTGGTGATCGAAAAAAAAAAGTTGCTTTTAAACAAAAAAAAAAAACAAAAAAAACTTTCCTTAAAGCCTTGAAAGTTGTTATATCTGAACAAATGGTATATACATCATAATTTATCAATTATAAACCTTTCAATGAATGTAATATTCCGTAACAGTGCATACTTACGAATACAGTTTTGGGCTTCATGAACCTAGATGTAGATTTGTGTTTTGTCTATGAAAACTGTTTGACGGGAATTTTTCTTTTATTAAATATTTCGGTGGAGTTCTTCAAAAATGCAAGTCTTGATTTCTCAATGTTTTTTTGTTTTTGGTGTTAGGTTTCATTGAAACTCTTTCGTTGTGTGCTCCCAGTGATACGGCCATCTTCTTGTTCTTGTCCAGTGGTTTCCGAGCGATGTTTGCAAAGCTTATATCAACTCACTCTGTCTGCTAAAAAGTTTATACACGTTATTTCTCCCACACCCAATCTCGGATCAAGTTGAAACTTTGCACAATTATATTTTTTACCTGCCAGCACAAGAATAAAAAAAAATTAACCAATCAGTTAATTAAATATTGGTAATTAATTATTTTGTTTGGTATCTCGAACAAGGGATAGAAGCTTTTCTTAACTGAAGTGGTAATATAAGTCGCCGCTTGAAACTAAGTTTGAAGCAAACAATAGATAACTATAAAAAAATCTTCTATTTTCATTTTCACCTCACTAGCAGAGTGGTTAGTATGTCGGCTTGAGGAGGTGTGAGCCATGAGTTCGAAATAAAGATGTCCCCCACCCCTTGTTATTTTATTGTATAAAATGCTTTAAAAAAGGGATTACGGTAAAATTTACCCAGATATCCCTTTCTTTCTCCCCCTCCTTTTTTCCCAACTGGTTCAGATAAGTGATAGAATCCTATGAACTTATCATATTGTGAGAGCTAATAGCGCTAAAGAAACGAATTGGTAAACATATTAATGGCACAGATTTATTGTAGTTGGTCTAGATCTATTACAACTTTAATGACATAACTGATCCAAAGTAATTCATACAATTACACTTCCTTAAAGCTTTTTTTTTTTTTTTTAAAGTATATTTTATGTTTTTATTGTTTAAAATTAAAATCTTACTCAGTTTCACTTTTTAAAATATTTTGATATTCGCCCGTGTGTCAATATTCCCCCCTCCTCTTTTTTTTCCTATTGTGTACATGATGATATGAGATTCTATTTTGCGTCACTCATAAGTTGTTTTGTAACTGCAATGCTTGAGAAATGTATATGGATATTTGAAGAATAGCATGTATAGGTGGATAGAAAAGACAGAAAAACACAGACAGACAGACAGACAGATAGATAGTTAGATAGATAGATAGATAAATAGATAAATAGATAAATAGATAAATAGATAAATAGATATAAAAAAAACTTCCCATACCTGATAGACCCTACACATCAAGTGTGGTATCGAACCTTTCATCATTTATATCTTGCTAACCAAAAGCCTTGATATAGTCTTCCTATCGTTTCGGTCTTTGAAACTCCATACCTTCTTGTGTGTGGTCAGTGGTCGCTTCCCATAGTTAACCCGTGGTCGTAAATTTATTAGGAGTTCAGTTGACTTAAAGGTTCTGTTTCAAGCATTGTCGTAAGGACTGCAGCCTTTTTAAAATGATAGATCTTACAAGGAGCTTTCTTGAATGTGAAATTCGCCTGTTTAAAACACGCAATGAAACAAAAAATGCAATGAGTTAGCATGTGTACAGCGATCAAGTGTCACAAAACGCAGGTTGATGCTCCAGGATATACGAACAATCAGGCTATAGACAATATCATCATAGTCGTTCTTCTGGCAACGAGCTGCTCTCTTTGTACCGCCGCGAGAGAACGTCTGACACATCTGAGACACTTCAGATACGTCTGTTAAGTTGTCAGGCTCTTCAAGTCATGCTGCATTACGTCATGATTTATGATCACCCTACACACACACACACCAACATACACACACTGAAGCCTTGGTGTAAGTGTCTCTCAGTGGAAACATAAGACGCTGCATTAAATGGGAAATAAAATTATGACAGGTGACTGTGGGAGATCTTCAGGGATGAGGAGCTCACATTTCTACCAACATCTAGCACGTTCGATTTTTTCTAGACTGAAGGAGGGAGGACATTGAGGGTGTGGGGGTGGGGGAGGTTATGTAATACTTGTTGCCCTCCCATTTTTTAAAACTTTTAGTTGACATGATTTATCACCGAGACAAGGAAAGGGAGTCAAATAAGTACAGATGCCTAGGAAGTAGTGCTAGCCGTTTAGGTTGCAGTCCACCAGGTTCCAAACTAGTAGGTTTTAATGTAGCAGGTTGTAACCTACCAGGATGTAGCCTAACATTTTGTAGCCTAAAAAATAGTGCTAGCTTAATGTTAGCCTTCTAGTCTATCAGATTCCAGACTTGTAGGTTGTATTGTAGCAGGTTGTAACCTACCAGCAGTTTGTAACCTAGAAAGTAGTGCTAACGTTAAGGTTGTAGTCTCTAAGTTCCAGACTAATAGGTTTTAATGTAACAGGTTGTAACCTACCAGGCTGTAGTCTGACAGTTTGTAGTCTAGAAAGTAGTGCTAGCCGTTAAGATTGTAGTCCATCAGGTTCCAGACAAGTAGTTTTGATGTAGCAAGTTGTAACCTACCAGGATGTAGCCTAACAATTAGTAGCCTAGAAAATAGTGCTAGCTTAATGTTAGCGTTGTAGTCTAACAGGTTCCAGACTAGTAGGTTGTATCACTAGCGGATCCAGAACTTTGGAGTGGGGGGGGGCGATTTTTTTCCAAACCCTAACCCTAACCCTATGCATAAACGTGCGTACAACACACACCCACACACCACACATCCCCACACCCCACCCCACACATATATATGAGAATAAAAAAAGCAGCATTTCTCAACATTCGTCGAAAAAACAAAACAACTGGGGCAGCGCTGTAAGGTTCTCTTTTTGGGTTCGTGGCGAAGCCCCGACGACAAAAGCGTTTTCTTGCTTTTTTCACTGCAGAAACGCGTTCTCCTTACATCTACAGGTTCAGTAAAGGAGTTTGGGGCGAAGCCCTGACGCCAAAAGCGTTTTCTTGCATTCTTCACTGCAGAAACGCATTCTCCTGACATCTAAAGCTCTTTATTCATCAAAGGAGTTCGGGGCGAAGCCCTGTCGCCAAAAGCGTTTTCTTGCTTTTTTCACTGCAGAAACGCATTCTCCTTACATCTACAGGTCATTATTCATCAAAGGAGTTTGGGGCGAAGCCCCGACGCCAAAAGCGTTTTCTTGCATTCTTCACTGCAGAAACGCATTCTCCTGACATCTAAAGCTCTTTATTCATCAAAGGAGTTCGGGGCGAAGCCCTGTCGCCAAAAGCGTTTTCTTGCTTTTTTCACTGCAGAAACGCATTCTCCTTACATCTACAGGTCATTATTCAGTAAAGGAGTTTGGGGCGAAGCCCCGACGCCAAAAGCGTTTTCTTGCATTCTTCACTGCAGAAACGCATTCTCCTGACATCTAAAGCTCTTTATTCATCAAAGGAGTTCGGGGCGAAGCCCTGTCGCCAAAAGCGTTTTCTTGCTTTTTTCACTGCAGAAACGCATTCTCCTTACATCTACAGGTCATTATTCATCAAAGGAGTTTGGGGCGAAGCCCCGACTCCAAAAGCGTTTTCTTGCATTCTTCACTGCAGAAACGCATTCTCCTGACCTAAAGCTCATTATTCCTACTATTAAAAAAGGACCTTTTGAATAATGTTGTACTTGAAAAATATTCTAATATGAATTTATAGGTCCTAAATACATTGTAAATAAAACCGATTTCTTCCTTGAAAAGATAAGATACCCCACATATTTAGATTTTGGCTTTGAGGATCGCCGCCGAAATAAAAATTATTCGATAAATAGTATTCAAGAAAATGTAAGTATAAATTGTGAGTTATAGTCCCAAATTTATTTAACTAGAAAAATATCAGATTGAGTAAAGGTTGGGAAAAGGCGACTAAGAAGATATTATCTGAGTTTAGAACTCATCTCAATCATGAATCTTTTACTGAAAAATTTCGTTTGAATTCTAACTTTTCCAATGCAAAGTCTTTCTTAAAATAATTATGATAAATTCATGTGAAAATACAAAAACTTTGGAAATGGGAATGGCGGTACAGTGAAAACGATTAATCCTCGCTCCTTTAATAATTTCTGCTAAAGATTGCATTTAGCATTAAAGAATAGGGGTGGGGCAACTCGATATAAGAATTTAATTTATAGTATATATAAATTATATTAGTGACAGATTTTTTAAATTTTGTAATTTCTTAACTATAATACAAAAAGAAAAAGTATTGATTTGTCCGATGGGGAAAATTTGATTGCATGTATCGCCCCTCACACATTGTACAACCCTTTTTCATTTAGATTTACTAATGATACCATTTGAGATTAGATTGTGGTACGACATAATATACAATGGGTCACATATCAATACGTAGTTTGTATTATATAGATATTTAAGTAATTTTGTTCATAAACTATGATTCTCCACAAAAATAGGACCGCCCCCACCCCCAGCACTCAGAGGGCTAGAGTGGGGAGGGCAGTACATGCAATCGCCCTCCCCCCTACCCCGCCGAATCGGCCAAAATACCAGAAAGGGAGCGACATAATATAAAATGTATATATTAATTCAACTAATTTTGTTAACAAACTATGATTTCTTCATAAAAATGGATCGCCCCCCCCCCACTCAAAGGGTTTAGGTGGGAAGGGCAGTAGAGGTATACGCCCCCCCCCATCCCCCATCAATCGACATACAGGGAAAGACATACTATAAAGATCGGTTAAAATATCAATAACAAATTTTAATCATCTAGATATTTAATTGATTCTGTTAGCAAGCTGTGATTTCTACAAATAAATTGGACCCCCCCCCCACTCGAAAGTGTATGGGGTGCGGGGGGCGGGATTGATACCATCGCCCCCTCCCGACCCCACCAAATCGGCCAACATACTAGAGGGGGGAGCAAAATAATCTAAAAATAGGTTAAAATATAAATAATTAGTATATATTTTTAACATAAGTAATAAATTCGTATACAAATTGTGTGAATTCTATAATAAAATTCGCCCCCCCCCCCTTGTGGTCGGCCGACTGGGGGTTGTATTGTAGCAGGCTGTAACCTACCAGCAGTTTGTAGCCTAGAAAGTAGTGGCCAGGACAACGACCAACCGTCTTTACAATTCCCGAAATAACGTCAGGTGTCCATTAGAGCTGGGTGGATTCAGAGGCGACCGAAGATCCCGAAATCCCAGTCTTCACCGGGATTCGAACCCCAGACCCCGGTTCGGAAGCCAAGCGCCTCATAGAAATCATTGTAATGATGAAAAAAAATAAATATTTTACGTTATTCTTTAAGCACACTTTACTTCTCTGATATTGGAGGCGAATAGTTGGCATACGTGATCTGACCAACGCTTTCGTAGTTGTTATACGTGATCTGACCAACGCTTTCGTAGTTGTTATACGTGGTCTGACCAACGCTTTCCTAGTTGTTATACGTGGTCTGACCAACGCTTTCGTAGTTGTTATACGTGATCTGACCAACGCTTTCGTAGTTGTTATACGTGGTCTGACCAACGCTTTCGTAGTTGTTATACGTGGTCTGACCAACGCTTTCGTAGTTGTTCTACGTGGTCTGACCAACGCTTTCGTAGTTGTTCTACGTGGTCTGACCAACGCTTTCGTAGTTGTTATACGTGGTCTGACCAACGCTTTCGTAGTTGTTATACGTGGTCTGACCAACGCTTTCGTAGTTGTTATACGTGATCTGACCAACGCTTTCGTAGTTGTTATACGTGGTCTGACCAACGCTTTCGTAGTTGTTATACGTGGTCTGACCAACGCTTTCATAGTTGTTCTACGTGGTCTGACCAACGCTTTCGTAGTTGTTCTACGTGGTCTGACCAACGCTTTCGTAGTTGTTATACGTGGTCTGACCAACGCTTTCGTAATTGTTATACGTGGTCTGACCAACGCTTTCGTAGTTGTTATACGTGGTCTGACCAACGCTTTCGTAATTGTTATACGTGGTCTGACCAACGCTTTCGTAATTGTTATACGTGGTCTGACCAACGCTTTCGTAGTTGTTATACGTGGTCTGACCAACGCTTTCGTAGTTGTTATACGTTGTCTGACCAACGCTTTCGTAGTTGTTATACGTGGTCTGACCAACGCTTTCGTAATTGTTATACGTGGTCTGACCAACGCTTTCGTAATTGTTATACGTGGTCTGACCAACGCTTTCGTAGTTGCCATACGTGATCTGACCAACGCTTTCGTAATTGTTATACGTGGTCTGACCAACGCTTTCGTAATTGTTATACGTGGTCTGACCAACGCTTTCGTAGTTGTTATACGTGGTCTGACCAACGCTTTCGTAGTTGTTATACGTGGTCTGACCAACGCTTTCGTAGTTGTTATACGTGGTCTGACCAACGCTTTCCTAGTTGTTATACGTGGTCTGACCAACGCTTTCGTAGTTGTTATACGTGGTCTGACCAACGCTTTCGTAGTTGTTATACGTGGTCTGACCAACGCTTTCGTAGTTGTTATACGTGGTCTGACCAACGCTTTCGTAGTTGTTCTACGATTGTTTATTTCTTGTATATATATATATATGGCTCCTTTTTGTCTTGAAAGTCAGTGGATGCGCCCAGATCAGTCACTGGTTTTGGTTTAGTCTTGACACGGGGCACAACCTGGTGTGGCTAATCAAGCCAATTCTAGAGCTTCAGACTTTGCAACAATTCATACATGTGTATGCATCTGATTCAGATCTGGCGGACAGCACGCACAGTCTGTCTCCATGCACTCCTGGTATTTCTTCCCACATACTTTCGTTTATGCCTGTGGCTCTCATGTCTCGCTTGCAGACATCTCAATATGTTAGTCTTGGGCGGCCATCGGGTCTGCTTCCCTCCACAAGCTCAGCATATAAGACATCTTTCGGGATTCTACCATCTGGCATGCGGGTGACATGTCCGAGCCATCGTATTTTTCTTTGTGTCAGGAGAGCATACATGCTGTTCATCATATTGGCCAATCTCAAAACTTTCTGTTTGGAGACATGGTCCCACCAAGAGATGCGCATTATGCGTCTCAGGCAGCGCAAGTGGAAACTATTCAATCTGTACTCTTGGTACATGTATGTTGACCAACTTTCACTGCCATAAAGTAGAGTGCTCACAACACAGGCATTGTACACTAGGATTTTGGTTTCTGAAGTCAATTTGGCATTTTCCCAGACGTGCTTGGAGAGTTTTGCTGTAGTAGCTTTTCCTATTCTTTTTGTCAGCTCGATGTCTAAATCTAGGTTACTGGCAATTGTTGAACCCAAGTAGGTAAATTCCTGCACCACCGTAAGGGTGTGGTTCCCAATATGTATCAGAGCTATTTCTGTGACGTCTTGTGCCAGGATTCGGTCTAGGAGAGACTTATTGTAAGGCTAAAACTTAACAAGCAGCTGCCAAGGCATTCACTAGCTTTCGTAGACCTTGTGAATTAGATACGAATGCCGCGTCATCGGCGAACAGCAGCTCCATTATCAAGATACGACGTCTTTTCGTTTTGGCTTTAAGACGTGCCAGGTTAAAGAGCCTTCCATCGGATCTGCTATGGATATATATTCCGTCTTCCATGAATTTAAAAGCGCTGGTTAGTACGACTGAGAAGAAGATGCCAAATAGTGTAGGGGCCAGTACACATCCTTGTTTTACACCGCTCTTGATGAAGAATGACCTGGAGGAGGAACTTTCAAACTGTACAGTGCCCTGCATATTTTCGTGAAAAGCTGACACAAGTTTCCTTAACTTATTTAGACAGACAATTCTCTGTAGCACAGCAAACAGGCTGCTTCTGCTAACAAGGTCAAAAGTCTTGGTCTAATCAATAAATGCTATAAAGACTGGTTGCTTTTGTTCTCTGCTCTTCACCTATTGCTGCCGCAAAGAGAAAATCATATCTGTTGTCTTTCAATTCCTGGGGGACCATTCATTGTTCCCAGCACAAGCTTAGCAGTTCGTGGTGTGGTTTGATTAGGGCATGTTTTCTAGCCTGAATGACTTCAGCAGGAATGCCATCTCCTCCGGGTGCTTTCATGTGTGCAAGCATGTAGATAGCTATGCTCAGCTCCTTTACTGAGGGCGTTTCATCTAATTCCCTCAAAAACTGGAAGTGATGGGAAGTTGGAAACAGCATTTGGTGAGACAACCCGTGGCGTCCATACATTATGCCAATCAAGTTGGACTTATAATAACCCGTAACTGTTGTCTCCCGTGTTGTTTTAGCCGCTTTGCAGCAGCACCAGAGTTTCCTCTCCGGAGCGCATTCCTGGGCCTTAGATAGAGGGTTCATGGGTAGCCCATGAGTCATGGTCCCTCTCTCGACCTTGCTAATGAGATCCAAGGGAACGCTTCGCATTACATTTGGCACCAGCTTAGTTGCAGAAGCTGCCGGAGGAAATGTCATAGTTGCTATTCCCAACGCCTAAGGGGCTTAAATCCTGATTTTTCCTAGAGGTTGTCTCCTGAAGCTTCAGTACCGCAAGGCAGCGGGCGTTTGAAGTCATAGTACCCCTCTCCTAGATGAATTGCCTTATTTCTTGTAATGTACTGCAAATCTGCTCTTCTTGGCTATTTGTCCGAATGGCTTCTACCTTAAAATAAACGCAAATATATCACAACGGTTATGGGATACGTTCAGCCTAATGTCCAGGTCACTGAAGGATACGGTTCAATGACCACAAGGGACAGAGGGATGGCTGGACTTTCTACTCACAACATATGTCTCTCTTTGATACCTTTCGCCCCTTAATACTTGTCTCCCCTTGATATTCTCCATGGTTTTTGTCTCTCCTTGATACTTTTCTCCCCTTAATACTTGTCTCCCCTTTGTGTCATAAAAATTTGTCCTCCATTGTATTTTTTCCCTTTACTAATTCTTACTCAGTGATACTTGTCCCTCGTTGATATTTGTCTCATCTTGACATTTATCTCCGACACTATTGCGAGTCCGTTCTTAATTTGTCCATTTGTCGGTCTATAGTGTCTACTTCTTGTATTTATTTTAGTACAAACAATGATGAATACAATTGTAATATTCGGTACTGAATCAAACTTCATATGTGCCTTAGATGAGGTTGTTAGCACTATCGTTTCATTCAAATAGCAGTAAAATAGATGCCGAATCTCGACGATTGTAACCATTACTCCATAATTACTTTTTGGAAATTACAAATTGCTATTCTTATATTATTATTTTATGAAGCTCTTTTATTTAGATTAACCTAACATATTTTTTTCTAACTTATTATATTTGTCATTCTCGAGACAACTAATTCAATAAATAATCGAATATTGGCCCATCCTTCTCCCCAACCCATGCACTCACGTAAGTAGTTTACTGTCCACCTCGTTTGTCTTAATGTCTCATCCTATTTGAAAGTTTCGCTAGTCGTTGACCTCCAGGTGGGCTGGTGAACCTGAAATCACAAAATCTACTTAACAATCGAACTGCCTCCAGTCAAAATTTAAATTCACTTACCTCCAAAAATATATTATCTTCTAAGATCTAGGCCATTTTTAGTGTCGCGACCTTTGTGTCTACAATTAGGTTCAAACGAAACTAGACATTTATTAAGTTTGAGTTTGAAACCTTGTGTTACTTCTCTATGGACATAGTCGAGCTGCATTGCGAGGAAGTCAAGACGTTAGAAGAACACTTTCATTGTACCTACTTGATCAAATCTCATCTGTTATGACAGCTTGCCTCTTTTTAAAATGTCCAGAATCTGATGCTCTGTGTTACTTGGGTTTTTCAAATGTATTGTCTGGGTTTTGTATCTGAATTATTATAAAATAGTTTGTCTAGTTATATATATGGCTCCTTTTGTCTCGAAAGGCAATGGATGCGCCCAAGTGAGTCACTGGTTTTGGCTTAATCTTGAGACGGGGCAGAATCTGGTGTGGCTAATCAAGCCAATTCTAGAACGGCAGACTTTGCCACAATTCGTACATTTGTATGCCTCTGATTTAGGGCTAGCAGACAGGGCAGCTTTCTTTTTTTCCCTCTTGATTAAAGCCGCTTCAATTCTTTTATTCTCAGCAAGGGTTGTCCCAGCACGCACAGTCTGTCTCCATGCACTCCGGTCTTTGGCTATGTTTTCCCACATACTTTCACATATCTTTCGGTATTCTACCATCTGGCATGCGGGTGACATGTCCGAGCCAGCGTAATCTCCTTTGTGTCAGGAGAGCATACATGCTGTTCATATTGGCCAATCTCAAAACTTCCTGATTGGAGACATGGTCCCTCCAAGAGATGCCCATTATGCGTCTCAGGCAGCGCAAGTGGAAACTATTCAATCTGTGCTCTTGGTACATGTATGTTGACCAGCTTTCACTGCCATAAAGGAGAGTGCTCACAACACAGGCGTTGTAGACTAGGATTTTGGTCGCTGTGGTCAATTTACCATTTTCCCAGACGCGCTTGGATAGTTTTGCCAATGCTGTGGTAGCTTTTCCTATCCTTTTTGTCAGCTCGATGTCTAAGTCTAGGTTACTGACAATTGTTGAACCCAAGTAGGTAAATTCCTGCACCACTGAAAGGGTGTGGTTCCCAATTTGTATTATAGGTATTTCTGCAACGTCTTGTGCCAGGATTTCGGTCTTGGAGAGACTTATAGTAAGGCTAAACTCTTGACAAGCAGCTGCTAAGGCGTTCACTAGCTTCTGTAGACCTCCTTGTGAGTGAGATACGAGTGCCGCGTCATCGGCAAACAGCAGCTCCCTTATCAAGATACGACGCCTTTTCGTTTTGGCTTTAAGACGTGCCAGGTTAAAGAGCCTTCCATCGGATCTGCTATGGATGTATATTCCGTCTTCCAGGGATTTAAAAGCACTGGATAGTACGACTGAGAAGAAGATGCCAAATAGTGTAGGGGCCAGTACACATCCTTGTTTTACACCGCTCTTAATGGAGAATGGCCTGGAGGAAGAACTTTCAAACTGAACGGTGCCCTGCATATTTTCGTGAAAAGCTGACACTAGTTTTCTTAACTTATTTGGACAGCCGATTCTCTCTAGTACAGCAAACAGACCGCTTCTGCTAACAAGGTCAAAGGCCTTGGTCAAATCAATAAAAGCTATGAAGAGGGGCTGCTTTTGTTCTCTGCTCTTCTCCTGTAGCTGCCGCAGAGAGAAAATCATATCTGTTGTAGATCTTCCTGCCCTAAAGCCACACTGCGACTCTGGATAAACACGATCTGCCAGGATCTGTAATCGCTTTAGTAACACTCTAGCAAAAGCCTTTCCGACTATGCTAAGCAGTGAGATGCCTCTGTAATTGTTACAATCAGAGCGGTCGCCTTTATTTTTATAAATTGTAACAATGTTGGAGTCTTTCAATTCCTGGGGGACCATTCCTTGTTCCCAGCACAAGCTTAGCAGTTCATGGAGTGGTTTGATTAGGGCATGTTTTCCAGCCTGAATTACTTCAGCAGGAATGCCATCTCTTCCGGGTGTTTTCCCATGTGCAAGCATGTCAATGGCAATGCTCAGCTCCTTTACTGAGGGCGTTTCGTCTAATTCCGTCAAAACTGGAAGTGATGGGAAGTTGGAAACAGCATTTGGTGAGATGGCGTTTTCAATCTGGTAGAGTTCTGCATAGTGTTCTACCCATCGTTCCATTTGCAGCGCACGATCGCTGATGATTGAGCCATCTTTTGACTTGAGCGGAGCACACTTGCTGGTGTGAGGTCCAAAGGCTTTTCTCAAGCCCTCATATAGTCCTCTTATGTTACCACAGTCGGCACAAGATTGAATATCTTCGCATAGCTCCTGCCAGTATTTGTTAGCACATTGTCTCGCTACTCTTTGGGCATTGTTACGTGCAGCTCTGAGCCTTTTTAAGTTGCTTGGGGTGGGATCCTTCTTGTAGATTAGCATGGCTGCTCTCTTGTTCGTAGTGGCAGTTTCCATTTCTGGTAGACTAGCTTCAAACCAGTCTTCGCGTTTCTTGGTTTTGTTTCCAAAGTTTGTCTAGTACATCATTGACATAGGATCCAGTTGTTTTGCAGGTTGTCCACCTGTGATCAGTTTATTATATGCTAACAATCTTTTTCTGGGTCGGAGCTCATTGGTTTTCCAATTTTGTTGCTGATGCATAAAGAGATGATGAAGAGTTATGATTCTTGAACTAGTAGTTTCTTGAGTTCGGACCTATGAGGATGCTGGGATTTTTATTTTAGGAATCGTGGGGTGGCGCGGCTCCATCATCTGAAAGGTTTGGTGACATATTTTGAGGCGTTTGGGCATTATGCTGATCGTATGACAGATTTTGACTCGTTTATTTTCACATAAGTCATTGAATCCTTCATTTAGCAAGACAATTTGCCCAAGTAATTCTCATTTAGATTTTTGTTTTCAAGTCGCCCTGTTTTCACTCGACACATACTATATATTATATACTAATACTATATATTAGGAGACCTTGTTCCCATGTCTTTTCATTCGTTCGCCCTATGGTACGCATTCCTTGTTCTACTCAATGGATTTCATTTAGTTGTTTATGTTTCACATTTTATAGTAAATCTAATAAATTGTTATTATTATTTGACAATACCTCTATTCAAGTTACAAATTCATAGAGGGTGGAGGTACCTGGATTGGTGGACACGGATATCACAAAATGGCTGTAACGATTTTCCTAGAAATTTAACAGTTGATGTATATCGCTGAAAAAAAAAATTACTAGCTCGTTGGCCACACGGGGAAAAACTCTATAGTTTCAACGTTATAATTTTTCAAAGTAAAAAAAAAAAGAAATAAATTTAAATTTGGCTAGAGAACTATGTCTAGATCTACATCCAACATCGGTTTTGAAAGTACTATCGCGTTCTTGAAAGAACTGTCGCTTTCGGGAGTTTTTGAATGTAAAGCATTATTGATTCAAGAATTTAATAAATTAATGTTCAGGAAAAATGTGCGCATCGTCTTCGTTTAGATCTAAAGACCTATCTTTGAAATAGTATAAAGTTTAGTAGATCTATACATTCGTTTGACCAGGATTCTTTCTCGATGGAATGGGGGGGGGGGGGGGATGGGCGGACAAAACTAAATGCTCCATTGTTTGTAATCTAACATTCATTAGTTATTAAGAGAAAAACAATCGCTCTATAAGTTGTATATAGAAGGTATTGTTTTTTAAAGAGGACTTTTTAATGTTTTTATTATTAGTTGATATATTAAGGAAACACTGATCTCAACACATACACTGCACATTGCTTTATATTTCGATTCGGATAACAAAAATAATGAAGTGATTTCTGACGGATTACATAAAGAACTGTGACTAACTTGATTCTAAGGATAAGTGTAAATCTATCAGTGGATTGTGAAATCACAAATATTTCGGAAGGATAATTTCTTGAAGTTCATTTATTCAATAAGATCAACCCACAGCGTGTGCTAGAAGTTCCTTCCTCCGAATCAATTCTTCACATGGTGACGGCCACTCGTCTTGGCTTCACTTCGGATGCCCCATAACGCTTGTGGGGGCCTCGGACACGAGGGAGATGTACAGCCAGGATCCTAGACATGGGTATTCGGCGTCACACAAGGGTTATGCTGGGGGCCTATCTCCTCACCTGCTGCATCTACGGTAACTTCCTGTAAGTTTTGAATCAGCATACTGTACTCTAGATTTGTGTTGGTACTGTGACAATGTGGCTTGTTGTTATGTATGTATCACATTACCTATGTTTCTGTACATTCAAGTGTTGTAGTTGATTTTGTTGTAGCATGTGTTTATGTTCAATTATGTCACTATATCCTGAGCGTTCACGTTCGTAGGGCCGGCTTTAAGGGAGAGCTGGCCGGGCTTCAGCCCAGAAGACTCTACTAGAAAGGGGCCCTTAATAGAGAAAAAATCCATATTTCGAGAGGTCAGCACCTGAACAGCTTTTTATATATATATTTTTTCTCGCATTTCTACAAAAAAAAAAATTTAGATCTTACAGGTGGCCGCACTGTCATGGTTTTATAATGTCCTCCTATTCTCGTAATGTACTCCGAATTTACTAATTTGCGTAAACCCTACTAGTTTATTTTTATTTTTTTGTTACTAAAATATGCAAATTAATTTTTTTTTAGTAAATGAAGGAAAATTAAATTTAATTTACAAGTACGCTCTTTCTTTTATAATCCGACATGCTTTTAGATGTAAGTATTTTTTGTTATTAATGAGTGAATTTTTTTTAAAGCTTTCTTAAAAAGTGTAGGTGCCTCAACAAACATTCAGCCCCAGGGCCTCTCCATACTTCAATCCGGCCCTGCATGTTGGACTCATACTGTAAGATTTAACATTTGAATATACGACATATCCTTATGTCAGTAGATGTTGTTACGATTTAATATCTGTATTTGTCAATGTTGTATAAGTAGATGTTGTGCTTTTTGCAGGGCCGGATTTACTATAGTGTAAGACTATGCATTTTCCCATAGCCTCACCTTAAAAGGGGACCTCCACTTAAACATTATTTTTTAAATGCTTATAAGAAAATAAAGGAACTAAGATAGTATTCACAAGTAATTTCTTTCTTCAAAAATGTTACATGTATTTAGATTTATTCATATCATTAAGTGCATTAATATTAAAATTTCAAGAGAATAGGGCCCTCCTCAAAATACCGCTTAGGGCCTCCACTGACAAAAAATCGGCCCTAGTTTGTTGACGTGTAATAATAGGTTTTAGTTGTGTTTGATCGCGTTTTATAAATAAAATATTTGTATTGTATTTCTATTTCATTACTAATTTTTTTGGCTTTCGTAAGTAATTATTCTTGCCGAACTATTGCCGTATCTATTGAAGACATATCTTACCCAAATCTTGTGTCTTTTTTTTCTGAGCATTCTGTAGACATTTTATTTACAAACGTATTTGACGTGCAGCAGAGTTCTGGAGAACTGAATTTGTTATAATCAAATAGTGCACTACAACGATTTTCTCTTGAATTTCAATATGAACCAGTTTAACATTCTTGTATCTCATGTTATGGAAAAGATGAAGTTTAACATTCTTGTATCTCATGTTATGGAAAAGATGAAGTTTAACATTCTTGTATCTCATGTTATGGAAAAGATGAAGTTTAACATTCTTGTATCTCATGTTATGGAAAAGATGAAGTTTAACATTCTTGTATCTCATGTTATGGAAAAGATGAAGTTTAACATTCTTGTATCTCATGTTATGGAAAAGATGAAGTTTAACATTCTTGTATCTCATGTTATGGAAAAGATGAAGCTGCAAAATGTACACGTAACTCTTTCCTTATGAATCTACACAACATTCGTGTCCTCTTTAAAGTAGGTCTTAACCAAGAGTCTTACAATTTTATTCGCTGTTGACCTATTTCCATCACGCGAAATCATTGAAGACTCAGTCCTGGAGAAGCATCTCTACATTTCTTCAATATTAGTTGGTAGGCTGTCATCCTGGTGTCTACCTAATATCGATTACCTGTCATAGAAATGGCAAGATGATGGAATTGATTCTATCATTTGTTGAAAATGGCTCGTGGCAGTATTAACCTGCTCCCTGGCCTCTCAGCAAGATAGTCTTAGCCGGGACACAAGGCTATGAACATTGTCAATAAGTGTACACACTTACACCGGTTGTTTCTGCCGGGACAAAAGGCTATAAACATTGTCAATAAGTATACACACTTACACCGGTGGTCTGAAAGGTTTCTGCCCTACAATTAGCGTATATTTTTTTTCTTGCAATTAATTTCTATGTCTCTAATCTTCTCTTAAATCTATGTATTTCTTTCAACGATCCTAAAACCTTTCCAAACATAATGTACTAGTCCAAACAGTAGACCATAAGTGTCTTTCCTACACTCAAAGTTGCGCTTTGAAGTCATACGCTTTCCTCTAATAATGATTTCATCACCTTTGTAAATTACTATGTTTGTAATGTTAAGCTATTTTACCAACTCTTCCATATTTGCCTCTATCTCATCTTGAAATGACTCTTCCACCCAATTCAAACCTTATTTAATAAATCGAGGGTGAGATGTAGGATGTTTTCAATTCAATGCTTTTCCATATTAATTTTTTTTCTTCTGAGAACTGTGTTAATCTCATTACTTCTCTATCGCTTTCAATCCACCTCAATCCACTTCAATCCATCTCAATCCACTTCAATCCACCTCAATCCACTTCAATCCACCTCGATCCACTTCAATCCACTTCAATCCCCTTCACAAACTAGTTTATATTTATATTTACTGTATCGTGTTTTAAGTCATGTCCATCTAGTTTTATATTTGACTATAAACCTGATTAGTGGGCCTAACGGTTCAAAGACATAATGAGTGTTTTATAATTAAGTTGACCAAGAACTTTGATCAGCTTATCTGATCTTGAAGAGTCCATTTCAAGATGGGATAAACACAAATAGGAAAGAGTAGAGTATTACTACAAGCATGTCGCAGAGAAATGATAAAAAATATATGTAAGTTGATACTTGAATAAACCTTGGTGTAAGAAATACAAAATATGAATGGCCGGCTTTAACATCCACCAGAACCACTATTTAGTATTACATTCACTGATGGGTAATGAACAAAATGTATAATACTTAGTTGTTAAAGACTGTATCATTATATATACCAATGATTTCAACTCTCTCTTGATTTATCTACCCAAAAATTTATTCTCCAAATGATTCGTTCTCCTAATGATTCATTTTTCAAATGATTCATTCACTAATGGGCTATTCTAATAATGATGTATTCTCTAATTATTCATTCTCCTCTTCTCTTGTCCTATATAAATCCACTGCGGCCCCTCCTCCCCACCAACAAAAAAAAAAGCTTCTGGCTTGCAACTTCATTATACGATTTAACCTGCAGATTAGTTGCAATTTGTTTAGAAATTTACACTCCGCGTGCAGAAACTTTTTTAAAGTCCAACTTTATTCATTGTGGACTTGCATGGGTCAACCAGAGAGTATTAATGAGCTCAAAATGAATTCATCCTTTTTAGACCTGCACTCCCTCCCAATCCCTGAACAATGAACCATCCACGATGGATGTTGTGACTGGCAACAGACAAGAGATTTCTCTACCCGGAGATGTTTTCAGATTTGAAAGAACTTTGTGCTACGTGAAAGAATGTGAGGCGAGAGGTGATTCCGAAATAAAAGAGGGGGGAAAGAGTCGACAAGAAAAAGAGGCGCCATTCAGTAGAGGGAGAAAAATAGAGTAGCCAATACCCGGGGGGGGGGATGTTTTGGGCATCACTCCACAAATATTTAAAATAATATAAAAAAAATGGAAAAAGGAAACTGGTTTGTTTGGCTCGATTAAAGCTTCCCTTCACCAGCAACTACAAAGAACAGGGGTTAAAATCAAAGGGTCCAGGGTAAACACTACAGCCGGACTTGAAGCAGCCCCCCCCCCCCTTTCCCTTTTTGACGTTTATTAGGTGGATTTTCTCTTGAGCTTTGCCCTCCCCATTTCTTTTTGGCCCCCATCAATTTCACCAAGTGGTTATTAATAAAGACCAGCGCTATGGACGAAGGGTGATTATTGGCGTGAGGTGGACCTCTGATCTTACTCTCACTGAGTGCAATCGAAGTGGTTTTAATTCAGGGTTTAGGTGTGTGTGTGTGTAGGTGGGTTCAATATAGTGCTATTGAGTTATCTAGGGTGTCCCAGGTTAAATTTAGATTCTATTTTTATTTGTATTCGTAAGTTTAAAAAAACAAACAAATAAAAACAAAGGAATACAAAAGTGAATATATCTTTGTGTACAGAATGTTTGTGTACAGAATGTTTGTGTACAGAATGTTTGTGTAC
Source organism: Biomphalaria glabrata (assembly GCF_947242115.1). Taxonomy (NCBI): domain Eukaryota; kingdom Metazoa; phylum Mollusca; class Gastropoda; family Planorbidae; genus Biomphalaria; species Biomphalaria glabrata. The sequence goes on along the minus strand of NC_074714.1, from coordinate 17,074,163 downwards.
AGAATGTTTGTGTACAGAATGTTTGTGTACAGAATGTTTGTGTACAGAATGTACTAGCAGAGCGTCAAGTTGAAAACGACAATGTATGTAAAACAAATATTAGCTAATTGATTTTGTATGCGTAATACGATGTATCAGGGTATATTGATCAATAATACTAGAACTTAAACATATAGTTGTCTGTGGCATTTTACGTCTCGAGAGATAATCTTTTCCCTTTGCAACTTCTTGTGTGACTAAAGATGCCAGTCCTTGATACACAGCTGAGGTTGGGCATATATAATCTCCAGGCGGCGTTGCATTTTCACCCTTCTTTCTGCTTCTGCTTCTGTTGATCCATGCGGATCTATCCAGAGCCACTTTTTCCCAGCTGCTAGTGCCGATTTTTGTAGCGCTTCATGTCGCTTTTGCATACATCTGAATACCGTAAAAGTGGGCTACCAGCGGCTTTCCTGCCTTCTGTTAGTTCGCCATACAGAATGTCTTGTGGAAGTTGACCTACTGGCATATAGTTGTTAATGTTGTCAATTGTTGTCTTATTCGACAATTCATTCAATAAACCTTGATTTCATGATAGACATGAAAAACTTCGAGCTATGTTGTAATGTTACTTTCCTGTATTTTATGGCCTCCTTCAGTCGCGAAGCAACTCTGGATCGTTTCATGGAAATAAGATGAAAGCCTGGGCATTAGCTATGTTCGGAAAGATGTCACCCACACAGCAGTTCCCCCCTCCCCCCTCCACGCAGCTGATGTTGCTAAAGGAACGGCAAGTGCTGTTACAGTTTGAGGTCAGCGCCGTCGTAGGCTCTGCCAATGTGTAGCCCTGATTGCTATAAACTGGCTCCTGATTTTTCCTTGACTACGGAAGCGTTTCCCATGATTGGGTATAGCTGTAAGGCAGCAGAGGTTTGAATTCAGTTTTCTTTCAACTATGTGGGTAGCCAACCGTGGCTAACAAGCCCTTCTTTCCAAAAGAAAACTTGTTTAGGCGCCAGTTACTCGCCAGGATTTGGACTTGTTGCCAGAGGCTCTTTGAGGTATGCCATTAGGATGCATTTTATAAGTAATAAAGTGCTTATATCCATTACCAATCCGACAATGACAACCTTGTGTGTTTTCCCCCCGTTTTATATCTTTAATGTGTAGGTTATAGCAAACTACTGATACGTAGAACTGATACTCTACTGTTCAATGTATACTTATAACTTATTAGATCTACTAACTCTATTTACAAGAAAAAAAAAGTATTCAAAGTATTCTGAATATATCTCTATATATTTATATCTATATATCTTCGTGGCCCAAACATGCGGGACACCAAAACGAAAAATTCATGGAAAGATAACTCTTTTATTTCTGCAAGTCGGTCGAGAATTATCCCACGTAACTTTCACGGTGACAGAGAGCGAGGCTGAGAAAAAAAATGGGGTGGGGGTATCATACGCCGCCAAGACGCATCGTTAAGTGCCGCCACCGTAGCTTGCTACTAAAAAAAACCCTTGGGGAACGAAGTGGGGCATTTGAGACAAGGTGCTAAACATTTGAGACAAGGTGCTAAACATTTGAGACAAGGTGCTAAACATTTGAGACAAGGTGCTAAACAGTTGAGACAAGGCGCTAAACAGTTGATACAAGGTGCTAAACATTTGAGACAGGTGCTAAACACTTGAGACAAGGTGCTAAACACTTGAGAATAGGTGCTAAACAGTTGAGACAAGGTGCTAAACAGTTTTCCTTAATTCCCAGCACGCGCAATGTGTTGCTCGGTTGCTCACAGGAGACCATGTTGGATTTTTTGCATATCCATTTCCTCTTTATGGACGTTTCCACGAAAGGGCAACGCTGATGCCAGGAGAACTTGTAATCCTCGTAATGCACCATATGCCTATCTAAAATTGCCTTACATAGCAATAGACATGACCGTTTGATTGTCAAAAGAGCTGAGCCGAAGGCCTCTTCGAGCTCTAGACTTGTTCGATGATGATCACTTTGTCATCCATGGGGCTGAGGGCTTTGTACTGGGGTTTTATGCCTCTCATGTGGCTGGTAGGCTTGTAAGCCTGCCTGAACAACCATTCTGTCTGGAAGAGATCCAAGTCAATGCCTATGTAAAGCATTGCTATTTCCGATATATCTTGCACTCCGGGCGCATGGACTAGAATGCATGGCCGAAGACCGAGTACACCGGGAATCTCGGCCAATTTCCTAACCGTGCAGGACTCCCATTAGTGTAACGGTCCCTTGAGGAACGGCGCATGGATTATCGACGCTGCGTGGAATGGGAAAGCTCTCGCATTCCCTTGGACACTCCCACAGGAGTTTTGTTTTGCTATTCATTTAGCCTAATCACTTCCTCTAGTGATCGTTTCCACCTGTACCACGTTGAGGCAGAATAGCGTATCCGGGATAGACATGACCACACTAATGACAAGTTCGTCAACACTATTTTTTTCTCCCTTTATTCTTTCTGTCTACCTACTGGTAGACATACTAAGAACATTTATGTTTAATATTAATGTATCATCATTTGTTTCAGCACCTAGTTTCACTTCTATATTTAGGTAGACATACTAGTAGGTAGACATACTAGTAGGTAGACATACTAGTCTCCAGCCTTATTACCTTGAAGACATTGTTGAATACATCCACACAAATGACACATTAGGTCCGTCTTGATTAACACCTGTACATGTGGGGGTTGGGGAGGAGAGGGCAATGTTGGTAAGAAGTTTTTGGTAACTGGGTGGCAGACTAGCGGGGCACTGCCTGGTCGATCGTTCAACTTGGCCAGCCTCACCCCCCCCCCCTCTCCACACATTTTGGGGTGGGGGTCACTGCAGCGCATAAATTGCATGAGATAGTCAATTACTAACTCTTTCAAGCTGTGTGTGTGTGTGTATTGGTTGGGACCCGGGGGGGGGGGCGTTAAGAGAAGATCCAGACATTAAATCCGACACAGGTATTAGTTATGGCATTTATTGCAGGCTGTGTCCTGGCTATTAAATGGACCAATGGGTCTCAACCCTTAGCGGTATTGTGGTCTACATTTTAGTAAAGGACATCGAAGTAACGTTACCCCTCCCCCTTCCCCCCCCCCCCCCCGCATCACAGATGTTTGAATAGTATTTATATATGAGCAAAGAAGACTATTTCATACGCCATGCGAAGGACACAAATAGACATTGACTGGCGTAAGATTGAACATAATCAAAGGAGTTTGTGCTACTCCACAGGCAATAGCTACACAAGCTCTCTTTTGTGTTGGAACAACCGATAGCTTGATAGCTCATAAATAGCCCGCAATAAGAGTAATTCTTTCAAAATTACTTATAAAGTATGTTCATGCATATATTTATTGACCTAATCTTATACTATTGCTTTAATATTTATATATTGCTATTAAATAAACTCTGCGATGTGGGCAGTTTCCACATCGATATATATGCTGGTATAACAAATAAGACTAAAGGTAAAATTAAGTTATAAATATGTTAGCACATCAATAATCTTTATCGTCAATAAACACAATTGCAACAATACTACTAATTCATGTAACATAAATGTAAACATTTCTAACAATATGTTTTTCTTACTTCAGAGCTTTGTCGTCTGTGGTGGCGCTGAACGCCAATATCATTTGCAACAAGATCCCCACTCTGGCGCCCAAGCAGCGCCTCGTGTGCAAAAGTAGGCCAGATGCTTTCATTGCTATGGGGGAAGGTGCCAAACTCGGGGGCGCCGAGTGCCGCTTCCAGTTTATGAACATGAGGTGGAACTGTACCAGCATCAACGGAGACAAGTCCATGTTTGGATATGAAGAACTGGGTGGTGAGTACATTTTCTTGATTTTATATCATGTTATACTTACATAGATATGGCACCCGGAGGATAACGAGTTGTTCTATGTGTTCTGGCACAATCTATGCAGGACACTCGGCCTGCCTAGTAATGTGAAATACTGCACTGACCTTACTGGCCGGAAAGGAAGACACTATTTAATATTGTGATACATTTAAGGCAAGCACTCAACAAAAGGGATGAACAATTACACAAGTTTAATTATTAAACAACGAAATAAGACAGAGACCACCATCAAACAGGACACACACATCTGTCTCTCATTTCTCCCTTTGCTCATTGAAAGGTTCTGTCTATAAATCTATATACAGTGTTAAACTGTGCGCTAGAAGCTTACACCAGAATCTGCTGTGCGTAGAAATTTATCACCCAGAACAAACCAATATTTGTAAAAAAATTTCGGATCTTATTGTTGGGGTCTCGTCTCTTGTATAAATTAAATTTTATACAATGGTAAGTTTGCCATCATTTATCAAATTCATTGAGTATTTTTCTCGTCTTGTTTTTAATGTTATCTCTACGAACCAATGTCTTGAATTGTGTGTCTGTTTTGTTTGTGTTCCACATTGTTCTTAGCGAATCTATTATAAAGCATTAGCATTGACAAGGATTTTAAAGATTAAGAATGAATGCAGTATTTAGGTGACTACGAAGACCCAGGCTGCGATCTGCATATTGTGTAAGATCGGATACAGACAAAGCCGTTGTCTGCTAGGGGTCTATTTAATTTCTATTTACGTCTGTGTTAGGTAATGTCTATTATTTGGATCTATAATGTGTGCCCTGCGACTTGATATCTAATGTGTGTCCTGCGACTTGATATCTAATGTGTGTCCTGTGACTTGATATCTAATGTGTGTCCTGCGACTTGATATCTAATGTGTGTCCTGCGACTTGATATCTAATGTGTGTCCTGCGACTTGATATCTAATGTGTGTCCTGCGACTTGATATCTAATGTGTGTCCTACGACTTGATATCTAATGTGTGTCCTACGACTTGATATCTAATGTGTGTCCTGCGACTTGATATCTAATGTGTGTCCTGCGACTTGATATCTAATGTGTGTCCTACGACTTGATATCTAATGTGTGTCATGTGACTTGATAACTAATGTGTGTCCTGCGACTTGATATCTAATGTGTGTCCTGTGACTTGATATCTAATGTGTGTCCTGCGACTTGATATCTAATGTGTGTCCTACGACTTGATATCTAATGTGTGTCCTACGACTTGATATCTAATGTGTGTCCTACGACTTGATATCTAATGTGTGTCCTGCGACTTGATATCTAATGTGTGTCCTACGACTTGATATCTAATGTGTGTCATGTGACTTGATAACTAATGTGTGTCCTGTGACTTGATATCTAATGTGTGTCCTGTGACTTGATATCTAATGTGTGTCCTGCGACTTGATATCTAATGTGTGTCCTGCGACTTGATATCTAATGTGTATCCTGCGACTTGATATCTAATGTGTGTCCTGCGACTTGATATCTAATGTGTGTCCTGCGACTTGATATCTAATGTGTGCCCTGCGACTTGATATCTAATGTGTGTCCTGCGACTTGATATCTAATGTGTGTCCTGCGACTTGATATCTAATGTGTGTCCTGCGACTTGATATCTAATGTGTGTCCTGCGACTTGATATCTAATGTGTGTCCTGTGACTTGATATCTAATGTGTGTCCTGCGACTTGATATCTAATGTGTGTCCTGCGACTTGATATCTAATGTGTGTCCTGCGACTTGATATCTAATGTGTGTCCTGCGACTTGATATCTAATGTGTGTCCTGCGACTTGATATCTAATGTGTGTCCTGTGACTTGATATCTAATGTGTGTCCTGCGACTTGATATCTAATGTGTGTCCTGCGACTTGATATCTAATGTGTGTCCTGCGACTTGATATCTAATGTGTGTCCTGCGACTTGATATCTAATGTGTGTCCTGTGACTTGATATCTAATGTGTGTCCTGTGACTTGATATCTAATGTGTGTCCTACGACTTGATATCTAATGTGTGTCCTGCGACTTGAGAACTCTCAATCTGTCTCTTCCAGACACCAGCTGCAGCCAGCTGCTTTCCTCTATGACAGTTAGGGCGTCTGACTTGATCTTTAGAGCACTTCTGATGCACCACTGTTAGTAGAAGCAGAATGAACAAGTTAAAGTAATAATTTTCGGATAATAAACTTGGAAGCCTTTTTTTTTTTAAAGAAGAAAAAAACTACTAGTTAACTGTCAATCACTAGCGGATCCAGAACTTGTATGTGTGTGTATGTGTGTGTGGATCTGCTAGTGCTGTCAATGCAAATATAGTCTTGTTGCAATTCATTTTGGTTTAAGGCCTACAATTATTAACTTAATAGAGACAGTCGTGATGACCTTTACATTATCAGATTTATTTACTACATTGAAAACTCGTGCAAGGCCGGGGGACACGCATTTGAGATCCAAATGGTTGTTACGCCAAAAGAAAACGTGCAGACGGCTGAAAAATATATTAAATCCAACTCCAGCAGACGACTTTGTCTGCATTACACAAAAATATCTAGGCCACAGTTGGCACATCTCACCAATTTGAACTACTGCACATCTTCCTTACTGCATTCTTAATGACTTTGCTACATATTCTCCACAAGTTGTATGTGTAGAATTGTGTGTTTAAAATTATTAATAATTTTGTTTCTCTTATTGTAGTAAATCATAGAATCTATAGAGACAGAAAAAGCTAAAAATGAATAGCACAAATGCTGAGTTTCTAAAAAAAAATAACAACTAGGATCTTCAATTTTCATCTGTATTTTCCCAGGATATAGATTTTCTTCTTTTATGTCTGTGCTAGTGTTTTAATGATATTCTCTTTGTTCCTTACCGAATACCAAACAGTAATTCTATGAACAAAATCTGACCTATTGTTATGCAGCTAACGACCGAACATAACAATAATGAACTACAAGCTTTTTTTAAATATAGATTTAGGTCTAAATGTTCCTAACATTTAAATATCAACAAAACAGACACCAACAAATTATGCTATTAAAAATTCTATTTAATAAGTCCAGCATGTTGGTCTTTCATGAATGGTTCACTCTATAGGTCACTTAGGTCAGACAGTGTAGTATAGACAGAAAACAAAAGTGCCATTAGGAATTATACGTAACTTCATTAAGAATATTATTGACAAATTATGAGATACACAAGCTAAGGTTTGAAAATTAAATGTAATTATAAAAACAAGACAATAAAAAAATATTTTACAAATACAAAGTGTAGTATTAAGTGTAGTTGTATCAATTAGTTTGAATCAGTCATGTAATTACATTTGCAATAGATCTACACTATCGGTCGGTAATAAGTTTGTGCGATTAGAAATATTTTACCAATTGTTTTTGTTTAGCAAAATTTTATGCTTTTAGCTTTGTCACTACGCTATTATCTAATCACTTGTCTGGACCAGTTTGGGGGGGGGGGGTATCTGTGTCAATGTTACCGTGATCGTGATCGTGATTTTAAATGATTTGAATTCAAAATCAGGGCTCAAGATTACTTTAGGGGACTAATTTTCGTTATACAACCATATCTGTCAAGTACGATTTCTTTCTCTTGTTCAATTCCAAACAAAATAACTAATAACCAATAGTTAATTAACTAATTGGATTATTTTTTAAAAATTGATTCTTGTTTTGTCAGGCACTAGAAATAATTTTGAACATTTTCAACTTGATCCGAGATTGGGTGTGGGAGAAAATAATGTGTACACACTTTTTTGCCAGACAGACAGACAGACTGAGTTGATGTAAGTTTGTAGTAAAGAGAAGCGAGACGAGATCCACGCATGGTTTGGTTGAGGAGTGTGAGTCGCGTACAACAGTTCAACTTGTACAATCTCTGTGGCGAGACATTCAGAAGACATTGTGTTCTTGTGAGTCAAACTGACAAACTTGTGTGTCTCGAGACATTCAGAAGACTTTGTGTTCTTGTGAGTCAAACTGACAAACTTGTGTGTCTCGAGACATTCAGAAGACTGTGTTCTTGTGAGTCAAACTGACAAACGTGTGTGTCTCGAGACATTCAGAAGACATTGTGTTCTTGTGAGTCAAACTGACAAACTTGTGTGTCTCGAGACATTAGAATGGCAAGGGTGAGAGCGGGGGGTGGTAAAACACATAAACTTAAGGGTGTTTAGGGGACATTACTCGCAGCACGCCTGCCGTCAAAGATAGACATAGAGACAGACACAGACTGTTCACTTACAGGCACGCCAACAATAAACTTTTGTTAGGAAGAGATTTAATTTATTCAGCTATATTCTGGTTTAGACTTTTCTGGTTTAGCAAATAAATAAAAAAAAGATAACTTTGGCAATAAAAAAAAATATTTTATGATATGATGAAGCATATCATTTCTGACAATATTAGAGATTTATATAAATGGTGAAAAAAAATAGCTTCCTGTTTAGTGTATCCTGTGTACAATGCAGTGACAATATTGATAAGCTGTCTATAGTTTAAAAGTTAAATGATAATTTTCGCGCTCATTTAAGCTCTACAATTCCATTTTTTTTAAAGCTCTTCCCTTTGAAGCTAATTAAAAAAAAAAAAGTTGGCAACATTTTCCTTTATTTCAAAATAGGCGAGGACTTGAAGCTGGTTTAGATTAGCGTGAACATCTCCGATGCATTTGTTTTTTAATATAGCCGCGAATTTTATTTTTTTTTAAATATCGCGGTTCATTGAACTATTGTAAAGCGATTTTATTTGATTTCCTTTTCTTTGTAAGCTTTAAATTCTACACTCTGTTTGACATTACAGCAGACGATCCAACATATATACTTAGTTCACTCGTTATTCAATTGATCAAAGAAAAAGCAATGCAAACCTAGATAGTTAAAAAACTAATACCCAGATTAACCTACAAGTGCTACTCCAACAAGCTAACAGAAGAGCTCTCCGTTCAGGGGAAATAATGTTTTATTAAACAGCCCAGTTAAAAGAACTTAAAAAACCAACAAAGAAACGCAGTTTACAAAAAAAAATTAAAAACTAACAAAGGGAAAAAAACAGTACTTTTAGAGTTATTACTCTGTATATTAGAATGTAAAAACTACGCGAGATACGGGGTAAAAAAAAACCCAACTCTTTGAGAATTATGAAAAAATTAGCAGCAAAACACGGTTTGTTACTCGTGGTGAAAATATATTTCTCTCTCTCTCTCTCTCTCTCATATATATATATATTGTTATAACTCTGCCGTGTGCCCCACCATCCAGGCTAGTGCAGAAGTGCGCACTGTTATAGAATGGACTGAAAAAGGATGTCATCATTAGAAAGGAGAACGATTTCCGCCCAAGTAGAGAGCCAATATGGAGAGATTGTGCCTAAGAGAAGATATTGTTTTGTGTACCTGTGATGTCGTGTAAATAAACGTCTATGTCTCGTTGAGTTGCCTCACTTAAGTTATTACAATTGGTGTCAGAAATGGGATTATAGGCAACTCAACGAGAGGAGGTAGGATTCGATCTCTATGGCATCGTTGAAGCTATTACATCAGCTCTTAATTAAAGAGCTAAGACAAGAGCTTCGGGACCGAGGTTTAAAATCCCTCGGTAGCAGGGAAACGCTCACGGCTCGTCTGCGGCAAGCTCTAATCAATGAAGAAGAAGATCCGGAGACCTATCAATTTGAAATTGAACCTGGGATTGTTGATGTAATGGGCAAGATCCAAGACTGTGGGGATGCATTTAAGGAACAAATGAACACGATTAGGATCATGATGGGGAACATGAGTAGGAACATAATTTTGAACAAGGTAGATGAAAGTGTATTGCAAGTAGAAGGCCAAATAGACCAAAGTGATAAAATTGTGTCGCAAGCGAAAGAAGAAATAAACTCGTTAGGGAAGGAGCAGTTGCCTGGTCAGGACTGTGGCTGCACAAACAGTGGTGATGGAGGCGCTGGGGATTGTAGCGCAGTCTGTGTCTGTGTTGTGGGCAAGTCTGGCGGGGGTGACTTTCAAGACGAGAAACGTGACAACGATTGCTGCGACGATCTCAACGGGGTGTGCCGAATCGAAAGGAAAGAGACAAATGAAGAAACAAGAGAAGTCTGTTATGTGCCTGAAGTTTTTGTTCCTGGTGTACCTGCAACGAGTACCTCAGTAAGCCGGCGGACAGATCAAGACAACATTGGGTCTGCATCCAAGCTGGCTGCTGTGGGCCTTAAAGACCTCTGTTTTTTTCTGTCACTTTGACAGGAACCCGAACTATCAAAGCCCCAAGACCGTTTCTGATTCCTTGCCTTGGATGTCGTCGGGTGAAATTGCGAAGACGGGCCCCAACAATGGCCGAGACAGAAGCAACGAATTGGACTTTGGCAGCGGCATAAAAGAAAATTCGATGCTTGGCAACTGCCTCCAGGCGATTGACAAGATCTGTATATGCGGCGCCATGCGGGGACCGTGCCCATGCCAAGAAACCAAGCAACAAGGTCTGAACTTTACAGACATTTGTACTTCTGCCTACATCAGTGAGATGACTTGAACGGTGGTGAATTGATTCCAGCGAAATCTTATGTAGTGGTGGATGAACATTACAAGGATGCTTCATGGGCATACCTTACTGATGAGGCTGAGAAAGACTATGTGTTGGAAACCATGGCTACCAGTGGACCTACAACTGTGTCACGAGACGTCCATGGAAAAGATCCGCTGACTTGGCGTCTTAGAACAACAACCCTGGAATCTACATTGATCGCCACAACTTCCATTTGTTTTATAAGTGGCTGGCAACCCTGACCTCCACTAACTCTCCCTGTGTCAGCTGGCTGGCATCAGCGATTATCGTCAAGAGGTCGAAGCAGCGACCACGACATCGTCTCAAGCGTAGACTGGCCAACTGGAATTAGAGTAAGCGACGGCCGCGGAAAACTGTGCAGATGGCTTCGTGGGCGACAGGCACACTACCGTCTGTGGTTCCCACCGATCGACCTCCAGCTGAACTGTCAAAACTCCACCGCACTGTATCTTTTCGGGACGAAAAGCTCTAAGAAGGGGACAATGTTATAACTCTGCCGTGCGCCCCACCATCCAGGCTAGTGCAGAAGTGCGCACTGTTATAGAATGGACTGAAAAAGGATGTCAACATTAGAAAGGAGAACGATTTCCGCCCAAGTAGAGAGCCAATATGGAGAGATTGTGCCTAAGAGAAGATATTGTTTTGTGTACCTGTATTGTCGTGTAAATAAACGTGTATGTCTCGTTGAGTTACTTTTCTTTGGTTATTACAATATGATAGTTTCCATTAAAGAATTTTTACATTTTGTAAACAGTTTAAAGCTTCAGGATGAAAGACTATTGCACTTCATAGAGCTGGTCTAAATATTTATTCACATCTAGAAAACTTTGTTTCTTCACCTACTGTTTTTCTTCTAATCTGATTAGTGAAGTAAAAGTTGTGGGTTGTATATTAATTTATGTTTTCAATGAAATAACATGCTGTTCTTCTCAGGAGCTCAGCATAATGGTAATGTAAACTTGCAAGGATTATATTCGATGGTTGAAAACAATGTCCTGAATGAATAATATTGAAAATATGGAAGCTAGAAAACTGTATATATTTGTCGCCAAAATCACCAAAAAGGAAACTCTCAAAGAAGAGAAGAGTCTAACGTTCACTGTAGTTTGAGACTCCAGCGGTATCACAGCAAAATGTTTTTCACCTATTCTTTAGTCTATTGAATCGTTGACTTGTTCACTGTCTTTCTGCACTCCTTTATGTCTTTTGCCTTGAACAGAATCTCATTCCATAACAGGTCAGTCCATTCTTTAATGTTGTCTTCACTTTGATTTCTCTGTCTGCCTCCTTTTCTTTTTCCTGATACTGTTCCGTGAATGGAGGTCTTTGCGACCACTAAGGACTTTGTGATGAATTTTTAGCTTGCTTTTGTTTAATTGGTCAGCAGGTCCTCGTGGGACCCGAATGCATTGTGACCTTGTTTCGCATCTCATCATTAGTAATATGGTCTTTGTAGGTGATTCCTAGTATCCTTCTGTAGCATCTCAATGCCATTACTCTTGTCTAGTTCTGCAGTTAGCGTTCAAGATTCGTAGGCATACAAGAACGTGGCCATGACCAAGGAAGCGCATCAGTCTGATTGCAGTGCCGAGTGTCTTTTCCAGAGTGTTTTGAGCTTTGCAAGTGTTGGTGTAGACTGTGCAAGTCTGGCCAGTAGTTCAGCTTGATTCCTCGTCTGAGACGATAGTTTCGATTTATCTCAGGAAAAGTGCGTAGAAATATGTATTCCAAGTTCTCTTAATTATTTCCTCTCTGCTTGTCGTCATAAAGGGGGAAATCACTGTTTTACTACCAAATTATCAACAAGAGTTATTGGCCATTAATTCTCTATGACAATGTTGTGACATTATTGACACTAAAAGTGATTTTATTTCATGACATGATTGTGAAACATAAAACTTGGGAAGTGATTTCTTGACAATGGCACTAATTACCATAAAACCTCACTCTGAAACCAACTTCTAACACGCAATGAGGTCGGCATAGCGTTACACGCGGGTGCAAAAACTTCTTCTCTCACTCTATAACGCCTCATAACAATTATTAGATCCTCTAACAAACAGACACACATGCGCACAATATATATATATATATAGATAGATAGATAGATAGATAGATAGATAGATAGATAGATAGATAGGTAGATAGATAGATAGATAGATAGATAGATAGATAGATAGATAGATAGATAGATAGATAGATAGATAGATAGGTAGATAGATAGATAGATAGATAGATAGATAGATAGATAGATAGATAGAGATATATATTGTTATGGCAGCAATTTGCTTTTATGTAGTCAATCAAGGATTTTATAAGAAAAATGTTTGTAATATTTATAAGTGTCAAAATCTAAATGTAGTCTCTATTCTAGTCTATACTATTGTTTCAAGGTCTGAAAAAATAACTTTAAAAAAAAATATTGTTTGGCACCTGAGAAGTTTGTTATTTAAAATGAAAAAAAAAAAATAAGACCACCACTTCCTTAATATTTCATTCAAGCGCATCTAGATAGCATAAGTGAAAACTCACAAGTTTAGCTAATTAAAAATGAAAAATAATAAATACAAATTAAATTTAGAACTAACGACTAAGTCAGTGTTTCTAATTTCTATTACCAGTGACGCGCCCCCCCCCCCCCCCCCCAAAAAAAAAAAAGAAAAAAACTTACAATTTTAGAAACTCTGGACTACCGGTTGAGCGAGCGGGAAGGAGGAGTTTGACCTTACTGAACTTGGGAAGTTTTGAACTTAAGTGTTATGTGAAGACCCTCGAGATGCCTGAGGTTGTGAGTAAGGACAAGCTAAATCTGTCCAGCTCAAGACATGGAACAACATAAACAATGAAAACAACTACAAAAAAGATGGGTTAAGTTATCGTGTAAGAAAAAAAAAATCGAAACAGCTTTGAAGTGATCAGAGTCACGTGACATGACGTGTAGCGAGTGTGACAGCTTCTGAACGTCTGCTATGGACATGTTACGTAGCGGTCCTGTCGAAAGGGAGAAGAAAATTGTAGACTGAAAGGGGGCGTAGTCATGCTGGAAGGTCGCGCATGTAATCGCCTTTGATTGTCTCTTCCGGTCTGGCAGTCGTACCGGAAGTTACCCCCCCCCTCGCTATTGGATGTCCTAAAAAAATATCACATAACGCTCTATTAAGAACTAGCATTCTAAAAATAGATCTAGTACTTAAGATATCTTAACGAACGAACTAGCTTCGTTTTATTTGTATTCTTTTGTCTTCTTTTTTGATTGCCCAAAGAGTTGAGTCGAAGAAAATTTGATCTGTAAAGTGGTGAGGGGTCCAAGCAGATGTAAATTTGTTACATGCCTATTACCTATAGCTCAGATTCCAAGACTCTGGGGCTACAGCACATCGGGGAAACTCCCAGAACCTCCCGCCCCCCATATTCCTTAACTGGACCACATCAGGCGTGCGGGTATCCGCCATAAAACTGCCCCTGAGAAACAGTGTCTGCTGCTGTAGAAGGTCGTTGACTTGTAGCACCAATCTGCTGGAAGACAACTAAACCGTTGTAGGCGTATTAGATCTTATTGCAATGACTTGAATAACTTTTTTATGAAGAATGCTAAATAGAACTTTTATTACAATATAGACTAAATGAACTTGCGATAAAATGAAATAAATGTTGTAGACTTTAGTTATAATTTAAAATAGTAGTTGAACAAAATCTAACCTCACAACAATAACACGTCTTTTCAGTCTAACTATCTAGAGTCGTCTCTAATACCTAAGACGGCTGACGACAATGCCGCTTATCTATCATCCTACACTGACCTACACACTGCATAGTTAACCTCTTGCCGAAGTCACCACAGAAACACACGAGCACACACACACACACACTCCATATTATGTGGACAGTGACACGGGTGATCTTAGGCGCCCCAACATGGGCTCTGCTTCATTATTGGTCTAATCGTGTTCCACCCAGGTGCCACGTTGTGGCTAAGATGCATTGCCCAAGGAGGGGCGGAGAGCTTGAATTGCGAGCAACATCACAGCACCAAATAATTTAATGCTGCTGATTGATTACAGAACAAAATACAGCGATGTACCGGACGAGATTCGAACCCTCTAGCTCGTACAGCGTTACCACCTGCTATCAATATGAGTGTATTAACTTAACGATATTCAGTATTGGTATCTATACCGCCCCCTTCCCTCTTTCAGAGAATGTAGTGGACAACAAGCAAACAAAACAAAAACTTTAGGGGAAAAAAAAGTTTATCTAAGGTAAACAACTCCACACTCACAACCATATATCTAAATATTGTTGGAGTTATTTCCCTTATTTGATCTCAAACAAAATAATTTATCCCCATTAATTAATTGGTTAATTGGTTAAATTTTAAATTGATTTTATTTTTTGTTTCGTACAAAAAATAATTACTTAAATTTTCAACCTGATCTGCAAAACGGTGTGGGAAAAATAACGTGTTCATTTATCTAAGGAGACGAAACCCTACATATTTAGTCGTATTTGTGAATACTGAAGGATAGGATTAATTTTCCTCGTTGACATCAAACAAAATAATTAATTACCAGCAATTAATTGACTATTTTGGTAATTTTTATTTATTGATTCATGTATTGTTTATGCCTATGAATAATTGTGCAAAGTTTAAACTTGACCCAAAAATGGTTGTCTGAAAAATAAAGTGTACAAACTTTTTGACAGACAAACAGACAGACAGAGTAGTAGAAATACATGTATAATTCTTATAAAACAGTTGTAATTTTAGAATATAATAGAAGTACTGTAGTGCATGCAAAGACGTCGAGTATCAATGACATGTTTGGTCAGTCCAATGAATTCTAGTCAATCGTTTTTGTTGTTGCATGTTTAATGAACATCCTGTGTTTAAAAACATCAACCACAATGTAATTAAGTGTTGTTATAAATTTATTATTGAAGAGCTCCCATTTGTTTAAGTAGTTCCCTGCACCCCAATATAGACTGATAAGTAGACTGAATGGTAAGTAGACTGACTGATAAGTAGACTGACTGATAGATAAGTAGACTGAGTGATCATTAGACTGATTGATAGGTAGACTGACTGATAGATAAGTAGACTGACTGATAGATAAGTAGACTGACTGATAGATAAGTAGACTGACTGATAGATAAGTAGACTGACTGATAAGTAGACTGACTGATAGATAAGTAGACTGACTGATAGATAAGTAGACTGACTGATAGATAAGTAGACTGACTGATAAGTAGACTGACTGATAGATAAGTAGACTGACTGATAGATAAGTAGACTGACTGATAAGTAGTAGACTGACTGATAAGTAGACTGACTGATAGATAAGTAGACTGACTGATAGTAGTAGACTGACTGATAAGTAGACTGACTGATAGATAAGTAGACTGACTGATAGATAAGTAGACTGACTGATAAGTAGTAGACTGACTGATAAGTAGACTGACTGATAGATAAGTAGACTGACTGATAGATAAGTAGACTGACTGATAGATAAGTAGACTGACTGATAAGTAGTAGACTGACTGATAAGTAGACTGACTGATAGATAAGTAGACTGACATAGATAAGTAGACTGACTGATAGATAAGTAGACTGACTGATAGATAAGTAGACTGACTGATAGATAAGTAGACTGACTGATAAGTAGTAGACTGGCTGATAAGTAGACTGAGTCAAGTCACTTTTTCTCGAACTGAAATAAAGTCACATGTGTGGTCACGTCCCCTTCAACTCTTTTCTCTTGAATGACTCCTTCCCCCCCCCTCTCTCTCTCTCTCTCTCTCTCTTTCTCTATTTCTCGCTGTGACATCGCCTCGTTGGTCTGAGACCTGCGTGAGTTGAAAGTGACATTTTGTTCCCTTCCTTCCTCCAACGAGACACGCCCATTTCATGCGGGGACACAGCGTGTGTCTACAAGACAACAAATCCTTGTTTTTTTCTTTATACATTTATGAAAGATAATATTTGTACAATACCAGAACGAGAGAGAGAGAGAGAGAGAGAGATAGAAAGAGAGAGAGAGAGAGAGAAAGAGAGAGAGAGAAAGCGTTTGAGTAGGTTTAAAGACAGAGTGTGTATGTGTGAGTTATTAAGAGAGTTCAAATGCGAGGAAGAGATATTGAAAAGAGAGAGAGAGAGATAGAGAGAGAGAAGGATTAAGTTTGAGAGACTGAGAGACAATGACGGAAAGAGAGAGAAAGAGAGAGATGGTGAGAATAAGAGAGAAAGAACGAAAGAAAAAGATAGTATAAGAGGGAGATACATTGAAATTGATTGAATAAAAGAGAGGGGGAAGTTGAGAGCTAATGAGCTACAAAGAGTAAGCAATAGTGAGAAGGACAGAGAGACAAATAGAGAGAGAGAGAGAGACAGAGAGACAAATAAAAGAGAGAAAGTCAACGCTTCTCCTAACATGAATATGTTAACACAGTAAAGCCACTTCAAGAGAAAATAACTGTGGAGAGTACGGACAAAGCATTAAGGGTGGGCAAGAGGGGGGGGGGGGGACAACGAAAAGCTTTTCTTCTTCTCCTCAGCCAGGTCCTATTCTAAACTCGGTATCGTTTGCCAGCTCTAGGGCCCTTAGGTGCCTCTTCACGAAGCGTTTTCTCAGTTACTCGAGGACCCCACGCACAATGAAACCAAGTGAGCCGCTTTAAGAGCGCATTCAAAATAAAGCAGCCAGGCTACTGGGTATCTCCTTTCTCCTACTCCAGGCGGAAACCGAATCTTTCTCGAGATTTCAGACAAGCCAATACAGAAAAGGTTGTCTTACTTTGTACAACTCACCAGATTATATTGTGTTCATTTCGAGCTAGTTTTTTCTGGACACATTTAGCAGGTATAATGGTCTACGTTTTAAAGTCAATCCGTTTGTACAAGTTTAAATTTGTGATATAATACAAGTTTAAATTTGTGATATAATACATGTACTATCATTTTTTGTTTCTTTAGCACCTGTATGGATTGAGCAACTGTAATTATTGTGTTTGTGTTGACTGTCTGTCATACTTAAAAAAGTCCAATGTCACATTAACGTGACTTGTGGTGATTGAAAGCTACTTTTAGTCATCTGAAACATTTTGTCTCTCTTTTTGTTATTACTAAGTGTACAAAGGGTTTTTTTCTTCCATGATCTTGATTAAACATGGTAGAATAATAAAAGGTATTTCTTCTTCTGTCTAATTGCCCTAAGAGTTGAGTCTAAGACTCTTGTAACTCTAGGCCTATAGAAGATCGCCTTCATGTGACTGTCTAAACAAAATTTTGTCTGGGAAAGATCCAAGCAAATGTTAATTATTACATACATTTCATACATTATTACATCCAGGGGTTCTCAACCTTTGGGACGCGACCAGCTTAGGGGCGCCTAAAACCATCGAAAATATCGATATATTTTTCTTCTATTCCAACTTTTTAATTTGATATTGTACAAAGTTGTTTCTTTACCATTGGAACTTTCTCATTTTTTATTGTCATTCTAGGATAGGTGTCTTAGACTGAAACAGGGTGATCTCAAGCATTAGAATTGTCGCAGAATAACTATTTTTAACATTTACGAAAATAACTTTAGCGGGTGTCGCCTCAGTGTGGGGGTCGCCAAGCAAAAAAGGTTGAAAACCGCTGCTATTACCGATGGCTCATATCCCATGGAGCTCGGATAAGAATCGAGGCCAATATATATTCGGGTCCCCTGCCGCATATTCTAAAATAATATGCCATACTAACCATATCAATCTGAAGTACGCTGTGATAGAATTCTTTCGAAATCAGCACATATTACACAATCAATAAGTTTTTCCCAGCATCTTTCATGGATTACCGTGAGAATTACAACATGAAATATTTAGCTTCAAAATACTGTACCAATTAATTCCTTCACTACATTGAGTAGTGAGTCAGCGAACCAGGTTAGGCTTAGGGCTAGCTTACACTTAGAACCAGGTCGGACACTGGTTCAGGGCACCGCTACTGCTCAGGCCGCCTCTGTGGTTGTCACACAGTCTCTTGGAGAAACACGCGACCATTGTGTTCATGTAATGAACCTGTCAAATACAAGGGAGATAAACACCATATCCTTCAAGACAGAATAATGACAAGGGACTACTTTGTGTGTTTTTTTACCTCCGTCCATTCATTCTATGATGTTTGATCTGTATATAAAAGGTAGACGAATGCTAGGCCTTCAATGTAATAACGACATCCTTTACAGTTACACAAAATCTGATCAGTATTTACAAAGCTTATAACAACTCACTCTGTCTGTCTGTCCATCTGTCTGTCTGGTAAAAAATTTAAACATGTTTTTTTTCCCCATTTCCAAATTGCGGATCAAGTTGAAATTTTGCACAATTATTTATAATCAATAATAAGACACAAATCAATTTAAAAATTTAACCAAATACTTAAGCATTTAGTTTTAATTAATTAATTTTGTTTTATGTAGCAGAAAAAGGGAGATGAACCCAGCAATTTTGTACAGATAAATGGCAACACTTTTATATATATTTCCCTTTTTCAATATCAAACACAATTAATTAATTAATTACCGTTGTCAATTTACTAATACTTTTTTTTTTAAATTGCAAAATGTTTTGTTAGGTTAAATAAATAATTGTGCAAAGTTTCAACTTAATCCGAGAATGAGAAGTGATGTACACGATTTGTACCAGACAGACAGACAGAGTCGATATTTACCAGACAGACAGACATAGTCGATATTTACCATGCAGACAGACATAGTCGATATTTACCAGGCAGACAGACAGAGTCGATATTTACCAGACAGACAGAGTCGATATTTACCATGCAGACAGACATAGTCGATATTTACCAGGCAGACAGACAGAGTCGATATTTACCAGACAGACAGAGTCGATATTTACCAGACAGACAGAGTCGATATTTACCAGACAGACAGACATAGTCGATACTTACCAGGCAGACAGACATAGTCGATATTTACCAGGCAGACAGACAGAGTCGATATTTATCAGACAGACAGAGTCTATATTTACCAGACAGACAGACATAGTCGATATTTACCAGGCAGACAGACAGAGTCGATATTTACCAGGCAGACAGACAGAATCGATATTTATCAGACAGACAGACATAGTCGATATTTACCAGGCAGACAGACAGAGTTGATATTTACCAGGCAGACAGACAGAGTCGATATTTACCAGGCAGACAGACAGAGTCGATATTTACCAGGCAGACAGACAGAGTCGATATTTACCAGGCAGACAGACAGAGTCGATATTTACCAGGCAGACAGACAGAGTCGATATTTACCAGGCAGACAGACAGAGTCGATATTTACCAGACAGACAGAGTCGATATTTACCATGCAGACAGACATAGTCGATATTTACCAGGCAGACAGACAGAGTCGATATTTACCAGACAGACAGAGTCGATATTTACCAGACAGACAGAGTCGATATTTACCAGACAGACAGACATAGTCGATACTTACCAGGCAGACAGACATAGTCGATATTTACCAGGCAGACAGACAGAGTCGATATTTATCAGACAGACAGAGTCTATATTTACCAGACAGACAGACATAGTCGATATTTACCAGGCAGACAGACAGAGTCGATATTTACCAGGCAGACAGACAGAATCGATATTTATCAGACAGACAGACATAGTCGATATTTACCAGGCAGACAGACAGAGTTGATATTTACCAGGCAGACAGACAGAGTCGATATTTACCAGGCAGACAGACAGAGTCGATATTTACCAGGCAGACAGACAGAGTCGATATTTACCAGGCAGACAGACAGAGTCGATATTTACCAGGCAGACAGACAGAGTCGATATTTACCAGGCAGACAGACAGAGTCGATATTTACCAGGCAGACAGACAGAGTCGATATTTACCAGACAGACAGACAGAGTCGATATTTATGCTTATTAAAGAAAAATAAATAGCTAATGATTTAAAAAACGCAATTAAAAGGTATAGCGTGGATCAATGATATAAGTATGTTATAAGTAAAACTTAGCAGCTGCACTGGCTGTACATTCACTTTACTACCAAGACACATTTGTGTATGTTGAGGCCCCAACCGTTTGTGAAAGATCCCCAGAGGTCTCCGACTGTACCGTCCGCATTTCTTTGCAGGCATCCACAACTACTCCAGCTGTTTCTCACACTGTCCCGGGCAACAACAGACGTGCGCCCCATGGGGTCGTTGGAGGCCCCCGCTGTTCACAGACACACAGGTTAAATGGAAACGTTTTTTTTTTCCTTTGCGTGTCCTCGTGATTCTATTCAGTGTGGGAGGGGACGGGTCGTCCTTCAGGTCGGTGTGCACACTTGCAAGGGCGAAAACACGTTTCAAAAATAAACAATGTAGATTGTAGAAAACTATTATGTCTGCCCAGAGCGTTCCGTTTTCTCTTTTCAGCTTTTTTTTTTTTTTAAACGCATAGAAATAAATTGTTTCGACCTCTTTCGAGTTTATTATCATTATCCATAAGAACAACACACATTAGCACATTGTCTGTGGACAGTAGGAGATTTATATATCTTGTTCTGGTCATAGAAAAATTGTCAAAGACAATGCTCGCAAAGATTTGTTCATTTAGTTTGAAAACAGCCAAAGTATTAAATTGCTGTCCTTTTTGTTGTATTCTTGCGTTTACTTACTATAAGATCCATTGGTGTAAACTGTAGAGAAATGTCTTTTTCCTTCTATCCAGCTTTTTAAAAGATGGGATGTAAACTCTTCTACAGATAGAAATGTCTTGAAAAAGCATTTATAATACCCTCTGCCTTTATTCTGTTGGACTGCTGGGGCACCACACAAACCCTCTCTATCGTCCTTCACCACTCCTTTCTGTCTTTCTCCTTGACTGGAATCTTCCTCAATGATAGGCCGTCCGTTCTTTCACTCGTTGCTTTTTCTTTTCCCTGGTACTGTTCCTTGTAGGAAGCTTTTTTTTATGAACCCAAAAGACCTCCTTATACGGCCATACAGTTTGAGATTGTGTTTTCTGACTGTGGTCAGCAGATAACGGTGGGTCCCAATTGCCTCTCTGACTGTGGTCAGCAGATAACGGTGGGTCCCAATTGCCTCTCTGACTGTGGTCAGCAGATAACGGTGGGTCCCAATTGCCTCTCTGACTGTGGTCAGCAGATAACGGTGGGTCCCAATTGCCTCTCTGACTGTGGTCAGCAGATAACGGTGGGTCCCAATTGCCTTTCTCATCCTGTTTCGAATTTCCTCATTTGTGATGCGGGTCTTTGTTGGTGATACCCAGATACCTGGCTTATATGGGGAAGGGTAAAGTCAGTCGTTGTGCTAGCCACAAGACACCCTCGTTAACCGCCGGCCCCAATAAATCGCAAAGCCTTTCATTTATAAATGAGACTAAACTCGACAATACTAAAAGGACAGTATCTCATTCGCTTACAAACAGTGAAAACTCATTATGCAATCAAATTTTAAAAAGACAATAAAGGCAGCTTGTGTTATAGACAAACTCAAAAAGCGGCCTCTGCTGTTATGTTATACTAAAATCTAGTTGACACACACAGATGTTCATACATACCGACAAATCTATAAATAGCAAGCTCTTGATGTATCCTGTGTACAGATTGCTGGAGGATTGATATGCAAAGTATTTTAATAAACCGTAAAATATTTTTTGTACTCTTTGAAGCTCTGTAGAACACAGATATCTAAACTCTTTCACTTGTAACAAAATGGAACTTTATTATTTAGTGACGTATGTGACATTGTTTAGTTTATGTTTTCATTTTAAAATAATCTCACTATTTTCTGTTTTGATGTTTTTAAGTTTTTTTTTTGTTTTTTTTTTTTTGATGATCTCTTTAT
Source organism: Biomphalaria glabrata (assembly GCF_947242115.1). NCBI lineage: Eukaryota > Metazoa > Mollusca > Gastropoda > Planorbidae > Biomphalaria > Biomphalaria glabrata. Next base: position 17,051,845 of record NC_074714.1, on the reverse strand, counting down.
ATCACCTCCACATTTCTCTTTACCGCTTTCTCTTCTTTTTTTCCCCTTTTCTCTTTTTGTAATTTACTGCTTTAATAATGTAAACAGGTGCTTAGACATCGCAAACAAAAAGCCGATCACTGTATTAACCCTTTTGACGCGTGTGGTAGTTTAGCCTGTGAACACTAGAATTGTAATTTCCATTTTGTATGCATTCATTTAAAAAAAAAAAGCTCAGCACTTTAAGGGTTAAACATTTATCGTGAAAAATTCCCAGTACACTTCTGTGTACATTTAGGCGTACATCATCAGTGCATGCTCTAAGAAGATTAAAGTTGTCTTTGTACGAATGTGTACGCTCCAAAAAGACTAAAATTCCTTTTGTTCCTTTTTTTTTTCAAACACGAAACGAGGAAAGTCGTATTTTAAACATTTTAATGTGATGGACAGAAAGACAGCACAAAACCAATAATTCAATTTTCTTACGGGTTCACACCATCGGAATTTTTCACAATCTGGGTGTGCAAGTGGGCGCCAAAAGATTAAGATTGAATCATTCCATTCACGTTGATCACCCAATGGCCCGAGGTCGGGCCGGGACGTATGCGCCATACAAGCGAAACCTGTATTTGTAGAAATTTCGCGAAGGAAATTAAATTCAATAAAAAAGTGAATGGTCTAAAATGTGAATAAATGTGTGTCTTGTTTACTCGACCGTTGATTTTAGATTGAATAAAAGAACGACCAAGTCCCAGAGTATTCATAAATGTAATATTCTAGTTCTATTCAGCCAAGTATATCAAACCGGTGTTGGACGAAACATAAAGAAGTTTAAACAAGTTTCAAAACAAGTTATTTCCCCCTGCTCATTCAAAAACTAGAATATATGTCTCGCTGTTCATTTTCAAAGTATTTATTTGATTGTTCCCCTTGGAAAGCTAACTCTGAGTTATACACGGACTAACTCTATATAGTGTCACACCGTCAAAAGGCGTAAATTAACTCGCCTTTGTGTGTGTGTACCTCAGTGTGTGTATGTGTGTATTTCGAAGTTGGAGAGGGATTCCTTCACTTAATAGTTCGCGTTACCGGTGTTTCAAAAGAATATTTCATTTCTTACACCATTCATCTCTCTCTCTCTCTCTCTCTCTCTGTCACTCCTTCCCTCTCATCTCTCTCTCTCTCTCTCTCTCTAGATATATAGAAATCTATTTTTCTACACAAGTTCATTTCATATATCTATCGTCTCTCTCTCTCTCTCTCTCTCTCTCTCTCTTTCTAATTATCCTTATTTTCTAGACCAGCTCATTTCTTAATATTATCATCTATTCCTCTCTCTCTCTTCCCCCCCCCCTCTCTATCTTTCTCTTATCGATGGGTAGAAGCAGCAAAAAAAGAAAAAAAAATATTTAAAGGGTTTAGAAAATGCTGCGCACACAAGAGATATTCATTAAACACGAATTAAGTACCTTTAATTAAATACCTTTCTATTTATCAATCGTCAGACTTTTAACTTAATAGATCAGTTTTTAAATCTTTAATGAGAAATAAAATCAGAAGAATACAACATAAATATCATCGTTGCTGATTTTAAGTTTTGCTATAACCTTGGACTTATGGTCAGTGCATGCCATAGTACTGTTTCTGTACTAGTTAAAACCAACATTAACTTGCAGCCTTCTTATCCTAGAAGTGTATATCTTTCACATGGTTTGCTAAAACGCATACCTTCGTTCTGAGTTGATAGATTTGTATGCTTCGTTGTCTTTCAATAATATTCACACTAGTTCTAGATCTAACTCCTATTTGGATAACATCGGCACAATACACGACATTTTGGCGATAGTCATTTTGGAGGCGGCCGTTTTGTCGATAGTCATTTTGGAGGCGGCCGTTTTGGCGGTGGTCATTTTGGAGACGGCTGTTTTTGGAGGTGGTCATTTTGGAGACGGCCGTTTTAGCGGTAGTAATTTTGTAGGCGGCGTTTTGGCGATGGTCATTTTAGAGGCGGCCGTTTTGGAGCTAGAGGTTCAAACAAAAATTCAAAATACACGAAAAAAAATTATAATGAACGTTTTTTTTTACTACACGAATATGTCTAGATACTTAAAATAAAAAAAAAAATAATAATAACTTATACACATACATACATACATAAACGATAAGCCACATGGGTTAATGTTAATGGAAATAATAGAACCCTATAATATTATGACGGTAAGTGACATAACAATAATTACACCATAAGCTTAAATTCACAATTCAATGGGGAAAAATTAAATTCCCCCCCCCCCCAAATATGTTTGAACACAAACACACACGCATTATGAGATTAGTTCATTTTTTTTTACAGGCAGAATAAAATGAACATTTATAATGTTTCTAAAATAGTTAAATAGCCAAAACGACCACGTCATCACTTCGTCCAGCTTTGTCATCTCCACCAGCTGAAGGGAAATACCTTCATTCAATGAAGACTCATGATTAGCCTGGTACCTGGCCTCTGTTAGAAGATGTGTCCGTTTCTGAGGTCCCCGGTTCGAGTTCTCCTCGGAGCTGAACCATTTCCTTCAAGTTTTCTATACAAAAAACAACAACACACTTTGGCTAGTATAAGTGAATGTTTGATTAAAGCTCTGCCTAGACTAGCTTTGGCATTGCTAATTGTTTTCTTTGTTAACCGATTCTTCTACTTGGAGGACTTCAATTTCTTCCAGACCCCAATTGTTGAAGTCTCGTCATATATCTTTTTTTTCTCTTTCTTTCTCTGTCCATTTCCCTTCCCACAACGACTTCTTGGCGTGTCGGATTCTAAACCACGTGATCATTATACATTTCCGCTCACCGGGGACATCAAAGACCCCCCCTCCCCTTAGCAATTAAAGTAATTTTTGGAATCAATTAATTTTTTTTTCACCTAATGATAATACGACTACGGTCTACTGTAAGGCATCCTCCTTCGCACGCTCTGGTCTGAGTCATTGTGAAGTCGAGCGATGCTAATAATCCAAATGTCGCTTTTATTTCCAGACTCTCCATTGTCGTCATATTTACAACATCTTTTAAAAAATATGATCCTATAAATTAAGAGGCCAAATAGTGGTCGGTATCCGCTTCGCTTCCTTCCCCTCTTCCAGGCGTATGCTAGTAGGGCCCATATTTTCTGGACCGAATAGAACAGTGTCGGTGGTCCATTGAAAACTGTTTTATTAAAACCCCACTGGCGATGAGACCTCCCCCCCCCCCTCACTTTTTTCCCCACCTCCCGCCTCTCCCATTTTTTAGGTACGCTCGGTTTGCCGCAGTTACGCCTGACGTATTTTACGTGCCGACTGCAGCTTAATGGGGGCGCAGGAACAAATGAAGTCAAGAATTTTTATGAGTATTTAATGGAATCGGAACTTTCGGTCGCTTCCATTGCTGGGTCTTCTGTGCTGAACAGAACCATAAATAAAATGGCTTGTTTTCTTTGACTTACGGGAAGGTGGCATTTAGAACGCTATGGTGGCAAGAATGTAACTTGTGACAAGGTGTGCTCTGTACCGTTCAAAGGCGTCAACACGAGGGAGGTGTAAGTCTGTTTGGAGGGCACAGAGAAAGTCGGTTTGCTCGGGTATCCGCTAAGCTGATGGATTAGACGTACGTCTTACTTAACCATTCAACAACGAAACAGACAAAAACAAAACAAAACAGGAGAAGCGTAAAATTTGAATTAGTTCTAGAACAGTACTATTGATGTGTGCTAGAGCCGAGTGCATTGATAAGTAGGCACAGTACCATTGATGAGTATAAAAAGACTGTACTGTTCATGAGTACTAGAGACAGTACTTTTGATGATTACTGCAATCTAGATTCTATATTGCTGTTACAATATAAAGTGTAATATATAAGTTTATTGTTGATAAAAGGATGCATATAGAATAGATTAAATTATAGTTCCTTAAGCCTTAGTGGTAATTTATATTTCTTCATGAAATTATTCTCATTTTGTCTATACCATATCGAACATTCCAGTGTTTCACAAACATTTTATTTAAAGGAATACTTAGCACATTCTGAGTATTTAGCGGAACACTTGGCTTATTTTGTTTTTAGAGAGATTAAGTCACGTGTTGGCCTACTAGTTAATTATTCTCCAGTAATTCGTGGGACACCATTTGAGACCTCGCGGTCCACTAGGGTTCCGGTGAACACAATTTGGGAAACCCTGGAATATGTCTTATGCTACTCTATTGTGTTAGAAAGGGAAAAAAAAAGAATTGAAAAAAAATATATAAGAAAAAAAAACACATTGAAGAAACTTGTCTCTTCCATCCTTTCAATTCCATTGATTTTAAACCATGTTTTCTTTTGTGTTGCAGCCACCAAAGAGGCGGCATTTATATATGCCATCACGTCTGCTGGTGTGACCTACGCCATTACCAAAGCTTGCAGCACCGGCAATCTTTCCAACTGTGGCTGCGACCAGGCCAAGAAAGACGGGGAAGTCACCTCGGCCGGGTGGAAGTGGGGCGGGTGCAGCGTGGACGTGAAGTACGGGTTGAAGATGGCCAGGAAGTTCATGGACGCCAGGGAGATCGCCAAAGATGACCGGGCACTGATGAACCTTCACAATAACCGGGCAGGCAGGAAAGTAAGTAGACATAGATGTCCAGTCGACTTCCTCCACATGTGATCTCATGGGGTCAAAAAAAGACCCCGTGACACGTGCTAAGAAATGGACCTTATATGTTAAAGCGCAATGACCTCTTGTTAAAATTGACCCTGTGTGTTTAGACATAATGACCTCGAGTTAAAATTGACCCTCTGTGTCTATAAAAAGATGAAGAATATACTTTGGTCCAAACAATGTTTTCTAGACAAACAAAGTGCTAGTTTAAAGTTAGTCTTTAACTAAACAATATTCAACTTAGCATATATTTTACTTCCTTACGTTGTCCTCTTATGACTTGTCCTGGTATTAGAGTACTCTATTCTAATATATATATATATATATATATTCATGGCTAGACTTCTTAGACACATACAGTATTGATAGGCAAGGAATGTAAATATATATATATATATATATAAATTTAAAAAAGAATGAAGGTCATAACAGAGGTGAACGTCTTGGGGAGTAAAATAGGGCGGCGGTGGTGGTGGAAGAAGTTCATTGAGACGCCCCATTTAACGTCATTGATAAAACTGCCCATGTCAGCGCCCATTAGGGCGGGCCGTGATAAAAGGTGTCGTGCGAGGGATAAATGGAACGAGGAGGGTGACAGTGGACAGGATTAAAACATCTGTCCGGCCGTCCGGCAGCGCTCATTAACATGAGAAACCAGAGCGGACGGCAGGGAGACTAAAGGTTAAACGATGTCCTTGCCTGGTGACGGTCGTGTGAGAGGGGACAGGGGAGATGGAGTCATCGTTTTAATGATACTTTAAACAGAGAAACGGCTGCGGCGTCAGTTTTTTTTTTCTCTTTCTATTTGAAAAATGAATGTGTCTTTAAAGTGATTTTTTTCTCACAATTCTAAGACACAGAGTTACATATCTGAAAACAAGGCATGAACAGAAAAGTAATAGAAGAACTTGAATGTAGTAATTGATCATTATCACAGTTTATGTGAAAACCTTCATGTATTCTTCTGTAGATCCCATTAGTCTAAACACACACATAATACACACAAACAATCACACACACTAACACACAAACTCTTTCTCTTTCTCTCTCTCTCTCTCTCTCTCTCTCTCAATGCTTCACAATTGACTTGAAAGTTTTGAAGTTATCCTCATGATGAAATAGACTTCATCATCTTCTTTGTAATTGTTCTGAGAATTGAGTCTAAGACTCTTGTGTTAATTAAAGTAAAAGGATTATTGAAGCTTGCCTCCATCTGCTTGCCTGAACAAACTTCTGTCTGGGAAAGATGCAAACAGATGTAAATTATTACAGCCCTGTTACCAATGGCTCGTATCCAAAGACGCCCGGATTAGACAGAATTTTCACTAATTGTTGGTATACATCACAGCACATGACCATCTTGGCCAATTTATTTTTCACTTGTCAGCAGGGCTGGAATTACCTGAAGGTAAAACAATCTATAGCTTAGGGCTCCAAAGAAATATTTAGCACTTACTGGACTTATAAATGGCCCCAAAGGAACCCATATCTCAAGTCTAGATACAGCACTGCAAGTCTGTAGTGCATGGCTACATGATCATTGTGGCTAAAACATGTTGCAAGTCTGTAGTGCATGGCTGCATCGTGGCTAAAACATGTTGCAAGTCTGTAGTGCATGGCTGCATCGTAGCTAAAACATGTTGCTAGTCTGTAGTGCATGGCTGCATCGTAGCTAAAACATGTTGCAAGTCTGTAGTGCATGGCTGCATCGTAGCTAAAACATGTTGCTAGTCTGTAGTGCATGGCTGCATCGTAGCTAAAACATGTTGCAAGTCTGTAGTGCATGGCTACATGATCATTGTGGCTAAAACATGTTGCAAGTCTGTAGTGCATGGCTGCATCGTAGCTAAAACATGTTGCTAGTCTGTAGTGCATGGCTGCATCGTAGCTAAAACATGTTGCAAGTCTGTAGTGCATGGCTGCATCGTAGCTAAAACATGTTGCTAGTCTGTAGTGCATGGCTACATGATCATCGTAGCTAAAACATGTTGCAAGTCTGTAGTGCATGGCTACATGATCATCGTGGCTAAAACATGTTGCAAGTCTGTAGTGCATGGCTGCATCGTAGCTAAAACATGTTGCTAGTCTGTAGTGCATGGCTACATGATCATCGTAGCTAAAACATGTTGCAAGTCTGTAGTGCATGGCTACATGATCATCGTGGCTAAAACATGTTGCTAGTCTCTAGAGCATGGCTACATGATCATCGTGGCTAAAACATGTTGCTAGTTTGTAGTGCATGGCTACATGATCATCGTGGCTAAAACATGTTGCTAGTCTCTAGAGCATGGCTACATGATCATCGTAGCTAAAACATGTTGCTAGTTTGTAGTGCATGGCTACATGATCATCGTGGCTAAAACATGTTGCTAGTCTGTAGGTAGAGCATGGCTACATGATCATTGTGGCTAAAACATGTTGCTAGTCTGTAGGTAGAGCATGGCTACATGATCATTGTGGCTAAAACATGTTGCTAGTCTGTAGGTAGAGCATGGCTACATGATCATCGTGGCTAAAACATGTTGCTAGTTTGTAGTGCATGGCTACATGATCATTGTGGCTAAAACATGTTGCTAGTCTGTAGTGCATGGCTACATGATCATCGTAGCTAAAACATGTTGCTAGTCTGTAGTGCATGGCTACATGATCATCGTAGCTAAAACATGTTGCTAGTTTGTAGTGCATGGCTACATGATCATTGTGGCTAAAACATGTTGCTAGTTTGTAGTGCATGGCTACATGATCATTGTGGCTAAAACATGTTGCTAGTCTGTAGGTAGAGCATGGCTACATGATCATTGTGGCTAAAACATGTTGCTAGTCTGTAGTGCATGGCTACATGATCATCGTAGCTAAAACATGTTGCTAGTCTGTAGTGCATGGCTACATGATCATTGTGGCTAAAACATGTTGCTAGTCTGTAGTGCATGGCTACATGATCATTGTGGCTAAAACATGTTGCTAGTCTGTAGAGCATGGCTGCATCGTAGCTAAAACATGTTGCTAGTCTGTAGAGCATGGCTGCATCGTAGCTAAAACATGTTGCTAGTCTGTAGAGCATGGCTGCATCGTAGCTAAAACATGTTGCTAGTCTGTAGTGCATGGCTACATGATCATTGTGGCTAAAACATGTTGCTAGTCTGTAGAGCATGGCTGCATCGTAGCTAAAACATGTTGCTAGTCTGTAGAGCATGGCTGCATCGTAGCTAAAACATGTTGCTAGTCTGTAGAGCATGGCTGCATGATCATTGTGGCTAAAACATGTTGCTAGTCTGTAGTGCATGGCTACATGATCATCGTAGCTAAAACATGTTGCTAGTTTGTAGTGCATGGCTACATGATCATTGTGGCTAAAACATGTTGCTAGTTTGTAGTGCATGGCTACATGATCATTGTGGCTAAAACATGTTGCTAGTCTGTAGGTAGAGCATGGCTACATGATCATTGTGGCTAAAACATGTTGCTAGTCTGTAGTGCATGGCTACATGATCATCGTAGCTAAAACATGTTGCTAGTCTGTAGTGCATGGCTACATGATCATTGTGGCTAAAACATGTTGCTAGTCTGTAGTGCATGGCTACATGATCATTGTGGCTAAAACATGTTGCTAGTCTGTAGAGCATGGCTGCATCGTAGCTAAAACATGTTGCTAGTCTGTAGAGCATGGCTGCATCGTAGCTAAAACATGTTGCTAGTCTGTAGAGCATGGCTGCATCGTAGCTAAAACATGTTGCTAGTCTGTAGTGCATGGCTACATGATCATTGTGGCTAAAACATGTTGCTAGTCTGTAGAGCATGGCTGCATCGTAGCTAAAACATGTTGCTAGTCTGTAGAGCATGGCTGCATCGTAGCTAAAACATGTTGCTAGTCTGTAGAGCATGGCTGCATGATCATTGTGGCTAAAACATGTTGCTAGTCTGCAGAGCATGGCTGCATCGTAGCTAAAACATGTTGCTAGTCTGTAGAGCATGGCTGCATCGTAGCTAAAATATGTTGCTAGTCTGTAGAGCATGGCTGCATCGTGGCTAAAACATGTTGCTAGTCTGTAGAGCATGGCTGCATCGTGGCTAAAACATGTTGCTAGTCTGTAGAGCATGGCTGCATCGTGGCTAAAACATGTTGCTAGTCTGTAGAGCATGGCTGCATCGTGGCTAAAACATGTTGCTAGTCTGTATAGCATGGCTGCATCGTGGCTAAAACATGTTGCTAGTCTGTAGAGCATGGCTGCATCGTGGCTAAAACATGTTGCTAGTCTGTAGAGCATGGCTGCATCGTGGCTAAAACATGTTGCTAGTCTGTAGAGCATGGCTGCATCGTGGCTAAAACATGTTGCTAGTCTGTAGAGCATGGCTGCATCGTGGCTAAAACATGTTGCTAGTCTGTAGAGCATGGCTGCATCGTGGCTAAAACATGTTGCTAGTCTGTAGAGTATGGCTGCATCGTGGCTAAAACATGTTGCTAGTCTGTAGAGCATGGCTGCATCGTGGCTAAAACATGTTACTAGTTTGTAGAGCATGGCTGCATCGTGGCTAAAACATGTTGCTAGTCTGTAGTGCATGGCTACATGATCATCGTGGCTAAAACATGTTGCTAGTTTGTAGAGCATGGCTGCATCGTGGCTAAAACATGTTGCTAGTCTGTAGAGCATGGCTGCATCGTGGCTAAAACATGTTGCTAGTCTGTAGTGCATGGATACATGATCATTGTGGCTAAAACATGTTGCTAGTCAGTAGGTAGAGCATGGCTACATGATCATTGTGGCTAAAACATGTTGCTAGTCTGTAGAGCATGGCTGCATCGTGGCTAAAACATGTTGCTAGTCTGTAGTGCATGGATACATGATCATTGTGGCTAAAACATGTTGCTAGTCAGTAGGTAGAGCATGGCTACATGATCATTGTGGCTAAAACATGTTGCTAGTCTGTAGAGCATGGCTGCATCGTGGCTAAAACATGTTGCTAGTCTGTAGAGCATGGATACATGATCATTGTGGCTAAAACATGTTGCTAGTCTGTAGAGCATGGCTGCATCGTGGCTAAAACATGTTGCTAGTCTGTAGAGCATGGCTGCATCGTGGCTAAAACATGTTGCTAGTCTGTAGTGCATGGATACATGATCATTGTGGCTAAAACATGTTGCTAGTCTGTAGAGCATGGCTGCATCGTGGCTAAAACATGTTGCTAGTCTGTAGAGCATGGCTGCATCGTGGCTAAAACATGTTGCTAGTCTGTAGAGCATGGCTGCATCGTGGCTAAACATGTTGCTAGTCTGTAGGTAGAGCATGGCTACATGATCATTGTGGCTAAAAACATGTTGACAACGTCATCTCTCTAAAAGTAAAAGCTCCAAATTACTTTGATTTAACATCCCTAATGACATTTATAGTTTTGACTATAAACATTTTATGTACTTTCTGAGAGATGAAATGTAGCACTCAAAAATCGTAGTGTATTGTATACGCTTTTATCGACTAAATTTCTAAGTTTATGGAGAGATTTTTTTTCTCTCTTTTTAGAGAAATTTGACTATGTGATTGGTCCATTGGACTTTCAATAATAATTCTACATCCGGTCTCGCCTGCCACGCCTACATTAAACATTGGTCTTGTATAAATTATAGGTACCTGGGCAATCGCCTCCTATGGGAAGGGGGGGGGGGAGGTCCATAGACTATTGGGACAAACTACGGTTCCTGTGTTAGAACAAGATGGCGTAAAAGAATGTGGTCAACTCGGAATTTCGTTGTTCAGGAGCGATCATTAAGCTTGCAGTTACTGGGAACATGATTCAGGGAAGAGGCGCTACCGTTGTAAAGAGACAATTAGAAGATGTCCCGGGAATACAAAGCACGGTACGGCATTGTTGCCGCGACCCGTTCCGTGTCAGAGGGTGGGCGTACACACAGGAGTCATGTACCATCTCTCTCGGTCACAAAACGATGGCCCGGAGGAGGGCGCTATTACACCCAGCCCTATAGCGTTCTGCTCACACAGGTACAAAAAAAATGAAATAAAAGAGAAAGTGAAAAGAAAGACACGTGACAGGATGGACGTGAAGGAACTGTCAGGGGTATGCTGGGATAGGGTAATTATAATTCAGACTGTTGGAGCGATACCGGGTCTATGACAGGACATGACACGAGGTAGAGGGTAGGAGCAGACCTAATTGAGCGTTTAGCATTGAAAAGTCCTTCCGGTTCATTTGTAATCTTTGGTGGACATTTGGGTTCGCTTTAGGGCACACAGTTCTTTGCCAATCTTCCTCTGTTTAGTTAGACCAAAAAAAAAAAGATGTTTTTTTTTTGTTCTTTTTTTTAAATACATGATTTTTAATTTACTGCATTGACTTAAACCTCTGGTATTTGATGATCTTTACATTAATAAGAGTCTAGAACGTTTAGAAAATTAAAGTACATTTCATTTCTTCTTCACAATTTGTCTACAAAATTACTTGCTACTTTACATGCTCTTCGCAATATTGGCAAGAGAGGGCGATGGTCTTAATAAAATCAACAAGAGTCCGGGTTACGGTCAGGGTCAGAGACTCACGGAATTGTCCCATCTAGAAGTAACATGCTTACGTGACGAAATGACAGCATGTCATCTGATCAAAGCGGCTGCCTTCCTTTACACCCTCCCAGAGGTGTTACAACACGTCAGCAGGTACCTACACGACGTAGTGAAACGTATACCCCTCCCTCCACCTCTGCCCTAATTTCGCCTTTCCTACGATTTCCCCAACGCATGCGCCCAACTCGTTCCGTCCGGAACTTTCATGTGGCAAAGGCAATATTTGTTTTGGGAAATTAACATTCTAGAAATGTGTGATGGAGTGAGTGCCTGTAAGAAAGAGAGACAAAGCCAAAGAGTGAATCGCAGGGAGTGATACAGAGAGAGAGATAGAGGCAGAAAGACAGAGTAAGAAAGAGAAAGGAAGGAGGAAGAAGAGAGCGGGAGATAAGAGAAGAAGAGTGTATACAACTTTAAAGATCTAAACAGCTGCGTAGAGTATAATTTTATGTTCAAGTAAAAATCTTTTCAAAAATATTATAATAACAGAAATCAATGAACTGTTGCTAAAATAAAATTATACTGTATCTAGACTTAGATTCCAGTGAGTCTGTTTACAGTGAGTTTAGTTTCAGTGAGTCTGTTTCCAGTGAGTTCGTTTCCAGTGAGTCTGTTTCCAGTGAGTCCGTTTCCAGTAGTTTGGTTTCAGTGAGTCTGTTTCCAGTGAGTTCGTTTCCAGTGAGTCTGTTTCCAGTGAGTCCGTTTCCAGTAGTTTGGTTTCAGTGAGTCTGTTTCCAGTGAGTTCGTTTCCAGTGAGTCTGGTTCCAGTGAGTCTGTTTCCAGTGAGTCTGGTTCCAGTGAATCCGTTTACAGTGAGTCTGGTCTCATTAAACGACATGTATCATGTGATGTATGGATATGTGGAACTGGTCGGAATTTTTATTTTAAAACTTTTGCATTTGAAAAAAAAATGCTTTAAAGTTAAAAAAAGAATAAGAAACCAACTGTAGCCACATCTCCAAGCCCGTCAAACTTATGATAGTCACATCTTCAAGTCCGTCTAACATACGATAGTCACATCTCAATCCATAAATCTTGTTCTAACCCCATCTCAATGTCATCAAAATTGTATCTTCTTGTCGCAATATAAGATTTTTGTGTTAAAGTGGCGTAAAAATGTCGAAATGGTTGTGAACTGAAGTCAGGATTGAAGTGGAGGCTTGCAGTGATGTCTGTACTACAGCTCAATTGAAGTGGAGGCAGTGGCGTAACTAAGGGGGGAGGGAGGGGGGAGAAATTTAAAATCCCCCCGGGCCCCGACCTAGGGGGGGCCCCCAAATGGGTGTCCGAAATTTATTTGTAAATACATAAATTAATATATTTGATTGACAAATAGTGTCAACGGGTGTCTTTTTTTTTCAACATTTATGGATTAAAAATTTATCACAAAGACTAAACCTAGATCTAGGTCTATCAGTACGTTGACTTTGTTGACATTTTACAAATATATTTTCCCACAGAGATCAAAGTTTGTTCTAAAGTTTCTTTTACATTTTAAACTTTGTTGCCACAAATAAAACTGCATGACATTCAGCGAATTCTAGGTATCTTGTTACCTTTACTAATAATAGATCTAAATGGCGAGTATTTTATGGCTAAACTAATTAACATTGAAGCAAAATTTACAGAATCGAGTATAACAGATCTAAAAGTTATTCTTAATAATGCAAGAATAGTCCATTATTCGGGTTTGGCGTCTATAATTTCAGAATTAAACTTCACACTCGAGTTATTACCCCTCTTTTCATTTTTCCTCAATCCAATGGAAACTCTCTTTTTATTTCCATCTAATCCTTTTGCTTTCGCACAAAACATAAACAACAAACAATGACGTAATATCATATAATATTAGCACATCCTTCCTTTTGAAGTTACTATCACACCCTTCCTTTTAAAGTTCTTAAGAGTGATATCTACTAGCAGGGCCGGCCCTAGCATTTGCGGGGCCCTATGCGAAACGGATCGCGCGGGGCCTAGTCTGGGTAGGGATGAGCATAATGTCAATATTATTTTTTTTGAATTAAAAAAATAGGCCTACTTTCGTCTTTGCAATACATTTTTATCAAATGAAATGCCACTTTTTATTTATAGGCACCCCAAAATGTCAATTTCGTCTATTCTTCAGGAGATTTGAATAAATTCAAAAAAAGTTCAGGACTTTATCGTATATTTTGCCTTTTCATGAGATTTCCTGGAGGCCCTGGGAAATCAGGAGGTCACGAAAACCCTGTTATTTTATATACGTTATAATGGTGTAATTTAATAATGTACACTTAGAATTAGCGCGTGCCCTATGAAAGCGCGGGGCCCACTGCAACCGCATAGGCTGCAGTGGAGTAAGGCCGGCCCTGTCTACTAGGAACTTTAACAATTCGTCCACTTCTGGTTGTCTTGACTGGCACAACAAGTTCTCTAGACGTTGGTCTATAACTGTCTGTTTCGTTTGTTTCAACACTTTGCAGTTCTTTGTCTTCATCGGTATCATAGTACCCAGAGATGTCTTCATCGAAACTCTTATTCAAAAAACGTTGATTTCTTCTGTATGTTTTTCCATCGTTTGTCTTTATGATGTAAGATCTGGGTCCTGAATGTTTTTATGACAACTGCTTTCTGCCATGTTTGACCTAGACGAACTCTCCGACAGAATAATCTTTAGGTAGTCTTGCTTTTGCATTGTATTTCACTTTGCTTTTTATCTGTCGTTCGTTGAGTAATGTCTCTGCATTTTCAGCTACCGATGGTTTCAATAGTTTGGGATCAGTTGGAATGATTCCCTGAGTCTTCTTCTCGTCATCAGTTGTGATGGTGAATACGGCAGTCCACTTATCGGAGTATTTCTATACTCGAGCATAACGTAGATATGGATCTTTCCCACTTTTGTATGCTCTGAATCCTTTTGCTTGCGCACAAAACATAAACAACCAACAATGACGTAATACCATATAATATTAGGACAGAATCTTCTTCATGCAGTGGAAAATTAAGATTTTTTTGCCTATCTTGAATTCTGGTCAAAGCTTGCTCCCAATTTATATTGTTCAGAAGAAACTACAAAAGTCGGGAAGCTGCTAAAGAAATTAGTACCCTTTCATGCTTTCTGCAAAATGATGAGAAACTGACAAAAACCCAATCCATTAAAAAAAGCAAAAGAAGGTAGTGAATACTATGTATTCCCTGTAATCCCTGTGGGAAGCGTGGTCAAAAGGCTAAGTGCGCTTGAACTTGGCTTGTCTTGGCTACCTAGAAGGGGGCTCGAGGTTCGACACCCGACTCGGCAGAGTTGCTTTTACTGAGCGCCAAAAGGCAGCACGGAAAACCAACTCCTAGATACCCCCCCCCCCCCCCCCCACTGGTCCACAAATGAGATTGAACCAAAGCGCTCTGAGCATGCTATAAGCATGAAAGTAACGCTATATAATATAAAAGCTATAATAATAATAATCAAAATAACCAGAAGAAAGAAAAGACTTGATGGGAAGTTGAGTTCTAATGTAGGACTGTCAATAGAACTGCAATTCAAACGTGTTGCGACAGAAGTGCTGGACAGATTTCATATGGAGATGAAGGGGCAGATTTTAAAGGCTGGAAAGAAAATGGATACCTTTGGGTTTCTTCTTGAACCAAGACACCTGTTAGATGAAGACCCGCTTATGACAAACTGTGCTACTTTTCCTGTTTGTATGATGAAATAAATGGAAAATCGCTTTTTCAATGATGTCATTGATGCACGAGCACTTTTCATCAACAAACCAGTACTACAATCACCAATAGACATATTGAGGAAACAGGCTTCATATGGTAATTACGTGTGCTCAAACTTTGCAACCTCCTCCGAATACTGCTAACTGAGGCCACTTCCATTGCGTCATGTGAGAGATCATTCTCAAAGCTCAAGTTCATCAAAAGCTATCTCAGGAGCACAATGACACAAGAAAGGCTTATCATGGTTTTAATGTTAGTGAAGTCACAAATACCAGAAAGTATCGATGTAGTTGATGTTATAGATTTCTTTGCTGCACATAATGCACGACGTGAAGCGATATCAATTGAGATTTGTCACTTGTGCATTATTTAACTAATAAACAAAGGTATTATTCATTAAAAGAGTCTTGATTACTTTTTATTAAGTTTACTGATATACTGAACCAATTTGATTTGGGGCTTATATATTTTTGCGTACATTATTACATGTCATATGTCGAATGTCAAAATGCAAGGGGCCCCCAAAGAGGTCAATCCCCCCGGGCCCCCAAATCCCTAGTTACGCCCCTGAGTGGAGGCTTGCAGTGATGTCTGTACTACAGCTCAATTGAAGTGGAGGCTTGCAGTGATGTCTGTACTACAGCTCAATTGAAGTGGAGGCTTGCAGTGATGTCTGTACTACAGCTCAATTGAAGTGGAGGCTTGCAGTGATGTCTGTACTACAGCTCAATTGAAGTGGAGGCTTGCAGTGATGTCTGTACTACAGCTCAATTGAAGTGGAGGCTTGCAGTGATGCATGTACTACAGCTCAATTGAAGTGGAGGCTTGCAGTGATGTCTGTACTACAGCTCAATTGAAGTGGAGGCTTGCAGTGATGTCTGTACTACAGCTCAATTGAAGTGGAGGCTTGCAGTGATGTCTGTACTACAGCTCAATTGAAGTGGAGGCTTGCAGTGATGCATGTACTACAGCTCAATTGAAGTGGAGGCTTGCAGTGATGTCTGTACTACAGCTCAATTGAAGTGGAGGCTTGCAGTGATGTCTGTACTACAGCTCAATTGAAGTGGAGGCTTGCAGTGATGTCTGTACTACAGCTCAATTGAAGTGGAGGCTTGCAGTGATGTCTGTACTACAGCTCAATTGAAGTGGAGGCTTGCAGTGATGTCTGTACTACAGCTCAATTGAAGTGGAGGCTTGCAGTGATGTCTGTACTACAGCTCAATTGAAGTGGAGGCTTGCAGTGATGTATGTACTACAGCTCAATTGAAGTGGAGGCTTGCAGTGATGTCTGTACTACAGCTGACGATTCATAGCGGGTCCTATACGCAATGCTTTACGTCATATTCCAACTTTCTGTCGACATTCTCAAGCCTTTAGAAGTTTGGTTTCATTCCACTAGATGGTTGTTTTTTTTTTCTGTATTGATGCGGGCTGTGACTTACGTATTGGACTTTCAATGGTTCCAGGCTGATAAAAAAGTGGACGCCATTGCCCCACAATATTGTGAATTTGAAGTAAAGTAGGCTAGTCTTTTAGTATATGGGTGTGTGTGTGTGTGATTGCGTGGGTCAAATGATACATTTTTTTTCAGGAACGGTCAAATATCTGATACTTCTATTCCAAATTCGTTTTCTCTTTAAGTTCCTAAGTCTCGTGTTGGAATTCTGTCGCGTGTTGCTTCAAAGCAGAAATTTCTTCTCGGAATACATCGATCTTTGTGTATTCGTCACAAAACATGTTAGGACAAGGCCAGCATGTTTAGATCATGCAGACAATATCTCAAGTCGGACTACACAATCTCTGAAATTTAAAACAATTATCTCCCATGATTCTTTCAACAATTTCAACATTTCAGAACCACTTCTTTACCTTAGTATACAACATTAGTCAAACTTAGCCAGCGTTACAAAACACACACAGACACAAAACTAAACAAAAATGGAGGGCTACATAGACTTAGAAGTACAAAGAAATTTACGCATTTTTTTTTCAACATTATATTCTGCTTTCCTTCAAAAATTCATTTGTCTATGCAAACAAATACTCGACATATAACTGTGTAAAGGTGTATGCTTTTAACATAAGAATCCAACAGCTACGGTCATTTCACTCACGCTTTTAGGTATCCAAAGGACAACGTGACAGAGCGAGACCATTCATCACAAAAGGCCTGAACACTGACCTGCAACGTCACAACATGTGGACAGTTTAAACCAATAGCTCGTTGCCGAGTCGTACTGTCCAGGTCAGTGTTCAGGCCTTCTTTAAAGAAGAGTTCCTGACAGATTGACAATATAGTTTTATTGATGGCTCATGCCGAGAGAACACTTAAACTTTTAAAGTGCTGAGCTGTTTTACAGTGGGTGCATACAAAATGGACTTACAATTCTAATGTTTGGAGGCCAAACTATCACACGCGCCTTAAGGGTTAAAAGACTAGAAGTCGGATGTTGGCTATTAGCTTGCTGCCTCCAAATGCGCACGAACAGTATTGGAACTTTTATGATTTGATGCTTTTCTTCGCACATATCATATTTTCTAAAATGATACATGCCATAAAATGAGCTAAATATAGTTTTTCTAATTTTTCGAATAGCTTCCCCTTGCTATATAAACCTTCTCTTGTCTCCCTTCCCTTTTCAATTGTATCAGTTTCTTTCTTGTTCCGCATTGGGTTAGTCTTTTAATGATCCCATTGTTCACCGGATAGATAACTCTGTTACACTCGCGTTAAAAGAGGACTTAAAACAGGTACCCCACTGTTCTCTCCCCTTGCATGCCATTGCACACATCTCATTAGGCCAATGGCCGGGAGGGGGGGGGGAGAGGGAAAGAGGGCGGGGCATCGATGTGATCTATAGAGCTATTGATAGAGAACGTGCCGTGAAGCAGACCACACGTACACACACGCACAATGTGTCTGATTAACCCCCACCAGGAGGTGGAATGTTTCACTTCAAAGGGGCAACAGGTCCAAATTTTTGTTCCCGATATATCAATTGGGTAAAAATCAATAATGCATAGTGGATAAAAGAAATTCCTTGTCCCTATTACAATAAACACTTAACAAGCTAAGGCTTGTGACTCTTGAACGTTTAATTGGCGTTCACTCCTAATACAATCGCTACATTTGTTGTAAATGATTGGAATAAATTACAGACGATGCGAAACTTAATTCTTTTTTTTTTCTGTCAAGTCAATTATTATTTTCACGGAATTGAGAAAAATGTAAAGGTTAAAACACGCATTTACCCCCCCCCCCCCCATCCCTCGGGCCTCTGAAAGCTTAGCAATTTTTTTACAAGCTCACTTTGTCTGTCCGTCTGTCTATCTGTCTATTTGAAATTTTGAACACGTTATTTTCCCCACACCCTTTCTCGGCATGGGATTTCTTTGATTTAGACCCGATCTCTATAACTGACTCCTAAAATCTATCTTAGCCATTTTTGCTGAGCCACATTTAGTGTTTTTCAATTTCGGCAGATGACTATTCACTGCACTTTATTAATCCGCCACTGGTAGAAATGTGTAACCTCTCTTGAATACGCTCTTGGAATTAGGTGACTGTAGTTTGCTTTAGATTTTATATCGAAAAGGGAAGTCTTATCGTCAAATTCATCTGTTGGGGGTTTTAAACTAAAAAATCTCAGGACTTTGTTTTTTTTTTTAAAATTCAAAACACCAGTTAGATACGATCATAGAATTTGGTAACTGTAGTTTGCTTTAGAATAATATTGAAGATAGAGGTTTTCCCACCTCAAAACTCTTTGTAGGGGGATTTCAAACTCAAATCCATCTGGAGGAGAGGAGTTTAAACTCAAAACCCCCAATTGGCTTGACTACGCTCAAATAATTTTAGTGTTTAATCTGCTTTTTTATATTGAAGAGGTATATCTTAGCATCAAACCTTTCTGAAGGGGGATTTAAACTCAAAACACCTTTTGGCAATGCGGAATTTGCGTAATTTGCTTTTTTTTTTTTTACATTTAAGATGTATTTTTTAGCTTCCGACCCCGCTGGTGGGGGGTTTAAACTCAAATCCCCTTTTCAAGGCTCATAGATTTTAGAGTGTGTAATTTGCTTTATTTTTATTGAAGATGTATATTTTAGCTTCAAACTCCACTGGAGGGGAGTTTAACTAAAAACTGAGTCAAAACCCATTTAGCTACGCTCATAACATTTTGAGTGTATAATTTGCTTTTTTTTTTTCATATTGAAGAGAGGGTTTATCGTACATTTTGGAGGGGGTATAAAAATCAAAATCTTCCTTAACTGTGCTATTGGAATTTGGGGATTGTCGCTTGCATTTTCTATTTGTTTTGTTTTATAGAAGAGGGGGATTTAACTGCAAAACCCCCTGGTAAGGGGTTTTAAACTCAAAACCCCCTGGTAGGGGGTTTTAAACTCAAAATCCCCTGTTAGGATGTTTTAAACTCAAAACCCCCTGGTATGGGTTTTAAACTCAAAACCCCCTTGCTGGCTGGGGCAAGTGATGGTTTAGTATTAAAATCTCACCTAAAATAAACAAAATCAAAGCAAAAAAATCAGTCACTAAAGCCCGTCTCTCCCCCCCCCATCCCGGGGGGGATTTCATTTCAGGAGGAGGTTTGAACTCCCCTTCCTGGCTACACCCATGGATACAAGATAGGCCTAATTATTTCTTCAATTTCTCTAATAATTCAGACATTACTACCATTCTCTCTACATACTAGTAGCTGGACATTACCCGCGGCCTGCGGGACTCAGTTTGTGTAGTACTAATCTAGTAGATTGGATTTATAGCTATGTCAAGATAATGTTCCTTTTCACTTTTTCTCTTTCGCCACAAAAATGCAAAAATGGGTTTACCTGTTTAACCGATACATCCATATCAAATATAATATACTATGGAAACGAAATTACCCGATTTGTTAAAATCTTCTATCTATAATAGAGATAAATTTAGCTATTAACAAGGTTACAAAGACAGTTTGTGTGGAAACAAACCGTAAATCGGCCGCCGAAGTGTCCACCCAGGCAAAAAAAAGGCAGGTTTCATTATTATCAGAATGAAATTCTATCAAAAAACAAATGACAGAGAAGAATGGAGAAAAAAGGTTAACAGATCTTGTGTGGTGCCCCAGCGGTCCAGCAGACGAAAGGATAGGTGAAAGTGAAGGTGAAGTTACATGTGAACCTGGCCTAACTGATGTCTTATAATGAATATCTAATTGATCTAATTGTTTTGTAAAGGGTCAATTTATTATTCCTAAAGAAAAAAACATTTCCGTAAAAAAAAAAAAATACCCCCCCCCCCATTTTTTGTTTCCTTTGATGGCGTGTTCTATAGAAGTTGTACGGCAATGCAGGTCACGCCATAATATGAAATACTACTTATTAATTGTTGTTTTAAATTATAATCAGATTATATAGATAGTAAACATTTGTGTGTGTGTGTGTGTATGTAAATATAGTATTTAGTAT
Organism: Biomphalaria glabrata; assembly: GCF_947242115.1. NCBI lineage: Eukaryota > Metazoa > Mollusca > Gastropoda > Planorbidae > Biomphalaria > Biomphalaria glabrata. The sequence continues at coordinate 17,031,463 of NC_074714.1, read as the reverse complement.
AACAGAACTTACATATATTAACAATACAAATGTAAAAAAAAAAAAATATAAAAATTGACAAAAAATTCTACAACCGTTTGCATAAATGTGTTAAAACATGTACAGGCATTGATTCCCCTAATAAAGAGCCTCCCGTGTCTGTTGCTATTAAAAGTGAAAAGTTGTAAAAGTGGTGTATTTTTATGAAAAACTGCTTGCATAAGTGATTTAAAAAATTAGATTTTTAGCTTTCAGAAAAGAAAAAAGTAGCCATTGCATCAGAACTTTGAATGGTCTAAAATATTATGATGTCGGATTTTCACTATCTTTTTTAGTTTACTAGATCTAAACGGGACGGACGGACGGAAGGACGGATGGACAGACATTCCACACAAAACTAATAGCGTCTTTTCCCCTTTCGGGGCCGCTAAAAACGAAATAAGCGCGAGATAAATGGGATATAAAGTAAAATTAAAACTGGTTTACCCGATTTGTTAATAAATGGGATTATAAAGTACGTCAGTACGTCTAAATTCGCAGGTATAAGGAACGAATTTATGTAAAAATGCTTTTGAAACACACATTTGAAGACTCTTTTTGTATTTTCATGTGTCAAAGTAAAATACTATACATGCAAAGTGCAGCTCTTAAAATTAGATCTAGATCTAGATTCTTTCGATTTTGTGTCATGTAAACATGGCCTAGATCCATGAAATAGTAATAATTTTATAGAGTTGGACAACTTTTTTTTGAGGGTTTTAAGTTTGTTTTAGGGCTACTTAACATACGCTACGGTTCCAGTTAGTACACTAGGAACATTTATGCCAAGTTTTATCAAGATTGGTCAAACGGTTTTGACTTCTATGTGGGACATACATACATACATACATACTTTCTGCTTTATATTATAGATAAAAGTGTTTTAATTATTTCTTTAAAGTTGGCTATCTTTTCCTATGTCATTAAAAGAAGATTACACGAATGTGACGATATTCATTTTAAACAAAAGTTTTCGCTTTCGGGTGATCAAATGTAGATGTTGCACTTATTTTTAACATGTTATCAAGCTTGGTGAAATCGGACGGGACGGACAGACAGACTACATACAACTGTTTATATGTGCAATATGTTCTAGTGTATGTGTTTGTTTTACCAATATGAATTTTCAAATAGAGTCTAATTGAGATACTTCTTATGAGTATGTGATACTTAAACATATTAACATTTTTTATTAATACGTATCTTTAAAAAAAAAATTAAAAGTTTATATTTAACAGCACTGATTAAATGAAATTATTTTTCTAATTGAAACGCAACATTAATTTAATCACACTGTAAATTATTATAAAAAAAAAAGATTTCTGAGTATAATTCAATCCCATTTTATATATGGAAATTCTTATTTTATTATGACATTATGTTTGCTAGAATGTAAGGACAAATGCCTTTCTCGCTTGGAGTTCGTAGAAGATACGACTGAAGAGTTGGCAGTGGGTTAAGAGACGTACACAAATCTCGCTTGATCAGTCGACAGTGAGAAACTGTGACACATTTGAATGAAGTCACCGTTTTGATATAGTTTTTCAATCTAATATATGAAGTGGGAAATGATTGTGATTTTTCGGTATTGGGCTGTGAATCGCTGGCTCTTTCAAGTGGAATAAATGATCTTATCAAATGTGAGTTGTTTCCTATTTCCTCTAATTATTTATAGATCTCGTTAGGTTGTTGTGCTTGCCACACGACACCCTCGTTAACCTTGGCCCACAGAAGACTTTTAATTCATCTGACCCATTGATCGTAAAGTCTGAAAAGGGAGCTTATAGGTCCACACTACGGACAGAGTTTTACGAATTCTTTCCTTCACCATCAAGAGAGTGCACGGCTGGGATTCAATAACCAGTTGCCGCCCCTGTAATCCTCAGGTGGGAAAGGAGATGGATGAGATTGGTTAAAGAAAATTTTGAAAAAAATGTAAATACCCCTGGAAAACAATGATTAGATGAGCAATCAATGATGTCATCGGGTACTTAATATATGCGTGCATGTGTATGTTGTTATTTGAGTCGAGATTAATTGAGCATGAGCTCATATGTTGGTGTGACGTCAACTTTCGCAAAACAAGCCTTTCTTTCTCACTCCTCAAAAATGCCTGTGTGTTCAGCCCCTTTTTTTTTTTTTTTTTTTTTTGCTAAGCTAGACGTCATTTATGAACAGTCCCTAAAGCCACAGATTACAAGGATTAACTAAAAAGCTTTAAATCACAGACTTTCGTTTCTTCTCAGAGATTTTCATTGTCTGGACTGGGTAGGTTCTTTCCCTTTATAGTTAACATAGGTTCTATGTAACGTTCCTTATTTAATTTCATTGACGGAGAAAGGAGGAGGGCGGGGAAATCTCTAATGAGGTCCACTTTCTTGAAACTATAGGGAAAAAAATTTACAACTTCTCTTAAGATCGTAAGATTTCCCGTCGAAATTAGGGAAATCTGAAACGCAGGTATAAATCACTTGTGGGAATTTCCGAAGAAACCCCCATGCCCTGGTTAACATCTCTCCCTCTACCCTTTTTTTTCCCCATATGCCGAAGCAGGCGGCCAATGGGTCTGGTCTAACCACACTTAATAAATCAATGCAATTAGGTCAGATTGACTCTGTAGATCGGGGAAATATTGGTGGCAATGCAATCATCACTTAAAGAAGCTATCAAAGAGGAGAGAACCCTCGAGCCGAGCCTTTGATCTCCTGGACTTGGGAGTTCTCTTTTCTTCCTCTTCAGTGCTCTCGGAGAATGAATTATGATTGTACGCTGCGGTTGTAAAGAAAAGAAAAATGTAATTCTCTACACAGAAAGAGAAAGAAAAGATTAGACTGTATTGGGAGGGGGGGAGAAAGCCGCGGGGGACGTAGAGGGGCGCTATATTACTGAACATTTGAGGGGATTCGGGGCGTTTACATTTCATTAGTTCCCAGCGTGGGAGGGCGTCTTCATTTCTCCCTTCTTTGTTTTACAGGTCATCTTTTTTTTTCCCTGTCTGGTTCAAGTAGCCTGGCTGAGGAAATGTCGGAGAAAAGATGGGGGGGGGGGGGGGGGCAGGTTGGAAATATACTTGAAAAGTAGTAGGCAAAATATCATTTGGGCAAATTATGGTATGCCCGTTCCCCCCCACAAGCCCTTCTCACAGTGAGTCACTTGTCTGGTTTGGACGAAATACAACCAAGATCATTTAATAAGCGATTTAATGAACGTGGACGAAGTGTCTCCTTATTCTGGTGAAATACTGCGCTCCTCTTTCATCTTCGGATTCGAAGACAAGCTCTTGTTATTATCAAGTGTCAAATAGCACCAAGTCAGATTAACTTATTAGAAAGATATGGTTCAGGAACAACAACTCATTCAAGTAGTGAAGTGTTTACTGTTCTTGACTAGACCACTTATTGTGTACCTGATTTTTTTTATTTTTTTTTACAATAGCCCTTGGCTCAACAAATAAGTATTTGTGACATTGTAAAACACTTTTTTGACATGGTCATAACAGGTTTGTTCCCTTCATGTATATTGTCTTCATTTCTGACTGTCTGGTCAAAAGTTTGTACACGTTATTTCTCCGACATTCAAACTTCAAACTCGGATCAACCTGAAACTTTGTACAATTATTTCTTTTACCTCACAACACAACAGTCTAAAACGTAGAGAGTGTACATTGTGAAGCAAAACAAATAATCGAACTATTTAACCAATTATTGGTATACATTAATACATTATTTTTGTTTGGTATCTCGAACAAGGGAAAGAAATGGTACTTGATATGTGGTGATATAAGCTGAATTAGACCCCTTTCTAGGTCGACGCTTTAAAGTTTGAAGCTAACAATATTTAACTATAAAAGATTACACTTTCATAAGCACTTCGCTAGCACAGTGGTAGAGTGTCAAATAGGGGAGGGTTCAAATCCTAGGCCAATGAGACTGGGCATTGGTAATGGTTTGATCAATGTCGCCCATACAGCGGTTCTCCCCTCTCCACACAGCTGGTGTGTACAAAGGAACGGGCTAAACACCGATACAGTTTAGGATCAGCGGCAAAGTTCTGCCAGGATGTAGCAGGCTGCAAGCTGTCTAAGAGTCAATGGCTCCTGATTTTTTCTCAGGGTTTACTCCTGAAGCCTTTTCTGTGTTTGGCTGTTTCTGCTGATTCTAACATCACATCATCGTGGTGTTAAACTTTGGATTAACACGAGAACGTTGCAAGTAAGAGTTACTTCATCTTACTATTCAAACACAGCATTGCCATAGACTCGAGAGATAACTCAATAGAGCTGAACATACTTAGATGAAGGAGAGACTACTCGTCATCACATAAGTTCACTGGATGTAAAGAAAACGAGAAGAATAAAGGAGTTAAAATTAAGAAAACAGTTTCAAAGGCCCTGTTTCTTTATCTTTTTTTTCCCTTTAGTTTTTTTTTCTCTTTTCTTAAAGCTGGTATATATTTAAATGTGTTAGCCGAAAAAAAACTGTAATGAACAACTAGCAATGTCAACATTTCCTTGTGTAAACGGTCTCTCTCTATTGAAGGGAAATTATTCGGTTTTAAAAGATTTCAACATGTTCGATTGTACTTGTATTGACTGGGTTAGGACCTTAGCGTCTGCCACGTATGTTTATTTTAGATTTACGATTTCTATAAGGTTCCCTTAAAACTTCTCCCGTAAACCTACCCCCGCGCCCCCCCCCCCCACCAGGTACTTCTGTTTTATAAAAGGCTCGCGACGCGCTATGCATCCTATATGTGTGTGTGGGGGGAAGTCAGGGCAACATAGCTTTTTTTTTTGTTTACTTGGAAATGTTTGAAAACAATTGAGAAAAAGGGAGGGTGGGGGGGGGGGAATTGTGGGTGGAAGCTTCAAAGGGTTAACATGTACCCTCGTTATTGGCATTCGCATATTTAATAAATATTGCATTCTTCCAGTCCGCCCTGAAGGTGTAGATGAGAGGGCGGTCTTAGAGAGCCCACCTCTACCTGTACGACGGTACCGCAGACTTTTAACATTGTCGGTGTTAGTTATATGTGTGTGTGTGTGTGTGTGTGCGGATGGTGAATAAACGTTTGTATTTGATTAAGGGATGTTTACCCATCAATGGGGTACATTCACGGAATGGAGAAGGGGGGGGACGAAATATAACCCACACGATAGGGTGTGCACGATGAAGTATTAAATAAAAGTCTAAATATTAAAAAAGGGTAAAAAGGGAGAAGGGAGGGGCGGGGTAGTGGGAGACAGGGAGTGGGAGGCAGGGAGTGAGAGGCAGGGAGTGGGAGGCAGGGATAGAGAGTTAAACTGAATAGAGAAACAAACGGAAAAGGGTAAAAGAAAGAGAGAAATAAAAAAAAAAATTCCATTGTAAGGTATTAGACTCTGTTTGTCCGACTATTTCCTTCTGTTTGATGGCGTCCTTTGACTGGCGTAGCCTGTGAAGTGTTTTAAACAAGAGTCTCGTTAGCCTCTTTACAGTTTGTGTCATACAAATATATAAAATTGAAAGAAGACTTTCTTCAGATATCTGTCCTCACCCGTGACTTCCTTTCATTTCCTTTCTCGTGTCTCGTGTCTCTCTCTCCTTACACGCTAACCCGATGAAAATATTGTTAAAATGTCAATAAATGGAGAACGTTCAATGCAAGCAGAGTCAAACCAATTCACAAACCAATTCACAGTCTATACAAGAGTTTATGTGTGTGTGTGTGTGTGTAGTGTATGAATGTCTAAATATGCTCGAGCGCATGCGCTGTTTACAGTAAAATGAGATGACAGAAATACGGTAGGTCTTGTAAGTGCATTCAATTTTATTCGTTCACTTTCTTTCAAGACAGAGATCTTGATTAAGTCCCACAGAATTTTAGGTTTTAAATAAAATAACACAAACTCAGAGTCGTCCCTATCAGGATCCGCCCGTGGACAAGGAATAATCAAAACATACTCTTGTTTTGATTGTCTAAAGTAAAATTAAAGTTTCTTTTTTTATCAATGGGCGTTGTTTTACAATTGGAAACAAATGAACTTATAATCAATAATGCTACTTCTGCTACTTCTGGATTAAAAAAAATTAATAATAATATAAGTCAGAAGAGCGATTTCTGAGAACCATTAGGCGTTGTTTTTCACTTGAAAACAAAATGAACTACCAGTTATCGATAATGAGCTTTATCTTATCTTATCTTATATAATACAGACGTTACTTCAAAAAAGAAGATATTTACGTCCTAAGCGTCATGCATTGAATCATGCATATTAACCAATGACTTAAAATCTGCCAAGTCACTAGTTTTCCTGGCTAGCTCAGGCAACCCATTCATGCAAATCATTCAGGTTTCTGGGCAAGAACATTAAATATATTAAAATTTAGAAGACGAGTTAAAAGTTATTACTTTTTTAGTATTATACCAAAGAAATAATTTTGAAGATGTTTTAAAGATGTTTTATTATTGATCTTTACCAGGCTGTCAAAGACAACATGAGCACAGATTGCAAATGTCACGGAGTTTCCGGATCCTGCACAGTCAAAACCTGCTGGACGACGCTTCCTCCATTCAGGAAAATCGGCGACGCCCTGAAAAAGCGCTACAAAAAAGCCAAGCTTGTGGCATCCTACGTGGGCGGCAGGTCTCGGCAGCCCATCTCACTTATTCTTAAACGTTCCAAAAGACCTCACCGGAAGCCCAGGCGAAGCCACCTGGTGTTTCTGATTCCTTCGCCTAACTATTGCGACTACGATGAGAGCGTTCGTTCTCTGGGCACGAAAGGTCGCTCCTGCAACCGGACTTCTAACGCCTCAGAAGGCTGCGACCTGATGTGCTGCGGGAGGGGATATAACACGCACCAGCACACGCGCAACTATAAGTGTTCCTGCAAGTTCCACTGGTGCTGTCAAGTGCAGTGCGAAAATTGTAGTGAAAGAACCGAGCAATATACTTGCAAGTGAGAGCGATTGACATGGAAGTTGAAGCAATACACTTGCAAGTGAGAGCTATTGACATGGAAGTTGAAGCAATATACTTGCAAGTGAGAGCTATTGACATGGAAGTTGAAGCAATATACTTTCAAGTGAGAGCTATTGACATGGAAGTTGAAGCAATATACTTTCAAGTGAGAGCTATTGACATGAAAGTTGAAGCAATATACTTTCAAGTGAGAGCTATTGACATGGAAGTTGAAGCAATATACTTTCAAGTGAGAGCTATTGACATGGAAGTTGAAGCAATATACTTTCAAGTGAGAGCTATTGACATGGAAGTTGAAGCAATATACTTGCAAGTGAGAGCTATTGACATGGAAGTTGAAGCAATATACTTGCAAGTGAGAGCTATTGACATGAAAGTTGAAGCAATATACTTGCAAGTGAGAGCAAATGGCATGTAGGTGAAAGCAATATAACTTTGCAATGAAAATTTTACGTGAAAGCATCGTGTTGGTGATTTTCACGTTAAATTTTTGATTGTGAACAATGTCAGATACACTATATTTAAAGAGCTTACGTTGCCAACTAAATATGAAAGAATACAGTTTAGAAATGGGATTTTACAGTCCTACAAAGTGCAGAAAAAATCGTATAGCTTCTAGAATGCATAGATAATCAACACTTCCTATCTTCTATGCACCGGATATATCAGATAGCTCATTATTTAGGTCATACGCCGTAGATGAAACTCTGCACTATATAAAAATCTATGACTTTCAGCTTTGTCATTGATTTGAAAACTGAAGGGTCTTCAAACACAAACTTTTAAAATCAACCACATTTATGTTGGAAGGATTTTAAGTTTATTCTGAGAAATAATTGTCACTACAAATGGAAATTTTTAGCTGCAACGAAATGTCACTTCACTGAATATTAGAAACAGTGCCTGCTCTCAGTTTGATGACACCCGCTAACCAACTCGCTTTATCACCGAGGATGATCTGATACCTAAGTTTATGTTATTAAACGATTTCACCTCAATCATAGTCATACACGGATAAGGTAGTATCAACAAGCCATTATCACGAACAGAAACCCACTGCATTGTGAAATCTGGACATTATGTAAAATAAACTAAGAAGATTGCTACCCATTATTTCCTTAGACGTGGCATTGAAAGATTGGATTTGTCTGATTGATTGAATACTACCAATGTGTGATCTATTTATAACGCTGTGTTTGTATGTTTGATAAAATGTTTACCGTTTGATATACATACCAAACCTCACGTCAATGACAGTAAATAATTTTAGCTCACTAAATAAGTCCTACTGTATATTATTTCTAGAGTTCAAAGCTAATACATTAATACCATGTACAATTCATTTGGCAACATATCGCAACTCCAGGTTATTTTGAATATAAGTATATAATAATATGCAAATTACATTTATTGCATGTAAGCATACTTTGACCTTTTCATGCTTAACATTTTATTGTATACTGAAAATTACAATTTACTATATATATATCTATTCGTATTTTTTGAAAAGGGTGCATGCATTTAAAACAGTCATTTCACAAAGCTTGCATTATAAAATGACATAAGTGCACCCGTCACTAGCAGATCCAGAACGTTTGAGGGGGGGGGGGCCCTGGATCCGCCAGTGCCACCCCTCCCCAAGGGCCAATGTAATGAACGAGTACAGCGCAATGTTAAGTAACAAAGGGCTCTGTTGAGAAAGTCTCTAGTGTACTCGGGCAATGACCTGGCTGCGCATCTATTGAGTCGACTTCTGTATATATTCTTACCTTCTCCTTGGCCAGTGTCGCGTGGATAGTGGCTGAGAAAATGTTTTATTTATTATTCTAATTTATGTGCAACATTAATTTTTTTTAAAGTGAAATGAACGAATTAGGGAGTATTGAGTGACAGATTACACAGCTGCAAACCCAAAGACCTAGTTCAAATCTTTACTCATCTTAGACGTCACAATTTAAAACAAAAATATCGCCGCAAATAGACATAAAAAGATTTTCTCTAGTAGATATTTTGTAATCCACTTTTGATACAGGCACGACCATCAGTTCATACTTTGTTAGCTCAATAATCTTTAGTTTGACCCGTGTGTTATGGTCTAATCTCACTTGGGGAAAGGAGGAGGAGTCCGTGCTGCCTTTAGGCGCTCAGCAAATAGAACTCATCTTGAATCGGGATTTGAACTCGATCCCTCTTTTTGGGTAGCCACTTAGCCACAGATCCCTCTATTTGGGTAGCCACTTAGCCACAGATCTCTCTATTTGGGTAGTCACTTAGCCACAGATCCCTCTATTTGGGTAGCCACTTAGCCACAGATCCCTCTATATGGGTAGCCACTTAGCCACAGATCCCTCTATTTGGGTAGCCACTTAGCCACAGATCCATCTTTTTGGGTAGCCACTTAGCCACAGATTCCTCTTTTGACGTTATCAAACACGGCCAAAGTAATTTCGATAATATCCATAAGTTGTGCTGACACATGTCTGGCAGATGTCAGTTCAATGCCAGTTAAGTCAGACAACTCGATCACGGATATCACACCATTCTCTGTTACAAAGCAATTTTCGTTGTGTATTTACTGCATAATGTCTATCAGTCTATCTGGTAAAATGTTTGTACACGTTATTTCTTCCACACCCAGTCTCGGATTAAGCTCAAATTTTGCATACTTATTTCTTTTACCTGACAAAACAAAAATCCATTTTTAAAACAGTTAATTAACTATTGGTAATTAATTATTTTGTTCAGTATCTCGAACAAGGGAAAGAACTTGAACTTGACTAATATGGTGGTATAAGCTGAATTAGTCCTCTTTATACTTTGCAAAGAGAAAATTTTAAAACTAACACAAAAAAACTTTTTTTTCCCATAAGCACTTCCCTGGCACAGTGGTTAACGTGAGGGTGATCAGGCTTTAGCCCTCGAGTTTGAATTCAGGTCGTTTACATTTTTTAAAAAATAAATGCATTTAAAAAGCGATCACCCAAATACCCCCTTTTTTTCTCCCCCACCCCTTTCCATTTTCCAGACACGTGATAGGATCATAGCGTAGTGAGAAAGCTAAAATCTTGAAATTATGCTAAGCAAAACAATTGGTAAAAATATTTATAATCGGCACAGAATTATTATAGTTAGCTTGCATGACAGATCCAAAGTAACTGGTAATACTACACTTAATCAAAGATTGTGTTAGTGTTTTTCTTCTCCCTGTTACATGTAGAAAGGAAATAAATTTCTTAGACTTGTCAACGTTAGCTTGGCGACTTATAAAGCTTTAGAGCAGCGGTTCTCAACCTTTTAAGCTTGGCGACCCCTTTTTACAATATACCACTCTGCCGCGACCCCCCCCCCCCCAAATAGACACACACAGCAATAGAAGAAAAGACAATAACAATCCTTATTTTTGATGTTCTTAGGCGACCCCTGGCAAATCGTCAATCGATCCCCAAGGGGGTCGCGACCCACAGGCTGAGAACCCCTGCTTTAGAGGGACCCGAAACCATTTTGTCATAAATTTGCTACAACTGAATCAATGTCTAACCATTTCACAAGGTCTAGTCCTCAGCTCTGGTACTATTCTAAACTGGTCTTTGAATACTTGTACATTTACTTACTGAGCCTAATCATATGTGATTTCTTTTCTAGGTAGTATTGGAATGATTCTAGTGTTTGTGTCCATGTATGTGTCGTTGTGTATGTACTGACAAAACTTTGTATGCAATGATAATACTATATTATCGCTGGTTTAAAAAAATCTTTGCAAATGAAAATACTTTCGAATTAGACCACACAAGATATAAGACTATACTGGTAATACCATTGTAATAAAACATATACTATAATTGTGTCATTCTAATGCTGAGTTCCTTTTATTTCTTTTAATCAGGGAGCATGAATTGTGCTTAGTTTTGTTTTAAGATTTTTAATTCAATTATGTTAATTCACGTTCAATGGTTTGTGCGTTCGATTTCCTAAAGGTAATAATCTTAAAAATCCTAAAAATATTTTTATATTTACAAATGTTTACATTTGATAAAATAGAACAAGCAATAAGGCAAATGGTTTGGTACGAAGACACTCAAATGTTGTAATAATATCCATACATTGGTACACCTAATTGTAAAATAAGCTGTTACTACACAATCAATCGCTGAAGAAGGATTTAATTCGTATTTTAAAAAAAGTATTTAAGCATTATCAATAACAAATGCATTCACAATAATGATAATTATATTATAATCACAATAGCAATAGATTCACAATAGCGATAGATTCACAATAGCAATACCTAATTAATAACAATACATTCATAATAATAATGCATAAGGATTAATCTAGCAGCCTAGGGATCACAAGTTCGACTTTTCTTTTCTGAATGCCTAACTTTTTATTTCACGCTCTTTATTAATGTTTTACTAATTCTCTTTCACACACACACTTTCTTTCATACACACACACACTCTCTCTCATTCTTACACACACACACTTTCTCTCTCTCACACTCTCTCTTAATCTCCCATCTTTAAAAAAAAAAAGAAGGAAAGAAGAAAAAAAAAGGTTTCTCGTGTAGTGAGACAGAATTGACCTCTAATCACCAGTTAATAACCTTCCACTACGCCAGTAAATCCCTACAAAGAGCCTGAACTTGGCCTAGTAATTTCCCCCAGCGTCAGTGAGAGCTCCATTACTTGGCAATCTTTGTTCTCGATCCTACAAGTCTAGTGATCACATTGAATTTGATCTTTTCAAGAGAAACGAATATTTAAGGGAGGGACAGAGGAGGGGGACACCTTTGGGCGAGTCTCACACCTTAGTTCTGCAGTGCAGACAAAACTCCTGTGCATAAAAGGTGCCGTAGTACACAGTTATTGTCATGTACACAAGAATTTATTCCAGTACATTAAAATATTATTAATGTACACACATATTACCCATGTACACCAATAATACTCCTGTACACAAGCATTATTCAAGTTCACCAATATTACCCATGTACACAAATATTACCCATGTACACGAATATTACCCATGTACACAAATATTACCCATGTACAGAAATATTACCCATGTATATCAATGTTACTCCTGTACACAAATATTACCCATGTACACGAATATTACCCATGTACACGAATATTACCCATGTACAGAAATATTACCCATGTATATCAATGTTACTCCTGTACACGAATATTACCCATGTACACGAATATTACCCATGTACACGAATATTACCCATGTATATCAATGTTACTCCTGTACACGAATATTACCCATGTACACGAATATTACCCATGTACACGAATATTAGATTCTGTGGTGCCTTTGTAAGAAACTTTGTAGTGCGGCGTGGTGCCTCATAGCTCCCGTAGAGCTCTAGTTACCCCCAAAGATGCCTCTCCCAGCTGCTCACGTTGATGAGGGTGATCTTGCAAGACGTGCACCACCGACTGACTCACCTCATTGTCTACAACGGGATAAAAATTTGTCTGGAACCGGGCAAAGTATACACTTATGGACACTGTCCAGTTCTGCACTCCTCTATTATTGTTTGTTCCGACCTTTCAAGCCTCCACCAAGAATCGTCTCTGTTTTTGAGGCGCATATGTTGCAGACTACCTTGGCTTTATCAGATTCGTCCCAGGATTTAAACCACCTATAATGAACTCACTCTCTTATGATAGTCGTAGCCTGTTGAAAAGTACTTGGTGGCCACGAAAGTGGGCAGGGCCAGCGCTCTTTCTCAGACTCATCATTGCCCCCCCCCCTTCACGCCGCAGCGCGAAGGGACCCACTGAATGAAGACCGAAGCTCCAATAAATCGGCGGATGTTTTCTGCGGCGCCGCGTGCCTAGCCCCCAAATTGTCCAGTCTGGCAGACTCGTTAATCTAGTGTCCCAGTGATCATGCTGGTCAGCCCATCACGGTTGTCTAGACTTCTGTGCGTGAAATCGTTCATTGATTGTGACGCTTGACTTCATCCAGCATCAGAATTTCTATGGCAACGCACGCAAACTTTACTGAGCATTACGGGATATTTCGTACTATCACGTTTGTGTATTATTATGAGATTAAAACATAATTTTGATAAGAAATAATAATAATAACTGATTTCAGACAGATATCAGAGTCAATGAATAATTTTTTCTCACAAGTTTAAAATTGCAATGGCAAAACAAGATTGTTTGCTGTCAGTCTAGAGTTTGGCGATTGAAAATATCTGAAAAAAAAAAAAAAAAAGGATTTTGAAGACATAAACTCTTACATTATTTATACAAATAGCAAAAGCAAAACAATACAGGGAGTTTGTGTTTTCACAAAAAACAAATATATTTTCTCATATATAAATTTATAGTAAACATTTGTTTAACTATATAGTGCCAACATGATTTCTAATAAACATCCCCTCAAACGTAAATAAAAACAGTTTAGGTAACTTTTGACATTTTTAGTGCACTTTTACTCTGAACTATTTATGACTGCCTGGTAGTGTGGCATTGTCTCGAGATAAGTGGTCTCGGAAGTTCTGGGTTCAAACCCTTCCGGCCGCAATTCCCCAACATCATTTTTGTGTTAGGATGTTATCATTATATTTTATGAGAGAACATTCGAAACATGTAAGACATACAAACTAGACTAGGTCATATTTCTACCTGGGACCATGTTATAAACATGTAAGACATACAAACTAGACTAGGTCATATTTCTACCTGGGACCATGTTATAAACATGTAAGACATACAAACTAGACTAGGTCATATTTCTACCTGGGACCATGTTATAAACATGTAAGACATACAAACTAGACTAGGTCAGATTTCTACCTGGGACCATGTTATAAACATGTAAGACATACAAACTAGACTAGGTCAGATTTCTACCTGGGACCATGTTATAAACATGTAAGACATACAAACTAGACTAGGTCAGATTTCTACCTGGGACCATGTTATAAACATGTAAGACATACAAACTAGACTAGGTCATATTTCTACCTGGGACCATGTTATAAACATGTAAGACATACAAATTAGACTAGGTCAGATTTCTACCTGGGACCATGCTACAAACATGTAAGACATACAAACTAGACTAGGTCATATTTCTACCTGGGACCATGCTACAAACATGTAAGACATACAAACTAGACTAGGTCAGATTTCTACCTGGGACCATGTAATAAACATGTAAGACATACAAACTAGACTAGGTCATATTTCTACCTGGGACCATGTTATAAACATGTAAGACATACAAACTAGACTAGGTCAGATTTCTACCTGGGACCATGTTATAAACATGTAAGACATACAAACTAGACTAGGTCATATTTCTACCTGGGACCATGCTACAAACATGTAAGACATACAAACTAGACTAGGTCAGATTTCCACCTGGGACCATGTTATAAACATGTAAGACATACAAATTAGACTAGGTCATATTTCTACCTGGGACCATGTTATAAACATGTAAGACATACAAACTAGACTAGGTCAGATTTCTACCTGGGACCATGTTATAAACATGTAAGACATACAAACTAGACTAGGTCAGATTTCTACCTGGGACCATGCTACAAACATGTAAGACATACAAACTAGACTAGGTCATATTTCTACCTGGGACCATGTTATAAACATGTAAGACATACAAACTAGACTAGGTCAGATTTCTACCTGGGACCATGTTATAAACATGTAAGACATACAAACTAGACTAGGTCAGATTTCTACCTGGGACCATGTTATAAACATGTAAGACATACAAACTAGACTAGGTCAGATTTCCACCTGGGACCATGTTATAAACATGTAAGACATACAAACTAGACTAGGTCAGATTTCCACCTGGGACCATGTTATAAACATGTAAGACATACAAACTAGACTAGGTCAGATTTCCACCTGGGACCATGTTATAAACATGTAAGACATACAAACTAGACTAGGTCAGATTTCCACCTGGGACCATGTTATAAACATGTAAGACATACAAACTAGACTAGGTCAGATTTCCACCTGGGACCATGTTATAAACATGTAAGACATACAAACTAGACTAGGTCAGATTTCCACCTGGGACCATGTTATAAACATGTAAGACATACAAACTAGACTAGGTCAGATTTCCACCTGGGACCATGTTATAAACATGTAAGACATACAAACTAGACTAGGTCAGATTTCCACCTGGGACCATGTTATAAACATGTAAGACATACAAACTAGACTAGGTCAGATTTCTACCTGGGACCATGTTATAAACATGTTTCCCTATAAACTGTACGTGAGGTAGTGCGAAACGCACAGAGTGACAGTCATCAGTTTCCCCTACTTTGGTTTAATTGGAGCTACTTTAAATTAAACCAATCATTTTCGTTTCCACTAAAACTTGCATCCATTTTGTTTCTATCGTTGTTTTAGTCTGATTTGAGCCAATGGTAAAATCCTAACTCCCGTTATCATGTAAGGGATTTAACAATAATTACATACCCAGCTTACATACCAAGCTTACATACCCAAACTTACATACCAAGCTTACATACCAAGCTTACATACCCAAACTTACATACCAAGCTTACATACCAAGCTTACATACCCAAACTTACATACCCAAACTTACATACCAAGCTTACATACCCAGCTTACATACCCAAACTTACATACCCAAGCTTACATACCCAAACTTATGGGACACAACATATCTCTGTTTTTAATACACGAAAAATACGTTAGGCACAAAGAAACATACAGAACATGGCTATGTATCATTCTTGTTTAAAGAAATAATGTAATAAACATTAATGAAATAGTTTGCGCCAAAAAGTCCCCTGCGCCCAAACCTCTGTACCAAAAGGTCCAGCTTCGCTATAAATAATAGCAGGAAAACACATGAGCCGTTTTCTAGTTGCTCAACGCCTTAGAAAATTTAATGTTTGTCAGTTTATTTCATAATATTACCTTTTTCCTTTGGTTACAGCGCCATCTAAGCCAACATTCTCCTTCTCATCTGTAAGCTAACGTGAAAAATCACGCCTTCAGTTGAACGCTTTTCAATAAAAATAAAAATGGGCGTGCTTGGGGGAGTAAGTAAAGTTCCCTTTCTGACATTGCGATCTATAGGGCAGATGATGTTTCTATGGTGTCATGTGGCCAGCACAACGACATACCACTTTTACTTTCCCAACTAATGTCAGGTACCCATTAGAGTTGGATGAACTCAGAGGCGTCCTAAGCATCCCGACAATCTCATCCAGATTCAAACCCGATAACCCAATAGCCAAACGATTTTAACACTCAGCCACCGTGCCCCCATTTGGAGAGGTTAAAAAAGGGTGGGGGAGATTTAAAATCTAATTCTCTTTTTAAAAAACTTAAGATGAGTTAAAATGACAAGAAAGACACTCGTAAACACTTCTTTGGACCTGGTAGTTTGGCTAGCTAAGAGAAGTCGCAGGGGGGCCACACGCTAGTGTCAACCTCACATCTTTAAAACAGAGCCTATCAATAAAGAAAGGCGATGAAAGACACCCCTTGGAAATGGGCTCCCCATTGTAGCTGTTCGCACGATAGAGGGCGTCGCTCCGGAAATTTCACCGCTCGCACAGGCACAGTAAAAAAAAAAAGGTCGTAGCATGGATAAAAGTGACACGGTTCTGCCGGAAATACGTCACTCACAGCAGACGAGAAAATTCATTATGGAAGCAGTTGAGCTTTTACTAGCAAAGGTGAACCTTAGAATCGAAAGCCATTATGTTCCGACACTGAACATGTATTTTAAGAGGTCAGCATTTAGAAACTAGATTAAACAATCTTTTTTTTTACAAATAATTAACGATTAATAAAACAGAAAATAATTTGCATTCAATCAATTTTTAAATAATAAAAACAAGATACTATAAAGATAGTTTGGAACAATGTGTATTGCTTGATTCTAGTTGCTTGGCGATTTTTGTTTCAGAGTTAAAAATATAATTACATATGGAAACAAAATTGTATTTTTTTCCGAATCGTGTCTCAATGCTATTTTATCAAGCATTCGCTGCTCCTAGGCCAGACTAGTTGTTATAGAAGGCCTGAACACTGACCTGCAACGTCACAACCTGTAGGCATTTTTGTTTACCTATAGCTCGTTGCCTTGACGTACTGCAGGTCAGTGTTCAGGCCTTCTCTAACGGTTGGTCTCCTTCGTGGCCATCTTAGTATCGGGAGAAAGTTTGCTTGTTAAATTGGAGTGCTCAACAAACAAAATCGAAATGATTATAAAAGTAAATTATATCATAGGGATTCGAACCCCTATTTCCTTGGATATACACGTTTTTTTTTTATTCATTTCAAAAGGCAATAGAAAGTGTCGCTCCTTCCTTCAATCTTCCTCCAACGTTCTCCATTCTGTTATCTAGGTCAGGCACGTCAAGTTTAAATGTTGACGTTTATTTTCCTATTTGTTGCCTGCCGTCTGCTCGTTCCTGGAGGGGAAGGGCACTCGTTAAATGCGAGAGTTTTCACAGGCTCACAGAAGGCAATCAGTGCTTTTCATAGAATAGAGAATGAGAAAGAGAGAAAAAGAGAGAGAGAGAGAGAAAAAGAGAGAGAGAGAGATAAAGAGAGAGAAAAAGAAAGAGAGAGAGAAAGAAAGAGGGAGAAAGAGAGAGAAAAAGAAGGAAAGAAAGAAAGAGAGAGAGAGAGAGAGAAAGAAAGAGAAAGAGGGAAACAGAGAGAGAGAGAGAGAGAAATAAAAGAGAGAGAGAGAGAAAGAGAGAGAATAGAATGATAAAAATGAAATGAAATGAGTGTCTATACTACTTCATTTATAAATTGTCAGAATGTCATTATAAATTAAAAGACACTTAGACCTTAAATTGCGGAACGTATTCAAATCTATGAGGAAAACCTACAGGCGATTGCTGGCTTCGCGATCCTTCAGTTAGTAAATGCACAAAGAAAATCTCCTTCGGAAAGGACAACTCAAGACAACTCAAGTTCTTGTTTCTTGTCTGCTTATTAGGCAAGAATCTGATTGGGCAACGTGACTTGAATTGACCAGTGTTTCTCTTGGCACGCTCTAACGTGTGATTTCTAACCGAGTGGCGGGTGTGATAGTGTCTATCACAGCGGTGAAAGTGATGCTACAATAAGAACATAATCTCTTATCAATTGATCAAAAAAAAAAAGCAACTTAATGTGAATGTTGATTTGGTTAGACAGTCTGAACACTGATCTACGAACAAAGCGTTAAACCAGTGGTTCCCAAACTTTTTTGTCTCGTAGACCCCTTGCCATGTTTTCTGGCTTTCGGTAGACCCTGCTTAACTTGCGATTTTTGCAAATTCATCAACATTTTATTTAAACTAATTTCTATCTGTAGTGAGTTGAAAAGAGAAAAAGTGATTGAAAGCTACATATTAAGATATAGAGATCTATCTTTTTTATTGACAAAATTCAAATTTAAGCCAATAAAATATCAATATTTATTGATGGAATCTCCAAACACACTATACATTTTTGTTTGTAGGTTTATCATTCGTTGCTTTGGATATTATGTTTCAGATAGGAATTTGTTGCTTTATGAAGTAGTGCTTCAAACATTAAATATAAATTAATTAATAATTTGCCTTAATTATCATTGTTAAAGTTTTTGCAAAGAACAGTTTCTCGTGTATTTCTTGATCTTTCACGTCCTGCTCAAATATTGAGTCCGCGAAGATTTTCTCACTAACAAGAGAAGAGGCAAAGGCGAGTAACTAAGCCAGGAAGCTTCAAACATGAAGGGCTCATTAGCCTTGGCTGGCTACCCCCCTAGCAGAAGTAAAACTGAATTCAAAACTCGTCTGCCTTAGAAATATACTCAAACATGGGAAAGGTTAGGTGGGTCAACCCTGAGGAAAAATAAGGAGCCGGCGACCTTAATGCAGTTTGCACCACACATCACTACATCCTGTCAGAGCCTGTGACGCCGCTGATCCCAAACTGTTTATGTCGTTTGGAAAGAATTACATAAGAAGCTTTTAATTTTATAACTCATGCTACCGATGTGACCTTGAACTGTATTGTTGTTTAAAGAAATTCTTTTCATAATGATGTAGGTTTGTGCAAAACAGTTTTTAAAACTACAACAGCTGGTAAAAATCTATCTATGGTGTTTTCCGTATTTGCTTAAAAAAAAAAAAGTAAAGTTTCCCTTTCACACCTTGTGATGATGTTAAGGTCATCTTTTTTTTTTTTTTGTTTTTTTTTTTTTTTTGGCCAACGGTTAACTAGCTGGGTGTCATGCGGGCAGCACAAAAAACCAAATGCCTTGACTTTTCTTAAGTCAGGTTCCCATTAGAGTTGGGTAGACTCGGGAGCCCTTAAAATCCTAAAATTCAAAATTCAATGAGAGTCTAACCCAGAAAACCAGGTTGGGAAGCCAAGCGCTTAACCACTACCACCGCACTCCCTATTTTGTTATAAGTAAAAAGATATTGTAAGACGTCCACAAACCATCATCTTCTCTTTATGATGTTGAAGAGAGATTTTGAACTTTATTGTTGAATGTTCGAAAGTGTTTCAAATCTTTATCTTTTTATCAGTGTGACACTTGTCTCAGATGATCCTCCAGCGCAATTAGTTTCATATATTCATAAAAAAGGCAATTGGCTTGTTTGACAAAGAAGGAATGAACAATTTTAACTAATTAACGCTACATCTCATAGACCCCCAATTTGTTTTTTCACTTTCGTAGACCCCTTGGAGGTCTTCATAGACCCCTGGGGGTCTATATAGACCACTTTGGGAATCACTGCGTTAAACCATTTATGTATAACTCCAATATCAATCCTTTAATATCTGACTTCAATATCCAGTCACAAACACTCAATATCTTAGCGCTATCACTTCATACAACAATAGTCACTATCACTTTACTATTGTTCCACTGATATCATTTCACTATTTCTTCACTCTTCTTATCACTTCATCATTCCTCCACACTTCACTTTTCAATATCGCTTCACTACCACCTCTATAGCACATGACTATCATTCCAGGCTTTCCTATAACTTCACTATCACTTAGTCACTTATCACTTAGTCACTTATCACTTAGTCACTTATCACTTAGTCATCTCTCCACGAGTTCTTTACTATCGGTTCATTATCATTTCACACTTTAATATCATTTCACTATATTTCCACTATCGCTTTACACTTGACTATTATGCCACTATTACAATCTTTTACCATTTCACAATCATTTCACTATTACTTCACCATCACTGCAATAGAACTTCAACAATTAGGCACTATCGCTTCACTACTAATTTACTATCGCTTCACTTTCACAACACTTTCACTGCACTGTTGCTGCACCGTCGCTTCAGTATGGCTTTGTAATTACTTATCATTTCACTATGAGTTCACTATTACTTATTTATCATTTCACTATTACTTATTTATCATTTCAATATTACTCCTTTATCATTTCACTATTACTGCTTTATCATTTCACTTATTTACTTATTTATCATTTCACTATTACTTATCCTGCGACTGTCTAGGCACATTATTTTAAAAGAAACCGACTCTAAACAATGACAAACAAATCAGATCTAACCAATCCAATGATCTGATCTTAAATCCTCTATGTGCCCTACTCT
Source organism: Biomphalaria glabrata (assembly GCF_947242115.1). Lineage (NCBI taxonomy): Eukaryota > Metazoa > Mollusca > Gastropoda > Planorbidae > Biomphalaria > Biomphalaria glabrata. Next base: position 17,010,847 of record NC_074714.1, on the reverse strand, counting down.
AAGCTTCATTCCGCCGTTAGTACAAGAGGTCTAGGCCTCTGTTGAACACGAGTCCGTCAACCTTCTTGCCCTGAAACTTTACTTCAACCCTGGAAAACGAAAATCTGTTAGATTTAAACAGGGGAGGGAATGAGGGGGGGGGGCTGGGATATATATAGAGATGAAAAGTAGACAGAAGCGTTTCATTTGTGTCTGTATAAGTGTCTCTGTCTTTGTGTGTATTGTTTCCTACTGTCGCCTGTCTGCCACAAGCTAATGCCCTGGACAAACTCAGAGAGACAGTAACCACCCGCTTGAAGACCACGTACGTGACATTCTAGGCACCGACGAGGCCCTCTTATGAACACGCCCTAATCCTTCATCCGTTTTCGGTCTCATTCAAGTTTTACCCCGCCGGGGGCCAACTTCCAGTTTAAAAAAAAAACAACAAAAAAAAACAAAAACAAGTCTGCCGACTGGGGCGTCCGCCGCCCGCTCGCGTTAAGTTCTTCTATCCGGGGCGGGCGAGACAAAGACATCGAAAGCTGGGTGTGCAAACATATCAGCGAGCAGTTTGGGTTCCAATACCAGGCTATCAAAGGCATCGAGGAGGTCAGAGGAGAAGCTTGTCCTATTTGGTTAAAGTGACCTACACAAGAGGAAGCTAAAACTGTGTGCAAGGTGTTTCTATAGACATACGTTTTTAATGCATGAATGTTGGACTATCAAATGATGGTGAGAGGGAGAGGTGCGAGGGAGGGAAAGGATGAGAGAGAGGTTGGGGAAAGAGAGAGGTGGGAAGGATAAGAGGGAGAGAGAGGGAGAAAAAAAGAGACAGTGTGGAATAGAGGCAGAGGACAAGAAGAGAGAGTTAAGAGAAAGAGGCTGGTAAAGATTCAATGACGATATTAAAGATTAAAAAAAAAACGTCTGATACTGCCTCACGTAAACAAACCTTTTGTAAAATATAAACTTTTTTTTTTGTCTCTGCAAATCAACATTAAACAATCACGTCTTGTATTCACTCTGTCCCTATGTTTCTGACGTCATTACAGTAACTGCGTCATCATAAAAAAATTTCATCGCGCCTGACCATTGAACCAGAAAAGATGCACACACTTAATGATCCAGCTTCAAAACATTGAAATGGTGTTTGAAGCTTACAAATACACTATTGACAACATCAGAGAATCTTTCCAAAGTGAATAAATGCAAGCAGGTCACTAAGCTCAGGAACTTCAGACTAAAACTGTTGATTGTGTGTGGCATTGATTGCCTTAGCTCAAATTTAAAAATCAATGCGCCTCTCCGTCTATTCATCCATTCATTCGTCCACTCATCTATCTATCCATCCATCAGTCTATCCGTCCGTCCGTCTGTCCGTCCGTCCATTCATCCATTCAAAAAGTTTCACATCCCTTGCAGATCTATTTTTTTTGCTAAGCCACCTTTTCTTTTTAACTTTCTGCTGTTTCTTGTTCTCAATGCATACTATTCACTCACACTTTCGAAGTATGGACTCCGTATCATTACTCACACTTTCCTTAGTATGGACTCTGCATTATTAACTCACACTTTCCTTAGTATGGACTCTGTATCATTAACTCACACTTTCCTTAGTATGGACTCTGTATCATTAACTCACACTTTCCTTAGTATGGACTCTGTATCATTAACTCATACTTTCTAAGTATGGACTCTGTATTATTAACCTTGGCTTGCTTTAATGCTGTTTCTATTAGAGGTTACGATCACATTCCACCAGTTTACACACCTCTTGTGTCCATCTTTAAAGATGACCTCTAGGTAGAGCAAATTCCAACAGCAGCAATTGCCATTAATTTGACCAATAATCTTAAATACAATGTTTTTAAGATAAATGATTAGGAAAAATAAAAAAAAATGTCTTTGGCACGTATGTAATTGGTGCTTTTAGATGTTTTAAAGATGTTCTTCAAATAAACGTTTGCCTCCATTGCCTTTAGGTAACTACCAATAATGACTTGCTTGCGAGGCTAATTAATCATAATAAAGATCTAGTAACAAGTTTAAAAAAAAACAAGCAATCAGGATTACACACAGGGGTCACAGGTAAAGACTATTCAACATAGGATGTTATTACTCTTAAAGAAAGATGTTTTTAAACTATCACTTTATTGGCAAGCGGTTAGCTACCAACACTAGATAAATCAGGTTCGAATCCTAATGGAGACAAAACTATTTTGTTGGAAATCTAAATGGAACAGAGGTTTTCTCTCATTAAGTCCACAAAAGAGATTTGATCCCACCTAGCAGGCCCAAATAGTATTAAGAGAAACTGTTTACAGTATAGGGGGGTGGGGGGAATTCAGGTCTGACTTTCACATTACTATAATTACTAGTTGTTTTTATTTATCCACCGAAAACGACCGTTTTTTAAATCATAATTATTAATTGTTTAGTCTGCTGTCTCCTTGCCAGTACACAGTATGAGGAATACAATGAATTGTTAACAATTAACTCATTAATCTGATCTAAAAATCACTTTATGTTCCGAGATGTGTGCACACTTTAAAACGTCATTATTTGTAGCCTACTGTTGTTCTAAAGAAAAAAAAAGTAGATTAGTATCTACATTTTTTTCCCGAAAAAAAAATTATTATTAGGGTAGGCCTACATTAATTTAATTAGCACTTAAAAAAAAAATTAAGCTTAGTCAGAATTTGTCAAAGACTGACAAAAAAATGGGTGTCTCTGTAGGTAGACGACCCTGATCTGGAGACCTGAATGAAACAAAAATTACCCACAATTCCATTGCTTCCTAAAACTATTTTTATTATCTTTTAAAGACGTGTAGCTAATGTGAATGTAATCTAATAGTTCGCTAACTCGCAAACTCGGGCAAATCATAATCATGACTTTTAACTCAAGTGTTACAAAAAAAGTAAAGCCATTAAAATTAAATGAAACGCGGTGCCGGCTCTAGCCATTGTCTGAGCCCGTTCATCGCAGCCTTCTTTCCCCCGACAACAACAAATTAGTTCACAAATTACCGTAGCTTTACGACCGGTGTTACATGTCGGCGGTGGCGATACGGGGGCAACGCGATTTCTTAATCTATGACATTTTCATGGTGGAATTTATGAGCTTAAATATGAAGTAAATACCTCACTCCTCCCCCTCCCTCTCCCGTCTCCTACTCTAATTTGAATCTCCCAGGGGCGGCACGTGGTAAGGTAATGGGGAGAAATGCGGGTACTAAGGGAAGATTGGAGGGACCGAAGTATTATCATGAAAACAAATTACAAATGTATCCATATTTAGAGTTGTGTGAATGACTGATTGAGTAACTGACTGACTGACGCCATGAATTGTCAAAATTTCCTTGTTGTCTTTTTGAAGGCTAACTTTTCCAGCAAGTTGTCATACCACTAAGTTATGATTCCAGGACATAGTCATACCAATAAGTAATGATTAGGAATGTAAAGAATAAAGACATTCCAGTGATTGCCATTGTCTCCCTCGAAGATTATAATCCAACTAAGATCAAAGGAAACTAAAGATGGACACTTTTCGTCAGGCTGAAGTAGGTCTAGATCTCAATGAGTCAGGCTGAAGTAGGTCTAGGTCTCAATGAGTCAGTTTGAAGTAGGTCTAGATCTCAATGAGTCAGGCTGAAGTAGGTCTAGGTCTCAATGAGTCAGGCTGAAGTAGGTCTAGATCTCAATGAGTCAGGCTGAAGTAGGTCTAGATCTCAATGAGTCAGGCTGAAGTAGGTCTAGATCTCAATGAGTCAGGCTGACGTAGGTCTAGATCTCAATGAGTCAGGCTGAAGTAGGTCTAGGTCTCAATGAGTCAGGCTGAAGTAGGTCTAGATCTCAATGAGTCAGGCTGAAGTAGATCTAGGTCTCAATGAGTCAGGCTGAAGTAGGTCTAGATCTCAATGAGTCAGGCTGAAGTAGGTCTAGGTCTCAATGAGTCAGGCTGAAGTAGGTCTAGATCTCAATGAGTCAGGCTGAAGTAGGTCTAGGTCTCAATGAGTCAGGCTGAAGTAGGTCTAGGTCTCAATGAGTCAGGCTGAAGTAGGTCTAGATCTCAATGAGTCAGGCTGAAGTAGGTCTAGGTCTTAATGAGTCAGGCTGAAGTAGGTCTAGATTTCAATGAGTCAGGCTGAAGTAGGTCTAGGTCTCAATGAGTCAGGCTGAAGTAGGTCTAGGTCTCAATGAGTCAGGCTGAAGTAGGTCTAGGTCTCAATGAGTCAGGCTGAAGTAGGTCTATATCTCAATGAGTTAGGCTGAAGTAGGTCTAGGTCTCAATGAGTCAGGCTGAAGTAGGTCTAGGTCTCAATGAGTCAGGCTGAAGTAGGTCTAGGTCTCAATGAGTCAGGCTGAAGTAGGTCTAGGTCTCAATGAGTCAGGCTGAAGTAGGTCTAGGTCTCAATGAGTCAGGCTGAAGTAGGTCTAGATCTCAATGAGTTAGGCTGAAGTAGGTCTAGGTCTCAATGAGTCAGGCTGAAGTAGGTCTAGATCTCAATGAGTCAGGCTGAAGTAGGTCTAGATCTCAATGAGTCAGGCTGAAGTAGGTCTAGATCTCAATGAGTCAGGCTGAAGTAGGTCTAGGTCTCAATGGCTTCTTAATCATTTAAAACTACACTTTTAAATCGTGAAAACCAAAAAGAAAAGAAAAAATTTCTTAATATTTTTGAAACATCGGAGCGGTACACACACTCCTAGTATAACAATTGTTATTCTTGCCTACAGGCCTTTTACCCCACTTCCCTTTGTTTCAACAGAATCTACCTTCCTTCATCCAACTTTTCAAAACAATAAAACAACAAAATTTCGATTGCAAGGATACAAGGCCAAGCCCAGCCCAAGGGCCTTTGGGAAACAGATAGGATCTTGATGTAGGGAATTTTTTTTATAGATTAATGTGTGAGAGAAGAAAGAGTGGTCTCCCAAGAAGTTTTCTATACATACTTTCTTGTTTTAAATCTAGTAGACAAGCTTACCAATAAATGTGCCACCTTTTCTTTCGTTTATCTAAGTCTAGACAGAGAAAGATGCAGAAATGCTTCGTCAATTTCGCCCCGGAGGCAAAAACACTCCAGCAAGCAGGGAGCGAAACTATCTGAAAACCATCAGCAAAACTCTAAAAATAAAATTAACCCTGAATCATGCTACAATTTGATTGCAAAGATAATGACTAAACAAAAAAAAAAACCAACTAAATGTCCCTCCTGAGCAATCAACCAAGACACTCATTCACAGGAATACCCACACTCACGAAAACACACACAGATGGGAGTGGGCTGTGTCTCAATGACCTATATTATCTAAATAACAAATTTACAATTCTATGTTTTGAGGTGATGATATCTTGCTGTAGAGAAACTATTGTTATTGTTGTTTATGTTGTCATAGATGCACTCTTGCTCTGCGCTCAATCTAAAGCCAATCTAAAAACTGATGTGCATGTTAAAGTCATCTTAATGTTATTGCAATGAAGTTGTTTCGACATAATTTGTTGAGGCGCTGATATAAAGGAATGGCTGCACTATTAGTTGCTACTTAGTCATTGAGTTGTAGCCCCAACCAGATAGTACAACTCAGTCGGTGTAGGCAAAATTAATTAATAAGTAATAAACGGTTAATTAATTGGTTACTTTTTGGATTCAATCAAGTAGTGTTATCGACTATGAATAATTCTGCACAATTTCAACTTGAACCAAGAATGACAAATTGGAGAGAAGAAAGTGCCAAACAGTAATAAGGAGACTACATCCATAGAGTCACATCTTTCATTATGTAGCATTTATTTCCCTTAATTCGAAATCAAACAACAAAATAATTAATCATAAACAATTAAGTGTTTAATGTTTTTGATTGATGCATGTCTTGTCGGGTACAATGAATAATTGTGCAAAGTTGTAACTTGATCTGAGAATGGGAAATGGGAGAAAAAACATGTTCAAACTTTTTACCAGGCAGACAGACAGAGTGAGTTGACATGAGCTTTGTAAAAATACACTTGTCCTCTAGTCTCACGTCTCTGCCTTGCTCTGTGTTCTTCTACGTACACCTCAGTATTTATTAACTAGGACATACCATCATGGGATTTCATCAGAATCTATTGAAGCCTACACAACCAAATCATCCGCCCACCATCACTCATTCTTACACTAGAAACACTGATGTTTTCACAGCATTCTGTCGAGGGTCTTTACATGCAGGTTTTATCTAATCTTAGTGAGATAATCCGTCAGTTAATCCGGAGATAGTCCTTATGAGACTTGTTTTGCCATTTCACCAGTAGATCTGATACAATATTAATAAACAGATTCATGCAATTAAACCAGTAGATCTTAGACAATATTAATAAACAGATCCATGCTATTAAACCAGTAGATCTTAGACAATATTAATACACAGATTCATGCTATTAAACCAGTAGATCTTAGACAATATTAATACACAGATTCATGCTATTAAACCAGTAGATCTTAGACAATATTAATAAACAGATTCACGCTATTTAACCATCATATTGAGTCAGTCTTAATGAGACCTTCGGAGATGTTCATACCATAATTTAATCACAGTAACTTGCTCTTTGTTCACACTTTGATATTTAAGATTCAGTAAAATGCAATACCTGAGAAAAAAGAAGAGAATGCAAAATGAAGACATGTGCAATGGAACCTAAAAAAAAAACGCAAGAGAATCAAAAGAGATAGATTCGAAAAGATTTTGAAAAAAAAAATAGACAAAATAAACAATCTCGAGGACATTAGCTCTGAATTATAAATTTCAATATTAATTATTCTGAGTTATAGGTTGAAGAGTTTAGAAATTTGATTTCCCATGGCCATTGCTAATAAGTGAACAATAAATATTTTATATTGATAACTGCAAAGTTTATCAAAAGTAACAACACTTACTATTTACACCGGATACACCAAAGATGAAACTCTAAAAATCATGCCATTTAAATAGTATTATTTACGCAAGCATTAAAAGTAGAAAAGAGATTTTTTTTTAGGGAAACAGCTAACCAATGCGAAAGTATGCCTTACCATGCCCTGACATAGATTACATCCCAAGTATGCCTCACCATGCAATGACATAGATTACATCCCAAGTATGCCTCACCGTGCCCTGACATAGATTACATCCCAAGTATGCCTCACCATGCAATGACATAGATTACATCCCAAGTATGCCTCACCATGCCCTGACATAGATTACATCCCAAGTATGCCTCACCATGCAATGACATAGATTACATCCCAAGTATGCCTCACCATGCAATGACATAGATTACATCCCAAGTATGCCTCACCGTGCCCTGACATAGATTACATCCCAAGTATGCCTCACCATGCAATGACATAGATTACATCCCAAGTATGCCTCACTGTGCCCTGACATAGATTACATCCCAAATATGCCTTACCATGCCCTGACATAGATTACATCCCAAGTATGCCTCAGCATGCAATGACATAGATTACATCCCAAGTATGCCTCACCGTGCCCTGACATAGATTACATCCCAAGTATGCCTCACCATGCCCTGACATAGATTACATCCCAAGTATGCCTCACCATGCAATGACATAGATTACATCCCAAGTATGCCTCACCATGCAATGACATAGATTACATCCCAAGTATGCCTCACCATGCAATGACATAGATTACATCCCAAGTATGCCTCACCATGCAATGACATAGATTACATCCCAAGTATGCCTCACCATGCAATGACATAGATTACATCCCAAGTATGCCTCACTGTGCCCTGACATAGATTACATCCCAAGTATGCCTCACCGTGCCCTGACATAGATTACATCCCAAGTATGCCTCACTGTGCCCTGACATAGATTACATCCCAAGTATGCCTCACTGTGCCCTGACATAGATTACATCCCAAGTATGCCTCACCGTGCCCTGACATAGATTACATCCCAAGTATGCCTCACTGTGCCCTGACATAGATTACATCCCAAGTATGCCTCACTGTGCCCTGACATAGATTACATCCCAAGTATGCCTCACCGTGCCCTGACATAGATTACATCCCAAGTATGCCTCACTGTGCCCTGACATAGATTACATCCCAAGTATGCCTCACCATGCCCTGACATAGATTACATCCCAAGTATGCCTCACCATGCAATGACATAGATTACATCCCAAGTATGCCTCACCATGCAATGACATAGATTACATCCCAAGTATGCCTCACCATGCAATGACATAGATTACATCCCAAGTATGCCTCACCATGCAATGACATAGATTACATCCCAAGTATGCCTCACCATGCCCTGACATAGATTACATCCCAAGTATGCCTCACCATGCAATGACATAGATTACATCCCAAGTATGCCTCACCATGCAATGACATAGATTACATCCCAAGTATGCCTCACCGTGCCCTGACATAGATTACATCCCAAGTATGCCTCAACATGCAATGACATAGATTACATCCCAAGTATGCCTCACTGTGCCCTGACATAGATTACATCCCAAGTATGCCTTACCATGCCCTGACATAGATTACATCCCAAGTATGCCTCACCATGCAATGACATAGATTACATCCCAAGTATGCCTCACCGTGCCCTGACATAGATTACATCCCAAGTATGCCTCACCATGCCCTGACATAGATTACATCCCAAGTATGCCTCACCATGCAATGACATAGAATACATCCCAAGTATGCCTCACCATGCAATGACATAGATTACATCCCAAGTATGCCTCACCATGCAATGACATAGATTACATCCCAAGTATGCCTCACCATGCAATGACATAGATTACATCCCAAGTATGCCTCACCATGCAATGACATAGATTACATCCCAAGTATGCCTCACCATGCCCTGACATAGATTACATCCCAAGTATGCCTCACCATGCAATGACATAGATTACATCCCAAGTATGCCTCACCATGCAATGACATAGATTACATCCCAAGTATGCCTCACCGTGCCCTGACATAGATTACATCCCAAGTATGCCTCAACATGCAATGACATAGATTACATCCCAAGTATGCCTCACTGTGCCCTGACATAGATTACATCCCAAGTATGCCTCACCATGCAATGACATAGATTACATCCCAAGTATGCCTCACCATGCAATGACATAGATTACATCCCAAGTATGCCTCACCATGCAATGACATAGATTACATCCCAAGTATGCCTCACCATGCAATGACATAGATTACATCCCAAGTATGCCTCACTGAGCCCTGACATAGATTACATCCCAAGTATGTCTCACCGTGCCCTGACATAGATTACATCCCAAGTATGCCTCACTGTGCCCTGACATAGATTACATCCCAAGTATGCCTCACTGTGCCCTGACATAGATTACATCCCAAGTATGCCTCACCGTGCCCTGACATAGATTACATCCCAAGTATGCCTCACTGTGCCCTGACATAGATTACATCCCAAGTATGCCTCACTGTGCCCTGACATAGATTACATCCCAAGTATGCCTCACTGTGCCCTGACATAGATTACATCCCAAGTATGCCTCACTGTGCCCTGACATAGATTACATCCCAAGTATGCCTCACCATGCCCTGACATAGATTACATCCCAAGTATGCCTCACCATGCAATGACATAGATTACATCCCAAGTATGCCTCACCATGCAATGACATAGATTACATCCCAAGTATGCCTCACCATGCAATGACATAGATTACATCCCAAGTATGCCTCACCATGCAATGACATAGATTACATCCCAAGTATGCCTCACCATGCCCTGACATAGATTACATCCCAAGTATGCCTCACCATGCAATGACATAGATTACATCCCAAGTATGCCTCACCATGCAATGACATAGATTACATCCCAAGTATGCCTCACCGTGCCCTGACATAGATTACATCCCAAGTATGCCTCAACATGCAATGACATAGATTACATCCCAAGTATGCCTCACCATGCCCTGACATAGATTACATCCCAAGTATGCCTCACCATGCAATGACATAGATTACATCCCAAGTATGCCTCACCATGCAATGACATAGATTACATCCCAAGTATGCCTCACCATGCAATGACATAGATTACAACCCAAGTATGCCTCACCATGCAATGACATAGATTACATCCCAAGTATGCCTCACCATGCCCTGACATAGATTACATCCCAAGTATGCCTCACCATGCAATGACATAGATTACATCCCAAGTATGCCTCACCATGCAATGACATAGATTACATCCCAAGTATGCCTCACCGTGCCCTGACATAGATTACATCCCAAGTATGCCTCAACATGCAATGACATAGATTACATCCCAAGTATGCCTCACTGTGCCCTGACATAGATTACATCCCAAGTATGCCTTACCATGCCCTGACATAGATTACATCCCAAGTATGCCTCACCATGCAATGACATAGATTACATCCCAAGTATGCCTCACCGTGCCCTGACATAGATTACATCCCAAGTATGCCTCACCATGCCCTGACATAGATTACATCCCAAGTATGCCTCACCATGCAATGACATAGATTACATCCCAAGTATGCCTCACCATGCAATGACATAGATTACATCCCAAGTATGCCTCACCATGCAATGACATAGATTACATCCCAAGTATGCCTCACCATGCAATGACATAGATTACATCCCAAGTATGCCTCACCATGCAATGACATAGATTACATCCCAAGTATGCCTCACCATGCCCTGACATAGATTACATCCCAAGTATGCCTCACCATGCAATGACATAGATTACATCCCAAGTATGCCTCACCATGCAATGACATAGATTACATCCCAAGTATGCCTCACCGTGCCCTGACATAGATTACATCCCAAGTATGCCTCAACATGCAATGACATAGATTACATCCCAAGTATGCCTCACTGTGCCCTGACATAGATTACATCCCAAGTATGCCTCACCATGCAATGACATAGATTACATCCCAAGTATGCCTCACCATGCAATGACATAGATTACATCCCAAGTATGCCTCACCATGCAATGACATAGATTACATCCCAAGTATGCCTCACCATGCAATGACATAGATTACATCCCAAGTATGCCTCACTGTGCCCTGACATAGATTACATCCCAAGTATGCCTCACCGTGCCCTGACATAGATTACATCCCAAGTATGCCTCACTGTGCCCTGACATAGATTACATCCCAAGTATGCCTCACTGTGCCCTGACATAGATTACATCCCAAGTATGCCTCACCGTGCCCTGACATAGATTACATCCCAAGTATGCCTCACTGTGCCCTGACATAGATTACATCCCAAGTATGCCTCACTGTGCCCTGACATAGATTACATCCCAAGTATGCCTCACTGTGCCCTGACATAGATTACATCCCAAGTATGCCTCACTGTGCCCTGACATAGATTACATCCCAAGTATGCCTCACCATGCCCTGACATAGATTACATCCCAAGTATGCCTCACCATGCAATGACATAGATTACATCCCAAGTATGCCTCACCATGCAATGACATAGATTACATCCCAAGTATGCCTCACCATGCAATGACATAGATTACATCCCAAGTATGCCTCACCATGCAATGACATAGATTACATCCCAAGTATGCCTCACCATGCCCTGACATAGATTACATCCCAAGTATGCCTCACCATGCAATGACATAGATTACATCCCAAGTATGCCTCACCATGCAATGACATAGATTACATCCCAAGTATGCCTCACCGTGCCCTGACATAGATTACATCCCAAGTATGCCTCAACATGCAATGACATAGATTACATCCCAAGTATGCCTCACTGTGCCCTGACATAGATTACATCCCAAGTATGCCTTACCATGCCCTGACATAGATTACATCCCAAGTATGCCTCACCATGCAATGACATAGATTACATCCCAAGTATGCCTCACCGTGCCCTGACATAGATTACATCCCAAGTATGCCTCACCATGCCCTGACATAGATTACATCCCAAGTATGCCTCACCATGCAATGACATAGATTACATCCCAAGTATGCCTCACCATGCAATGACATAGATTACATCCCAAGTATGCCTCACCATGCAATGACATAGATTACATCCCAAGTATGCCTCACCATGCAATGACATAGATTACATCCCAAGTATGCCTCACCGTGCAATGACATAGATTACATCCCAAGTATGCCTCACTGTGCCCTGACATAGATTACATCCCAAGTATGCCTCACCGTGCCCTGACATAGATTACATCCCAAGTATGCCTCACTGTGCCCTGACACAGATTACATCCCAAGTATGCCTCACTGTGCCCTGACATAGATTACATCCCAAGTATGCCTCACCGTGCTCTGACATAGATTACATCCCAAGTATGCCTCACTGTGCCCTGACATAGATTACATCCCAAGTATGCCTCACTGTGCCCTGACATAGATTACATCCCAAGTATGCCTCACTGTGCCCTGACATAGATTACATCCCAAGTATGCCTCACCATGCAATGACATAGATTACATCCCAAGTATGCCTCACCATGCAATGACATAGATTACATCCCAAGTATGCCTCACCATGCAATGACATAGATTACATCCCAAGTATGCCTCACCATGCAATGACATAGATTACATCCCAAGTATGCCTCACCATGCAATGACATAGATTACATCCCAAGTATGCCTCACCATGCAATGACATAGATTACATCCCAAGTATGCCTCACCATGCAATGACATAGATTACATCCCAAGTATGCCTCACCATGCAATGACATAGATTACATCCCAAGTATGCCTCACCGTGCCCTGACATAGATTACACCCCAAGTATGCCTCACTGTGCCCTGACATAGATTACATCCCAAGTATGCCTCACTGTGCCCTGACATAGATTACATCCCAAGTATGCCTCACTGTGCCCTGACACAGATTACATCCCAAGTATGCCTCACTGTGCCCTGACATAGATTACATCCCAAGTATGCCTCACTGTGCCCTGACATAGATTACATCCCAAGTATGCCTCACCGTGCCCTGACATAGATTACATCCCAAGTATGCCTCACCATGCCCTGACATAGATTACATCCCAAGTATGCCTCACCATGCCCTGACATAGATTACATCCCAAGTATGCCTCACTGTGCCCTGACATAGATTACATCCCAAGTATGCCTCACCATGCTCTGACATAGATTACATCCCAAGTATGCCTCACTGTGCCCTGACATAGATTACATCCCAAGTATGCCTCACTGTGCCCTGACATAGATTACATCCCAAGTATGCCTCACTGTGCCCTGACATAGATTACATCCCAAGTATGCCTCACTGTGCCCTGACATAGATTACATCCCAAGTATGCCTCACTGTGCCCTGACATAGATTACATCCCAAGTATGCCTCACTGTGCCCTGACATAGATTACATCCCAAGTATGCCTCACTGTGCCCTGACATAGATTACATCCCAAGTATGCCTCACTGTGCCCTGACATAGATTACATCCCAAGTATGCCTCACTGTGCCCTGACATAGATTACATCCCAAGTATGCCTCACTGTGCCCTGACATAGATTACATCCCAAGTATGCCTCACTGTGCCCTGACATAGATTACATCCCAAGTATGCCTCACCGTGCCCTGACATAGATTACATCCCAAGTATGCCTTACTGTGCCCTGACATAGATTACATCCCAAGTATGCCCTACCGTGCCCTGACATAGATTACATCCCAAGTATGCCCTACCGTGCCCTGACACAGATTACATCCCAAGTATGTCTCACCATGCCCTGACATAGATTACATCCCAAGTATGCCTCACCGTGCCCTGACATAGATTACATCCCAAGTATGCCTCACTGTGCCCTGACACAGATTACATCCCAAGGCATGTAGACGTCGCCGGAAACGTGCTACAAAAAGCCAATATGAAATTTGATTCGCTCGAGGGGGGGGGGAGGTAGATTAGTTGATGAAATGAAAATGAAAAAAAAAAAAAGAAATTCTTAGACAGCACACGAGCTTCTGTCTACTGGGACAGAAGAGTTCCAACAATGCTACCGCGCTTTGAAATTCAAAGTTGTTTTTATTTTCAATTTTCTTTGACAGTTTCCCAGCATGGGTGGGGAAGAAGACATTAGATACGGCGTTCAGGAGGGTTGATAGGGCTTTAGGATGGGTGAGGAAGGAGAAGTGGTGTAGGGCTAGATGTCTAAGGCAGGCCTATCAACATTCTGTCTGGGGTACCCGTCGGCTGGGGTTACCCGTGTAAGCGATAGAACAGAATGTATATATATATATATATAAGAACTATTTTTCTTTTTGTTGTATGTTGGGAAACAAACAACCTTCTCGCTAATAAGCACATTATGTTGTAAAAATAGCACATTATGTTGTAAAAATAGCACATTATGTTGTAAAAATAGCACATTATGTTGTAAATATAGCACATTATGTTGTAAATATAGCACATTATGTTGTAAATATAGCACATTAAGTTGTAAATATAGCACATTATGTTGTAAATATAGCACATTATGTTGTAAATAAAGCACATTATGTTGTAAATATAACACATTATGTTGTAAATATAGCACATTATGTTGTAAATATAGCACATTATGTTGTAAATATAGCACATTATGTTGTAAATATAGCACATTAAGTTGTAAATATAGCACATTATGTTGTAAATATAGCACATTATGTTGTAAATAAAGCACATTATGTTGTAAATATAACACATTATGTTGTAAATATAGCACATTATGTTGTAAATATAGCACATTATGTTGTAAATATAGCACATTATGTTGTAAATATAGCACATTAAGTTGTAAATATAGCACATTATGTTGTTAATATAACAAACTCTTGTGTTTATTGTTGTCAGTTTCGTGCTAAGAATCCAAAGAAAAATGAAGAAGATCGACGATATATAACCTTTTAAACAGTGGTATAGTGTGAAAAATAATTAACCACGTACTGCTATATTTCTCAGTACTGGATGCATTTAGTTCCCTTTTCTATATAAAAATATTAAGTAACACTAATTAATTACTAATTGGTTAATCTGTTGATTGATTCAATGTATTTTCTTAGACAATGAATAATTGTGCAACGTTTCCCATAACGTATAAAAGATTTGTACCAGACAGACAAACAGACAGAGTGAGTTGATATAAACTTTGTCAAAAAGTAGTGGAGTATTTTAGATGAATCAATGACTACATTATGTTTAAAAAAACACAGTAAGCTAATCGTTCATATTTTAGCTGTCATAATTCACATACATAAAAGAAAGAATGTGTCTAAACTTTGCATGGGTGCGGTCATCTTCAAAAGTGATATTACCGATACTCAATAATAAGAAAAATAAAACATAATTATTACTTCCCCCTGAGTCCAAAAGATGGCAGACTGTGATCTTAGGGTAAATGAAAATCATAAATTAATCTAAATAATTAAAGGTTTGATTTTTCTGAAATTTTCATAAAATGTGTTGTCCCGCAGAACAAGTTTAGGTTCGAAATTTCAGCTCGATAGGAGAATGAAAAGTTCTCAAACTAAATGATTTCATTTTTGTTTCAATAGGACGAAAGTGTGAGCTAATAGTAGGTACTGAAAAAAAGACTATTGGCCAATTTGAAAACTAGAAAAAGATTTGTTAATAATAAATGTATATAAAGAGCTTACAACATAAACAATCAGGTAGATGAAAAAGAATGTTTTCAAAATAAAGAACTAAAACATGAAATCCGTGTCCCGACAGAAAGCTTAGAATCAGGTACCCGAGACCTTCAGTGAGAGGAGGGGTGGTATATTACAAGTGGAGGGGTCCAAAAAAAAAAGATATGTTTTTAGTCCGTCTGACAGTTTGATGTGATGGCATCTTCTTCTCCTAGCGCCCTTGTTGAATACAAACGTGGCGGGGGGCGCTGGGGACTACCCACTGAGCTTGTTACAGGACGCTTGATGAGAAGATGAGGAGGACATATCTAGACCAACAAAGATTCAACAAAAGGGAAAAACAAAAAGAACCAAAACAAAAACAAAAACATGGAGCAGGTATCAATAACGGACTGGGCGAGGGTGAGGCAAAGGTGACATGTGACGTCATGTGCCTGCGTTTCTATGGAGGTCAACAAATATAAAGACAGCTGGCAGACACAATAGCAGACTATGTTGTTTCGCTTAATGGATAGCCATGTTGGTGTGCAGTGTATTACCGACTAGATAGGAGACCTAACTATGTTTATCAAATGTTTTGGAATGTGTCTTCAGAGTTGATAATCTACGTCCTAGTCCAAACCTCAGCAGGAGACGGGGGATGGGAGCGGGCAGGGTTTGAACCCAGGACCATCGAGATGTCAAACAACAGTCCAGCGCGCATACCGCACAACTTTACTTTCTGTCCCCTCTTTCTCTCTCTTTCTTTCTCTCTCTTTCTCTCACTCTCTCTCTCTCTCTCTTTCTCTCTCTTTCGCTCTCTTTCTCTCACTTTCCCTCTCTCTTTCCCTCTCTCTTTCTCTCTCTCTTTCTGTCAATATCTCTCCCCCCCCCTCTCTATCTAATTGCGAAAATAAGAAAAAGACACTTTGTTCAAACTACCAAACTTACATGCAAAGATGCCTCAGTTCACGTGCTGGTAAAACCATTCCCATAATACATCCTCTTCGTGACAGCTAGTTGGATGTACCAGTTACTAGTGTAACAAACTCCACGCTCCCAGTACAAGCCTGAAATTCTCAATGCACTCTCAAATTGTAACTTTAATTTCGTCCTCTTCGGTCTATGTGATTTTTACCGACATTTTTATGCTACAAATATTAGCTTGTAAACTCTTTGTGGGGAAAAATAACCAACTAACTGGAAACAGGACGGGTATTTCGAATACGGCTCTAATGTTTTTTTTCTTGAAATTTATCCGTTCATGTAAATCTTTGGGGAAAAAAATAACCAGCTAATAACCCACACAGTGAATCTGGTTTGACCGTTAAACTTTTTATAAATATAATAATCTTACAATTTAATTTGGTCTGAACGCTGTTGTCCACTCCCCAGTTCCTCCCTCTCCACGCAGCGGATTCTATAAGTTGATGAAGCAACATGAAATGAACATTTTTGTTCACCGTCTTATATTGAAATCATTAGCTGGACAGTAATGACCGCAACTTCAATATGCAAAGCTTAGCCTACTGGATAGACAAGTAATATATTTCAACGGTTATGGATAGATAGATATACAGACACACAGACAGACAAATAGATAGATAGGTAGATAGACAAACAGACAGACAGACAGATAGGTAGGTAGATAGATAGATAGATAGATAGATAGATAGATAGATAGATAGATAGATAGATAGATAGATAGATAGATAGATAGATATACAGACACACAGACAGACAAATAGATAGATAGATAGATAGATAGATAGATAGACAAACAGACAGACAGACAGACAGACAGATAGGTAGGTAGATAGATAGATAGATAGATAGGTAGATAGATAGATAGATAGATAGATAGATAGATAGATAGGTAGATAGATAGATAGATAGATAGATAGATAGATAGATAGATAGATAGACAGACAGACAGACAGACAGACAGACAGATATATATATATATATATATATATATATATATATATATATATATATATATATATATATATATATAGATAGATAGATAGATAGATAGATAGATAGATAGATAGATAGATAGATAGACTTTTGAAATAAGTAAACCCAAATACAGGGCCTCTAGATTTCGATCAATGTGTTTCACCTCATGGACACAGTGCACGAAACTTGTAATGCCTGGAATGTTCGCGCGACACCCTCCATCCATCAATCAGCCGTTTGATTACAAGACCCACTCGTCTTCATCTCTCAGCCTGGGAACAAATGTCTTGGGGGGGGGGGGAGAGGGAGCAGGAGCACGCTTTCTTTCTCCACGTGGACATGGTTAAAAACATCTCAAGTACAAAAGAACAATCTTTGAACATTTGAATCTGAAGCTGTCATTAAGACTGTTTGAAGAGCTATCGGAAAATGTGTGCAGTCAAACAAAATAAAGTTGATTTTAAAGAGGAATCAAAACTTAATGTTCGAAATTGTGGACATCTCATGATCAACAATCGATTCTTTATTTTCACTAATTTCTTTCTGATACTCTATCCAGCAAAAGCAGATTTCATTATTATTACTATTACAACAATCAAATTTTTACATTTTAGAACATAACATTTTAAATTTTTGAGAAAATAGTTTTTCGAGAGATAGACATAGTTCTGCTTTAAAAAAAATTACCATCCCGAATCGTTGAAATTCGTGGGTAACCATGGAAAGCCTTTTGAGCTTTATCCACAAAGAATCTGCCACACAAGCCGCAGTAACAAAATGTTAATGTAATATAGAAAATACTTTTCATAAATACAGCATATACTGAGTGAAATAGCATTAACTATTTTAAATCAATCATGTCATTAATTTTTTTAAGATATAGATTAAAAATAATAAATTTGTACTTTTGGAGATATTTTTATTAATTATTTTCGTTAAACACCAATTTTATGCTTATAGCATGCTCAGAGCGCAATGGTCAAATCACTTTTATGGACCAGTTTGGGGGGGGGGGGTTGGAATGTCAGCTGGTGTTTATCGGGTCTAGGGTATGCCGGGTTCCCCACCTGAATGTTGGTTATTAACTTTCTGCCGGGGTTGTAATTTAGCCGTGAGTCATTTGCCCAGACACCCAGGGCAGTTTATTAGTTAATACGTAGATTATTATGCAACACAAATACTGACTATAAATTAACTTATATCAGTTAAATAACAAGAGTGTAAATGCTACAATTTAATGAATCAATAATTCATGACAGATGAATACGGGTTTGGTAAATAGTATTTTACAAGGTCAAGTACAAACAAGCAGCTTATTCAAAATAACATAGCACACCTTAATCTCAGTGTCACAACTCGATCAGGGCCCGCGAAGCCCACAATCCAAAGCCATGGATGCAAGAACCAAACCATACCATCAGGCTTGACTACGACAGAGTCCCAAGCCTTCGTCCCTAAACAAGAAAAAATACACATTCCTTGAGACCGCCATTCCAAGATTATAATAGAAACGATTTTAGATCTACAACATGAAGAAGCCAGGGAAATAAACTAACTTACCCAACACTGAAGAAGAAACCCACAACAGAGAGCTCCATCTCGAGGCAAAGCAAGCTGAGCAATGACATCAACATAGCGCGTCCTTAGAAACTAACGCACAAACCATTATGGTGCACAAAAGAGAAACATCGAGCAAAGGAGCAACTCCAGATGAGCACGACAGGGGAAGGGAAGGGAAAGGATATCTGGGAGAAGGTTTCCGTGCTGAATTCGAAATCGAGCCTATGCGATGAAAATCCGACTTGCTAGCCACTGTGCTAACCAATTACTTATAAAAGCGGAAGTATTTATAGTCTATTGTTAGTTAAAACATGCTAACGAACAACTCTACACTAAGCTTCTCTTCTCTTAGCTAGTACTGTCTCTTTATAAAACACATTTAATTAATAACAAGTAATTGAGTAATTATTTGTTTTTTTCTTTATTCATGCCATAGAGAATGAATAATTGTGCAAAGTTTCAACTTGATCCGAGTAAGAGAAGCTGGAGAAATAACGTATTCACAAGATATCAACAGGCAGACAGACAGAACGAGTTGATATAAATGATAAGCACCAAACATTTTGGACACGTAAGATAGCCGACTTTTGTAAGGATAAAGTAAAGGTGAGGATACTGTGAAGTTGGGGATAGCCTACTTGAAGGTGAGGATACAGTGAAGTTGGGGATAGCCTACTTGAAGGTGAGGATACAGTGAAGTTGGGGATAGCCTACTTGAAGGTGAGGATACAGTGAAGTTGGGGATAGCCTACTTGAAGGTGAGGATACAGTGAAGTTGGGGATAGCCTACTTGAAGGTGAGGATACAGTGAAGTTGGGGATAGCCTACTTGAAGGTGAGGATACAGTGAAGTTGGGGATAGCCTACTTGAAGGTGAGGATACAGTGAAGTTGGGGATAGCCTACTTGAAGGTGAGGATACAGTGAAGTTGGGGATAGCCTACTTGAAGGTGAGGATACAGTGAAGTTGGGGATAGCCTACTTGAAGGTGAAAATGAAAGTGAGGAATGAATCTCCAACTGATTGAAAATCTCCACTAAAAATACCTATTCAGGTTTACTTAACATTATTTCTTTTAACATTCATGTAAGGAAATCTTAGAGATGAATAATGATGTGGTGGATTTACATTGTTCCATGGTTTACACTTACACCAAGAGCACATTCATCAAGCGATGGAAACAAATCAAAGCAACTGACAAGGGCATTTACTGGGCGCAGTTCAATTAAGTACAAACATTATTTTGAGTTATTTAATTGACCCAGACCTGATCCCCAGCATCTTAAAATAGAACTAGACCTGTCTGATAAGAGAAAATAGTTGCAATGACGTCAAAAAGGTTTAGCCTGTTTAATTGATCCATTCTTAGTATTGCCTCCATATTTGCTTTAGATTTACAAGAGGTACAATATCCAATAACCGCAATATCGCAACGATGTTTGATAGACTGGTCGAGGTGGCTCTGAGATGGTAACCAAAAATCCAAGTGCAGGAATTTATTTTTATTTTTTTTTTCCCTTTTCGTAAACTTTGTCAATTTATATATATACTGGTAATTCTTGATAATGTCGATATTTGTTGACATATAACAACGTAGATATATATCAAGCCACCAAAGGTTAGAACGTAAGCTGCAACATACTAGATGTAGTACTGAAGACGTGTGCCACTCTTCCGCGGTGATGAGTACTTGAACTATAAACAAACTCAAAAGGAGGTAATGCCGAACTCAATGCTGGAACAGCAACACCGACGGAAGGCCAACAATCGATAAAAGGAGTCGACTCGGTGTTGAAACAACAAACATTTTTAATACAGAATACAGGAACCGTCCGATGTCCTCTAGTACTAGCCGTCTATAGAATTCTTCTTATTCCTACTGTAAATGAGAAAGTGTCTTGATTCTAGCGTCTCTTAGAGCGTTCTTACTTTTTAAAGATCTATCACGTCATTTGTCACTAAGTAAAAATTTCCCCCTAATCCCGAAACAAATACCTAATTCCTAATCCTGCCATAACAGATTTTAAGAACGCCCTGAGTCTTGCCAACTCTAATGACATGCGATGTGGTAGTAATGCTCGTTGTACTAACAATATGACACCCTTGTTAACCGTCGGCCATTGAATAGAAACAAATGAGCCTTACACAATCTGCCCGCCATAAGGCGCCATATATATATTTATGGAAACATCATATCAATTATTCAGTATAATAAATTCAAATCAAAACGTTTCCCCTTCTCCTCTTTCAAATTATTAAAAACTAGTAACTAGTAGCCCACATTAAACTTCAACATTTCGCAACACATCTCCGCCTCTGCATATGAAACATAAACTCGCGCGCACGCACGCACGCCAAATATCAAATCTATGACCTGATCCTCGGCCACATGACCATATTTTTAAAAGCCTCAGATCTTCGGTGGTGTGTGAGTGCGTGTGTGTATGTTTGGAGGGGGGGGGATGACAAGTCGATCATGGATCTACGGTCCTGATGGATTAATTGCAAACTTAATTTATTAGGTGGGAGAGAAGTCAATAGGGGCAAGGAAAGGGCAGGGAGGGTCGATTAGAGGGGCCCTGGCCACCAAGATAAGAAATATCTTCCCTGATCATAGTATCATAAAGTGTTACGTTGTCCCAGGCCTGGAGGACAAATATGAATGGGGTCACATAGAGGCTACTCCAGACGTAACGTTTGACCCCGAGGTCATAATAGAGATATTATTGCTGGGGAGTGAGATGGATATGACAGGGGAAACAAGCTGCCAGGGGAGTCGCTTTAAATGTAGTACACAGCTTCAAATGTGTAATGAACTATTATAAGGATGTGTATAGGAAGAGAGTATCTATCTTTCGAATCAAAGATTCAGTAGTTCTTATCCTGAAATAAAATGTTCATTTTCGAATTAATAATAATCTGTATGATCCATAAAGGAAATCTGTCTTACAATTTGTGTATTACAAAATTACACCAAACAAAACATTGTAACTAAAGAAAACAAAATGCTTACAAAACTTGCTATATCATATAGTAATCTTATTCTCCACCGCAGGGCCGGTCCTACAGATTGCGGGGCCCTATGCGAAACGGACTACGCGGGGCCTAGTGTGGGTAGGTTAAGGATAATAAGTGAAAATTAAGATTTTTTGTTGGAAAATAAATTCGTCTTTGCATTGTATTCATAAGTATAGATCACGGTCCAATTAACATTACGAGCCATCTACAGTAGAAAATAGTTTTCTGACAAAAAGCCGATAAAGATTCAGATCTGCCTTTTAGATTTACTATCGACTAGCAAAATATCGCTTTTGATATTTTTTTTAATGAAACTGAGATAGATTTAGATCTATATTTATATGCCAGTGACTTTAACAGTAACTAAAGTACTGGAACTTTCTGTTTTGGTTAAAATTCGCCCTATTATTTACAGTTCTCAGACTGTCCCTCTCTTCCTTTTTTTTTCAATCTGCCCCCCCCCCCCCCATATCTCATACTGTCTTCTATTTCTATTTTTTTGTCAGTCTGCCTTTCTCTCTCTATCTTTCGCAGTCTGTTTCTCTCATTCTCTTTCTTTATCTAGCTGTTTTCATATCTCTCTCTCTCTGTCTCTGTCTCTCTCATTCTGTCCCTCTCTCTCTCTCTCTCTCTCTCTCATTCTGTCCACTGTCTCTCACTACCCCCATCGCATACTCCTTATTGCTTATCACAGCAGATCACGTGACATATGTCTTGACCTAAATGGTTCGAAAAAATGTCCGAGAGCTTCGACTTCAACGCACAAACTCAGTAGGAACGACTCTTTAGTGACCAGGATTAATGACCTGTGTCCAGCGACGAGTAATCCAAGCCAGCAATTTTCTGGAACGCCCCGAATCACAGTGCCCAGAGGGAGGGTAGGAGGGAGGCTCAGAAGTCCCATTAGTACTTGGACTTGACCTTTCAAAGAGAGGAGGACCTCCTGTGTGGAGGCAATTCAAAGGGCGGGGTAGCAGCTACGAAACACAGGTGAGACCTGTCTATAATACAAGGTATTTGATAATTTTGTCCTGGATGGGGTGTAATGGCAGCAAGGCAAGAATGGGGGGGGGGGTAGAGTGAAATGTAATGGAAAGAGTGGGAGAAATAGGAAAGAAAGCTTTTTAAGCCTTCAACACAGCTGCTCGCCTACAGACACACGCACATAATAAAAAAAAAGTTCGACCCTGGTAGTCGGGGCATTTCCAACCATTTTTTCAAAAGGTCGTTTCCGAATTTCTTCTGAAGAAAACATCCAACTGTCTCTAGCGAGATCTGTTTTGTTTGATGCACGCAGGCAGGTGCAAATAAAACCTTTTGGACTATTACCAGGCTGTTCACTAGTTCGAACCCTGCCCACAGTAAACTATAGTCATGAAGTAAGTTTGGGTTATGACGTCAAACTAATCACCATGGTGCAAACCTTCAATCCTTCATGACGTACTTCCAGTGGAATGACGATGACAACCTGACGTACTTCCGGTTTGATGACGATGGCAGTTTAAGATAAGATAAGATAATTTTATTGATCCAATCAAATGGAAATTCAGTTTGACTACAATTGACAACCTCAGCTTAACTACTGTAACAATAACATTATAGATGCAAATACGAACAACATTCACACACGAAACACATACACATTCACAACCATCGCTTTATGAATTAGACTTCTATGTACTTCTCGATGACGAGATCTTGTAACACTCTGACCGAAAGTGGGATAAAGGAGTTTTTAAATCTTTCTGTTTTAGTCCTAATGGAAAGGAGACGACCACTTCGTTCAGATCTTATGTAACAGTGGTTTAATGGGAGCAGGTTGTCCTCAAGAATCGCGAGTGCTTTGGAAAGGCATCTTTCATGAAAAAGCTCTTCAAGAGATGGTAGCTGTGTTCGAGTGGTATGCGATGCGTTTTTAATTAGTCTATTTAGTCTAAGTCTTTGTGCCAGTGAAGTATTACCATACCAGCAGGGGATGGCAAAGTTAGTTAGACTGCTGATGGTTGCTGTATAAAAAAGTTTAATAATTGTTTTGTCTATGTTGAATTTTCTTAGATTTCTAATATAGAAAAGGTCGCTGGTGAATTTTTGTGTAGAGATTTTGACAGTGTTTACTCCATTTCCTTTTGTTGTTGATGGTTGTTCCTAGATATTTATATTCGTGTACTTGTTCTATGGTATGATTGTTTATCTGGATTTCAGCAATATGGCCTTTATGTCAATAAAGCTGATAAAATAGATGCTATCAACAAAGCGAGTGTCATTGGTACACCTAAATTAACGTAGGGCATTGCTATGTACCTTTAGAGATAATAAACATTCTCTTTCTGGCAGTATTTAACACATTCGTTAACATGCATGACTAGGTGTATGACGAGTAGGACGTAATCATCTTCTTTTTTGAAGTAACGTCTGTATTATATAAGATAAGATAAGAATCTTCTAAAACTGAATGAAACGTTAATAAATTATTATTATTATTTTAAACCTTTGGAAACATTCCATGACATATTTATATAGTAGGCTTTTAGATGAAAAAAAAACAACAACTAACAAAATAAAAACAAGAAGGTGTCAGTTGTTAAAAAGTTAAAAAGTTTATGTCAATTTAATTTTTATTTAACAAGTACCTAAACATACAAAAATGAATCCTTTGATTTCAGCCGATTAGGCAACAAACTAGCAATGCCCACACAAAAGAGTTCGATCCAACACAAAAGAGTTCGATCCAACACAAAAGAGTTCGATCCAACACAAAATAGCCTATTTACTTTGGAAACGACTATATCTGATGCCCACGACCCTTCGGGCCTTATTAAAACGTAATATTTCTCGGGGTCTTTGTCATTCCTGAGACACAATAGAACAAGACTGTGACCAAGTTTTAAATACTTTAGAATGACACACGGTAAGAAAAGTTCATGTTTTGTTCTTGTACCTTTCGTTTCTCCCTCCCATTCTTCTCATAGACTTATTTCTGTACAACTAGTGCACTCATTGGAACCACAGAATACATGTACACCTTGGGACAATTATAGCGAATCATAGAATCTGATGCAGTTTTAATCAACGGAAGGCATCGCTATAATGAATCAAACTACCCCATTATTTATCTAGTTATGCCTCCTCTGCACCCGCCCCTGGCGCTAACCATCTCGTTTCTCTCTCAGCCCCCGCGAACAAAACCACCGCAGGGAAGTAACCGCGTTAAACAGACTTATCGCGAAATCTACATACAAATTTATCTCCCCCTGCCGGGAAAGGTTGATTTTCGAAGCGCTGACAGACTTTTGTCCTCCATCAATCACGTGGGCCCCCGGTGGGGCAAAAAGAGGGCGGAGGGCCTCTAGGGTCGGAGAGAAAGAAGGGGAGGTGAGTGGGGGGTTAATAGACTAAAGTGTACAGTTTCACAGCTGAGGGACCACTTGCTATGTTAGCCGTCTATAGGCCTATATAAGGCACATATGGAGCCCATTCCCCCACCACATTCTTATACACACACACACACACACTCGAAACCACCACACAATTTTAAGTACTCCCCAGAAAAAGACGTTGCCCCCTATATAATTTATGTCTTATAGAGATCGGTTTTAAAATGTCTCAATGTGACAGAGGCTTATATAGACACTCTGACAAGAACGACGAAACGTGTAGTCCACAGGAACCAAATATAAGCACACCATGTACTAAAGTTTGACGTGTAGGTAAACTAGAACTAGGACAGCTTGTGGGCTCTGTAAGTCTCTGTTGATTACACTGACCTAATAGGATACATAGTGAAGCTCAAAGCAAAGAAATAACTACATCTTTTTTTAAACACGCTTTAATGTTAAGTGAAAGCTTTAGAATGATTTTAGTATGATAGTGTTTCATTGGTCGAACACTGGTCTCACCAGAAGTTGCCAGGTAAAAAAAAACAACAAAAAAAACAACTAAAGAAAAACTGTCTTTTTAAAAAAAATATTCTAAAACGTCTATTTGCAGAGCTTGGAGGCCGAGGGGTTGGCTTCTGAGAAATGAATCCCGAGTTTTAATCCAGACGAATCCCGAACGATAGATGTTACACAATGTTACATTCTAATGGGCACTTGATTTTAGTTGGGTAAAGGCGGTTGGCGTTTGTAAAGCCACATCATTCCCTCGTAAGGCGATGGCCACAAAAACAGTTGACCCCTTATGCATCACGGAAGGCAAAGTCTGAAAGTGGAACTTAACATGGCGCATATTTTGCTTTTTTTTTTTTTTTTTTTTTTTTTTTTAAAGAAAAAAAAAAAACTTTTCTTTTTACTTAAGTAAGTCTTGTTTTCAGGGGCGTGTTTAAGGGAGAATTTACAACGTAGTACGATCGCTGATTTAAGCTTGTCATGACAAGGGGAAGTAATCCAACAAGAGACCGTGGATTTCAGAGATATTTTATTTCAATGGCAGATCACTAGTTTCAAATGCTTAACATACATGTTGAAATTTTGTTTCATGTTGGTACTGTCCTTCATTCATTATGACTATGATTGATATCTTTGTTTTGC
The DNA here is from genome assembly GCF_947242115.1 of Biomphalaria glabrata. Lineage (NCBI taxonomy): Eukaryota > Metazoa > Mollusca > Gastropoda > Planorbidae > Biomphalaria > Biomphalaria glabrata. The sequence continues at coordinate 16,984,098 of NC_074714.1, read as the reverse complement.
AATTCTCAATAGATGTCAATATATTTGTAGGCTGTTACTTCTGCATTGTCTAAAGATTATGACAGGCTATTGATTTGTGGTGTTTCCTAAGATAATCAGTAGTTTCCAAACTGTATACGAGTATTTCCATTTCATAATAACTACTGGCTCCGATGGAGCACATTTTGTGGAACATTTAATTATGACGACTGCGCCCTCAAGAGTCTTTTTCACTTTGTTTTGTCGCCAATTGTGTTGTGCATAAGATATTGATGTAACTAAAAAAAATAATGCAAATTACTTTAAACCACGAAAAAGGTAAGGACAAAAAATGGCTTTAAAGTTATCAGAGTTATTCTTCCTGTGTATCTATACATCGACTAGTAATAAATCGAATGACCTAATTTCGCTGATTGCGTCCCTTTCCCTAAAAAGAAAAAATATATGTCAGTAGCGGATTATGTTATACATGTAATAGCTGTGCTAAAATTTAAATAGAGGTTCAATGCCCAGACAGAGCTGCAGTCTATAAGTTTCAGCAGCCTCTTCCCCCCTCCCCCCCTGGCCTGAGCAATACTTTAACCTTTCCTACCCCGTTCTTTTTCCTTGCCCCTTTTCAGAATAGTAAAATTAAACAAAAAGACATTAAAATGACATGAAAAGATTTTTGTTCAGTCTACAATATTTAATGATATGTCAACCATGAATTTTTTCTTTTGGGGCTATTCCACCCTTAATACCGTTTCGTTGGGCACCTACCATAGATATTGTTTCCAATTCATATCAGAGAATGTGGAATCTTTCAGAACTATTTGTTCTTCTACATTTGTTCACGATAGTTAGGGAATAAACAAATTAAACAGATCACACAAGCAATTATGATAAAATATAACCTGTCATTTTTTATGACTATCTTTGTTCTTTTATAAAGTCTAGTTATCTTTACATGAACCATTACAACTAGTAACATTATTGACTTTGAATCTAAAAAGTTACAATGAGATCACACATTTTTAAATCTATAATTAACATTATTGATTATTCTTTTAATGTATTTTCACCAAACAGTCATGAGTTACCTTTTTTTTTTACCTATCCCTTAGTGACTTAGTCTGTTAAACCGTTGGGGCACCAATGCAAGATTCGTCGACCGTCTTTCTCCATTCTTTGGTCTTTTGCCTTAGTTAGAACCTCTTTCAATGGCAGGCCCGTCCATTCTTTTATGTTGTCCTCCCATCGCTTTCTCTGCTTGCCTCTTCTCCTTTTTCCTGGTTCTGTTCCCTGTAGGAAGGTCTTTGCGAGCCCCCAAGATCTTGTAATATGGCTATAGATTTTTAGCTTTCGTCTTTTTACAATAGTTAGCAGGTCGTCATGGGGTCCTAACGCTGCAGTAACCCTGTCTCTGATTTCTTGGTTTGTGATGCGGTCTTTGAATGTGATGTCATGACTAAACAAAATAAAAATCAAGGTCACATGTCCTACATGTTCCTTTTCTGTGTCAGAAAGCCATGCCTCTTGTATGACCATGTCCTACATGTTCCTTTTCTGTGTCAGAAAGCCATGCCTCTTGTATGACCATGTCCTACATGTTCCTTTTCTGTGTCAGAAAGCCATGCCTCTTGTATGACCATGTCCTACATGTTCCTTTTCTGTGTCAGAAAGCCATGCCTCTTGTATGACCATGTCCTACATGTTCCTTTTCTGTGTCAGAAAGCCATGCCTCTTGTATGACCATGTCCTACATGTTCCTTTTCTGTGTCAGAAAGCCATGCCTCTTGTATGACCATGTCCTACATGTTCCTTTTCTGTGTCAGAAAGCCATGCCTCTTGTATGACCATGTCCTACATGTTCCTTTTCTGTGTCAGAAAGCCATGCCTCTTGTATGACCATGTCCTACATGTTCCTTTTCTGTGTCAGAAAGCCATGCCTCTTGTATGACCATGTCCTACATGTTCCTTTTCTGTGTCAGAAAGCCATGCCTCTTGTATGACCATGTCCTACATGTTCCTTTTCTGTGTCAGAAAGCCATGCCTCTTGTATGACCATGTCCTACATGTTCCTTTTCTGTGTCAGAAAGCCATGCCTCTTGTATGACCATGTCCTACATGTTCCTTTTCTGTGTCAGAAAGCCATGCCTCTTGTATGACCATGTCCTACATGTTCCTTTTCTGTGTCAGAAAGCCATGCCTCTTGTATGACCATGTCCTACATGTTCCTTTTCTGTGTCAGAAAGCCATGCCTCTTGTATGACCATGTCCTACATGTTCCTTTTCTGTGTCAGAAAGCCATGCCTCTTGTATGACCATGTCCTACATGTTCCTTTTCTGTGTCAGAAAGCCATGCCTCTTGTATGACCATTGGACTCAAGCGATGTGAGACACGAGCGTGTTATTTTTCATTCTTGTAATGACTAATGCGAAATAAGGCCAATAAATGGGTAGTTCTACTCCTGTTATTTGATGACAACTCTGAATCTGAACTAGTCCGAAATGATGCAATGATAAAATGTGCTATATCATAGAAAATCAGACAGAACATTTCATTCACAATATAACTTCAAAGATATCTCTGAACATATCATAAAAACGGCTCATATACATTTATTTGGCTCAGAATATGGTATGCACCAGTTTTTGTTTCTTATCTAAAATATGTTTACTTCAATGTTATGGAGTGAGAGAGTCTGTGTGTTTCTATGGAGACAGTGAGAAGAAGTTAGCGATTGGATGTTGATTATGCCAGTGTGAATGATGCAAGATAAACGGGATTATCAGTAATCTGTCTTATGTAGGCCAGACTGAGCACAACGTGTTTGTGTAGACAGATTGGAATCCAAATATTATTTTATAATCAATAGATTACTGAAGTCTATTATATTTCATTTCATCTGAAGTTGAAAATTTGCATATATCTAATCAACGTTGTAATTAGTACTGTTCACAAATATGTTATTTCAAGCTTTTCTAATTGAAGATATAATACGCCTACAGTGGTTTGTTGTAAATGTTTCGTGTGTTCCTTCAGAGTTTACTTCCTAGTCCAAACCTCCCGCAGGACAACGGGGGATGGGAACGGGCAGGATTTGAACCCGGGACCATCGATAAATCCAAACGACAGTCCAGCGCGCAAACCACACGACCAGGCAGCAAGTTGTCTACCATCAGTTTGGTGCTACAAATCAACGACCATCAAGTAGGTTGAACTTAAAAAGAAAAACAGTTTTGTATTTTTTATTAGATTAAATAAACTTTTCATAAACCCTTTACTGTCCAATGAATTAACTCATACATATTGTAATCTCATAAAATCTTTTTATACAAATACCAAAGTTTTTTGAATGATTATTCTGGGTCCCAAGAGTATTAAGCAGACATAATCTGTACTACGCGCTTGCGAAAGCTCCATTGTTTTCCCGTGAAAGCGAGAATCGATTACAAGGTCGCCACACTTTGTCATCAGTGTAGATATAACAACGAGATGCCCTTGTACCTTAGCGAGCTGATATGTCCCCCAGAGAGCCCTGCGCTCAATGGACTCAACGCTTTTAGTAGTGCCACGTTTCTCCCTCAAAAGCTACGGTCTGAGGGCTTTTTCAGTGCACGGATCAAAGGTTTGGAACTCACTCCCCAATGATCTCAGACAGACATTATGCTACACCACTTTTAAGAAGAACATTAAGACCTATCTGTTTAAAACTTTTTTTTAGATTAATTGTCATTTTAGCTGTCGTGTTTGTGTTTGTGATGTTATTACAGCGCCTTGAGCCTACATTTTGTTTGTTAACAGCACTTTATAAATAAAATAATATTAATTATTATTATATAGTATACATTGGAAGTTCCTCTAAAAACTATATTAGACTTGTATTTGCCAAAGTTATTAAACCAAATATGCTATTTGTATTGATTGTTGCTCTATAAAATATACACAAATATATAATCATACACAAGCATTCAGTCCTTTACTAAAAGTTGTACTTTTTGTTCAAAAGAAATCTAAATCAATAAATCAAATAGACAATAGTATAGACTTTCACTATAGTATGCTTTTCCACTAGACTATGCTATTGTACTGGGCTAGACTAAGCTATTTTCTTATGAGAAAGTTGTAGATCTTTTAGCTTAACCAAACATTCTAGTAAGTTTCTTGTGTGTGTGCAGAACATCCTAGATCTTCTTGGTTCTGAATACGTTTTTAAAATAAAGACAGTGACATAGTCTCATGTAATACTGACACTGACCTATGTGATTGACATTGACATATGTAAATGACATTGACATATGTAGCCTAAATGACATATCAGTTGAAAGAAAAAAAAATCGGACTTAGTATAATAACATTTTTTATTGGCAGTATAGCAGTTACAGTTCAAAATGAAATCTCAATTTTGCTTAGTAAAAACAAAAGACAAATGAGCTTCAAGTCTAGATCTAGTTGGTGCTCAATAATGTACACACTAACAGTGTACTCCACAGACTCTATAATATTCTATACAGGTTTGTTAGCTCTTTAAGTAACAGCAAGGTGGCATGGCAGCCAAGTGGAAAAGTGCATGTCTTCTAGACTGAAGGATCTCAAGTTTGACCCCAGTGAAACTGGGGTTTTGAGTCAGGATTTTAGGACCCCCCTTGAGACAAAGCAACTCAATTGGGTACCTGACATACATTGGGGAAGTAAAGGCTGTTCAAGCAAAGGTTGTTGGTTGTTAGCCCTCTGTCATAGAAACTAAGGAGATTTACATCATCTGCCCCCCAAAACATTAAAAAATCTGAAAGCCAAACTTTTACATTTTACCAGGTAACAATATTTTATAACAAATGTTTAGACTTTTTAATCAACAATTAATTATCACTCTTGAAGAAAGAAAATTATTCAAATTCTAGTAAGAATTACCAAACATTTTGTGGCTCTGAGTTAGTCATATAATCAAAACATTTACAGTGTGAATTCATAGACACAGAACAACTCCCTAGACATTCATCTGAGCTATGCAGACAAGCACAAGAGATCACATAGAGTAACTACCCACACATGGAGTAACCACTACATTGGAGAGGCACTTCACACAGATACATCATAGGTTTGATTGAGATTGATTTCAAGCAAGATTAACATGACCTAGTACAGCAACAAGTTCATCAAATGTATAAAGCATCCAGAAAACTGAATAAAAATAAGAATAAAACAGGAAACTTTTTGTTTGGTTAAGTGTTCAAAGTGAAATCATGAAAAATAAAATATATATCAAATAGTGACAACATAAAGGCAAACAAAAAACTATAGGTCAAATAAGTGCTCATATTAAATTGTAAACAGTGGCAGAATTGTTGAGATTATAAAGTACAATCTGAATGATGCATACTATTCAATCCAGAAAAAAACCCAAAAAACTTTTGACTTATAAATAGTCCTTTAAATGAACACACTTTTATAAATAGTCCTTTAAATTAACACACTATTGACTGTGGTCTTTATTCAGTTTTAGACACACTAGGTTGTTATAAAGCAAAGATGGGTAAACTATGACCTGTGGACCTACTCCATGTTGTGTATGTTTATGGATTGTAAAGTTTTGAAGCCAGACTTAGAGGTTAAATTCATTGAACTCTAACCTAATTAATGAAGTCAAAAAATGATTCCTAATTAGGGAGTTCTAACTAGAGGGGCATGTCAAAATCCAAGTTTTCCAACATGTATTCATCATAATATCTCATTTCAATACATTTGTGTAATGTTTGTATTTTCAGGTCTACAGTTGTGAGCAGCTTCTTTAGTAAAGAAACTTAGAACTAGATTGACAGATGAATACCACAATTAAAGTCCATTTGAGTGAAACATTATACAAACAATCCCTAGTCTCATAGAATTCTATCATATTTATTTCATTTCAATATCAAAACACTGTAGTACTACATTTCTGCATATTTGAATTGAAAAAAAAAATTATTATGGTTCACGATTTATTTCCTTTAAGTTTTTGGCCTGCTTCTAAAAGGTTTGCCCATCACTTTTATAAAGTATTCAGTTTGAAGTCTTGGACAATCGTCTGACTTACTTAGGAGTATGAAGAACTGGATCTAAACACAAATACAAGAAACACGCAAATGTCTGTGTGTATGAGGGGCAAGTGTCTGTGTGTATGAGGGGCAAGTGTCTGTGTGTATAAGGGGCAAGTGTCTGTGTGTATGAGGGGCAAGTGTCTGTGTGTATGAGGGGCAAGTGTCTGTGTGTATGAGGGGCAAATGTCTGTGTGTATGAGGGGCAAATGTCTGTGTGTATGAGGGGCAAGTGTCTGTGTGTATGAGGGGCAAATGTCTGTGTGTATGAGGGGCAAATGTCTGTGTGTATGAGGGGCAAGTGTCTGTGTGTATGAGGGGCAAGTGTCTGTGTGTATGAGGGACAAGTGTCTGTGTGTATGAGGGGCAAGTGTCTGTGTGTATGAGGGGCAAGTGTCTGTGTGTATGAGGGGCAAGTGTCTGTGTGTATGAGGGGCAAGTGTCTGTGTGTATGAGGGACAAGTGTCTGTGTGTATGAGGGGCAAATGTCTGTGTGTATGAGGGGCAAGTGTCTGTGTGTATGAGGGGCAAGTGTCTGTGTATATGAGGGGCAAGTGTCTGTGTGTATGAGGGGCAAGTGTCTGTGTGTATGAGGGGCAAGTGTCTGTGTGTATGAGGGGCAAGTGTCTGTGTATATGGGGATGCTTGATTGGAAGTTGTAGCTGGAAAAAAAAAGAATTGACTACAAAGGCACGAGGTTATATAAATGTAGATGAGCAATCAATCAATTAATTGATTGAAAGAACTAACAAACACCAAAACTACAAACAGTTGAATGAAAAAGAGCACAAATTTGAGATGAAATACAAGAAAGGAAACCCACATATAAACATTAATAGACCATATATAATAAACACACCCCCAACATAGTGGGGTAGACCTGGTTTGCCCATCACTTTTATAAAGTATTCAGTTTGAAGTCTTGGACAATCGTCTGACTTACTTAGGAGTATGAAGAACTGGATCTAAACACAAATACAAGAAACACGCAAATGTCTGTGTGTATGAGGGGCAAGTGTCTGTGTGTATGAGGGGCAAGTGTCTGTGTGTATAAGGGGCAAGTGTCTGTGTGTATGAGGGGCAAGTGTCTGTGTGTATGAGGGGCAAGTGTCTGTGTGTATGAGGGGCAAATGTCTGTGTGTATGAGGGGCAAATGTCTGTGTGTATGAGGGGCAAGTGTCTGTGTGTATGAGGGGCAAATGTCTGTGTGTATGAGGGGCAAATGTCTGTGTGTATGAGGGGCAAGTGTCTGTGTGTATGAGGGGCAAGTGTCTGTGTGTATGAGGGACAAGTGTCTGTGTGTATGAGGGGCAAGTGTCTGTGTGTATGAGGGGCAAGTGTCTGTGTGTATGAGGGGCAAGTGTCTGTGTGTATGAGGGGCAAGTGTCTGTGTGTATGAGGGACAAGTGTCTGTGTGTATGAGGGGCAAATGTCTGTGTGTATGAGGGGCAAGTGTCTGTGTGTATGAGGGGCAAGTGTCTGTGTATATGAGGGGCAAGTGTCTGTGTGTATGGGGGGCAAGTGTCTGTGTGTATGAGGGGCAAGTGTCTGTGTGTATGAGGGGCAAGTGTCTGTGTGTATGAGGGGCAAGTGTCTGTGTGTATGAGGGGCAAGTGTCTGTGTGTATGAGGGGCAAGTGTCTGTGTATATGGGGATGCTTGATTGGAAGTTGTAGCTGGAAAAAAAAAGAATTGACTACAAAGGCACGAGGTTATATAAATGTAGATGAGCAATCAATCAATTAATTGATTGAAAGAACTAACAAACACCAAAACTACAAACAGTTGAATGAAAAAGAGCACAAATTTGAGATGAAATACAAGAAAGGAAACCCACATATAAACATTAATAGACCATATATAATAAACACACCCCCAACATAGTGGGGTAGACCTGGTGACATCACAAATGATACCATCACCACTGAGAGGTGAGAAAAAACAAAAATAGTAGGAATTATATATAGATACATATTTCATATATCTAGGAAATTGTACAAATATTTAAATCATTCAATCCGACACATCCTTAAGTATTCATTCCATCTTAATGGAGGCCTCTGGATTTTAACTAAGTTTTACTTTCTTTGAACTGGCTATGTTTTACCTTTTACAATAAACATGCCTGAGGCCATGTATTTCTTTGATTATATATTATTATATTTGATTTATATATATATATATATATATCTTTAAGATACATTAAAAAATTTATTCAACACTTAAGACACATTTTATTTTTTAAACTTTCATAAAAGTGCTTTAACAATGAATATTTTCAAATGTTTCATTATTTCAGCTTTGCTTTGTATTTTTGACTCTCCCCCCCCCCCCCCCCCCCCCCCAAATAAAAAAGTGCACAATAATTGAATGATAAATATTCCGAATGTATCTTGGAAAATAAAAATATCAAAGGTGTAAAGTATTGAGGTGTAAATGTGAAACAAGAACAACAAAATAAATTCATTCAATATTCTTTACCATTATACACTGCATTATACAATTTATATTTACAACTTTGTAAAGCCAAGTTTTCATGTCACTTTTGAAAGGCATAAGTATTGGTTGGAAAATTGTATTTCCTTTCAGTTCCTTATTTTCAATTATAACAAGATATAAAGAAAGTAATTTAAAAAAAAAAATGTTTTTGTATAGCGCAGCTTTCATATTTATAGCATTCTCAGAGTGCTATGGTGTTCTCAGAGTGTTATGGTGTTCTCAGTCAGAGTGCTATGGTATTCTCAGAGTGCTATGGTATTCTCAGAGTGCTATGGTCTAATCACTTTTGTAAACAAGGGAAGGGAAGTGCTGGCTGACTTTCGGGCTTTGAAATCCAGCCCCTTGGATAGGTTTAAGCCTCTGAATTACGTGTTGTTTTTTTTTTAAAGCTACTAGTATAGTAATGTTAGACATAAAACTATACATAAGTTTATATGAGATTGGCCAGATAAAAACTCTGTTGGGTCAAAATAATTTTCATTGATGAAGATAGATCCAATAATATAATAATATAATAAAACAAACAAATAAGTTGACATACATAATTTATACTTCACTTTGATACATAAACATTTTTTAATCAGGGAAAAATGTTTACAAAATAATATGGCTGTAAATGTAAATATTTTGCAAGAGTAAAGATTCATCTTATATTTTTACTGAATTTAGTAAGTGCATAAATATAAAGGAAAAGATTTTTAAAAGTGTTGAATAGAAACTCTAATATGGGGTCAATGAATATGTAGGAAATAGAAGCAAATCCATCTTTTATTCAATCTATATAAAACACCTAAACTAATTGAACCTAAAGAAAGGAGCACAACTTGGTTTCATAAGATTGACACTGACATGATAATGAACCACACTAGTGGAAAATGAAGCAAACTCTCCTATGCTGGAGAAGAATAGGAAAACTATGTTGCTGCCAAAACACTTTTGAATGTCAGACAAGTTAAACAAAAAGCCATTATTGCACATTCCCACCATAACTGAGTTTTCATTGACACTTAACAAAACAATGACCTGGTGGGTCATGTTGAACCAAGTAACACACACAATTTTATAATTGAAAAGAAAAAATCTATAACATTTAAAATTTTCTTTTTTTTTTGACTGACTACTAAAGCTCCTGTAAATATTTTTCCATGTCAAATGAATTCAACAATATTCACATTTTTACACTTCCTCTTCAACAGAGTGTACACGTTATTCAAAGTTACTGGCTATAATAGGCCTTTTTTGTCATATGTAACAACTCAATTTTACTCATAAGCTTCACACAAACTTACGATTCTGATTGAAGACCCCACTTTTGTTTTTACATTAGCACTACTGAGAGAAGGGAACCTAAGTTTTTTCTTAAGCCTGAACTGTGGTTTAGTCAGTAATGAAATCTCAAGAATCTGTTACAAAACACTATATAGACTTTCTCTTGCAGACTGGGTAATCTTTCTTACATTTACAGCATGTGTTTAGTTCAAGGGTTCTCAACCTGTGGGTCACGACCCCTTTTGGGATCGAATGACCATTTGCCAGGGGTTGCCTAAGACCATCGGAAATTTCGGTTTCTCATCTATTTTTCATTGGAAGTTTTTTTGTTTTTTTTTGTCAAGCGATTTCTTAAGTGTTGTAACAAGCACATGTTTAAACTTTTTTTTTGTAATTTAAGCACAAATTTATTTTACAATAAGTAAAATTAGATAATGCTTTGCTTTGTAAATAAATCATGGATGTCAGATTTATATACATTTAAAATTTTATTGTGATCTTATAACATTAGCAAAATCATATTTAGGCTCTACCTACGCCTATGAACGAAATAAATTTTACGGTTGGGGGTCGCCGCTTAGTGGGGAATCATATTAGGAGGTCGCCGCGCTAAAAAGGTTGAGAACCGCTGGTTTAGTTGAATGAAAAAAAAATTCAATTAAAAAGCATAGAAAGTCATTGAAAAGTCATTCAACACTCTGATGGTATCATAATCATAGCAGGACCAAAACGACACAAGAAAATAAAAATGATATTTTATATAGGTCAGCATTTGACGGTGGAGAACTCTATTGCAATGAGAATGATGAATGTAAAACATGTGAGCACTAAAGATACAACTCTGGAGTTGAACACAAACACAGTTCTTTGGTTGCTAATGGTGCCAGACATGGTGAATTAGAAGACAGTCAACTAAAAGATTCATTAAAATAGATTGGGTTAAGAGGCAGAGATTTGTACAATATTTTACACTTCATTCACTTTCATTGACTGGAAACAGAAAAATTGTGTTTAGTCCAGAGAATTTTTTTCTAAAGAAAAAATTCCTAATTACTAGCAAATAAAGATACGGCTCATTAAAATCTAATATTAAAACATTTCCATTTTTGAAATATCTGCAACAAAAGACAAACGCAGAGGCGCTTTAAGCCCCATTATTGAAATCAATGAAAATGTAGAGCTTGTGGTGATAGAAGTAACATGACACTGCAATCAGCAGAAGACTAAAGCAGACATTGGAAAAGTCAATGCCATTAGCATAACAAACAAGTTGCCATTGAGCCAGAAAAAGTCATATCAAATCTTGTATGCTACATCTGATATAAATTGGATGTTGCTAACAGCAATTATACAAAATAATATACAATAATAATAAAAACATCAATGCTTAAGTTGTTCCCCTTTGACGGTACTATAATGTTTTGATACTTCAATTGGTAGGCCTACTTGAGCATTAGATACTAGATGTTAAAGAACTCTCTACAATTTATGGAAACCCAATGTGACATTTTATAATGACAGACACAACTACTCAACAACAATAGCATAATACTGAAAAAAAATTTAAGCTATTTTTAGTACAAACTTACAGCTGGAATTATAATAATTTTTTTTAGATTAGTCAAAATAATCAGTTGTTAGGCAAGCTGATAGCTATCTGACAGATTTGATTACTGGCTATAATCTTTAATGTCAAAATCTCTTTGGCAATCATTTTCTGTATCACATTTTGTTAAGCCAAACATTGCCTTAGAGCTAAAAAATTTGAAGAACACATTGACTTGGATTCATGCCAGGAGAACATTATATAATACATCATTACATCAAAACAATCTATTATTTCATGTTTTCTTTTCATAGAACTAGAAATGAGCTATAAATGTGTGAAAAGATAAATGTAAAGTATTCAAGAACATATAGAGTTAATGAAAACAAAAAGAACTTTTTCACAGATATAAATGGCCAGAGGTGAACAAGTTAACAATATGTTAAAATAATAAAGGCTGAATACTGCTGCACAAAATAAAATGAAGGTTAACAAAGAATGAATAAAATTAGCCTCAGAATTCTCAATTTTTTCTAAGCAAATAAAAGTTTCATAAAAAATATTTTTTTGATGGCAGCAAGACTTGCTATAACGGGTAAATATCCCACTACATTTAACAGCTAGCTAAGGACAAAGATTTAAAAAATATTAAATACAAAGATTCAAAACAATAGTTCAGACAATAATGCAGTCTAAAATGTATTTTTAATCAAAGAATTACAGGATAACTCCTACTTGGAACAATTTTATCTAATAGTAAATTCAGCATAATACAGAAGGAATGGCCAGAGTTTGGGATTTAGGCCAGAAATGACAAATACAAAATATTGTCATGGTATAGAAACTAAAAAAAAAAGGAAAGTGAAATAAATAATTTATCTTTGCTCTCAACAGAGCAATCTTCTCACAAATTATTCATTAAAAATGGAATAATATTACAATTGTAACATTAACTTTTCTTTTATTAAAATATAAAAATCTCATTCACTTATCTTTATATTTAAAGTAAAAATAAATCTTCTATCTATTTGTCAGCAAAGATTAAAAAAAAAAGATTTGTAAGAGTCCAGTTGGTTTCTATGTTCTAGTATTGGGTCTATACAGCATTAATTATTCTATGGTTAAAAAAAATGCACTGTGGAAGAATAATAATAAGCTCCGTGGTAAAAGTTTATGAGTTGATGTTTTTGATATACGCTTATATAATGTTGAGCTGAGACATTATTTTGAAGAATACTTTGATAATACTGCTAATATAAAAGTGTAGTACATTGGAAAAGAATAAATCATTTGTATTTAGATCATGAGGGGCATTGAGCAAGATAAGGCAAAGTTATTGTATTTATTTTATCCAAAACTGGATACGTCCAACAGATGATGATGAGAATAGTGAGCCCTATTCCTAAGTAGATTCTTTATCCATCCACTGGCTTGACTACAATTTTCCCACCTCTCAGCTCAGTGTGGATGCCTGCCTCCCTCAGAGCAGCGATGTGGCCGGCCATACCTTGCAGCGACATGCCAGATAGGACATCTCTGTTCTCTCTGTTGTTTTCCACAAGGTTCCGAATGGCCAGAACAACCCACTGGGTGATAACTAGAACAAGGTTAAGGTTGGTCAAACAAAGTCCAGTAATCATTAGTTTAGAAAAAATAATTGTAACTAGCATGACTGTTATATGAAAGAGCATATTTAATCTTATCTGAGAGTCAATTAGAAATTCAGAGGCATGAGATCGACTGACTTTTCCCATGTTTATTCAATTCTGCAAGCCTTTTCTAATAGACACTGCAATATAGTTATCCTAATCTTTAAAAAAAAACCAACACACTATTAAAACAAGATAACAAAGGGATTTAGTTTTCAAACAAACTTGTAGATGACCCCAGTGGGTATAAGTAATGCAGGCTGAAAGAGAAGGTTTTGATAATTCAGATTACCATGCGTTACCTCCCTTTGACCACTGTATACTATATACTACAAAAGACTTGTTTTAAAAATGGTGTATTTATATACACTTTCCTCATTTAATTATTAGAATAAAAGCAGAAGTTGTACTAGTCATTAGCAAGCTACAGAAAATTGTGAAATTTAAATTTAAAATAGAACTTTTAGTTCTAGGGTGCTAAAAGTGCCAGAGAGACTGATGGCTACACAAAACTAATACTGGCTTTCCCCATGTAAGGATCTGAGTGGCTAACTCCACAATCTCTTTTTGTTAAAGACTCATTCAAAGTCAAAGTGAAATTGACTAATCCAAACTAATTGATACAATTACACTTCATAAAAGTATTTTTAGCGTCCCGCGAAAGGAGAAAAGACGCTATTACTTTTGTGTGGTTTGTCTGTCCGTCCTGTTTAGATCTCGTAAACTAGAAAAGATAGGGAAATCCAACACCATAATATTTTAAAGTTGTGATGCACCGGCTCCTTTTTTCATTTCTGAAAGCAAAAAATCGAACTTTTAAAATCAAGTATGCAAGCAGTTTTTTCATAAAAAATACACCATTTTTACAACTATTCACTATTAATAGTAATAAATACTGGAGTCTATTTAGTAAGGGAGATGGCTATTTACCATATTTTTAACATATTTATGCAAACGGTTTTAGATTTTGTGTCAAAAAATATTTTTTTTTTACAATTGTATTACAAAGCTAAGTAGGTTCTGTCATACTAACTACTACATTTAAAAAAAAATGTTTACTTTTATTTTTAAAGAAAAAAAATACATTTAGTATGCATATATTATTATTATAGCGTTTATATAGCGCTACTTTCATGATTATAGCATGCTCAGAGCGCTTTTGGTCTAATCTCGATTATGGATCAATGGAGGGAGTTGGTTTTCCGTGCTGCGTTTAGGCGCTCAGTAAACACAACTCTGCCTGAGTCGGGAGTCGAACCTTGACCCCCTTCTAGGTAGCCAAGCCAAGCCAAGTTCAAGCGCACTTGGCCTCTCGACCACGCTTCCCACAGTGGAACATAATGTAAAACAACAATTAAAAAGTAGTTTTTCATATTATCATGTGAACTGTGAAGCATACAATCTGCTTTGGAATTAACAAAAGGAATTTTATTTTTTTTGTACGAAAATGTTTTTTTTTCTTGAGGCTTTGAAAGATTTACCCTTTCCAAAACAATTAGACCAATTAGATAATCATTATAAGACATCAGTTAGGCCAGGTTTACATCTAACTTAAACCTTCACTTTTACCTATCCCTTGGTCTGCTGGACTGTTGGGGCACCACACAAGATCTGTCAACCTACTTTCTCCATTCTTCTGTCATTTGCCTTTGATAGAATTTCATTCTGATATTCTTTCTGAAAATATTGAAGTCTGTCTTTTTACCTGCATGTGTGGACAACTTCAGGGGTGGATTTTTAGTTTTTGTTTCCACACAAACTGTCTTTGTAGAATTGTTTTTTTTTTCTTTTTCTTGTTAGTATTAGATTTCATTACTGAGATGTCTACACTAGCTGTCACTAGTGCTACTGACAGGGCCGCCGCTACCTATTGTGCAATGTGCGCATCACACGCAGGCGGCCGAATGTAAGGGGCGGCCAAATCATTATTCCAAGGTTCCTTTTTTTTTTAATTTTAGTTAAATAAAATGTAAAAAAAATAATATTTTGAGGCAACTAGAAAAAGAATATTAGGGTTCAGAACTCATCTCAATTGTTACTCTTTACTCTTATACTGAAATATTTCGTATGCATGGCCGCTGCTACTTACTGTGCAATGTGTGCATCGCACGCAGGCGACCGAATGTAAGGGGCAGCCAAATCATTCTTCCAAGGTTCCTTTTTTTTTTTTCAAATTTAGTTAAATAAAATGTAAAAAAAAATATTTTAATTAAATTCTAGTTATTCCATTATCCGTTGAAAACTTAAAAAAAACAAACAAACAAAAACCACTATATTCTTACATTATTTTGGAATCTTTAGAACAAGATAGAGCAGTGCGAGAGGGATTCCCATGGGTTTTTCCATAGGTGCCCTACTCATATCTGGCCTTGAATTTTCGCAAGTTTGTTATATCTGTTTTGAGTCGAATAGCCCACCCTGTAAGTAGATCTAGTGCCAGTAATGAAAAAGTCAAATCCAAAGTCATTTTGACTTTTATTTTAAATGCTAGTTTAGCGTAGAATATTATTGACATCAAATTCTTTTGAGTTCTAGTTTAAAAGACATTTTAATGTTCTTTTCGTAGTAATACTTTTTCAAATCAGTTAAAAAAAATAGTATATCTGTTGTTTTTTCTATTAATATTAGATCTACTGTACCAGTATATTTAATTATATATAAGTATTTTAATTTTTTAAAATGATACAGGTATTCCATGTTGCATTATTATTTATAATATTCTGTTTTGGATTATTCATCATCTGTATCTTTTTAAAGGGAGGAGGGGCGCAACGTCCTAACAAAAAGGGATGTTACGGAGTGTGTGTATTTCCTAGGTTGCAGTAAGAAGAGGCTATGTGATTGATTGGTGGTTATGCAGATTATGCAGTGATGATGATGAAGTTAGCCTACCTAGTGGAAATGTGAAACGGCAGATAGATCTTGAGACATGAAAGAGTAAAGACGTTTTTTTTATCAGTTTATTTCATTACTATAAGATCTATGTCTAATTTTAAGTTAAATCTGTCAATGCTAACAGTTAGGCTATAATGAGTTTTTGCTCACAAAAGAAGTTTGTTCAAGTTAATCAAAGTGTTGTTTTTTTTTTTATTAAAAATATAAAACGCCTACATTGGTTCATTTGTAGGCCTACTAGATGTCTGGGGCTACAAGCCAACGACCTGTCAACAATTGCACGAGGGGCAGTGTTCTATTTTCATTGCAGCTATTCATCCATGTTTGAATATTAGTCAAATAACATTATTATAATGTTTAAAAAATTAAAATATCTTAAGTAAGAGACATCGTTTTATCTTCTTATAAGATTTTGTCAAATGTAGACCGTCATCGTCGCAAATATAAGCGATTATTCAGAATGTGATCAGCTTTTGATGTTTATCACAAAGTTCACAGATTTCTGTAGGCAAATATCCTAAATCGTTCATTGTGCATGGTTCATAGTTGTACTTGAAGGTCACAACAACGATACGAATTTGAAATATTAAAAAATTAATGGTCTGCAAAAATGGATTTAAATCAATGGGCACTTTTGGTACAATATCCAGCTCAGTCTCAATGGGATATTTTTTTTTCTACAAGAAAAAAATAGGGGTAGGGCGGCATTTAAAAATTTCGCACGCAGGCGGCCGCACCCCTCGCGGTGGCCCTGGCTACTGACATGTCTATACTGAAGAACAAGAATTTGTATTTACTATGGCTGAAATATGTATTTTATAGTTTACATGTGTACATGTAAAAACTACATTTTAATTCACCCTATCTAGAGTACCCCTAAGGTAAGGATTTTTGTGCACTTCCTTTTATATTTAATGAACAGTTACATCTATATAGACCACAGTTTATGTTTGAAACAAATAAAACGAGCTAGTCTGCACTTATGGAGTGAGTTTACCCAGTGTGGTAACCCTTGCATTAGATCAACTCAATTTAGAAACATTAGTCTGGAGCTATTTTGTATTAGATCAAGACTTAATTAGATCAACTGCTTGAGTAAACATTTCTAGACAATGTCATGATGACATCAAATCAAGAACGAAAATAACTATCTCAACATTATCAACTGCAGAAAGGATACAAGGATTGTGGCAGTCAATCATGGTCAGGTCCAGCAACAGAGGAATACCATCCAAGGATCTCACCTGAAAATATTAATGCCCACATTAAGTACACAAGTAATAAGAGAAACAAGAAATATTTTAAATATTTATTCAGAAAATAAGTTGAATCCATTCTGATCCAAAATAGTTGAAACAAGCAAGTCATGTCACATCAACATTTCAAACATTCATAGGAGTTAGTGCTCAAAAGTTTGATTTAAAAAAAATAATTAAAATGACATCAAAATAAAAATCAACTTTAAAAAAAAAAGGTCATAACCCAAAAACAGAAACTAATTAAAGGCGATACAATCTAATGTAATCCATCATTTGATAACGTCATTGTTAGCTTAAAGATGTGTTGTCTGTCTCCTATGTTTACAGTTCATTAACCCCCTAAGAAGAATCAAGAGGATAAAGACGTTTCTTGCTAATTGCTCCAGCCAGTTTTATGACTTTTTTCTTTTATTTAAACCAGGGGATTATTTTATTCCAGTTATTTTTAGTTTTGGAAGACAAAAAAATTCTGCCTAATGAATTCAATGTTGTATCAGTAAACAGAACTCTAATCTAAAATGCATTGTAGAGTTACCTTACTTTCTTGACCAATATTTACAAGGAAGAAGTGCTGCAAGCACAATGAACAAGGGAGTTTAATTTCTCCCAAACTGTCAGGTGTTCACGAAGTGATCCATCATGGACAGTATGTTTAAAAGTTATAGGTTTCTAGTCATCATCATCAAACTCCATTTGAGTCAGGGCTTGATAGGCTTAAATCCTCTCTTGCAAAAACCCTGGACAGAAACCCTTCTGTCTTGCGTAGTGCGTATATGTCACCATACAGGTTGATAATTTTTGGTTTCCCAGACCTGTCGAGGTGGAGATCAGCAAGTCTGGGGCAGTCAAACAGAATATGAGGCACGGTTTCCTCTTCTTCCCTGCAGCGAGTAGAGAGTGCCTACTATAAAGAAGTCCTACTTTAATAAAAACCAAATTGCTAAGTCTCAGCGATAGTATTATTTACCAAATCCTGGTTGGCTCTGTGCTTGTAAGCCATGTTGGCTATCAGCCGAATGAGATCTTTCTTCAGTCCATACACTGGATGGTGAGGGTCAATGCTGTCCACACCTGAAGCCTTCTCCTCACGGCTGAACACATTACCACCAGACTTGCCAATGTCATTGATACTTCTCAGTAAATCTGTAGGGGGGGTAGAGTAGAACATACAATAAACAACTGAAACATGACACTCCAAGGGGAGGTAATAGAACCAAAAAAAAAAAAAAATGAAAATGTTAAAACTTGACATTCACAATGAATGATAGCAGACATGTGTCAAGGTAAGACTGGTCATTGGCAGCTGGAGTCAGACAAAAAGTTTGTCAAATCTCTTGCTACGTAGCCACCCATCAGTTCCCTAGCTAAATACTATTTGTTTCATACAGCACACTTTTTTGTGACACTAGAAATGAAAATTACAAAACATGTTTCCTAAAATATGTCTTTTTAATTGCATATCTTTATTAGTTTCCTTTATTATTAATGAAAAACAAACAGATCTTCTACTGTAATACACAACATTCACAGTAGGATTCCTTGGTGAAAACTGGGATTTTTTATTTCGGGATCTTTGGGCGCCTCTAAGTCCACCTAGCTCTAATGGGTACCTGGCATTAGTTGGAGAAAGTAAAGGCAGTTTATCGTTGTGCTGGTCACATGACACTCTTGTAAATTGTTGGCCACAGACCTTTACATCATCTGCCCAAAGATCTGAAAGGGAACTTTACTTTATTCCTCCGTGATGTTCGGTTCAGTGTGTCTTTTAGTTTCTTCCCTTGAGTTGGAAACTGTTATATCATATTTACAAAATCCTATTTACACAAATACAATAAAGACAACAGATAAATTCAAAGCATTCAAGACACACAGATACATTCAAAAACACACAAACATACATTGAAGACGCACACATACAAGTAAAAATACATTAAACATCCCTTCAAAAATGGATTAGGTCTGCTGGGCTGCCTTATTAAAATGAGCTTTTGGCTGTTTTTGAGCACACCACTGACTTCCCTCACTATGCAGACAAAGTAGAATAACATCATTGATTACAATGTTCTATTGATCCACACAATATGTAGATGTGCACAACACAGAATGTATTACAATATCAACTGAATAGCTGAAAATTAAATAGTTGTTAGCTTTAAACTTATCTTTGTTTTTTTGACATTAGAGACATAGAAACCAACCATTCGAAAATAGAGTTGCTCTTTTACTGACAACACAGAAATATTTCATTACAAATATCCTTATAGAGAGCTCACTGATAAGCCAAAGATAGCAATACTAATTAAAAGTAAAGATAGCAATTCTAATTGGTAGAAATAACCAATGTACTTACTGATAAGCCAAAGATAGCAAAACTTGTACAGATAACCTATGTACTCACTGAGAAAAGCCAAAAATAAAAAAAAGTAGTAGAGATAATCTGTGTACTCACTTATTGCACACACAAGCAGTTCTGTGTCCTGTTGAATGCTGGGATATATCGTCTGATGTTGCGCTGCAATACTTAACAGCTCCAATTCTTTAGCAATAACTAACGCCATCTGGACAAAATGAAAAATAAAACAACAACAACACATAAAGGAATATACTTCAACAAGCACAAGCATTCAATACTTGATGTTAATACATATGATTAAACCTGTGCACTTATCTCACGAATATTGTCCATATTACACAAACAGTTTTAAAGGATTCTTCATGTTTAAAATAGAATGAAATCAAATCTTGATTATTTGTTTGAATGTCTAAGTGACACTTATCATCACTACTGCATAGCTGCTGAGTTAGTGTAACTATCAGGTGAGTGGTAACTATCAGGTGAGTGGTAACTATCATGTGAGTGGTAACATCGACAGAATCAACATTTCAACAAACTTGCAAGAAATAGAAAAACAACAAACAAATATTTGTTTTTAGTTAACATTATTTAATTATTATGAAATAAATAGACAATTAGTTGTATAATAGACTACAATTCTACTCTGTGTGTACTGTGTCTATTCTGTAGCGTTTAATAAGTTGTGCAATAGTTAGTCAAAGACAAAGCGATGGAGAGATGACACTTTGTTAGCACTAACACATCAACCCCAACCAGGGGAGGGAAGCGAGGACGATACAAATGACAATCAGGCCAACAACTAAAGAGTCAGATGTTTCTTTTAAAAAGAGAGAGAGAAGTTGCTTTAAATACAACCAAAATATACTTGAATCAGTGGTGTATTTGACGCAGCTAGGTAGGCCTTTGAATTGAATTGTTCATTACTAAAAGTTTCACTGTTTTATTTCTTTATAGGTAATTGTAAAGATATCTTTGTTACAATTTAAAAAAAAAACAATATAAAGTTTCGTATTTCCCTTTTACAATATAAATGCAATGAAGCTGTGGGGGATTTATAGCAATTGAGCTCCACAACAGCATTCTGTCAGATTTAGTGTGTCTCTTTCTTGACTCGCACTACATCGTAGTCATACATATTTGTGGTTTGACATTTTTATCTTCCAAAACTACATCTAGTTATCTACCCTTGCTCACCAGTATTTCTATTTCCTTCCTCTTCGAGCCTCAAGGCATGTTTTCTATGTTGAGTTCAATGAAGGGACATTTCCAGGTTTTAAGCCCCTGCCCTCCACAAAACGTTTTCTTAAGAGTTCTACATTTCCTACATTATGAACTTTGTCATCTGACATCAGGTAATTACTGTCACCACACCATGACAGCTTTATCTGACACGAGAATGGCACTAAACTGCCAAGTCAACAATGTCCATTGATTCTCTCCCCTTACATTGACTTTCATACAAGTCAACAACTGTAGCTTTTGTTCTTCCCCCTTGTCAGACATTGTGCAATTCACACAGAACAAGAATTACATCCCCTGACATCTGATTGTCAAGAAAAAATAAAGATAGAAAATAGTTTGGAAAACATGTTACTAGAGAACTCTAGATGTTGATACTCCAAGTGGAAGAGGAACTAAAGCATTGGTATAATTTTACAGTAAAGCACATCCTGTATAAATTACGAATATATCTTCGAGTTAGCTTTAATCTCAGTCTGTTCAGAAACAAGTCAGGGTGTAAAAAAAAACACAACAAATATGTCGTTTCGCACAAGGGTTAAATCTGATCGAAAAACAAACAAACAACAAGATAACACGAAAATAAGAATATTTATCTTCCACTTTCGACGCTTAAGGCATATCTTTATAACAAGGTGGCATGATAAAATAACCAATGAAAAAGTGCTACAAAGAGCAGGGTGCCAGGACATCTGCTGTGTTATCAGTACCGGTAGCAGACGCCTTGGATGGCTTGGCCATATTCTCAAAATGCCACAAGGTCGACACCCACAAGACATTCTGTATGGTGATCTAATAGTAGGCAGGATGGCCGCTGGTCGGCCACTTTTAAGGTATACTGATGTATGCAAACGCGATATTAAGCTCTTCAAATTTGACGGCTGGGAAGAGGCACTGAATAGATCCACATGGAAAGCGAGCATAAAGGAAGGGTCCAGGTATGCAGATGGCATAGAAACCAAAAGTAGAAAGAACTGCAACAGCGCCTGGTGATTACATATGCCCGACCTGTGACCTCAGCTGTGTATCAAGGATTGGCCTCTTTAGTCATATGAGAAGTTGCAAAGGGAAAAGATAATCTCTCGAGACGTAAAATGCCACAGACAGACATACGTTAGAGTGCTTAAATAAAGTTGTTAATTGCATTAATTATGTCATTATCTTTCTTTTTCAACCACATCGTTTCAAACGAAGAAAAGGCTGTCAGTAACATGGTACTAGAAGGCAGTCTAAATTGTCAATCGAATGAACCTGGCAAGTCTGTCATTCAATCGACCTGACCAATCTGTCATCAAATCGACCTGACCAATCTGTCATCCAATGGACCTGGCAAGTCTGTCATTCAATCGACCTGACCAATCTGTCATCCAATAGATCTGACCAATCTGTCATCCAATGGACCTGACCAATCTGTCATCCAATGGACCTGACAAATCTGTCATCCAATGGACCTGACCAATCTGTCATCCAATGGACCTGACAAATCTGTCAGTCTGAACAAGAAGAAGCTACTTAAACCTGGTGACGTCATCTAGTCCTAATGCACCTAATGTTAAATGTGTACAGTGTACCGAAAGAAAAAAAAATATTAAATATATATATATAAAAAAAAAGAAAGCTTATCTAAGAACTGCAAAAATCACTGCCATATATCTCAATATTGCAGGAATAAACGCCCTCAGGGTCGTTCTCCAAGACACGAAATTAAAAGTTTCTGTCTACACCGGAATTCTATTCAGTGCACAAGCCAAGCGCTTTACCACTCAGCCACCGAGCCCCCGGCCTTACCCGGGGGGGGGGGCGACGTATATATTAACCACATCGCTGAGATACGTTGTATTTGTTAGACCTCTCACCCCACAACAAGTGAATGAAAAAATTCTTTGTCTACTAACTGTCGACATTTAAAGTGTCTGTTTTAAATTGACAGTGTATGTAAAGTCAAAAGATGGCGCTTACAATAATAAACAAATTAAATTAAAACATTAAATTAAAACAAAGGGAGATTTATAGAAAAGTTTCAGCCTGAAGTAAGTCGATGTTAACGCCTGTAGCTGACCACTGATTCTAACCACAAGGACAGAACATGCTTGACTTAAGTAGATTTATAGAGAAGTTTCAGCCTTAAGTAAGTCGATGTTAACGCCTGTAGCTGACCACTGATTCTAACCACAAGGACAGCACATGCTTGACTCTATCACCGGGGTACACTTCAATATTTAATAGTTTTTCAAGCTAAAGACACTAGGACAAAACATGCTCTGCTAAACATGAGAAGAATGAAACCAAAGAGCGTGCACAAGGCTGAGAGAGACATCTTATAATGCACATGTCATTTTAATCACATATCTTGACCTAATAACAAACAGTCGTCCTTGAATCAAAGTTTCGCCTGTGACAAAAAATGTTCAAAACATTGTGGACAAAATATTGATATGAAAAAAAGACAACAATAAGACTACAACAGAGAGAAAAATGAACACATCAGTTACGCGTAGGAATCTCATTTATTACCAGACTCTAAGACACTTTCAAACAAAATAAACATGAAGCTAACACACACAAACAAACAAACACATAAAATAACTGGGGCACATCTATTCTATACAGTGGAACCTCGAGTCGTCACTTATGATTGACCTCCTCAATATCTGATACTATCCAAATTGTGAAGGGACTTTTTCAAGAGCAGTGTGTTGTACCGAGACCAATCGTCCTAGTAGGCCTCCACACCGACCTGCGACGTCGCAACATGTGGGCAGGGGAGATCAATAACTTGTTGCCACGTAGTACAGACCTGTGACGTGGCAGTGAGCTATTAGTCTAAAGCAGGCATGTCAAACTCATTAAGGTGTAAAACTTACTATGAACTGAGGGGTCGCAGCCAAAAATCAGTTGCAAAACAGCCTACTAGTTTTATGTAAATTAGAAACAATACAATAGAATACAATAATTAATTGCATACATGCCCCTTAGCTAAATTTATAGTACATCTCTGGTAACTAAAAATTAATATGATTACGCATTATTTTCTTGTTCTGATGCTTGACATATTTTATTAATGTCATGTTGAAGTTAGTTTTCCACTGACACTTTCATCACTGATGACAAATATTGATGAGATAATCTCGAACGGTGAGGTGCTTTTGTAACTTTCATTATGGAAAAGAACTGCTCACAGAGATTAGTGCTTTTTCACCACAGCAATAATTCTGGCTGCAAATTTCCGTAATTCAACGTACCGTTCAGGGTAAATAACTGTAAAATTTTGACACAGCCAATTCTATATACTTCGATTTCAACAAAGAATCTGACTGCAATTCTATCAGCTCTAGTTGCACATTACCAGCAGCAATTTCAGAATCAAATGAGAATGGAAATACAAACAACGAAAATTCTTGCTCGTACGGAACGATATCAAAATAACGGTCAATGAAAGCATCTATTAACGATTCCAGGTGTAAGACATATTTAACAAATGTTGTAGCCGTATTTAATCTTTTTAGTTCCTGACACGTTGAGAAGTGAACAAGATTTACTTTTCATATTTGGTTTATCCGCAGTCGTAATTTGCTTGATTACATGATTCACATGATTACAAGCGGTTGTGACAATTTTGTCTTTACTTTGAAGTTTCAAATTCAAGTCTTGCAGGTGACCAGTGATGATAACTGCCAATGCCAAATCCTGAACCCATTAGCCAGTTAGGAAATGTTCAACAGGTGCACCTTTCATTTTCTGAAACAATACAATTTCCTCACGCAGTGCAAAAAATCTCACAGGAGGGCCAGCGGGCTTCTGTGTAGTATCAAATTCGTGTCCAATGTCATCCAGAAACATTGAAATTTGGCGATGATTTAAACTACGGGCACGAATAAAATTGAGACTGAAACCGGTCTTATTGTGGAACTTTAATTGCTTTGTGCAGAATGTTTCTTGATGAATGATGCACTGAAATTGAGGAAATTTAAACTTAGCTTCAGTCTCTCTTATTTTTTGCAAGTAACTTTGCATCAAGACCATTTCATTTTATGGTTGGTGCGCCATCCGTTGTTAGACTAGCTAGCTTTACCAAAGATAAATTGTACTGCAATATCACCTCCTCTAATTTCTTAAAAACATCCTCGCTTGTTGTGGTGTTATGCATAGAACAGAGCTCTAGTAGCTCCTCATGTATTTCATAATTCTTGTCACAGGCCCTTATGAATATAGCCAACTGTGCTACACGTTACATCAGTTGACTTGCGATTAAATTTGACGAAATGTAGCTTGCTTTCACTGCAGACTCACTCTCGTTGTTCAGTTTAACAAATACTATTTTTCGATTCAAGTAGCTTGTCATCTCTTATTTTCCAGCGTAACAGTTAAACATTATTTTGATAATTTTTAGGTGGCTAAGCGGCCCCCGAACGCCGTGTTTGACATGCCTGGTCTAAAGTGCCCAACGTTTCAGTGTTCAGGTTTCTATGACGATTGGTCTCGGTTACACCATGGATAATCTAAGGTTGGGATCATACAAACGAGGTTTCATTGTCAATAGGTACAAACAACAGCACTAAAACAATAAGCATATACAGATGTACAAGCAGAGTCAAATAATTAAAGCAAATACACGCAATACAAGTGATATATACAATGTAAATAGCTTCATATATTCTTTCATCTTAATATATTTCTTCTGATATAGATCATTTATTTGAAGCTTATGAGAGCTTAGTAATATCAATTGAATTAAACAAAATGATATAATGCGCTGATAAACTAAAGCAAACATGCTATAAAAGGTCTAATTGATGTTTCTAGATTAGGAATAGCTATAAAGAAAAGAAACTAGAAACTACATTGACTATACTAGATGTCAGAAAATAACATGTGATCTAATAATCTCTGCATTTAAAGTCTACCATTGGGATGCTACTGATCTTACTCACAATGATGGAGTTCTGAAAAAAATAATAGATGGCAATTTTTGTGGAAGCAGAGATCCAAAGTAAATTTTTATGACAAATGGTGCAAAAGTTTATTACATGACATTTAGGTGAAAAGAAACTCTAGTTTGAAAAGTGTTTTCTTTATTAGTAAGCAGAAAAAAAGTGTTAATTTTAATTGAGAGTTCACTAATAGATACAGAACAGACTTTGCAATGAAATGCTTTTTTTTTTTTTTTTTTGCTTCTGTAGTTATAATTTAATTTCCAATCATGTACGTTGATTAGTAGTGACGTCGTTATGATGGTTGTGTAATGAAGGACGTAATCGACTTTTACAAACACATTTTTGAACACGTTCATCAATTAGCATTAACTTTAATTTTAAATGTTTCGTGACTTGATCAAGGAGTCTGTCTGTGTCTATAAAGTGGTTCTAGAAAAATGAATATAGTACTAATTACGTGCATATTATAAACGAAACTTTGGTTGGTGCAATGTACAACACTTACTCCATTCTGTGGAGAGACAGAGATTTAGAATTGAACATGAGGAATAGTACAAAGTGTTTATATCTCCTGCAATACACAGTGATGGACTGATCATTTAGAGTAGCTAACAGGTGAAACAACAACTTTCCAATGACAGTCAACTCGAAGTCAACATCACGGTCTGAAGAACTATGAACGTCAGATGGGGAAAGAGATACTATTGGTAGACACAGGATTTTGCATTTCAAGAATAACAGTGAAAATTATACAAGAAATTTATCTTTTAAGATACGTCCGATTTCAGTATCCTAGCATATTAGTCAGAGCAGTGATAACGTGGTTGAAATCACTTAGCTTTTAGTGCACAATTTGGGCTTTCCGTCTAGTATGTCTAGACCAGTGTTTACCAAACTCTGTTCCGCGAAACTCTAGGGTTCCGCCAGGATTGGAACAACGAACTAATAGGCCTACACAAGAATTAATTTTAAGTCTACTGAAAGGAAAAACTGATTTTATTAGCTCTTCTCGGTAATAAAATATAAAAACAATTACAGTATCATTATGAATTTAGAAATGATCTTGATTCTGACTTTAATTTAAAACAAAGATACCAAGATCTACCATTGAATGATTTCTGGTCAAGTTTGTCTGAGGCGCACCGCAATATTTCAAAACAAGCGAATGTTAATTTACCTCTGTTTCCTACAACCTATTTGTGAGAGTCAGGATTTGTGAAAATATTGTTGCAAATCTAGAACCAAGCGGTTACATGACCCACCAGATAATGGAATTGAACATATCAATATCGTGCAGGATGTCAAGAAGTTAAACTCTTCAAAAACACAAAACCATTAAAGTCATTCAACCTTATATATATATATAATTCAACTATTATTATTTTTTATTTAAACAACTTGGAAATAATACGAACTAAACAAAATCCGCAAAGGGTTCCGCTAAATTCTCAAAACATGGACCGTTAGAAAAGGTTTAGAAAACACTGGTATAGACTGTGTGTATGCCTCGCGACTAGATAGAACTGTGGGCTGTAATATGGGTGAATCAAACGTTATGAACATACTACACTGAAAGCTGTACAAAGAAGAGAAAGAAAAAGAAATCAACTGAACTATTTTTCAGAGGCGTTTCACGAAACTTATCGGCATCTGTGATGGGAGGTGGGGTATCTCAAGAAAGAAGCAAGACGCTCCATTAAATGCATAGTAAAAAAATCCAGCAACGATTTAAGGAGCGCCTTAAGGAACACCAGGCAACGTGCCTCATCACCCACACATTGCCACAGTGACGCCCCTGATAAATGCGAGAAAGAGCCAAAGAACACTTATATAACAATAATAAGAACATTGAAGACGAACAATGTGACGCTGTAAAAACAAAACAAAGCGACATCTAAAGGTGTGCTGGATGAACAGGTGGCTCTACAAAATAGACAGCTACTAAGATTGGACCTAGATGGACTACACGTTTACCACAAAGCCAGTGAATTTGTTGAAAACACAGTCATCTCTAATAAAAGAGTTAATCTTCACGCTATTGTTTTTAATAAAACACATCCACACACACACATATGCTGAAGATGCCAAAGTCATAGTGTGGCTAATAATGAGACGTGAAATGTAGACATAATAAATAGGTCAAAGTTCAAGCTATATGAAATTTATATCAAGTCAAGAGATGACTGCATTTAAAAAAAAAACATTCATAGTGGTACTAGTGATGTTGAAGAAGACTTTCTGACTTTAAGTTTCTGGAAATGACTTAGTATAATACTAGTAGCTATACTTTGAAAGGAAAAAACAAACAATTTTATAATAGTTTTAGATAAAAAATTAAAGAAACATAAAATCATATTTTTTTTTGGGAACGATAAGCAGTCTCCCAAGTGTGAAAAGTAAAATTCTCTTGGTTCTTATGCCAGTTCATCCCGCACCGAACAAGTCACAGGACATCAATTTCAAACATACCTCCTGGTCAGTGGTCTCTGGAGACTTCAGCTTCAGAATCAGGTTGCACTCTTTCTTGACGTCATCAGCAATGAAGCTGAGATTGGCCTGTGAAATAGCAAGCTGGCTAGGGTCGAGCTCAGCCTGGCCCCCACTGCAGTCTTCTGGAAGGTCTATCATCTCAGCCAACATCACTTCCATCGTCAACAACCTAAATGAAAACAAACAAATGCATTGAGCAATGTTTAGTGAATTTCAAACATGACAAGTTAATAATCATCAAGTTTATCCAATATAGATTCGACATGGAAGTCCTCCAAAGAGTTAGCCTGTAAAGTATTAACATAAGCTTGAAGTCTCTACTGAGGTGGGCAAGGCCACGTCTGCAGAATGAATGACTTTCGAATCCCTAAAAACTCCTTTACGATAAACTAACAAGAGGAATGCGAGCTAGTGGTGGAGAAAGGAAACGATTTAAGAACATCCTCAAACCGTTCATGAGAGCTTTCAACATAGACTCAGCCTCTGGAGAAAATGATGGAATATGGCGCCGTGCTGTAAGAACAGGAAACGAAAATTCCAAAGGAGGAAAAAAAAAAGCCTTTGCAGAAGAAAAGCGTCAAAAAGGTGGCAGCTAGCTACACAAGCTCCAGCTGCAATAGCATGCCCAATACGTAGCCGATCTGATAGGTCTCACTAGCCACATCAGGAGATACTATAATACAGAACCAAGCCGCCCTCCCAGGGATTACAGAAGTGGTCTTCATCTAAATCGATGAACAAGCTATATAAAAAAAATACTTTATTACATCAATCAATGAAATAAAAAAAAATGCGTTTTTCATACATTAAAGAAATATAATTATCGCTTCCACAAAATCAAACACACTAAAATAACTCTGAAATAAAAAAAATCAACTGCTCCAAGTTACCACTGTTTACATTATACACTCTCTAAAATGACAAAAGCAACCAAAAAAAAACCATCTTAAAACCTAGATACTGTGAACAAACAATATATGGTAATGACCCGAATACACAAAGAGAGGAATGAGAAGTAATTTTTGAAGAATAGTTCTAAAAACAACAACAACAAGCAACCTTAATGCCAAGTCTTTGTATAAATATCATTACTGTAGACAGGATTTCCAGACCAATAAAAGCATCAGTTAATGGTCAACACAACGTCGGTTGTCCGGATGAAAACGTCAAAGCCAGAATAGAGTCTCGTTAATCTAATAAACATTACACAAAACCAAATCTAAGCTATGCATAGAAATGTACTGACACTAGAAATGTCTGTATGTTTCTGTACAAAACAAGATTATCATTTAGCAAGTCATAAGTCAATCCCAATCAAGAAAACGAAATGATTTGAGAATGACTGTTGTGGTGCCACTGTATAAGTATGCATGCATCTTGTTGCAAGTTAAAGCCAATAGAAAGACTCAAAACAAAGTTATCTTTTGGTGACTCTTGAACGACAAAAAAAAAAAAAAAGCAGCAAAATGCATTCAGTCTAAATGTCGGCCGCTGACGTTTATGTCTCAATACCTAAAAGCTTTATTCAAGATCGGTTCAACATTGATTAGTAGAACAACAAGTGTATGTCCTTTAAAAAGCCAACACTTTAGTTTTTGAAATTAAATACATAGCCATACACCATTTTGAAAGCCCAATAAAAATGTCATCTAGTTATATACTATCATATAGTTAATCACATATAAAGAGTGCAAAATACCTTTTGTCTTCATAAAAAAAATAATTTTTATTTCAAATATATATATATATATATATTCTTCTAAAAAGTAAAATAAATGATCTGTAAAAAGCTACTTATGATCTTCTACAAGCGTGCAGCTTTGATTTCAAAGAAACACACAAGATTTAATGGACAGTTTTAATTATCAGTTCATGTCGATCAGTAATCGAGGTCGTGCCTGTCGTAATGGGTAAGTAGATTGAACAATAGAGTCACTTCGACAATATGTGTGACAAACTTAAGTCTACAAGAAACTGTACATAAACTAAACACAAATGTGCCCTAAAAGGCAAAAGGACTAAAACAGTGTCAGCTGCTGTGACTCTGGACATAATGCAGCTATAGCATTTTGGAAAGTAAGTAAAAAAAACAAACAGAACGCCTAGATGTATCACCAGCACATTGTGGTTAACATAAAGAGGCCACTAAAAGCCTGAACGATTACTCTGACAATAATTTCAACTGTCAACCTCTGGATCAACAACAAGGCTGGGAATAATTAGATGAATGGACGAGGGGGGCCTTGAAAAATTGCTGCCTTAACCGAATGTGACGTTCCTTGACTGGCGCACAGGAAATGGGAAGCGTCGTCTGTTCAGTTGATGAGTTCCAGCAGTGGAAAAGAGATACGATTGGTCGGGGTTTCAGTGCGATCACCATGAAATAAACATTCTGTTTGGTGACAATGCTTATTAGAACATGCTTGTGAATACATATGATACATACACTTTTAGGTCATTACTACCATGACATGTATACGGTCATTCAAAAGTCAGTACAAGCTTAAGGCCATAAACAATTAGTTGTATAAGGTCATATGTGAGTACATGTACTAGGTCATAAATAAGTATATGCATAAGGTTAGATATGAAGGAGTATAAGTATAAGGTCATAGAAAATAGATGAAGGACTATATGTATAAGGTCAGATATGAAGGAGTATAAGTATAAGGTCATAGAAAATAGATGAAGGACTATATGTATAAGGTTAGATATGAAGGAGTATAAGTATAAGGTCATAGAAAATAGATGAAGGACTATATGTATAAGGTCAGATATGAAGGAGTATAAATATGAAGAAGTATTATGTAGAAGGTCATATATGAAGGACTATATGTATAAGGTCATATATGAAGGAGTATTACGTTTAAGGTCATATATGAAGGAGTATATATATAAGGTCCTATATGAAGAAATATATATCTATAAGGTCATATATGAAGGAGTATATATATAAGGTAATATATGAAGGAGTATTATGTTTAAGGTCATATATGAAGAAGTATATATATATGGTCATATATGAAGGAGTATATGTATAAGGATATGTTTAAGTACATACACAAGGTTATATATATCTACACGTTTGATGCCACGCGTGTGTAGGTTCTTGACTAATGTAACAGTGTTTGTGCTTACATAACGTATTAAATAGTGCTAAAGGAAGACATTTTTTTCAAAATGATTAATACTTCCTACAATTAACTATCGATCTTCTGAAGCTAGGCCTAAGCCCCGACCTGATAGTTCATTAATTAGGTTTGGATGATGCTTGGACATGAACACGAGGCTTTGATGATATCAGAATCCTAGCTCAGACTTCCGGTGGTTCTGTCAGCTCTCACCACTCCTAAGTCTCGTTAGCTAAAAATCTATGTATCTCTATTGACGGAGTTCAGAAACCAATGAGCTAGCAGTGGTTCTCAACTAGTTAGTAAGGATAATTGCACGGAGTACAGAAACCAATGAGCTAGAAGTGGTTCTCAACTATTAAAGCAAGGATAATTGCACGGCGTTGTGAAACCAATGAGTTTGCAGTGGTTCTCAGCTAGTAAAGTTAGGATAATTGCACGGAGTTCAGAAACCAATGAGCTAGCAGTGGTTCTCAACTATTAAAGCAAGGATAATTGCACGGCGTTCTGAAACCAATGAGTTAGCAGTGGTTCTTAGCTTTCAATGTAAGATTGAAACAGAAGTTAGGACAGTCATGTTCATTTTATCTATCTCTAAGGCCAAGCAAACAAATGCCGGGCATTATTTGGTAAGAATAGATGCATGACATCGTAAATATCCCTCGAATAAATTATTTTCGATAATCAGATAAATTTTAACTCATGAGCGCCTGTCATGATAAAATCATAGAAACATGATCAGATTTTTTTTTGAAATACTGAGGGTTAAAAAAAAGGCTATTTTGTAACCATGACTGAACTTTTGTTTTCTCGAAAATGATTTAGACCTATGTGTCTAAGTGCTAGTCGTGTGATCGAGTCCTCATCTCAGCTTCTTAACGTTCGACTGAAGTAATCTACCAGAGGATGGAGTCAGCAAAAAAACTACATGTAAAATCATGGGCGAGATGAAATGATTAGCCATCTTTCATAATATGTACAATCAATCGAGCATCAATCTGGACATAAAGGGCATGGCAAGCTGTGGCTCTTCCGAAGAGCAGCGGAGTTTGAATGATAACATTTGAAAATGGTTTATTTTATATAGATGCAGTCCAAAGTTGATATTTCGACTAAAAAAAAGAAATCATACGAAAGTCTTACATTTATCAACAGATCAGAAATACAGCGTCAACATACTCGCTCCCAATGTAGAGAAATCAGAGGTAAATAAATACCCGTGATTCATTTAGTAGGTTTGACTACACCTCATCCATGAATGAAATGGCCATACGGACGTGACCAAACATTGATTAGATGTTCTCATCGCTACAAACTACCTAGTGTAAATGTCCACACTTGTACAAACTACCTAGCTTAAATGTCCACACTTGTACAAACTACCTAGTTTAAATGTCCACACTTGTACAAACTACCTAGTTTAAATGTCCACACTTGTACAAACTACCTAGCGTAAATGTCCACACTTGTACAAACTACCTAGTTTAAATGTCCACACTTGTACAAACTACCTAGTGTAAATGTCCACACTTGTACAAACTACCTAGATTAAATGTCCACATTTGTACAAACTACCTAGTGTAAATGTCCACACTTGTACAAACTACCTAGATTAAATGTCCACATTTGTACAAACTACCTAGTGTAAATGTCCACACTTGTACAAACTACCTAGTGTAAATGTCCACACTTGTACAAACTACCTAGTGTAAATGTCCACACTTGTACAAACTACCTAGTTTAAATGTCCACACTTGTACAAACTACCTAGTGTAAATGTCCACACTTGTACAAACTACCTAGATTAAATGTCCACATTTGTACAAACTACCTAGTGTAAATGTCCACACTTGTACAAACTACCTAGATTAAATGTCCACATTTGTACAAACTACCTAGTGTAAATGTCCACACTTGTACAAACTACCTAGTGTAAATGTTCACACTTGTACAAACTACCTAGTGTAAATGTCCACACTTGTACAAACTACCTAGTGTAAATGTCCACACTTGTACAAACTACCTAGTGTAAATGTCCACACTTGTACAAACTACCTAGTGTAAATGTCCACACTTGTACAAACTACC
Source organism: Biomphalaria glabrata (assembly GCF_947242115.1). Taxonomy (NCBI): domain Eukaryota; kingdom Metazoa; phylum Mollusca; class Gastropoda; family Planorbidae; genus Biomphalaria; species Biomphalaria glabrata. The sequence continues at coordinate 16,950,708 of NC_074714.1, read as the reverse complement.
TAGTGTAAATGTCCACACTTGTACAAAATACCCAATGTTAGAATGTACGACTTCTTTGCCCTCCGTTTCCCGATGCGGTCATGATTGAAAAAGTCTAGTATGTTCTGTCTACTATGTTCTGTCTACTATGTTCTGGTTACTATGTTCTGTTTACTATGTTCTGTCTACTATGTTCTGTCTACTATGTTCTGTCTACTATGTTCTGTCTACTATGTTCTGTCTACTATGTTCTGGTTACTATGTTCTGTCTACTATGTTCTGGTTACTATGTTCTGTCTACTATGTTCTGTCTACTATGTTCTGTCTACTATGTTCTGGTTACTATGTTCTGTCTACTATGTTCTGGTTACTATGTTCTGTCTACTATGTTCTGTCTACTATGTTCTGGTTACTATGTTCTGTCTACTATGTTCTGTCTACTATGTTCTGTCTACTATGTTCTGTCTACTATGTTCTGTCTACTATGTTCTGTCTACTATGTTCTGTCTACTATGTTCTGGTTACTATGTTCTGTCTACTATGTTCTGGTTACTATGTTCTGTCTACTATGTTCTGGTTACTATGTTCTGTCTACTATGTTCTGGTTACTATATTCTGTCTACTATGTTCTGTCTACTATGTTCTGTCTACTATGTTCTGTCTACAACAATCTCAATACGTGGACCACTACAACAACTATAAACAAAGACCATGGAGGTGTACTTCAATGCTTTCTTGAATATAGATTAAACACAATATAGACACTTCGCTAATGAAACATTCTGACTACTAAAAATAGCGTTGGTAAGAGGATGGGCTATAAAATCTAGTGAATTATATCCCTTTGTTCTAGTCAACTCTACTAGATAACTGTTTGCACTATTTTCTCGAGTAGGGATAATTACACATTAAATCGTTTCAAGGTTTAGTTATTTAAGAAAACAGGACAAATGATTGAGCTATTCAAAAAGTTATTCCCCTTGTATTATAAAGAAGTGTTATCCTCCCATGACTCTCGTTCCTACAAGTACATTACTATTCCAAGCTATTTACTTCTTGGCAGCTCAGCGTAGTCCTCAGGGTACTCCCGTCAGTCCAAAGATATAGACAGGACCAGACATCAAGTTAGATGACACAATAAGCCGAATGGAACACTAGTGGCACTACTAGAAACCCAATACTTGAGAGCGTTGATATTCGAGCAAATAGTGTTGTTTTTTTTCCTCTTATCGCCTGTTCAATGTCTTAAAGTTTTAAAACAAAACTGTATCAGTGCAAATAAAAGAATGTGTGTAACATGTTTTTAACAGATGTTCATAATTGAAACACCAACACCAAACCTTACGAAAACGTGCATATGTGTTTAAAAAATTAAAGGGAAAAAAAATAAACACTGGATTCTATAACAATTTCCTGCTAATTCAAAGACACTTTCTCCTCACACTTGTGTGCTGGTGGACCACTTTAAGTTTCATCACATGACATCCGTAGGGGCCACGCAAGAGTTTATGTGCAAAAACATATCACTACCTTGTTTACGTAAGAAATGGTTTGGGACTGCAGTCAATGGCTGAAAAAAACGGGAACCACTGCATAATTTTAGAACTAAGTCTGGCTAGAGCAAGAGAAACCACGTAACAAGGTGTGCGGGTCAAATGCATTATACGCTTAGATAACACAAGTCAATAATTATGTAATGGAATCCATTTTTTTGGTCCGATAAAACAAGTCAAATTTAGGAGAGCGCGACTGGAAGCTAATGTGGGAATAAAGTCTCGTTTGAAGTTTGTTGCGATCAAAGAATGGTTGACTAAATCAATACCTGACTGACGGTGGTAATAAGACATAACCGCTGATACCAGACATGCCAAGATCATCACATGGACGTTACACTATTGCACTAGTACGCTCCACTGAACCCACAAGGAGATTTGGAAATAAAAGGTGCAAGAAGAAAAACGTAATTTTATTTTTAAAGTCAAGACAGAGTTTGGATAAAGACAAGATTCTACCACTACGCTCTTGCGCACGCTCCATTGGCTTCCTGTGAAAGTGAGAATCGACTACAAGGTGGCCACACTTTATCAGCAGTGTATCTATAATAAAGAAATGACCTTGTACCTTAGCGAACGGATCACTCCATATGTCCCTAAGAGAGCCCTGCGCTCAATGGACTCATCGCTTTTAGTGGTGCCACGTTTCTCCCTTAAAAGCTACGGTCTGCGGGCTTTTTCCGTGCATGGACCAAAGGTTTGGAACTCACTCCCCATTGATCTCAGACAGACAACATGGTACACTACATTCAAGAAGAACATTAAGACCTACATGTTTACAACTTTTGTTAGATTAGTTTGTCATTTTAGCTCTCGTGTTTATGTTTGTAATGTTATTACAGCGCCTTGAGCCTACATTTTGTTTGTTAGCAGCGCTTTATAAGTAAAATTGTTATTATTATTATTATCTATATATATAATTCTCTTCATGGCTCAAGAGTTTGGACAAGAAGTAAAGGAAAGATCACTTTTTTATTTATGGAAGTCGGACTTACACTACGAAAAAAAAAAAGGGGGGGGGGGAGAACAAGTAGTATTCCCCCATCACAAAATAGCAGGACCGGACTTTACCGTTGTGTCCAAGAAGTCATGGAATGATCACTCTTTTCTATTACTACCCCACGTAGTTTTAGTGGCGAAAAAAAGAGGAGGGAGGGAGGAAAACAATTAATCTACTCTATATTCACCCGTCACTAAATAGCAGGGCCAGACTCAACCGTTGTGGGGCCCTATGCGAAACGGATTTCGCGGGGCCAAGTTTGGGTAGGGATACGGATAATAAGTGAAATTCAAGAGTTTGTATTAGAAAAAAAATTCGTCTTTGCATTTTATTCATTCTTTACTACGTATAGAACTACTTTACGAGCATTGCATGTAGCGAAGTCATACAGTATATCATAAGAATTCCGTTTCCTACATAGATCATGCTCAATAGCAAGAATTACCAAAAGTTTCAATCTATCTTTGAGAATTGTTGACCTCAAGTAATTCTTCATTAGTTTGAGGCGCGAGAAGCTTCTATCACTAGATTCCACAATTACGGGTATTGCATAATGCCGTTTTTTTTAATCGCGCGTAGGATTGCCGTTTTCCATATTGAATGACACCCCAAAATGACAATTTTTGTCTATATATTTCACGAGATTTGTATGACTTTTCTAAAGATTTTTTGCAATTTCAGGAGATTTCCAGGAGCTCCTGGTAAATCAACAGGAGGCCGCAGGAGATCTGTTATAACAGGGGTTCTCAACCTGTGGGTCGCGACCCCCTTGGGGTTAGGGTTAGGGTGGGGGATTTTAAAAAGGGGTCGCCGAGCTTAAAAGGTTGATAACCGCTGTGTTATAAGTTATAAAATGGTTTAAATTATACACCTAGAATAAACGCGGGTCCTATGAAAGTGCGGCGCCCACTGCGGTCGCATAGGTTGCAGTGGCCTAAGGCCGGCCCGCAAAATAGCGGCGTATGATACGCCGCCGGTCGACTATTATTATTATTATTATTATTAAGTGTCCACGTGCAGCTTGAGCATGCTCTACTTCCACTGACTAGAATTATCTTCCTTAACTCTTCCACTGACTAGCATTATCTCCCTTAACTCTTCCACTGACTAGAATTATCTTCCTTAACTCTTCCACTGACCAGCATTATCTCCCTTAACTCTTCCACTGACTAGCATTATCTCCCTTAACTCTTCTACTCACAATTATTATCTCCCTTAACTCTTCCACTGTATGCATTATCAAGTCTAATATAAAAAAAAACATGGGGCGTGAACGTCAGGTGCAGTGCTGTCCCCCGATAATCTTTCCCCTCTTTCCAAACCGCCAAAAGAATAGAATACTAATATTTGCAGGATCAGAAACTATCGAACAAAGACACAGGACGACACGAATAAATACTCAACAGAAAAAAAAAATATCTACGCAGCGAAACATTGAAAGTACTTCTGTATAGGTGTGTTTACAAAGCTGATCAGTAACCACATGTAGCAAAACAAACAGCACGGCACGTGACACAGACTAACATATCACCCATTGGTCACGCAGAAGAGTACATAGCACTATAACACTCATCTCAATACCATTAGATATGGTGTCATAAATCAACGTTCACTATCGAAAACACTTCGGCCAAATGGTTAAGTGAGACTGGATGCAAGGCTACGGTATCGTGTCCTCAATAATTGATAGGTATAACCCCGAAATGTGCTTAGCCTCATGGCCAAGAATGAACAAAACGTAATGGGTCTTCTTGTTTAACCCTCTCATGCCTAACGTAATTATGGCTGAATCTAATTAAATTCGTAGTAAGACAACGAAACACATTTTTTTATATAGGCAGTGATGAGTTAAATTTCAATATAGAATACTGTGATGCGTCTAGACTAGATTATAACATGGCGCATGCATTTCGTAATTAAGCTCAAAGATCTATACCTCGTAGTCGCAGATGAATAGCGTTGTTATATTGGTTGATGATGTAAAAATTCATAAAGCTTGAAGTCATGTGGTAGTATACCCTAATCTTTGATGTTTGCAACCAGGACGCACATCCAACAGGATTTTAGGTCATAGGTCAAAATAAGAAAAAACAAGAAACAAAAATAAAATGCACAAACACAAACTAATGAACAATAACATAAAACAAAGCAAAATAGCTGATTAAAAAATCCTTTAAAAAAGTTTACTAAGAGTAGAAGAACTCCGCCCTTAAAACTATATCAATAATGTACACGTTAGATAGATAGATAGATAGATAGATAGATAGATAGAGATAGATAGATAGGTGGGTGGGTGGGTAGGTAGGTAGGTAGATAGCTATAGATCGATAGATAGATAGATAGATAGATAGATAGATAGATAGATAGATAGATATAGATAGATAGATAGATAGATAGATAGATAGATAGATAGATAGATAGATAGATAGATAGATAAGTGAGTGAGAGAGAGAAATATATGAAGTTGGTATGGGAAAGGAACCTAAGAGATTGAGAAATAGAGAAGAGGGAGAGGGAAGACAAGAGAGAGAGAGAGAGAGAGAGAGAGAGAGAGAGAGAGAGAGAGAGAGAGAGAGAGAGAGAGAGTGGACAGATATAATGGGGATTGCCAAATACAAGTGGGTTAAGAAAAAAAAACAAGCTAAGGCCTATCTCAAAGATACAGTGAGGGTCAACAAAGTCTTACGAAATTTCCAGTTGTCTATTGGGCCGTATCGATCCAACACGATTTCTAGCCTAACACCTTGCAAATCATCAACAGCCCTCCCTCCCCACCCCCAAAAACGTTCAACGTTACAGTGATGATCTAAAAAAAAAAATTCCTGACAAAAAGGTTTTACACACAGGGCAAAGCATTCCTATATCCCTGCAGGGTTTAATCTGAGAAACAGAGCTTTCAAGACATTATTTTTATCTTCTTGTGGCTTTCTAAAAGTTTTATAGTAAAATATGTATTTTTACAAAGCTCACTCTGTCGTCTGGTAAAATTTTTTTTTACAGTTATTTCTGCCCCATCCAGTCTCGAATCAAGTTGACATTTCACAAAACTATTTCTTGTACCTGACAAAGTAAGAATTTAAAAGAATAATCAATTAGTCAATTAACTATTGGTAATTGACTCTTTTGTTTGGCATCGAACAAATAAAATAAATTGTTCTTGACAGATGTGGTGGTACAAGTTGAATGAGTCCCCTTGAGGAGGCTTGAGCACTGAGTTCGAATTCAAGTCTTACAACTTTAAATAATGCATTTGAAAAGCGATCACGGCAACATTCACACAGATATCCCCGTCTTCCCTACTGGTTGCGATACGTGATAGGATCATAGCACATTGAGAAAGCTAAAAAGCATGAAATTGCGTTAAACAAAATCAATTCGTAAACATATTTATAATCGCAGATTTATTATTGTCAGTCTAGAATACTCAAGATCTATTAGGAATTTCATTACATGAATGATCCAAACTGCATGTATGCGTCACTCTTAATTTATATTCATATTCTTTGTTTTTAAAAGTATTTTTAATGGGTTTTTTTTTAGTTTCAAAGTTGTTTACTTTTGTAATTACGAGATATATTTCAAATCGTGGATCTATACTGGAGTGATGGGAAATAGAGCAGGTCAATTCAAAAGAAATAAAGGGTTAATAATACGATACAATATTTGACATTCTGAAATGAAAATTTGAAACAGTAAGGTCTAGAGACCGAGCCCTAGAACACTGAGAATGTTTGTTTCCCTTGCTGTGTTAAAACAAATGGCCATTCTTACCAAGAGAACTGGAAGAGAACACAAGACAATATTTAGACAATACAAAATGTGTTTCCAAAACAAACAAGTAGAAAAATGGGGCGAGAATCAACGGAAATATTTTGGAGGATTGAAAAAAAAACGTTTTTCCCCCCATAGGCACTCCAACTCATATTTCTTTTTTTTTTCCTTTTTATTTCAGAGATCACGTGAACAAAGAGGCCAATCAAACTGAGTGCGGCCTTCAAACTGAGAGCAAATGCCTTCGAGCAAACTATCCCACCAAGAGTTCACGTTTCTAAAATATGAAATTCTAACAAGAGTTGCTGGGCTTGGGCTGAGAAAAAGGGGTGGGGGTGGGTGCCGTGTTAAAGGTATTGCATTACATAATCCACTTTAGAAAACGTGTGTGTAAACCACCTGAGATCAAATCTTTTACATACATCAACAAACACTAAGGATTAATAAAAGAAAAACAACAACAAAAAAAACAACTAAAAAGGCCAATACAAGTCGGTCTAGAGTCTAGGTCAGATGGTAAGGTAGAATTACGTTGGCCTGCTACTGTCTGCAAATGTCTCCAAGTTTCAAAGAACAAGTAAAGGTTTGGGATGGCCATGAAATCTGGACCCTGGCGCCTGAATGTTTTTGTATTGAATCTGATGTAGAGCAAAAAACAAAGTAGAAAACGCATCACCAAAACAAGTGAAAATAGAATGTCGCCTGAATAGACGAAGGAGAGTGGGGAGAAATAAATTGTCGCTTTTTACTGAAGTGATAGCATGCACGCACACACACACACACACATACATATATACATACACACATACATACATACATACATACATACATACATACATACATACATATATACATACATACATACATACATACATACATACATACATATATATATACATATACATACACACATACATACACCTAAGAACGCGAGAGTGAGAAAGAGAGTGCAGAAAAAGACCAAAAAAAAGAATTAATGAGCCAAAGGGGGCGTTTTAAGCCAGATGTATAGTTTATAAAGATAAAAAGAAAAAGACAAGAGAGAGAGAGAGAGAGAAAATAGGAGGCACACAGCAATAAGAAATGGGATATAAGAACTTGTGCAGGACAATGTCGTCTAGAAGAAAACAAAACTATAAACATAACTTGTGCAGGACAATCTAGAAGCAAATAAAACTATAGGCAGAGCTCACACTGAAGTAAATGCCAAGTCTTCAGGAACATGAGCTTGAAAGAATGACATTACAAAAATGTTGAGGCTGATCAAAAGTTTTGAAACAAAGAAAGAAATCCACGCCCCCCCCCCCCCCCCCGCATTATTTAATTTTCAGATTCATTTATACATGTACATAGTTTATGCAAACTCGCTCTGTCTTTCTGGTAAAAAGTTTGTACGCGTTTGTCCCATATCCAATTTCAAATCAATCTGAAATTATTTTGCTCAATTAGTTATTTTATTTGACGTAACAAAAAAAAAACAATTTAAAATAAATAAACAAATTATTAATTAACTAATGGTAACTGATTAATGTATTTGTTATCGAATAAGTGAAAGAAATCGTACTTGATTGATGCGGTGGTATAAGTTGAATTAGTCCCCATTATATTTTGTTGAGAGAAATAGGTCGCCGCTTTAAAGTTTGAAACTAACAATAGATAACTATAAGCCTTCTATTTTCATAGCACTTCGGTGGCACAGTGGCATGTGTGTTAGCCTGAGGAGACTTGTGCCTGCGAGTTCGAATTCAAGTTGTTCAATTTTTTTTATAAATGCATTTAAAAAGTGATCACGGTAACAATGAACCTCTTCTTTCTCTCTCTCTCTCTCTCTCTGCCCCCTTTCCAACCCCTATCCCCAACTGATCCAGACAAGTGATAGGATCACAGGGAATTGAGAAAGCTAAAAGCATGAGATTGCCCTAAACAAAACAATAACTTTGGTAAAAATATTTCTAATCGCACAGATTTATAGTCTAAATCTATTACAGATTTATATACATGACTGATCCAAACTAATTAATACAACTACGCTTAATATAAGCTTTATTTTTTTAAAAGTATTTTTATATTTTTCTAGTTCAGTTTTATTTGATTGGAATATTTTTACAATTCTCAAATTCATCGTCAAAATACCAAACAAAAATACAAATAGAACCTTGAACCTAAGTAGACAAGGTTCTCGAAAACGGCTCTAAAAATTTTCTTAGATATTTGACAGTCGATGTATATTTTTGGTATAAGAATTACTAGCTATTTGGCCAAATCGGAGATAACCATAGTTTGACCATACAATTTTTCAAAGTATGAAAATAAATAAATTTAAATTTGTCTAGATAACAAGAAAAAAATCAATTTTCTTAAATCTACCATTCATTACTTATTAACATTAAAATAATCGCTCTATATGATGTATAAAAGCGGTATTGTCTTTATTAGTAGTATTATGGCTGGTATTAATTCTATATTTCGCTTGTTTTCTATATGTATTTGTTTGTCTTGATACAAATACTTTGTTCCCTAAGTGAGCACGGCCAGACCACAAAGTGAGTTTGTCACAAATTTAGTTCTTGAAATCACCGTCACGTGGAGCCGAGCATATCCCCGGAGACTATAAGACACTCCTCTCTGAATCTAACTTCCCCCCTTCCCCCCCCCCTCCCATATACTCGCTAAAAAAATAGAGTGAGTAGGTGTTTAAACAACATAGACTTTCTGAAGAAGTGCACATAGATAAACACAAGATAAACACCCAGTATTGATTGATTTTATCGGCTCCCCTGTCATGTGACCTCTCCGACGTATTTCAGTTGTTAACATTCCATAGTGCACCACGAAATAAAAGTAAATGAATGCCATCAGTAAAGGACCGGCGAGAAAGTGCGCAGCGTAGATGTTAGTTTTGTCAAAGTATCTCCGAGCACTCAGACACAAGGACAAAACAACACCATAGTACCACACCATGTCATCACGACCTACTTTATATTCAGGGAGGTAACCAAGCTGTGCATCGAGGGCACGTTATATTAACAAGTTTACTCAAGGTTCAATGTTTATAAAGAAACAAAATTCAGCAAGCAATTAACAAGACCTGTTACTTATTGGGGTAATTAAATTCATATTAAACTAAATTAAATCAAGTGATAGGATGTATTAAAAAGCCATACATTTTTATTGCGTTGTTAATTACAACTAATGTCTCAACAGTGTTCAATTAATATTTGTTACATTATAATAGAAATATTAAAAGCTATGTTGAATGTATCTGCTCCGAGATCAGTTCAACAGAATGGGAGGCTGACTCGTCGTGTTTTATCTACTCTGGACTACTGTTTCCATGGTCGATGGTCAAACTACTGAACGCCCCTCTACTCCACCCATTAGAGCTCCTTCTTCTCTATTGCCATTAGAGAATGGAATGGGTTGCCTGAATCAGCCTTGAAAACCAACGACTTTGCAGATTTTAAGTCATTGATTTACATGCATGACTAAATTGACACTTGAAATGCGTAGGACGTAATTATCTTCTTTTTTTTTTTGAAGTAACGTCTATGATATATAAGATAAGATAAATAAAAACGTACGTCTTCAGAAATTTCAACAAAGAAAGCTTTTGTATTTATACACCTCTCTTTCTATGTAATCCAATCAAAAGTTGACCTATTAAATATAAGTAACCTGAAACTACTATAAGAACTGTTGTGAAAGCCTTGTATCTATAGATCTAGATCTAGAATTACTCTTGCTAGTTTGATGACTATTACTACTATAGTGTCGGACCAAGGAAGCCAGGCGTTAAAGAGTTAACGGATGAAAAACAAGGGATTGTAATCCCGCGAAGACAAATTGACTATGGACTATTGTGTCGTTGTTAGAAGATTAAAGAATAGGTAAATGATTAACCATATATGAGTCTTTCTTTCATACACCACACATTCAAAGTTTCATTTCCCACACTACCAAAGAACAAAACACCTAGGAGCGAGTGAGCTAAACAAATTAAAGAAGTCGGTGAGTCGATACCCTTCTTTTTCAATCGGAAGTGCAGCACGGCATGCTGGCCAGCTCGATCCCCACACTTCATTAGCCCCCACCCCCCTGTACACTTTCATGCCATTCGTATTTTGTTCACTTTCAACGGTCAACATGACACACAACACATTAGCATACAAATCTTTGAGCCTTACAAAAAAATGCCAATACGCTGCAGCAGACAGTTCCCGCTTTATTAAGAGCGATATTATTTAATGTCACCAGATAAAATAGGATGGATAAAATCTGGGGATTTCTTTTCCCTTTATATATAAGTGTATAACGAACAGTTTTAAACGCAAGAAAATAATTTTTTACAAAGCCTATATCAACTCAATCTGCCTGTCTGGTAAAGTGTGTACACGATATTTCTCCCACACCCAGTCTCGGATCAAGTTAAAACTTCGCACAATTATTTACTGACAGAGAAAAAACATGAGGCAATAATAAAAAAAAAGGTAACCAATTAAACAATGAATTTCTGGTAATTAGTTATTTTGTTGAATAGCAACAACTTCATTGTTCACAGATATGTCTAAATTTGTTGGGTTTAGCACCCTTCAATAATTGTTAATGCTATTTCTCCCTCAAGCTTAAAACAATTATTTATTGTACCTAACAAAAAATGAATCAAAAATACTCAATTAATCAATTAATTATAACTAATTAATTATTTTGTTTGATATCGAATACGAGACATATCTTGTACATTGTACATTATTGGTAGAAATAGTTTTGAGGACAAAGCTCTTCTCCTATAGATAAACTTTTTTTTAAAGGACTTTAACATTTTTTTGCCTGTTCTTAATATAAAAGAAGAAATATTAGGAATATATATTTGGAGATTTCATATAAATTCAATTCTACATAGATATCAATTTCGTTCCAGAATAAAGAAGATACACATACACACTCATGTACATTATTTGTTTCTTTTAATTGATAGATTTTTTATCGTAACCTAGCCAGCACCTTGACATTTCAAAAATGTTTTTTTTTAGGGGAGGAGTTAAAATACAACTTTTGTTTGTATTTGGGCGACACTAAAATGCTCGAATTTCCTTTTGAAAGGTTTCTTAAAAACAAAACATGTGTCGGGATATTTGCATACACCCAGGGCCGGTCTTAGGCCACTGCAGCCTATGCGGCCGCAGTGGGCCCCGTACTTTCATAGGCCCCGCGCGAATATAAATCTAAATCTATCTCAACCTCTTAAAAAAAACAAAAGCGATATTTTGCTAGTCGAGAGTAATCTAAAAAGCAGATCTGAATGTTTACCATCTACTGTTGATGGCTCGTAAAGATAAATGCAAATACGAATTTATTTTCTAATACAAAATCTTAATTTTCACTTATTATCCTTAACCCCGAATAGGCCCCGCGAAATCCGTTTCGCATAGGGCCCAGCAATCTGTAGGACCGGCCCTGCATACACCTGCAGGTAAAAATACTAGACAACTAGACAGACTGGAATGACACTGTCAATGATATAAACACTGTCCTCTTCAACTTTGGAATATAAAACCTCTAATAGTTCAAACTAAATAAAAACTAAGATGAAGGAGAAAGCAATTTAGCCTGCAGCAAGCGCATGCATTGATTGAAACGGTCAATAAGAGGAAGGTATACGTATTCAATCTTACCAACCCACAATATGGACATCGGCCTTTCAAAGAACTCAGTGCCCGCTAGATATGTACATTGTACACCCAATCTCGTCACAGCCTCTTACCCATTCATCGAACAAGCAAGATAAGTATTCATATCATTTTTTTTTATTGTCCTCTCCCTTTGCTTTTTACACACACACACACAGACGAACACACCCTCAACGCCGTGTTTGAGGACATTATAGAGAAAAATGAAGAAAAATAAACCTATGCCTTAAAAAATGATAAGAAAGATTCTCTGACAGAGTCATAGAAAGCGTTTATTATTATTATTATTTATTATCATTTTTTTCATAGGGAGAGAGCATTTTATCCTAGGGTCCGAGTCGATAGACTTGTTGTGGTAGATGTAGAAGACTTTATGGTACAAGTAGAAGACTTTATGTCTCTGTCTCTATGTCAAACGAAATTAATTAATTACGACTAAATGATAAAATAACTGCAAAAATGTTTGATTGATTTATGTTTATGTTAGGGGCAATGAATAATTGTGCAAAGTTTTAACTTGATCCGAAAATGAAATATGAAATATGTACCAGACAGAGTGATTTGATATAAGCTTTGTACCAGACAGAGTGATTTGATATAAGCTTTGTACCAGACAGAGTGATTTAATATAAGCTTTGTACCAGACAGAGTGATTTAATATAAGCTTTGTATAAATAAACTTTAAAAGAATCTCTCCCATACACAAACTAAAAAGCAGTAGAGAGTGTTTAGAGATTTATCCATGGAGAAGATAACTTAAAAATTTTTTTATATCAATGAAAAATAAATTTTATCAATGATAATAGAAGACAATTTTTCTTTTGTGTACATATTTTTAGCGGCCCCCGAAAGACGCTATTATTTTTGTGTGAAATGTCTGTCCGTCCGTCCCGTTTAGACCTCGTAAACTAGAAAAGATATTGAAAATCCGACATCACAATATTTTAGACCATTCAAAGTTCTGATGCAACGGCTACTTTTTTTTTTCTGAAAGCGAAAAATCTAATTTTTAAAATAAGTTATGCAAGCATTTTTTAAAGAGAAAAAGCTATATAGTATGCATTACAAGTTAGACCTAATTTAAAATGAATAGTAATCTTGTAAACTTCATTTTCTTGAAAAAAAAAATTGTCGCAGATAAGATGTTCTTTCTTGAGGATTCGAATAAGAGATTGAGCCTTTTCAAAACATTTACATTAATTATAAGACCTCAGTTAGGCTAGGAGAGGCGCGGTAGCTGAGCGGTAAAGCGCTTGGCTTCCAAACCGAGGGTCCCGGGTTCGAATCCTGGTGAAGACTGGGATTTTCAACTTCGGAATCCTTGGGCGCCTCTGAGTCCACCCAGCTCTAATGGGTACATGACATTAGTTGGGGAAAAGTAAAGGCGGTTGGTCGTTGTGCTGGCCACAAAAACAGATGAACTTTACATCATCTGCCCTATAGACCACAAGGTCTGAAAGGGGAACTAGTTAGGCCAGGTTCACATCTAACTTTGCATTCACTTGCACCTATCCTTTGATCTGCTGGACCTTTGGGGCACTACACAAGATCTGTCATCCTACTTTCTCCATTCTTATCTCTCATTTGTCTTTGATATAATTTCACTTGGATGTTCTTTCTGAAAATATTGAAGCCTGCCTGGGTGGACCACTTCGGGGGCCGATTTAGAGTTTGTGTTTCCACACAAACTGTCTTTGTAACATTGTTTAATGTTATTTTTAAGCAATGATGGATATATGCTTCATTTTATAGATGTACACAAGTAAAGCCTGCCTCTTGGTATAATTATATAAGTACAAATGATCCATCGCTTCCCAATAGCCAAGCTTGTTTTTATTCAAGTCAAGGAAACGTAGGGTTACATCTACTTACCCCTAGGGAGGACAATAAGGAAGACAAAGCCTTACAAAGGAGGACAAAAAACAACAACAAAACAACAACATAAGTAAAGTTTAAAAACTGGAATAATATTTAGTTGATTTAACATATAATAAACGCGGCCTTATTACATAACATATTTCTCAGAAAAAATTTTTTTTTCGAAGTAGTTTATGATTCGCGCTAACATACGTAGGGCATTTCCTTCCAATTGTACTTGTGAGCAGAGTGTCTCTCACTCTGAGTTAAGGCAGAGTTTAGTACTCTCTCTTTTGTTCAATGTATATTTATCAGCAGAAAGGTTGAAATTATGTCCGGGTATACAAAAGAAAAATGCGCAAATTATGAGGAGCTTTGAGTAACAATTTCAATAGAGAAGCTTTCTACATTCAACACACAACTATTCTTAAAGAAACTTATAAAAAATGTAGAATGTTAAATTTTATATTGCAATACTAATCAGACAATTAATCACCCTTCACAACAATATCGCTCTCCACTAGGTACTGAAGCATGACGATAGATCATCGAATGTAGTGTCTTGTAATGTAATTAAATAAAACATCCAGCGAAAGCACTGGAATTTCTCTAAGGATGCCATCCATTTGTCCAAATAGCTCACGCATCTTTGTAATGTAGACACATAGACACGTAGACACGTAGACACATAGACACGTAGACACATAGTCAAGTAGACACATAGTCACGTAGACACATAGACACATACACACGTAGACACATAGACACATACACACGTAGACACATACACAAGTAGACACATACACACATACACACGTAGACACATAGCCTTGTTTACGTGTTCGTAGCCTTTTTTTTAAACCAGAAGATATGACGTGTATAATTCGTTTAAGAGATTGTACGCCATTGCAGGTAACAAAGTGACACAGCACGACATTTTCACACTTAAGGCTAATGCCGGCAGACGGAGGACTCGACCCCCCCCCCCTCCAAAAAAAAAAGTAGGACATGTCCTCCTTTTGCCGGACGTCTGGTAACCCTAAGGAAACGTAAGGAGTTATCCCTTTGATAAAATGCATGCGGCTTACAAAAGACGTTAAGCCAGTGGACGTCTGGGACTAACCAATTTCTTCACTGTCAGCCCATTTACTATCCAACGGTAAAACCTTGTTTCCGTGTTCGCCAGAGTTAAGTGAGCTAAGCTCATGGTTACAGGGAGATAGAGAGAACCGAGAAATTCTGGGGGACAAAAAAAAGGATTAGCGAAGGAGTAAGGGAGATAAAAGGGAGGGTTGGGGGAGATAAGCCTAGTGATGAGTGCCAAGAGAAAGCGACTAAGTGGTCCACTCTGTTCCAATGTATCTACGCTGCGGCCAAGAGTCCAAGCTAGATAAATCAATGAGGCTATCGTAACGTACCATCTCAGCACAACTTTATAGGGCTCCATTAGATGCCAGTGTACAGGGGGGAGGGGGGGAGGGGAGAAGAAGTTTCAGATGCGATCATCAGATGCAAAGAGATTTCTTAGGGAAAAAAAACGAATGGAATTCGGAGCAAGGTCGGTCACTAGCAAGAATCACATTGATTCACGTTTGAAGAAAGTTCAAGGATTCCCAATTCTTAAGGAGCGGTACCAATGACCCTCTGAAAAGGTTCTTGGTATTCAGTGAAAAACTTTTTGGACGCCTTCACGTCCGTCACGTAGACTAATGTGTGGATAATCAAATTATGAACCATAAAAATAAAAAAAAAGACATATATAGTAAATTTTGAATTTTGTTTTACTCAACTTTTACAAACTTTGATTCATTAAAAAAAGAAACGTTTTGTTAACATATAATGTTCTTCTTAGCCTTGCTTTATTGGAGATTTTCATATGGCGGTAAAAAGCTCTAAATAGCTCGATGTTGTTGGTGTATCTGGTGTACAAACTAAAGTGTTGACAAGCTAGGTGTTTTTGTCTTCCTATAGACTGCTCGACTATGTGTGCATGTTTGAGCAGTGCAGACTCCGAGGACAGAAGCTCTTCCGTTGGGAGCACAAACTAATTTCACTACAGAGGAAGTAGGAGAATTTCCCTCTGGGACTTCAAACTTAGCTCAAAACAAATGGGCAACTAACTAGTGGGAATCAAGGAGATTGGATACGACGACCAACTACCAAAACTTGAAATATTGTTCAGTTACAACTCTATTCTTTTTTTTTTTTTACTTAATTGGCAGCAGTAAAACGTCCTTGACATTGTCTAGTCTATCGTGAACATCTCCAATACTACGACAGCCACGGAGGTTTCAAACGCGCAATATTTTTTTCCGATACATGTCTAAATTAAACGATGACAAGCAAATCTGTGAATAGCATTGGGCAGCCTAGAAACATTTTTTGTAGTCAAACTAATAATACAAATAGAAAGAGGAGATTTTGAAAGACAAAAGTCTATCTTCGGGAAGTGCTTCGGAAGGTACTATGTCACGCTTAAAACAAAAGTCAAGTATTGACAGGTCAAAGACTCAAGTAACACTTATAAATTAACACATTATTAGCGAGTAAGGCTTCGATTCCCATTTCTGATAGATTCTATGCTGAGAATCAGGTTTAAAAGATCGTGCGGGTTGAACGCTTGCTATTTATAATGTTAAGATTGTGCAATTTCTGGAATAGTTTCTAAATCTATTAAAGTTCAAATGCTGAAAACCTAATCGTAGCGAAAGCCTTTTTTTTTTTTCTTATTAGTATACAAATACAAATATAGAAATACAGGCCAAGAGTCCAATAATAGTCCAATAATGCACAAGCGAGATATAATTTTTAAAAAAAAGTATCTAAAGAGGAAGAACTCCGCACTTTATATCTATCAAAAATGTACACGTTATTTCCCTTATTCGATATCAAACAAAATAATGGACTACCAATAATTGACAAATTGGGTATCATTTTAAAATTGATTCCTGTTTTGTTAGGTACAGTAAATAATTGTTTAAAGTATTCACTTGTTCGGAAAATGCGCGAGAGACACAAAGCGTTTAAAATTATTTAAAGGGACTAAACCCAACAAATTTAGACACATTTGTGAATACTGAATTATTAGTTTCCTTTGTTGGTATCAAGCAAAGTAATTAAGTACCAGTAATTAATTGACTAATTTGTGTTTTTTTGATTCATGTTGTGTCTATGCCAATGAATAATTGTGCGAAGTTTCAACTTGATCCGAGAATAGGTGTGGGAGAAATAACGTGTAGGCCTTGCAATCTACATGTAAGATCATGTTTGCAGGATCCATGGTTAACCAGGGTGTCATATGGCCAGCACAACGACCAATCGCCTTTACTTTCTCCAACTAATGTCAGCAAAATTCTAAAATCTTAGTCTGCACCTAGATTTGAACCCGAGACTTTCGGCTCATAAGCCAAGCGCTTTACCACTCAGCCAAGTTGCCAAGCTTTAAACACGTTTATGTTTTCAAAACATCAAGTACGTTCAGTTGGCATTATGACGACATTTCGTCTTGTTTAGTAGAGAGCTGCTAATTAGTCTGCCAGCCGTCTTGGAGTCAAGGGACGTGGCAGGGGATAGAGAGGCACGCTTGTAATTTTATTTATTTTTAGGTCTGCCCAAGCCAATGACCACTTTAAAAATACTGAACGCAGGCTGGAAGAAACGCAATATTTTTATTTTTAAGACTGTTTAGCCACGGGAAATAATCCTCCTTAATTTTCGGACAAGCCTTATATATATTTTATCTTTGAGATCTTCGTAGCATGTAGTTTTACTTCCTTCATTCAGTGCTACTGAATTTCATAGCAGTCCTTGAATCAGTATCTTATAATTATCTTGTCCATGTATCCGATTGGATTTTCCTGCATTCGAGTTTGTTGTCTCCGGTTGTGCTTCTTGGAAGACCTGGACTTGATACTGACACGTTGAGGGTATACCAGTACAATGATGCCAGTGACTAGACTGGGTTTACAAATGGAATATCTTGCAACGAAGGAGTAAAGCCATTCTGTAGGCGGGAGTTATTTTAAGAAGGCAAATTTACACCATAAAAGCAGCGTGTTTCACTTTTTGATCTGTGTGTGTTTGTGTGTGTGTGTGTGGAGGTGGGGCGGGACAGGGGTAACCACATTATGTCAGAAATTAGACTTTAAAAATGAACTGGATATATTCTCAATACATTATTCAAATGTTTAAGAATATAGAATTATTAGTTTTCCTTAGAACGCGATGAATTAAGCTTTTAATTTTTTTAAAAAGTAGAGAAATTTAAAATCCATTTTATTTTGATTTTTTATTTTTTTTAATTTCATTTACGAATTTATCTTTGCTTTAATTGTTCTGAAATAATTTGGGACCGAAACATTTATTTACTCGGTTCCCAAAGATCTTTTGCATGACCAGATGACATTTAATTTTAACGGAATTGTTCGGGTTAGAAAATAATTGTGATTGAAAGACATGCGGATTCATAGAAAAGAACAATTTGATACAATCACACATGTCTCCCTATCGCTCTCTCTCTACTATTCATTTTACTCTCTCTTTCTCTCTCGTCCTCTCTCTCTTTCTTTCTCTCTCCTTCTTTCTCTCTCCCTCCTTCTCTTTCACTCAGTCTCTCTTTCTACCATTAGTGTTTACGTTCAATTCCTCAGTAATCAAAGGTCACCGTGCTCTTGTTCAAAATCCAAAACCATTCCATTTCCCCTGAGATTCAAACCTGCTTTGCCCTTTCTGACCATTATTTCATTACTCAAAGCTTCCACCGGCGGTATTTTTGTCTAAATGGGGCCCGCATTCCTGGGCTGGCAAGTCTTTGGTCCGTGTAATTCATCAGAAAATGAAACCATTTTTTTTTACTCCACTTTCTCAAATAGCTTCAAGTTTCCAGCTTGTCACTATTTCTCGGTACTGATATGTTCTTTATGTTGTACTCTTGTTAGTTCTATGAGATTCTGGAAGCTAGACGTCACCAGTTAGGTTTGTTATTCGACTTGTGATCAGCCAAATGTGAATTCTGAAATGAAATGGGCCCTGGGACTAGATGGAACTGTGTCTCTGATATCAGATATGAGACTTTTTTAAAATAATGATTTGTTTTAGCGAAATAAATCACATTATTGCCCAGCTAAAACTTGGTCCGAATGAGTTTCTGTATAAGTAGCAACCGATTTGTTCCAAATGGTTCTTTAAGAAAAAACAAAAGTAGTTATATTAAACTACAAACAGTAAGGTAGAGTCATATTCTGTTCTAATGTTTGACTTCCCGATAGAGTCATATTCTGTTCTAATGTTTGACTTCCCGATAGAGTCATATTCTGTTCTAATGTTTGACTTCCCGATAGAGTCATATTCTGTTCTAATGTTTGACTTCCCGATAGAGTCATATTCTGTTCTAATGTTTGACTTCCCGATAGAGTCATATTCTGTTCTAATGTTTGACTTCCCGATAGTTGTTTTTGTACAAAGCTTATATCAACTCTGTCTATCTGGTAAATTCTATAGTGGCTAAGCGATTCAATTGAATTAATATTTCATGCAAAACTAGGTAGCCCAAGATAACTTCCTTGTACTTTATTACAAAACCAGAAACCATTAAACTGATATGAACGTAATGTTCTTGTTTCGCATATGCCTCGTGCTGAGAAGTGTTAGTAAATACAAAACCATTAAATATCTTGCCACATTTACCTCCAAAGGCATTAAGAAATAAATTAGTTCATGACCGTCAAAAGTATATTTTTCATTTGAGCTGTTTAGGTTTTATTTCTACTCTATAACTAGGCAGACCCAAGTGTGACTTAATTAAATCGTCTGTCGCACTCACGCAGATGAAGTCATTGTCTGCTGTCACAGTGCTGTGAGTTGATTTACGATCTCTATTCGTAGACTGTGTAAGCTAGCTGCAGTGCAGTCTTAGAATGTCTAGAGCAGTTAAACTTGGTCTGAGGTGATGAACTTAGACCATCAAGAAATCAAAATACAAATTACATTCGAATTCAGACCTACGACAAAATTTTCTTTAGAAAAAAATACATCAGAAATGAGGCAAACAATGAGACCTAGGTTACTAACATGAAATGGCATTTCAAACAATTTGAATATCTTTTAAAGCTGCGTTCCAACTCTCTGTACATCCTCTTGCAAAGGTTCCTCCCCTCCCTGTCACCCTCTCTACACTTTATTGTTATTCTAAGCGTACAGACGAAATACGTCTTACAAAAGATATTTGAACATTTCATGAGGTCAGGTCTTTTCTTCTCTATCAGCAAGCCGGAAGTCTTGAGAAGACACAACGGAATCCATTAATGGAGGTCCAGGCAATCTTGTTCTTTCTGCTCAATTAGTTTGAAGTGCTGGAGCAAGCGGAGCAGACTGAAACGTCACAGAGATTGAAAGAAACAGTAGGAGAGAGAGAGAGACAAAGACAGAGAGAGAGAGAGACAAAGACAGAGAGAGTGTCTCACTGAAAGACAAGTGTGGACACTCGAGTTCTCTGCGTGACAGACACTGGAGAAAGATAATGAAGTTCTTACCAAGCAGTGTAAAGTGAACAATTAGCAGTACGCTGATATAGAAGTTGAACGTATGGCTCTAGAAACCACTCACCTCCTTCTGCCATCCCCAAATGTACAGCAGTAACGTAATCAGTGATAACTGTCAACTTTGACCGATTCTTGAGGGCCTATTCAATTCAAATTCTTTAATTTTCTATTTCTAATAAATCAAGATTTGTGACGTAAAGGTCATTTATTTCTATGGCCGAAAATTAACAACGGTCTAATGCGGAAATAAAAAAAAAAACCAATGGCCAACCGCCTTTCACTTTATCCGAACTAATGCCAGGTTACCATTAGAGTTGGATGTACTCAGGGCGCCCAAAAATTCCCAAAATTCAAAATCCCATTCTTCATCGAGATTCGAACCCAAGTCCCCTAGGCTCGGAAGCAAGGCGCTTTACTACTCAACCATCACATTCCTTATTCCAAAACTATGACAGAATCAACTGTACATTGTGACACAAGCCAATCAACTATACACTGATCCACAAGTCAATCAACTGTACCTTGAGACAAGCCAATCAACTGTACATTGAGACACAAGCCAATCAACTGTACATTGAGACACAAGTCAATCAACTGTACCTTGAGACACAAGCCAATCAACTGTACCTTGAGACAAGCCAATCAACTGTACATTGAGACACAAGTTAATCAACTGTACCTTGAGACACAAGACAATCAACTGTACATAGTGACACAAGCCAATCAACTATACACTGATCCACAAGTCAATCAACTGTACATTGAGACACAAGCCAATCAACTGTACATAGTGACACAAGCCAATCAACTATACACTGATCCACAAGTCAATCAACTGTACCTTGAGACACAAGCCAATCAACTGTACATTGAGACACAAGCCAATCAACTGTACATTGAGACACAAGTCAATCAACTGTACCTTGAGACACAAGCCAATCAACTGTACCTTGAGACAAGCCAATCAACTGTACATTGAGACACAAGTCAATCAACTGTACCTTGAGACACAAGCCAATCAACTGTACCTTGAGACACAAGCCAATCAACTGTACATTGAGACACAAGCCAATCAACTGTACCTTGAGACACAAGCCAATCAACTGTACATTGAGACACAAGCCAATCAACTGTACATTGAGACACAAGCCAATCAACTGTACATTGAGACACAAGCCAATCAACTGTACATTGAGACACAAGCCAATCAACATTGAAACACAAGCCAATCAACATTGAGACACAAGCCAATCAACTGTACATTGAGACACAAGCCAATCAACTGTACATTGAGACACAAGCCAATCAACTGTACATTGAGACACAAGCCAATCAACTGTATTACAAGCAGTCACTTTATTGTTAATTTTCCAAAACAAGATGTCATTGGTCAATCATTAAAAAGGATACTAGCTGACTTTCATTTCAGTATTATATCTGCAAGACATTTTGAACTTTTATTTTTGCAACTTTGTGTACATCTGGAGTTAGTATTAAATCAACATCTTTAGAT
Organism: Biomphalaria glabrata; assembly: GCF_947242115.1. Taxonomy (NCBI): domain Eukaryota; kingdom Metazoa; phylum Mollusca; class Gastropoda; family Planorbidae; genus Biomphalaria; species Biomphalaria glabrata. Next base: position 16,928,809 of record NC_074714.1, on the reverse strand, counting down.
GTGATCGAACTAGTTCTCTACCATATAAAAACTACATTCAAAAAGAAAACAGTATATAATAACTGCATTCAACGGACAAGTATGGTGGCTTGGCAGATTGAAACTTTCTGGACAACATTAAGCTGAAAGTTTACAATTTCGTGAATCAGACCTGATATACCTACGTTACTAATAACAAACTTAGTTTATCTTACAATAAATTCAACCCGACTGGCGGGTGGATGGATGGAAGTAACATACATTGGTGAACATCTTTTTTTTTTTTTAAATGATGTTTACAACACAAGAGTTCATGTATGATTTTTAGGATCCAGCACATGGCATATAATCATTCAGAATATGCGATTTTTCAAATTAAATTAAGGATAACGTATGTATAATATCAATGTGCGTCTCTGAGCATCTGTCGATAAAATTCTTTTAGCAAACAGTTTTGTACTGCCACCCACTTTTAAGGAAGCCAAGTGACAAACAACTTTAAAAGGACATAATAAATACAAGAAATAATAAGACAATCTCAACTCAAAAGTGGTTTCAATACTGAAAATAAAGCCATTGGAAAACCAAGTTTCTAAGTCTTGGTCCAGTATTAAACCAACGTTCCACCAGTGCCAATGTTAGCCAAGCAAAGTTCCATCTTCGCCAATGCTAGACGGCGAACACACAAATGTCACTTTAATTAGCCTACAATGTCAAACTCCAAGACTCTATCCGGCTTAAAGAAGGCGACAGATTTATTCGCCGTTGTATCGACTTTTTTTTTCACTCTTCTTTTTATGAGAAAAAAGTTACCACGAGATTGGCAGCGTGAACTCTTGGGCGTTACACCGAATGGAGTACTAACTCAGCCCACCCAGCAGACTAATTAGCTAGATGGGTCTTTATGTCAGTGTTGATAATCGGTCGTTGGGTTAGAGCTCCAAACATCTAGTACAACTCAGTCGGTGCAGAGGTATTATATTCTTAATGTAGAAACTTGAAATAAAATTCAACAGACTTCTTTTTTTTTTTAAAAAAAAAAAAATCTTCAACATAACTTTTATTCATAAATATACATAGCTTTCAACTTCATTAGTTATGTATGTAGAAACAAACTTCAATATAACTTTTATTTCTAAACTAACTATGTCGTTTACCCAACTTTGCTCTGGTGTTTTCTTTCTGATTTTTGTTTCGTTATATAATAAAAGGTATTTATGCTGTTTAATCTACGTCAAGATTCCTCATTGACCTAAATCTAATGAACTCTCTTATTGTAAGACAACTTTACATATCCTAAGGTCATCGCTGTTATCTAAGGAACGTTCATGCCAAGTTTTATTGAGAATGGTCAAATGGTTTTGATTTCTATAAAGGACATACATACATACATATATACATGCTCCTTACATTCTACTTTATATATTAGATATATAAACAGCTTTCAATTTTATTAGAGGAGTGTAGAAACACAAGTTAAAAATGACACTCATTATTTATTTTTTAACTCACTAAAAATACGCGCCCTTCTGCCACGCGTCTCTCGCTTGTTCTTGCCTCAACTTTCACACCAGTAATGAACTTGAACTAGGACAGAATCTATTTAGAGTACACAACCAAACCATCCGCTCACCTTTATTTATGGTTACATCAGAAACATGCACATACAACTCCAAAACAGTCAGACAAGCCTTCAGTAATGAGTTAATGTGAAAAAAGAAACAGCGAAAGGGTCCATTCACTGTTTCTATCTTTGTATTCGTTGTTTCTGTGTATACCTCTGTGAATGTTTACTTTGCTTCGTCATCATTTTTTTTTTGACTATTTATTCTCTCATTTTTGTCCGAGAATTTATCTTTTAAGTTACATTGGAACAGCCCGCTTTACAACGCCCTTCAAACACTTCTGAATTCTAGAATCATTGTTCTCCTTACAATTACAATAAATTTTGTTTGTAAAACGTTGTACACAGAAAAAAACGGCGATGTCGGAAATATACAAATATACAAACATGGAAGCTGTTCCGGTTTTGACTGACAAAAAAAAAGGATGTTTTTAAACAATGTCTACAAAAGAAAGTTACGCGCCAAGAAGTGCAATTTAAATGTACACACACAAAGATTTAAATAGTGCTTAAAAACGGAAGGACTAGTCGAATACGTTCTCATATGTCGGCTTTCAAAAAACATATTGGGTCGAAAATGCCAATAAAAAATCGTTTTAGGGAAATTTAACCGCTTCGGTGAATAGCTTAGTTGTTATAGGCATGCACAAAGTATTTTTTCGTCCACTGATAATGGGAGAATTAGTGATAGGTGAGTGAGTGTGTCGGGGCTTTTTGCGTTTATAATATAGATATTGTTGTTCTATACAATGCTGTAGAGTTAGTTTTGTATTTATTTTAAGATGCCAAGAGCTTTTGGGTCCTGGTAGAGGAAATACACGATGGCATGCCGGAGGTAGAAGCTGATAGCTTATCTCTTCTTGTTTCTCTCGTGCGCGCTCTCTCTCTCTCTCTCTCGCTCACACACACGTTCACACATATACATCAAGTTACTACAACTTATCGACACCTTGCATGTTTGTGATTAGTCCGTTCCTGATAAATAAACGGTGGGGGTTTGAAAGCTAAGTGCCCCCAAAAAAAAACCCGAAAAGAACGTATAACAGACTATCTAAACAGCGAAGTCAAATCTTAAATTGACCTGATGTCTCTGGTATCGTTTTCAATGCCAATTACACCAGAATCTAAAATGTATCAAAGTCTAATTACAGCAGAGTTCAAAATGTATCAAAGTCTAATTACATCAGATTTCAAAGTGTATCCTATTTTGATTTCATGATAAGAGATGCTCACACTAGATTTTTTTTTTTTGTAAGTTAATGTTCTTTTTCAATACATACCCCCCCCCCCCCCCAAACCAAGAAACAAAATTAGATTAGATGATCTCATCAGTTCTCATTTCATAAGGAATTCAAAAGAAATAAATAGCCACGATGATTTCTTATATATCTATAAATAGAATTTATATTGTAGATTCTAACATTTTACTGAACAGGGTAGAATTGGCACGCCACAAATTTGTTTTCCAAAATATGGGAGGCTTCTTTTTCTGAACACTTTTCTCTACATCTAGAAATCTAAAGCTAGTAATAGTGTCACTTGTAGATCTTGTAACATAGTGCAGAGTGAAGTAATAGTAACAGAACTGATTACAAATACAGGACATACAAACAAACAAAACTTGTTATCAAAAAAAAAGTTTCAGAAAAGGATGAACTGAATTGTATCACTCAAATCAGCTATTTTGTGAAAAAAAAATGGTGTGGAGTTGTACCACTGTGGCAAGAGTCATCATTAAGGTAAGAGCAATATGTGGAAACTAGAATTGAGGTATGGCGAAATTGGTAGTACAGTGAAGTCCCGATAAACCGAACTTCGTTAATCCGAAATACCGATTATTCCAAAACCGAAATTAGGATATTGTTAGGAATTAAGAAAAACTAAGAAACAACAGTGAATAAGTGTATTAGTAACTAAAAAAAAACAGGACGTTTGAAAGATGTAGTGAACACACTAGAACACTGATACAGTAATCTAGGAGACTACTTCGACTACTGTATAAGAAACATTTCACTCTTTTGTCACGCACTTCTTACACAGAATTGGTTTCAGACAGATACAATAAACTGTGCTTATCACTACATCCCCTATCAGTTTATGTCATTACAATTACAGAGTTATGTTTATTTTAGTCATAATTTCGTTAAATCCGAAATATTCTTTAATCCAAAAAAGGGTCCGGTCCCAAATATATTGGACTATCGGGTCTCGACTCCAGTAGTATTTAAAGTGCTTCAACTTTCTGTCTCAATCTCCGTATGACAGCACACCTGCAATGGTATTGGCTGTTCACTTGAATAACGTGTTCACCACTGTAAATGCTCCAGATGGCGTTCGACCGACAGTTTAAGAAACATTAAAAGTCAGGTGCTTTTACACAGGCACGCATACATATACACAGAAACATGTAAAGAGGCGCCAGGTGATCATTCCATAACTGAAGACTTTGAAAAAGGTATGTGATATGTTGAGATAATCAATAAACCAAAATAAAGTATTACGTTTAGTGGGGTCACAATCAGATTTTTAAGATAAATTTATGTAATTACCTCAGCCTGTGTACATACACCTCAAGATGTGAGACTGAACACTATAATTTCAGGTGGTTCTCAGCCTGTGTACATACATCCCCAAGATATGATTATGTAACATTATTATTTCGGAATTAGATAGAAATGTTACAAATAAAAAATGGCTATATTTTTTTACAAATAATACATCTGAAAAGATTATGAGAGGGTGGATGGAAAAAAAAAAAGATAAAAAATAATATTTAAAAAATCTACGGGTACAGAGGGAAGATTGGTTTAAAGCGAGATTGGAGAACGCTGACAAAGCTATTTCCTTCCCTTCTATAGGTGACGCGCAACATTCTCGATTCACTATTTCTCTGGCTCACTAGAATCTTGTTTGGTAGTTCGAGCTTGACACCAGCAAGTTCCTAGCTCCAAAGATCTAGTGGATAAACAAAAGAGTTTTTCTGCTTCTATGGCGCAGTTCTGGTCATTAACTAATGCAAAACACATTTTCCTTATTAATACTAATTATCATCTCAAGTAGAAAACAGAGAACACAAAAATACTTTTTTTAAAAAAAGTTTATATTAAGTGTATCAATTAGTTTGAATCAGGCATGTAATTATATTTGTAATAGAACTAGACTAACAATAATAAATCTGTGATTACAATTCTTTTTTTTTTTACTAATTGTTTTTGTTTAGCGCTATTTCATGCTTTTAACTTTCTCAATACGCTATGATCCTACGCTACGAACCAGCTGGAATGGGGTAGGGTGAAAAAAAAAAAGATATCTGGGTGATCGCTTTTTAAATGTATTTTAAAAAAAAAGGAACGACCTGAATTCCAACTTGTGGGCTAAATTCTTCTCAGGCTTGTCAAGCCAACGCGGTAACCACTCTACTAGCGAAGAGCCTATGAACATGGAAGATTGTACAGTTATCTATTGTTTCTAGTTCATGTTTGTGTTCACTAAGCCTTAGACTACAATCTATCAAGGAGACCAGCTTATACCACCAATTCAGTCGAGTACAAATGCTTTCACTTGTTTGATATACCAAACAAAATAATTTATTACCAATAGTTAATTAACTAATTGTTGTTTTTTTTTTAATTGGTTCTTATGTTGACAGGTAAAAGAAATACTTGTGCAAATTTTCAGCTTGATGGGTTTCGGAGAAATAACGTGTACAAACTTTTGGCCGGCCAGACAGACAGACAGAGTGAGTTGATAAAATCCTTATAAAAAGAGAAGGAGCAACCGTTAACTATTTAAAAAAACAAACTTTATAGTCATTCGTTCAAGTTGTTGAGACGCTAGCCATAAGAGAGTTCACTCACCTTACCTGCTGCAGTCTGGCTTCTACTTCTGAGTCAAGCCCAGACACTTAACACCTTACCTGCTGCAGTCTGGCTTCTACTTCTGAGTCAAGCCCAGCCACTTAACACCCTACCTGCTACAGTCTGGCTTCTACTTCTGAGTCAAGCCCAGCCACTTAACACCCTACCTGCTGCAGTCTGGCTTCTACTTCTGAGTCAAGCTCAGCCACTTAACACCTTACCTGCTACAGTCTGGCTTCTACTTCTGAGTCAAGCCCAGACACTTAACACCTTACCTGCTGCAGTCTGGCTTCTACTTCTGAGTCAAGCCCAGCCACTTAACACCCTACCTGCTACAGTCTGGCTTCTACTTCTGAGTCAGGCCCAGCCACTTAACACCTTACCTGCTACAGTCTGGCTTCTACTTCTGAGTCAGGCCCAGCCACTTAACACCTTACCTGCTACAGTCTGGCTTCTACTTCTGAGTCAAGCCCAGCCACTTAACACCCTACCTGCTACAGTCTGGCTTCTACTTCTGAGTCAAGCCCAGCCACTTAACACCCTACCTGCTACAGTCTGGCTTCTACTTCTGAGTCAAGCCCAGACACTTAACACCCTACCTGCTGCAGTCTGGCTTCTACTTCTGAGTCAAGCCCAGACACTTAACACCTTACCTGCTACAGTCTGGCTTCTACTTCTGAGTCAAGCCCAGCCACTTAACACCCTACCTGCTACAGTCTGGCTTCTACTTCTGAGTCAAGCCCAGCCACTTAACACCCTACCTGCTGCAGTCTGGCTTCTACTTCTGAGTCAAGCCCAGACACTTAACACCTTACCTGCTACAGTCTGGCTTCTACTTCTGAGTCAAGCCCAGCCACTTAACACCCTACCTGCTACAGTCTGGCTTCTACTTCTGAGTCAAGCCCAGCCACTTAACACCCTACCTGCTGCAGTCTGGCTTCTACTTCTGAGTCAAGCCCAGCCACTTAACACCCTACCTGCTACAGTCTGGCTTCTACTTCTGAGTCAAGCCCAGCTACTTAACACCCTACCTGCTACAGTCTGGCTTCTACTTCTGAGTCAAGCCCAGACACTTAACACCTTACCTGCTGCAGTCTGGCTTCTACTTCTGAGTCAAGCCCAGCCACTTAACACCCTACCTGCTACAGTCTGGCTTCTACTTCTGAGTCAAGCCCAGCCACTTAACACCCTACCTGCTGCAGTCTGGCTTCTACTTCTGAGTCAAGCTCAGCCACTTAACACCTTACCTGCTACAGTCTGGCTTCTACTTCTGAGTCAAGCCCAGACACTTAACACCTTACCTGCTGCAGTCTGGCTTCTACTTCTGAGTCAAGCCCAGCCACTTAACACCCTACCTGCTACAGTCTGGCTTCTACTTCTGAGTCAGGCCCAGCCACTTAACACCTTACCTGCTACAGTCTGGCTTCTACTTCTGAGTCAGGCCCAGCCACTTAACACCTTACCTGCTGCAGTCTGGCTTCTACTTCTGAGTCAAGCCCAGACACTTAACACCCTACCTGCTGCAGTCTGGCTTCTACTTCTGAGTCAAGCCCAGCTACTTAACACCCTACCTGCTACAGTCTGGCTTCTACTTCTGAGTCAAGCCCAGCCACTTAACACCCTACCTGCTACAGTCTGGCTTCTACTTCTGAGTCAAGCCCAGCCACTTAACACCCTACCTGCTGCAGTCTGGCTTCTACTTCTGAGTCAAGCCCAGACACTTAACACCCTACCTGCTACAGTCTGGCTTCTACTTCTGAGTCAAGCCCAGCTACTTAACACCCTACCTGCTACAGTCTGGCTTCTACTTCTGAGTCAAGCCCAGACACTTAACACCCTACCTGCTACAGTCTGGCTTCTACTTCTGAGTCAAGCCCAGCCACTTAACACCCTACCTGCTACAGTCTGGCTTCTACTTCTGAGTCAAGCCCAGCCACTTAACACCTTACCTGCTGCAGTCTGGCTTCTACTTCTGAGTCAAGCCCAGCCACTTAACACCTTACCTGCTACAGTCTGGCTTCTACTTCTGAGTCAAGCCCAGCCACTTAACACCCTACCTGCTACAGTCTGGCTTCTACTTCTGAGTCAAGCCCAGACACTTAACACCTTACCTGCTACAGTCTGGCTTCTACTTCTGAGTCAAGCCCAGCCACTTAACACCCTACCTGCTACAGTCTGGCTTCTACTTCTGAGTCAAGCCCAGCCATTTAACACCCTACCTGCTACAGTCTGGCTTCTACTTCTGAGTCAGGCCCAGCCACTTAACACCCTACCTGCTGCAGTCTGGCTTCTACTTCTGAGTCAAGCCCAGCTACTTAACACTCTACCTGCTACAGTCTGGCTTCTACTTCTGAGTCAAGCCCAGACACTTAACACCTTACCTGCTACAGTCTGGCTTCTACTTCTGAGTCAAGCCCAGCTACTTAACACTCTACCTGCTGCAGTCTGGCTTCTACTTCTGAGTCAAGCCCAGCCACTTAACACCCTACCTGCTGCAGTCTGGCTTCTACTTCTGAGTCAAGCCCAGCTACTTAACACTCTACCTGCTGCAGTCTGGCTTCTACTTCTGAGTCAGGCCCAGCCACTTAACACCTTACCTGCTGCAGTCTGGCTTCTACTTCTGAGTCAAGCCCAGCCACTTAACACCCTACCTGCTGCAGTCTGGCTTCTACTTCTGAGTCAAGCCCAGCTACTTAACACTCTACCTGCTGCAGTCTGGCTTCTACTTCTGAGTCAAGCCCAGCCACTTAACACCCTACCTGCTACAGTCTGGCTTCTACTTCTGAGTCAAGCCCAGCTACTTAACACCCTACCTGCTGCAGTCTGGCTTCTACTTCTGAGTCAAGCCCAGCTACTTAACACCCTACCTGCTACAGTCTGGCTTCTACTTCTGAGTCAAGCCCAGCTACTTAACACCCTACCTGCTGCAGTCTGGCTTCTACTTCTGAGTCAAGCCCAGCCACTTAACACCCTACCGATTAGCAAAGACTTTGTAGTCGTGTTTATAAAAAAACAGATGGACCCCTCCCATGTACGTAACACACTTACCATCGAAACCTGGATGGCCGCCTGGTCGTGCGGTTCGCGCGCTGGAGTGTCGTTTGGCTTTATCGATGGTCCCGGGTTCAAACCCTGCCCGCTCCCATCCCTCGTCAACCTGCGGGAGGTTTGGACTAGGAAGTAAACTATCTTCAATTCTGAAGGAACATCCGAAACATGTAAAACATTTTACAAAACATTTTACAAACAAACCTTGTAATTTAATTCTATAGAAAATAGAAGTGAGTAGTGTCTGCAGTATTTATGTATACCAAATGTATGTAAGATCATCTATAATTCATAGCTAATTTGCCTCCAAGTCAACTTTCCAGTTGTTGAACTAGTGTTAATGTTTCAATTAATCATGTTAACTGAGCAGCCATTTGTTTATAGAAAAGTATATTTTATTAACACAACAATCAGACAAAAAAGGTCTTTCTTTTCTAGCGCAGGGAAATGTCCTCTAATGGCTTTTTTTTTTTCGGTGCTGTTTCCTAAAACTTTTGTCCGGGAGCTACAGACACCGGGGGGGGGGGGCGGGGGGCGGAGTTAAGCACTGACATCATAGTGCGTCCTTACACGCTAGACATATCTACAATGATCCAGATTCAAAGATTTGCTTATTAAACTTCTTATGATACTGCAGCCGACATTTTAACCAAGGGTTGTGAAAGTATAGTCTTAGATATGTGACTGGTTATCTGAATCTTCAACGTGATAGTGAGAAAAATGGTAAAGAAAAAAAGAGACTGGGGTATGTATTTGAAGAGGCAACGGTTTAGAAATGAATTACAGACACTGAGGTTTCAGAAGACTCAGATTTTCAAGAAAATACACTGAGATGAATCAAAGCTAGTTCTGGTGAAATTTAAGGCAATTGGTTTTAAATTTGGAGGTCATAGAAAGGGTCAGATCTACACCCTCGTGCCAGAGCGTTTTTTTTTTCAGAAATAAGTCATCCAATTTTCCTCACTTGGGAATGTATAATGTATTAAGACTGGAGCAACTGACCTTTAACCTTACGTCCCTAGTTTAACATCATAACTCTACGCTACTTAACTAATAATTGAGATACACTGTGTATTTAGATCTGTGTTTACCTGGCTCTAAACAACTAAAAGTATATACTCTCGAATCCTGCTAATCGTACCACAGCTGGATGCAATCGATGACCTGGTGGTCCGATGAACCATATTCGACTGTATTTGCGTGCGTACATATCCATTGTCTGTTAATACCAGCCTATTTATCTTGTTGGTGACGTAATAGATTGAAGTTAAATAAAAAAATTAACCTTTTAATACAATACAAAGAAATGCTCCACTTTCAGCACATGTGTGTGTGTGTGACTAACTATGGTCTGGATTTATCCCCACCACACTTGTTACCTTCCTAGAGCCTGCCACCATGACTTTAATATAACCAACTTCTCGACAATGCTGTCCAAACTAAATCTTAACGTGAACGTTTTCAATTGCAGTTTCCCAAGAAATAAACCTAGGCGATCATTAACTGTGCAATGCTATAAACACAAGGTGTAGATTTATAGGCACAAATTCATACATTTATTAACAGATACAATCTCGACAATATCACAACAATTATAAGTAGGAAATGGCCCAACTTAAACGTGCTCTTATCTTATACTGACTGATGTATACTTCATAACGAGACAAAGTACCTAAAAATCATTTAGGTCTACAAAATAATGTAAATTTCTAGCGACATTGGCTGCCCCTTCACTTAAAAAATACAAATAAAATTAACTTGTTGACCATAGAGATCAATGTTCACAAACTAGGGAGGCCTAGTATTCTAGCATAACATATGTTGACAAATGTTGCGGGTTGTCATACAAAAATATAACTGCATTCTTCAGTTAGTCTACATTTGTTAGTTCATGTATTGTCAATTATTTGTTGTTGTTTTTTAGATAAACTTCAATGTCAAACGTTAGTTTCCCAATGTCTATCGTGAGTGTAGTAAATCTATCCGTTATTTCCAACGTCCGGCACACTTTCCTCGAGGGGTTAACGGAGTACACATCAAATAACATTCAGCCACTGCTTTATAACAAGACCAGTCTCTTGAGTGGACATTTCTCACTAAAAGTCCACACCACTGTTTGGCAAAGAGAACACGTTTAGTTTGATACTGGGACAAGATCATGAAATACAAGAAATAATAAGTTTGAATTCAAAAATTAAAACCATGCAAGAAACTCAATCGTCAACAGGAAGAGGGGAGCTGGGTAACTACAGGATTGCCTTTTCAGGTCGAAAATACTGAAATTCGGACAGGGCAGTGTGACATCGAGCGTTGTCATGACGGAGCTCCGTGTATGTGAATCACACTCATGACTTCTGCCCCTTCTCGTAAATGCATGCATGTCTTACTTATGTCAGTGTCTTAGCTCACACGATTGTTAGGAAACATGGTTTTAAATAGACCTTGTCTTTAAATGTACTTAGGAGATTTCTGTCAGCCAACCTTGCTTATTAAACAAAATAAAAATTATTTGCCCAGACGACAAAAGTTGTAATGAATAGAATTAAAACAAGAAATGTTTAACTTAAGATATCCTCTAAGTTACACTCCAGTATGTTGAGAACGCAAAAAGCAATAATCTATTTACTAAACGCCGACTATGTTTAATGATACAAAACGGGGGAAGGGACTGTTGATGTTGTTGTGTTACATGCGTCTTTCAAACAGTTTCTTGTGTTCTGTCCTCTCACAACGACTTATTAAGTTATTAGCCATAAAGTGGCCAGTCTTAACAGTGATGACATGTGGCGATAAACATAAATCGAAAGAAAAAAACAAAGAAAGAAATACCGATTCGTTAGTGTATACAGAAAACAAAAATTAAGCTTAAAACAAGAATTCATTAGCAGCTTCACACAAACTAGGACGAACACTCGGAATATTAAAAACAAATCTATCCCACCCTCTTTTTATTTCATCCCGCTCCTCTCCCTTAGAGAATGTGTCAACAAAGTTTGAAATCTCTTTTGGGGTTTCTGGTTGAATATGTTGTCACGTGACACAAGACTTAGGTCATCAACAACAAGAGAAAAAAATCCACATAGCAACAATATTGTTTTTTAACTTAGATCTAGGTTTTTCAATCACTAATATTCAACAAAATCTGTGATGCTTTCTTCCCCCCTTTGTAACATTGTTAGACAATTAGCCTCTGAGAATTGCAGCTAAAAACAAAATAAACGCTAGGAAAAAAAAACACATTTCATACTAGAATGTATAAAAAAAAAAGGAACATTTAAAAACAGTTCACGGTAATTACGTAGCCAGCTTAGAGTTCTCTCCCGCTCCACTAATTGAAGTGTGCTCAGAGTTTCCAGCTTCAAGTCTTTACCTAAGAGAAATGAAAACAAAATAGTTCCATCTTGGGAAGTTAATAAAACAATGAAATAGAACGGGAAGAAATCGATGTAATAATTCAGAGAAGCAAGGTTCACACAAGACGTGCCGATGTGACGATGCAGTCTGAGAAACAAGGTTCACACAAAACGTGCCGATGTGACGATGCAGTCTGAGAAGCAAGGTTCACACAAGACGTGCCGATTTAAACAGAAATAAAAATGTAATCCAATGTGGATAGACTTCCTATTTATGAACTTAAAGGCAGGACAAAACCAATTGTATGCTCCATAAAACCAATATTTCCTAATGGGCTGGACATACACTCACTTCAATCTTCAATCGGTTTGACAAGATGTGTGATGTGAATTTCCAACTATAAATAAAGGAGTGTTTTTCACCAGAAGTAATAAGTCCTTATTAACAGTCTAGATAAACAGGATCTCATTATGTACATATATATACTAACAAAAATAGAGAAAGTGTGATGTATCATATAAACACTAGAGAAACATATTGAAATGATAATGTCCTATAACTTGTATATTGTTAGTTCATTTTGAGACGAAAAAAAAAAAGCACAAGAAACTTTCTTCCCATCCTGTGTCAGCCATGCTTTAGATGAGTTCCCCCCCCCCTTTTTTTGGTTCTAGCATCAAACAAAAGATTTGGCAGATTAAATGTGTCTCCGATATTATCAGACGGAAAAAAAAAACATCGATTTTGTTGGGGGTTTTTGTCTTCTAGCGAAAAACGAACAAAAGTAAAGTCCCTTTGAACAACAACATTACAAAACGAATGTTTCCAATTGGTTAACCTTGTGACCTCAGTGGCCATTGGGTTAATCAGAGACTCTAAAGTAGTTGGTGTCTCCTTCGCCTCGTGATAATCAATAGTGGAAACTATTTGCCTAGATTTTACGGGTACAAAAATCATAGAATTGTGCAATGCTCTTTTATCGTTAGCGGTGTAAGGATTTTGTCTGGTTTCGAGAGTGTAAATGGTATATATGTAGCTAACTACAGGTCTATAGTAAGAAGAAGTTAATATGCTCAAAAACAGATGTTGCTATGCAAACATCAAACAGTCGGTTAAAAACTGAATTGAATTCCTTTCATTAGGATCTCCGATATAGTGATGAAACAGAGACAGTCTTAACAAGTCCAATAGAATAGAGCAGGGGTGGGCAATTTACTCACGCGGACCACATGCTGCACGCCAAACATTTTATGCGGCCGCAGAAGCATTTTATGCAGCCCGCGGACACCTACTAATATCAGATTTGCACACAGATTGTTGAATGCACTTTGCCGGTAACATATAAAATGCATAAGTATTAAAAATAAATAATTTTAAATCTATATATTAATTATTGAAACTTCTGATTATTGTGATGAACAGGTGAAAGAAACATTGTCTCTACATGTCATTCTAAACAGTGTAAAGTAGACGAAGACTATTCTTATTGACAATATGTAAAAACATTCAGTCAAAGACGCAAACTAAGGCCTGTATTTATGCATGGCTATGAAGAACTCTGTTGAAAGCGTTGAACAAGATGGCGAGTGAACAACTGGTCGTGATGGTTCTTGGAGACATTGGTTTGTTCATTAAATTTAAGAAAAATAGACCAACCATAAACTTTAAATGAGAAAGTCTGTGCAAAGCTGCATTGAATATCAATATTGACCCAATAAGCTAAGTGATTAAACTTATCAGAGCGAGGGGGTTTAACCATAGGCTGTTCCAAGAAGTACAGGAAGATATGGAAACTTAACATTCTGATTTTCAGTTCCACGGTAGTATTCACTGGCTTAGCATGGGCAAGGTATTGAGAAGAATATGGGATCTCATGGAAGAAAGTGTTATGTTCCTTGTGGAATTTTAATGTTTTCAATACCCTCAGTTCACCATTCAGCTCTGGAAGGACATACCTCCAAGCAAACTATAACCTGAAACAGAAGTTCAAGTCAGCTCTTGTGCGGAAGTCTTAGCAAGAAGCTGCATTTTAGAAACAAGAATTTCAGAGACACACAATATTAGTTGACAAGAAATAGCGTGGTGGGGGAAGTGTTTGAATGAAATGGTTTCGGAAAGATGGTGGCGACGTTGTTTAGCAACTGCAGAGTCATCCGCGAGTGTGGGAACCATTGACACATGGAACAATGGTGAAAGAAATTCGTTTTAATCAACCAGTTTTCACACACTTTAGTTTTTCCGTTGAATGGTACATGACATGATATTGTACAGGGCTACACAATTCATGCTGCAACTGTACAAGCTCTAAATAAGTTCAAGGCATCAGATGGACCCAAAACAAGGGGGGGGGGGGGATCAGGGAAGTGAGCTGGAGGACAGCAGAGAGTAAAAATAAACGGAAGAAGGGAAAATTCCGAGAAATTGATTTTTCCTTGTTAATTGTTTGCAGAAATCTCGAACAAGCGTTTGACTTCTGGCTTGCACACACGACGTCATCATGGCCTGGACAGAAGATAAACATAACGATATTGATAAATTAATGATATGGCTCTAAGACAGCAGAATAGATGCTGTGCACCAAGGCTTCGGCAAAAGATAAATACAAGATATGGATATAAGACTGTGAAATAGATGTCCTATACCAATGCCCAGACAAAATATAAATAAAGGAGATTCACTCAGAAAAAGATGGCCTAAACGAAGGCTTAGCGGAAGATAAAAAAATATTGACGCTAAAAAAGATGTTCTGTATGAAGGTCTAAACTAGATAAAAGATAAATAGAAGACAGAAGATACTGACTGAAGAAAAGAGGTCCTGTATGAAGTAGAGATATAGTTTAGAATTACAAAATGGACACACGAGACCAAAGTCAAATGCCATGACGATATTCAAGCAATATGAGTGAGATAAAAGTGTCTGCTAAAGACCCAGAAATGATCTGACTCCCACCCACTGTGACGTTTGTAGGGGGGGGGGGTAGAGAGAGGGGAGGGATAGAGATGTAACGTCACGAGCAACGAAGGAATCTGGCAACATGTTTTCTGCATAAAAAAATATGAGCCATCCTTTAGATAGAATATACATTCAATAACAAAGCTGTGGCATGGAGATGCTAATCTAAGACAGCTTGACAATGGACATTGAGACTCCATATCCAACTAAATAGAATTTTGTTTCTTCTTGTTTGTTATTTTCAAATAAAAGAGAAGTATGTGAAAAGAATTGGAAAATGTAAACACACAAGCTAGAATTAGCCAATACACAAGCATAATTGAGATAGATCTTTGTCCAGGAGTGAAGGGCTGTGAAAATTGGAGGGCGGGGAGCAGGTGGGCGTGGACAGATGAAATTAAATAACGAACAATAACTCTGGAGAATACAAGGGTCCACAACTCCTGGGTAAGAGAGCGAGGAAGTCTCCTTAGTGACTCAAGAGAAGCGGATTGAGCAATAGGCCAACATTACAATGGAACAAACATTGGGCAAGGTTCTACACAGTTCAGCATGAGTGGGTGGGTTAACTAAGTCATTGAGTCCAATAGGAAGACGTTAATATGAAAATACAGAAATAAAATACTATCAATATAACCTGCAAAGGAATACAAAATAGTCAAGTACTAAAGGAGTTTTATTACTTTCGTGGACCTTCGATAATAATGGATGAATAGTGCTACAGAAGACTCAAGCGAGATTTTACTTTATCGTATGTGTAGTCTGTAAAACACATTTTATAAATATACATTTTCACTATGCAGAGTAGTTTAGTTAGTTAAGGTGTTTTTGCATCTACACAAAAGATTGAGCAAGACTCAATAGGTCGACTGGAAATAACTTTCGAAAATGTGTTGGCCAAGAGCCTAAGACATTCTCATTCCAAAAGCACTATCAAAAAAAGAGATTCACTTCTATGACATGAGATCATCACAGCAATTAATTAACAGATGATTTAAACAAGGCATGAGAGAGAGAACAATGATGCCCCCCCCCCCCCCATTTTCTTTTCGAGGGGATCAAACATTATATTCATCTCTCAACTACCTTTTATTTCCACGTAAGCTCACTTTATAATGAAAACTGTCTCAGATTTGGGATATTTGGTCTGAAAGTTCATCTATAACTAAGTCTCTCTATAGAGCATCTCCTGGTTTCCATCAGGTCATCAAAATGATGCAAAGGTTGTTTTTTTATTAGGAAATGAATGGCAGACAAGCAGACAGTAATACAAGACAGAGAAAAGGTGGAAGCGAAGGATTAACTTCCCAGTTGTGTCCAACACAGGGGGGGGGGAGCTCATTTAGAGAACAAAATGTTTACAACTAATCAATAATTGACCGACATGGACAGAAAACGTGTCTGACAATTAAACAGGTATTATCTATATAATATATAATCAATATCTAGCTGACGTTCAAAATAATAAATGGAACTAAACATACGTATTTTATTATTTGCGATACAAATGACAAGTACTGTCTTGTACGTTCATTACTCTAATTTACTAATTAATACCTCATTATAAAAATAAATATCTCCAAGATATGTTAATCTCTTTTCCTACCATTCTTCTTCTTTTTTTTTTAATCATGCATTCACACCATGTCTAATTCACATCAACCTACTACACTCATAGTAGACATTTTTTTTTAAATACAGGAGTTCGAGAAACAAGATGTGGTAGATTTGTGTTGTGAATAGTTTGTTATATTATCAACTAGTATGGCTTCCGTTCATGGGCGTAGCCAGGATTTTTTTTCGGGGGGGGGGGGTTGGGGGGGGATTTTTTTTACCCCCCCCCACCCGCGAAATTTTTTTTATATGTATTTATGTGTGTGTGTGTACATAATCTTTAGTGCATTCTGACCCTTCATTTTTTCGGAAGACGTTTATTGTGCCCTAGAATAGGTTCTTACATGAGTTAGTGAAAAAATTGTTCTGGTCTTGAAAGCCAACAAAATGCATGTTCTGAGGTATCTACAGTGCATTTTCCTGCTATTAAAAAGTTTTATTTCAAATACCTATGTGCTATTCTTACTGACTTAGACCCTCCCGCGACGTTTGGCGCATTTGCTGTCAAGCTGTTTCCATAAAATTGTAGATTCCCAGCCATTACTAGCAATGGGGTCTGGGGGAGCGCTAGGAGCTCCATTAGCGCGGGGCGAAGCCCCGCCGCCAAGCACTATTTCTGGTCTTGAAAGCCAACAAAATGCATGTTCTGAGGTATCTACAGTGCATTTTCCTGTTATTAAAAAGTTTTATTTCAAAAACCTAATGTGCTATTCTTACTGACTTAGACCCTCCTGCGCATTTCGGAGCATTTGCCGTCAAGCCGTTTCCATAAAAATCTGTCCCTGGTAATGTCTGAAGCCTCTTCCCACCTGTCATGAGGACCTCAATGAATAAGTGGCGTCAAGTTGTACTAGGATATCATTGCAATTCTTCTTATGCGTAATTCATTTTGTCGGAGAACATGTCCCGCAAACCTCATGCGTCGCTCTCTCACAATCTTACTAAAGGGTCGACTCCCAGTTCGGCATAGGATTTCCTTGATTTAAACCCGATCTCTATAAGTGACTCCTAAAATCTGTCTTAGCCATCTTTGTTGAGCCACATTTAGTGTTTTTCAATTTCGGCAGACGCAGATGACTATTCACTGCAGTTTATTAAGGGAGCCCTGCCACTGGTAAAAATGTGTAACCTCTCTTGAATACGCTCTTGGAATTAAGTGACTGTAGTTTGCTTTAGATTTTATATCGAAAAGAGAAGTTTTATCGTCAAAATCATCTGTTGGGGGTTTTCCAACTCAAAATGCTCTGTAGGGGGATCTTAAACTCAAAACCATCTGGAGGGGTTTTAAACGAACTCCATCTGTAGAAGAGGGGTTTAAACTCAAAACCCCCGATCGGATTGGCTACGCTCAAATAATTTTAGTGTGTAATTTGCTTTTATTTTTTATATTGAAGAGCTATTTTTTAGCATTAAACCCCTCTGAAGGGGGTTTAAACTCAAATTCTTTTGGCAACGCTCATAGCATTTTGAGTTCGTAATTTGCTTTTTTCTTACACTGAAGATGTATTTTTTAGCCTCAAACCCCCCTAGCGGGGGGTTTAAACACAAAACCCCTTTGGCTGCGCTCATAGATTTTAGAGTGGGTAATTTGCTTTTATTTATATTGAAAAGGTAGGCCTACTTTTTAGCTTCAAACTCCACTGGGGGGGGGGAGTTTAAACTTAAAACCCCTTTGACTACACTCATAACATTTTGAGTGTATAATTTGCTTTGTTTTTTTATTAAAGAGGTATTTTTTACCTTCAAACCCCGCTGAAGTGGGGTTTAAACTCAAAACTATGTCAAAACCCATTTAGCTACGCTCATAACATTTTGAGTGCCTAATTAGTTGTTTTTTTATATTGAAGAGGGGGTTTATCGTAAATTTTGGAGGGGGTTTTAAAATCAAAATCTCCCTTAACTGTGCTCTTGGAATTAGGGGATTTTCGTTTGCATTTTTTTTTGTTTTATAGAAGAGGGGGAGTTAACTGCAAAAACCCCAAGTAAGCGGTTTAAAACTCAAAACCCCTAGTAGGGGGTTTTAAACTCAAAACTCCTGGTAGGGGTTTTTAAACTCGAACCCCCCTGGTAGGGGGTTTTAAAATCAAAACCCCATTGGTAGGGGGTTTTAAAATCAAAACCCCATTGGTTGTGCTGGGGCAAGTGATGGTTTAGTATTAAAATCTCACCTTAAATAAACAAAATCAAAGCGAAAAATCATTCACTAAATTCCGATCCCCCCCCAGGGGGGGGGGGATTTCATTTCGGAGGGGGGGGGTTGAACCCCAACCCCCCCCCCTGGCTACACCCATGCTTCCGTTACACAAATCTACGACGATTGCTGAACCACGTGTCTAGGTGTCTTGGCCTACAATAGCCTACGAGATAAAAAGTGCCAGCACAAAGAGGAAACTACGTCATCCCCCACTTACTAAGGTGTATTTATTTAAGATTCAGCTGAATCAACTACCACAGACCACATACAAGCTAAAATTTCATTAGGTCAAGGCAGTTTATATTTCAATTGATGCGCTATACTTTTGGTATTATATAGTGTGTATTTAAGTAGTTTTGAAATTTGGAGATTGGTATGTTGCAATATTCGCCCAATAGTTTGACACGAAAGTATTTAAGACATCGCCACAATTTCAGCCTCGCCACCATAAACGCCGGAAGTATTCCTGTAGGCAGCGTAGTGTCGAGCAGAGTGTATGACTGTGCTTCCGTGAATAAGAACAACGGACAGGGCGTCGCCATAGTTATCCCAATGTTCGCAAACAAAGCTTACAGCCATCTTGTGAAATTTAAGAGAAACAGTTTCGTCGATTACATTTTTCCAGAAATATGCGACTGATAGAAATAAACAGTTGACTGATGCAAGAATTTGGACTACATTGAAAGACGTGTGGACTCCACGATATAAATGTGAAGCCGTGGCCATGGTAAGGAAGCGAAGGGAAATACGAAGGGGGGCAAAATCAAAACAAAACTACAGAAAAAACATGCAACTATTTTAATGACACCAGATATTGACGTGTGTAAAAAATACACACATAAATGTAGTCAAATGTAGAATGTACAAAGAGAAAGAGTACTTGTTCTCCCACTCCCCTCTTTTTTTTTTCTGAGCCTCGCTCTCTGTCACTGCGAAAGTTACGTGGGGTAACTCTAGTCCGACTTGCAGAAATAAAAGAGTTATCTTTTCATGACTTTATCGTGGTGCCCCACATGGTTGGGCCATGAAGAGAATTAGATATATATAAATATGCTTTAAAAAAAATCTACCGATAATGTACAAGCTATTTCCCTTATTTGATATGAAACAAAATAATTAATTGCCAAAAAATAATTGACTAATTGAGTATTTTTGTTTATTGATTCATGTTTTGTTAGGTAGATAAATAATTGTTTAAAGTATCAACTTGATCGAAGAATGCGTGGGGAGAAATAGCGTTAATAATTATTCAAGGGTATTAAACCCAACAAATTTAGCCATATCTGTGAATACTGAAGTATAAGTTTCCCTTGTTGCTATTGAACAAAATAATATAGTACCAGTAAATAATTGTCTAATCGGTTACTTTTTTTTTATTGATTCATGTCTTGTCTATGTCAATGAATAATTGTGCGAAGTTTCAGCTTGATTCGTGAATGGGTGAGGGAGAATAATGTGTACACACTTTTTACCTGACAGACAGAGAAAGTTGATATAAGCTTTGCAAAAACAAAATAATTTATAAGCCTTTCAAATAGAACATCATTAGTTTTAAATGAGGACACTCATTTGAATAGCTGGACAGCACTGAGGAAGCCTACAAAAGGACAAGAGGACCTCTATCAAGACCAAGTTAGTAAAACAAGAAACTCTTGTGTTGGCGCCAATATGCAACCACAGCTATTGGGATCCTCTCTTCGTGAGATGTCATTGTAAACGTCAAGATGTCAGACAGGTCCTAGTTCAGTCAGGATTAACTCCGTTTCACATTTTATTTACATGAAAAGTCCGTGCAAGGGAACAAACCCAGGTATACTAAATAACAATAGACAATAGTTTGATATCGTGATGTGTTTGTGTGTGTGTTTTGTGTGTTAACTATAATGAAGAATGATAAGCGAAGCTAAAATTGTACGTACAGTGTTAGAATGAAAAAAAACTATTTTTACAAAGCTTATATCAACTCACTCTGTCATTTTGTACACGTTATTTCTCCAACACCTATTCTCGTATCAAATTAAAACTTTTGCACAATAATTCGATTTGCCAACACCATAGACTTCTTTTACCCCCCCCCCTTTTTTTTTAACCTAATCAAGTTTTTTTTTTAAAAAGAAGAGAAAAAATAATATGAGACTAAATGTTGCCTTTATTTACAAGAATAAGTATTAACATTATTTTTTTCTTTTCTCTGAATAGCAGCATGGGAACTAAAATCAACATTTGAAATAAAGAAAAGAAATGTCAACAGAAGACTGAGAACAATAGAAATGTTGAACCAGATATGAAACACTAACCACAAGACCGCAAGGTCATTAAGCCCACACTAATGGACTCATTACGGTTCCACATCTGAAACGATCTGTTTACGTGGCGACTGACGAGTTTGTTCAATACAATGGGCTGACCAGGTTCCATTGAAGACTGCCAGACAGGAAGACAAATGACACTGAAAGCACCATGCTGTCTTGTGCACTCATTGTGTCACTTCTAACGCGAGAAACAAGAGAAAGAATCCAACTCGTCTTTTCAAGAATAAACTCTTCAGATTTTAGAAGCTAACATCTTGGTTTAAACACATGAGTCCTTTCAAAAGGTCTGGTGGCTCATGAGTGAAGTTTTCGATTGTAAATTAAAAAGGAAATGGGTGATAACATTAGGACAACACAAACTTGTAGGCGGTCCTAGTGGGTCAGTTATACACACACAAACTAAACTCACAAACTCAAAAGCATTCACAACAGTGACTTCTAAATAAAATACCTCTAAAGTAAGAACTATATGGAACCTGGGCTAGGGTGGAACCTGAACGAAAAAGGCTCAAACGGTTTTCCTAGAAAATGTATGGTTGTTGTATATCGCTGAGAAAAGAAATACTAGAGCTCGTTGGCCGCACCGAGAAAACATAGTTTGATCGTCACAATTTTTTCAAGTAAAAAAAAAAAAATATATTAAATTTGGCTATAAAAAAAAACGGCGTCCGTCAGTCCGCCGTAAGTGTATCGATAACTGAGTTGTTTATTAAATTTAATGTTGCTTTCAGTTTATTGACAGATTACCTAAGCTTCGGTTATATTTTTATGCAATCTAATATAGATTGGATCTAGATTAGATCTTAAGAGTTCTAAATAAGAAGTTTAGGTAGCTCTAGATGTCTGTATAATGAAAGCATCAATAAATAATAATAGGGCCTACCTAAAGCCAACCGTAGGTCTTTGGGACATTCAGCTGACGGTGCTGAAAAGAGTTCGATATCCCCGGCTTGGGCAAAGATTTTCTTTTATATATATATATATATATATATATATATATATATATATATATGTATATTTTAGATTAAGCTGTATAATGGAGGTATAGTCTTTTTTAAAGTCTTTTTAATGTTTTTCTTGTTCATATTGATAACGGACTTCTATTGTATTGTTGCAGATTTTAAATAACGTAAAGTGTCTATAACCTAGGGTTAATATGTGTGTGCATATTTAATGATTATTTTCCTTTCATTCGTTTCTATCTAGATCTATTTCTCAGAGCTGCTAACACCTCAATCTCACGTGTGCTGACGAAGGGGGTCACGTCGCAGTTCATTCAGGCTTCCCATTGGAGCATAGACACAAAAGTGCACACACTGTATCTTTTTACACACCCTCATCACTCACCTACTCACTACTTGGTCCCTCCCACACACAGGTAAAGTAAACTGTAACAGTTGCTACTGAGTGACTGTGAAACAATACAAACCAAGGCCAAGAGGAACCAAATACCATTCCATGGTTCAACCCGGTGCAAAAGTCAGATTCAATCTCTCCTAGTGGCGGTAGATAACTTATTAAGCACATTCCAGTCATAGTCCATCAAGTTTGTGTGTCAGAGGAGACATAGATCTAATACTCATCAGTGCAGGATTTTCTTTTCTCTCCATGTCACCCTTCCCATTGTTTTTTTCCAGAAGTGACTCTGGTAAGAAATGATTACCTCCCCCCCCCCTCTCCCACGAGTGAGCCATTCATCAAAATGTGTGAACCACTGACTGATTGACATTAAAATTGTCTCCGTGAACTCTATAATTCTGGACTCTATAATTTGACTTTCAGTACAGGCAGGGAAAAACAATCCATATAGTCAGGGGAGAGCAATGAAGGTGAAAAAAAAAATAATACAAAAGGAGGATATTTTTTTTTTTTTTTTGCTTTGTCACCAAAATGATGAAAGAACAAAAAGAACAAACTGAAAGACCACTAGGAAGAAATGTTAATTAACTGTAGTGATCTAAAAGTCACAATACAGGAAGGACTTCTGAGCAGGTACAGACACAGAACAAAGTAAACATAATGTAGTAAATGTGCCACTAAATGGGAGATAACCATAACAAAGAAAACAAAGATTCTAATCTGACGCATACAAAAAAAAAAAAAAAAGTCTAAAAATTAAGTTTCAATAATATAAATAAAAAGAGGTCTAAAATCTAGACCTAACAACACCAAAGTAAAAAAGAAAAATTGAATTCCATTTTTTTTAAAGTACATAAGAGTTTTCTACAAAATATTTACAAGACAAAAAAAAAAAAAACTAGAAAAAAAAAAAAAAAAAAAAAATATAAAGAACTATAAAAAAAGTCAATAACTAGGACAGTCATGTAGCAGACCGTACATTCTCTACATGACATTGTCCAAGCCCTCCCCCTGTGTCTATTTCTCCACAAATAATCATTGTCAAGACATTTGTTTTTTAAATCTCAAATTTGGGCATACCTTTCTTTATGTCCCATTTTCCAATACAGCTTTGGGAGAAATAAATCATTCTTCAGCATGTCCTCTAAAACATACAATCTGAAATACATTTTTTTAAAAGTGAAACAATAGACAAGGAAACAATATCAATATTAATATAAAGCAAATTGTGTGTCAAAGTGGTAATAGAAAATAAAAAATAATAATGGTTGCATCAGAAAACAACAAGCAAGTTGAAACTAAAAAAAAAAGTTAAGTTCCCCTTTCAGACCATACAATCCTCAGAGAATACAAAGTAAATGTTATCGGTTTCTGTTGGCCATAGGACCTACCGGTTCGGATCATACGCAAAAGTTACACAATTTAAAAGATAATTTTTAAATACAAATAAAATCAAGAGGCAAACATTGACTCCATTACATGTACAAACACACTCTTAAACAATGCACACACTAGGTATAGAAAATTTTCAGCATAGAACCATTATACTTGTTGTTGACTTAGAGCACTAAACGGCTTGTAGAGAACAAAACCACTGTAGGCATATAATATTTTAACTTATAAAACTTGAATAACTACTTTGTGAACAAAACTATATATAACTTTAAATACAATATCGAAAAATTCAACTTGAGATGAAAGAAAAAAATACATATTTTGAACAAAATAATAACTCATTATCAAAACACATCTTTACAGTCTGGCATTCTGGAGTCATCTGGCAAACTTAACACAAGGACAGTGTGGCTCATTGTACAAGACCAACATTAAATGAATGTTCTCTCTCTATACCTAACAATTATACTCTCTTCCTTAGGAAACACACATTCCACAACAATGCTTCTTTAGACGTATTTAATAAGGAGTCCAATCAAGCGTCCTTGAGGCTCTTGGCCAAAGTAAAGGATTTCCCCCAGTGTCCAAGAATAGGAGATTGTTTCTTCCATTGTTTATTTGAATAACTATTTACATTATAATATTGTGTTTTTTTTTGTTAAAATATGATATAACTTATGAATCATTTAAAAAAAAAAAGAAAAAAAAAGTGTCAATTGAAAAAGCTCAAGACAAGTTAGATACAATAGGAGTTGAACTCAAGATACTAGTAGTAATTTTTCTTTACCTAGTATTAGGGCATTGGTAAATTTAAAAAATATAATAACAAAGGGCAGACAACTTAAACATTACAAAAAGAAGGTATTCCTCAAATATGTGTCCACGCTGACCCAACACTAGAGTAATCTGAATTAAATATAGCTAAGCTTACTGTAAATAAACTGACAGGAGCATTCCAGCTGCTAGTTTAATTAAGCAGAGACAGATCTCAACATACAGGTATGACCTAATTCAACAATGTCTAAGTGACAAGGCCACAAACAAATGAGTTCAGGGAACAAGGTTTTAAGGAAATGGGCGTAAGACTTTACTCATAATATTACTACAAAAAAAAGTCTGTGGAGCTCTGTGATGATACTGATAATAGGGCATTGAAGACATTGAATTCATTGTAAATTAACATTAAACATTAGTTTTATAGAAATGCAAGATTCCTGCCCTTTTGTTGGTCTTTCTTGGGCTTGGGTCTCTCCTTTAAGAAAATATGCTAAGTAAAGACTAAATTAAATCTTAACAAAAGAGCTAATTCAATTGGCCGTTTATTTTTTAAGCTTCCGATATATAAATATGAATTCAATCTTCAATAATTAATAAAAAAAAAAAAAGTAAAGTTCCCCTTTCAGACCTCGTGGTCTATACGGCAGATGATTTAAAGATCATCTGTTTCTGTGGCCAAAGGTTAATGAGGGTGTCATGTGGCCAACACTACAACCAACCGCCTTTACTTTTCTCCGACTAACATCAGGCACCCATTAAATCTAGGTGAACACAGAGGCGCCCATTAAAGCTAGGTGGACACAGAGGCGCCCAAAGATCCCAATATTAAAACTCCCAGTTTTCACCAAGATTATCACTCAGCCTCCAACCTTGGATAATAATTGAAATAAAATCTGTTGACAACTTTTAAAGTCATTAGTTTTGGTTGGTTCTTTACCAAACAAGTAAAAACAAAGCAATTAAGGAGTATTAGTATTGCTTCAAGTCATTAAAAAGAAAAAAAAAAAGATTAAATTTAAAAAGAATATTAATATTGAAATCAATCAACATTAACCTCAAATAACAAATGCTTACCCCCATTCTATATCTTTTTGTGCAGTGGCTTCAATACAAGTAAGAACAATGTCTTGCGCTGAAGCATTGTTTAATAGGCACTGGTCAATTTTGGCAACAGTTGTCAAACATGTATGAACTAACATGCACGTGTAATCACAGACTTTACTATCAGCATGATGAAGAAATGACCTAAAACCAAAGTAAAATGAAATAAGACCACAGTGAGGCAGTTTTATAAAAAGTTTTAAAGTGCTTTTTTTTCTGAAGAAGTTCAAGTGATAACTTCTGTAAAATATTGTGTCAATATGGAGTGACACGATGAGTCATCCATACCAGTTATCAGAGAATATCAGAATTTTGTAGTGATCACTTGAGCTTATGCTAGTGATGTTATTTTTTTTTTACTTTTAGTAAAGTTTTAGGGTGAACATTTGTCTCAAAAAAATTGGGTGATAGACATCATGTTATCTAGAACTATCTTTTTGTAAACAAGTTTTTTTGTTTGTTATTGAGTTGTTGAAGCTTGTGCAGTGGAAAAGTAGCGAGTTGTTCTTTTCAGCTTGTTTCAATTGTCTCACTATTGTACTTTTTAAAAAGTAGTACTTAGTAATTGAAAGTGGCATCATGTTCATAGACACGAAGAAGGACATACAAACGTGACTTGACAATGTTAGGCTATGTTTATATAGTTACAAAGTACAATATTGAGTTGGGAACTAGGCCTTGAAGCTTCACTACATTTCTAAAAATATAACTCTTTGATTATTTTAAATTAACACTTTTTTTTCAACTAGATAAATGTTATAACTGGAGGTACGTTTTGTATTGTACATGCAACTAAACACACAGTAGTTCATCACAGAATGTAATGAATCATCTCAATACACCTGTAATATATATATATATGATGGACCCACCACACTTTACAAAATATTTAAACCACTTTATAAGGAGAAATGGTCATGTTGTGTTGTTGAGATGATAGGGTTTGTATCTGGTGGAATAAATTGGAACATTCTAAAAAGATATGCCTGACATTTTGTCATGGTTGGAAGCAGTGTCTATAGTGGATGTGTGGAGGTTATTTATTTGTAGATTTAAATACTGAACACAAAATTTCATTTAATATAAAAATTTAAACCAAAAA
This sequence comes from Biomphalaria glabrata, assembly GCF_947242115.1. Taxonomy (NCBI): domain Eukaryota; kingdom Metazoa; phylum Mollusca; class Gastropoda; family Planorbidae; genus Biomphalaria; species Biomphalaria glabrata. The sequence goes on along the minus strand of NC_074714.1, from coordinate 16,902,140 downwards.
GAGATTGTGAATAACTGATAGATCTTTCAATTTTGGATAACCTTCATCACCATGTCATAAATATAAAAGTCCTTATGAGTTTGAGAGAGTTTTACTGTAGTCAGTACAAGAGTTTTCCAACATACAACTGCATCAGATGCTACAAACAAATCAAGGCAAGCCAACTAAACTTCAGATATTAGGTTTTAACTAAACAAGGAACACACATTTTCACTATTAACTGACCTGAATTGATTTATGAATAGTTCCCATATAGCTTTCTGATTTGTTGCATTGGATACACAAGCATTCCCAAGAAATTGAATGGCACATTTTAAAACATTCTCTGAGTCTTTTTGTGCATCAACTGAAATTATTTTTTCTGTAATAATTTTTGTATTTTCTAAAATATCCATAAAAGAAGAAAGGCCACTCTGGATTTGGGAATTGAGAGCACATGCCTGTCGCAAACATCGAAAGCATTCTGCTGCACACTCCTGAACAGGTTGTAATATATTGTCATCACTGTGGTTGATTTTTTCACTGAGGTTTTTAAGAATTTCATTCATACATTGTAGAAATAATCCTTGGCTTACATTTCTGTAAAACAAGTTTAAAAAAAAAAATATTAAGTATTCATATTTTGGATTTTACAGATCTATGATCTAGATCTACTGTAATAGTGACTTAATAATCAATCAATACTAGATAGAAAAAAAAAGAGTGTAATAGATCTACACAGTATATAGATCTAGTAAGTAAAGTTCCCCTTCCAGACCTAGCGATCTAGGGCAGATGATGTAAAGGTGATCTATTTCTGTAGACCATTGTTCATGAGGGTGCATTGTGGCCAGCATATCAACTAACCTCCTTTACTGGGTTGTTTAATTTTGAGATCTTTAACCTATAAGTCCACCCAACAGTAGACTCTATATAGAACTAGATACAGTGGAAAACAGAGATTCTCCATTCAAAAACCATTTTTGAAGTTAATCATTCATTATCTCCTTACATAGGCCATTTGTGACTAATGTGGTAATTCTGACAGTCTATAGATGTAGATCTACTTTTGGGGTAAGCTTTTTTAGCAAAATGGACCTCATTCACCAATCGTAAACAAACAACATTTAGCCACATGATTCTCTATATCTTCTATACAAACAATGTAATCCATAAAGGCTGTCACGGATACATATTTTTCATTGTTTTATCAATATTATGACGTGGCTAAATGTGTTTATTTATGATTGGTGAATGAGGTCCATTTTGTTGAAATTTATTTTTATAACCAAAGATTTTTGTGTAGGCCTAAGGCCTATATGTGAATTTCACCAAGTATGACTCATGAGAATAGCAACTAACAGCCACAGGTTTTACTTGGTCGTGGTCGTGGCCTGGTCGTGCGGTTTGCACGCTGGACTGTCGTTCAAATTCATCGATGGTCCCGGGTTCAAACCCTACCCGCTCCCATCACATTTTACAAATACATAGACCTATATCTACATCATGAGTACATGCATCGATGTAGATCTATATTCATATGAACTATATGATATCATAATATCTTAGAATATCTAGTAGGAAAATACTAGATCTAGACTAGTTGGTACTAGACTAGACTTACTACTACTTACTACTTTTCTAGACTCTAGATTGAGTCTAGATCTGGATATCTAGATCTAGACTAGAGTTATTAGAGTTAATTAGAGTGACTAGGTCTAGCTAGAGTCTAGACTAGATCCAACTCCAGATCTAGATATTCATTCTTAATCTTGGATTCTAGATCTAGAACATAATAATTAAATAAATATAATTATAATTATTTCTATAACTAGAGTCTAGAACTAGAATAGTATTAGTAGTGTTACGTGTAGTATACTAGTATAAGTATACTAGTAACTAGTATAGTCATAATACTATTATTACTAATAATAATAATAGTGTGCACTGTACTCCGTAGTATACTAATACTAGATCTAGATCTAGTAATACACTGTTACGTGTATAGTAGTGACAGTAGTGTATAGATTAGTATAATTAATTCATTTAAGTATAACAATTAATTATTAACAGGAGTCAAGACTTTTAAAACTAATAACTTACTTTAGACCGCTTTCATCTGTGATTATTTTCTTGAGGAGTTGTTTGGCTTTGTCCCAATCATTTAAATTACAAGATCGCGCTATACTTTCCGCTAATGATAGTAGATCTATTTCATCCATCCTCTCTGTCTCTCTGTATCAATCATTCAATGTGTGCAGTTTCAAAACAAGACTGCTATGCTACAGTATGCTCCTCTTGCTTCCCTTTGCTGGTTTGTTTACAAAAGAATGCACCGAATTCGAATGTGAAATATTTAGATTTGTCCCGTGCACGAATGAAATAAAAATTTCGCCTTTTATGTCTTCTACATTCCATATGTATTAATAACCTTATAATGCAATTTTTAATAAATCTATTTATTTCTACAAGTAAAGAAATTTTGAAATTTAAATCTAAAATTCTTTTGTAAATATTTTTAAGTGCTCGCATTTATTATGTAGATTAATTTTGTTGAAAGCAGGATTAAAATATTTTAAAATGTTTAATTGTAGGGGACTTAACCAGTGTAATAATTTTCAATTTTACAATGTAGTATACTTTTAATTCCCTTTTTATGTAGTACACATAGACATAAATAAATATAGACTGGCAGAAGGAAGTAAATTCATGTAACTTGAAAACATGTAGATTAGAGCCACTATTGCGGAACAGGCATGTTTGCGGAACAGCTCTTCGAAATTACTTAAAATCTACTTTATTTTGAAATTTTCTGCTAAACTACTCTAACGGTACTGCGCATGGTCCATTTCTCTACATTTTCAATATACAGGTTTTCCTTTAACAGCAGAAAATTAATTTTGACTCCAGGTTAAAGTTGACAGGTGTGGAATCGTCCATTATTTTTCACGTACCAGGAGAACCGCATAGGTCAAGGCTTTAGGCTTTTTAAAAATGAGAATGACCCATCACCTGCATGATACACCTAATTTTCGGTTTATAAATAGATGTGAAAAAACGTAATTTCATAACGGCATTTCTGGGATTCAATTTTTAAAAAATTGGGAGGTGTTTACCCAGGTTTTACCTTTTTAAAGATAGTCACAATTGTGGGGCACTATAGATGTTTTCATTTGACCTGCGCATTTAGCTTAATATTTACATAGTGATTTGGATTTTCGGAATTTAAATATGAGTTTGCATTAGTATACATAAATTTAAAAACATTTAGTAATAATATTAGATATAATATAGAATTTATGATTACCAGACGTCCAGAAAAAAGTAGACAAATCATAATATCAAATATCATATAGACCTATATAATATTAATATAACAAAAAAGAATGTGGAAAATAAACCTTGTAAGGAAAATCAGAGTAGTGTGACGTCAATTACAATTAAAGAAGAGGTAAAGAATCTAAAATGTGAGTCTTAGATCTAATGTGTGTCTTTAGCTTTAATTTTTTTTTTAAATGTAAAGAATAAGGAGTTCAAGTATTATATAAGACTTTATATAGGCTTTGTTCCGACATTTTTACCGTGTTCCGCAATTGTGACTTCTTAAAAAATCCGGTTCCGTAATTGTGACTGACCATATCTCAGTCGAGTTGAATTTTAAAATTTAAATATGTGTTGAAAAACTAAACAATGTGTCCATTTGATCGGGAAATGGATGGGCAACGCCTAGGTACTTTTAGTTTTTCCAGAGGTCTAACAATTACGGTGCAAAAAAATCAAAACTAAAAGTAGCAGCAAACTGTTCCGCAATAGTGACTTTACTATATATCTATTGCATTCGGATTTCCGAATTATGAAAAATTGCATGATCTTCATTCTTAGAGATTAAAAAAAAAACACTAGTGAAAATAATGTAATACTTATATAGGCTATAGCTGAAATAGATATGAATACTTAACTTTTATACTGCTTATAAATGCTGTATAATAAAGTACATATAAATATAACAAATAAAGAAGAAATCGTTTCATAATTTGTGCTGTTAATAATTTGATCTAGTAGGCCTACCAGTCCATTACACGGTCTACAACTGTTCAATTCAGATTTTGTTTTTCACAAATTTGCATAAAAAACTTACCATTATATCTTTCTCCAATGATATGCAATCAAGATTGCTTTTATGTTGTTTTTTTTATTGCATGAAGCTATCAAAAAATCAAACAAAGCATTAGGGTTTATTAAAAGAAATTTATATAAATCAAATAAGAACATACAACTAAAATGTTATTTAACCTTGGTTAGGCCAATAATAGAATATGCATCCTCTGTTTGGGACACCTCAACTCAAGAAAACATTAAGAAACTGGAACAGACAAAAAATAGAGCAGTTTGATTCATAACAAACGAACATTGACATTTGACTAGATGAGTAACACCTTTAGTAAAATCACTAAATTTAGAAAGCCTATCAGGACAGAAGACTCAAAAGTAAAGTAGCAATTATACATAAAACACTGAACCATAATCTTCAAATACAAAAACAAAATTTAATAAAATACTCAGAAAGACACAAAGATAAAGACACATCCCTAATCCCATATGCTAGGACAAGGTTGTACAAATACTCCTTCTTCCCTAGTGCTATTAGAGCATGGAATGGGTTGCCTGAGCTAGCCAGGAAAACCAGTGACTTGGCAGAATTTAAGTCATTGGTTAATATGCATGACTGAATGCATGACGCGTAGGACGTAATCATCTTCTTTTTTGAAGTAACGTCTGTATTATATAAGATAAGATAAGAATATAAAAAGTAAAAAAACAAACATTTAAACTAGATCTACATATAAAAAGAGGGTGGGGAAAGATTGAATGTCTTTACTCAAGCGTTCATTAAAATTATGTTTATTATTATCTTTAAATAGGATATAAGGACTTCGAAAACAAAATAGCCTTCTGTCCAGGTGTGACATTAAGCTGGCCGATCGCCCAAGGCCTAGCATAAAGGCAGAGACGTTGAAGTGTCCAGGTACCACTCATAAATGTCAAGATGACTTCAACTGCAAAGTCGGCCAGTTTGGAAGATGTCTCAATAAGTGTAAAGCTCGACAATTTACGCAAGTCAAAGTCTTCAACTAAAAGTCTTATTGAAACCTTGAAGCGATGAAACCAATAGTTGTGGTTGATTAGTCGTTTTTACATAGGGGGCCTAGATTAAATATGTATTCATTTTAAGACCTTTCGTAGTCCTATAAGTTTAACAATAAAAGGCTGAACTAAACCAAAACACAAGGGTGTATAACTTACCCAAAACAAATTCTTTACATTGAAAAGATTAAAAAACTAACAGCAAAAAGTTGTTAATTTTTTTTAAAGGCGATTCCTCCTTTATACAGCTGACCATCTTTTGTAAAATCGATTTATTTTCTTAATAACGAATGATAGATTTTAAAAAAAATAGAAAAGTTTTTTTTTAAAATCTATTCGAGCATATAAAAATTTCTTTAATAGGCCTATAGGCCCTAAACATAGACTTAGAAGACAGTGCGTGAAATGAAGGTCCTTTAATTTATTTAAATCTTTAATCATGAATACATGCGTGAATACCCGCTGATTTGTGTGTTCAAGATATAGAATGTCTTGAACTCCAGACCTAATTTAATCTCCACATTATTATATTCCGAAAAATCATAATGGTTAAACCAGAGATTTCTCTGTAGCCGATTTGTTAGATATACACAACTTGTCAAATTTCTAAGGAAATCGTTAGAGCCATTTTCATGAGCTCAGGACACTGGGTAGAACCTGAACACAGATTTCAAAAAGGGCTCTTACGATTTTCCGAGAAATTTAACAGTTCATTTATGCTTTATATTTGAGAAAAAAGTATTTGTTAATTGGCCAGAAAACTTTGGTTTGATCGTTGTAATTTTTCAAAATATAATCATCTTAAAATTTTGAATACGCTATCAGCACTTTACCCAGATGTTTAATAAATGTCTTAACTAATCTGCAGAGACCTCAGACGAGCTTAAGTGACAACATATCAATTTAGGGTCTATTATTTTCTAAGGCCAACCTTTGAAATAAGCCTATTTTTTACTTGGAGCTACTTACGACATTTTGAAGTTTTACCTACATCAATTGTCTCTTGAGTAGTGACGCAGATAATTAATATTAATTAATTTCTCATCTATTAGAGCATATATATTTATTTTATACAACCAAAAAAAAAATAAAATAATAAAATTGGGTAATTTTTTTAGCGGCTCCCGAAAAAGGAAAAGACGTTATTAGCTTTGTGTGGTCCGTCTGTCAGTCCGTCCCGCTTAGGTCTCGTAAACTAGAAAAGATATTAAAAATCCGACATCATCATATTTTAGACAATTCAAGTTCTGATGCAACGGCTACTTTTATCTTTTCTGAAAGCGACAAAATGTAATTTTCAAAATTAATTATGTAAGCAATTTTTTTTTTTCATAAAAATACACAATTTTTGCAACTATTCAATATTGATAGTAACAAACACGGGAGGCTATTTAGTAAGGGAGAAGACAATTTACCATATTTCAAATCATTTATGCACACGGTTTTAGATTTTGTCAAAAATTTTTTTAAACAATTGTATTGCTAAGTTAAGTATGTTCTGTTATACGAACGACTACATTTACACAAAAATTTTTCACTTTTATTTTTAAAGAGAAAAAATCTATTTAGTATGCATATAAGTGGAACATAATTAAAACAACAATTAATAAGTAGTTCTTTTATATTATTACGTGAACTGCAGCAGAGCACCGCCTACACAAAACTAAAGCAAGGGGATTATTTTTTTTTTTACGAAAATTTTTTTGTTTTGTTTTGTTTTTTTCGTGAGGCTTTGAATAATTTGAATTTTTGATTGACCATTTACAGAACAATAATATCAATTAGAAAATCATTATATGACATTAATTAGGCCGGATATATATTAAACCTCACATTTACTTTCACCTATACCTTGGTCTGCTGGACCGTTGGGTCACCATACAAGATCTGTCAACCTACTTTCCCAATTCTTCTCTGTCATTTGCCTTTGATAGAATTTCATTCTGATAATCTTTCTGAAAATAGTGAAATCTGCCTTTTTACCTGCCTGGGTGGACCACTTCGGGGGCCGATTTTGAGCTTGTGTTTCCACCAAACTGTCTTTGTAACCTTGTTATTTTACTCTCAATGATCCAATCAATAGACCAATATCGATGAACTCGTTGTGAAGGCCGTAAAATATTTTAATCAGTTTGCTACCAGGCTGAAAGACTTATATTTATATTAAAAAGCTTTGGCTTATTGTGTAGATTTATTACTTTTGTTATCTTTGAAACAAACACGAGCACTAGCGTGTACACTTGCTAGTAGTTAATCTTTTCAAATGTAAACGTTTGGGACTAAGACGTATAAACCATTATAAGTCTAATCCTTACATACAATAAAGCAACGATTGTTTGATAGTAATATAAGGAACTTGTATTTGACATAAGCAATGAAAAGCAAGAACAATCAACTTCAGCAGAAAAACTGTCCACACTAAATCAGTAGTTTAGCTTTCTTCTAATAAAAACCTGGCACACATTGTGGCATAGGTTGTAGTTCGCATGGCTGATGTGGACTGTAAGGGCAGCCTGGCGTTGTAATCTGACAAGTTTTAGGTTTGGTGCATTTCAAGGGACATGGGACTTGGTCCTTTCTGAGACATTTGAATGAAGGGCAAGGTTCTGTGACGCATTTAATATTGGTATCAACACATACTTCATCTTGCTGGCATTTCTGGCAAATAATCTCAGGCTGGAAAACAAACAAAATAAAATGTCATACAATAAACGTATTGACAAGGATCAATGAAGGCCGAGGAGTGTTCAAACTTGAAGCTAGTTCAAACTTACTGGAGGCTCCTACTGTCGCTCATGTTGATCTATTGGAATACGTGCTCTAACAAATTGTCTTGTATTTTATACATCCCTGGACTCCAGTAGTTAATTAGGACAATTATTCGAGAAAATTCATTTATAAGAAAACTAAAAAGATTTTAAAATACTATTTGTATAGTGTTTCAGTCAATACAAACTATTTGTATAGTGTTTCAGTCAATACAAACTATTTGTATAGTGTTTCAATCAATACAAACTATTTGTATAGTGTTTCAATCAATACAAACTATTTGTATAGTGTTTCAATCAATACAAACTATTTGTATAGTGTTTCAATCAATACAAACTATTTGTATAGTGTTTCAGTCAATACAAACTATTTGTATAGTGTTTCAATCAATACAAACTATTTGTATAGTGTTTCAATCAATACAAACTATTTGTGCAGTGTTTCAATCAATACAAACTATTTGTATAGTGTTTCAGTCAATACAAACTATTTGTATAGTGTTTCAATCAATACAAACTATTTGTATAGTGTTTCAGTCAATACAAACTATTTGTATAGTGTTTCAATCAATACAAACTATTTGTATAGTGTTTCAATCAATACAAACTATTTGTATAGTGTTTCAATCAATACAAACTATTTGTGCAGTGTTTCAGTCAATACAAACTATTTGTACAGTGTTTCAGTCAAAACAAACTATCAGACTGCTTTGTGTTGTCTCTTGTAGAAGATATATGTGATATATATATATATATATATATATATGAGAGATATTTCAAGTTGTATCTGTGACAAATATAAATATTAATATTGCTTTTGCATAGCGCGCCTTCCATATTTCTATAACATGCACTTTGGGGGTTTCTTTTGTTGACATATGTGGGGGGGGGGGGGGGGCTATCTATTAAAGTTTTACGTGCTTCTTTGAAGTGCTCAGCAAACCTTCTCAAGTACTGTCTCTAATTATACAGTTCTTGTCCAGTTCGGGAGTTGAACTCGAGTCCATTGAGGCTACCAGACGGTTTATGACACGTTTATGACACGTAGTCATTCATCTGGTTATTAAATTTTGAGAGGAGTTTTACTTTGATGAATAACGCGCGCATGAAATATGGCACTGGTAGCCAATGATGAGTCTTGCTCTGCCACAGTTACGTAACTACATCTCAATGCCTGTTGTTGATAGTGTGTATTTGAACTTGAATATTTACTTGTAATCTGTGTAGATCAGAACTAAGCAGCAGCCAAATGTAACAGGCATCCTTCAGAAACGATGGAGATGGATAGGCCACACCCATCACAAGAATGCATGCGACATTACAAAATACAAGTCCTGATCTGAACCCCCCCCCCTCCCAAGCAGCATAAGAGAAGTCGGCCCAGAAGTACTTGGCGCAGAAGTTTAAAAGCATACCAAGCAGAGGGGGGGGGGGCAGCTGGAGAGCCGAGACGTCTGGAGGAAGCTGGATGGTAGCGTATGCCCCAGACGGGACCACAGGATAGACGATGAGATGAGTCTCTAATTTCATTGAGAAATAGTCGCAGTACAACCGAAACGCGAGACTAATTCGAGATATACAATGTTGTTCTCTAAGACTTACCACAAGGATGTAATCAAGAACTTTGTCCACACATTTCCATTGGGAGTACGAGACAGGTGTGCAGGTCTTGTCTGGTGAGCATCCTCCACACTCATCTAGCGGCACACACCTGTACGAGTTACAATTGCCCATTGAACAGGTCAGTTTTGTGTCTACACACACTTCATTTCTCTTGCAGCCTCCACATTGGTCAATCTGTCGAGAAATGTTGAAATCTAATTATAAAAGGTAGTTACTAAAAATGAATAAAAATTGTAAATGATTGGAAAATGCAACTTAATAAACAAGTAACAAAAAAAATTGACAGGTGATGGTAAGCATAATGTTCGTGAATGTCTTTTTTTTTAAATTAAATTATTTAATGAATAAGGCCTTCAATTGAGAATACCCGCTGACGTAGGCTTATGTCTATTCAAGATAAAGATTGTCTAGACCGAATTTAGTCTTCGAAAATATTTTGAATATATATAACGTTCAAGCTTAGAGTTGTTGTTTTTCCAGTGTGGCCAATTAGCTAGTAATTTTTTTCCAAAGATCAACTGTCAAATTTTTTAAAAAATCGTTAGATCCGTTTTAGAGATCCGTGTCCACCCAGGTTTTTGCTTTTCATTTTCGACCTTTTTTTTTCAATGAAGAGTTTGCGAGCTGAATAGAGGAATTTTAAAAAGGAAACAAATTATGCTATTTATATTGAGTATGACTCGTACTTTGAAAAAAAAAAGAATAAATATTAATGTAATGTATGTTTGATCATGTGACCGGAAGACCAGTCTTATTTTACTATGTCAGAGGTATCATGTGTAAAAATAATAATGCTAAGCTTTGGGAACTATTTTGAAAGCTCATAGTATTCTAGTTTAATTATTATTGATTTCTGTGTTGCAACAATATCTATATATTCTTGGTTTGCTTTGGTCCATAAGACGACAGTGTTAAGTTAATAAATGTGAGCTTGTGAATCCAAACTATCCATTCCGAGTTACTTTGTGTGGCGTTCATCAAGAAAAACGTCTACAAACCCGAAACACAAGCAGCAATTATATGGCTTCTTCAAAGAGCTATCAATAGTGTATACATCTGTTCATGGGCGTAGCCAGGATTTTTTTTCGGGGGGGGTTTGGGGGGGATTCCCCCCGCTCCCCCCCCCATCCCGCGAAAAAAAAATATATATGTGTGTGTGTGTACATAATTAATCTTTATTACATTCTGCCCTTTCGGAAGACGTTTATTGTTTATTGTAGACTCCCCGCCCTTGCCAGCAAGGGGGCCTGGGGGAGCTCAAGCGCGGGGCGAAGCCCCGCCGCCGAGCACTATTTCTGGTATTGAAAGCCAACAAAATGCATATTCTGAGGTATCTACAGTGCATTATCTTGCTATTAAAAAGTTTTATTTCAAAAACCGAATGTGCTATTCTTACTGACTTAGACACTCTCGCGCCGTTCGGCGCATTTTCCGTCAAGATGTTTCCGCATCTCTTATTTTGCGTAATTCATTTTGTCGGAGAACATGTCCCGCCAAACCTCATGCGACGCTCTATCACAACCTTACTAAGGATTCGACTCACAGCTCGGCATATGATTTCTTTGATTTAGACCCGATCTCTATAACTGACTCCTAAAATCTGTCTTAGCCATCTTTGTTGAGCCACATTTAATGTTTTTCAATTTCGGCAGATGACTATTCACACTTTAGGCCTATTAATGGAGCCCAAGCCACTGGTAGAAATGTGTAACCTTTCTTGACTACGCTCTTGGAATTACATGCCTGTATTTCGCTTTAGATTTTATATCGAAAAGGAAAGTTATTTCGTCAAATCATCTGTTGAGGGGTTTTAAACTAAAAAATCTCTGGAGTTTGTTTTTTTTTGTTGTTTTTTTTAAATTCAAAACCCCATTTAGCTTCGATCATAGAATTTGGTGACTGTAGTTTGCTTTAAAATAATATTGAAGAGAGAGGTTTTCAACTCTAAACGCTCTGTAGGGGAATTTTAAACTCAAAACCATCTGAAGGGGTTTTAAACTTTAAAGAAAAAGCCATCAACTCAAAACCCCTTTGGCTACGCTCATAGATTTTATAGTGTGTAATTTGCTTTTTTTTTTATATTGAAGAGGTACTTTTTAGCGTCAAACCTCAACTGAAAAGGGGGGGGGGAATAAACTCAAAACCCCTTTGGCTACGCTCATAGAATTTTTAATGTGTAATTTGCTTTTTTTATATTGAAGAGGGGGTTTATCGTAAATTTTGTAGGGGGTTTTAAAATCAAAATCTTCCTTAACTGTGCTGTTGGAATTTTGGGATTGTTGTTTGCATTTTTTGTTGGTTTTGTTTTATAGAAGAGGGGGATTTAACTGCAAAAACCTCTGGTAGGGGGTTTAAAACTCAAAACCCCCTGTAGGGGGTTTTAAACTCAAAGCCCCTGGTAGGGGTTTTTAAACTCAAAACCCCCTGGTAGAAGGATTTGTATCTCAAAACCCCCTGATAGGTTTTTTTTTTAAATTTCAAAACCCCCTGGTAGGGTTTTTTAAACTCAAAACCCCCTAGTAGAGGGTTTTTAACTCAAAACCCCCTCGGCTGTGCTGTGGTAAGTGATGATTTAGTATTAAAATCTCAACTAAAATAAACAAAATGAAAGCAAAAATCAGTCACTTAATTCCGTCCCCCCCCCTGCGGCGGGGGGGATTTCATTTCGGGGGGGGGTTTGAACCCCAAGAACCCCCCCCTGGCTACGCTCATGCATCTGTTGCAACTTTAAGATACAATGTAATTTTAAAAAAATATATCAGGGGTTTTATTACAAGAAGCAACAGTGAGATAAAATACTTGTTTTTATCTTATTACATGTTGCTTGAGTTGTTTCCTTACAGGGGAGCAGCTGTAAGCCTTGCGACAGAAAGCCAGTTCCATTGCGCTAATGAGCAGCTTGTTGTGGCAGATTTCTCCCTCGTAAACACAATGCTCATCATTGGAACACAAGCTGCAATCCAAGGCCACGCACCTCCAGTCTGACACTGGCAGACATGACGGACATGGGGCCGGGCGTTGGACTTTGTCACAGAAAAAACCTTGATGGGTAAAAAAAAAGAAAAAGCAACAATGTTAGAACAATGGTTTGGTCTTTAGTTTGAAGCAAAGTGTCAACCAAAAATTATAAGCCTTTTCATGTTCGAGAGACGTCTCGTTATAAGCCTTTTCACGTCTCTAGAGGCATCTCGTTATAAGCCTTTTCACGTCTCGAGAGACGTCTCGTTATAAGACTTTTCACGTCTCGAGAGACGTCTCGTCATAAGCCTTTTCACGTCTCGAGAGACGTCTCGTTATAAGCCTTTTCACGTCTCGAGAGATGACTCGTTATAAGCCTTTTCACGTCTCGAGAGACGTCTCGTTATAAGCCTTTTCCCATATGGTAACTACTTACGAAACTAAAGAGCCCAAACCATAGTACACATACACGGTCACACGTTAGTCAGCAGCTTTTAAACCTTGCTCCTGTTTCTGGTATCCGGGACAACTCTTTTAATAATAATTATAATAATAATCTTTATTGTCCGTAAGGAAATTTGTCTTACAATTTGTGCATTACACCAAGCAAAACATTATAACTATAAAAATACTTGCTTTGGTATGGGTTATCAACTCCCTCCGTCTGTCTGGATTATTTGGCACAGTTTTTCTTACACTTCTCGAATCAAGTTGAAATGTTGCACAATTACCTATTCATTGTTGCTGAGAACACATGACTCAATAAAAGTAAGTAGCCACTTAGTTCATCTATTAGTAGCAATTAATTAGGTTTCTTTTATAAAGAAAATGGGGGGGGGGATTAAAATTACAATCTATATATATATAATTCTCTTCATGGCTCAAGAGTTTGGACGAGAAGTAGTAAAGGAAAGATCATTCTTTTATTTCTGCGGATAGAGTTACAGCCACGAAAAAACAGGATGGAGGGGGAGAACAAGTAGTAATCACCCGTCACTACGGATGGCTGCCTGGCCATGCGGATTGCGCGCTGGACTGTCGTTTGGATTTATCAAAACCTGGCCGCTATCTTTGAGAATTGTTGACCTCAAGTAATTCTTCATTATTTTACACAATTACGGCTAATGCAAAATGCCTTTTTATTTATCGGATTGACGATTTCTATATTGAATGACACCCCAAAATGACAATTTGTGTCTATATACTTCCTTATATTTTAAGGACTTTTTCGTATATTCTGCAATCTGGGGAGATTACCAGGAGCTCCTGGTAAATCGACAGGAGGGCACGGGAAATCTGTTTTAATTTATAAAACGGTTTAATTTAATAATTTATACACCTTGAATTAGCGCGGGTCCTATGAAAGTGCGGGTCCCACTCCCCACTGCGGTCGCATAGGTTGTACTGGCCTAAGGCCGGCCCTGCATATTGAGATATATGGCATAAATTGAAAGGTGAACTCTTTCCTCTTTCACCCAATAAAAGCTTTTATATATATATTATTAATATTGCACTGCTTCATATTGTGAACACGTGAGATATAATAATAATAATAATAATAATAATAATAATAATTTTAGTATAAAGCACTGTTAACAAACAAAATGTAGGCTCAAGGCGCTGTAATAACATTACAAACAAAAACACTACAGCTAAAAATGACAAACTATTCTAAAAAAGTTTTAAACAGATATGTCTTAATGTTCTTCATAAAAGTGGTGTAGCATGTTGTCTGTCTGAGATCAATGGGGAGTGAGTTTAAAATCTTTGGTCCATGCACAGAAAAAAAAACACAAACCGTAACTTTTGAGGGAGAAACATGGCACCACTAGAAGCGTTGAGTCCATTGAGCGCAGGGCTCTCTGAGGGACTTATGGAGTGATCAAATCTCTAAGGTACAAGGGCATTTCATTGTTGTAGATACACTGATGACAAAGTGTGGCCACCTTGTAGTCGATTTTCGCTTTCACAGGAAGCCAATGGGGCGTGCGCAAGAGCGTAATAGCAGAATCTCGTCTTGTTGCGTTGTTCTGAATACGTTGCAACTTGGCTATTTTGTCATCGGGTATACCTGCCGGCTGTATGACACCGCTGAGTGGTTATATATACATAGTGAAAAGTATTGGGCCTAGAACTGATTTTTGGAGTACTCCGTACTTCAAGAGTAAGCTTGTTGATTCTGTCCCATTAACAACGACACTTTGAGTGAGTTCAATCAGGTAGGATCAAAGCCACTTTAGGACGATTCCTGCTAAACCAAAAGTGGCAGAGAATCTGGCCATCATAATTTCATAGTCTAGCGTATCAAAGGCTGCGGACAAGTCAATCATGGAAAGTATTGATATGTGGCCTATGTCGGAATTGTGAAGTGAGTCGTTTAGTACCCTGACCACTGCTGTCTCTGTGCTACGGCACTTTCTGTACGCCGATTGAAATTCTTCCAAGAGACATTACTGTTCAAGATGAGAAAGAATTTGCGCTAACACAATGCGCTCCAGAAGCTTTTAGAGAAAGGGAAAATTTGATAACGGACGATAGTTTTTTTTAGACATTTCGGGTCAAGACTGGATTTCTTTAATAAGATCCTGACAAGTGCATGCTTAAATTGCTGTGGTACGATGCCTGAAGTCAGTGAAGAGTTCACGATGTTAGTAATTGTGGGTACAAGCTCATCTAAACATTCAGGGAGCAAGGAAGTTGGAATGGGATCAAGGTCATATGACTTATTTGGCATCTTGTCATAATGGTAAAAATTGAAAAGGGCTAAGCTCAGACGTATAACCTAAATTTAATAATTAATTTATAGATACAATTTTGCCAACAACACAGTGTCACAATACACTGTTGAATCAGAAAGTTATTTTATTATTTTTATTATTATTAATAACACTAGTTTAATAAATCGTTATAATGACATTTTAAAATAATTTGTGAGCAACTCACAATTCACATTAACTGTAATTCTTCCCACCAAAGCTCTATTTATTTTTTACTTAAAAATTAATAACTTAGTGACAATTTTGTAATATTAGACGAGACAAAAATGTAGATATCAGACATAATTAGGACACTTCCATAGACATAAATAAATATAGACTGGAAGTAGGAAGTTATTTTTATTTGGGGGGAGTCAATATGTTTTATGTACTATATCTATGTGAAAAAAAATGGCGGCGATTGAGCTATAAATTCTAGGACTAACATTTCAGCCAATATATACCTTTGATCTTTAGTTTTGAAAAGTGCAAAACTGCCATATTCCCAATATTTTGTCTTTGTTTTATAATCATAGACATAGGCAAATATATATAGGTTTGTGATGTGGATCTACAAACTTATCTTTTCCCAAATATTTCCGATAATAATTTGTTCTTTATCGTCCAGTCTATATATATATATGTCTATGGACACTTCTCTTTAAAGAGTTAATCTAACTTTTTATGTACCAGGATTTTTTTTTTGCAATTGTTATCAATTATAGTTGTAATAGCTCAAAGCTGAAATCAATGCGTATGTCAAAGACTTGAATTAATTTTCATATTATTTATAATTTGATAAATCAGCCATGAAAACCAACGACTTAGTGAAGTTTAGGTCATTTATTAACATGCATGACTAGATTACATGGATTAACACATGAAATTCATTGGACGTAATTTTCTTCTTTTTGAAGTAACGTCTATAATCTATAAGATAAGATACCAGAGTGCTAAAAAGTGCACAGTGTGCATGTTTTTTTAAAAAGTTAACAAACCATCTTTATTCTGAACACTGAATATACAAAAGAGCTTGTTATACAAGGGCTTTAACTCCGCTATGTATGAAAAATCTGCATTACTAAATTATCAACATTCACCCACATTTCCTTCTATATTGCAAGACTCTAGATAATATTGATAATTTTGTTTACCGTTTGGGCACTTCTTGGGACACTTATCATGGACTCTCACTGGTGTGCTGCACACGTGACCACCACATGGAGAGTCGCAGCATTTCATGTCACCTTTGCAATCATCATCTACTTGGCAAAATACTGACGAGGTGAGATTTACCTTGGCCTGGTCAAAACACATGGGAGAGTAGACGATAAGACATCCAGCGGCTGTAGGCAGTTGATGCATATTATACAAAAGGTTAATGAAAAACTACCTCGAAGTATAATGTTTATGTGTAATACACATTTCTAGCACCGATTGCTTGTCTTCACCTTCACCTCTTCACCTTCACCTATTCCTTAGTTTGTTAGGCCGTTGGGGCACCACGAAAGTTTTGTCGACAGTCTTTTACCATTCCTCTATGTATTTTGCTTGGATCGAACCTCCTTCAATGACAGGCCCTTCTAGTCTAGTGTTTATTAAGAGAATCTTTAGCGAATCAAACTGGAACGACAAACTACAAGGTTACGAAAGACAGCTTGTGTGCATCAGAACTTTGAATGGTCTAAAATATTGTGATGTCGGATTTTCAATATCTTTTCTAGTTTATGAGATCTAAACGGGACGGACGGACAGACGGACAGACATTTCGCACAAAACTGATAGCGTCTTTTCCCCTTTCGGTGGCCGCTAACAATTCTATTTAACCTAATTTAGACTAATATTAGAAATTGTATCCTCTATTTTGGACCCCTCAGCTTGAGAAAAACATAAAGAAACTACGATTGACACAAAATATAGCCGTCCAAAGGAGATCAAATGAATAATCATGTTTCATTAGAGTAACACCATTATTAAAATCATTAAACTTTG
Organism: Biomphalaria glabrata; assembly: GCF_947242115.1. Lineage (NCBI taxonomy): Eukaryota > Metazoa > Mollusca > Gastropoda > Planorbidae > Biomphalaria > Biomphalaria glabrata. The sequence continues at coordinate 16,884,919 of NC_074714.1, read as the reverse complement.
GTAAAATTTGATAAACATCTCAGTTATCGGTTGATTTAGCCAAATTAAAATGTACTCTTTTTACTTGAAAAATTATAAAGGTCTAACTAGAGGTTTCGTGTAGCCAACGAGCTAGTAATTGTTGTCTCAAGAATATACATCAAACGTTAAATCTTTAGAAAAATCTGTAGAGCCTTTTTTTTAAATTTGTGTCCAGTTTCCACCCTCCCATGTTTTTCCAGCCAGAAGGTTCCTCCATGAAGTTCTGACTTGAACAGAAGTATTGTAAAAAGTCGTTTATGTTACACTGAAGCGAAAATATATTTAGTTGGCACAGGAATACATCTCGTTGTAAAAAGGGTGCATTTAAAATTGCCTTTTTACACGTCTTAAAAAAAAAGTCCGCAGTCTGGCCAGTTAACTTGTATCTTTGTCTCTTACCATTAAAGACATCTTCGGACAGGAGCCAAACTTGATGGGGTCCACAGATGGAGGCCGTCCTCTACAGCATGTAGCACCCCCATAACCGTCGTCAACGCAAAAAGTATTTTTAAGACATCTATGAACAGGTCGCGGGCCGTCACACTTCATAGGCCTGTATGTTTCAGGGTCGGTTTCTTGTACCACGAGGAGAGAGTTCTGATAACTGAGTTTGTGACAAGCTGTATCGGAATCTATTGGATTAGAAATAAATAGATTTGGTTGCATAATTATATGTAAATGTAAACGCAATTATTTTGGTTAAGTTGCCCTCACCAAGGATTATCGCTGCATGCAGTGTGATAAATAGACAACATGAGGCGCTATTAGGCTGTAGAATTTTAACTCTTTTCCTCCGTAATTACTTTTGTACATTCAGACGGAATTCTTCATTTTGCTTATTACTATTTCACTAACCCATATTATGATTAAGCTTCAATAGCTTTGTTCTCTGTGATCAGAAAATGTTTTATTTGGTAGAGAACTATAGGGGAATGCATGCTCCTTCTATGTAACATCAAGTAAAGTTTTACAAATTAAACATTAGTTTAATTTATAGATGTCGAATCAACGATGGTATCGTCGATTAGGAGTTAAATCTATAGCAGTGAAGTTAAACAATGAATCTGAATTGAATTGAAAGGCGAATAAGTCATGCAAACAAATCTAGAAATAATAAGAAACCTTAATGATCAGAATATCCCACATTAACCATTTGTAGTCAAAAGCCTTAAATTGTTTCTAGGCCTTGATAATTTTAAACCAAAATATTAGCATTTATCACAAAAGAATCAGATGTATTTAGTAAAGACTAACCTTTAGGTACACTGACTTTTGGAACGCATCTTTCTTCTGGCTGAAGAGTGTCACTGTAGACAACTACACGGCACTCATGACCGAAAGGACAGACAGTAGTTAGACAAGGTTTCTCAACATCTGGGATTCTAACTACAACACAAAAAAGTAAAGTTCATTGTGTCTACTTTTCATTTTTTAATCTCTGATTCTTAAAAAAAATAAAAAAATAAAAAGAACTCTCCCTCATACCTCCAATTCTAAAATAATGACCTTGTATAAAATAAATGTAAAATAATGAAAGGAGGGAACTGTCAATAGTGAGATACGCCTACTAGCTATTTCTAGCAGCTAGTAAGATAATATGCAACAAACAAATCGAACTTTGACACTTATTAGAGACATTGCTAAGAAAGCTATAATAATTTTAAGCACTAAAATACACCCTTTGTGTAACAAATTTCATCACGGCTAATAAAGATTATTATTATATAATTATTTTCTAATGTATATAAAAAAATGAAACAGTTCTGACACGTTTTAGATAATCTCAGATTCACGTCTAACTCGTAAACAATGTAATCCAAAGTTACCTTGTTACTTTTGTGCCACTAAATTATATATTTAGTGACGTAAATGTCATTGAAATCGTATAATTGGTTGACACATTTAGAGAGAAAAATTCTAGTCTAGATTCCAAAGTAGAGAACAAGTCTATTGCAGAGCTTTAGTTGAACAACTCATTACGTCCTAATTGATGCAAACTATATTAACCATAGAGGTTTTTTTTTAAAACCCAGAATGATATGTTCTGTGTATTTATTTAACACCGTACCTGGGTCGCTGCAGACGCTGCCTCCACAAGACGTTTTGCAACATTTTTGTTTTTGTGGACATTGGTCATCAACCAGACACCCACTCAGACAGATGGAAAACTTCCTGGGCTGAAAGAATAAACCAAGTGCAGGATGAACGACAACTGGTCATGTAGTTTTTACATGCCAATAATATTTCTACTTGAAGTGTTATTAAACTAAAATAGAGTTACAATTTTGCTTCCGTCAATGTAAAAAAAAAACAACTTTATTAAATGTAGCATATAAATTACTGTAAGTTTTATTATCGATAATTATTTAGGTATATTATGAACAAACGGATGACTTTTAATTAAGGGATTATTCCTTCCTCGTGGTTGAAGACAAGCACCGTTTTTTTTCCTATTAACTTACAGATGATTACACTTAAAGCACAGATAAGCTGAACCTATTACAGTTTATCTGCTTTCACCAACAAGTCTACTTTTTTTGCTTTCGTCTATCCACAGGACCTCGATATTATCCACCAGGTGTCATGAGGATTGATCGTGGGCTAGTTTTTCGCAGTCATATCCTTGATTCCGCATTCCTTGACAACTATTCTTTTAATAATGTGTTGAGTCTTTATATATTTATGCGGTATAGGATCGGCGAATAACAAACAAGAAGTCGAAATAGACGTTAGTTTTCTTGAAAGTGTAAATGTTGATGGTATTTCATATTTTTTTTTTTACTAAGAAAAAACATATTTGAGTTAATTACTCTTTTCTAGATGTGACTTGGGATTTACTCATTAAAAAAAATACTAGTGCTTTTATAAGTTTAATTAAGATGTTTTTAAAGTTTGTTAGTATGATTTGTAATTTATATCTGTATCTATAAACCTTTAGCAAGGACTGACAATATATTAATACAAATTATCAATGTTACTAACATTTGGACACTGTCCATCCCGTGGTGGTATGACTAACTCACAATTACTGCCAGTGATACCATAGGGACAGATGCACATTGGTTCATTGTTTAGCACAATACAATCTCCGCCATTCCGACAGAAGTTATGACATTGATCTGCGAATAGAATAAACAAAGATCGATAGTTCTAAATAGATTTACATAAAACGATACATTAAAAAAATAATTGATTAAAATTCTAATATGTACTGCTAGTTTTTAAAATGTATATTTCTTTTCAATGTAGAAAACACTTAGAATAACTTGGATATTTGATTTATAAACCACTTGGGTAAAATAACTTGGATATTTGATCTATAAACCACTTGGGTAAAATTACTTGGATATTTGATGTATACACCACCTGGGTAAAATAACTTGGATATTTGATCTATAAACCACTTGGGTAGAATAACTTGGATATTTGATCTATAAAACACTTGGGTAGAATAACTTGGATGCTTGATCTATAAAACACTTGGGTAGAATAACTTGAATGTTTGATCTATAAAACACTTGGGTAGAATAACTTGGATGCTTGATCTATAAAACACTTGGGTAGAATAACTTGAATGTTTGATCTATAAACCACTTGGGTAAAATAACTTGGATGCTTGATCTATAAAACACTTGGGTAAAATAACTTGGATATTTGATCTATAAAACACTTGGGTAAAATAACTTGGATATTTGATCTATAAAACACTTGGGTAAAATAACTTGGATGCTTGATCTATAAAACACTTGGGTAGAATAACTTGAATGTTTGATCTATAAAACACTTGGGTAAAATAACCTGGATGCTTGATCTATAAAACACTTGGGTAGAATAACTTGGATGCTTGATCTATAAAACACTTGGATAAAATAACTTGGATGCTTGATCTATAAAACACTTGGGTAGAATAACTTGGATGCTTGATCTATAAAACACTTGGGTAAAATAACTTGGATGCTTGATCTATAAAACACTTGGGTAGAATAACTTGGATATTTGATCTATAAAACACTTGGGTAGAATAACTTGGATGCTTGATCTATAAAACACTTGGGTAGAATAACTTGAATGTTTGATCTATAAAACACTTGGGTAAAATAACTTAGATATTTGATCTATAAAACATGACACCCTGCTCGTCGATGGTGGCCAAAGAAAGGAACGATAGATCGCAAGGTCTAAAAGGGAAACTATATCATATATATATGTCTAGATTTAGAAATGTGTATCTCAGCCTTAAGAAAAATAAATGAACCAATTAGCTTATTTTGACATTTGATATTATAATCTAGAAGTGAACAAGCAAAATTTAAAAAAAAATCTTTTTTAAAAAAAACTTATAGTATGTTATGTCAATTAGTTTGGATCAGTCATGACATTTGTAATACATTTTGACTAACAACAATACATCTGTGCGATAACGTCATCGCTTTTAAAAGTATTTCTAAAAAAATATAAAAAAAAAGAGCGACCTGAATTCGAACTCGTGAACTAAGACCTCCTCGGGCTAAGGCCTCCTCGAGCTAAGGCCTCCTCGAGCTAAGGCCTCCTGACGTCACCATGGTAACCACTGTGCCAGGGAGCTGCTTATGAAAGTCGGTTTTAAAGTTATTGTAGAGTTTCTCCCCCGCTAACAACAAAGGGGACTAATCCAACTTATACCACTTTATCAGTCAAGGAAAAAATATGTTCCTGGTTCGAGATACAAAACAAGTTACTAATACCAATAGTTAATTAATTAATTGGCTTTTTTTTTTGTTATTAATTCTTGTGTTGTAAGATAAAAGAAATAATTGTGCAAACATTTCAGTTTGATCCGAGATTGGGTGTCAGAGAAATAACGAGTACAAACTTCTGACCAGACAGAAAGACAGAGTGAGTTGATATAAGCTCTGCAAATAAAAAAAACAACAAAGTATCTCACCAATTTTCTGGCATGTCTTCTCTCCGCACTCAGAAGTGCAACATTTTTCACGGTTGAAACAATCTCCGTCATTTGTACACTCTCTACCGTAACATTGTTGTCTTTTATCCACCTAACAACAACACCATGGAAACATTATGCCAGAATATCAAAATCAATTACCAGTCATATTATAAGCATTGACTTTAACCACTAAACATGCGCACAAGTTATACCTAAATCTAAAAGAGGCTTATTGTTGGGTTTCCAAATTTTTGAAACAGCTTTGCTAGTAACACAAGGAGAGCTCCTCGCGAGATTCTAATCTCCTCAACGAGACTTGACAAATAGGCCTGTACATTACTTGACCTAGCTTGACCTAAACCACACGCCAACACTGTTTACAAAACCAAGAGGTAGAGTTTAGATCTTTATGACTTATTTCTTGCGTAACAGTTTAATCGTTCTCTCTGTTTAGTATTTAAAAAAAAAACAGCAACTTCATATTATTTCTTCGGTGATAAGAGTAGATAAAACTTTCGCGGTTACATTCCTTAGTAAGACACATACGAAACTAAGTTTGAGTACACTACCTTCAGTAAAATTAGCATTCTATTGACTTACATTATCAGTATGCAAGTAACTAAAATATAGAAGTGCAGATCTTAGAGAGAAAGTGGAGATGGATTGGTCACACCCTTAGAAAAGATACCAACAACAGAGCTAGACAGGCCTTAGAGTGGAACCCCCAGGGAATAAGACGCACAGGAAGACCAAAAAGAACATGGCGACGCAGTGTACTTGAAGAAGCAGAGAAAACCGGGAAGAGCTGGGAAACCATAAAAAAGCTAGCAAGAGACCGTGGAGAGTGGCGTGTTTTTGTCGAGGCCCTATGTTCCATGAGGAACTCAAAGGAGTGATGATGATGATGAAGTAACTAAGATTAACATTCTACAGTAAGATCAGTAAGCTAGTAACTTACAGTAACATCTGGGCATGTCCCAGGATTGGTTTTATTTCTTGATTGACAACGATCTCCGAAGAACCCGTCCTTACACTTGCAATAAAGTTTGTGATCATTATACACACAGTGTCCCCCATTGAAACATAGCTCAGTGCAGGCATCGATGTTGTCTTCTAAATGGAGAATGCAGTATAATAAACTATGTTAGCACTTTGTTATGGAGAGTGTGTGTGTGTGTGTGTGTGTGTGCATGTTTCGGTCGTAAAACTGGGTGGCTTAGTTGGTTTTAATTAAAGGCCCAATAGATTATGATGTAACCCCGAGGAAGTCTGGTGTAAACCCAAGGAAGTCAATTGTAACCCCTAGGAAGTTTAATGTAACCACGAATCCTGTTTTTTCTTCTCGTGTAAGCTTCAATTTTCTTATATTGCATAGAATGTCTGTAATATGAATTATTTTGTAATAATGCTAGTTCATATACGTATGATATGATTTGTCATCTATACTTCTATTTATGTACATCCGCAGAGTATTTCTCTGTGTGTGACTTTAAATATTCATTTTGGCCACCACTGTGCTATGTTGAATGTTTTCCCATGCTTGCCCAAAAGGTGGCAATAAAAATCGTAGTCCAATGAGTGGACTACAAGTCCTTGTGTTTTGTACTACTGAAATAAATGAATGGCATTAGTTTTAGTAAATGAATATTCTTACCGTAGTCTGGAGTCGTGCAGCGACCACCACCACATGAACTAGCACAGCAGATATCTCCATTAGAACAATGGGAATCTTCGGAACAAAACTTTCCTAGACAGTTTTTATCTCCAATTTTCTGTTTGAGAGATAAATAATATTGGAATAGACACAAAACCAAGAGCAGTAAATAGAAAATATAAATATCAATTTAAAAATATCTTTTAAATATTATAATTTATTTGATATGCGTAAAAGATTTGAGCAGTTCCTAGAGAATATATTTACCGGGCATATCGGTGCTAATTCACAGTGTTCTCCTTTGTAGCCAGGCGGACATTTACAGACTGGATTGTAGTTCTTGGCTTCACATATCCCACCATTGAAACATGTGTACTCAGAGCATGGGTCAACAACTTTTTTAACTAAAAATTATTTTAAAAAAAACTTTTTTTTTTAAATAACAAATGTTTCATAGAATTAACATTAATTAATTTTCTTTCCCCTGGGGGCTAAACTGTCAATTAAAGACTTCAGGATAATTATTCTGATACCATGAAAGTGAATGCAATAGATGTGTAGAATATTTGTATAACAGACAGTAATGAGAAATACTGACCAGAAACAAAAAATTGGAGCAGGGGCGTAGCTAGGAATTTTACATCGTTTGGGGACCCGGGGGGCTAGACCTCAATGGGGGCCCTACAAGTTACGTCATATTTAATTTTTTATAAAAAAAACACTCATTTGGGGGCCCATCCTCAAGCGGGGGCCCGGGTGGATTTTCAAATTTCCCCCCTCCTATCCCTCCCCCCCCCCCCACTCTAGCTACGCCACTGAATTGGAGGGAATGATTACACACACGTAATAAGGAACTTCGGCAACAATTGCAATCTTTGTTTATTGGAGAGTTCCACAATAAAAGTTGATCACATTCACAGTAATCTGTCTACATTTGGAGATTTAGTTCGATTCTATTCTATATATGGATTCTACGGAGCTAAAAGTGCAATGCAAATATTAAATGTAGAGTTTTATCAATACTTTCAGATACACCAGAAAGTTTGCTGTTCAAGTATACATCTTTATTTTCTGAAAAATTCAACATATTAAATTATATTCCCAAAAAAAAGACTTTGTGTTTACGTATTGCTTGAGATTTACAATTTAACAGGTAACATTTTTAAAACATTGGTTATCTCGCGTTCAGATAATATAGTAAATTAAATATTCGTATTTGTTTTGCAATTAAAAATTAATAAAACGTAAAAAAAAAGTTCCCTTTCAGACCTTGCGATCTATAGGGCTGATGATGTTATTTTTACCTGTTTATTTTACCAATGGTTAACGAGCAGGGTGTCATTTGGCCAGCACAACGACCAACCGCCTTTACTTTCCCTAACTAAAGTCAGGTACCCATTAAAGTTGGTTGACTCAGTGCGCCATAAAATCCAGAAATTCAAAATCCTAGTCTTCACTGAGATTCGAACCTAGGATCCCAAGTTCGGAAGCCAATCTCCTATCCACTCAGCTACCGCGCACCTAAAGTTAATTAGTGAACTAAAAATTGGTCAGTATTGGGATCGATTCCACGACATGTGCGTTATTAGCGTGACGCTCTACCAGTTGACCTAACCAGAAATGAAAAATTTTAACTTGAAATAAATTATTCCATTTTTTTCTTCCAAAGTCCATCTTTTGAGTATGAAAAGACTGAGTTTATAGTAAGGAATAGTCTCAGAAATGAGTGAGTTACCAATTACTTCCAGCAGTAAGATCAATCCAACAAGATCTATGGTCACACTGACACATTTCAATTCTACGTTTGAAACATCCAATACATCAGGGAACTCCTGTATGCTGATGCTGCAGCTATTGTGGCTGATTCTGATATTCAGCTTCAGTTCCTGGTTGACAAACTATCAGCTGCTTGCCAGAAGTTCGGCTTAAACATCAGTCAAAGCAGAACTAAGATACTAGTCCAGAACACAAATACTGCACTTCAAGTAAACATTAATGGCCAACCACTAGAAATAGTGGATCACTTTTTCTATCTCGTTTCCATCATATCCAACAACACTCTACTGGATAAAGACATTAACAACAGGATAGCCAAAGCAATGACCACCATGTCACGGTTGCAGAAAAGAGTCTGGGACAACATATTGCTGACTAACAATACTAAAGCTCTTGTCTACCGGACCTGTGTGTTGAGCACCTTGCTATACATAAGTTAAACTTGGTCAACTTACTCATGGCAGGAAAAAAAGCTGAATGTCTTCCACCTCCGATGCCTAAGGCGGATCTTTAAAAGAAGGTGGCAAGATAGGATAACCAATGAGGAAGTGCTACGAAGAGCAGGATGACAGGACATCAGCTCTGTTATCAGCAGCAGACGCCTTGGCTGGTTTGGCCACGTTCGTAGAATGCCAGTAGGTCGACTTCCACAAGACATTCTGTATGGCGATCTTATAAAAGGGATAAGAGCCGCTGGTCGCCCACTTTTACGTTATACGGATGTATGCAAATGCGACACGAAGCTCTTCAAAATCGACTCTAGCAGCTTGGAAAAAGTAGCACTGGATAGATCTACATGCAGAGAGAGCGTAAAGGAAGGGTCTCGGATTGCAGATGCCATACACCTCAGAAGTAGAAAGAAGGGTGATAATGCAACGGCGCCTGGTGATCACATATGCCCAACCTGCGATAGCAGCTGTGTATCAAGGATTGGCCTCTTTAGTCACACAAGAAGTTGCAAAGGGAAATCGCAACGTCTGAGAGGAAATACTTTTACCATAATTTTATACTTTTTAGAATGTTATTTTTAGTTTTGGACGTTGCTTTGCAGTCTAGCCTAATTTAATTTCAGCTTGTGATTTGTATAATCCAATTGTGATTCTACGCTACTAGGTCAAGGTCAATTGGTCAAGGCCACGACTTAATGCGACATTTAGTGTGTGAAAACAACTTTGACTTATATAGGTTGTTAAAATAGATACTTGAAATGAAATGACAACATTTTCATATCATAAACACGTAGCAAGCTTCTTTAATCCGCTTTCTTAGCTCTCAGACAGTTCTCCGTATGTAAGGGCATAACTCTTCATACCATATATAACATAACCAAAAGGGGGATAACATACCAGGGTGCGTTAATAGAGGCGGCATAACATTCCATCAACATAGGTAGCCTACCTTCATCTTCACCTATCCCTTGGGGCACCATGCAAGATCTGTTGTCAGTCTTTCTCCATTTTCTATCTATAGTCTTGAATAGAATGTCAATGACAGGCCCGTCCATTCTTTTATGTTGTCTTCCCATCGCTTTCTCTGTCTGCCTTTTCTTCTTTTTCCTGGTACTGTTCCCTGAAGGAATGTCTTCGAGAGCCTCGAGGGCCTTGTGATACGGCCATAGAGTTTTAGTTTCCGTTTTTTTGAGAGTAGTTAGAAGATCATCGCGGGGTTCCAATGGCTGTACTTATCTTACTTAAAGAACCAAACGGGGATCTTACAAAACAATGTGTAAACAAAGAGCAGATAACTGACTGATTTTATAGGAAAATTTTCCAATAGTCGCGAAGTATGCATACTTCCAAGCAAAAACGCAAAAATCTTCAGCCGTGTCGGTAATTTTCGTTGTTGGTGGTTTTGTGGTGACCAAATCGATCCAAAATGTATACCGTCAATTATAATAGATCATTTACAAGATAAGTTCAATTTAGTGTACACTTGATAAGGCAACTGGGATAAGTACAAGTAAGACAATGTAATTAGTACGAGATAAAAGAGTAGATAACCATGTCACACAGTGGAAGGAATACAATGTAAGACAATGGGATAAGTACAATGTAAGATAAGCGGAATAAGTGAAAAGATACATTTACACGGGTATCTTTTAGTCATATGTTCAGGAATATGATTTGATATTTTAATTAATGAGAAAACGTTTAATAATTAGACACTCACTTTGACAGAAGAGTCCATAGAAGCCATCCGGGCATTCACACTGAGGTGTGTTTAGCTTTGTGACACACTTGCCTCCGTTTTGACATTTCATTGCCCAACAAAGGTTCGGTCTTGAGTTTTGGTAGCCACCATCTAGGTTTCCAGGTTGAAACGTGAGTAGCAGCAGTGTAGCTTAGTTACTAATCATAAATATATATACTACCGAGCCAGTGACCATGTCTAAGTTACAACTTTATGCAAAACCCTTAAGTATTTAGTTCAATATTCTTATATACACCATACCATTACATTCAGGTTCCATTTGATCTATATAATTGGGATTCTACTTCATAAAAAAATACCTCATAAAAACATCAGGCAAACTCTTTCTTTAAAATGATTGAAATATCTCTGGAAATTTATTTATTTTTGTTAGATTCTAAATGTTAAAATTATAGTTTGAACATTAGTATAGCCCGAGATTCATAATCTGAAAAGCATACGTTGATTGCTTTTTGAAATAAAAGATCAACTTTCTAGTCAGTGGTTTGATACCAAAGACATTTTTGTACATGTCTGCATAGTAAACGTGTTCTATATTTACTGTTTAAAATGAAAAGCTACAGAAGCCAATTTAATAGTTGTAATGGTATAAATACCTCCATATCCATTGCATGAAGAGATGCCACAGAAGATACAAATAACCACCAAATGTAGGACAGACATTTTCTCGTGAAGATTAAGCTGACAAAGGAAAACCTTTGAGCACGGCTGTATGTGAGCGTCAATAGAGAGCTCAATTAGTATCAATGCATCTCAAGTCACTACACCAGGACTGGGTTTTTTTTTATAGAGTAAGATCTAAGCAGCACGTCTGTATATCTCGACTCAAAATAAACTTTTTCCCTAACCTGGTTTATAAGTTCATTGTATTTAATTGTAGGAAAAAAAGAGTTATTTAAGCAATAATAGCTCCAATGTATGTGTTGAAAGTCACTCCTCACAAGAGAATTGGTTTATCTTTATTTTTTAGTGAACAATCTATCAAATGTATGACAAAAAAGAGTATGTATTCATTAGCTACTAAGGCACGTTGGCTGAGCGATAAAAGCGCTTGGGGTACCTGGTTCGAATCCTGGTGAAGACTGGGATTTTTTATTTCGGGGTCTTTGGGCGCCTCTGATTCCACCCAGCTCTAAATGGGTACCTGACATTGGTGCGGGAGGTTGGTCGTTGTGCTGGCCACATGACACCCTCGTTAACCATAGGCCACAAAAACATATGACCTTTACATCATCTGCCCTATAGACCACAAGGACTGAACATAGCTAAAAAGTTTTGACTGCAAAAGACCTTGACATTTAAATTCAAAATAATAACCGAGGACGTAACAGTGATGCCCCATATGAACGTTTTATAGACCATGTTGCATAAACTCATACAAGGAAAACCTAGCAGAAATTGACTTTCCGAAGAGACTGGTGAAAATATCTCAATAGGGCTGCAGGATACACATTTAAGATCAAAAGGAAAGCTACTTACTAAGGCATGCGTAGAGGGCTCAAGAGAACCCTAAATGACCACCGGTAGACAATGGTATTATGTGCACTTGATGCTTGTGTGTCATAGCTAGGACAGCGTTATCACGTGACATGCTGCACTCCTTCTCAACCTTGGGACTCGAACACAAACTTCATTATTATCATGTAACGAGAAAAAAATTGCCGTTTAGAAGGTCAATGTAGCTGCTTTGAGGGACGATGATTTCAGTAATATAATTTAAAGTACCATAATTTGAAGCACCATGATTAGAAGTACCATGATTTGAAGTACCATAATTTAAAGTACCATAATTTAAAGTACCATTATTTAAAGTAAAATCATTTGAAGTACCATGATTTGAAGTACCATGATTTGAAGTACCATAATTTAAAGTACCATAATTTGAAGTAACATGATTTGAAGTACCATGATTTGCTCTGAGCTGAAAGAAGAGTTGAACTTTTGGGTCTTCACCACAACAAATTCAACTCTCTAAGAGCCAGGAAGTTTAGTTACTGAGCAAAGAGTCCAACAAATTCTTAGTTGTATCAGCATTAATATTTGAATTGATAAGATTTAGTGTTTCAACACTCACTTAGTGAACTTAGTGAGAACCAGTGTGCTGCATTGATTTCATTGAACATTGAATGAATCGATATTTGTGGTCACCTTAATTAACGCATTCACACTCAGTTCATGTTGCCAATGTTTTCTTTAATTAGAACTTTTGATGAGAATTACAATTACATTTGTACACTGAACGGTCTCTTAGGACTTTAACGTCGAAAGTCTCTATTTGCGACTTTGTGCTTAACGTAGCCCCAACGTTATAGGGCATACCATTCTCTCCGTTTACCGCTAAAAGCCATTGTAGTATAACAATCTGTTCACTCGTGCTTAGTCCCATTAAACTCTAGGGGCACATTTCTTATTCCATAGGCTAGGACAAATTCGTACAAGTGCTTCTTCCTCCCTAAAGCCATTAGAGAATGGAATGGGTTGCCTGAATCAGCCAGGAAACCATCAACTTGCCAGAGTTTAAGTCACTGATTAACACGCATGACTAGATTGACACACGAAATGTGTAGGAAGTAATTATCTTCTTTTTTGAAGTAACGTCTGTAATCATATAAGATAACGAAACATAATCTATATAATCTAAAAACCTGTTTCTTGTCTTAATGTATGGATCACAGATGTCCCTTTAAAGAGAAGATTATTATTTTATATCATTTTGATTTGCGGTGATTCTTAAAAAACAACAACCCCAGAACCTCTCGGTGTCAACCATGGGCGGACTGGATGTCAAAATCGGCCCAGGCATTTCCATACAGTACAGCACATAAATTGTATATCAGATGATGGGCCTCCTTTTATAGGCCTATCTGTTCTCAAAATCATTATGTTATTTTTTTAGACTGTACCGATAACTGAATACATGCTCTTTATCTTTATAAGAAATATATAGGCATAATGTTGCCTTTTATTCACTATGTCTGTAGGCCCTAAAATGATGAAGCCTACTAATAGCACTGTCTATGGATGTACATTATTTTTGAAAATGTGTTAGATTAATTTAGTTTTACACTGTAGTCTGTAAAAGATGTTTTTAGCATGACGCACATATAGCCCCTTATATATGAGAATATTATAAAACCTTTAACAATATAATGCGTGCCATAGTGGCATTCATGAGACCCTTAAGCCCATTTGAGTACCGGCCCACCATGCATTGGCCCAAATGCCCAAATAGCCAGTCCACCTCCGGTGTCAACTGGTGGAGATTGATTGTCCCGGGGTTTCATTGGGAGAAAAAGTATTGCCAAAGTAGACATGCTAGTTATCAAAATTTACTAATGTATCAAGTCCATCAATTATGACGTATTGCTACTGAATTCCGCATGAGCTCAAAGCTTCGTTGTTTGACCCCAGTCATGGACATCTGGAAAATAAAGTTTGTACTGTCAACTTTGAGACGTTTCTCTACTTATGAATTAGAATAATCAGTCCTAGCCTAAGTACAATGTGAGACAGACAAATGACAATAAAGTGTTCGTAGTGGAAGATAAAACCTTGTGAAGACTGAGGGGTAATAACTTGGTTTCTTCAGCGATACATAGTCATAGGACCTCGTTTGTGGATAACAGCTGATTGGTGTAGACTTCTCGGAATGTTTGCGACATTAAATTTGTAAGGAAGTGTCTGCAGCCTTTCAGGTAGAACATTGGACAGTCTAATTAACCAGAAATAATGAACAATTAATGAATAATATTCGCCTTGCTTTCTCTGTGGAGCATAACATTGTCAGTGTTTGTCTTGTGTTTTATGGCAGTGTAATACTTTGTAAATATAGTATAAAAAATAATGTAAAATAAGTCCTTTGCGTATCTATATGTTAATCTGGTTGCTAAAACTCTGCTAATTCATTGGTAGTCTTGGCTGATTCATCAACCTGATTCATGCTCTAATGGGACTAGTGAAGAGTGAACGTGTACGACATTGTCCTAGTAGGACCTAGTATATGAATAAACAAAACTATTTGTATCGTCCCGAATATTTGATTCGGTTTGTTTTTATGGAATGTGGGCTATCCGATTGGACACAAGGACAAGCATATATAAAAATATATATCTAGAACTAAAGAATGCTGAACCCTAACAGATGAATCACTTACGTGAAATTAGCAGTACACACCGGCTACGCCCGTTGATTTATTCCAAGGCTTTATATTGTTAAGGTATGACCGGAATACCCCTCCTTTTTTGTTTATTAAAACTTCATTGAACGATCCCCCTAAAATAATTACCTTTTAGCCCGTGAATAATTGTTATCTGTTACAATTACATTTAATCTTTCTCTTTCTGGAACCCACATTTTTGTTAAATTTTTCACCCTGCTCATCAAAATTTCTCCGACATAGACCTTTGACTCCAGACACACATATGCACATATGCTTTCGGCCCGTAAATTCTGAATGTATCTATCTATCTATCTATCTATATCCCGAGGCCTTTGTGAGTGACCTCCAGCTGTCTTGTTCTGAGGCCGAGGAAAGACGCAGACAGCGAAAAGAAAATCTAAATCGTCCACCTGCGGACAATTGTTATGACTCGAAGACAAGCCTTATTATTATTATTATGTTAGAAATGAACGAGTAGTCATTCTCTGGCGCTGCCAGGGTCGAGTTATTATTATTATTATTATTATCATTATTATTGTTATTATATATACTTCTTCCTTTTGGGTAAATAAAGAAAATGAAATACAAAGGTTTTTCGCTGATTGCGGTAGGTAGGTTGTGAATAGGTTCTTAGCGAGCGAGAACCAGTGTACAAAAATTCATACGAACCAGTGCGACAGTTTAAGAGATCTCTTGATCAGTCAGTCAATGGTAACTTAGAAACATAATATAGATTCAAAAAACAAAAATCATTATCTGATTAGTATTTCAATTTCGCAAATTATCGGAAATTCGTTTTCCATTCATTAGCGCATAGAAGACAATTAATTTTTGTGTCTATATCTGGCTTCATGTGCTACATGGAAAGAATTTTCGTGATTAGTTTGACAATTTTTGTATAGCCATTAGAAGAGTCGGCAATACGTCATTCGGTTTGAATCATGTTGGTATGATGTTGTTGTTGTCTCTGTTATAAATATGTAGGGTCACACATCTCATGTTAAAGGGGATCTTTCAAGATTTTAGATTATCGCCAGACAAGAGTCTTACTAATTATATAATATTATTAATAATCATTAGATAAATCTATATGATTATGAAAATTAATATTCAAAATTCTATTACACTAATTAAACAACAACAACCTAGATCTATAGAGTCCAGATTAAAATGTAATTTTATAAGATTCAGAAAACAGCCTCCTTCAGTCTTGAAGCGACTATGGATAAACTCATGGAAATGAGATGAATGCCTGGGCATTAGCTGTGGTCAGAAAGATGTCGCCCACTCATCAGTGTTCCTTCCTCTCCACGCAGCTGATGTATCCAAAGGAACGGCGATGTCGATACAGTTTGGGGTCAGCGGCGTCACAGGTTCTGCTAGGGTGTAGCACTTGGTGCTGCAAACTGCCTTAGGGTCGCCAGCTCCTGAATTTTTCCTCAGGGTTGACTCCCGAAACCTTTCCCTTGATCGGGTATAACTGCAAGGCAGCAGAGGTTTGAATTCAGAGTTTTCCTTCTCCTAGGTGGGTAGCCAGCCATAATCTATAATCTAAAGATCTGTGTAATGTTCAAGAATTCTATTGTCTGAAAAACGGTCTAGATATTGCTATTAAAACTGCAGTATGTACAGAAGGTGTATAACAAGGGTTCTCAACCTGTGTGTAGCGACCCCCTGTGGGGTGATTACAATTTACCATGGGTCGCCTAAGACCATGACAATATGAATGTTTTTTTTTCTATTTTGACGTGTAAAACGTACTTGAGATTTGACCAAAAAGTTTTTCCTGTGGAAGTTATTTTATTACAAAAATTGCATCCATTGAATCTGTCTGTCATGTCAAACGTTTGAACATGTAACTTCTCCAACACCCATTCTCGGATGAAGTTGAAACTTTGTTTATCTTTTCAGTAGCAAAAAGAATACATGAGTAGTTTCAAAAAAATAATTGCTCATAATTATTTTTGTTTGTTTTGATACCTGCAAGGGAAATTAATTTTTTCAGTACTCACATATATGTAGGTTTTGTCTCATTAGATAGCTGTAAGTGTTATTTTTCCCACACCCATTCTCGGATCAAGATGAAACTTTAAACATTTAGTATAACTTACACAATGGAATCAGAATGTTTTCTAACATTTTAATTGTCTCAGCAAAAATATTTCTAACAGTTTAAATGAATGTATATTAAGGCCTAACGCAACATTTCGCCATTGTGGAATCATAGATATTTTTTCTATGATTACATAGTGATAAAACGGGAAAATGGTTTCGTTTATTGTTTATATAATACGCCATCGTATAAAACTCCATGACGCCTACGCTAGTGGAGGTAATATTTTCATTTGTGTGTGTGTGTGTGTGGATACCATCACGTGACCATGCTCTCCTTGCACATTTGTACTTCTTCTGATTGACTGACCTCCTTTACAACCAAGTTCTGTACTGGATCCACTACCAAGGTCAATTCTTTGCTGACCTTTGGGGATCACTGGAAATATGTGGACATAATAGCGGTCAGCCGCGCCCTTTAACCAATTGAATTTGGTGAATTTCATAGAAATACGGAAGTGTTAATCTCCAGGGATTCGACCTTGTAATCCATAGGTGTGGCAACCACGCCCTATTAACTGGCTACTCATTGATTTCAAACAAACAACACGTCTATTCATGACTTTTATTTTTAGATTAGTTAGTCATTTTACCTCTGGTGTTTACGTCTGTTATGAAATCATAGCGCCTTGAGCCTACATTATGTCTCTTAACAGCACTGTGTAAATTAAATTATTAATTTTATTTACAAGTCCATACAATCTCAATACGATTCTTAATTAATTGTAAAATAAATATATAAATATATATTGATGTTGTAAATATGTCCTTAAAAAGTTTTAATTCTTTTTTCACCTTTTTTTTATTTTCTTAGTTCTTTCCGCTACCCTGTTGTAGGCAAGTAATCACGATGTCCTGTGTTCTGGGTTTTTTTGGTTCCGTATCTTTAGCCAAAGGTAAGATAAAAGTCATTCTGTTTTATAGGTCTTAACTATGACTTGAACTGCTTCAGGCACTCTCATGGGGCCACTCGCTCAGAATAGCTGCCAGAACTTTCTGAAGAGAGGGTAATGTTACGCAATTTACTTTCATGTGTCTGAGGAGCATAATTTACTAAATGCACCTTTTGAAAAAGGTGTTGTTCCGTTTGGCATTGTGTTTCTACAACCAAACTAACTGTTACACCTTTTGGCATTGATGATTAATGGAGATCTTTCGAGATCATAGATTATCTCCAGACAAGAGTCTGCCTAGTTATATACTAGTCATTAGATTAATCTATATGGTAATAAAATAGACTATTCAAACATTCTATTATTTTATTCTTTGGTGAAAACCATTTGCTGCTTCGTAAAAGTAAAGTTCTTCTTTCAGACCTTGCGATCTATAAGGCAGATCATGTTAGGGTCATCTGTTTCTTTGGTCAACGGTTAATGACCAGCCAACTTTACTTTCCCCAACTTAAGTCAGGCACCCATTAGAGTTGGCTGGACTCAGAGCCGCCCTAATTTCAAAGTCCCGAAATTCAAAATCCCACTCTTCACGGAGATTTGAACCCAGAATCCCAGGTTTGGAAGCCAAGAGTTTAACCGCTCAGCCACCGTGCCTCCTAGTTACTTCGTAAAAGCATACTGGCTTTACCACGACATTACTTGGCCGTTAATTCATTGTTAAAAACACGACAATTGACATCTTTTTTTTTGTTTTTAAAGAATTCATGATTAAAAAAAATGTTTTAAAACGTTTATCTCCAAGCCAACAGTACTTAAGTATTCAAATATTAAATTTGTTAAAATCAAACTTGAAAACAAAGCGAGACAACTTCCGATTGATCTCTAATACTGAATTTTAGAGATATTCCCAATTAGAATATTTTATTTTTACCAACAACTTTTTTTTTGTTGAATTATAGAGAATGACTCTTCATAATCAGAATCGATAAAATAAATTATTTTAAACATTTAAACTGTAGTTTTAAAAAGTATATAGATATTTAAAATTACTTTTATATAATCTGTGGGCATACCCAATATCTTTGAATGTCTGCGGGCCAAAAGTGATACTCTGGCGGGTCGCATGTGACTCGAGGGTCGTAATGCCCCCATGATCTAGTGTTTAGAAACAATAAAACCAAATAATGATCAATGTTATAATTAAAGCTAATGAGTGTACGTACATGTTAGTAAAAATACATGTTTAGGTTTATTTTATGTAGATCTAGATGTAGAATGTAAGGGTAGTCTTCAATACCATCTGAAATTGTCTAGTAGAATTGTGCGTCGCACTTTGTTTCTAAGGCCAGCAAAAGCGAACAAGAGCTCCTTTCCACCTGCCCTGAATGGGCGGCGAGTTCCTCCTTCCGGTGGATACGGACAAGCGGTCTCGCGGACTAGAGACTTTTGGCCGAACCACCGGGAATTCCCGTCATTTTCCTTTAATCTACCAGGCTAACCGTGCGGGACACGCCATATGCAACGGCCCCTTGAGAGACGGCGCCTGGACGTTGACATCGCTGCGGGAACTCCTTTACATCCCCGCACAGTTCAATGAGGATACTCTCGTACCCTCTTAGGCACTCCCGCGGGAGTTTTGTTGTGCTACCTTTTGGCCTTGTCGTCCCCTCTCAGCGACCGTTTCCAACAGGGCGATACGATTTGGCAGGGCAGCGTGCCAGGGGTCTTCAATATTTTCTTAGTATGTTGAAAGGCCTTGACCTTGTGAAATCGGTATCGATTTGTAGGACAGTGCTGCGAATGCACGCGTTATTATGTATGGAACAATTAAACTAGCTAATGACTTATATTAAATAAAGTGTACAGTGTTCCTAGAGTTGGGCAGCCTTTTTTTAGGGTCTCTAGCTTGTGATGTTGTGATAGGGTTTACATATGTTAGGGTTACCATTTGTATCTAAGGAATATTTATGCAAAGTGTAATCAAGATTGATCAAGCGGTTTAATTTGGGGGGGGGGGGGGGGCGAACATATATACATGATATACATAGTTGCATACATATATACATGCTTGCTTACATACAACACAAGTCTTGCATTCAACCATATATACTAGAAATGGATAAATTGGCTAATCGGGTAAACCCATTTACACACTCTACTTTTAGTTTCGTGGTAAACTTTTTGAAAATTTTAAAGGAATATTCTCCATGTTTGACAAAGATCCCATTCACTAGATAAGCAAAACCCAAACTAAGGCCCGCAGGTCGAGTGTCATTTCCAGCAAGTATATTGTATATACACAGTGCTTTTTTGTGACGGTACGCACATGTACGACGTTCCCGCCCCGATTTTCAATGTGGGGAAAAAGTATTAAACACATCAATGTTGTCTTTATAATTCATACAAAAATATCTATAAAATGCTTACATCAAATTAAAGCCGAATGTCCTCATACTTTTGTATCATGAACTAATCAGCGTGGCATAACAAATGAACTAATCAGCGTGGCATAACAAACAAAAGCAATAATTTGATCAGTGTTACATTCCAAATGCTGTCACGTAACGGTCGGATTTGTACCTCTTTTAATCCGGAAATGAATTTCCCCTTATCCCGGTGAGTAAATTTAAGTTACCGTCGCAATGTCACCCCGACCTGTGCTCGGTGTTTACGAAAAGCTTCTATTCATGTCGAATTCATATTGACATCAGTGTGTGTGTTCATATTAGTATTTTACGAGTTTAGTATTGACACGTATTAATTATTGATTTTTAAAGTGATTTTGTGCATTTCGTCAGAGTCGTCCTGTAGGATGGGTCGGTTTGGTCCAGACTGCGCCTTCCAGTGTCGCTGCCTTGGCCAGTGTGATGAGAGTGGAGAGTGTGTCGATTCTGACTGTCAAGTAGGCTGGTTTGGCCCCTTATGCCAGTACAGTAAGTACCTCTGACCACTTGGGAACCGGCTTCTTGGCTCGGCATCAAAGATAAAAAACTTTAATGTCAACATTTCTCAAACTGTTGGAGATCGCTACCCTGACTATTGCGATGGTCCTCAAAGGGACGCGAACGTTCTATTTTTATTTATTTATTTATAGAGAAATCTGTTTGCGGGCTCCTGAAATTGCCATGAATTCATATTTGAATATTAATAGGGTTACCAGACATCTACACAACACAAGTTTTAAAAAGGGAGACAAGCCCTTAAAAAGGAGGGAACAAGATGCCAAAGTAAACTTAAAAAATTGGGTTTAAATTAATTCGTAAATCAGAGGCTATAAAACCAGTATATTAAAACACTTTTGTAAACCAGAGGTTATAAAACCAGTATATTAAAACACTTTTGTAAATCAGAGGCTATTAAACCAGTATATTAAAACACTTTTGTAAAACAGAAGCAATAAAACCAGTATATTAAAACACTTTTGTAAAACAGAGGCAATAAAACCAGTATATTAAAACACTTTTGTAAATCAGAGGTTATAAAACCAGTATATTAAAACACTTTTGTAAAACAGAGGCCAAAAACCAATATATTAAAACACTTTTGTAAATTAGATGTTATAAAACCAGTACGTTAAAACACTTTTGTAAATCAGAGGTTATAAAACCAGTATATTAAAACACTTTTGTAAATCAGAGGTTATAAAACCAGTATATTAAAACACTTTTGTAAAACAGAGGCCAAAAACCAGTATATCAAAACACTTTTGTAAATCAGAGGTTATAAAACCAGTACGTTAAAACACTTTTGTAAAACAGAGGCTATAAAACCAGTATATTAAAACACTTTTGTAAATCAGAGGTTATAAAACCAGTATATTAAAACACTTTGGTAAATCAGAGGTTATAAAACCAGTATATTAAAACACTTTTGTAAAACAGAGGCTATAAAACCAGTATATTAAAACACTTTTGTAAATCAGAGGTTATAAAACCAGTATATTAAAACACTTTTGTAAATCAGAGGTTATAAAACCAGTATATTAAAACACTTTTGTAAAACAGAGGCAATAAAACCAGTATATTAAAACACTTTTGTAAATCAGAGGTTATAAAACCAGTATATTAAAACACTTTTGTAAAACAGAGGCCAAAAACCAGTATATTAAAACACTTTTGTAAATTAGATGTTATAAAACCAGTACGTTAAAACACTTTTGTAAATCAGAGGTTATAAAACCAGTATATTAAAACACTTTTGTAAATCAGAGGTTATAAAACCAGTATATTAAAACACTTTTGTAAAACAGAGGCCAAAAACCAGTATATCAAAACACTTTTGTAAATCAGAGGTTATAAAACCAGTACGTTAAAACACTTTTGTAAAACAGAGGCTATAAAACCAGTATATTAAAACACTTTTGTAAATCAGAGGTTATAAAACCAGTATATTAAAACACTTTGGTAAATCAGAGGTTATAAAACCAGTATATTAAAACACTTTTGTAAAACAGAGGCTATAAAACCAGTATATTAAAACACTTTTGTAAATCAGAGGTTATAAAACCAGTATATTAAAACACTTTTGTAAAACAGAGGCTATAAAACCAGTATATTAAAACACTTTTGTAAATCAGAGGTTATAAAACCAGTATATTAAAACACTTTTGTAAAACAGAGGCCAAAAACCAGTATATTAAAACACTTTTGTAAATCAGAGGTTATAAAACCAGTACGTTAAAACACTTTTGTAAAACAGAGGCTATAAAACCAGTATATTAAAACACTTTTGTAAATCAGAGGTTATAAAACCAGTATATTAAAACACTTTGGTAAATCAGAGGTTATAAAACCAGTATATTAAAACACTTTTGTAAAACAGAGGCTATAAAACCAGTATATTAAAACACTTTTGTAAATCAGAGGTTATAAAACCAGTATATTAAAACACTTTTGTAAATCAGAGGTTATAAAACCAGTATATTAAAACACTTTTGTAAAACAGAGGCTATAAAACCAGTATATTAAAACACTTTTGTAAATCAGAGGTTATAAAACCAGTACGTTAAAACACTTTTGTAAAACAGAGGCTATAAAACCAGTATATTAAAACACTTTAAAAACGAATTATAAAGAAGTGGTTGCGCCAAAATTTCGTTATTAATCTAAAGGGTACGTTCAATTGCGGAAATTTGCAGCCAGAATTCTAGCTATGTTTGCAAGCACTGATCTCTGTTAGCAGTTCTTTTCTATAATGAAAGCTACAAAATCACCTCACGGTTCTAGATTATCTGATCAAAATTTGTCGTCAGTGTGACAGGTGGGGAAATGTGATGTGTGTTTGGCGCGTTTTATGTCTAGGGGATGATTAATTTTAAAGCTATCACACACCAACCTATCAGCATATGAATCGGGAGCAGACACGCAACGAGACAAGCAATGAAAGATAGATACAAAAGTTAAAAATAAAAGAATATTTATTTACATAAATATACATATAAGAATGAAAAAGGGGGGGGGGTTTGCATCTATCTCTAGTGAGTTCTAGATTTAATCATCACTCGTGCATTTAATAAGAGAGTATGTCACTTTGTCCTCTGACTTAGCTGGTTGTCCTGTTGATGCCGTGGCTGGGCTGTGATCCTGACTTGAGGTTCTGCAGCTGGAGGTGGCGCTCTAGCGGATAGAGGGACGCCGGTGATATAGTTCTTGTGGAGTTTCAATCCCAAAATCTAATATCTGTAGTGGGCACAGTAGGGCGGGTGGCAGGCTACCGTGGGCACACGTGTACTGCGGGCAGAGCGGATCTGCCTGGGCAGCGTAGTGAACAGGATATGTCCAGTGAGTTGCAGAGGGTTGGCGTAGCTATGACGTCTCGCACAGATCTGAATCTATAGGGACGTCGCACCTAATAGCTCGGCAGGTGGGCTGTCGAATAGGCGGGCAATGCCGATAGCGCCAAGTAATAGAGTTGAGTAGATCTCAGTAGGCAAGTGCAGTGCTGAATAGCACTAAGCACAGATGCAGGTAAATAGATCGTTGATCCAAAAAATAAATAGGCAGGTAAATAGGCAATAGGCAGACACCTGAGGGAGGCTGCGGATAAATAAAGACAAGTTAGGCATGTCTCTCATACATCTTATCGATGCCCTCGACTGAGGTGCATTCGTCAGATTGGTAAAATTGCTTTAGAGCACAAAGGGGAGATGATGACAAAGGGGATTTGGAAAATAGATGGCAGATAGTAGCAATATAGAAATGTACATAGAAGGGAAAGTAATAATATAAAAATGTACATAGAAGGGGAAATAATAATCTTAAATAATCAACACAAGTTGTAAGAGAAAGAAAAAGGGGGGGGGTGTGAAATGGGCGGTGGTCAGTGACCAAGACGGTTTGTTTACATATGACCGTAGGTCGAGAACAATGGATCGCGCTTGAATGGAGAGGGTGTCCGTTCAAGCGGGGCAACTCTCGTTAGAGTGAAATGACTACAGGGGAGATAACTCATATCTCCTTTCTAAGCGCAGTATTAGTGCGCCAGTAAAATTTTCTAGGCGGTCAACCGAGATAAAGGAAATAAAATAAGATGTACAAATATATACATGGTTGCATCAACGATCAATTGATGCAACGTAGCATTAATAGATTAATGCAATTCATAAATACATACATAGGACATGTTTATGTTCTCTACTTACGCCAGTGAGAAATACACAATGCACTAATTAAATATAAGTGAAATAATAAAATACACATGATAATATCCAATGGAAATAGCACAAAAGAAATTAAGGTGGAACTTGTGATTAAGTTCGGCTTACCACCAGGTATTCCTCTAGGAGAAAGGATAAATGAAGTAGTCCAGACTCGATAGCTCAGCTCGAATAAGAAATGAAAGAGTCTGATTTTATTTGGATCTACTTTATATAGGCCTGGAAAATGTGGGCGGACACAGGAAATGTCCTAGGCTAAGATTTATCTTACACGTGGGTGAAGTCCGACAAGAGATGGGATTCGCACATTGGGAGGTCAATGGGCGTGTTTGTCCTCGTGGTCTCCTAGATCAAAGAGAGGCATAGGAGAAAGGGGGGGGGGAGGGGTGACTTGCATTCCACACAAGGTGGTGTCCACTGCGGCTGTCAGACATCCTGCCGATAAGATCAAAGTCTGTGCGTATCTTTGCCCTGGTCAAGGGAAGATAACTCGAAAGACGTGGCCTAGCTATCTCCAAGGTGGTCAACTAAGTCTAGCCTGGAGCGGAAAAGGTGGCGCGGGTGGAGAATTTAGGGGTAGGATGGGGAAATAATTAAAATAAAATAAATAAATAAGGAAAAATAATAATTAATGCTGTGATAAATTTGAGTGACTCTGACAGCGAGTTTTTGACTTGTCACAGTCAGTGATGAAAGAATCAGTGGAAAACAAACTTCAACCTGACATTAATAAACTTGTATCCCAGAAGGATGTCAAGCATCAGGACTAAGAAATAAAATGCGTAATCATAGTAATTTTTAATAATTAAGTAGTACTACAAATTTAGCTAAGGGACAGGTATGCCATTAATTATAGTATTCTATTGTATTGTTTCTAATTTACATAAAACTAGAAGGCTTTTTTTGCAACTGAATTTTGGCTGCGGCCCCTCAGGCCATAGTAAGTTTTGTATGCGGCCCATACACCTTAGCGAGTTTGACATGCCTGGTCTATGATTATTTTTGTGCACAGAATCCTATGTTCTGGGCTTGTTTGTTACTAGCGTACTCTTTAGCATTACAGAATCCTATGTTCTAGGCTTGTTTGTTACTAGCGTACTCTTTAGCATTACAGAATCCCATGTTCTGGGCTTGTTTGTTACTAGCGTACTCTTTAGCATTACAGAATCCCATGTTCTAGGCTTGTTTGTTACTAGCGTACTCTTTAGCATTACAGAATCCCATGTTCTAGGCTTGTTTGTTACTAGCGTACTCTTTAGCATTACAGAATCCCATGTTCTAGGCTTGTTTGTTACTAGCGTACTCTCTAGCATTACAGAATCCCATGTTCTAGGCTTGTTTGTTACTAGCGTACTCTTTAGCATTACAGAATCCTATGTTCTAGGCTTGTTTGTTACTAGCGTACTCTTTAGCATTACAGAATCCTATGTTCTAGGCTTGTTTGTTACTAGCGTACTCTTTAGCATTACAGAATCCTATGTTCTAGGCTTGTTTGTTACTAGCGTACTCTTTAGCATTACAGAATCCGATGTTCTAGGCTTGTTTGTTACTAGCGTACTCTTTAGCATTACAGAATCCTATGTTCTAGGCTTGTTTGTTACTAGCGTACTCTTTAGCATTACAGAATCCGATGTTCTGGGCTTGTTTGTTACTAGCGTACTCTTTAGCATTACATAATCCTATGTTCTAGGCTTGTTTGTTACTAGCGTACTCTTTAGCATTACAGAATCCTATGTTCTAGGCTTGTTTGTTACTAGCGTACTCTTTAGCATTATAGAATCCTATGTTCTAGGCTTGTTTGTTACTAGCGTACTCTTTAGCATTATAGAATCCTATGTTCTAGGCTTGTTTGTTACTAGCGTACTCTTTAGCATTACAGAATCCTATGTTCTAGGCTTGTTTGTTACTAGCGTACTCTCTAGCATTACAGAATCCTATGTTCTAGGCTTGTTTGTTACTAGCGTACTCTTTAGCATTACAGAATCCTATGTTCTAGGCTTGTTTGTTACTAGCGTACTCTTTAGCATTACAGAATCCTATGTTCTAGGCTTGTTTGTTACTAGCGTACTCTTTAGCATTATAGAATCCTATGTTCTAGGCTTGTTTGTTACTAGCGTACTCTCTAGCATTACAGAATCCTATGTTCTAGGCTTGTTTGTTACTAGCGTACTCTTTAGCATTATAGAATCCTATGTTCTAGGCTTGTTTGTTACTAGCGTACTCTTTAGCATTATAGAATCCTATGTTCTAGGCTTGTTTGTTACTAGCGTACTCTTTAGCATTATAGAATCCTATGTTCTAGGCTTGTTTGTTACTAGCGTACTCTCTAGCATTACAGAATCCTATGTTCTAGGCTTGTTTGTTACTAGCGTACTCTTTAGCATTACAGAATCCGATGTTCTAGGCTTGTTTGTTACTAGCGTACTCTTTAGCATTACAGAATCCTATGTTCTAGGCTTGTTTGTTACTAGCGTACTCTTTAGCATTACAGAATCCGATGTTCTGGGCTTGTTTGTTACTAGCGTACTCTTTAGCATTACATAATCCTATGTTCTAGGCTTGTTTGTTACTAGCGTACTCTTTAGCATTACAGAATCCTATGTTCTAGGCTTGTTTGTTACTAGCGTACTCTTTAGCATTATAGAATCCTATGTTCTAGGCTTGTTTGTTACTAGCGTACTCTTTAGCATTATAGAATCCTATGTTCTAGGCTTGTTTGTTACTAGCGTACTCTTTAGCATTACAGAATCCTATGTTCTAGGCTTGTTTGTTACTAGCGTACTCTTTAGCATTACAGAATCCTATGTTCTAGGCTTGTTTGTTACTAGCGTACTCTCTAGCATTACAGATTCCTATGTTCTGAGCTTGTTTGTTACTAGCGTACTCTTTAGTATTACAGAATCCTATGTTCTAGGCTTGTTTGTTACTAGCGTACTCTTTAGCATTATAGAATCCTATGTTCTAGGCTTGTTTGTTACTAGCGTACTCTTTAGCATTATAGAATCCTATGTTCTAGGCTTGTTTGTTACTAGCGTACTCTCTAGCATTACAGAATCCTATGTTCTAGGCTTGTTTGTTACTAGCGTACTCTTTAGCATTACAGAATCCTATGTTCTAGGCTTGTTTGTTACTAGCGTACTCTTTAGCATTACAGAATCCTATGTTCTAGGCTTGTTTGTTACTAGCGTACTCTTTAGCATTACAGAATCCTATGTTCTAGGCTTGTTTGTTACTAGCGTACTCTTTAGCATTACAGAATCCTATGTTCTAGGCTTGTTTGTTACTAGCGTACTCTTTAGCATTATAGAATCCTATGTTCTAGGCTTGTTTGTTACTAGCGTACTCTTTAGCATTATAGAATCCCATGTTCTTGGCTTGTTTGTTACTAGCGTACTCTTTAGCATTACAGAATCCTATGTTCTAGGCTTGTTTGTTACTAGCGTACTCTTTAGCATTATAGAATCCTATGTTCTAGGCTTGTTTGTTACTAGCGTACTCTTTAGCATTATAGAATCCTATGTTCTAGGCTTGTTTGTTACTAGCGTACTCTTTAGCATTACAGAATCCCATGTTCTTGGCTTGTTTGTTACTAGCGTACTCTTTAGCATTACAGAATCCTATGTTCTAGGCTTGTTTGTTACTAGCGTACTCTCTAGCATTACAGAATCCTATGTTCTAGGCTTGTTTGTTACTAGCGTACTCTTTAGCATTACAGAATCCTATGTTCTAGGCTTGTTTGTTACTAGCGTACTCTTTAGCATTACAGAATCCCATGTTCTAGGCTTGTTTGTTACTAGCGTACTCTTTAGCATTACAGAATCCTATGTTCTAGGCTTGTTTGTTACTAGCGTACTCTCTAGCATTACAGAATCCCATGTTCTAGGCTTGTTTGTTACTAGCGTACTCTTTAGCATTACAGAATCCTATGTTCTAGGCTTGTTTGTTACTAGCGTACTCTTTAGCATTACAGAATCCTATGTTCTAGGCTTGTTTGTTACTAGCGTACTCTTTAGTATTACAGAATCCTATGTTCTAGGCTTGTTTGTTACTAGCGTACTCTTTAGCATTACAGAATCCCATGTTCTAGGCTTGTTTGTTACTAGCGTACTCTTTAGCATTACAGAATCCTATGTTCTAGGCTTGTTTGTTACTAGCGTACTCTTTAGCATTACAGAATCCTATGTTCTAGGCTTGTTTGTTACTAGCGTACTCTTTAGCATTACAGAATCCTATGTTCTAGGCTTGTTTGTTACTAGCGTACTCTTTAGCATTACAGAATCCTATGTTCTAGGCTTGTTTGTTACTAGCGTACTCTTTAGCATTACAGAATCCTATGTTCTGGGCTTGTTTGTTACTAGCGTACTCTTTAGCATTACAGAATCCTATGTTCTGGGCTTGTTTGTTACTAGCGTACTCTTTAGCATTACAGAATCCTATGTTCTAGGCTTGTTTGTTACTAGCGTACTCTTTAGCATTACAGAATCCTATGTTCTAGGCTTGTTTGTTACTAGCGTACTCTTTAGCATTACAGAATCCTATGTTCTAGGCTTGTTTGTTACTCGCATAAACCAATTTCAACACGGAAGAAGCATTAAACTTTAATTCCATGACGTGATCATTTGTATTGAAGTAACGCCTGTATTTTATACAATTAATACTAAATAGCGGCAAAAAGGAGTTTCATTACAAAGATCAACTGCCAAAAATTAGATATTTAAAAAAAAATTGTCTAAATTCTTTTTATTTAGTTGGTAAGTGTCCTTGACTTTGTTAAGTTTATAGTCCAAGTCTCCCATAAGTTTTTGAAATGTTCTTAGCAATGAAATATTTGACTGAGCCAGTTTCGTTCATTATTTGATTTTTTTTTTTTACCTGCGCTTATTGTTTAAATAAGATGAACAGTGCGCTCAGCCGTCGGGTAAATTACATTTCTGCGACTTAAAAATGCATGAAAGCTCTATCTCCGGAGATCTATTTGAAAAACAATTTAATTTATCAATTTCATAATTTTATTTGTTTTGCACAAAGCACAAGTGCCACACAAAGTCAGTCATAATTTCAAATATAACAATCTACACATAATCAAGATGAAAATAAATGAAAAGTAATAATAATGAATTGGTTATATAAATTATAATAATGACAATAATAATGAACAACAATGCCACAACTATCAAAACAATGCGATTCACAAGCAGTGAAGTGGTTATCTAGCACCTAATTACAATCCAAGTCATTAAAATAGTAACACACAATTTGAGAATAAAGATGTCAAAAATTAAATAAGGTTATATAATAGGACAAAATTTTATAACAAAAAGAAAAGTTAACCATTTGACATCGGAGCAAACGAACATTTGCGGCGCTATTAGCTCGCTGAAGGCTGGGATTTTGAATTTCGGAATTTTTAGGGCACCTCTGAATTCCACCCAACTTTAATGGGTACCTGGCTTTAGTTGGGGGAAAGTCAAGGCAGTTGATCATTTTGCTGGCCAAATGACACCCTACTTGTTAACCGTTGGCCAAAGAAACAAATGACCTTAATATCATCTGCCCTATAGATCGCAAAGCCTGAAAGGGGAAATTTTTTATATATATATATATAGGCCCTATTAGGATCAAATGTTAAACCAAAAGAAAAGTTAACAATTTGACAGAGCTAACGAACATTTGCGACGCTTAAACAGATATCATGGAGCTAACAGATCTTGTTTTTTTTTTCTCTTTCTTAAAAATCACAGGACCTGGTCAAATATTGTATTTAACCCTTTAGACGCTTGTGGTTGTTTAACCTCTAAGTCTAAACTAAAATCTAAACACTAGAATTGTAATTCCACTTTGTATGCACTCATTGTGAAATAAAAAAAAAAGCTCAGCACTTTAAGGGTTAACTGTCTAGTTTTAGTTCATTGGAACTGAGCTAACATTATATTTCTTTGTTTGTTTCAGAGGATGGCGCCTTGATATCACATCTCTATTCATCGCCTACAATAGATCTCGGAGTCACAAGAAACGGTGAAGAATGCCATGCTATACAGAGTCCATTTCTTATGGTCGTAACGTTGGACTTTTACATCAAAGTTTTGTCATTAAGGCTCGTGGTAGCTAAAGGTACACACACTTTGTTTTAGTATGGCCATCATTGTGAAAGATACCAAGAATTAGGTAGCAGTGCCACTGTGATAGCTTTATTAAAATGTTTTATAAATATATCATGTTATAACAGCTCTCACACTTCAAATTTGTTTAAGATCTTAACAGCTTGGATTTTATCATTTTAAACACAGTCCAACAGTTATGACTAAAAACGCTTTTATGATATCTTTCTGACTATCTTGAGAACGAGCTGATTCCGTTATTGCTTTTTAGAACTAATATTATATTCTGGCTACTGGCTCTAACACGGTTTATCTAATTTCTTTTAACGTTAGACAAGTAAGGTAGCATCTGTTTCATAAAACAAGTAAAGTAACATCTGTTTCATAAAACAAGTAAAGTAACAACTGTTTCATAAAACAAGTAAAGTAACATCTGTTTCATAAAACAAGTAAAGTAACATCTGTTTCATAAAACAAGTAAAGTAACATCTGTTTCATAAAACAAGTAAAGTAACATCTGTTTCATAAAACAAGTAAAGTAGCATCTGTTTCATAAAACAAGTAAAGTAGCATCTGTTTCATAAAACAAGTAAAGTAGCAACTGTTTCATAAAACAAGTAAAGTAACATCTGTTTTATAAAACAAGTAAAGTAGCAACTGTTTCATAAAACAAGTAAAGTAGCAACTGTTTCATAAAACAAGTAAAGTAGCATCTGTTTCATAAAACAAGTAAAGTAACATCTGTTTCATAAAACAAGTAAAGTAACATCTGTTTCATAAAACAAGTAAAGTAACAACTGTTTCATAAAACAAGTAAAGTAACATCTGTTTCATAAAACAAGTAAAGTAGCATCTGTTTCATAAAACAAGTAAAGTAGCAACTGTTTCATAAAACAAGTAAAGTAGCATCTGTTTCATAAAACAAGTAGAGAAGCATCTGTTTCATAAAACAAGTAAAGTAACATCTGTTTCATAAAACAAGTAAAGTAACATCTGTTTCATAAAACAAGTAAAGTAGCATCTGTTTCATAAAACAAGTTAAGTAGCATCTGTTTCATAAAACAAGTAGAGAAGCATCTGTTTCATAAAACAAGTAGAGAAGCATCTGTTTCATAAAACAAGTAGAGAAGCATCTGTTTCATAAAACAAGTAGAGAAGCATCTGTTTCATAAAACAAGTAGAGAAGCATCTGTTTCATAAAACAAGTAGAGAAGCATCTGTTTCATAAATAAATGGTGTTTATTGTCGAGTACAGAGCTCTAAGGGCAATCAACGATTTGTCAAAAAGTTTG
Source organism: Biomphalaria glabrata (assembly GCF_947242115.1). NCBI lineage: Eukaryota > Metazoa > Mollusca > Gastropoda > Planorbidae > Biomphalaria > Biomphalaria glabrata. The sequence goes on along the minus strand of NC_074714.1, from coordinate 16,853,121 downwards.
GAAAGTGAGCACCAAGATCTACATAAAACTGGGAGTCAACTGGAGAACATTTAGAATGATGTCATTTGATCAATGGCTTTGAAAGTGTCAGAAATGGGATTGCTGCTTTAGTTGCTGATCCAGTGAAAGGATTAATTGATGAGCTGACTACAGCGAAGAGAAAATTTTAGACCCAGAGATGACTCTCACAGTTTACTGAATTATTGATGTCATTGTTTTCCAATCAAAAGACTGATTTCAGTTAGACAATTGTCCACACGTCTCAGTCGTTAGTGCCCAGTCACATGGCCTGTGACAGTTTGTTCAGCAGAGCTGTCATTCTCGAAGTGGCGATGGATAAAACATTATTTTAGAAGTTCAATCACTGCAGTTTTTTGAACACCTTTAACCTTTTGACCTATAGAGAACGTAATCAATGACACAGAGCAGGTAAACTTCACTTGCTGTTTGTTTTTTCATTAAAAAGAGAAAAAGCCCTTGTTACTGACTTTGCTACACAGAAGATCAGAAAAATGAAATGCTAGTAAATAAATGTTAGACATATTTCCTTTGAACTGATGGGCATAGAACTCGATTCTAGTTTCTACCATTGATGACCTTTTCGAAATAATGGGAAAAGAAACATTAACACATTTGTTTGTTCAGTTGAAACACCTTTAAGTCATTTTATTATGTCCAGAAGTTGTACAAACATTGAGTTCTAAGACATTCTAGTACATATGCCTAATTGAATCAACCTTTAGGACATTATCTATTACCAAAAAAAAATGTACACTACTTGCATTGGCTTGTCTTTTAGTAGATGTATCGGATTTTTTGTACACAGTAATTTGTCGAATAGGGGGTAGGGGGCCCATCAACATACCCGGGCCTATGGGTACCTTGCCAGGCCACTGAATTTAATCGTACTTGTACACGTGTAACTTAGTTTGCACTACGAAACGTGTGCTCTACCTATAAGTAGCACCCATTCCATGGCAGTCAACTTCCTTCTGTTGTTTGTTTTAAGGCCCACCCCTGAACATATCCATAGAATATATCGGCTATGATGGGTACAGAACAAACTGTGACAATGAAGTACTTTTGCGATTTGCTAACAGATCTACCTCCGTTGAGTTTACATGCCAAGCCAAAGAATTGATTAAATATATACGTTACAGCATTACCTCGAACACCTCATTGTGTATGTTTAACATTAACAAAGGTTAGTTGTTTCACTGACCTATGTATTTTACTGACTTAATGTATTTCACTGACATATGTATTTGACCGACTTAAATGTATTTCACTGACCTGTATATTTTACTGACTTAATGTATTTCACTGACCTATGTATTTCACTGACCTATGTATTTTACTGACTTAATGTATTTCACTGACTTAATGTATTTTACTGAATTAATGTATTTTACTGACTTAATGTATTTCACTGATCTGTGTAACGAAGCCCACGCGCCTCTTTAAAAATAGCAAAGAATAAGCTCATTCTTTGTTGTTTTTTTTCTAATCTCTTTCTCTCCGAATTGACGATACCATCATTTATTTGACCTCATTAAATTAAATTATTGCTTAACTTTATAAACACGACTTTGTGTTATATAAAAAGAGTGTGCATTTCTATTTAATTCTAGACCAAATAAAACCTGGGCATGCTACCCTGCCTCATAGTGGCGCCCGTGTGGAAACGATCGTAGGAGGAAACGATTAGGCTAAAGGGTAGCAAAACAAGACTCCCGTGGGGGTGCCTAAGGGGGTGCGAGAGCATCCTCATTGCACTGTGCCGAGTTGTAAAAAAGCTCCCACAACCTTGTCACAATCCAGGCGCTGTTCCTCAAGGGGCCGTTACATAAATGGCGTGTCCCGCACAGCCTGGTATAGAAAAGGAAAATGGCGGGGATCTTAGTGTACGCGGCCTCTTGCCGCGAGTCTGACCCACCCGACAGACAGAACAGTGTACACTGTTCTCAATCAGGCCGGTGAGAGGGAGCTCTTGTTCACTTTTGCTGGCCTAGAGTTCCAAGAGCCGAAGGCTCAACTCTACCTGACAGTTTCAAGAAGAAGAAGAAGAATACCAAATAAAACATTTTCTGATAACAAACGACAAAGCTATTGAAGTTTAAAGGGAAACTCCGATGGTTTTTCAATTCTGAGTTATTGACATATTTGAATTCTGCGTAAAAAGTTGTAATAGTAAACATTGCACCATTTTGTATTTCAATGCTTAGAAACATTTATATTTAATAAATTAGACATTAAATTGTTGACATCTCTAAAACAACGGGGTGCTTTGAGATTTTGTTTTTAGGTTAGCTATACTAGATCTAACTGCAGAACGAAAAGATAAGATCTATTTCTTTTACGAGAATGTTAACTTTGCTGTATGGTCTCCCGTTATATAATAAGTCAATAGATTAAATTAGTAGGCTAGTGTGACGTCACATAGAAATCCTGTGAATATCTGACTGTTTTGGATGCGCAGGAAAATTACGTCAGAAAAACATCAATTACTAAGTAATTATTGCAAATTAAAAAAAAAAGAATAATATATTAATTATCTGTAAATCAAAACACAAGTTATATCAAAAATTGTCCAAATTATCGGAGTTTCCCTATAATCCTAACCGGGTCGGGAAATAGTAATGAGCGAAATGAAGAATGACTGTACACAAATCAATAAAACAAATTAGCCAATAAGCTAATGAATTAGAAGTAATTAATTAATTTTTATTTGAACTTCAAAAAGAGAGCTAGATAATTTTTTTTTTCATAGGAAAGTATTCTTTTTTTTTTCTATGTTACAAAGCTTATACCAACTCACTCTGTCTGTCTGTTTGTCTGTCTGATAAAACTTTTGTACACGTTATTTCTGCCACTTCCCAGTCTGGATCAACTTTAAACTTTCCACAATTATTCATCGTTCGTAATAAATCGATAAAAAAAATAAACCAATTAATTAATTAATTAGTTGTTATTAATTAATTTTGTTTGATTTACAAAATAGGGAATAAATCTTACAGTATTGTGATAGATGGCTGTAAATATACAGTTCTTTCCCTTTTTTTTGTTTTTGCAAGTATTTTTATTTTTGTTTTTGTTTGTTTGTTAAGGTCTTAGAATAAACAAAAAAGTATTTCATGTTTCAAAAGAAATGTATAAACATGAACACATGGGAAAGGAACTAAGAAGACAGAAAATCAATACGGAAAAAAGCTTTCTTGAATTGTAGTGCAAACTAATCGTGGGAAAACTTATCTTAAAAACATGATCAAGAAAAAAAAACTGGAAGAAAAATAAGTTCTTTACCGTTTCTATGCGTTAAAATAAAAGAGGCGTAAAACCAGAGACAGACAGACAGACAGTCAGACAGACAGACAGAAAGTCAGATAGAGTACAGACAGATAGATAGATAGATAGATAGATAGATAGATAGATAGATAGATAGATAGATAGATACATTTTTTTCTGAAACTTAAAGCATAACAAGCTCTCCAACGTATTTAACTCCTTGTATCCCTGTATAGGGCGACTAATGCCACTAGACACATCTGCTGCTAATAGTACAAGTTCCGGACCAGAGTCTCAATCCTTCAAAGAGGTGGCGGACGGCTGTTCTGATACTAATAATCTGTGTGGGTGCAACGCACTTTACCCCAATGCGGAGGTGCACGTCATAGGTCTAACTGCGCGCTACAACAGCAACATTGATTCCGTCTACTTGTACATTAGCAGAAATAGTAAGTATCAGTCAGACTAAAGGAAGACACAATGTGACACTTCCAGCCGATTATTAAGTTTAAAACTAAAACGTCTTCTAAGATTTTTCTGTTGGGACTAAGCTTTATTGGAGTGCTTCTATTCATGTTATTGTAGGACATTACTTTAAAAAAGAAGATGATTACGTCTTACGCATGTTCATAGGTCAATCTTTCATGCAAATGCATGTTGAAACATGCTAAGTACGATCTGGTTCTATTTGCTTTTGTATACATGTGGTTGAAGCTGCTATCTACGAGAATGTTTCATTTTGGAAACAGAATTCAGCTCGAGTTTGAATCCCAATTTAAAACTGCAGCCTACATCGGGATTCAAAGTCGAGCCCTTTTCCAGGAGGCAACTGAGTCACACACCCTGCCGTATAGACCATTTGCAAAATCTTTTGTGGTTGTCATAGGTCTATTGGATCGTAGCTACAGACAGCTAATAATTTTGTCAAAGGATACCCGTTTGAGCTGTTCAGCAAAATCCAGCGTCAGGTCTTTTCTGGAGTTTGGCACATCGGTGGCAAATAGATAACTGACGAGGCGTGTTTCAATCATCAAATGAAAATCCACAAACCTTTCATTAAAAATTGAAGATCTCAAGAATTAAAATCATTCTTGCATTTGAGCAAAAAGCAAACAAAAACCAAAAAACAACATATTTAGTTGCCGATTCTTACTGCCCGCTGAATGTCTGCATGCAAAACCAACTTTTACTTTTGTGTTATGCTCATTCAGATCAATCGTGATTTTGCAAACAACGACCAAACCCCACAACTACAATCTCATATCTGCCGGTTCGTGCGGTTTGCGCGCTGGACTGTCATTCGGACAGCCGGCTCCCATCCCCCGTCGTTCTGTGGGAGGTTCGGACTAGGAAGTAAATTATCTTCAGCTCTAAAGGAACATTCGAAACATATAAAACATTTTACAAACATACCTTAATTCAAAGATCTGTATTAGACTATTTCGTCAGCTTGACTTGAAAGATGATTCCTATTAAAAGCTATACCCCCAAGATCAACGTCTTCTCTTTCGACTCAGGACCGGACACAACAGAATGAGACAACATATGCACCGGAAGCTCAAAATTGGAACCAGTAAAATGTGCCCATGTGGAGTGTCACCTGAGAATGCTGACCATGCCCTTCAAAACAGCTCTCTGTACCAAGAGGCCCGTACAAGACCCTGGTCTCATTGCACCCCAATAGAAAGAAAACTATAAAACTATAGTAGAGTCACTATTGCGGAACAGGCATGTTTTGTCGAAATTTGTTAAAATCTATTTTATTTTGACATTTTCTGCTAAACTACTGTAACGGTACTGCTCATGGTCCATTTTTCTACATTTCCAATATACGAGTTTTCCTTTCACAGCAGAAGATTAATTTTGACTCCAGGTTAAAGTTGACAAGTGTGGAATCGTCCATTATTTTTCACGTACCAGGAGAACCGCATAGGCCATGGCTTAAGGCTTTTTAAAAATGATAATGACCTATCACCTGCATGATATACCTAATTTTTGGTTTATGAATGGATGTAGAAAAACTTCGTTTCATAGCTATCCACCAGGAATTGAATTTAAAATAAATTCGGAGGTGTTCACCCAGTTTTTATCTTTTTAAAGATAGTAAACCTTGTGAAACACTATAGATATTATATACTCTACCTGAGCATTTAGCTTAATATATACTTAGTGATTTAGATTATCGGAATTTTAATATGAGTTTGTATTAGTATTCATAAATTTAAATTTAAAAACATTTAGAGAATAATAGAACATATAGTATAGAATTGATGATTACCAGACGTCCTCCTTCTTACAGCGTGTCCTCCGTTTATTTTCAATAACAAAATAACTCAGAAATGATAAATGTTGCTTTCAATGAAATTTCACTTCGACAAGCATCTAGGAACTTCAATATACCAGTCACCACCCTCCCTAACAATTTAAGCTTTGTGGGAAGCATTCCATTATTTCAAGAAAGAATCTTTTGACGATGATGAGGTAGAGAATTTTGTTGTAAACTGGCTTATCTATCTGTCTGTCGCCATGGGTTTGGAAAAAAAAACAAATTCTGAAGTCGATGAGACACTAAAGGTCTTTAAAATGGCTTCCAGCGATCCTACAGTTCAAAGCCATCCTAAGACATCCACAAGACAATGTTATGACTGTAGGGTTAGTCTAGGCAAGAAAAGAGCGGCTATTTCACGTACTGATGTAGAAAAATGGTTCCTAGAGTTTCAAGACTAGATCAACAGCAATGACCCTTGTCTATTAAATGATCCAACCAGCATCTTCATCGATGATGAAAGCGGGTTTATATTTGATCCGAAAAGACGGGCGGTGTCTTTTGCATGAAAAGGCAGTAAACATGCAAGCCTATATACGGTTACCTCAGGCTGTAAAACAGGTGACGGTGCGAACTTGTATAGGCCTAAATGCACCAAGACAGTCTACCCATCCTTTGTTAATGTATACCTACAAAAGTAGTCCCTCTAAAAATAAATCTACTTCCCTGATGTCTTTAAACATGTTAGAAAAGGGTTGGATAACAACTTCCATATACTATTCATGGCTAAATAGATACACTTTTTATTTTCTGCTATCATCCTTATCCCAAAACCTATTATTCTCTTAGTTGACGGTCATGCAAGATCAGGCTTTCATTTAGAATCATATTAAAAGCGCTCTATTGGACAAACACCATCAAGAAGCATATACGTTTCCATGACAGGCGATGGGATTAATCTATAGAGTTCTTTGGAGGAAATTTAAAGAAAATCTGGAGAAAAGTGGCAGCACCTGAGATAGCCTTAAACTGCTATAGGACTGCGAGAAATTATCTCTTCAACCCAAACAAATTTGTGTATAAATATTTGTTGTATATAATTAATTATGTAAATATCCGCTGTATAGGCTTGCAAATATGTAGGTCTAATTAATTTTTGTTAGTAAGTTTTTCTTTTTTTCTAGCGGCCCCCGAAAGGGGAAAAGACGCTATTAGTTTTGTGTGAAATGTCTGTCCGTCTGTCCGTCCGTCCCGTTTAGATATCGTAAACTAGAAAAGATATTGAAAATCCGACATCACAATATTTTAGACCATTCAAAGTTCTGATGCAACGGCTACTTTTTTTTTTCTGAAAGGGAAAAACCTAATTTTTAAAATCTGTTATGCAAGCAGTTTTTTTAAAGAGAAAAAGCTAATTAATATACATTATAAGTTAGACCTAATTTAAAACGAATAGTAACCTTATAAAGTTCAAATTTCTAAACTTTTTTTTTTATAGCGAAATTTTTTTTTTTAAGAGATTGAGCCTTTTCAAAACAATTACATCAATTATAAGACTTCAAATAGGCCAGGAGAGGCGCGGTAGTAAAGCAGTAAAGCGCTTGGCTTCCGAACCGGGGGTCCCGGGTTCGAATCCTGGTGAAGACTGGGATTTTCAACTTCGGAATCCTTGGGCGCCCCTGAGTCCACCCAGCTCTAATGGGTACCTGACATTAGCTGGGGAAAAGTAAAGGCGGTTGGTCGTTGTTTTGGCTACATGACACCCTCGTTAACCGTAGGATACAAAAACAGATGAACTTTACATCATCTGCCCTATAGACCACAAGGTCTGAAAGGGGAACTAGTTAGGCCAGGTTCACATCTAACTTTACATTCACTTGCACCTATCCTTTGATCTTCTGGACCGTTGGGGCACTACACAAGATCTGTCAACCTTTTTTCTCCATTCTTATATCTCATTTGTCTTTGATATAATTTCATTTGGATTTTCTTTCTGAAAATATTGAAGCCTGCCTGGGTGGACCACTTCGGGGGCCGATTTTAAGTTTGTGTTTCCACACAAACTGTCTTTGTAACCTTGTTTTCTTTTGATTTCTTCGTTTATTTGTTAATATTATTGCTTTTTCTACAGTTGGAATACAAATCATAGGCCTAATATCAAATATCATATATATATAATATTAATATAACAAAATAGAATTAAGGAATAGTGGAAAATAAAACCTTGTAAGGAAAGTCAGGTGTGACGTTAGTTACAACCAAAAGAAGAGGTCAAGAGCCTAAAAGTGGCAATGTGTTGTCTTAAGCTCTAGAAAAATAAAATTAATGTAGAGGATACGGACTTCAAGTATTATATAAGACCAATAAAATATGTTCTTTGTATAGGCTTTGTTCCGACATTTTTACAGTGTTCCGCAATTGTGACTTCTTAAAAAATCCTGTTCCGTAATTGTGACTGACCATATCTCAGTCGATTTGAATGTAAAATTTAAATATGTGTTGCAAAACTAAACAATGCATCTATTTTTATCAGAAAATGGATGGGCAATGCCTAAATACTTTTAGTTATTCCATAGGTCTAACCATTACGGAGCAAAAAATTGGAAACTAAAAGTAGCAGCAAACTGTTTCGCAATAGTGACTCTACTATATATGGAGAGCTCCCTGATATGGAAACCACTGCGCAGTTCACCTCATATATAGGTCTAGTCATCTGAACACTCCAACATGAAAATCAGAATAAGGAATAAGAAGAAGTGCACCTTTTGGTATGCGTCATTCATTCTGTCCCGCAAAAATCATGCGACGCTAGGTTACAACGTGAATGTAAAAAATAATAATAAAATTCCAATCACGTAAATATACTGATGTAAGTCTAAATTTTCTAAAAATTAATCACAGGATTAATTCAAAATAATATTTTTTTAAAGTATTTTTTTTTTATTCTACTTCTTGTAAGTCTCGTTTCCAAAGTAATATTTCCTGTTTAAAAATTCCTTTCAGGTACAAGATATTTTATTCCTCTCTACCTTTTGTTAAGAGCAATCAGTAAAAACGAAACAACAATATTAAATTACATGCAAAGAGTTCCAGAAGGCGCAGTGGCACGGTTCCCGCTGATTCATGGGGAACAAATCAAACGCATTGAGATCAGATTTATTTCAGACAATACACCTTTATATATACCTATCTATATCTGTGAGGTAGAGGCTTATGGAGGTAGGTCTTTAAGGACAAACTACATCATAACGTTAAAACTCAGCGAGGCAAATATTTAGCATAAACATAGTGAACATGAAACATATTTCATTTGTACGAACTGCTCTGAATCTTTAGTAACATTGCTTTCAACAACCAGAGATAGTGTAGCTTCTCTCTCTCTCTCTCTCTCTATCTACACACACACATTCACTGTCTCTCTCACACGCATACACACACATACATTATTACACAAAAAACATACATACACACTCATACATTATTGCATACACACATATACACATGCACACATACATACATACTTACATATCATATCATATATACATACATACTGTATTATTATTATTAATAATAAGGCTTGTTTTCGAGCCTGAAGATTAATGAAGATTGCAATATTTTCCGTGGCTACTGTCCATATCGGCGTTCGCAAGGACATCGCTGTCTGTAGTGCGGTCTTGCCTCTTCAGGACACGTAATTGTAATTGTAATGATTATTGCTATTATCATGTTAGAGACGAACAAATGACATTCTCTGGCACTGCCAGGGTCGAGTTAGAGACGAACAAATGTACATTCTCTGGCACTGCCAGGGTCGAGTTAGAGACGAACAAATGTACATTCTCTGGCACGGCCAGGGTCGAGTTAGAGACGAACAAATGTACATTCTCTGGCACGGCCAGGGTCGAGTTAGAGACGAACAAATGTACATTCTCTGGCATGGCCAGGGTCGAGTTAGAGACAAACAAATGTACATTCTCTGGCACGGCCAGGGTCGAGTTAGAGACGAACAAATGTACATTCTCTGGCACGGCCAGGGTCGAGTTAGAGACGAACAAATGTACATTCTCTGGCACGGCCAGAGTCGAGTTAGAGACGAACAAATGTACATTCTCTGGCACGGCCAGAGTCTAGTTTTGTCAAAGAGAAACAACATTCATTGTGTGTACACTGAGGAATTTTCTGGTGATGCGGCAGATTGTTTTAAACTATTACTGAATGATAAATTAAAGCTTAACAGCATATTTTAACAGATAGGTCAATAACAAACTGGTCATCAAGATTGCTTTTTAAATGCCATCTCGGACCGTCTCTGGTCCTGGCGTCTAGGGCTTGTTAGTAGCTGTTAGCTTATAGTTAGAACCTGAAGTGTTGTAGGTCGATATTTAGTGGTTTAGATTAATTCATTTGCGGCTAACGATATTTTATTAAAAACAGGAACATGCAAGTACACCTATTTATAGCTTCAACCCTAGATGATGCCGAAGCATAGATTAAATAGTAGTCTGTAGGGCTATAATTGAGATCTATGTTTCGATCTACATTTATATAGATCTAAGAGAATTAGGACAACCATCCCTCCATGTTAACTAACTAACTCAAAGGTGAAGAGAAATTTTTTAAAAAATATGCGGCAATAGCTGCTCAGTATATAAAGCGCATTTATAATGTAAAGTTTCATTTCTAATTATCTTATAATGAAATATGTTTGGTGTATATTCATATATTTTTAAGCAGATTATTATGTTTTAAAGATATACGGTAATAAATTCCTGAATAGACATTAATGAAACGATGCCCAATTTATACATTTTAATAGAAATGTAAATACAAGTAGAACTTTTTATTATCCGGCCAAGTTCCAACTATGCTGCAGTGATATTCGACCGGAACCGAATATGGCAGATAGTGAAAATGTCCGGATATTCGGCCGGTGCCAGTGCACCCCTCCAAGCACTATTTCCGGTATTAAAAGCCAACAAAATGCATATTCTGAGGTATCTTAAGTGCATTGCCCTGCTGTTAAAAAGTTATATTTAAAAAACCTAATCTTCTATTCTTACTTATTTAGATCCTCCCCCGCCGTTCGGCGCCTTGGGCGGCAAGCTGCTTCCACAAAATTCTGTCACTGGCAATGTCTGAAGCCTTTTCCCACCTGCTCTGAGGACCTCCATGAAAGTGTGGCGCCAAGTTGTCCCTGTTTGCGCTTTCCTCCTAATGGCCTCCATGTCATCGCAACTCTTCTTATGCGTTATTCATTTTGTCCTCTGAGGACCTCCATGAATGTGTGGCATCAAATTTTACTAGGATGTCATCGCAACTCTTCTTATGCCTAATTCATTTTGTCGGAGAACATGTCCCGCAAACCTCATGCGACGCTCTGTCACAACCTTACTAAGGGGTCGACTCCCAGCTCGGCACAAAGGATTTCCTTGATTGAGACCCGATCTCTTTTTTAACTGTCTCCTAAAATCTCAGCCATCTTTGTTGAGCCACATTTAGGCTTTTTAAAATTTCGGCAGATGACTATTCACTGCACTTTATTAATGGAGCCCAGCCACTGGTAGAAATTTGTAACCTCTTTTGGTTACGCTCTCGGAATAAGGTGACTGTATTTTGCTTTAGATTTTATATCGAAAAGGGAAGTTTTATCGTCAACATCATCAGTTGGTGGGTTTTAAACTAAAACAATCTCTGGAGTTTTTTTGTTTTTTTTTTAATTATAATTTAAATTTAGAATAATATTGAAGAGAGAGGTTTTCAACCTCATAGCCTTTTGAGTGCCCGTAATTTGCTTTTTGTTTTTAAATGAAGAGGATTTTATAGCTTTCAATCAGGCTGAAGGGGGGGGGGGTTAAATTCAAAACCCATTTGGCTAGAATTTTGAATAATTTGCTTTTTTTTATATTGAAGAGGTATTTTTTGGCTTTAAAGCATGCTGGAAGGGGGCTGGGGTTAAACTTAAAACCCTTTTGGCTATGCTCATAGAATTTTGAGTAATTTGCTTTTTTTATATTGAAGAGATATTTTTTTGGCTTCGAACCCCGCTGAAGGGGGTTTAAACTCAAAACCCTCTTTGGTTACGCTCATAGAACTTTGAGTGTGAAATTTGCTTTTTTTTATATTGAAGAGGTATCTTTTAGCTTCAAAGCAGGCTTAAAAAGGGGGGGGGGGTAAACTTAAACCCCTATTGGCTACGCTTATAGAATTTTATGTGTGTCGTTTGCTTTTTTTTTTATTGAAGAGGTTATTTTTTAGCTGGAAACTCCGCTGGAGTGGTGTTTTAAACACAAAACCCCTCTTGGCTACGCTCATAGAATCTGGTGTCTGATGAATGGATAGTCTTATATTAAAGAAGGGGGTTTTATCGTTAATTTCGGAGTGGGGTTTTCAAATCAAAATCTTCCTTATCCATGCTCTTGGAATATGGGGATTGTCGTTTGCATTATTTTGTTTGTTTTGTTTTGTTTTATAGAAGAGAGGAATTTAACTGCAAAAACCTCTGGAAGAGGGTTTTAAACTCAAAAACCCATTTACTGCTCTAGGGCAAGTGATGGTTTATTATTAAAATCTCACCTAAAATAAACAAAATCAAAGCAAAAAATCAGTCACTAAATTCCGACAAAAAGGTATGAATATTCGTATGTTTGATTTAATTAAATTATTTAAGAATGTACTAATTGATAACTGCCTTCACCTTTATATACAACTTTCCAAATGCAGTTTAACCCTTATTAGAATTTGTTGTGACCTCGTAAACAAATTGATGGCATCATGGCAATCATAAATCTAATAGGTCAAGTATTCTTTTCAAAGCAAATGCCAATTACAAATTAATTAGGCTTAGTATAATTAACCTATTCCTATTATAAACAGTTTAAAATTTAGTTTGCAGGTTAATTATTACATTATACATATAAACTCAAACATTAAAAGAAATTTTAAATTAACATTTAAATTTTACTGCTCCAACTTGGATATAATGTGACCTTCTTTAGAATACTAACGCTATAATTAAGCATACAAGTCCAGGTTTTACCGTATAATCTAGAGATTTTATAACACTTAGTATCTCGTTCTAAAGCCATAATGAACTGCAATATTAAATGTCTGAACGTTACCATTTAATAGATTACACTGCAGTAACTTTCTTCCAAGCCAATAATAGGCCAATAGTTTGTACACAAAGATGCAATGTAAAACGACACGACGTGAGCTGGGACTTTGTCGACTGTAGGCGCATGTCATTTCTAGTCAAATGGTCATGTACAGTGACATTCAGAACTCACAGAACATAAAAACAACTCTTCGGATTGCTTGTCGTCTCCCGAGCGCTCGATCATTTTCGTCATGACAAAAATGTTTCCAAAAAAAAAGACATCCCTAATAATTCAACCAAGCGAGGCTCTGTCACCTGGTACTTCATTGTAGTCCTCTCAACAGTGTCCAGCGAGAATATTTTCTGATGACGTGGCAAGTTTGCAGCAGTTCTGCCCTTTGACAGGTATTAAGGATCCTCTTAGGAATGGTTAGGGCTTCGAATGGGTCTGCGAGGTCAGTTGTCACTATTCACGCGGTTGATAGAACAACATTGTTAATTTTAGACAGCTTCGATAATCTCTGAATCCTTAAGCTTAGGTTTTCATATTTTCTTTGTTCTTCAATGTCAGTTGTCCTTCTATTGTGAGATAGTGTTACAGTGCTGTCAATGATCGTTGCGGATTTGTTTTTCTTTGCTGATAAGCAGTAAATCTGTGCGATTGAACTCCACCGTCTTGTCATTCAAAATAGATCTATCCCAGTATCAAAGTTTTTTAAAATCTATAATAGCTTAGTTCACCAGGGGTATAGTTAAATAATCATTTGGCCGTCGGGTTTGTTTCATCTCACAACTAGATATTTTTTTATGACGAAGTCACGAGACAAATAAAAAAAAAATACTGAAAACTGAATTGAATAGATACCAAAGGTTACGTGTCAGGCTGTATAAACTAAAACAAGCAAAACAACAAAGATAATGTAACGGGAAGAAACACATAAATAACTGTCATATATCTCAATATGGCAGAAGTAAGCTCACCTTTTTCTATATTCAACAAGTGTAATCTGAAAGAACATAATATCTAATTTTCAATATCTTTTCTTGTTTCTGCGATTTGAACGGTAGGACGGACAGACAAATGGACAGACCATAAAAAGTGAAAGCGGCTATTTCCCTATCGGTGGCGGCTATTGAGAAAGCTAAAAGCATGAAATAGCGCTAGACAAAAACAATTGATAAAAATATTTCCAGTCGCACAGGTTAATTTTTGTTGGTCTACTTGATCTATTGCAAGATTAATTAAAAGCACCAGTTACTAATTTACACAATCACTCTTTGTATAAATCTTTTTTTTTTTTAAAGTATTTTTAGAAATGTTTTTCTTGTTTAAAAAGCTGAAAAGCTATTTAAAAAAATAGTTGCTCAAGCTCGAAATTGAACTCGACTCCCTGAGGCTCTTTAATGAAACGCCGACGTGTTTGCCACTGGGCTACCTAAGTACTTATAAAAATTGAAGGCGTTATAGTCTAAAAAAGCTAAAGTTAAATTTTTAGCTAATAAATAAGTATCTAAAAAGACTTATCTCCCTTTAGCTAAATACATTCTCTATATAAAACTAATTGATTAATTGATAATTGATTAACTTATCGATTTTTTAGTGACTCGTGTGTTGTCAGCGACAATATCTAATTGTGCAAAGTTTCCACTTGATCAGAGAATAGGAAATAGGAGAAATAACGCCTACTGGATTACACCCAGACAGGCCGACGCAATGACTTAATATGAACTTCGTAAAAAAATAATCCGATGTTTAATCTGCGGTTTTCAGCAAGGCAACCATGTAATATTTCCAGGCTTTTTGCATATTATAATGGCTCTTACGATTATTGCTAGTTATTGGCGGTTTGTACTTTATTTCTGGTATCCACACTGTATCATTTTGTTAACCTTTAGTTCAGCGTATTAACTGTTACTATTATGATAGTTCGCTATTGACGTATCCAAATGTAAAAAAAAGTTACACACGACAAATTCTATTGAATTAAATTGTTAATCCCAGGCTCCTTCTACTAAAAAGTATACAGAATTTGTCTTTTAAACCAAATTGCTTACCGTTTCATGTGGCTTCGAAAGTAAATTGTATATTTAATAATCAAATATTCTTATTTTAGTTCAATAGAACTTTTAGAATCCATTTGTTGATTTTGCAGTGTGCCCAATGGGAAAGTATGGATTAGATTGTTCCTCTGACTGTGATAAGGAATGCGGCTCGCGTTGCCACGACATTGACGGAGCATGCAAATACACTTCTGCGGACAATGAAACTGGTCTTATCTTAAGTAAGGTTTTATTTCTTTCAATTCTTGACCTTTGTAAGTATTCAGATGGACAAATCTAATTTTAAAACACAATTAATTTAGTATGATTAAATGGTTCGACCAATATAGATATAGTGAAACTAGAGGATGCACATTGAGATTGTAAGCATAGAAAACACATTTCTTACCGTACATCACATGAGCAGCCCTATATAAGTTTTAATTGAGCAAATGTATTGACTAGAAGCGTTATCTTGGCCTGAATTATTTAACATTTTCGAATAGGCTAATAGAGAAACATAATAAAAAACCGAGCTTATTGCACAAACTGGGATAAAATAAATCCTCTCTAGCACTTCATAAAGGCAGACAAAGGTCGCTCGGAGAAAGCGTGCAGATCATCATGTGTATCTTGACTTTTTCTCGCGTAACCAAATCCCTACACCTTTACCGGTAATCATCTATTCTTAGCAGCATATCAAGAGAGAGTCTTGCCCATTATTTTATGTTATCTAGATGTGGTATAGGGAAGGAAAATGAGAGTCCTCCTTTTGTGCTCGGCCTTCGGCCTCATCCTCAAGTCTGAAAAGTGTCTTAGGTTTAGAGCCATTGAAAAAACAAAAGGTTCTGCTTGGGTCTCCTATCAGATAGAAAAACTGCTTTCATTAAAGTCTACGGACGAGTCCCTTCATTAGGGTAAACAGTTTATTAAAATACTTTGCTTATCAATACTTGCGTATTCTGTACACCGGTCACACCTAGAAGCTGGCTATTTATGGCTTTGACTTCATGTATGAAAATGTCCAATAGGATTGAACTGCGAGTATATTTAATTTCACAGTCAAGGTTATTCTATCACTTACATTTTAGCACATTCAATCCTAAATTCTGTTTCATTAAATCTTGCATTTTATCAGCTTCGAAACCTAACTATTGTACGCAACACAACAATTGCGTTGTGCTAAACGTCGTCATCTATTATGTTGGAGAAGGAAAACTCAAAACGTTTGATACCTTGCGGTTAATCTGAAACCTATGAACGAGTTCCGGAGTCAACCATTAGTATAAATCAAAAGCTAGCGACCCTAAGGTAGCTTGCAGCACACAGTGCTACATCCTGGCAGAACCTGCAACGCCGCTGATCTCAGGCTGAATAGGGTCATTGTCGCTTCTTTGGAGACATAGGCTGCTTGGAGATGAACCATATTCATTCTAAAGCTGTTAAAGGTGTCCCGCCTACAATCTGTTACTTTTAAATTGACATTTTATTACAAATCTTGTATCGAATGAATACACTACCATATTCATCTGGTAGAAAGTTTGTACACGTTATTTTTCCAACAAACAATCTAGGATAAAGTGGAGATATTGCACAATTATTTCTTTTATCTAACAGAACAAGAATCAATAAAAAAAATAAATTTGCCAATTAGTTAATTAACTATTGGTTATTAATCATTTTGTTTGGCATCGAACAAGGAAAAGAAATTGTACTTAGCTGATGTGGTGGTATACGTTGAATTAACCCCTTTTATGTATCTCGCCGCTTTAACTTTTCAAGCTAACAATAAATAAAAACTATAAAACCTTCAATTTCATAAGCACCTCTTGGTACAGTGAGAAGGCTGTAGGAGGTTAGAGCCCTCGATTTCGAATCCAGTTCGTTCAACTTTTTTTATAAATGCATTTAAAAATCGATCACGGTAATATTCACTCAAATTCCCCTTCTTTCTTCTAACACCCTATTTCCAACTGGTTCAGACAAGTTATAGGATCATAGCGTATTGAGAGCGCCAAAAGCATAAGATTGCGCTAAGCGAAACCTATTGTAAAAAAATACTTCTAATCGCGCAGATGTATTACTGTTAGTGTAAATCTATTACAAATTTAATTATATGACTGATCCAAACTAATTGATACAACTACTCTTAATATAAGCTTTGTTGTTGTTGTTTTTAAATATTTTTTATATTTGTTGCTGTATTTTTAGCGTGTCCAGTTGGAAAATATGGCGAGGGTTGCCTAAGATCCTGTGATTACTGTAACAACGGACGTTGCCAACATGATGGTCTATGCCTAGTCGGTTGTTTGGGTTTTTCAAACCCTCCAAAATGTGATAAACGTAAGTTCAATTGGTTGGTGAAAGTATCAGCTAGATAAGTTTATTAGAGATTTATTGCAACAGCTTGTTTAGTTTCTATATACATTCGGATGTGGCTATGTACTGTACGTTGACACTATATCGACGGAAATTTTATACTAAATCAGTAGTAGGCAAACAAAGGAAGTTTATTACTAAATCAGTAGTAGGCAAACAAAGGAAGTTTATTACTAGATCAGTAGTAGGCAAACAAAGGAAGTTTATTACTAAATCAGTAGTAGGCAAACAAAGGACGTTAATTACTAAATTAATGATTGGAAAACATTTTACATCAGTCTTTGTCCAACTTTTATTAATGACACCTCCCAAAACCAAAAACTTACATTCGCATCCCCTTAGCCAACAAGGTCAGGAGGAGCGCTGTAAGCTATTACAGCGGGGTCTGGGATGGAGCCCCGGCTCCAAGCGTTATTCTGAGCGCACTGTTTCTCCTACTAATAAAAGCCCGAGTCAAACAAATTTAAATGGTGAATGTGAAAAGAGACGATACTGAGGTGTGAGAGACATTCGAGGCAGTAGTAGAGCATGTGCAGGAGCGGTGGCTAAGTGGTAAAGCTCTTACCTTCCGAACAGATGGGTCCTGGGTTCGAATCCTGGCGAAGACTGGAATTTTAATTTCGAAATCTTTGGGACGTCTCTGAATCCACACAACTTTAATGGTTACTTAACATTAGTTTGGAAAAAAAAAAGCGGTTGACCGATGTGCTGACCACATAACACCCTCGTTAATCGTGGACCATAGAAACAGATGAACTTTACATCATCTGTCCTCCCTCCCTAGATCGCAAGGTCTGAAAGGGGAACTTTTTAAACTTAAGTAGAGCATGTATGTTTGTTATGGGTTGCATGATCGCAAGCGGTCCTGTTTTTCTGAGGTCTTCTCAAAAGGCGTCAACAGCAATGTGATATTAGGCCTACTGACGGAAGAAGGAAGAGTAGTCATCAGAAATATCTTCTCTTCTAATCGAACTTGGTTCACACGCTTGTTAGGGAAACACAACAATTGAATCATCTATTTATTTTAATTGATAACACTTTGGTAATACTCCTGGTTATCGTTTTAAAAAAAATAAGATTGACTTTGAGATTTTTGCATTAATGTGGCCTACGTCTTCTACGTTTAAGACCCACTACAAGCTGATATGTTGCTACGCCTAGAAACAGGGCTTTTAAAAACTTTCCTATACAAAGAGGTCACCATGTCTCGTTTCGAGCGAGAACTATAGTGTGGTGACTATTTTCTCCTTGTAAATGTAATATGTATCGCTTTTTTTTATTTTTTTAAGAATTTTTCAAACGAACAGGCCCGTAGCCCCAGTGTATAAGCCCCCACCCGAGAAAATTAGTGTTTTTTAAAGCTTTTAAATTCTAAAGGATTAAAAGTAAATATTTTTTGAAACTAGACGCATCGTTTTATTTTTTTTTTAAAGTTTCTTTTTATTTATTTATTAGTATTAGATTTATTTTATTATTTTTTTCAAAAAGCTTTTTTTTTTTTAAATTCAGAGTAACCCTTCTTTTCTTAGGGTACGGGAAATATTTTTCAAACCGGAAAAAAAACTGTTTAGATTTTGGGCCTTACCTATTCCGTGATATTTGTTCCATTTGAAATCATGAAGTAAATCTACCTGTAATGAAATGATGCAGTAAATCTACCTGTAATGAAATGACTAAACAATTCGTGTCTGTTCCCAGGACGACCTAAATGTTGATGGATTTTCTGTTTTTCTCCTTAGCATGCACAATAACAACTTACGGTGTGAATTGTGACAATAATTGCAGCCGTAACTGTTTTGAAAGTCGATGCAGAGATAGAACTGGAGTCTGCCAAATTGGTTGTTTCTCAGCTACTAATTATCCTGAATGTACTCTGCGTAAGTACGGCAGTAGGGAGCAAGTTGTAATCAATTGGTTGAAAAGGGAAACAGTTCAAGATCATTTTTTTAGCCATGAAGGGTACGGGAGACTGTGAGTGGGTGGGGAATGGAAGACAAGAATGTTTAGACACACGTTGAACTAGAAATAAATGGGTCAGATAAATGTGTGAAGGAATATCTTCTGACGAAATGAATGAATAAGCCTAAGGAGGTACTGGCTGCCATGTCATGGGGGTGGGGAGCTATGCGCTCTTGACCTGTCGTCTCAGCATCACCCCCCCCCACATCCCCGCTGTCCTGCGTGAGGTTTGGGCTTGGGTGGGATAATCTTCATTTCTTAGGGAAGATCTGAAAAAAACAACAACTCGTTTTTTGTAGCATTCGATTTTTTTTTAAAGAGTCAACGTCTCCTTATAATTCAGCATTTTGTTTTTTTAATTTATACTCCAATTTGTAAAAACAACAACTTCTAGTTATCGTACTGCTTGGAGAAGACACTTGCTTGTTCTGGAGGAGACACTTGCTTGTCCTTGAGAAGACACTTGCTTGTCCTGGAGAAGACACTTGCTTGTCCCTGAGGAGACACTTGCTTGTCCTGGAGGAGACACTTGCTTGTCCTTGAGAAGACACTTGCTTGTCCTGGAGAAGACACTTGCTTGTCCTGGAGGAGACACTCGCTTGTCCTTGAGAAGACACTTGCTTGTCCTGGAGGAGACACTCGCTTGTCCTTGAGAAGACACTTGCTTGTCTTAGAGAAGACGGGTGCTTGTCCTGGAGGAGACACTTGCTTTTCCTAGCGAAGACGGGTGCCTGTCCTGGAGGAGACACTTGCTTGTCCTAGAGAAGACACCTGCCTGTCCTGGAGAAGACACTTGCTTGTCCTGGAGGAGACACTTGCTTGTCCTGGAGGAGACGGATGCTTGTTGCATTGAAAGATGTGACGAGGCCAGTTGAAATTGGGCGATAACGCTGCTGCCCCTTTAGTCACTAATAATGAGTTCTCACAGCGGTCAGCTATGAAATAAATATTTTGTGTGCATGCTTCTATCAGAGGGTTCTTCCAAACCCTTGCTAAGTAACAACATTTTAACGACGTGTCATTCCTTGGTGCATTCGTCCCATGATTCCCAGCCACAATCTATCAAATTGTCGAGTCAACCTTCTCTTGTCGTACAGTTTTGTCAGACTTTCTGAACTCAATTGTCGAGTCAACCTTCTCTTGTCGTACAGTTTTGTCAGACTTTCTGAACTCAATTGTCGAGTCAACCTCCTCTTGTCGTACAGTTTTGTCAGACTTTCTGAACTCAATTGTCGAGTCAACCTTCTCTTGTCGTACAGTTTTGTCAGACTTTCTGAACTCAATTGTCGAGTCAACCTTCTCTTGTCGTACAGTTTTGTCAGACTTTCTGAACTCAATTGTCGAGTCAACCTCCTCTTGTCGTACAGTTTTGTCAGACTTTCTGAACTCAATTGTCGAGTCAACCTTCTCTTGTCGTACAGTTTTGTCAGACTTTCTGAACTCAATTGTCGAGTCAACCTCTTCTTGTCGTACAGTTTTGTCAGACTTTCTGAACTGGACTTGAGGATTGTTACCCGGTTGTTGAGGTGTTGTTAATTCTGATGAGAAGGTTGCGAGTCTGATGACTTCAGATGATGTTATTGTAAAATGTTTGTTTGTAAAATGTTTTACATGTTTCGGATGTTCCTTCAGAGTTGAAGATAATTACTTCCTAGTCCAAACCTCCCGCAGGACGACGGGGGATGGGAGCGGGCAGGGTTTGAACCCGGGACCATCGATAAATCTGAACGACAGTCCAGCGTGCAAACCGCACGACCAGGCAACCATCTTTGTAGTCTCAAGTTCTTTTTATAGATAACACTAACAACAGAGTAATACAGATATAAGTAACACGGCCTCTTTCGAACTATAATAGGTATTCAAACAAGAAGGGCACAGTCCCCTGTAGTTAGATCTAGAGAAAACACATCATTTCGTATGTATTACTACCGTGTAAGTCTCATCGCACTAGGGCACCGTGTTGAGAACTCTATTCTCTGATAACATGGACAAGGAAAGCGTCAGTTCTTCTCAGAGCTTCTCTGTCTCCGTACAGAGCCAGCTCCTCATGCAAACCAGTTTCTGCTTCACTCATATGGCCATGTTTAGGGTGTAGTGTTGCGCACTCTCTCGACGTCGTCCTGACAATGCCTGCAGCGTGAATCGAAGTTTTTTTTAATAAAATATATTGGACAGTGTCCCGTTCGGTACCTAGCGATTGTCACCTGTCCCTCCCTATTCAGCCGCCACCATTCGTCCGATTTGGAGGGCCCTTTTTTTTGCCAGACTTCCCTTCCCGTATTACCATTTTCCCGGCTCTGACACCATTTATCTCTTGCCCATTCGTCCACTATCGCACGCGCCTGCTCAAAAGTCTGTGGCTCGTCCACAGGGTCCAGCTTTGTGCCGAGCTTGGCTAATAACAGCGGTCTCTCTCGTCCATTAGTCTTGTCTTTAATCTATTTCTGTTCTAATTGTTTAACGTACCGTCGCGTCACTAAGGAAATCCCCGACTCACCCCCATCTCCTACGCGTTTGACTTTCAATGATGACAAGGTCTCTGTTGCAGAGGCGTAGTGTGGGGGGGGGGGCAAGGAGGCACGATTTCCCCGGTACCACCCTCAGGGGGGGGGGGGCGCCCCACACAGCCTATATTTCTATTTGATGTTCAGGAAAAATTGGTGTGTGTGTGGGGGGGGGGGTGCCGCTAATGTACCTTGCCCCAGACGCACGTTTCGCTCACTACGTCCCTGCTCCGTGGACTCCCAATTTTGTTGTTTTCATGCATGTTTACATGAAGAATTTCCTTTGTTGTGACAAGATACTATTGCAGCGTCTGTCTATCGTGGTTAATTTTGTCATCTTTTGTTTGAAGTAACGTCTGTATTTTATAAGACAAGAAGATAAGATAATGGGGCTAAGGGCTTTGCAATGTTTTATAATTTCTCATGTGACTTGTTAGACATCTGTGAGCTCGGAATGTTTAGGTTGTACACTAGACAAGCCTGTGCGAGTTTCTTTGATTGTTCTTCCCTGGCACTGTTTTCTTGGCCCTTGTCCTTGGCTATTTTTTCTTACGCCAGTTTTCAACGCGCATGGCCACGATACTCTATCATTTTCTTCCGTCTCCCAGGTGACAGGGTCCTTGTTAAAGATTCCCAGAGAGGCTTGCAGCGTTCCCCTAGAGTGATTTCTAGGCCACCTTCAGCTCACTTTACAACCATTAGCTGGCCTTAAGGAGACATTATAGGGATGCGGGAATTGTTCATTCGGCAGATGTGGCCTGCCGATCGAAGTTGAGGCTGCATCAGATTTTTGTGGAAGCTTTTTGGGAAACTTGTGTGTCTAAAATATTCTCTTGCCACTATATGTTTAGAACTATAACAGCAGGACTGGCCTTGATGACCGGTCATTTCATCCTCTGGTCATTTCATCCCTGGTCATTTCATCCCCAATTAATTTTTTTTTCATTGTTTAATTGTGCTGTTAAGGCTTTGACTTTAAGCCCTCATTTCATCTAATATATAAATATGATTATGTAGAATGCTTTTTGACACTTTTTGACATGTTACTAATGCGTTTATAGTGTTTCCTCTTCCACTTTGCATTCTTGATGAGAAATCTTATAATATATTGTAAATCTGGGTGTGAACTTTGCTATAGCGATTCTATTGGATGTGGGGGATGTAATATTATAATATTATCCTGCGCATGACGTAATGATCAAAGACCAAGGTTTGGTGGAGGTAGTGAAAATCATTTGAGAGATGGAAGTTCAATTAGAATAATTATGACCGTGCCGCTGATAACTTGTCATCTAAGGCCAAGGTGTGGTGGAAGTACGACCATTGACGTTTCTAGATGGTCTACGTAAGGATAGTCAGTTGCTCAAGGCATCAGTTTTACAGGCTAGCGCCGGCACTGAAAAACGCCCAAGGAAGAAATATGCAACACTGGCAAAGAGAATAAAAAACATTGTTCAGCAATATGAATCGATGGATCGTCTTCTGTACTTACAATTGATACCCTATCTATCTTATTGGTGTAGAGTGTAGATGAATACAAAACACTATTTTACAATACCTCTATATTTATACATGTTAATTTTTTTTTAGTTTTTAATGAAATTTAATTTTAATTTCCTTCTTATCTAACATGTTACACTTTTTGTCATTTAAATAAAAAATGAAAACATTAAATATATCTCATTTCATGATTTTTACAATTACTATTTGTTATATAAAATGATCAGATGATGAAAATATCACGGGATGAAATGACCGGGACGAAATGACCAGAGGATGAAATAACCTGGGGATGAAATGACCAGGGGAGGAATTGACCGAGGGATGAAATGACCAGGGGATGAAATGACCAGGGGATGAAATGACCTTGGATGAAGTGACCAGGAGATGAAATGACCGAGGATGAAGTGACCGGGGATGAAATGACCGGGGATGAATTGACCGGGATCCGACCACTGGCCTTGGATAAATGCAGGCCCTAGCCAAAGTGAATTTGGAGCCCCCCCCCCCAACTTGAAATAGAAAAAGAAACAATAAACAGCGAAGAAACTAAAAATAACGCAATTTATTTAAACTATGGTTTTATTTCAGCATCTACTATAACTTGGACTTATTTTTTTGTTAAATTGTGTAACAACATACGAATACAAAACTTCGGTTTTATTTCAGCATGTGATACAGGCTATGGACTGAACTGTACACAGACTTGTAATAGATGTTTTGGTAATTACTGTCTCTATAATGGAACCTGTGCTTACGGCTGTATAGGGTATATCAATCCGCCTACATGCAACATTAGTAAGTAGATCTGTTTTATCTGTATCAACTCACTGTGTCTGTCTGGCCAACATTTGGAGCACGCTTTCTTTTTCCAACACCCCATTCTAGAGTCAAGCTGAAACTTTGCATACAAATATTCATTGGCGAAGACCATAAATGAATAAATAAAACAAATTAACCAATTAGTCAATTAATAACTGATAATTAATTATATTGTTTGATACCAAAAAGGGAAATTAATCCTTCAGTATTTGTGGATTTGGCTAAATATATAGAGTTATGTCTCCTTAGATAACTTAACACGTCATTTCTCCGCCCACATCCAGTTTTGGATAAAGTGGAAACCCTAAGAAAAATATTTATTGCACCTAAACCAAAAATTAATCAATTAAAAAATAACCTAATAAGCTAATTTTTATTAGTAACCAATTATGCAAATTCCAAATTTTGATATTATTTCATATCGTAACAGGAAATAACTTCTACATTTTTGAGAAATACAGTTGTGCCTGTGGGGTTTTTCCCTTTGATTATTTTTTAAAAGTATTGTTACGTATTTCTGAATCTTCTGGCTAGATGTATTAGTTGGCACACAAATAAAAACACAGCAAAGAACTTGACGACTAAACTTTCAGTTTCATATAACTTTAATGACTATTAACTCTAACAATTTATTACTGTAACATGTAGCGTAGAAGACTGTACAATATCTGTCAGTTTACAGTTAGCTATACTTCGTTGCAATTCATCTCTTCACTTAGTTGCAATTCATCTCTTCTCAACTTCCATCGAGCCGTATTCCACAGAACAGACCAACGACACACTTCCCAGTGTCGCTCCAGGTCTCCTAAAGCTGAACCAAGTCGCACTCAAGTCTACCGAATCAGAGCCGCACACGTCTTACATCGACTGTATCGACTGTAACGGCTCAAGTCCACTGTAGTTCGCTGTATAGACTTTAACGACAGTAGTCCACTCCAGTTAACTCTACCCTAGTTAACTTGCACCGAGTCGTACACATTTCTCTTCCACAGAGCCGCACACGTCTTACATAGACTGTATCGACTGTAACGGCTCACTCACGACTCCATACGACTGACTTTCACATTAACTCTCTGGCTTATATAGAGTCCCTAATCAATCCTCCAAAGTTCCACAAACACTGCTAGTATCTTCTGGAATAACACGTGAGGAAACGTCACATCCTGTCTTTGTTTATACACGTAGATTCCAGAAAACATTGGCTGCAGTGTCATCTTGCCGGGGTCACAAGTTGTGACCTCTATCTGTCATTGGACATTGCTAGTACCTTTTGGAATAACATGTAAGGACACGTCACATCCTGTCTCTGTTTATACATGTACATTCCAGGGAACTGCCGCTGTTGTGTTATCTCGTCGGGGTCACACGTTAACCTCTTCCTGTCACCGGTCATTTGTAACACTGCCCCCTTCTTAGATCTGTTCGTCCCGAACAGATTCCATTTAACCACGATACTGAAGAAACCGATCGACGTTTTCAAGAAGGAAGCTTTGGTGGTTGCCCCCTTCTCAGAGATGTTCTTTCAATCTGGCAGTTGTCCATCTTCTTTCCATAGAAGAATGGGAGCCAAATCCTCATTTTTCAGCAGGTCCTCACAAATGTTTTCATCAATCTTGGTATGGAAACATCGACCTTCAGATGACGACATTGGGCACTCTTGTCAAGAAAATTCATCAGTATTCTAACGAGTTCGTGCTTCACTGGCTGAGCTCTACATTTTCAAGAATCTTTTTACAGAGCTTCTTCAGAGATACACAGGTTCATCACAGTACAGCAACTGACTTTGGGTTTGTACAATGCCTGTTGGGTTGATGTTCTCGTACAGTTTTATTCGTACAGTTCTATCGCAGATGGTTACTCACTTCACAGTTCTGGCATCTTACACTAGTTCTGTCCTTCTTGCTTCTGACTTGATTATCGTTCTTCTAAAACCTCTGTTATACTTCATCAAACCTATTCTCATGAGGAATGTTCTTAGATTATTCTTTAGTGGCTTCACAATTTCAACTGATAGTAAGGCTTTCTTCTTTGGTCTGATGGTTCCGGACAGAATCTTTCTAACAACATGGGCTATGGAGTTTCGTTAGTGAAAGGTGGGGGTCTATCAGTGGGAGAAGTGGTGGGCTTGTTTTCTAACAACATGGGCTATGGAGTTTCATCAGTGCAGGTGGGGGTCTATCAGTGGGGGAAGGGGTTTTCTTGTATCTTGATCTTGTTGGAGCCATCCACGTTGCACTCTGCATGTGTCGCTTTCTCCGCCTCCTCAATTTGATATTTCTTTGGTTGCGTTGATGTCGTTGTCGTTGTCTTGCTTTCCTGTCGATCAATGCTGATGGCAGCCACATAGCACATAGGAAGGTATTGCATTTCATAGCTGTAGTCATCAAGACTGTTGATCTAACAAGTTGCTTCAGCATTATTCTTCGATGGGTGCTTTGCGAATGAGCTGCAAGTCCACTTGAAGGCAAGGTGTCAAACACGTCATCACCTTCATCCGAGTCTGGAGCACTCGCCTGTGGGGCAGGTTGATAACATTCAACGTGCAAAGGTCCATCAACTTCAGCATCAGATTCTATTGTGTTTCCTTTCCTTTGACCAGGACTTCTCGCGCTGACTTTGACAGCTGGACAAGCTTCTGTTAAGTCCAGACCTTGCTGGTGTATTTCTTGGCATTCACAGTCTTCTTGTAAAGCTACGTACGTACAGTTCTTGTCAAACGCATTGTTGCAGTAATTAAGCTTTGAGTTCTTCTCGTAGACAATGGCAGATAGAAGACAGAAGTCTTTAAGGCCCACAGCAACAGGTATGGACGCAGACCCAACGTTGTCTTGATCTGTTTGGCTGGTTAAGGTACTCATATCAGGTTTATCTGTAGCTAAAGCTTCGGTCAAACTATAGGTCTTTTCTATTGTTTCTTCAGCGCTCTCATTCTGCTTTTCGTTGAAATAGAAACAGCTACCGTCTCTTTTCATTTCTTGTTGGCCACATTCGTTTGGTTTGCTATCACAGTCACAGACAGCACAGCCATCGCCAGCATCTTTATCGTAATTTTCTGTATCGCCACATTCTTGGTTGGACAATTGTTCGCTGTTCATTAATGGTGTAGCTCTTTCATCTGTCGACACAATCTGATACTGCTGAGTGTTCAGCAGCTCGTTCATCATGATTCTTGTTTGATATTTTATTGTATCTGTTTGTTCTTCAGTCTTGTTGGGCGTGGTAGCTATTTGTTCATTCTCATTCATGACTTTGATCAACTGGTTACATGAAGAAAATCTGGTGTTGATTTCTGATTCTATCTTCTTAATGCTCTCTTTCACCGAGTTCATTTTGTATTGCAAAGTTCTCAGGAGCTTCATCGTATTAGGTTTGATTTCAAATTGGCAAGTGTCTGGATTCTCATCTTCCTCCAACAGGGCTTGTCTGAGACGTGCTGTTAGCGTTTCCTTATTTCCGTTAAGCTGTAGACCTCTTTCTCGAAGCTCTTGTCTAAGTTCTTTCATGTCAAGTTCATTAAGAAGTTTGGTGGAATTCATTCTAGCCAGAAAGATCCCACTTCTGACACCAATTATTACGTATTTCTGAATCTTCTGGCTAGATGTATTAGTTGGCACACAAATAAAAACACAGCAAAGAACTTGACGACTAAACTTTCAGTTTCATATAACTTTAATGACTATTAACTCTAACAATTTATTACTGTAACATGTAGCGTAGAAGACTGTACAATATCTGTCAGTTTACAGTTAGCTATACTTCGTTGCAATTCATCTCTTCACTTAGTTGCAATTCATCTCTTCTCAACTTCCATCGAGCCGTATTCCACAGAACAGACCAACGACACACTTCCCAGTGTCGCTCCAGGTCTCCTAAAGCTGAACCAAGTCGCACTCAAGTCTACCGAATCAGAGCCGCACACGTCTTACATCGACTGTATCGACTGTAACGGCTCAAGTCCACTGTAGTTCGCTGTATAGACTTTAACGACAGTAGTCCACTCCAGTTAACTCTACCCTAGTTAACTTGCACCGAGTCGTACACATTTCTCTTCCACAGAGCCGCACACGTCTTACATAGACTGTATCGACTGTAACGGCTCACTCACGACTCCATACGACTGACTTTCACATTAACTCTCTGGCTTATATAGAGTCCCTAATCAATCCTCCAAAGTTCCACAAACACTGCTAGTATCTTCTGGAATAACACGTGAGGAAACGTCACATCCTGTCTTTGTTTATACACGTAGATTCCAGAAAACATTGGCTGCAGTGTCATCTTGCCGGGGTCACAAGTTGTGACCTCTATCTGTCATTGGACATTGCTAGTACCTTTTGGAATAACATGTAAGGACACGTCACATCCTGTCTCTGTTTATACATGTACATTCCAGGGAACTGCCGCTGTTGTGTTATCTCGTCGGGGTCACACGTTAACCTCTTCCTGTCACCGGTCATTTGTAACACTATGTTTATATTTTGCCTGAAAGTTGCGATATACCAAAAAGAAAGTCGATAAGAAATTATTGTTGTTCCTTATTGTGATCTCTTTATGTTTTGGTTGGCTCAGATCAGTTATCCTATACCCGAGATAAAACCGCGCATTGATTTCCAGATCAGGCAGTTCCCTAACCCCTAAACCCTTTAGTTGTTCTTTCACAGGAGTGTATTTAGGGCCAGAGTCTTGTTAGGGCCTGTTTTCAAACCACCAAATTTCTGAGTGTAAGACCATATCCAGTAGAAACGGACATCCATTTTTTTAAGGTCAAGAATCAATCGCACACTAATATTTGCAATGGCGCACCTTCCGCGTACACAGTGTTATAAGTGTAGCCGTGGTATGAGCGTGTGTCTGAGTTGACCCTTAAGTTATTCCTTTGTGGACATATCCAACGGTTAAAATGGGTCAGTCTGGTAGTGGATGAGGTGACAGAGTCTTAAAGAAAGACAGGGAGCTTGTACTTGAACTTGTAATTCTATAAGTTTGGTGCAAAATTTGTACACGTTTTTTCTCTCACTTCACATTCACGGAAGTTGAATTCTCGGATCAAGTTGAATTCTCTGATAAAATTGAATTATCGGATCAAGTTGAATTCTCTGATAAAATTGAATTATCGGATCAAGTTGAATTCTCTGATAAAATTGAATTATCGGATCAAGTTGAATTCTCTGATAAAATTGAATTATCGGATCAAGTTGAATTCTCGGATCAAGTTGAATTCTTGGATCAAGTTGAATTCTCGGATCAAGTTGAATTCTTGGATCAAGTTGAATTCTTGGATCAAGTTGAATTCTCGGATCAAGTTGAAATCTCGGATCAAGTTGAATTCTCGGATCAAGTTGAATTCTTGGATCAAGTTGAATTCTCTGATAAAATTGAATTATTAAGTTGAATTCTTGGATCAAGTTGAATTCTTGGATCAAGTTGAAATCTCGGATCAAGTTGAAATCTCGGATCAAATTGAATTATCGGATCAAGTTGAATTATCGGATCAAATTGAATTCTTGGATCAAGTTGAATTCTTGGATCAAGTTGAAATCTCGGATCAAGTTGAAATCTCGGATCAAATTGAATTATCGGATCAAATTGAATTATCGGATCAAGTTGAATTCTTGGATCAAGTTGAAATCTCTGATAAAATTGAATTATCGGATCAAGTTGAATTCTTGGATCAAGTTGAAATCTCGGATCAAGTTGAATTCTTGGATCAAGTTGAATTCTCGGATCAAGTTGAAATCTCGGATCAAATTGAATTCTTGGATCAAGTTGAAATCTCGGATCAAGTTGAATTCTCGGATCAAGTTGAATTCTCGGATCAAGTTGAATTCTCGGATCAAGTTGAATTCTTGGATCAAGTTGAAATCTCGGATCAAGTTGAATTCTTGGATCAAGTTGAAATCTCGGATCAAGTTGAATTCTCGGATCAAGTTGAATTCTTGGATCAAGTTGAATTCTCGGATCAAGTTGAATTCTCGGATCAAGTTGAATTCTCGGATCAAGTTGAATTCTCGGATCAATTTGAATTCTCGGATCAAATTGAATTATCGGATCAAGTTGAAATCTCGGATCAAATTGAATTATCGGATCAAGTTGAATTATCGGATCAAATTGAATTCTTGGATCAAGTTGAATTCTTGGATCAAGTTGAAATCTCGGATCAAGTTGAAATCTCGGATCAAATTGAACTATCGGATTAAATTGAATTATCGGATCAAGTTGAATTCTTGGATCAAGTTGAAATCTCTGATAAAATTGAATTATCGGATCAAGTTGAATTCTTGGATCAAGTTGAAATCTCGGATCAAGTTGAATTCTTGGATCAAGTTGAATTCTTGGATCAAGTTGAAATCTCGGATCAAGTTGAATTCTCGGATCAAATTGAATTCTTGGATCAAGTTGAAATCTCGGATCAAGTTAAATTCTCGGATCAAGTTGAATTCTCGGATCAAGTTGAATTCTCGGATCAAGTTGAATTCTCGGATCAAGTTGAATTCTCGGATCAAGTTGAATTCTCGGATCAAGTTGAATTCTCGGATCAAATTGAATTATCGGATCAAGTTGAATTCTTGGATCAAGTTGAAATCTCGGATCAAGTTGAATTCTCGGATTAAATTGAATTCTTGGATCAAGTTGAAATCTCGGATCAAGTTGAATTCTCGGATCAAGTTGAATTCTCGGATCAAGTTGAATTCTCAAAAAAACAGAAATGGAAAAGTGGTTTGAGTGCTGGGACAAGTCCCAAAAAGCCCGTTGAGTCTGGGAGCGCATGAGGCGCCCTGACCGCACTTCCCCGTGGTGGAGGCTGTCCAGGCCTGAGCAAGCTATTATAGCACAGTGCAGGACAGGCCATTGTTCTGTTGGCTTATATTTCTTCGGCTATGGACAAATTTTGATTCACGGTGCCCCCGCTGCGAGGAAGAAGATGAAACCGTGCCGCCTCATATTCTGTTTGACTGCCCCAGACTTGCTGATCTCCGTATCGACAGGTCTGGGAAATCCTAAATTCTCGACCTGTATGGCGACATTTATGCACTACGCAAGACAGCAGGGTTTCTGTCCAGGGCTTTTGCAAGAGAAGATTTGAGCCTCCCAAGCCCTTTCTCAAATGGAGTTTGATGATGATGATGATGCGTTGAATTCTCGGATCAAGTTGAATTCTCGGATCAAGTTGAATCTTTGAGCAATTGTCCCTAATAGAATATAAATCAATAACATAAAATAACCAATTATATATTCAAATAGTGATAATTAATTAAGCTTGTTTGCTGTATTAAAAGGTAAATACATCTTACAGTCTGCCAATGTGCATTTCTTTCCGTTAACAACACGTGTTTATTTTATTGAGCATGTTTCTAGTTGGAGCCCACCAAGTATATGTCTAGTGGTTCAACTTTGTGAATAGTAGCATGTATCGGGATGGGGGGGGGGTAGTAGCCAATATCCCTCCCTCCCCCCGGCCGCTATTAGTTTTTTTGTTTTCTGTCTGTTGGCCTGTCGCATATTGAAAAGCTGTTTTCTCTTATCTATCTATCTATCTATCTATCTATCTATCTATCTATCTATCTATCTATCTATCTATCTATTTATTTATTTATTTATTTATTTATATACTGCATATTTGTAACTTACCACTCACTGGCATAGCAGTCATTGATCGCGAGATCTCTTAAACTGTCGTACGTATCCGCACCACAGGTTCCTTTTATCTACTAGAATCTCACAAGGCACACTTTTCGACAGATACACAACCTGATCGCCGAAATTCGCGAAAAACCGCAAACTCTATCAAACCTTTCTATTTTATTTTCGATATTTCCCCAAAAGGCCGCAGTCTAATTAGAAAATAAAGAAATATGTCACAAAGTCCGTAATTCATAACCTTTTTTTTTTCTTTTTACCTAGATCTTCTTATTTTTTTATATGTCTTACGTCATTCCCACTCCTTTTCAAACTATACCCCAAAACACTGCATGAATGTATTTATGTTTTAGTTCTAGATCTATTGCAAATACATAAACTTCATTTTTTTTGTCAATAACTCTTTGATGCGTTTTGGGTGTACCAAAGTCAAGTGTTCAATTGTACATTTTGCAGAATGGTTTGTCTTACCTTCTAGTCATTGCTTACCAAGAGTTAGCTTTTCATAGTCGACATACATTTATATAAGCCTAACTGACTTCTGAGGAAGCGTGGTCGAGAGGCTAAGTACGCTTGAAGTTGGCTTGGCTTGGGCTCTGAAGCGGGCTCGAGGTTCGACACCCGACTCGGTCAGAGTTATGTTTACTGAGCGCCTAAAGGGAGCACGGAAAACCTTCTAGATATTTCCCCCCCCCCCCGCTCCCACTGATCCACAAATGAGATTGGACCAAAGCGCTGAAAGCATGAAAGTAGCGCTAAATAAAAGTTATAGTTTATTTATTTGATTCATTTCACTTTTTTTTTGATATTTCTATAAAATATGGCCTCAGAGTTTGTATTCGGTTTATTTCGATAGATCTAGAGTCTTTTTTTTGAGAGAGAGAGCAAGGGAGAGAGCAAGGGAGAGAGCAAGGGAGAGCAAGGAAGAGAGCAAGGTAGAGAGCAAGGAAGAGAGCAAGGGAAAGAGCAAGGGAGAGAACAAGGGAGAGAGCAAGGAAGAGAGCAAGGAAGAGAGCAAGGGAGAGCAAGGAAGAGAGCAAGGAAGAGAGCAAGGGAGAGAGCAAGGGAGAGAGCAAGAGAGAGAGCAAGAGAGAGAACAAGAGAGAGAGCAAGGGAGAGAACAAGGGAGAGAGCAAGGGAGAGAACAAGGGAGAGAACAAGGGAGAGAGCAAGGGAGAGCAAGGAAGAGAGCAAGGGAGAGCAAGGAAGAGAGCAAGGGAGAGCAAGGGAGAGAGCAAGGAAGAGAGCAAGGGAGAGCAAGGAAGAGAACAAGGGAGAGAGCAAGGAAGAGAACAAGGGAGAGAGCAAGGAAGAGAACAAGGGAGAGAGCAAGGAAGTGAGCAAGGGAGAGCAAGGAAGAGAGCAAGGGAGAGAGCAAGGGAGAGAGCAAGGGAGAGAGCAAGGGAGAGAGCAAGGGAGAGCAAGGAAGAGAGCAAGGGAGAGAGCAAGGGAGAGAGCAAGGGAGAGAGCAAGGGAGAGAGCAAGAGAGAGAGCAAGGGAGAGAACAAGGGAGAGAACAAGGGAGAGAGCAAGGGAGAGAGCAAGGGAGAGAGCAAGGGAGAGAGCAAGGGAGAGAACAAGGAAGAGAGCAAGGGAGAGCAAGGAAGAGAGCAAGGGAGAGAGCAAGGGAGAGAGCAAGGGAGAGAGCAAGGGAGAGAGCAAGGGAGAGAACAAGGGAGAGAACAAGGGAGAGAACAAGGGAGAGAGCAAGGGAGAGAGCAAGGGAGAGAGCAAGGGAGAGAGCAAGGGAGAGAGCAAAAGAGAGAGCAAGGGAGAGAACAAGGGAGAGAGCAAGGGAGAGAGCAAGGGAGAGAGCAAGGGAGAGAGCAAGGGAGAGAGCAAGGGAGAGAGCAAGAGAGAGAGCAAGGGAGAGAACAAGGGAGAGAACAAGGGAGAGAGCAAGGGAGAGAGCAAGGGAGAGAGCAAGGGAGAGAGCAAGGGAGAGAGCAAGAGAGAGAGCAAGGGAGAGAACAAGGGAGAGAACAAGGGAGAGAGCAAGGGAGAGAGCAAGGGAGAGAGCAAGGGAGAGAGCAAGAGAGAGAGCAAGGGAGAGAACAAGGGAGAGAACAAGGGAGAGAGCAAGGGAGAGAGCAAGGGAGAGAGCAAGGGAGAGAACAAGGGAGAGAGCAAGGGAGAGAGCAAGGGAAAGAGCAAGGGAGAGAACAAGGGAGAGAGCAAGGGAGAGAGCAAGGGAGAGAGCAAGGGAGAGAACAAGGGAGAGAGCAAGGGAGAGAGCAAAGGAAAGAGAGCAAGAGAGAGAGCAAGGGAGAGAACAAGGGAGAGAACAAGGGAGAGAGCAAGGGAGAGAGCAAGGGAGAGAGCAAGGAAGAGAGCAAGGGAGAGAGCAAGGGAGAGAGCAAGGGAGAGAGCAAGGGAGAGAACAAGGGAGAGAGCAAGGGAGAGAGCAAGGGAGAGAACAAGGGAGAGAAAAAGGGAGAGAGCAAGGGAGAGAGCAAGGGAGAGAAAAAGGGAGAGAGCAAGAGAGAGAGCAAGGGAGAGAACAAGGGAGAGAAAAAGGGAGAGAGCAAGGGAGAGAGCAAGGGAGAGAGCAAGGGAGAGAACAAGGGATGGTACTTTGTTCCACAAACAACAAACAACAACAAACAACAAAAGACAACTATATCCTAATAGCATCGAAAATGTAAATTCTAGACTCTATTTTCTTTTCGCTACATTCAAAGGGGGTGAGATAAACTATTACAATTAATAAAACCAAATGGAAATTTCTTTTTATTTAGAGAGAACAAAATACCAAGAGAAATGTTGAAAGGGGAACAGGAATGTGTACGGAGGACGAACTCTTTTGTTGTTGGAGTGGGAGGGGGGATAAGTCAAAGTGCTAATAAAATCAACGGGCCTTAAATATGAGAGCGTATATGTGTCGAGGGCGGATTGTGAAGCGAATCTTCCCAGATCAAGTCCCTCTGGGAGAAAATACGATGCGCAGGTAAAAAACAAAATGGGGGCTCCAGAGGGCGAACAAAAAAAGAGAGAAAGAAAGAGAGCGGGCCGTGAGATTTCATTATAACAGATACACTGGTTCCACGGGCTAGAAATGTAGGTTAGGTTGATCATTAAAATGTGGCCCGTCTATTAAAAAAAAAAAAAAAGGGGAAAATAAAAGGGGGTTCCGATCATAATAAAAAATCTAAAGCCTAGGAACAAACCCGGCCAAAATAAACAATCAAACGCCAGGGAACAAATCAACGGGCGTAGCCGGTGCGTGCTGCTTGTATATCTCATTATCGGTATTAGGTGGCTCAGTTTGTGTCAAAGAACAAGCATTGAACGTGGGGATGATGTAAGAAATGCTCCTCCTGCTCCGCCCCATACGAAACACTTCTCCTGACTGCGAGGCGCTCTGGCTTTAGACGCTGAAACTCTTTAACAAGCCTACAAATGATTTATTGTCTTCACTACAGCTTGTCCTCCCGGCTACTATGGAACAAATTGTTCTCATCAATGTATCCAATGTCTACATTCAAACTGCTCCCCTTCAACTGGTCTGTGCATTGAAGGATGTATAGGGGGTAATGATTTCCCGTATTGCAGACAAGGTAGGTTACCTTAATAGGTGATGAGCTTGTGTTAAGTTAGTGGGATTACATATTTAAATCACGGCAGTTCATCTTTAAGTACACTCCGTATCGTTGTCACTTTCACGTTTTTACCTCAGTACGAAATGATTCTCCATTTCCTACTATGTCTAAGCATTCCATAGATTTTGTAAAATAGCCTCATGTATTGATCATAAGGTTTTATTGCTATACGAGTTTATTACAAATTTTAAATTGCGAAATATGTGTCAATTTTTCAGACACACAAAAAATGAGTTGAAATGAAGTTTGTTAACATGATCAATAAACTAATGTGTTTAACATGATCAATTAACTAATTTGTTTAACCTGATCAATTAACTAATTTGTTTAACATGATCAATTAACTAATTTGTTTAACCTGATCAATTAACTAATTTGTTTAACATGATCAATTAACTAATTTGTTTAACCTGATCAATTAACTAATTTGTTTAACATGATCGATTAACTAATTTGTTTAACATGATCAATTAACTAATTTGTTTAACATGATCAATTAACTAATTTGTTTAACCTGATCAATTAACTAATTTGTTTAACATGATCGATTAACTAATTTGTTAAACATGATCAATTAACTAATTTGTTTAACATGATCAATTAACTAATTTGTTTAACATGATCAATTAACTAATTCGTTTAACATGATCAATTAACTAATGTGTTTAACATGATCAATTAACTAATTTGTTTAACATGATCAATTAGCTAATGTGTTTAACATGATCAATTAACTAATTTGTTTAACATGATCAATTAACTAATTTGTTTAACATGATCAATTAACTAATTTGTTTAACATGATCAATTAACTAATTTGTTTAACATGATCAATTAACTAATTTGTTTAACATGATCAATTAGCTAATTTGTTTAACATGATCAATTAACTAATTTGTTTAACATGATCAATTAACTAATTTGTTTAACATGATCGATTAACTAATTTGTTTAACATGATCAATTAATTAATTTGTTTAACATGATCAATTAACTAATTTGTTTAACATGATCAATTAACTAATTTGTTTAACATGATCAATTAACTAATTTGTTTAACATGATCAATTAATTAATTTGTTTAACATGATCAATTAACTAATTTGTTTAACATGATCAATTAACTAATTTGTTTAACATAATCAATTAATTAATTTGTTTAACATGATCAATTAACTAATTTGTTTAACATGATCA
This sequence comes from Biomphalaria glabrata, assembly GCF_947242115.1. Classification (NCBI taxonomy): domain Eukaryota; kingdom Metazoa; phylum Mollusca; class Gastropoda; family Planorbidae; genus Biomphalaria; species Biomphalaria glabrata. The sequence goes on along the minus strand of NC_074714.1, from coordinate 16,816,836 downwards.
ATTAACTAATTTGTTTAACATGATCAATTAACTAATTTGTTTAACATAATCAATTAATTAATTTGTTTAACATGATCAATTAACTTGTGTTTTCCACGATCCTCCTAACAAAATATTTTATCAGCTTTTAAATCGATGTTATATCAAAAAGGTTCTGCTTAACATTCGTATCTTCCTTGACCACATATTAGACCGACTTTCAATCATTTATATTCCATTTATAAAAAAATGAAACACATAGGTAGATACCGCATGAAAATGGATTTTAAAAATTGTGAGTTCTGACGAACAGAAATATTAGTTCGAGAACCAAAACTTTAAATCAATTTTAACACATTGCCCTAGGCCATACAAATCTTTCTATTTAATACCTAAGCGTTCTCTACACTGCCTGGCAACTGAAGGAAATAGAGAAATCATTTCTCAGTTTGCCTGGGACTTTTAGGCATTCTATAGAATGCCTGATTTCGCATTTTTTCGGTAACATATATTGACATATAAATGTATGCAACATTAAACAGTCTCGGCGTAACTATTTAGAGTCTAGAGCTTGTGCAGAAATTTTAAATGCAGAAACAGTCTCGGCGTAACTATTTAGAGTCTAGAGCTTGTGCGGAAATTTTAAATGCAGAAACAGTCTCGGCGTTACTATTTAGAGTCTAGAGCTTGTGCGGAAATTTTAAATGCAGAAACAGTCTCGGCGTAACTACTTAGTGTCTAGAGCTTGTGCGGAAATGTCCAATGTCTCCTGCAACACTGAACTATCGACTGCAGCTCAATGGAAGTTTTAGCACTCAGTAAAAAATACTTCTCAAAAGAATGACCATCTTGATGTAAATAGTTTTTTTTTTTAACCAACGAAACAATGTTATGTGTATCATAAATAGTGCTGCGAAATTTAAAAAATTAGGAACAAATCTCCTGATTCATTATTTTGTTTGTTGCTTTATTTCATCAGCGTGTAGCAAAGGAAACTATGGAGCTAACTGCAGCTTAAGTTGCAACAAGTGCCTCAATTTCAATTGCAGTAGTGATGGTATTTGTCTAGGTGACTGCGTGGGTTTCTCTAATCCTCCTCACTGCAACCTAAGTAAGCTGATTGGTTAGAGTTCGTTACGCTGGAATGTCTGGATGAGTGTGTCTTGGTCTTATCAGAATTATGTCCGGTGAATTCCCACTTGCTTTCTGAGACTCTTGTTTCAGTGAAGATCTACGCTTTATGAAATAAAACACTTTTAATAAATAAGTTGAGATCATGATGTTTTGAAATATACACTACAAACACACGAGATAACTAAATTACAATAGCAGATTCACAAAAGTAGACATAATTTGTCAAAAGTACAGCGAGAACTTGAGTACAATGAGAACAAAAGTACAGAGAGAACAAAAGTACAGAGAGAACATGGGTACAATGAGAACAAAAGTACAGAGAGAACAAAAGTACAGAAAGAACAAACGCACACTTAGAACGAAAGTACAGAGAAAATAAAAGTACACAGAAAACAAAAGTACAGAGAAAACAAACGTACACTGAGAACAAAAGTATAGAAAGAACAAAAGTACAGTGAGAACAAAAGTACACAGAGAACAGAAGTGCACCGAGAACTGGAGTACACTAAGAACAGAAGTACACTGAGAACAGGAGTACATTGAGAACAGAAGTACACTGAGAACAGGATTACACTGACAACTGATGTACTCTGAGAACAGAAGTACACTTAGAACAGAAGTACACTGAGAACATACGTACACTGACAACTGAAGTACACTGAGATCAGAATTACACTGACAACTTAAGTACACCGAGAACAGAAGTACACTGAGAACAGAAGTACACGATTCTTAGATACAATGCCGGAGAATGAAGTAAGGCTACAAACAAGATAAAGTAACTCCAACTTAAAAGCCGTCTTTCAGATATATTGCCAATGTACGAAAACAAACCATTGATGAAGTGTTTGCGTGACATTGCATACAGTTTTGCTTTGTGAAGTCTTTTTTTTTTTTAAATCTGACAAGTTTGGAAGCATGGTGTTTTTTAAGTGTATTTTGGACTATAAATACATATCATATGTATTGAAATTATTCATATTTGCTTATTCCCTTATGCTTGAATAGTCATAGTTTTACACTACTACTAAATGACGAGACGATGATAATGCAATGAAACTGAAATATATTTTTTTCTGCGCAATTTTGTCGGCGCTATTTTGTCGTCGTTATTTCGTCCGCGCTATTTTGATGGGTCACAGTGTTTCACATATATATATATATACTTGTTATAGTAAGCAATGTGACATTGTCTCCACAGCTTGTAAGGAAGGCACTTATGGGATCAACTGCAATAGGACGTGTCCAGAGTGCTTTAAGAACCTATGTGATCCGAGCTCAGGACATTGTACACTTGGATGCTTAGGATACTCCGACCCACCTCATTGCAGCACAAGTATATAATAGTGTTGAATAGTTAAATGTTACGATTGTTTCACTGTAACCCTTGTCAGGAACATAGAAACTAATTACTGTAGTAGCCACTGACGTTCAGTGATGTTTCTATGAACGTAACATAAGTTAATTTACATGAAATTAAAATGTAAGACATTCAAATGTACTCTATACAATAACAATGCTCATAAGTTCAACAGTTATGCAAAATTACACACACCAAAAATGTATACTTAAAAAGAGAACAAAATAAAACATATCTATATTAACATTCATTCACATGTAAGTCTATATAATGGCCCCCATTGATGTAGTAACTCTATGATCTTCTGTACGGCAGTACATGTATCAACTCGTAAAATACATCTCACACTACAATCTCTAGTTCCGCACGTTTTAAGTCTTACCAACTCTCACTACAGAGGCGCAGCTCAAGGGGAGAATAGGAAAAATGTCCCCGTGCCCTCACTTGAGGAAGCCCCATAAGTCTTACCAACTCTCACTACAGAGGCGCAGCTCAAGGGGAGAATAGGAAAAATGTCCCCGTGCCCTCACTTGAGGAAGCCCCAAATGAGTGTTTTTTTATATTAAATATTACTCAAAAGGCAGGGGCCCCCAAAGAGGTCAAGACCCCCCCCGGGCCTCCAAATGATAACAAATTCCTAGCTACGCCTTTGTCTCTGTCTATCTTCTTGTCTATCTTCTTGTCTATCTTCTTGTCTATCTTCTTGACGATACAGTTATTGTCACTGTATAGGGTTTCAAGCCAGACTGACACTGGCTCTAAAACAATACTATTGTAACATTCGATATAGTCTAATTATAACAATTAAAGAATATCCTCCACAATTATAACAATGTAAGACAAAATACAATCAACGTACCCACTAAAAGTGGATAGATGACAATTGTTTTTCAACAGCGACAACATCTATTATTAGACCAAACAGTCAATAGCACTTTAGAAGGCTACTTGCCTTCTACGTGCACATTACACACTGGTCATTCTCGCATTGAGGAGTCATTCACAACAGAGGTCATTCGGAGTCATCCAGACAAACAGTCGCTATTAATACATAGAATAAAAATAAGTATGAAGATACTACCCCCCCCCCACGACCAAGAATAGGTCCCAATGAAATGTTTATGACGAGATGTGCAGACGGCAGGCGTGCCCATTACGACATGGTAAGGGCAGCTTAGCAAATGGTGCCAATCATAATGGGCCCTTAACAAGCATGCTTATAGGGTAGTCTGATCCGTTTCCTATTTTAAATTAAAAGTCGTTTCCTTTTTATTTTTTCTAAATATCTATAAATACATTAAAGTAGGATGAATTTAAATACATTGTTCTAAAAGTAATATTGCGACGAAATGATTCTAGCTCTGCATTATTCACTATCAGAGTAATTGCTGACATTTTTATAGGGCCCACTGGCAATCCAAATCGCCTTAATAAAAGGCCGACTTTATAACTTATAACCGAGTTTAGGTCAGTGGTTCCCATTTTTTTGTTCTCTCATAAACCCCTTCAATCTCGATACGCAGGTGAAGGAAATAGTTAAGTGGGCGGAAGTCTTCAAATTCATGAAACTGGCAACGAATTTGATAGAAAGTCGCGCTATTATCGCGAATGTCGTTGGTTCGATTCCCACACATGCCATTATATTTTCGTTGATAAACTTAATGACCATTTTTAATAATCACCGAACTTTTCAAATACAGATTCAAAACCGATTTGATACTATCTGGATCATATCTGATCTAATAAGATCCCATTCGTTATGATCCCCAAAGATCATATTCGTATGCGATTTTGATTTGATCAGATTCCGATTCTATTCGTTCCAATCCAATCCAATTAAATAGCACCATTAGCTTCATAAAGTTGGAATTGAATTCAAATAAAACTTTTTGACTTATAGATTAATTGGTATAGCACTAAATATCCAACAGATTTATATATTTTGTTTTTAAAGATGCTGCTGTTGGTGGTGAGCCCCCTAAAGTATTTCTACCTTTTTCAGAATGCTTTCGAACGTTACATGGGTTGAATTGCTTGCAGAAATGTAGCGCCAACTGTTACCAGTCCATATGTCAATCGACCACCGGGAAATGTATGGAGGGATGTGAGGATTACAATGACCCTCCCGAATGTACGCATGGTAAACATGTTTTTCTCTATAATATGTATGGAGAATATACTTTTGGTGTAGTTCTAGGCTGTATGAGTGATACATACTGCTCATTTAGTTGCAGCATGTATAAATAACATGGGCGTAGCCAGGATTTTTTTCGGGGGGGTTTTGGGGGGGATTCCCCCCCCCCAGCGGAAAAAATTATATATGTATATATATGTGTGTGTGTGTACATAATTAATCTATATTACATTTTGACCCTTTCGGAAAACGTTTATTATGGCCTAGAATAGATTCTTCCTGGAATTAGTGGAAAACTTGTAGACTCCCCGCCCTTGCTAGCAAGGGGGTCTGGGGGAGCTCGCAGCGCTCCCCCAGCGCGGGGCGAAGCCCCGCCGCCGAGCACTATTTCTGGTACTGAAAGCCAACAAAATGCATATTCTGAGGTATCTACAGTGCATTATCTTGCTATTAAAAAGTTTTATTTCAAAAACCTAATGTGCTATTCTTACTGACTGAGACCCTCTCGCGCCGTTCGGTGCATTTTCCGTCAAGCTGTTTCCGCAACTCTTATTTTGCGTAATTCATTTTGTCGGAGAACATGTCCCGCAAAACCTCATGCGAGGCTCTGTCACAACGTTACTAAGGGTTCGACTCCCAGTTCGGCATATGATTTCTTTGATTTAGACCCGATCTCTATAACTGACTACTAAAATCTGTCTTAGCCATCTTTGTTTAGCCACATTTAGTGTTTTTCAATTTTAGCAGAAGACTATTCACACTTTATTAATGGAGCCCAAGCCACTGGTTGAAATTTGCAACCTCTCTTGACTACGCTCTTGGAATTACATGCCAGTATTTCGCTTTAGATTTTATATCGAAAAGGAAAGATTTTTCGTCAAAATCATCTGAGGGGTTTTAAACTAAAAATCTCTGGAGGTTGTTTTTTTTTTTTTTAAATTCAAAACCCCATTTAGCTACGATCATAGAATTAGGTGACTGTAGTTTGCTTTAAAATAATATTGAAGAGAGAGGTTTTCAACTCTAAACGCTCTGTAGGGGAATTTTAAACTAAAAACCCCTTTGGCTACGCTCATTTTGAGTGTGTAATTTTCTTTTTTTTTTATATTGAAGAGAGGGTTTATCGTAAATTCTGGAGGGGGTTTTAAAATCAAAATCTTCCTTAATTGTGCTGTTGGAATTTTGGGATTGTTTTTTACATTTTTTAATTTAGTTTTATAGAAGAGGGTGATTTAACTGCAAAAACCTCTGGTAGGGGGTTTAAAACTCAAAACCCCCTGTAGGGGGTTTTAAACTCAAAGCCCCTGGTAGGGGGTTTTAAACTTAAAACCCCCTGGTAGAGGGATTTGTATCTCAAAACCCCCTGATAGGGGTTTTTAAAATCTCAAAACCCCCTGGTAGGGGGTTTTAAACTCAAAACCCCCTGGTAGAGGGTTTTTAACTCAAAACCCCCTCGGCTGTGCTGTGGTAAGTGATGATTTAGTATTAAAATCTCACCTAAAATAAACAAAATAAAAGCGAAAATCAGTCACTTAACCCCCCCCCCCCCCCTGGCTACGCCCATGATAAAAAATATCTTTCTGATGTATGAAGGATTAACTTCTGTTCTAGTTCCATGATGTATGAATGATACATACTTCTGTTCTAGTTCCATGATGTATGAATGATACATACTTATGTTCTAGTTCCCTAATGTATTAATTGTATACTTGTGTGAGGAACGAGTGGAGATAATGACAGGACTTTTGGGAGCACTTCCATCCCCGCTTGTGCAATGAACTTGTTCCTAAGGTACCCAAATTAGAGTTCTTTTTTGCTTCCCTATCAAACTGTCTACACTAAGGACTGTTTCACCAGGTCGCCATGCTGAGAAACTTTGCCCGCGATCAACTTGTCAAAACAAATGTCAGTTCTTATTACTCCCCACGCGCACAAAAAATAACTGTATCTTGCTCCCCTGTTTACTAATAGCAGAACAATTATTCCACTATTTTGTTTTAAACATGAAAACATTGTTTGTTCCTCTAGACACTATTTAATTACTCTCAAATAGGTTTAATACTTCCTATTGCTGGAACAGACACAAAATAGAGCAGTGAGATTCATAACAAACGAATATTTACATTTGACTAGAGTAACACCTTTAGTAAAATCACTAAATTGAGAAAGCCTTCAGGACAGAAGACACAAAAGTAAAGTAGCAATTATACATAAAACACTGAACCATAATCTTCAAATACAAAAACAAAATTTAATAAAATACTCTAAAAAACACAAAGATAAATGCATGTTTATCGTTCCATATGCTAGGACAAATTTGTACAAATACTCCTTCTTCCCTAGTGCTATTAGAGCATGGAATGAGTTGCCTGACCTAGCCAGGAAAACCAGTGACTTGGCAGAATTTAAGTCATTGGTTAATATGTATGACTGAATGCATGACGCGTAGGACGTAATAATCTTCTTTTTTTTTTAAGTAACGTCTATATTATACTAGATAAGATAAGTATGTCTTTTTTTAAATTTTTAAATGCTTTCATATAGTAAGCATTTCAAGCTTAGCTTACACTATGCGCTTAAAAGAAAAAGTAAAATTCCCCTTTCAGACCTTGTGGTCTATAGGGCAGATGATGTAAAGGTCATCGGTTTATGTGGCCTACGGTTAACGAGGGTGTCATGTGGCCAGCACAACGACCAACCGCCTTAACTTTTCCCCAACTGTAAGGTACCCAATAGAGCTGGGTGGACTTAGAGGGTCTTTCTCATTTCTGCATTTAGTGCGGTCTAGTGCTATGTGTTACTAGTAGTCAGCATCGATGTCCAATGCTTTGAGGTCACGTCATTCTCCGTCCTTCGGGCATGACCAAGTCAACATAGGCTTGAGGATGGTGAAGATTCTGAGTTGACCAGTTCGAGCTCATAGAAGGTCTTAACACTGACCTGCATACGTCATACGTCTGTACAATAGCAACAAGCTATTGGTCTCCACTGCCCACAGGTTATGACGCTATAGGTGAGTGTTGAGGCCTTCTCTAGCGAATGGTCTGGGTGTTACACCCTTCTCACGTGACTTTCAGGATACGCAGCGCAAGTAGTACATGACCCAATCTCATACAATAGCGTGCCGTGTTATTTACCTTCCTACCTTTATGACAATCAACCTTCAAAACAATTTGCCGACAGAAAATCATGAGACAAATTTCCTGTCATTAAAAAAAATGTATATATGTGTCTTGCAAACAGAATGTCTAAACAACAGCCATGGATACAACTGCTTCTGCCACGAATATTGCAGCGAGTGCTCAAACAAGTCTGGTATATGTGATAAATGTAAACCAGGGTTTTTACCAGATCAGTCTAAAAAGAGTTGCTTTTACGGTAAGTCACTAAACAGCGTAACTGAACCATATCTGAGCTATAATCCAACAAGGTTAAGAAGAATATATTATACTAGTCGACCGGTGGCGTAGCATACGCCTCTATTTTGCAGGGCCGGCCTTAGGCCACTACAACCTATGCGACCGCATTAAGCCCGCACTTTCATAAGACCCGTACTTTCATAGGACCCGCGCTAATTCTAGGTGTATAAATTATTAAATTAAACCAGGAGCTCCTGGAAATCTCCCGAAATTACAAAATATACGAAAAAGTCCTTAAAATATACGGACACATATAGACACAAATTTTCATTTTGGGGTGTCATTCAATATGGAAAACGCCAATCCTATGCGCGATAAATAAAAACGGCATTATTCATTAGTCGTAATTGTGTAATCTGGTGAAAGAAGCTTCTCGCGCCTCAAATTAATGAAGAATTACTAGAGGTCAACAAATCTCAAAGATAGATTGAAACATTTGGTAATTCTTGCCATTGAACGTGATCTATGTAGGAAACTGAATTATTATGATATACTGTATGACTTTGCTACACGCAAGGCTCGTAAAGTATTTCTGTACGTAGTAAAGAATGAATAAAATGCATAGACGAATTTATTTTCTAATACAAACTCTAAAAATTTCACTTATAATTCGCTTCCCTACCCAAACTTGGCCCCGCGAAATGCGTTTCGCATGTGGCCCCACAATGGTTAAGTCCGGTCCTGCTATTTAGTGACGGGTGTGACCTAACGAGGAGTCATGTTGAAAAGTGACGAGCCCCCATGTGACCTAAAGAGGATTCACGAACCAATATGAGTTCACATTACCTAGTAGCGGGTATAGCCTAAAATATTCAATTAGAATTATAGCTAGATTTAGGTATTTAGATCAAAAGGTCAGTGTTAAGTGTGCTGGCACGTTCGTCCAGAGGTGTACTGGTCCCTTCTTGTACTGCCTAGGTTATTAAGTATAACCTCCAGGTATACAATTCAACTAATGTATGCAACAAAAGACTTTACAAAGTCGCAGGTAAACATATTTACATGGTTTATTTACATGAATAAAATAAAGGTGTAAATACATGGCCATTAACTCACAGGCCGACACAACAAAAAGTAAACAAAAGATACTCAAAAATAATATGGCACACAGCCCTAGTCATATGTTACATTATCGTCACATTCGGGTTATCAAAAATACAGGTCACAGGCCTCAGGTCAACACATGACCACTTTTGACCATTGGGTTACAAACTTCCGGCTTACACAGCCAACTAAAGGTCACATGCCTCAGGTCGAAATACGACCACTTTTGGCTACACTATGGTTACAGGCTTCAGGCTTACACTAGCCACTTTTAGCCAAAAAAAAAACAAAATGGTCATGATGAACTATAGGCTTCAGGGAAACCTATGAGCCTACAAGCTTCATAGAATCCCACCTATAGCCATCCGTTTGGTAAAGCCCATCTGATGATTCAATACGGGTTGAATCCCTCAGAGACAAGGCTATAAAAAATATGTAAAGTCCATCTGATGATTCAATACAGGTTGAATCCCTCAGAAAAGGGTTACAAAAATATGTCACGTTTGGGAGTACCCCAGGATGCAGAACATCAGGGTAAAAAAAATATACTGCCTGGAAATCATTTGGGGCTATATCTATTAATAAATACATTATATAAAATACAATAATACTAAAGACATACTTAGCCCAAAGATCTCCAGAGCAGGGCACACTTCTCCGAGTACCCCATGACACACGACCACTAACAGAAAAAATACTATACACAACACAGGTCAAGTGGTCAAGCTGGTAACTCAGGAGCAAGTGGCAACTAAACACAGTTTGCAAGGCCTTTTATAAACTACATAAGGGGAATCACTCCTAACTATACAAGTAATCAAAAATAGTTATTTCCCCATTATGTCACACAGGTGAATATACATAGTAGATTACTTGTTCTCTTTCCATGACTTCTTAGTCACAATGGTTAAGTCCGGTGCTGCTATTTAGTGTTTGTAAAATATTTGTTTGTTAAATGTTTTACATGTTTCGGATGTTCCTTCAGAGTTGAAGATAGTTTAATTCTTAGTCCAAACCTCCCGCCCGAAGGACAAAGGTGGATAGGAGCGGGCAGGGTTTGACAGTCCAGCGCGCAGCCATCCGTAGCGACGTGTGAATACCCGCAGTTCTTGTTTTTTCGTGGGCTGACTATCCGCAGAAATAAGAGAGTGATCTTTCCTTTACTCCTTTACTTCTTGCTCGTCCAAACTGATGAGGGAAGAAGAGAATCATATATGCAGATATGTCATGGAGATATATATATGTGTGTGTGTGTGTGTGCCTTCTGTGTGTAAGTCCGGAAAGTTTGACTGCACACTGAGCACGTTATTCCAACTGGAGCTGGTAACACAAACTCAAAATCAACCCCAAATGTTATCCACTCATACAGGTAACAAGGCAGGTACCAATAGTTTCAACATGAATCAAATGAAATTATGCACTACAGACTATCAATAACCATTACCCTATCTATGCACTAAAGACTATCAATAACCACAACCATATCTATTCACTAAAGACTTTCAATAACCATTACCCTATCTCCGTAAATTTACAAAACAGAGGAGACTTGTACGTTACGAAAGTGTTGTTGATACTAATATAGTTTAGTCCCACTGAGGACATATTACCACAGTTTGCAAGATTTATTAATGGTACCAATGCCCTGATAGTTGTAAAGATATCGTTCCATGTGAACTTGGCCTAACTGACGTTAGTAAATGATTGTCCCTTTTATTTCATTGTTGTTTAACGGGCCAATCTCTCAGTGTAAAAAAAGGCTTGACGCTGTAAAGCTGTAGTTAGTCTGTGAAGATGAATGTAAAGATGTAACCAGTCAATAACAATAGAAGTGTACTAGAGTATTTCGGTTATGTTTATGGCCAACATTTTCATTTATTTCCAGATCAACTTTTGGACTTCAATCACACACTTTTAACGGAGCCAGAAGATACCCCTTTAAACCAATTTGTATACTTCATCCCTATCAGCTTTTTTATCGTCGCCTTTTTTAATTGCATGGTCGCAGTGTACTTTCATCGCCTCAGACAAGCAAGACGTTTAAATTTATGGGAGCATGAGTAAGGCACGCGTCACCGCTAGCTTCAAGAGACGTCAACACGTTCATACCTAGCTATGGACATGAACACTGAGTCCTCGGGGAAATAATGGGGGAAAACAGCAGCTAAATCTGGACACTTTTGAAGAAGAAGTGGAGCCTGAAAGTTCCAGTCTTGAGGAAGAGATTCTGCCAGGATAATATCTCCATTCTAATTGCGCTAAGAAGCCTTAAGCTCAAGATTTTACATTCTCCATTATTTTCTTTCTTTCAATTCTCGGTGGAGCGAATGCTACCAGTGTTGATTATCTGGTGATCGACACTGTAGATTTAACTTTCCAGATAAAGTTTTGATTCGAGTGTTAGCTAACCATTGCTTTCTAACTGTAATCATAGAGGCTCTGACTGACTGGTGAGACCCACTTGATTTTAGGAACAACTTTATTCCATTTTTCTGATTTTAGTGTTTGTGTACTAAATGCAGGTTACAAAAAAAAATATGAATACTTGAGTCTCTTAGCATGTTTATCCTCTGTATTCAATGATCAAATAAATAATGTTTTTTAGTTTGCTTCCTCTTAGTAGATGAGTTTTGAAATCCTGTTGGAGCAGTGTGATTGCATACTCTTTGACCCACCAGGGAGAGATAGCACCACGAGCCTCTGAGTTACCAACATGGAAAAATGGTTTGAGTGATGGGACAAGTTTAAACAACAAAAGCCAAGGGAGAGTCTGGGAAAACAGTGTGGAGGCTGACCAGGTCTGAACAGCTGTAATCACAGTGCAGGACGGGCCTCAGTTCCGTAGGGCAGGGTTCAATGTCGACTCATGATGCTCCTGGAGGAAGATAAAACGTGTCTGAAATTCTTTTGAACTGATTTCCATCACAAAAGGTCCATAAAGCTTTAAACTCTTCACCTGTATGGTGACATAAGTTGAATATGCACAGCAGTATGATTCTGTCCAGGGCTATTGAAAGAAATGCTGTTGCTGCTGCTGATGTTGCTGCTGCTGCTGCTGATGATGATGATGATAATGATGATGATGATGATGATGATATGGCAGGTCTGAAGTAGTTTTGTCCTCTGTCAGATAAGGAGAATCATCATGGGGAATGTTCAGGGTCACGCCACGAGAATGCCCACAAGGTCAGGTGTCATCACACCTTCGGCTAATCGGGACGGACATCACAAACTATCTTCGTAACCTTTTTTTTATTATTATTGTAAGTATTATAGTATCTTAAGAGTTATTTACTTCTTTTAGTAAGCTTTTTTTTTATTGTTGCTGCTACAACATTGTACTTTGACTTTGAATACTGTTTATTGCATTTGTTCTTTTTCTTCTTTGTAATGCCTCTAGTTCTCTAGTAGTGGATCATAAGTTCTCACTCTTGGTGTACCTGTAAAGTCTGTTTATGACATTCATACAATTGTGAACAATAAAAAAACAAACACTAACCAATGAGTTCATTAATTACTGGTTATTAATTATTTCTGTTTTATATAAACAAGTGAAATAAATCAATGAAGATGAAAATTGCAGTAATTGTGCGGTTCTTAAGATTTATTTTTTTCCTTTTTGTGCTTGTTTTTAATTGCTTTTGCCAAGCGCAGTTTTCATCCTATGATATGCTCAATGCGTAAAGGTCCCAAATCTTTTGTGGAACAGTGAGGGGGGAGGAGGTATCTTGAAGAAGGTTTCCGTGCTGCCTTTATGTGTTCAGCAAACTTAAATTCAGTTTGAGACGGGTTTCAAACTTAAACCCCCTGGTGGCGACTGAGCAAACTCAGCATTTTACTATTACTAATAAGGTGAACGCCTACGTGTCCGAAATTTGCGAAAGAGAGTATCTGACGTTCATTCGTAGGCCCATCCGTGACCTTCATTTATTGTCTAAGCCAGTTCATGAGTACATGTTTCAATGGTTTATTTAAGTGAAAAGTGTTCAGTGCAAATGGTTTCAGAAACAAGTTTGCATTTATCTTTCTTTTGATTAATTACTACCACTTCTAAAACCAATATGTAATTATTAAAGTCGTCTTAATTTAATAACAGAGAGCGTGCATATTAAACTGAAGCGTCTAAATTTAATATTAGAGCGGCAGTATGTACATTTCAAATTAGGATGTATGTTCGTCTTTGAAAGAAGCTTCAGGCTCCAATATGTGTTGAATTGAATAGAATTGCTTTTGAGGACGATTTTGGACAGGGATGTGGGCGGGTTCTGGGAGGAGCGGGTAATCATGTGATTCTGGGTAGCGATGCGGAGGCCCGATAACAACACTGACCTGAATGGCCTCTTTTTTTTTTTAGAGTTGGATAGTCAAATTCGATGTTACACTGGTACCTGGTCGATGCTTGCAATGGGTCGGCTTATTTTTCGACATCCTTTCCTCACCTTGTACTCTTAATAATCTTGGTAGCCCAATGCTGCTATGTCACATGTCACATGTCATGTTGATTTGTTTCCGTACTACACGCTTTTTAACTCCATAAACATTTTTGAAAGCAAACATTTTGAAAAGCCTGTGTTACATTATCTTCACTAGTTCTTCAGACTGGACAATCATTTCAGCCTCAGTAGCCAAGGCTCTCCACAAATTTCTAGGAGACGCGCTTGACATTCAACCACTATGGTACCTGCTTGACATCTAGCCACTATGGTACGCACTTGACATCTAGCCACTATGGTACGCACTTGACATCTAGCCACTATGGTACGTGCTTGACATCCAGCCACTATGGTACGTGCTTGACATCCAGCCACTATGGTACGTGCTTGACATCCAGCCACTATGGTACGTGCTTGACATCCAGCCACTATGGTACGTGCTTGACATCTAGCCACTATGGTACGTGCTTGACATCCAGCCACTATGGTACGTGCTTGACATCTAGCCACTATGGTACGTGCTTGACATCCAGCCACTATGGTACGTGCTTGACATCCAGCCACTATGGTACGTGCTTGACATCCAGCCACTATGGTACGTGCTTGACATCCAGCCACTATGGTACGTGCTTGACATCCAGCCACTATGGTACGTGCTTGACATCCAGCCACTATGGTACGTGCTTGACATCCAGCCACTATGGTACGTGCTTGACATCTAGCCACTATGGTACGTGCTTGACATCTAGCCACTATGGTACGTGCTTGACATCTAGCCACTATGGTACGTGCTTGACATCCAGCCACTATGGTACGTGCTTGACATCCAGCCACTATGGTACGTGCTTGACATCCAGCCACTATGGTACGTGCTTGACATCCAGCCACTATGGTACGTGCTTGACATCTAGCCACTATGGTACGTGCTTGACATCCAGCCACTATGGTACGTGCTTGACATCTAGCCACTATGGTACGTGCTTGACATCTAGCCACTATGGTACGTGCTTGACATCCAGCCACTATGGTACGTGCTTGACATCCAGCAACTATGGTACGTGCTTGACATCCAGCCACTATGGTACGTGCTTGACATCCAGCCACTATGGTACGTGCTTGACATCCAGCCACTATGGTACGTGCTTGACATCCAGCCACTATGGTACGTGCTTGACATCCAGCCACTATGGTACGTGCTTGACATCTAGCCACTATGGTACGTGCTTGACATCCAGCCACTATGGTACGTGCTTGACATCCAGCCACTATGGTACGTGCTTGACATCTAGCCACTATGGTACGTGCTTGACATCCAGCCACTATGGTACGTGCTTGACATCTAGCCACTATGGTACGTGCTTGACATCTAGCCACTATGGTACGTGCTTGACATTTAGCCACTATGGTACGTGCTTGACATCCAGCCACTATGGTACGTGCTTGACATCCAGCCACTATGGTACGTGCTTGACATCTAGCCACTATGGTACGTGCTTGACATCCAGCCACTATGGTACGTGCTTGACATCCAGCCACTATGGTACGTGCTTGACATCCAGCCACTATGGTACGTGCTTGACATCCAGCCACTATGGTACGTGCTTGACATCTATCCACTATGGTACGTGCTTGACATCCAGCCACTATGGTACGTGCTTGACATCCAGCCACTATGGTTCGTGCTTGACATCCAGCCACTATGGTACGTGCTTGACATCCAGCCACTATGGTACGCGCTTGACATCCAGCCACTATGGTACGCGCTTGACATCTAGCCACTATGGTACGCGCTTGACATCCAGCCACTATGGTACGTGCTTGACATCCAGCCACAATGGTACGTGATTGACATCCAGCCACTATGGTACGTGCTTGACATCCAGCCACTATGGTACGTGCTTGACATCCAGCCACTATGGTACGTGCTTGACATCCAGCCACTATGGTACGTGCTTGACATCCAGCCACTATGGTACGTGCTTGACATCTAGCCACTATGGTACGTGCTTGACATCCAGCCACTATGGTACGTGCTTGACATCCAGCCACTATGGTACGTGCTTGACATCCAGCCACTATGGTACGTGCTTGACATCTAGCCACTATGGTACGTGCTTGACATCTAGCCACTATGGTACGTGCTTGACATCTAGCCAATATGGTACGTGCTTGACATCTAGCCACTATGGTACGTGCTTGACATCTAGCCACTATGGTACGTGCTTGACATCCAGCCACTATGGTACGTGCTTGACATCTAGCCACTATGGTACGTGCTTGACATCTAGCAACTATGGTACGCACTTGACATCTAGCCACTATGGTACGTGCTTGACATCTAGCCACTATGGTACGTGCTTGACATCTAGCCACTATGGTACGCACTTGACATCTAGCCACTATGGTACGCGCTTGACATCTAGCCACTATGGTACGTGCTTGACATCTAGCCACTATGGTACGTGCTTGACATCTAGCCACTATGGTACGTGCTTGACATCTAGCCACTATGGTACGTGCTTGACATCTAGCCACTATGGTACGTGCTTGACATCTAGCCACTATGGTACGTGCTTGACATCTAGCCACTATGGTACGAGCTTGACATCCAGCCACTATGGTACGTGCTTGACATCTAGCCACTATGGTACGTGCTTGACATCTAGCCACTATGGTACGTGCTTGACATCTAGCCACTATGGTACGTGCTTGACATCCAGCAACTATGGTACGCACTTGACATCTAGCCACTATGGTACGTGCTTGACATCTAGCCACTATGGTACGCACTTGACATCTAGCCACTATGGTACGTGCTTGACATCTAGCCACTATGGTACGTGCTTGACATCTAGCCACTATGGTACGTGCTTGACATCTAGCCACTATGGTACGTGCTTGACATCCAGCAACTATGGTACGCACTTGACATCTAGCCACTATGGTACGTGCTTGACATCTAGCCACTATGGTACGCACTTGACATCTAGCCACTATGGTACGCACTTGACATCTAGCCACTATGGTACGTGCTTGACATCTAGCCGCCACTATGGTACGTGCTTGACATCTAGCCACTATGGTACGTGCTTGACATCTAGCCACTATGGTACGTGCTTGACATCTAGCCACTATGGTACGTGCTTGACATCTAGGCACTATGGTACGTGCTTGACATCTAGGCAATGTTCTACGTGCTTTGTATGTAAACATGTAAAAACGTGCGTTAGATAAACACATTGTATTACGTGCTTGAGAGCCCGTTCTACTACTAATTGTGGCTGGCATAAGTTTTAAAATAATAATAACAAGTTTAATTTGTTGTTTTTTTCTCAATATTCTCATTAACTGCATTGCTTTTAAAAATGGACTACATAGATATTTTCAAACACACCATTATTTGGACTATAAAATTTAATTTAAAAAAAAAATACATGCTCCAATTTGTTTTTTAAAACTTAAAACTTAAATGATAACAAATTAATAAAATAGAACATATTTTCTGTTTTAAATCATATCCTTTTTATATTGTACTGTGTTAGACATTGACAATATACAGATAGTTTGCTTCCATAAGTTACCACTATAATAAACGCCATCATCTTAATTTATAATGTTTGTATTTTATTTAGTGAACATTCATAGACAAGCTCTTAATGTCGTCTCTAAAAATAAATGTGATACATAAATATAAAAAAAAAGAATGTATAGAAAAAATATGAACAAGAATAAATAGAACATAAATATTACAAAACTTATGAAAAAAAATATTTCTAGTAAATCATTGTCTATAATATCGTAATTCAAAATGTAAACCGTTCAAGAGAAAACACGCTAGTTACTAGACATGTCAAAGTAAAAATGTTCCCCTTTCAGACCTTACGATCTACAAAACATGAATACTGGTTAAAGAAAACAAGCAATAAATATGTATACATATAGAAATAGAAGCATCAATAGACTCAGTTACAAAGTATATAGTCAATGTAAGTATATCACAATCACGGGAACGGCTTTAGGTAAATGGTAAGTAGTAATACAAGGACAACAAATTGTTTCAGACACTGTACACATAGGGTAGTGCGGTCAGCAGACTTCAAAGTTGCATGAATCCATATACTCCAAGGTGAGGAAGTTAATAGAACAAATGCCCGGCATTGCCCAGATTGATTTTAGAATGTCAATAAAAGCCAAGGCAAACAAGTATACGAATAATACAAATAATTTAGGGCTCCTCGGTTAATATTGGGGGGTTCAAACTAATCGAAAGGACTCGGTAAAGATCTAAGTAATATTATTAGTCGAACGGTGTTGATTTCAATAAATAACATTCAGACGGACAGACATGAAACCTAAAATTTGTCTTATATATTGGATTGCATTATATGTTTTAAAAAAGCTGCCCCTTCCTTTTTTTAATATGTTAGTATTCGTCCGACTGTAACTGCATCACATTTTGTTAAATCTTTCTTCATCTTTTTAATGGAGTATTGCCCTATTCTTACTTCCGGTAACTTGCAGTATTAACTCACTGACCTAGTTTTTAAAGCTGATGTTATTACAGGAGAAAGATGCCAGGGATGTGATGAGCGATCCGTTGCTTGGTGTGATGCTTTAGGAGGTTTTTTTTTCGTTTTTTTTTTTTTTTTTCAAAATTTATTTTTTCTAAATGTCTTGACCATTAGTGACGAACGAAAGAATGGAGGGTAAAAACAACCAGATTTGCTGTAATAAACATTTTTTGTTTAAAATATAAATCCAAATAATTGACTTGAGGACATGCGGAATGGTTTGAAAGAAATTTGAATAATGCCGGATTTAATATAGTGTGAGCCTGAATGAGGAGTTAATGGAATCGAAAAAAAAAAAGGTTCAACTCGGAAAAGGAAATAAATAAAGTTACTTTAAAATTAAGACTTATAATAGAAAAGCTGGGGGGGGGGGGGGCACACAGACACACTCACAAACTATTTTTTTTAGAAAAGAACAAACAATGGAATGCACAAAAAGATACTGGAATCAACACTTAGGTCACTAACGTAATGAGAAGTCAAAATATCTTTTAATATTTGAATACTTCTGACAATCGTTATAGAAATATGAAATCACCTTCTATATATATTTAGATAATTACAAGTAAATTGTGTTGAAGTTATATTGTATTCTTGTTCATTGAGACAGCTCAATTATTCTTGATATGTACTCATTTCCTCTATGTCTGATGTTTAAGCTTAGAATACCGACTTGCAGATCTCAGAGTTTAATAGACAAACGTATATTTAAATAGATCAGATCTGTCTTTTCAACAAAAAAAAAAAATGAAAGCATAAAATATAAATGTTATTTCAATTGATTCCATCATTTCATTAGAAGGTCCAGATTCGGAACTTATCACAGTCAAAAATGGGTTTTATTTGATTTGTTTGCCTTCCACAGAGAGCAATACTGTATATAGAAAGATAAACCGAATAAACAAAATAAAATGCTTTTTATATCAAACATAAGAAACCTACATAGATGTGCTGTATATCAAACATCAGATACCTAAAGTATTTTATCAGCATTTCGAAATGATAAAAAAACGCTTTTCAAATCTTTATATGAATATTTCGCTGTGTACATAAAAGCACAAACGAATATGTTCACAGTAAACATACATGTGTGTACATTAAATTAAAAAATGGAAGATTTTTTAAGTCGATAATCAAATTAGTCCTTAAATCGCCTGCTAACAGTACATTCGATCAATATCTATGTTGACAATACTAGCCAATTATCGTCCCAAAAAAGTCCACTCCGCTCTAGCTATTTACTTTTTCCAGGGAGGTAAATGATAATAAACACTTTAAGTTTAAAATAATGTAGTTACCTACCCTTCATTGAGGAGCCAAGCGTATTAGTATTTCATTTGTTTCTTGAAACGATTTGCACAGTAGTAGAGTATTTTGTAAGATGCGATAATCTTACTTACTATTAAGCAGGGGCGTCGGTAGGAATTTCCCAACATTTGAGGGTCCGGGGGGGCATGACCTCTTTCGAGGCCCTGCATTTTAACATTGGACATCATGACACGAGATAAAGGCCTAATATATACACACAACAGCAGGGTCTCTGTCGATGACATTAGCAAGAGAGTTCACCCCAGAAACTCTCTGGTTGCTCATTTCATTTGCAAATGTTCATCCTTTAAGTTCCATGTTCCCCGTTTCTTATTGTAAGACTTACTTCTCTATCTTCAAACCACTCGAGCAAGACTAAAAATTGATTTCACCAAACTTTATATAATCATTTGACTGTAACTGCAGCAGTATTAGGGCCTACCTTTTAGCATAAGTATCTGATTTAAGGAAACGTTGATGACTTATAAATAGTTTCTTATTGCAAGTACATGAACAAGAAGAGTTGCAAGCAGAGGTACTTTGTATTAAGTTTAAGTTTGGTAACTTCTGAATGTTGCTAGTTACTTCTGAATATAGTGAGTAGCTTCTGAATGTAGCTAGTAACTTCTGAATATAGCTAGTGGCTTCTGAGTGTAGCTAGTAACCTGAATGTAGCTAGTAACTTCTGAATGTAGCTAGTAACTACTGAAGATAGCTAGTAACTACTGAAGGTAGCTTGTAACTACTGAAGGTAGCTAGTAACTACTGAATGTAACTAGTAACATAGTAGTGCACCTTCTGTTTTGAAGAAACGTCTGTAATTTATAATGTACAATGTAATCTTAAAAACAAAAATTCCAACTTCCTATTGCCTGATTCGGTCAAAACTATATATTGTAGCTCTCCATCATTTAGCAGAGCTTGTGTGTCATGGAAGAGGTAATGCAAATTTAACGACGTAATGGTGAGGTCTCTATAAATAGAACTTATTGCTGATCATTAAAAGACATTGCTCTTTGATTGCTTTCTATTGATGTACATTGTCTGCTCGTCCCCTCCCCCTCCCCCATTATATCAATACGTGGCCGTTGGAGTGAAAATTTAAAAAGACTTGTATATTCAAATCAGGTGTAGTTTTAAATGTGTGTCTTTTATACCAATCCTACAAACATAATAATAATTTAATTACTTAGTTCTTCTTAAAATATAGATTGCGAATGGGCAAATCAATCCCCATGTTTGTCTGTCAAGTTATCCTGAGAGCCCATGGGTCCGAGCTCCATATTGGAATCACTCTCTGACATCCGGCTGTAGTATTTGATACTTGATGGCTTGATAAACGTGCTCTCCCCTTCTACGACAAGTTGTCGCCCAGACAACCAGATAAAAGATTCTTGTTTACATACTGGGGAAACAAAAACAAAAGCTTCATCAAAGGTTGATGAAAGGGTAGTGGGGGGGAGGGTAAGGAAAAAGGGGAAAGGCTGTCCTCTTTCTTTGCCCGAGGCACCGAAATCATCAGATAAATCAGACGAGGGGGAGTGCGGTGGCTGAGCGGTAAGGCGCTTGGCTTCTGAATCGGGGGACCCAGGCTCAAATCCTGGTGAAGGCTGTGATTTTTAATTTCGGGATTTTCGGGCGGCTCTTGAGTCCACCAAGCTCTAATGGGTACCTGACATCAGTTGGGGAAAAATAAAGGCGGTTGGTTGTTGTGCTGGCCACATGACACCCTCGTTAAACGTAGCCACACAAGATGCCAATTATACCAATTATAGACTGAAAGGGGAACTTTACTTGAGGAGGGGCAATAACTTAGTTGAAGATGTATTTCGCTTTTCTCCCTTCCAATCGCAGTGTCTCCTTTCTCCCAAGCGTAAAAAAATCTTCTAAATAGATGCCCAAAACTTTCAGAGTTCTTCAATCAAATTAAGGAAAATTTCCACTTCGTTATAATTAAATACGATCCAATGATGTCATTATTTAAAACAATGTTAGTTTAGAGACAGACCTTTAAATTTGTCCGACTGTCTTCCAAGTAACAGTAATGCTATATACAATAAAATGGCTGCTACACTGAACGTGAAACAGAACACAAGGAAGGAAGAAGGTCCTTTGCTGACAACAAGCTGCCAAGGAAGAAAGTGGATTGGAACATTTTAGTACTTATTATAAATGAATACAAATACAAGAGCTATTTTCATTTGTTCCCATTCTTCAATCGCAGATAATAATAATAATAATAATAATCTTTTATTATCCATACGGAAATTTGTCTTACAATTTGTGCATTACACCAAACAAAAAACATTATAATTTAGAACTATAACAAACCAAAATGCACATTCACACCAGACTCATTCGTAATTCACATGCGAAAAGTTTATATCAGATTGTTTCTATTTAATGATTTGTTTGCCAGGGGAACAAAAGAGTGTTTGTGCCTGTTTGTCTTTGTTATCGGTGTCTTGTATATCTTTTGTGATGGTAAAATCACAAAATCCTGACCCAAAGGGTGATTTTTTATTCCTAGAATCTTTTTAGCTTTATTATAGATGTTTGTCTCAAACAGCTGCCCAAATGGGGTTTGTTTTTTGCCAATGATTTTACTAGCAGCATTTAGGATACAATTGAAATGTTTAATAGAAGTGATTAACATTAATGTTATGGCAAATCTGTAATTTATTTAGATAGAAACTGATTAGGTCAATTGCGTGTATAAACAGGGTTTCTAAGCAATTTCGTTAGGATATCAATAGATGAAGTTTTAATAAATAAAGTGGAGACTGTGCGACATGATTCCATGGTCCGAATTGTCCTGCAAAATGAAGTTTAAGAAGCACAAAGATGGATGACGGCAGTAATCAAGAGACTTGTCTTTTGATACTTTAATGCGGATGGCCGCTGACAGACAGGAGTGGAGAGCCTTAGTTGCACTCCTACTAACCCACCTACACAGAGGAGGTTATGAGTTCTATGGTTATGATTTTGAAAAACTGTGTATTTAAGGAAAATTATTTTACATCTTTTCTTTTGAATAAAAAATTGAATATGTGAACAACTAATTATTCAAATTTTATTTGTTGAATTAAAAACAAAATGCTTTAAATGTTATATTGTACATGTTTATTGCAACAATCGTCTATCTTTAGTGTTATTATTGATAGACTGATAAAACCGTTATTATTGTTTGGATTTAAATAAAACGAAATAAAAGGAAACAATATAACCAATGCCTGTGCATTTCAAAATCTTAAGCAAGTTTAAAGAGAGAGCGATCCTAAAAGCTGACATGCAATGCTGGCTCTATTTGTCCTACCAATGTGTCCTTCTAAAGTCGTACTTACATTGCCAACGATGACAGGACACAGTGCTTCACCCAAAGCAGCAACAACCACCAGACAAGTTGTTATAGAAGCTGAAAGAGAGACACGTCAAATTCATATCAAAATATTACAATAAGCATTTTGACAAGACGTATTAGTAATAAACTATTCTTATATATATGGTTGAATAACTTTCAGTAATTATCGTCCTAGGAGTGAGGAAGTAGAAAGGTGGTTTAAATAAAGTAACAAATCCTCATCAGAATTGTGGAGTCGAGAGACACCAAGGTCATTCTTTGATATAATATTTGACTATTTTTTTATGTTGCCCATTGCAGAAATGCCATAACACCCGTTATTTTTTTTTATTTTTGGTGATGTCTACAAAATTTTGATTGACAATTCACACTTTTGTTTGTGAACTGAATTGTAACATACATACACAAAAAGAGAAACAACTTTTAAAGCTCCACTCGAGCAAAGATTGATGATGTCAAATTAACTTCGTTATTTAATAATGTTTTTTTTTTAGAAATGAAAATAAGAGCTACAAAATTATAACTGAGAACGCTCGTTAGAACTATATAGCATACCAGATTTATAGTCTATAGTCTACGTGAAGAATTATGTGACATATTAGTATATAGGACAGTATTGCATATCACAAATATAGTTTCTAGGACATCTGGAGAGCTCACACAAATATAGTTTCTAGGACATCTGGAGAGGTCACACAAATATAGTTTCTAGGACATCTGGAGAGCTCACACAAATATAGTTTCTAGGACATCTGGAGAGGTCACACAAATATAGTTTCTAGGACATCTGGAGAGCTCACACAAATATAGTTTCTAGGACATCTGGAGAGCTCACACAAATATAGTTTCTAGGACATCTGGAGAGCTCACACAAATATAGTTTCTAGGATATCTGGAGAGCTCACACAAAGACCGCGGAACAGATGCAGAAAACGTAAAGAGAACTGAGTCTGAATCTGATGTGGAAACATGTGCAGAGGTGGCAACTTGGTTTGGGTACCGATGTGAGATACTGCACTCATCTTTAATCTTCGGAATCGAAGACTTTGCTAGTATTATATGTTGTAAAACATTTGCTAATAGGGATCTTCAGATACATTTTGTTGTTGTTTTTTTTTTTGGCTTACACCAAAGAGTGAAAATAAGATATGCTTATGAATTATTTCTAGAGGGCCGAGTGGTACAACGCTTGGGGTTCTAACGACTAAGTTAAAGTATGAGTCTCGGTGACAGTACACCGCGAGAGCAGTGCACTGTACTGACCATCCAGCTCTAAGGTGTATTATGGTGACTAAAACTTGAGAAGGTTTGGTGCTCTATACATAATGGTGACGAAGGTCACCAGTGTTGTCTCGAACGACTCCACCTTTCCCAACCCCTCCACACACATACGCAAAGGCACCTGGGAAATTATTTTTTTTTACATTAATGTATTTGGTACTTACGATTAATGTCTATAAATTGTTCCGCCATGGACATGACAGTGGGTGACATACTGCTGACAAAGAGTCCGACGCTGCAAGTCCCAATGTAGATCATGACATGACTCCAGCGGAAGATAATAGTAAGAAGCAGCGCCACCGCACACCCAAGCTGCAACCACAGGAAGTCATAACAGCGTTACAGAAGTAGCGGAAATTGACCCCGCCCCCCCCAAAAAAAAAAGCCTTGATTATCTTTTATTATTTGAAAGAGATCGTCAATATCTCTGGTCGTTTGGTATGAGTCCGGTCAACCTGTGCCCGTTTGATCCATCAGCAGTCATGCAGTAGGGGGTTGCAGTAGAGGGTTGCAGTAGAGGGTTATAGTAGAAGGTTGCAGTAGAGGGTTATAGTAGAAGGTTGCAGTAGAGGGTTGCAGTAGAGGGTTATAGTAGAGGGTTATAGTAGAGGGTTGCAGTAGAGGGTTATAGTAGAAGGTTGCAGTAGAGGGTTATAGTAGAAGGTTGCAGTAGAGGGTTGCATTAGAGGGTTGCAGTAGAGGGTTGCAGTAGAAGGTAGCAGTAGAGGGTAGCAGTAGAAGGTTGCATTAGAGGGTTGCAGTAGAAGGTTGCAGTAGAAGGTTGCAGTAGAAGGTTGCATTAGAAGGTTGCAGTAGAAGGTTGCAGTAGAGGGTTGCAGTAGAAGGTTGCAGTAGAAGGTTGCGTTAGGGGGGTAGCAGTAGAGGGTTGCAGAAGAAGGTTGCATTAGAGGGTTGCAGTAGAAGGTTGCAGTAGAACGTTGCAGTAGAAGGTTGCATTAGAGGGTTGCAGTAGAGGGTTGCATTAGAAGGTTGCATTAGAAGGTTGCATTAGAAGGTTGCAGCAGAGGGTTGCAGTAGAAGGTTGCAGTAGAAGTTTGCATTAGAGGGTTGCAGTAGAGGGTTGCATTAGAAGGTTGCATTAGAAGGTTGCATTAGAAGGTTGCAGCAGAGGGTTGAAGTAGAGGGTTGCAGTAGAAGGTTGCAGTAGAATGTTGCATTAGAGGGTTGCAGCAGAGGGTTGCAGTAGAGGGTTGCAGTAGAAGGTTGCAGTAGAGGGTTGCATTAGAGGGTTGCATTAGAGGGTTGCAGTAGAAGGTTGCACTAGAAGGTTGCGTTAGGGGGTAGCAGTAGAGGGTAGCAGTAGAAGGTTGCATTAGAGGGTTGCAGTAGAAGGTTGCAGTAGAAGGTTGCAGTAGAATGTTGCATTAGAAGGTTGCAGTAGAAGGTTTTAGTAGAAGGTTGCAGCAGAGGGTTGCAGTAGAGGCTTGCAGTAGAGGGTTGCAGTAGAGGGTTACAGTAGAAGGCTGCAATAGAAGGCTGCAGTAGAGGGTTGCAGTAGAGGGTTGCAGTAGAAGGTTGCAGTAGAAGTTTGCATTAGAGGGTTGCAGCAGAGGGTTGCAGTAGAAGGTTGCATTAGAAGGTTGCATTAGAAGGTTGCAGTAGAAGGTTGCAGTAGAGGGTTGCAGTAGAAGGTTGCAGTAGAAGGTTGCATTAGAGGGTTGCAGTAGAGGGTTGCAGTAGAAGGTTGCAGTAGAGGGTTGCTGTAGGGACGCAATGATCTTTGTTTCTGAAGGAACCTGCGGAACGCTTTAAAAAAAAAACTATCAAGATTTGTAACTCGTGTAAAAGAAATGCTATAGTTTTTAACATCATTCCCTCCCTTCGCAGTTCCTCTTAAAAAAAAAATAACTGAAATTTCATTTGCCAGATGATTTTTTGTTTAAGCATCTTAACATCCATGTTAGCATACATTTCCATAATCTACATCTTTGCTTCAATTTTGTTAAATAACTTATTTTTTCATTGTTTTACTAAATAATTAAATGTACCTACAATGTTTATGACCAACATGAAGGAAGCTGTCAGTTTGGAAGCCACAGGAACGGCAATCAGTCTGCCTGCTGCAAACAAACCCTGAAACAGTCAATAGAACAAGTGATCTAAAGGTATAGAAAAATAATTTAAAAAATCATCAGATTAACAGAGTGATTTGATATAAGCTTTTTGAAACACGTTTTTTCTCCAGGAACATGAGGAGGTCTCCTCTCGGATTAGATAACTTTACACACCTCCTTTATAATTTTTATGATTCAACTTCTGTGTCATATGAATGATACAATTGATAGGTCACACTCTAACCTAAATAAATCAGATTAAAGATTTACTTGGATGTATACCATACGATGGATTGCTTCTCATTATTTGTAACATATACAATTGTGAGCTTCAGTTTTCATGAAATAGCCTGTGAATAATAATACTAGACTTAACTAGACCAAAGTACTTCTAGCGATTATCTCACATGCATAAATTCGCGGTTTGAATTTATGTTTTAAATATTTTTATTTTTGAACCAAAAAATGTATAGGTCTGTATCTACGGATGTGTCGGTAAACTTCAAACAGTGTCAACGTTTTGTTGTTTTTTTTTATTTTTGTTTTTTAGGTTTCCTCTTTTACTTTCGCCTTTCAAAATTCGGTCCCCTTTTTTTGTTTCACTTCCCACCTCTGTTTCCAGTCTGTGTCGTCTGTGCCTCACATTCACACGACACCGCCATTCCATTCTCACCCCCCCCCCTTTCCTCCCACGTCTGCTTGCCCGCCATAACGTTATCGACCCAACCAACGAGTAAAGGAGAGTTACGGGACCTGACAAATCTACTTTGCTTCCCGTGAGTCCTGCACTAGTGGCTCTACAAGTGAAATCATCAGGTTGGTACATTTACTACTTAGGTCTAAATCTAGAGTTTACAACTTGTTTTCATTTTAATCTGAAGTGTACTTTATTGGTCATCTGCCCCGATAATTCATACGATGTTTTTTCTTGTTATTGTTGTTTATTCTAAAGCCACACCCAGTTTTATATCCAGTTAAGGACCAATTGTTTGGGAAAAGGACTTATGTCGTATGATGAATTACTGCCTCATCTTTTATTTACATTCTAGATCTAGATTCTTAGTTGGGTCTAGATCTAGGTCATCGTATCCAATTTGGGCCGCGCAATACTTTATGTTAGTCAAATTCCATCAGTTATCTAGTGTAATGTTGTGGTATTGTCCTGCTATTAATGCCTGAACGTAACTGGCTGCTACTCTATTTAGTTTCATAGTGGGACTTATACAATTCTTGCATCAAGATGTGACACTAAAGAAACGAAATGCTGCTTTATGTCTAGATCTATTCTTTATAAGCAGATTGTTATTGCGCACTCTGTCTAGGTCACTGATATACATCTTAGACATCCTTGAACTAACAACGCTTACGTGTCTGTTTAAGAATGGCCTAGACGTGTATCTCAGTGACATAAAGACGCTGCTTCTTAAGTTCTAAGAGCAGATACTTTAAATTGTTGACAAGAAATATACAATAGACATAAATATGTAGGACACCGCCTTGACCAAAACAAAACTACGAAACCTTGATCAGCATTGTCAAATGTGTGCTCTTCTTTACATTTTACACACATTTCATGAGGGAATCCAAGCGCCGTCGTGGGTCCCCTTTTGTGTTACTGCCGTTCAGAAGGACGTCTCCGAACAGGCAGAAGTGGACTCCCAACAGGCAGAAGTGGACTCCCATCAGGCAGAAGTGAACTCCCAACAGGCAGAAGTGGACTCCCAACAGGCAGAAGTGGACCGCGAGCGCTTCACATGAAGTCCTGTCTGAACATTTGTTTTCACCAAATATTTGCATATACTAAAATATGAAGTTACACTATTTAGATTTTAGTGGGAGGAACATGTTATAAGTCTCCACCACCTCTCTCCCTTTACTTGAACCCGTTTTATATTGCATGCAATAAGAGTTATCGGACATTTGATTGTCTCCTAATATACTGATATATCCCCACCACTCTCGACACAAGCGTCTGTCGATGTGTCACTGTTGTATACAGCCGGAGGAGGGGGTGGGTGGGCTGTTCTCTAGTGATGACCTTATAGATGCAAGCTGAATGCTTCACGGTTGACTAGCTCGTACATCATAAACGCTAGCGACATTCGAACTACACCACGTGACAAGTGTACGCATAATTTGTACATCTGCTTTGTACACCTTTCTGGTCACATGGATTGGTCCGTATCTTTTCTGATCTATATTTTACATAAACTTCGAAGATTTTTAAGTAAAAGTTGAATCACACATTGTAGTGTTAAACGCACATGTTTTGTTTTGTGTGTGTTAGTGTTGACTTAGCCACACACAACAAGCTCTTTATTGCTTTAGACAAAACGATTGGATTAGCTCGCTCTCTAACAACTATCACGTGTCCGGGGCTACCTTTTATATCAACAAAGCTACGCACTGTTAGTGCTTTTCTGAATTGAGTCTGGAAAAAAGAAGAGTTGAATATGTAGCCATCTGGCTGAGACTATACGAAACAAGACAACCCTTTATGTCAACCCTCTGACTGAGAAGGCTATAATAAACAAGACAACCCTTTATGTCAACCCTCTGACTGAGAAGGCTATAAGAAACAATACAACTATTTATGACAACTGCGCAGATGATAAGAAACAAGACAACCCTTCCTGTCAACCAACTAACTGAGAAGACTTTAAGACACAAGACAACCCTTTATGTCCACACTATAAACTTATTTCAAAGGCCTTAACACGTTAAAAATGTTTACATTTTAATCATAGCTGACATTTTAGAAATGGAGCTGGTGGCTTTGGGAGTACTCCCTGTAGCCCTGAAGATATATACTATAGCCTGTGTTTTAAACCTAGTGGGTTTTGATGAATGAGTGTGGAATGAGAAATGCGTTACAAGAAATGGGATGTTGACTGTATGATGAAGCAGGGTGAAAGTCTCCTGTCTAGTGAAACACTTTCTACCTGACATATTTTCTGACAGGTATGCTGTGTGACACAGATTGAGAGTGTGCTAGGAAACACAAAATGTGTGGGCACACCAGTCTTAAGGGAGGTGTGTCTTTATGCGTGGGCGTATTGGGAGACAAACTTCTAGGCTCATATCTTTTGTAGTAACTAATCTTCTTACCTTTTCTTTTTATATGTTTTGATATACTGACTTGATTATTGACTTATTCTCGCTGTTCTAGAATGAATATACAATGCAGGAGATCAGAGCGTCTTATTTCTAACTTGCACTCTCTTGACGCGTTTCCTTTGGTTAGATTTTTGTTGCGCGGTTTGAATGCTTTCGTGAATGTAATGACGCAAACAGAAGATGGGCGTCAGACAGAAAAGCACGTGAGGCTGGTGGCCATTGTTGTTGACGCATATGTTTGTATACAGCGCTTTTACTTGTTAGAATATCATCATCTTCAGACTTCATTTGAGTGAGGGCCTGAGAGATTCAAATCTCGTCTTGTAAAAGCCCTGGCATTGCTGAAATATAATCTGCTTGAAATCCTTCATGTAATGGTTCAATATGCTGCCTGGTTGTGTGGTATGCGCTTCGGAATGTCGTCTCGGTGGCCCCACAATTAAACCCAGCCCACCGACATCCCTATCGTCTGCTAGGACTTAATAATCTTCAATGTTGAAGGAAAACCCGAAACGTATCAAGGAGAACCAGAAACAACTGGATTAGTAGCCTACTAACAATCATCAGATTAGGAATAGCCAAACTACTGACCAAACAGACATTTCTTTAGTTAGTCCATAAAGTAACTTGTACTTAATTGTCCTAATTATTAGACTTCTTGAGTTTTCAAGGTTTAAAAACTAAAGCTGTATCCAGTATTATTGCTATGCAAGTGCACTACTATGAACGTGCCTAAGACTACGTGATGACAATGCACCACACAATAAAACTACGTTTCATTGTGGCTCGAGTAGGCTTTACAAGTGCAATTTTTACAGTAAATGTCACACGACCGTTATAGCCATGGATGATTGGGCATCTTTGTGAAGCCAATTAGTTCTGACTCACGCGCTAGTTTAATGGTGATGTAGAAATACCATCTGTGTCATCAGTTTTTTGTTTTACTTTTGGACAAGCGATTCTCTCCCTTTCAGTCATCGCTAAATTTAGACACAGTACTAAGCATGGTCCGGTTATTGATTTCCATGAAATTCGGGGACATCTGATAGTAGCCTTGCAAGAACTTGTTCAGCACACATGGGAGAGAGAGAGAGAGAGAAAGAGAGGATAAGTTTAACATTGGGCCAAAGTAACCATGCAATCCAATAATATAAATGATACACCTATAGATGTATAGGCCCGACTAATGAGAAATGATCTAGAATTAATAATGGTTGAACGATGAATGCGTGACAACTTTGATGTATAGGCCTACAGAAAGCAACTCCTTTTGTATATGTAAATGTGTGCACCAACATTACACACTCAACAGCTGGTATATTTCTTTTATTAATAACTATGAGAGGCTTCAAAAATTAAGTTTAAACATTTTGCACTAATTAACAATGAAATCAATTGTCCCCTTTGTTTCCCCTGTACACGCACATGAGTCATTCTTTTGTTGTCTCAGTATTTAGACGTAGCCTTATCCAACTAGCTCTCACGTCCTGGAAATGGTCTTGGTCAAAATTGTGTTAATTTCCTGCCAAGCTTTAGAAACTTCAATGCAGTTGATTTCAGTACAGAGCTTTATACTGTAGTCACACACGAGTCATTGTTTACGCATTAATAAATATTAATAGTAATTAATTAATCTTGTTTTATATAAAAAGGAGTTTTAACCTTGCAGTATTGAGATTTATGCAAGTGGCATTGCGGTTCTTTTCCTAAGATAAGGCTTTATTTTTTTAAAGTATTTTTTTAAATATATATATTTTGCTTGATTTATAAATGTTTCCAGACCACACAACTAGTCACTGTAACTTTTGAAAGCCAAGATTCTGGACTAGTTTCCATAGAATGCTAGAGGGGTGTATTTAGCTCTGCAACACAATGACTCCCATGACTTCAGATTTAAAGTCAGCAGATAAATGTCTATTGGGAGGTATTTTCTTCTTATTCTAGCCAATTTATTGCTGCCAAGCTGCAGGCTCTTGGCTGTACCATGCTAAAGTAGTGTGCTGTGCTTTTTCAAATGCTCCGCAATGCCAAACAGGGTTTCAGATCGAGACCAATCATTACAGAAGGCCTTAACACTGATATGCAACGTCACATCCTGGGGGCAGTTTAGACCAATTGCTCGTTGCCACGTCAAAGGTTCAGTGGAACGCAGTTTGGGAAACACTGTCTTAATTATTATTTTGTATTTAAGGTCAGACATGACTCTTATTATTATTACTATTATTATTATTCACACTTCTATTTGCTCTCTGTAAAAAATAATTTCGGGAGCCTCTAGCCTCTCTACGCTTCTCTAAGCCGGAAAACAAATATGGCCGTACGGGGAAAACACAACAATTTGATTGGCGAGCGTGACTTAATGTTTGCTGTGGGAGAACCAAGAGTGCAGTTGTGTGTGTGTGTGTGTGTGTGTGTGTAGTTGTGTCCGCTGAAATGGAAGGGCCAGGTGAAATGGACATTGTTACTTTAACAGACAGTGATTACACGTGTCAACGTTGGTCAGAGTGGTCCAAGTCTGAAAGGCCTCAATGTGGACATCACAATGTCAATCGTATCCAAAAACAAAAGTAAATGATATTGATTTAGGGTCTCCTAAAGTGTGTTAATGAGTTCTATAGTGTGGTGATCAAATAATTTTTGCAAAGCTTATATCAAATCACTCTGTCTGTGTGTCTGTGCTGATTTATTGGTTGCTTAGTGTCTTGTAATATATATTTTTGCTGACTCCTTCTAAGCAATACCCTTTTTGTGTTTTGTTCTTCCTAACTTCATTACGCTAAACTTACACCCAGCAAATTCAACTTACACCATACTAGTTTGATAACCAATCTAAGCTTCGTAGGCCGCTTTAAAAAACGCAGTAAAATAGAAGTTAAACTTAGAAAATTGACCGATTCGTTTTAAGCACAGAATTGTAGCGGTGTAAACATTTCAAGGACCTACGCCCACAGTTAGACATCCCTGAGGTGGCCACTACTCCTGCTCTTCATTATCACATGACTTTGTTGCTGCCGCAGGTTAAATGACTCATGACATAGTTAGGTGACAAAGAATGTAGACTTTGACAATAGTGTCTTCTTGCTTTGTGAAACTCACGCAGCTTGACTTTAAAAAAATATTAACTGATTATATTTTTAAAGTTTTAGAGCTGTGTGTTGATTTACAAAGAATAGCATAATTATTAAGTTTTTTTTTCCTTCTTTTGTTCTTTTTTTTACTTTTGTTTTTTTTACTTCACTAGGATGGATATTGCATGTATGATGGTCAATTTTTAATGATAAACAATATATGTCTATTTGTTTTATAAAAGAACAAGTATTAAATGTTTTGCATATTTTATTTACAAAAAAATAGATACACCTTGAAGTTAATAAGAAATACATATATATATCGTTTGAATATTTTTTCTTTTATACTAAATGTTTTCTTTGTGTTCAACTTTTAGCTGTAAGTTATCGACGCCCACAGAAAGACCCTCAAATCAAATGAAATGCCTTTGGTACACGCAAACTTACTGGGAGTGTGTGTGTGTGTTGTATTATCAGTTTTAAGGCGTGGAGGTGTGTTTGCTAGAGCGTGTGCATTTAAAGAGAAAATAAAAATATTTCTTTTCACATCACAAGTAGTGCATACAATAGAATGGCAGGGATTCTAGTCTTTTTTTCCCTTTAACTACTTACCTAGTGGTGACATTTTTCTATAAATCTGCCCGTTTATAGAAAGCATTCTATCTCAAGTTAAACATGCTTTTTATTTTACCAAGCCTATATTAACTCACCCCGTCTGCCTGTCTGGTAAAAATCTTTACAAATCAAGTTGAAACTTTGCACAATTATTCTTTGTCAATGACAACACATGAATCTATATGAAAAAAAAATTAAGCCATTAAATAATTACATAATTAATTTCCAAACAAAAGACCTAGATTGTACAAAGCTAACGTTACATAAGCCTTGCGGTTGAACGGTGCTCTTCTCGCAAAGCCTCTCAATATATTAGCAAGGTTTTTAAAAAGTATTTTTAGAAATAAACCTTGTTTTCAATGTACGAACAAACAGATACACCGTTTGTTTTTGTGTGTGTTTTTTAGCGGCCCCCGGAAGGGGAAAAGACGCTATTAGTTTTGTGCGAAATGTCTGTCCGTCTGTCCCGTTTAGATCTCGTAAACTAGAAGAGATATTGAAAATCCGACTTCACAATATTTTAGACCATTCAAAGTTCTGATGCAACGGCTACTTTTTTTTTCCTGAAAGCGAAAATTCTAATTTTTAAAATTAATTATGAAAGCAGTTTTTTATAGAAAAAGCTAATTAGTATGCATTATATGTTAGACCTAATTTAAGACGAATATCATTTTCGTAAACATTTTTTCTATGTAGCGGAAATTGATTATGAGCGTAAATCTTTCTCTGAGGATTCGAATATGAGATTGAGCCTTTTCAAAACAATTAACTTATTTAGTTCGAACCGAGGGTCCCGGGTTCGAATCCTGGTGAAGACTGGGATTTTCAACTTCTGAGTCTACCCAGCTC
Source organism: Biomphalaria glabrata (assembly GCF_947242115.1). Lineage (NCBI taxonomy): Eukaryota > Metazoa > Mollusca > Gastropoda > Planorbidae > Biomphalaria > Biomphalaria glabrata. The sequence continues at coordinate 16,783,088 of NC_074714.1, read as the reverse complement.
TAATGGGTACCTGACATTAGTTGGGGAAAAGCATAGGCGGTTGGTCGTTGTGCTGGCTACATGACACCCTCGTTAACCGTAGGCCACAAAAACAGATGAACTTTACATCATCTGCCCTATAGACCACAAACTAGTTAGGCCAGGTTCACATCTAACTTTACATTCACTTTCACGTATCCTTTGATCTGCGGGACGGTTGGGGCACTACACAAGATCTGTTAACCTTCTTTCTCCATTCTTATCTCTCATTTGTCTTTGATATAATTTCATTCGGATTTTCTTTCTGAAAATATTGAAGCCTACCTGGGTGGACCACTGGTCGTGCGGTTTGCGCGCTGGACTGTCGTTTGGATTTATCGACGATCGAAGGTTCAAACCCTGCCTGCTCCCATCCATCGTCGTCCTGCGGGAGGTTTGGACTAGGAAGTAAACTATCTTCAACTCTGAAGGATTATCCGAATTATGTAAAACATTTTACTTCGGGGGCCGATTTTGAGTTTGTGTTTCCACACAACTGTCTTTTGTAACCTTGTTTTATCTTGAAAACATAACACAATTTTATAAAACGCTATTTGTATTGCTCTCATTCATTAGCTGATAAGTGGGACTGAACATAAAAGCGTTTTCTCCCTCCACAATCTAAAAGTTTTCAATAATCGATCATATAATTAATATACAAACCAATTAGAATTTCCCATTATCTATTATCATTTGTATTTGTAGGTTTGAAATCTACTTATTTTTCGTTTATTTGTTAGTGTTTTTTTCAAGATAAATTCACTATGTGTAAACCAATTTAGTCACTTGCTAATCAAATATGTCCAAGAGAAATTTTATTTTTCAAGAAATGAGAAAATTGGTTAGTAGTGTCTGCAGTGGTGCACCTAAAACAGAAGCTCAGACTAACGCTCAGATACAGAACCAACTCAGTGGTGCACCTAAAACAGAAGCTCAGACTAACGCTCAGATACAGAACCAACTCAGTGATGCACCTAAAACAGAAGCTCAGACTAACGCTCAGATACAGAACCAACTCAGTGATGCACCTAAAACAGAAGCTCAGACTAACGCTCAGATACAGAACCAACTCAGTGATGCACCTAAAACAGAAGCTCAGACTAACGCTCAGATACAGAACCAACTCAGTGATGCACCTAAAACAGAAACTAAGCTCAGACTAACGCGATGCTCAGATGCAGAACCAACTCAGTGGCTTCCATGCTTGCAATTCACGGCGCCCTTGTCAAAATCAGAGTTATTGACTGCAAACCAATGAGCCAAATTTAGACAATTACTTTTAAAGACTACGAAAAGAACTATTAACCCTCATTTCTCTAAGGTTTAGCTTGAATAATTGTTTTGTTTGGTCACCACCTCTGATATTCCTGTGAACTGCCATAATCTTAAACATCACTTGATCTTTTTTTTATATCATTGTTCCAAGTCAGAGATATTCGTGGGTGTATTCTTTGTCAACCATAGAGCTACCCCCACAAGGTTTGTGCGCCCCTGTCTCATGAAAGTTCGCTGAGTCCAGAATACAAAGCATATACATACACTTAGTTGAGAACCGTCGATTTAAAGGGTCGATCTAGTTTAAACAATTCCAACGTGTTCTAGCTCGGCGTTCTGCCCTATATATGAACATGTTTAACAAAAACCTCTTGAATTGAAAGACATCTAAATAGAAGAAAGGATTTAGCAAGTGGATTGAAAATAGGAGGACGCCAAGAGGAATGAACTGTTATACAGACACCTATGTCAATGCAAACATCTCGAGAGTTCTACATTCAATCAGTCTCTTATAATTTCTATATTGGTATGGAGTAATTCTGTCAAGATGTGTCTTATACACTTCTTTATTGGTATTGAGTCTATCTATGTGTTACACATTGTTTACTTGTATAGGGTAATTCTATCTAAGTGTCAACTATACACCATCAATATTGTTACGTATTTCTGAATCTTCTGGTTAGATGTATTAGTTGGCACACAAATAAAAACACAGCAAAGAACTTGACGACTAAACTTTCAGTTTCATATAACTTTAATGACTATTAACTCTAACAATTCGTTACTGTAACATGTAGCGTAGAAGACTGTACAATATCTGTCAGTTTACAGTTAGCTATACTTCGTTGCAATTCATCTCTTCTCAACTTGCACCGAGTCGTATTCCACAGAACAGACCAACGACACACTTCCCAGTGTCGCTCCAGGTCTCCCAAAGCTGAACCAAGTCTTCCTCAAGTCTATCGAATCAGAGCCGCACACGTCTTACATCGACTGTATCGACTGTAACGGCTCAAGTCCACTGTAGTTCGCTGTATAGACTTTAACGACAGTAGTCCACTCCAGTTAACTCTACCCTAGTTAACTTGCATCGAGTCGTACACATTTCTCTTCCACTCGGGCCGCACACGTCTTACATCGTCTGTATCGACTGTAACGGCTCACTCACGACTCCATACGACTGACTTTCACATTAACTCTCTGGCTTATATAGAGTCCCTAATCGCTTGTCCAAAGTTGCACAAACACGGCTAGTATCCTCTGAAATAACACGTGAGGAAACGTCACATCCTGTCTTTGTTTATACATGTAGATTCCAGAAAACATCGGCTGCAGTGTCATCAAGTTGGGGTCACACGTAGTGACCTCTATCTGTCACTGTTCATTAGTAACTGTCCCCCTACTTAGATCTGTTCGTCCCCTGGAACAACACGTGTGGACACGTCACATCCTGTCTTTGTTTGTAAATGTAGATTCCAGGGAACACTAGCTGCTGTGTCATCTCGCCGGGGTCATACGTTGACCTCTACCTATCACTGTTCATTTGTAACACTGCCCCCTTCTTAGATCTGTTCGTCCCGAACAGATTCTACTTCATCACGATACTGATGAAATCGATCGACGATCAAGTAGGAAGCTTTGGTGGTTGCCCCCTTCTCAGAGATGTTCTTTCAATCTGGCCGTTGTCCATCTTCTTTCCATAGAAGAATGGGAGCCAAATCCTCATTTTTCAGCAGGTCCTCACAAATGTTTTCATCAATCTTGGTATGGAAACATCGATCTTCAGATGACGACATTGGGCACTCTTGTCGAGAAAATTCATCAGCATTCTAACGAGTTCGTGCTTCACTGGCTGAGTTTTACATTCTCCAGCATCTTTTTACAGAGCTTCTTCAGAGATACACAGGTTCATCACAGTACAGCAATATTCACATGTTCTTCTTACAACAGCAACTGACTTTGGGTTTGTACGATGTCTGTTGGGTTGATCTTCTTGTACAGTTCTGTCACAGATGGTTACTCACTACAGTTCTGACATCTTTAAACTACTTCTTTTCTGTCCTTCTTGCTTCTGACTTAATTAGCGTTCTTCTAAAACCTTTGTTATACTTCATCAAGCTATTCTCATGAGGAATGTTCTTAAATTATTCTTTAGTGGCTTCACACTTTCAACTGATAGTAAGGCTTTCTTCTTTGGTCTGATGGTTCCGGACAGAATCTTTCTAAAAACATGGGCTGTGGAGTTTCATCAGTGCAGGTGGGGGTCTATCAGTGGGAGAAGTGGTGGGCTTGTTTTCTAACAACATGGGCTATGGAGTTTCATAAATGCAGGTGGGGGTCTATCAGTGGGAGAAGGGGTGGGTTTGTATCTTGATCTTGTTGGAGCCATCCACGTTGCACTCTGCATATGTCGCTTTCTCCGCCTCCTCAATTTGATATTTCTTTGGTTGCGTTGATGTCGTTGTCGTTGTCTTGCTTTCCTGTCGATCAATGCTGATGGCAGTGACTTAGCACATAGGAAGGCATTGTATTTCATAGCTGTAGTCATCAAGACTGTTGATCTAACAAGTTGCTTCAGCATTATTCTTTGATGGGTGCTTTGCGAATGAGCTGCAAGTCCACTTGAAGGCAAGTTGTCAAACACGTCACCACCTTCATCCGAGTCTGGAGGACTCGACTGTGGGGCAGGTTGATAACATTCAACGTGCAAAGGTCCATCAACTTCAGCATCAGTTTCTATTGTAATTCCTTGACTATCACCAGGGCTTCTCACGCCTACCTTGATAGCTGTACAAGCTTCTGTTAAGTCTAGAGCTTGTTGGTGTATTTCTTGGCATTCACAGTCTTCTTGAATAGCTACGTACGTACAGTTCTTGTCAAACGCATGGGTGCAATAATCCAGCTTCGAGTTCCTCTCGTAGACAATGGCAGATAGAAGACAGAAGTCTTTAAGGCCCACAGCAACAGGCTTGGACGCAGACCCAACGTTGTCTTGTTCTGTCTGGCTGGTTGAGGTACTTATATCGGGTATATCTCTAGCAAAATCTTCGGTTGAACTATAGGTCTCTTCTCTTGTTTCTTCAACTGTCTCATTCAGCTTCTTGTTGAAACAATAACAGCTATCGTCTCTTTTCATTTCTTGTGAGCCACATTCATTTGGTTTGCTATCACAGTCACAGACAGCACAACCATCGCCAACATGCCTATCGTAGTTGTCTGTATCGCCACATCCTTGGTTGGAAAATTGTTCGTTGTTCATCAATGGTGTAGCTCTTTCATCAGTCGACTCAATCTGATACTGCTGGGTGTTCAGAAGCTCATTAATCATGATTCTCGTTTGATCTTTTATTTGTTCTTCTGTCTTGTTGGGCGTGGTAGCTATTTGTTCATTTTGATTCATGGCTTTGATCAACTGGTTCAATGAAGAAAATCGGGTGTTGATTTCTGATTCTATCTCCTTAATGCTCTCGTTCACCGAGTTCATTTTGTATTGCAAAGTTCTCAGGAGCTCCGTCATATTAGGTTTGATTTCAAATTGGCAGGTGTCTGGATTCTCATCTTCCTCCAACAGGGCTTGTCTGAGACGTGCTGTTAGCGTTTCCTTATTTCCGTTAAGCTGTAGACCTCTTTCTCGAAGCTCTTGTCTAAGTTCTTTCATGTCAAGTTCAATAAGAAGTTTGATGGAACACATTCTAGCCAGAAAGATCCCACTTCTGACACCAATTGTTACGTATTTCTGAATCTTCTGGTTAGATGTATTAGTTGGCACACAAATAAAAACACAGCAAAGAACTTGACGACTAAACTTTCAGTTTCATATAACTTTAATGACTATTAACTCTAACAATTCGTTACTGTAACATGTAGCGTAGAAGACTGTACAATATCTGTCAGTTTACAGTTAGCTATACTTCGTTGCAATTCATCTCTTCTCAACTTGCACCGAGTCGTATTCCACAGAACAGACCAACGACACACTTCCCAGTGTCGCTCCAGGTCTCCCAAAGCTGAACCAAGTCTTCCTCAAGTCTATCGAATCAGAGCCGCACACGTCTTACATCGACTGTATCGACTGTAACGGCTCAAGTCCACTGTAGTTCGCTGTATAGACTTTAACGACAGTAGTCCACTCCAGTTAACTCTACCCTAGTTAACTTGCATCGAGTCGTACACATTTCTCTTCCACTCGGGCCGCACACGTCTTACATCGTCTGTATCGACTGTAACGGCTCACTCACGACTCCATACGACTGACTTTCACATTAACTCTCTGGCTTATATAGAGTCCCTAATCGCTTGTCCAAAGTTGCACAAACACGGCTAGTATCCTCTGAAATAACACGTGAGGAAACGTCACATCCTGTCTTTGTTTATACATGTAGATTCCAGAAAACATCGGCTGCAGTGTCATCAAGTTGGGGTCACACGTAGTGACCTCTATCTGTCACTGTTCATTAGTAACTGTCCCCCTACTTAGATCTGTTCGTCCCCTGGAACAACACGTGTGGACACGTCACATCCTGTCTTTGTTTGTAAATGTAGATTCCAGGGAACACTAGCTGCTGTGTCATCTCGCCGGGGTCATACGTTGACCTCTACCTATCACTGTTCATTTGTAACACTATGTATGAAGTAATTCTAAGTGCCACTTTTAAATCTCTTTTATTTGTATGGAGTAATTCTATCTAGATGCCATTTATACATCTCTTTTATTTTTATTGAATAATTCAATCTAAGTGTCACTTATAAATCTCTTTTATTTGTACGGAGTAATTCTATCTAGGCGTCACTTATAAGTCTCATTTATTTGTACGGAGTCATTTTATCTAGTTGTCGCCTGTACAATTCTGTTATTGGTCTCCTACCTACACTCTAGTTCATTATTTGTTTCTCTCTTGATACAAACATTTCAGTGGCGCAGTTCTCATGTACAATGCCTGAGGCAATACTTTTATTTACATTCTTTCCTTTTCAAATTTATGACTTCATTTACAGTTGGTTTGGTTAGACTTGCATTCCAATAATCTTATAAGATAGAACAGATAATGTTTAATACACAAGAACTAAACGCCTTCATCGATTGTAGTTTTTGTTTGTTTTGTTTTTGTTCTTCAAGATATACTAGGCAAACGCTTAGGATTTTAACAAACTTTGCTTTGGGGGAGAAAGTTATTTATGTTTTATTTTATTGAAGTATTGTTTGGCCAAAGATAACATCACCACATTTGGATCACTAGAAACATTTTACCTTCCAGGTAAACAAGTCGCCCCTTTCACCCCCCCCCCTTTTTTTTCCAGGGCCTTGTATTGCTAGTCTGGGAAATATAGCTCCTACTTCTTAATCAAAGATAAGCACATTTGTCATGTCCTATGAACTTAAAGATGACTGTAAAGTCCAATCCTCGCTTCAAAAAGCCGACCGCTTACGTGGCATGGGTACATTTGGTAAGTTGTCGATAGGCCTGCTTCTTCTCTCAGCTTTTTGTTGGTTAGGCGCTCTTTCACGCTGGCCAATCTTCTTCACGCCATGATGAGTGATCGAGAGCTAGTGCTTCCTGAATCAGATGTCCTTAAGGTCCGAGAACGTCCAGTTCCCTATTATAGGACCTCTTGACCAAGGAAAGGCTTCTATACATGGCCAGGATGAGGCATCGGCTCTTCACCAATCCCTCTGTCCAAAATCCCGCCTTATCCGAAGTGATCATGTATTCACACCCGGTGTGTCGCTAGTCACGACCCCCTTGAGCCCCGCACGAGTTCCCTCTCCCGTGCGAGGCCGGAGGCCGAGCCGCGTGGGGGCCTTTCGTATGCTTATAATGTCCCACCTAACCCGTGCGAGGGTCCATCACAGCGTGTATGGCAACCGTTAGGGAACGAATCGATGGGGAGTTGGACGGGTTAGCGAGTCTTTGTTACATCCCTACCACGTGCTGTGTACAGTCTCTCGACCGTACGTGTGGTAGCCCACTGAGAGAGCTATGTGTGCTACCGTACTTTGCCTATCCGTTTCCCTTGGCGGACGTTTCCACAGGAGGGCCACGCTGAGGCGACGGGAGCATTCCTCCTGCTAGTGCTTCCCAGCCGTGAATTTGAATATCACAATCCTTGAAGGAGATCCTGAGAGTGTCTTTAAAGCGCTTGTATTGACCCTCTCCCCTCCGGGAGCGCTTTCCTGCTCACAACTCCCCGTACAGAAGTCGTTTGGGAAGGCGATTGTCTGGCATGCTGACTACATGTCCCGCCCATCGAAGTTGGGACCTTTTTATGGTGGCGTTGTATTGCTAGTCTGGGGAATAGTGTAACGTTGGCTGACTAGGGCCGGGTATCTCAGCCTCGAAGTCGCATCTGGTTCGAAACTATTGCGAGGGGAGACAACCATTCCAATAAGGAAGCAACAACCCTGTCATTATCCACATTCCGTGCCTTAAAGAGCCATTTTATGGTGGACACCCGCACGAATGATGAGAGAATACCATATGTGCTCGGCCTTCGGCCTCACCTCTACCCCGAGTGCCTTTAGGCCATATGCAACAAATTTACATTTGCTTTGATCAATTCCAGACAGATCAATTTATTGATAATGTATGAAAACTCTTTATTTTCAGGAATTTTAATTTGCTAGACTTCCTAAGCCAGAGAACTCTCCAGCAATGTCTACATTCGAACAAAAAGTTGAAGCCTTCTTCAAACAGGCTGACAAAGACAACAGCGGAACTGTCTCTAAGCTTGAGCTTTGTAAAGTGCTGATCAACGCAGGAGATGGTAGAACTGTCTGTGAAATTAATGTAATTAGATTTTCTGTCTTCCTTTCTTACATTTTTATAGACCGAGGACTTGTGACAATGTGAGTCTTTTGACCGAGAAAGAAGTTAGATTACTAGCACATTTTTCATATCTAGATCTAGATGTGTAGATGTTTTCATTTTTATATTCAACAATTCTTTTTTTTTTTCAATTTCAAGTATAAAAAGTGGGTTGTATTTTAACTGTACATATGAATCCATATTTTAATTACTACAAAGGTAAAAATAGACATTTTTAATCATTGCTTAAAACTATCAAATTAAATAGTGTTTCTCCTAAGTAGGAATTTTCATTTGTTTTCGTAGCAGGCGTCTGCAGTGAGATTGATTCAAAACGTTTTTTGAAAAAATGTCACTGTGTCTTTACATGAACAAAACAGGCCGCTACAAAATGTCTTGCTTTGCATGAGCAGAATTAGTGCTTTGTAGACGCCAGTATATAACTTGTGTTTAGAATGCTTAGCGCCAAGACTTTGATCCGGACCCACTAGGAAAGCTTACAGAGTTTCCCCAAGCTGGTTGGTGGGGGGGGGGGGGGAGGAAAGCGATCGTAATTCTTTTTTTTTATCTCAGAGGATTGTCACTAGAAAAAGTTTTAGAAACACTAGATAGGAATGAGCTGTATGAATTTACGAGGGAACAAGAAAGATAATTCATGTAATTGTTTTTTAAAAGATTGTACTCATTTATAGTCTCCCTTTTCATACAGGACTGGTTCGATGAAATAGATTCAAACAAAGACGGCTGTATGACACTAGAAGAACTGAAAAAAGCTTTGAACCTTAGGGATCCTCGATCAGTCCAGTAAGTGAAACATTATGTAGTTATATATATATATATTTATTATTTTAGCAGGCTCAGAGACAAAACTTTTTCAAATAACACAGAAAATAAGCATAAAATATCTGGGGGAGAACAGCTTTTGATCGTAAAGCAGAGAGTCTATAACTAACGTGTGTTTTAGAAATCAACAAATTCCTATGGTTTACTTTCTAGTTGTTACGTTGATCTCCACAAGGTTGTCCCTTCCTCATTTTTTTTGTGTTCTCCATAGGAAAGGTTTTTAGAACATAATAAACTTGAACTCTTTACAATCAATGTCTACGTGGCTATAGAACAAAATTTTACGGTCAAGTTCCTTATCTTCCTTTCAATGGATAATCTCTTTGGCTAGTGGTTTACTTTTTAAATACCTTGGTCTTAGACAACAAATTAAATTTTACTGCAAATACTGATTATATCAGCAAAAAAATAATGATTACTTAGAAAAAATGTCTTCGTTTACTGTTAGCGAAAAGACCTTGGCTACGTTTTATTATGCTCACATCTGCAATATTTTAAGTTTCAATATCACTGCCTGGTATGGCAATCTGAACATTAAAAATAAAAATAAACTTTTACAGAATCCTAAATACTGCTGGTAAAATCATTGGAAAAAACAAACCACATTTGGGCAGCTGTTTGAGACAAACATCCATAAAAAAAGCTAAAAAAGATTCTAGAAATAAAAAATCTCCCTTTGGGTCAGGATTTTGTGTTTTTTCCATCACAAAAGAGATACAAGACACCGATAGCAAAGATAAACAGACACAACACTCTATTGTTCCCATTGCAGTCATATTATTAAATAGAAACAATCTGGCATAAACTTTTCGCATGTAAATTATGAGTGAGCCTTATGTGAATGTATATTTTGGTTTTCTATAATTATAATGTTTTGTTTTGTGTAATGTACAAATTGTAAAACAAATTTCCTTATGGATAATAAAGATTATTATTATTATTATTGTTGCTGACTGATACCCTTCAGACTTACTAGTCGCCAGGGAAACACATTCGCTGTGGGTCTATGAGGTGTTGACTGGATGTGGAAAGGAGCTTTCTGGTTTCCAAACTGTAGAACTATTTTATCTTCATCACCATCATCTGTCCTTTGACTTTCCTCGTAAATGGGGGGGGGGGGGGCCTTAACAGTTCGAGTAGTCAAATCCCTCCAGTTATTCTGGTCAGCAGCTTAGCAGGATATCGAGAGGCTGGTCCATTCTTTTGTATTGTCCAGCCAGTGAGTCATGTCTTACAATATGACCAAACCAACTCACCTGTCGTCTCTTCACAGTATTGAGATTTCAATCATTGCTTAAGATTCAGATTTATTTAGTTGGCTTTGTTTACCTGCAGGACAGGCAGTTCAGTCTAGCTAGATTCACATTCCAGACACCATCTTCTGTTCAACAGATCATACTTGCACGTGCATTAAGTGTGTGTGTGTGACACTGTGTTCAGTAGGGGCATACAATTAGATCTGCAGCACATTTCATTTCACTGTTAACTTTGTTACAGTGTTACAAACTATCCTGTGAACATTTAGTTCACACCATTCCAGCTACCCATTAGCTAAATATTTAATTTCAAATGAGTGTGTAACTTCAGACTCCAGATGTCTTTTAGAAACACGTAACATGGAAATCTTTTGTGAGATTCATGCTGCCGATCACACCATTTGATTTGTGGAAATCTTTTGTGAGATTCATGCTGCTGATCACACCATTTGATTTGTTTCTTTATGAACTGGTCGAAGACAAGTGAAATCACATTTGCTGATAACTGTTGAAGTCCGATTACTTTCATAGCATGTCTAGCGCAATCATTTAGCTTTCGGCATCATTGTATGCTGATTGAAACTAGAGGAGCAACATACAAATATGTCTCTATCTCTCTTGGAAGACAATGCCCAGATATAAACGATATCTATAAGAAATAGGGAACAATTACTGCTTTACAGTTATACATACTACTAATACATGTACATGTATTTAACAATCCTTTGTGATGAGTCATCATCGCCCCTAACACAGAACAAGTGTTTACAATAATTACACATTTCATTTATACTGTATCTTTATTAAATTGTTTACTTTATCGCCATTTTTTCCTCAATGATTACATCTCCCCCCGCCCCCCCCCCTTCTCTCTTTACTCCCCCATTGTAGATTTCTCATTTCCACGTCCAGACCTTTATGCACTTAAGCCTTGTCTTGAATAGTAGCTCCCTAGCTTCAAGTTAGTAATACAGAACTTTGTACTTTATGTCTGCAAGGTTACTTCTGATCAATCTGATATCAAGGTCACGAGCTTTTGATTTGGCTCGGGGACCTGAGGCCCTTCAGGTTTGATTCATTTCCTGTGTTTAAATTGTGTCCCACCAATCACCGGAAATGAGGTTCGGGCGCGTTCTTTTGTTAATGACTGATGTCTGGAGGTAAGGAGGGGGGAGATGAGGAGTCAATGGCCAGACTAAATATAGAACTATCACATTTTTTCCCCTTCCTGGTGATGACTGGTCACTATCCTCCTCTGTTTTACTACCATCCTCCATTTCCTTCCCCCACGGCTGACCACAGTGAGCTAGATGACCAGCACGGTGCTGTGACAATGGACTTCGACAGTGAGGACGAAGATGAAGATCCTGATGGCGCCTCCCAGATGTTTTCAGGAGGCGGTAGTTGTAAAAATGGCGCTCTCGGCCAGGTGGGCCGAAATGTTAGCTCGCATGGCAGGGTTGGTTCAGGCATAGGGTAAGATTGTGGATGTCTCTAGAGAGGGCTGTGGTGAACACCTAGTCGCTAAGGTAGATGCAGCACCCGATATTCCAATCTTGATTCTGGAAAGACCTCGTTTAGAGCTCTGTCTGTCGTTTTGTTTTCGTAGCGGCCACTAAGAACAGAGGGCTGATGACCTTTAAATCGCCTACAAAGAATGTATCTTCAGGGGCGTAGCTGGCAGGGGCGCCATTCACCTAGTTTTAAAAGTGATTCAATGTTTAATTTCTCAGAGGTATCACTTTTGGGATAGGTAACACACAAAAAAAGTTTGAACTCAAAAAAAAATGAAACAATTGATACTTAAACTTTCTCTTGTACCAATAAAGGTCAGCTACGCCCCTGACTAGCATGCTATAAGCTAGACTTGTAAGCTTTATATTTACATACATCGCATACACTTTACTTACTTTGACTAGAGTTGTCAAACAACAGTGAATATCTGAGCCTTAGTTGTTTGTAAGTGTAACCTTTGACAACGATGGTACACACCAAATTATGATTGCTTTTGTGTATTTTTTAACCTTTTTTTTTGCTTCGTATAATCATTGTTGACTTTGTAGAAAAACAAAATACTGCTTTTGTTTGACACCTTAAATGAGATCACATTTTGCTAAACCACAAACTCTCGTACTCTGCAGAAATGTTGACAGAACATTAGAGCTGTTGATTAGTATAAAGTTTAGTCTAGGTCAGGTGGAAAACATACTTTGATAAAATTATAAAACCTTGATTTTTAAAGCTAGACATATTTAAATCTTCTAGGTTGTTTTAATTACATGATTAAATGCGCTTTATTCTCTGTCTGGAAGTAAAGAAAGGTGTACTCATTTAACACTAATGACTCTTAGAGACAGCTTTGTGTTGAAGCTATCCCGTACATACAACCAAGCATGGTGACATGCTAGTAAAACATCAAACTATAATTTGTAAGCTTCTTTCAATAGATTTTAATTGGTGAATGTAATGTACATCCATAATAAGTATTTATTTCTTGATATAGAAAACTTATAGTGTTACTTTTCTAAAGATGTTATATTTAATTATATTAGCTTTCATGTATTCATTACAATTACTAGAACAATAGAAACACATTACGATAATTAAAAAAATACAACTAATCATGCAATAGCTGTAGGGATCACAAGTATGTAGTAAACTTATAGTGCATGTTTGTGTTTGTAGACCTGTTTGTGAATACCTAAAACAGTACCTATGTATTTAGAGCTTCATTTAGATATAATTAAACAATTACAGTATGATATTAACGTCATGGCTCATATGTATCTAAATATAACCCTTCACAATTCTTTCTTTATGAGCCCAATGTTGGATGTTCTTGTTCCTCTGTATGTAATATAGCTAGTCCAAACTTATGAAACTTTAAAATGTAAGAGGTTGACCCTAATGAAACTGTTTATCTCGTCTCCATAGAGAGGCAGAATTGCGAGCAGTCTTTAAAGATCTGGATGTGGATTGCTCTGGACAGCTGACTGTGGAAGACCTGAGAAAAGTTCTGGCCAAAACAGGTCAGGCTGACAAAGCAGCCAAATACATTGAACAAGTGGATATCAACAAGGATGGTAAAGTTGATATTGAAGAGTTCATCAAGGCTTGGAGAGCAGGCCTTTAAATTACAGTGCTTGAAATAAAGGCTTCACATTGACAACATACTGACAATGCACTGAGCACACGACAAGTCACGTGGCTGTTTTATCAATGCTTTGTTTTACGTCACAAGTTCTTTCATCTGCGCATTTTTTCCCCTTATTTTAAAGATATTTACATTTAAATAATTCTTTTTAAAAATGTGTTTTTTTTTGGCCAGTGCCATTTTTTCCCTAGAAAACAAAAATTTGAGAAAGATATCTTAGTAATTCATTAGTACTTGCAGACAATATTTCTAAAAAAATTCTGATCTTCACAAAGAAATAAAAACTAAATACTTTAAATGTTTTCTTGTTTCATATGATACTTAAACATTTTTAAAGCTCTTTTGAACATTCATTGTCATCAATAGATTTATCTGGAATACTAAATATGAAAGTAAAAATAGTTTGGTTCAAAAATGTTTTTAAAATTTAGAAAACAAAAAGAGAATAAAGATACATTCTATTTATACTTCTTGGAGAGTATATCTCTCCTGTACATTCTATGTTTTTCATGGGTTTTATTTGGTTCAATATTATTCCACACATTAAATTTTATTGGGGGGGGGGGGGGTTCTCCATTGAAATATCATTTTTTTGTAATTTGATTCCTTTAGTTATTTTTTTTTATCCTAAAAAAGTATTTAATGATAATATGTTATCATTAAATGTTTTCATTGTTTCTACCAATAGAGTAGACCTGTAAACTTTGTTGATCAGCTGTGCTTCTGTTTAATGAGTTTCTTGAACAACTGGGCTAAAGATATTATTTGTTTTAATGTCTACATAGCTTTCTACTTTAGTAGTAGTAGATGTTGAGTAGTTTCTAGTAGATGTAACCATTTAGTTGTTTTTAGAATACTCTGGAACTCTTTATATAATCATTAAAAAGTTTATTATTTTATTCGTGTTTGTTGTAATATTTAATTACCTTATAAAAATATTCATTATATGTTTAAATGTATAGTTATGTCACTATGAAGTAATGGAGGTGTGTACTGCATTGTTGTGTGATCCTAGATTTAGATCTAGTCAAGCTAACAGAAGTCCCATGATATAGAGTTTACTATACACAACTCTGTTTTAGGTTAACAAATAATTTTATAGGATAAATTACTATAATAAAAAAAGCTCAAAGATCGCAATATCACAATATAACTGATAAAGTGAGTAAATAAATTGGAAGTGACAAATGACTGAGGTATAAAGATGACTAACCAACTTTATTGTCTTCCCTTTATATGTTGCAATGTGAAGTATGTATTATAAATAATAATTATCAAATTAACTTCTCAGATAAGCCAGGAAAAAAAAATACAAACTAATTTTGAAAATTTTTTTTGTGACTTGAGGCATCAGAACTGTTTGAGTTATATTATACAAGGAAAGTTCTTTGATCATGGCACATTAGTAAAAGCCTTTTTGTTTCATGAAGAAACGTACCCACCATATGGTACACATCAAGGGGTGCATAGCGTAATGGAACTGGAATAAATTTCACGTTATACTAACCATGAAGTCATTAGTATATTGAATGGGACTGGGAGTGATATTTAAACTTGACCTCCACTTTAGAGCCTCTTAGCCTTATTGTAGCTGACCATTGTGTATATAGGTTAGAACTCCTTCCTTTTCCCTCAAAGTATTTCCGAATGTGTAAGATCTTGGAGTTCATACAAAAATCTATAATCCTCACCCACACACAGTACACCTCTACTACCAGACCGGAAGCTCCTGGATGTGACCAGGTCAGATCTTACTTACTACTTAACAAAAGAGGGTCCTATGGACGGGGCTATAACTAAGCTCTACTAAATGATATGTAGATACTCAAGGGAGAGAAATTCAATGACTTACCCAGAAGCTAGCATCAAGTACAGCCCCTTCATATTTCTGTAAGCCTTCTACTCCAGACTGGTGAGCATACGTGTAAATATAATTAGCAAAGGAGGACTGTAAAACAAATAGAATAGTTAAATATTAGAAGTTGTTCATCGAAATGACTCATTTATCCCTATATCCCTATTATCCTCATATTTTCTGATATAGGCCTACCTATTATCCTCATATTTGACTTAAGTATTTTAACCATTCTTCCCTTTCCTTTGTATTGACCTTATTAGTACGAACTAAAGCCATGACACATATTGATAAAATACGAGAATAAAATGGGTGAAAGAAGCAAAGATATCCTTTACAGAGCCAAAAAAAAACAACAAAAAAAAGACTTTAATACAGACTATATCTCTTTTAAACAACTTACGCAGCGATTTTACTTTGCTCTTAATAACTAATGAATGTTAGATTTTTTAACCCCTCCCCCCTCCCTTTTTTTCCAAAGAATCCTGGTGAAATGAATTTAACAATCCACTACACTTTATAATATTCCAGTGATAGGCTTTTAAATATAAACTTACAAGAAGATGCGCAAAATGTTCCTGAACATTAATTGATGAAACTCTAGACTGAATACATAACGTACATTCAGATGGTATGTTCAATATAAATACTTTCTAGTTCTCTTATCATATTTAAATTGAATGAAACATTATAACGGTCAAACTGCAGTTTTTTCTTTTTCCAATGATATAAATTAACTGTCAAATTTCTAAGAAAATCGTTAAGGCGCTTTCGAGATACGTGTCCACCCAGAAGGATTTTTAGCTTTCCGCCCATATTTAGGTTTTTTTTACTTTCCACGAAGGTAAGAGTTGGATAGAGGTACGACTTTAATAGATGTATTTTAATAACGAAAAATTATAATTGTTCCTGAAGATCAATCTACATCTGACATCTACAAGAAGAAATAAATAAAACACAATTTAAAAAGGTAACTTGACAGAAACTTCACGGCTCACGCAAACTGGCCCTACTGCTATGCCCAATCATTCTATCTACCTACATCTTGTAAATATCTGACAATCAGATGATTACGTAGCTCTTTAAAACGTTGTATGATTATATCATTTGATATTTGTTCATTACTCAAACTTTCATCAGATGCTAACTTTAATACTTTCATACAAAAGGTATTAGAAACTGAGCATGATATGCAAGGTATGCAATAGATACAATGCACTAACAAAAACTTTTTTAAACTCATGTCTACTCAGTTCGTAAGCGAAGCGTTTTCGCCCCATGTCCTACAGTCATTCAATAATGACATTCAAACGTTTCGTAACATTGAAAGTGTTCATTTATTTAGCGTTTCAAAAACAACAACAACAAAAAATTCCAAACAAGCTGATTATTATTATACTAGTCGACCGGCCGCGTAGCATACGCCGCTATTTTGCAGGGCCGGACTTAGGCCACTGCAACCTATGCGCCCGCAGTGTGCCCTGCACTTTCATAGGACCCGCGCTAATTCTAGGTGTATAAATTATTAAATTAAACCATTTTATAACTTATAACAAAATACCAAACAGCCCCCTGATTTATCAGGAGCTCCTGGAAATCCCCTAAAAAAGCCAATGCTACGCGCGATAAAAAAAGGCATTATGCAATACCCGTAATTGTGTAATTTAGTGAAAGCAGCTTCTCGCGCCTCAAACTAATGAAGAATTACTTGAGGTCAACAATTCTCGTAGATAGATTGAAACATTTGATAATTCTTGCTATTGGGCGTGATCTGTAGAGGAAATAATTTTTTTATGATATACTGTATGACTTTGCTACACGCAAGGCTCGTAAAGTAGTTCTATACGTATTAAAGAATGAATAAAATGCAAAGACGAATTAAGTTTGTAATACAAACTCTTAAATTTCACTTATTATCCGTATCCCTACCCAAAATTGGCGCCGCGAAATCAACAACGGTTGAGTCCAGCCCTTTTATTAAGTGACGGGTGAATACAGAGTAGATTATTTGTTCTCCTCCCCCTCTTTTTTTCGTCATTAAAACTACCTGATCTTTCCATGGCTTGGTCACAACGGTTAAGTCTGGCCCTGCTATTTTGTGACGGGTGAATACTACTTGTTCTCCCCCCTCTCTTTTTTTTTCGTATGGTAACTCTAGTCCGACTTGCAGAAATAAAAGTGTGATCTTTCCTTTACTTCTTGTCCAAACTCTTGTGCCATGAAGATAAATACAGATATAGATATTCGAGAGAATGTTTAATAACATGCATCCGAGTACACAAAACTTTATCCAAAACATATAGGTCAGTGTTTCTCAAACTTTGTTACGAGGAACCCTAGTGTTAGGCAAGGCCAAAATCTATGTTCCTCGAACTACTGCAATAACTAACTAATCTATATAAATTAATAAGCAAACTGTATCGCTGAATACTAAAAATGAGCGAAGTGTTCCATTTAGTAAAAAGATTGTGAAACACTGATTTAGGTAAATATGTCTAATATGCAGTTCATACATTATGTATACAACACAACAAAACAGTACACTGCACAAAACATCTCCAGCTGCAAATGACACAACACACCATAGAGCACACTGGGCTAGACATCTCTAGCTTCACAACACACCAACACAGCACACTGGCCTAGACATCTCCAGCTGCACATGGCACAACTCACCAAAACAGCACACTAGCCTAGACATCTCTAGCTGCACAACACATAACACTGGCCTAGACATCTCCAGCTGCACATGACACAACACACCAACACAGCACACTGGCCTAGACATCTCTAGCTGCACAACACACCAACACAACACACCAACACAACACACCAACACAACACACCAACACAACACACTGGCCTAGACATCTCTAGCTGCACAACACACCAACACAACACACTGGCCTAGACATCTCTAGCTGCACAACACACTGGCCTAGACATCTCTAGCTGCACATGACACGATACAACGCATTTTCTGTTAGCTCAAGTAATGCAATCTTTTATGTGTTCAACTATCGCTAGGAACTCACATTCGCCAGGGCCAAAGATGGACACATGGTCCGGGAGATACTGTCCCTTGAGAAAAAGGGCTTGGAAAATATTTTTCCTGAGATCGTCGTTTTCATTACGCAGGCTACGTTCTGGGGAT